>NC_089522.1:26958138-28218681 GCF_963924715.1 Thunnus thynnus | reverse complement strand
GGAGGGAGAGGGGAGAGATAATGTGTGTGTGTGTGGCATCAGTGCAGCAATCAGGATTTATAAGTGCTTTGAAAACAAATTGGTGTCCCAGAGCCAACATCCAGTGGTTTATTTAAAGATTTGTTTATCTTTCATTTATGAATTACTGAATTGGAAATGAAAACTTTCACTCATGTATCATCGAGTCTCGCTGTAGAATCCCTAAAATGTGTTGGAGTCTTAGCTTATGAGTTTCCATCACTTATCTACTTTAATCAGTAGCCTCTAATATGCAGAGAATATTACTTCAGAAATGCATTTCCATATCTACCATGGAACAATGGACCAAATACTTACCATATGAAAATATTTCAATGAATATTATTACCAAAGACTCTGTCCACAAGAAGTGAAGGGATGTCAGTTAGATTGCAAAGACCTTGAAGAAACTGACACATCCAAACTGTTTGGAGACAGTTTGAAGTAAACAATAACCTGTTCTTAAGAAATGATGGACAACTTATATCTTACCAAATATTTGCCTCTAATAAGTGATCTTACATGAGTTTTATAGAACTTGTATCGGACGCCAGTGTTCACTGCTTTAGTCCGAGCTGAAATATCTCAAAAACTATTGGATGGACTGTCATCACATTTTATACAGATATTCATGGCGCCCAGAGTATCAAGCCTAATGATTTTAATGATCCCCTGAAGTATTCAGATCCTTAAGTAAAAGTATCAATACAGCAATGTAAAAATACTCCATTTGAAGTAATAGTCCTGCATGAAAAATCATACTTAACTAAAAGTACATAAGTATTAGCAGTATTACTCTCTGACTGATATATAATTATATATGACATCATTAGATTATTAATAGTGAAGCATCAGTGTTAGAGCAGCATGTTACTGTTGTAGCTGCTGGAGGTGGAGCTAGTTTCAACTACTTTAAATACAGTTAGCTAGTTTAGTCCAGTGGTTCCCAACCAAGGGGTCAGGGCCCCTCCAAAGGGTCACCAGATAAATCTGAGGGGTCGTGAGATGATTAATGGGAGAGGAAAGAAGAAAAAACAAAGTTCTGATACACAAATCTGTTTTCAGTTTTTTGGACTTTTTCTCTAAACTTTGATTTGTGGTGAAATATTGGATCATTTGAACATTTATTGAAATGAAAGCATGTGAGAAGCTTAGAGGGAAAAATCACTATTTGGTGGAGCTGTTAACAATTCATAGACATCTGAAATGTGACCCCGACTACACACTGCTTTTTGTAAGACGTCAAAAACCAAAAATTTTGGAAACCACTGGTTTCATCTTTTTTAAAAGCTTGTTATATTACCTATTGTGTCAAATCTTCATCTGAAAAGTAACTAAAGCTGTCAAATAAATGTAGTGGAGTAGAAAGTACAATATTTCCCTCTGAAATGTAGTGGAGTGGAAGTATAAAGTAGCATAAAATGGAAATACTCGAGTATCTCAAACGTGTAGTAAAGTAAACTTGAAATACAGTTTTTGAGTAAATTTACTTTCCACCACTGCTCTAGTGTCACTGTGAGATTGTCCTTGTAATTTTTTAGTAAAATGTATCGACAACTATTGGATGGATTGCTAAGAAAACCTCGGTACAGATAATCATGGTGCCCAGAGGATGAATCCTAATGACTGTGGTGACTCCCTGACTTTCCCTCTAGCACCACCAAGAGGCGGATATATTTAGTCTTTCGAGTGAAATGTCTCAACAACTATTGGATGAATTGCCATGACGTTTGAAACTGACACTCATGTCCCCCTCAGGATGACTTGTAATTACTTAGCGATCTCCAAACTTTTTAATCATCAAGTACCTGTCAACCTTAGCTGTACCTTGTGTTTAGCATTAATTAACATGCCAGCATGATAAACTAAGATGTTGACAAAGGTGTCAACATACCTGCTAAAAATCAGCATGTTAGCCTTTCCGTTATATGGATATTAGCATTCTGACGTTAGCATAAGCACAGCCTCACAGAGCTGCTAGCATGGCGAGACTTTTAGTCTTGCTGCTAATAAGGTGTTAGAGTCATATTTTAATACCCCAGTGAGGGTGTGTTATCTTTAAGCACACATATCCCCGGTTATTATCACAGTCTTGGTGGTCCAGTCATTCCACAGAGGCTGAGCTGACGACCAGTGGGCAGCTTCAGCAGACCAATTCAAAGCTCTACGTATTGCACAATGCTACACTAATGGCATTTACTGACGGAGGATGAATGCTTCACATTCACTCTGCCAGGAATTTCCTCCAAGTAGAGATTTAAACCAGTGATCCTTCAGTCATATTAGCGTTGCACCGACTCAGCTCGACTGCCACCCAATTAGCTTCAATTTATGGTGCAACAACAACAAATAACAGCACAAAAGACGCGTTTATATAGACGTTCCTTAGGATGACGAATTTCTCTGACTCCTATAATCGCTGTAGTATTCATGTTCTCCCCCTGTCCTGTGAAACATACACACAGCTTAATTTAAATGGGGGGAAAATAGAAAGGAGATAACAAGGATGAATTATGACTTGTCTGTTTTTCATCCAATTAAATCTAATTGGTCAACAGCAGTCCAAATTTAAGCACAAACAAAATCTGCATCTGCATTGTGGCTGAGCAGTAAAAAGGTTCATCAAACCATAGCATTGCATTCATCAGTGTTACTGAATTCCATTATAAATCCTCATTCATGTGGTTTATGAATTCCATTATAAAACCTGACACTGATGTCTGTGGGTGTTGTTCACCTTGATCCTGCCGCTGAATCTCTTCTATTAACACCTCAGTATGTGTTGCGCTATGTTTTCACTTCAGTTTTGGTTTCAACACTTCTCTCGGATCCAACTGGCAAATGTAACTTTGATGTGTGCCAGTAAGCTAATGTCATCCTGCCAATAAATTGTCTATTGAATACTTTCAATTAGGCCACTCGACCAGCTCAGAAGAGAATACCATCAAAAAGGGATGTGGAGAGATACATAATACTGCAGGGCAATTAAGTCTAGCCTGATTGTAATAAGTGCTTTAATTGGATTGAGCTCAATGGCTAAAAACAAAAACAATCTGGATTGTGTCATCTAACCACATACAAATGTCGGTCACTTATTGCTGAAGAGGTTTCTGGGTATTTTGACATCGTTTTTGTGTATTCAACATAAAGTAAACAAATCAAGATCTAATGAGACTGAATGACCTCTTTACTCCAAAAACTTCCGAGTTGGTCTCAGTGAAAAAGCTGGAAGAGTTTCAATATTTTGGAATAGTAAGTGTGATCCAATAATTAATGGTGTAAGATTGAATGTTAGCGGGGGGGATTGGCATTGAGATTATCAACAGGAAATTTATTTATTATTAATATGTACACTCACCAAGCACTTTATTAGGAGCACCTGTGCAATCTAATACAATCCAATACAACAGCTCTGCCATGAATTCTACATTCATGAACCTTATAAATGTTCTGTTTTTGTTGACTTGTCAGAAAGGTGATAATTCTACTTTATGTTTATTATTGAGGTCATAGTGGGTGGTGGCGGTGGTGTACTGGAGTGATTCCTAATAATTTGCCACTGTCATGTATGTTATTTGGGGTAGCCAAAATATTAGGAACACTTTTGAATCCTCTGAAAATGAGGATTAACGCCTTAAATCCTCAGACAACTTGGTTTCAATTTATATGTTTTGCTGTGAATTATTAAATAACAATGGCAAAATAAACAACAGTCAGTTAAATAAAACATCTTCAGATATAATTTATTAAGAATTTAGCACATTAAAATTCAGCTAATCTGCTTTATGATTACTGTGTGGGTGGCATTTGATCAGGTGTGATTGAAAGTGTGGGCAAACAGCCCCACAGCTGTCATCACATTTGATTAAAATATTGAAATACTATTAAAATTATGTGACACCACTACCCACTTCAAACCAATGAGAAGAGAAACAGCACAGACAGAAATCTGTCATGTGAAATAACCCAAACTTTGGCATAAAACCACCTTTTCATGTTATATAAATCCTTTATTTAACCAGATAAGTCTCATTGAGATTAAAATCTCTTTTCCAAGAGTGACCTTGCCAAGAGAGCAGAATAAACATTGTTACAACAATAAACAATACAAACAGACAAATACAACTGTCACTACAAACGAGTGAACAAAATATCCAGTTAATATGCAATACAAAGTCAAGGACAGAAATCCAGTTATGATGCATAAACCGGTACAATTTTCTGAAAATCATTTCAATTAAATTTTAGGAGCAATCACACTGACCAAGAGTAATATTTTCTCGATCCTTTAAAATTGACTTAATTCCCCCGTAATAATCAGCTCTGACAATTTCAGGTCATTCTGTACATAATTACAGGAAGAACGGGCAGATTATTTAAAAGCTTTTTTGTCTAATTCTGTTCAAAATCTGGGGACCGACATCTGTAAAATATCGTGAGCGTGCAGACCATATTGATTTTGGTTTTTACACATTTATGTACACAGATAAGGAGGAACAAGCCCAAGGAGAGATTTATATTTAAAAGCCAACCAATAGTCTTGCACCGCTGTTTGCGACAGGAGCAACAGGATGCTGAATGCAGTTCACTTAACAGCCACCGGTGTCACTAATGAGAAGGAATTTCAGAAAGTTACACATAGAACCTTTAATAAATACTTTCAACCTGTGTTTGTGCCAGGTTGATATTTAAAACAATTTTATAAGGATAATGATGTTACCTTATCTAGTAAAATATGACTTAATGGAAAAAGTTTTGCATATATTAGTGAAAACTATAATTAAAAGGATAGATAGATAGATCTACAGGATGACTGATGCAGACCATCCACATGCTCTTATGACTGTAAATGCTGAGGCCGCATATCTACATTAGGTAACAGCTCTAAGCTTAACTGCTCTGGCTTTAGTAAAAATGATATAATTAAATATGCCAAGCAGAGTGAGCTAGCCTACTTTTGAATACCAAATACATTCTAGGAGATGCAAGCTGTAAAACACAGGCTACAAGGCCTATATGAATGAATTATCTGGCAGGTGAATTTATTTATAAATGTAAAAATGTCGTATGTAATATTAATTGTGGCTGTAACGAATATCATGAGAGGTCTTTATGATGTGGCTTGAGGCTGGAAAAAGTGAAGCGCGGGCTCTTATGTGAGCTTAAAAAAATGTGACAATGCAAGAGATTTAAATATGATCTCCATTTTATTAAATAAAATAAGAGGACAGTGGGGGCAGATTTTCTTGCCAAGAAAGCATTTTGAAACTTCTGAAAAAAAAAAAAAAAATTGGGAAGAGATCAGAATTATGAGTTGCTGTACTGATGGTGATGGTGAGATTTGAAAGTTTCTAAAGCTTTAATCGTCACGTGACAATAAGAAATCACATCACATTGAACATTTCAAATATGCAAATACAAATTTTCTCTTCTCACCACTTTTTACAGTTTTCATAGTTCATGATATTTGACCAAACTCCTTTTAGCCTCGCTAGCAGCATGGCTCTAGAGACGGTCTGTTGGTTTGTGCTCTTCGGTCCAGAATTAAATATCTCAATAATTATGGGACGGACTGCCATTAGATTAAATGATTACGTCATGGGGTTATAGGATTGCATATCATGTGCCGCTTACTTTAATTTGTATGTCAATACACTAACTTGTCCTGGAAGTTAAACACTTCTAAAACCGGTTGTGTTTTAGTAATCTCAGAATTAATCACTGTATGTATACAGATGATTTTGTTATATTTTCTCCCAGCAGTGCTGTTGCTGTTGGGTTTAATCCTCCTTCATGTTGCTGACTTCGATATTAACTTTAAAGCCAAAAAGAGCAATGTAAGTTTTTTTACAAAGGACTTTCATGAGTTGCTTCCTCCAAGTGGAAATTCTCGTAAAGCGAGCAGTGCAGCACAGTCTTAATCATCATTTACATATTTGTGGATAATAAAGATCCATAGTGTTGGAAAATTATGTACATACATTTCACATATGCTCAACTGATTTTGAAGTAAGTATATAAATGAAGCAGACGGTACGCAGGGATGTGCAGTTGCTTACAATGATTCTGTGAGGATGTTATTGTGTATGCCAAGATTTATGATGCGAGTCATTTATCAGCATAAATGTACCCACAAGTATGGCAGTGATAAGGAGCCTTATGTATAAATATTTGTGTAGATTGGATAAGGTAGAGAACAGAATCATGCGCTGGTTAATCCTACCAACAGTGCATTTCGAGAGATATTACAACTCCGGTGCAGAAGCATTTTTGAGAATACGTGAGACGAGTTTTAATTATGATGTTTAACAGTGATGTATGTTTTTACATTACATCATTTTATGTTTAAATTATTTAAAAAGATACATAAATGTATGTAACTATGTGACTTTAACTGAACTGAACTGGGAAACTTGAGCTAAACAAGCATCTCCAGATGTTGTGTCATTCAGTATGTATAGTACAAGATAAGATGTGCAACAAAGAGTAATTAATACCCTTATTTCTTATTAAATGTTCGGGAAATCTGTGACTTTTCACTTTGTCTCATTTAATTAGCTTTGCTTTTTGTAGCAGCTCAGCCCTGAAAACCTTGTGATGAATCAACAGATCTAAAGATATTCTTTAATGCTTTGCAACATTCGCACAATATCATCAGACTGACCTCATTTTGGGATATGGGTTAGAGCGTTCCCTGCCTACAGAGGATCTACATAGGATTAGAAATGATCTCATCCTGGGAATTCAAACTCCTTCATCATGACACATATCTTTATCTTTCAGTCGTGCATTCGTAAACCACGCCGTATGATCTTCCTTTGGATCTCTGGCAGTGTGGCTAATGTGAGAGTCTCTGTGGGGCTGGTTGGACGTTGCATGAAAAGAATTATTGTACGATATAAACCGATGAATATTTTAACAAGTGTTTACATATTTGGAGAAGTATGAAACAATTTTTTTTTTTCTTGGGAGTGTAGAATCCAGGGTTGGAGGTAACTGAAAATGTCATGAATGTTCAAATATCAGTGATCTATCACTGTGAAGCAGCAGCGTGTAAAACAAGTGTTTATCATATTGCACATGGATGTCACAACAAGTCTCAGCGGTGTGAATTCACTCCATCACAGGACAGGAGTGATGTCATGCAGAAATAAACACTAACTTATCAGATACTTCAACATATTTGTGTATGAAAACAGTTTTTTTTTTTTGCCAATCAGCTCTCACTGCTGCAGTGGGAAATGGCTGTTAACCTCGTCTGCTTTCAGTGAACCAGACTGTGTCTGGGTATTTTTAAATGTGATGTGGGGTTTTTTTTTTTTCTTTAAAGGCTTGAATCTTTCTTCCATGACAAATGTAGCCGCTGATCACTGCCCACTAACCACTGAAAGCACTTCAATTGTTACCTTTGTCTTGGCTCTCTGTGCCTCCACTCACTAAATGCTTTTATGAAAATTGAGACTTTGAGCAGACAAGCTTGATGATGTTGGTGCACAATATTCTTTAACTATCTAGATCTGGGGATAAAAGTCCAGGGGGCACAATAACTTAATTTTCAGGCAGATTCTTAATTTAATTTCTCAGTATGAAAATAAGAATGAGCCCATTGTTCCAAACCAGCACTTACAGATATAATTCTCTTTCTAGTATTAATTCCTCTCAGAAGAGGAGGTACAGTGTTGAAATTGACCGGAGCAGGGGTCACTTGAGGAATCTTTACTGTAGTTTGGTGATGAGTAGCAGGATAGCAAAGTGATGATGTCTTATTTAGTTTTGTTTGCTTTTAAAAATATCTCTCTGTTCCCGGAGCCTCACCCAAAGAGCGACGATTAATAATATTCTCAAAAATGTAGTCAATTTATAGAGTAAATTGCTTTTTTTATTCATCCTTTTAATCCCGGAGTTCAATTTGCATTCTCAAACAGAGCTTTCACCTTGTCAAAAGACAAAAGAGTTGTGCTTTTATGCATAGTGCATTATGGGGATCTGCATTTGTAATATGTTATATCAGATAAAATGATTTCATGCGTAGAAAAATTTTACACTTGAATCCTCTCTACATCTAATCCAATTTTGGGATACAGTTTGGCAGAGTCCATTAAAAAATCCTCTCAGTCAAACAGGAGGCTGTTTACTTTTAAATGAACACCGAGCACTAACAGGTAATGGAAAAATAAATAACTGGAAGTGCCAATAACAGACTTCTCTGTCGGCACGGCCGTGTAAAATCAAGACCTACATTAAACAGGGCATTCCATCATATTGCAATGCATTAACATCAGAAATGGAGGAGAAATGAAAATGACAATATTTGACTTTATGGGGAGAAAGAACACATGAATAATAATGGCATTAAAATGGATGAATGGTTGAAACTTTCACAAACAAACTTCCCAACAATTCTTTCAAATTAAACGCCAAAATATGGTCGCTTGTACCTGTCCTCAGCTGTGCTCGAGGACAGTTTGTGCATTTGTCTGCGCTTCCAAAAACTGTTGAACAAATTAATCTGTGTTAATTTCTGACAATCAAAATGGGAAAGGTCATGGTTGTGGTTGAAATGACTACTTTGTTAAAGCGGCTATAATCAATATTTTTCATAATAATGTATCAAATGACAGTTTGTAATGTCAAAGTGATGAACTTACAGAGAATTATAAGCGACTCTGCAGCTCCTCTTGGCTTTAAGGAGCTTTATAGCGAGTTTTAGCTCATTGTTTATCTGTCCGGCTGCAAATTTACTGTTTTTGTTCACTCTCAGCGTTCTCATAGCATCATTTTCGGCTGCGGCAGGCAGCTGTTTTCAGAGAAAAAGCTTTAAAAACCTACTGTACGCTACCTGCTCAGCACCAAACAGCAAACAGACAACCCAAGGCCTTAAGGTCAATTCATTCCATGTCTGCATAGCCATAATTGGTCTGTGACTGTATACATAGCAAGCATGCCAACTGAGCATGTGCTAGAAAAGCAAACAGGAATGCCCATCCCGTCTACCGTATGTACTGTATCCCTACTCTCATTAAGCTGTCACTTTTGTTGTTCAGCAACATGCAGAAACTTCTCAGCTGCGTTCAGACTGAAAACAGTCCTGTGTAAAACAGTACAAGAGGCCGTGTTGGTGTGGGCATGTTGTTTAAAGTGCTGGTGAGACAATGAAATACGATCCAGCAAGTCTGTTTGGAGTTAACAGATTATTGCGTTTAAAGGCTTATCAGAAAAACACTGCACAGCAATTTGTAATACTCACAGATTGGATTTTGAAACTCTGGAAAGTTATCACGCTGCAACCCTGTTTACTAGTATGCACATGTGGAATGTGTCTGTGTCCACGTGCGAGTCAACAGCTGTCTGAGGACGCAGAAAGCATGAATTGGCCTTTAGTGACTAGCTAGTGAATACGGAGTGGAGCATTTAGCAGCTAAAGAGCCAGATATTTCCCACAGGAGTTGGTAGAGAGCAAAAACAGAGCTAAAAAAGAGAGAGAGAATATTGGACTGACATCCATCAGGTAGACAGAAACATAATAGTGATAATGTTGCTCTGTAATCGTTGGATGTGTAAATATGTTCGTCATATCAACTTAAAAGGTGTTAAAAGGGTTTCCGTTGCGTTGAATGGCCAAAAAAATCAGTTAATGCAAGTTTAAGGTTAGGGGACCTTCATCACAATAATAAATACTCTTAGTCATGGAAACCAACATTGTCTGTCGGTAGGAAAAGGAGAAATGTTCCTGTGTTAAAGCACGACATTTGTGGCTCTATAAGGTTGTCACACAACGTAAATGTAACATAAACATACTGTACGTTGTTTGGTTTGATTCGCTGAAATGACCAGCGCTGTCGTCTTTCTCGGGAGGACAGTCTTAGAATTTCTGTAGCGAATCTCCGGATCAGTCGAGAGCTAAAAGCGGAACTGAGGCCAGAAAGGTTAACCTGTTTAGATGGAGGTTAAATAAAGCTAGTCTCCACACACAGGAGCACACTCACTATACGATAAAGCTTTTTCTTTACACTCTAAATACGTAGAGCCTGTTTTCCTCACTTAATAAAGCCATCTACACATACAAATACATTGTTAATTCTTGCATGCAGAAGCATACAGTATCTGCGTTCATTTCTCAGAAAACTGTAACCAAAAGAGAAAAGAAGAAAAAAGTCTTTCTGCTTTTTACCTTGACCAGCTTTTCATTTTAAGGGTTTTCAAGTTATTCTTGTATTTAGAATCCTTGTATTAGCAAGGTCATATGGTTGTAGTGGTTGTACTTGTTTCTCTTTTTTTCATTCTACCACACCATGGCGACTGTGAGTGAGGGAAATAAAACAGTGTTTTTCTCTGTTCACTTACTTAGTGTAATTTATTTCGTCCTCAATGTACTGCCTTTTTTTTTTTTTTGTAAAGGGTTTCTTTAAGATTCTGCTTTTTAAAATGCACCTTGTCTGAGACAAATCAGTTGTTTTAATATATCCCACAGCTACACAGAGACTTGTATTCTTTTGAGCCATGTCCCCAAGTCAGTAATTAACCTTAAACAATATCAGCTTCTCCTAATGAAAAACAAGCCAATGGTTATTCACAGCTTTATCTTGCTGCAAAATCCCTCTATAACCCCACCACCACCACCACCCCCCCCAACATCTCTTGGCATATTGGTGGCTAAGTGTAGGTGGGAAACTTTTTAAGTGTGATAGATGGAGTTTAGTTTCAGGCTGCTGCTGCTGCTGCTGCAGCTTCCTCCTCTGACCCAGTTGTCCCCGGAGAGCCAGGGTCTGAGCTACAATATAGTTTGGCAGAATAGCCTTTTTTTTGTTGTTGTCGCTCAGTCTGTATTCAGGAAAAGAGCCAACACGCCACCTTTGATCAATGATTCTTTTCATTTGTTGGATTTTGTGGACTTTATTCATTTGTATTTAGATTCAATTCATCCAATTTCGGTAGTTAATCTCATGCAGATGTCTGATGTCCTAATACAAATACACCACAACAAAATAATGTATTTAATGATAACTGACTATTCTCAGGTCAGATACAGTATATAAACTCATCATTCAGTCACTGTTGTAAATCCCCTTTCAGACCAAATGGAAAACAACATAAGAACAATGATTAAACAGCTGTATGTATCAAAAAAAAAGCATATAGACCTGGAAACTGTCAAAGTATACACCAGAAAACGCTTCATTTTTGTTGAACACCTCAGAAGATGTAAAGTGAAACATACTTCAATGTCACGTAGCTACATGTGAGCTATTCCCACAGTTTTTTCCTCACTGCGTTCCTGTGTGTGCAGATTAGCTTTATTTAAGAGATTCCCTACAGAAGTTCTGAGACTGTCCTCCAAAGAGACATCAGTCATTTCAGCAAATCCCTCCAAACGACATGCTTGTCTGTTTACGTTAAGAGTTGCTTACTTCCACATCCAGCAGTTTCCAGCACAGCGACATTATCATTCATTCAGAGTCGTGTTTCTGTCCACCTGATGAATGTAAGTCCAATATTCTCTCTCTTTTAGCTCTGCTTTTGCTCTCTACCAACTCCTGAGGGAAATATCAGGCTATTTAGCTGCTAAATGCTCCACTATACTCATCAGCTAGCCGGTAACTTTCTCTTTTGGACACTTTAAGCTGAGCAGGTGGTGTACAGTGAGGTTTTTTAGAGCTTTTTTTCTGAAAACGGCTGCCTGTTGTGGCTGAAAACGACGCTATATGAGCGCTGAGAGTGAGCCAGAACAGTAAAGTTACAGCTGGACAGCTAAACAATGAGCTGCTATAAAACTCTGTAAATTCGAGGGGAGCCACAGAGTCAGGTGATAATTCTCTGTAGATTCATCATATTACAGATCATCATTTGATACTTTATTATAAAAATATTGATCTCTTTAAGGAATGAACTGTAATTTTGGTAATTCTGGGTTTATCATTTCCACCGATTGTTATTCTAGGTAACATATCTGGATATCCCAAAATCTTAAAAATGTGACACACCATTACAGACTTTTCTGTAGGACCAACCTCAGCTCAAAAGATAAGAGATACCATGAAAATCTCTGAACACTTTCATGTCCACCAGAGGATAAATCCTTTTTTTTTTTCCTGCTGGCACCATCCTCAGGCCATTTTCTGCTGCAGGAGTATCTAAAAATAAGGTAAATAAGGTTTACCTCCATTGTTTAGCCATCCAACTGTCCAGTGTGTAAAGAAAATACAGCCTCGTGGGTCTATTGTGGTTATTACAAATGTTTATTCTTGGTGTATAAAATCCTCAATGATGCATATAAAGCCATGAATCATCTGTGAGCTTCGGATGGAAGCTCAGTAATGTCCAGTACTGATCGCTCCTCATTCCTGCTTTGTTTACAACCGACTCTATCATCCCCTACAGTATGTGTCTAGACAGCTTTCTGTTATTATTCAGGGAGTTTGTGTCTGAAATCCTGTTATTTTCAGTATGAAAATTACCTGGGATTCTCAATTTGCGGTGAGACAATCGCTTTTGTCTGCGTACAGTGGGTGAAGTGTCATAGCAGTTACAAAGAACGGGGCATGACTTGGATTTTGATAAAGTAAGATTATCATAAAACAAGATTTTCAAGAAGGCAGCCCTCCTCTGTTCTCTGGTCTGTCTGATTTTGTGACTTTCATTATGATTTCTTATTTCTCATCATTTAAAACAGTGTTAGGAGACAAACAAAGCATAATTTGCCCCCTGGATTGTCAACATAATTACCATCTGCATCACTACATAAACTGTGAGAATTCACATTCAGGTAATATAAAACAAATGTGTGTGAACTTCCCAGTGCTCTGTTCTCACTTTCCAAACAATGCAGAAATTTGGAGGTCACCACCCAGGATGTGGAAATTATGTTTACATACTTTTAATTTATATTGCCAAAAGTCAGAGGAAAATGTAAATGTTGTCTCAATTATGTTTTGTGGCAACATTTTTCAAGTGGAGGAAATGCACTGCTTATTTACTGCAGTTTGTGAGCTGGTTGGAGTGGATGATGGTCGTACAAATTGCAGGAATTGATACCCAGTGACCGAGGTTCACATCCATACATGTCTGGTTAATGGTTAAGGCAACAAAAGCACTTTGGTTAAAGGTTGTAGCTCAGGATTTTCTATATTTTTCTTGTCAACAAATAGAAACAATAGTATTGTGTGTGTGTCCAAAGCCTGATATAACTCATTCCTCTGTGCCGTAGACCTCCGTTGTTGTCCAAAAAATATTTAAAACATGTTACTGAGTCACACTGTTGCTGGATAACATGTCCTTCACCACAAAGAGTTTTTGGTTCTGTAGTTTGTCTCCAAAGACTAATAAAAACCATCATGTTTTCAGTCTCTAGAGAGGAGTCCTACATGATGCACAGTTAACCCTCCTGATGTCTTTATATTCTGTGTACTTCCCCTGCCCTAAACATCAAAAATGACCCACATCCCTCTGATGAAGACTCCTCACTCCATTTTAAAACAGAAATCAATTTTGCAGGAAGAAACAACACCTCCTACTCAACAAGTCAGAAAACTGTTTTGGGTGCAGATACATACACCTCTCATCTTGCTACACAACACACAATAATTCATTATTTGCTGTAAGTGATGTGATATATTATTTTTTTCCCTACTTAACACATGTGACAGCATAGAGATGCATTCTCTGTCTGCAGCTTCAGGACTAGATTCAGTTCCCTGATCATTATTACTGGATTAACCAGTCTGGGAGATAAAACAAATTATTATTATAATACTGGAATACCTTGCCCAGGTTTGTATGTAAATTAGTTTATGGTAATTTGATGAAACACAACTTTATTAAGGGAAAAGCACCATGTGAGTACAATACAAACTGAGTAAAAAAGGTGACAGGGCCACATGATAATGACTTAATGCAGGAACCAGATGATATTGTATTATACTGGTGCAAATTACCAGTTAAATTAGTAATAGTTAAATAATCAAATTTCCAAAAACCAAGAGCCACACAGTGAACCAGCATTAGGCTTTGGGGTCTCTGGAGGTCTGGGGTTTACGTTGTAATGTTTTTATGTTGTATTTCCTTTTAAAATGATTTTATTGTATTATGTAAAGTAATAAAATGTGTTATACACATAAACCTGCCTCCATTTCTCAAGCACAAGCACACACTTTTGTCTCTTTCCCCCTGTATGTGTGTTCTTTACTGTTCTTTGTAGTTGCTATAAACCTTTCAATCTCTAAATGATTTTTATAAATGGCGGGTCAAAAAAGACCCTAAAGGCAATCTTTGTACTTTGATGGTGTACGACGTTTACAGAATGGTAATGGTACGGTCAGATCAGGAAAAGTCATCAAATTTCATGCTGACAAAAAATGTATTTAGGGGGTTTACTCTGCTGTGAAACCCGTGAGACAACAGGAGGGTTGATAATGCTTCAGCTGCTAGAAGTGAACTTTGTGTTGCAAAAGCAGATATTGTAGAAAAACAAATAAAATAGTGTCTGAATATTTTACTGATATGTTCAGTATCAACATTTCGCCACTTCATTATCAAGGTTTCCTAATTATGTTGATAAAAATGTAATCTGAGTAGCATTTCATTTCTTTCAAACAATAGACACAACAATCTGAATATAAGCTTTTTCTCCCTGCATGGAAATATTAATGTTTTTACCTCAATTCAACGTTGAATTTTGAGTGGAGGTAAATAAAATGGCCTCCATTTGATGGTTTTGTACTGCTGGAATGAACCATAAATAATGTAAAAGAGAAAGTAGCAGTGTGTTTTCCCATTGACTTCAACAGAGATCTAAAGGTTCTTTATTGTTGCAAACGTTTTCTGTATCACTGTTATGTGTTGCTGTGTTTCTTTATGTGTTAGCCAGAGAGATCGCAGCTCTGACTCAATATACATGTTTTACTATGACAGTAGCGCTTTCAGACATTTCTACATCATAAATACAGAGGCATTTCCAAAGATATATTCTATACAAGAGCAAATGCATTACTATAATAGAGATAGCTGGTACTAAATGGAAATCTCAAGGGAGTGTTTTAGTTTTGTACGCATGCACTTTTGAGACACAAAAAGCCACAAGGTAAACCAGATTCAAGTCAAGGTTTCTGGAGAGTCAGTGGGTTGGAAATAAAGTTGTCGGAGGTGCGTTCAAAATGATGGCAAGCAGCTGGATATGAGGATAAAACCTCAATAATGTAATTGTTTAATCCCTTAATGTCGTAGCTCTATGACAAGCATACTGAGCAGGCTCTTTCCCTTACAGTCTTTACACAAGTACATGTCCATAAATTAGAATGCAGTTCACTGGGTTCTCGTGGGCCCAGTAGAAGTGGTGCATGCAGTTTGCCTGCAGTGGTTAGTTTCCAGGGCAACTTTAACCGGTTTTCCCCGTAACTGTTTTTGTTTCAAGACAATATGCAATAAACCCCGGAGGACTCCTGGCTAATTTTTATTGAGTAAAATTAATATTGTGTCATGACCTGGCTCAAGTGGCCACAACAACAAAAAAAAGAAGACACACCATGTTGAACTTTAACAAAAGAGAACATTATTTAACCAATTGACTAAATTAAAGCCAAATTAAAGGATTTAACGGATTGATTAAAGAATTGAGTGTGATGTCAGTAGTCAGTGGTGCGTGATGTGCATGAGTGGAGGATGTGAGTGTGAGTCTTGTAGAGTAGAGAACAGCATACTAAATGAGGAGAGCTGCAGTAGTAATCGCAGTGGCAGCAGAGCGGTGGAGAGTCAGCGAGAGAGTGAGCTGTGCTGCAGGCAGGACATTAAGGGGCCATATTATGAAAAACTCACTTTTTCAGTGCTTGTGCGTATATATTTGGGTCTCTGATGTGCTCACTAATACACATATTGACAACCCAGTCTGTTTTGTGTGGGCTGCCTTGCTCTGTAATCTTGTGATTCAACAAGCCATTCAGGTGTGATGCCCCTTCTTACATCACTTGGGGCTTCATTGAAATTGTACCACCTCCCATCCATGCCTCTATCTGAGTCTCCACCCACTAAATTTCCTGAGGTCTGCCATGTTTTTCTCACAAGCGCCAGCTGGGACCCGGCTAAATTAAGATAGGGTAAACTAAGGGTGAAAAAGTCACGCGTATGGTGGGGCTGGACCAGGGGACAGAGCCGCTGCTTACCACAGCAGAGAGTCCTACATTGCTGCTGTCTCATCTTCTAGAGGAATAATTACCCGATTCTGCTCTGATCCAGACCACTTTACCGGCAGGAGGAGTTTATTTTTTTAAACTTTTGGGATTAAGTGGATTTATCTTCAAATTCACTTCTCAACCTAGCCGTAGCTCAGTTAACACCGGAATCACACAACCTCCACTGCTGCTGTCATCAATAATAAACATCTTAAATGCTGGTGAGTTTATATAATTTTAAAGTTACACAGTATGTAGATATATCTATGTGTAGAAACAATAACGCAATATATAATTTTATTAAGCCAATTAACAAAATTAAAACCAAATGAAATGATTTAACAGAATGATAAGTGTGTGTGGTGATGTGCACGAGTGGAGGATGTGTGTGTGAGTGCAAAACAAAGAACATAAGAATGAACTGAAACAGCATAACTAAACAAGGAGGAGCTGAGAGCTGCAGTAGCAGCAGAGAGTCAGCGAGAGAGTGAGCTGTGCTGCAGCCAGGACTTATATAACTTGGGAACACACCGGGGCCCTCAGGTGTTCTAGGTTCACCTAATGAGCACCTGCAAAGAGAGCAGACAGACAGGTGAATCACTCAGCAACCACAGGGGTCATCACAATTGGCTGTAATGATATAGTATTATGTACTCAAGCAATTAATACCATAACACTTACATGATGTTCAAATATGATTTGATTAATTCTACAGCTTGTACTTATTCAAGGAACTATTTGTCTAACCAGCTTTAGCTGTTTTCACATATGAACTCCAGACGTTTTCCAGAGTTGCCCTTTCACACACGTAACACACAGCAGGAGATGTCCGTGTCAGACGTGTTCTTACCTACTGGAAATACTCCGTCTGGTTTAGGTGAGGGGTGCAGAAGGCAGGACGTAAGGCAAAAAGTACGCTGCGGTTGTAGTTCAGCATTTTTAAGCTTTTCATCAGAAATAAAACAGCTTTTAGAAATCACAGGAAGTCCTCTCTCCCATAAGTGCAAGCTCTACAGCAGAGCATTCAGGCCCAGCCAAATCAATGCAGCTTAGCTGGCCTGCTGCATTTATCCAGCGCCACTCGCATGTGAAAAACAGCGGCTATAGATGAGAGAGTAGTTGACTGCTGGAAATCAAAGATGTCGTATTTAAGTTTACGTTCTGCTTGTTCAACAGTTGCTTGATAAATTGCTCGTACCGTCTCCCTTACTGCTGGATTTTGTTGCACTTTCGGCAGCGAGCGGTTGTATCCAAAGAATTCACTGCTGTGTTCACACATAGGCTCTATTGGACATTACACAGACTATGTAGTAGCTGAGCTGGAGCTGGCAGGGTTAAAGTCCGTTTAATGTCCGGTCTGACTGATTCAGACATTTACATTCACACATGCAGCTCCTTTGGGTAATGTCTGGAAAAATTCAGGGTTGCAGTGCACGTGTGGAAGGGGATTTTGTTGTAAGAATTTTCCAATCTGAGTTGATGTGACATTATTATAATTCATCAGTGGTTCCAGACATTTATTGTTTGTTTTTGTTGTACTGATTCATAATTTCAATGTAAATATCCAAATGACTTTTACTGGAGTCATAGATACGTTCCTTGTAAGGTCTGTGACATGTGGATGTGACTTCTTTTTGTCCCAGTAGCAAAGAGTCTATTTCAAAGTGAGCCCTTTTTGCATGGACTATGTAACATTACTGGTTTCATCAAGCTGTTAAAGTGCCTTTTTCTCCTTCAGACATTACTGTAGGAGTCTTTTACATAAACATTCCTCATGGCTTTATCCAGAAATGAAAAGGCCAATAAAGAAAGTGCTGAACGATGTGTGAACCTGGTGAGTTGAAAAGTTACAATTTGAAGGAAGAAGCTTGTTTTCTGTTTTTATCACAAGCTGCATTAGTGATAGATTTTAAAGGGTACTTTGCTTTTGAAGTCTAGTTTAAGCCCAGTATACTGAAGGAAGAAGTGGTCGGATGGTACAGCTCCTGAAAACACCTTTCCAAAGTGAGAATTTGAGGGGCTGCGTCCAACAATTTCTGTATCTTTCCCAAACCGGAAAATCTCAAACTCTCCTCTTTCATTTCATCAACTATTCATTGCACTTTTTATGTCCACAACTCAGTGCAACACCATGATGTCCTCTAGGACACACTGTCTGAAAATGTCCCTATATTTTAACAATTATTGCATCTCTCCCCTCTATGACAGCTGGCTTTCCACTCCTCCTTCAAGTGTGGCTGTTCAGAACCACTATAAACACATTTTGCTCTCTGACACAGTCAGACAACACATCATACAGACTAGTTTTTTCTCTTGCATAAGCCTTTAAAGAATAATTTAAAGGGTACATACATTTCCAGTTCTATATTTTTATTCAGGGGCC
The DNA here is from genome assembly GCF_963924715.1 of Thunnus thynnus. Classification (NCBI taxonomy): domain Eukaryota; kingdom Metazoa; phylum Chordata; class Actinopteri; order Scombriformes; family Scombridae; genus Thunnus; species Thunnus thynnus. Next base: position 28,200,120 of record NC_089522.1, on the reverse strand, counting down.
CTACTGGGATATCTTTGCATGATTTACAGTTTAAAATATTCCTTATTTATCGTATACTGGCCCTTTTACGCAGCCCTGTCTGCTCCTGTCTCTTGAAACACCCCTCCTCTCTGTTCTGATTGGCCAGCTTCAGGAAGCTGCGCCTTGGCAGACTTCCGGTGGCTCGGGAGGCTACATAAACAAACAGTAGTAGTAGGATACTTTTTGTCGTCCTTTACTCAAAATGTCAACTTCTCAAATATATCGGCACATGTTCGAGCCGAAATATGTGAGTGGGCAACATGAACAACCTTAGTAACAACATCACACGGCTGTTTGTGGGAGGAGGGCCTTAAAGAGACGGGACCTAAAACAGCCTGTTTCAGACAGAGGCTGAATCGAGGGGCTGCATGAAGGGCCAGTATAAGATAAATAAAGAGTTTTTTTGACTGTAAATCATGTAGAAATATTCAAGTACAGCCCCAGAATATAAATATAGACCTGAAAATGTGCATGATAAGTCCCCTTTAAATCACCATTACATAGCACCTTACGTAATAAGGTGGATGATTTTCACCACACAGCCCTCGATATGTAAACAGAGGAAATAAATATGCTCGCCAAATGTGATTAAAGTGGTTTATGAGGAGGGGATTCACTCGCAGGGTTCAGAATTCAGGATTCACACGGTGGATGTGAAATGGTTTGAGAAAATTCCAGAGTTGCTTGACCTTTCAGTACTCACAGATTCATGAGGCAGTGCTATTGATTTAAAGAGGTGTAAAGGCCTTTCTCCTGCCGAGGAAATTTAATCATGTCACAGGGCCACCGGGTTATTGCACAAGACACTGTCGCTGACGCCATAGGACACTTTTATGTCAAGGGGCTAGACAATATTAATTTTACTTTCACCTTATAGTGCAGGGGAGAGGAAGCGGTGTGGAGATCCACCATAGTTTTCCTGAGAGGACATCGCCAAAACCTGAAGCTCTCAAAAAAAAGAGGTTAATAAGAACATTTTATTCTTGGAAATATCTATGAAGAGCTTGAACGAACAGTGAATTCACATTCTGCTCAGTGTTCTGACTTAATATATTCAAGATCTGTGCTCATCCTCCTTGAGAAATCCAATGATAGAGTTCTTTACTCTGTTGACTGAGCTAATTAAGTTTTAAAACATACAGTGCATTTCATAATCAAAGCAACACTGTGATTAATTTCAATTAAACTTAATGCACGCTCCCTCAAATCGCCGTCGTCTCAATCAAACTGTACAATCTCCTATAGAAATCTCAATATCTTTCAAAATGAGTAGTCATACTTCAAAGACATCGCTTCAAAGTCTTCACTATTTTTAGGTGGTATAATGTGTGTGTGTGTGTGAGAGTGTGTGTGTGTGTGTGTGTGTGTGTGTATGTGTGTGTGTGTTTGGTGTGTACCCATAGGTGAGCATGCTCAGACTAATTTCAACCCCTTTTGTGAATGGCTGATTATCACAATCTGTAGCTTAAGTTCAGGCGGAGCTGCAGCATTAAGTCCTTCAGAGTGAGCGAGAGAGACGAGGGGAAAGAGTCGGCATGGCCCAGAAAAATAACTGTAAGTTGATGTTCTGATTATGTTAATCTTTTATACCTTTTTTTTTTTTTCCAAGTTGTTGAGTTGATTACGAACAAGAGCACTAATAAGACAGCTACGGTGTAAATGAATGGCACTACTAACATGCCTAGATGACACATAACACGTCTCGAAACTAAAAAAACCTTTTGTTCGTTGCCTCTTGATTCTCACCTTGCTTTGATTTTCATCATTTACCACTTTTAAGACCTAATTGTGTTGAATTTCAGAGTGACTCTCACTGTCGAAATCTGTAAGAGAAACAATGTCATAATAATTTTAATTGTGACTTTCACCTCAGGGTTTTCATACGCAAATGCCAGTTTTTTTTTTTAATGTTCATGTGGAATAGAATTAAATTAAAAATGAAAAAGGTAATATTCTCTAAGAGGTGTATTCATGCTTCTTCTTTTTTTTTTTTTTTTTTCTAACAAGTTACGTGAGCGTATTGAGCTCATTGTGAAATCCAGCAGGAATTTCTTATTGCAACAACAGACAGATTAGTCTCACTGAGCTCTCATTCTCTTCCCTCCCCCTCTTTTTCTTTATCCCTCTCCAACACACAGTTCAATTCTCCATCAGGGAATACAGACCCTCAGATGAACATGGGGTCATGTCGCTCTTTCGTGACGGGATTCTTGAAAATGTATACCCGGCCTTCTTCAAGGCCATGAGCCATCCAGACCATGTTGGTGTTGCTCTGAGCATTTCCATGGCTGGCTATGTGCTTGGAGGCAGCTCCTACTTCCAAGGTTTACTCTTTGGCAGCGCATGGGCTGGCCTCATTTACTACTGCTGCCATGAGATCTACGAAACCTACATGATGAGGAGGCTGAGCGCAGACATGGCCGACATTCAAGCCAGCTACCTGGACAACCCAGATAACGGTTTCTGGGTGGCGGAGGACGGCGCCAACGACAGCTCCAAGGTGGTGGGGATGGTGGCGGTGATGGGGAAAAAAGCAGGGGATGAGAATGAGAGATGTGACGACTTGAACGGAGGAGTGATGGGAGAGTTCGCCCAAGACGCTGGAGATGGAAGTTACGGCGAGATGTCCGGCATGGTGGTGGTGTTTCCGTGTCGCCGCAAGAACCTTGGCTCTCAGTTGATACAGAAGGCGTTGGATTTCTGCAAAGAGCGAGGCTACACCCGCCTCGTTCTGGACATCAGCTCGCCACAGACGGCAGCCATTTCCCTGTACCAAAAATTAGGCTTCGTTCAAACAGCATCCCACAATAACACACATGCTAATCGCTGGTTCTCCAGGCTGGCCAGAATAAATGTGATGCGAATGGAGAAGTTCATTTAAAACAAAATGGACTTTAGACCTCGGCACTTGATACGCCCTCGACTGTACAGCACATTAAGAATATTCCAGTTAATTTATGCCTTTTAGTCTCATTTAATGCAAAAAAAAACCTTTCTGTTGTGTGATATCTGGTCACTCAGGTCTCCGGCTCACTATCACGGTAGTTTGGAAAAAGAAAAGTACATTAAATTTCATGTTTTTTCCACATCGCAGCATTAATGATTTCAGTTGCCTTGTATTTCTTCTTGCCTTGATGTATTATGTATACACCTGCACCCCTGACAGTCCATTGCCCACAACCTTGGAGAACAATGAGACAATTAGTCAGCTTCTCTGGTTAGTCAAATGAATTTAAAATTTGCATATGGAATAAAAATAAATCTCGATAAGATATGTCATTAAATTAATTACTAGACATTAAATAGAACAACCAATATTCACATTCAAGTATCTATTGTTCTTCTGTCCACTAGGGAATATAAAAATATATGTGAGAAAAGAGAAATTTAGTCATTTGGAAGTAGGAGAACTTTCTTTTAAGCCTCTTTCCAGGGAGACGTTGAATCCCTCTGCCTCACAGGAATTAATGCCAGCTGACTTCTAAGACCTCACAACTCTTTGCTTAAAATACCAATGAAAAATGCAATAGTATCAGGACATTGGAAGGTTTAAAATTCTTTGGAGCTAAAAGAGCCGGTGTGTGTGTGTGTGTGTGTGTATGTGTATGTATGTGTGTGGCATAAAAAGAGGATAAAGAGTTCAGTATACCGCAATGTATTCAGGTCATCGTACGCAAGGAAAATACTGAGATTATTACGACAGCAAACAATAGAGAAAAAGCTTAAGTGTTTCCATATCGATGGTCTTATGATATGTGTGAGGAGGGATTTGACAAAATAGAGGTGAAAGGCCCATGGGAATTACTCTTTTATAATACAGAAAAATGTGATAGTTGGCTGCTATTTCTAACACAACGTAAACAAGGATCTTCCTGTCAACTATGCTGCCTTTTGCCAGCAGGATATCTTCTTAATAAACCTAATATCAGCCAAAAGCAGTGTGCAATATCAGCTAAATAACACAGATTTACAGATTTCCTAACCTACATTGCCCCAGATATCCCCCAAAGGTGATCGCAATTTCCAAAATATTATCAGCACTACACAGTACCTGCTTATCTTGAAAGCGTGTCCACGGTAAGCCTATAAGGGGAAAACATCAAGCAGCAAATGTGTGCAATGACAGGTGTGGCCTAAATGAGTTTCAAGAGGGAGGTACTGTATGGAGAGAGCAGCTTGGCACTGAGACACACACACCAATCAGAGGCCTTTGGGCATCAATCATTCCTGCTGAAGCTGTCAAAAAAAAATTAGGCCGGTGGCCAGCAGGCAGGTGCTGAACCAGCCAGAGGAAGATGAGCCTTAATGCTGGCCAACCTGTTGTCATCCTCTCACAATTACCAGTACAACTGGCCTCAAGGTAATGACAGCTTGATTGTAATTCCTCTCATACACATGCACCACTGATGAGTCAGTTGCCATTTGGGGGTATGTTAGAAGAAAAAGCTTTTCGCAAATACTCTCACAAATGTCACAATTGCTGAATCGAGCACTGAATCAAAGTAGATTTAAAGGGGAAATCCGGTTTATTTCAACCTGGCGTATTTCCAATAAACGTGTCCACAGTGGCTCTACGGGTCAAGCTAACTCCACACTCGCTACTTCTGTTGTTGAGCTTTGAGGGAACGAGGATTCGGGCGAAACAACATACAGTGAGGCGAGCTGTGCAAACCTCTTAAAGCTTTCCAAATAAACTTGATTTCTACATGAATCATTTTGTGCATGTGTCTGAGTCTGACCCAAAGTTAACACGAAATAGTTGCCTGGAATAGCCATCATGGCTAACTGCAAAAGGATCTACATCTGGGGCAACTTTACATATTCTTCCACGGACACCAGTTTGTTTAAATATATTTACATAAAGTTTAGCATGACCCATAGACTTACAATGACCACATTTATGGGGAATGTCCCAGGTTGAAACATACCAGAATTTTTCCATTAATATGGCTTTTTTTAAGAGTAACCAACAGACTCTTTCATGTCAAAGTGGTAACAGATCTCCTCAAAATATTCTTAATTAATATGAAATACAAAAAAAGTGTTTGCGTAAGTATTCAACTCCTCAAAGTATTCAGTTGATGAATTTTTTAGCACAAATGCCGGATTGGATTAAGATCTGGACTCTGAAGCTATTCCTTTGTAGTTTGGACTTTCATAATACAGGTGTGTTTTAAAACCTACACACGTGATCTCTATTTAACTAATTATGGCTGCACCAGTGATGATTTAGGTGGCTCCTACTAAATGGGGTGAATACTTCTGTAAATATGTATTTTGTACATAATTTTATATTTGTAATTAATCACTTTGTAGAGACCTATTTTCACTCTGACATTAAAAGGTCTTTTTTGTTGTTGTTGTTGTTGTTGTTGTTGTTGATCAATGTCAAAAGAAGCCACATTAAATCTACTTTAATTCAATGTTGTAAAACGATGATACGTGAGAACCTCCCGGTGGGTTTAATCATTTTGTTGTGGGCACCGTACACTGTAAGAATGGTCTAATGGTGCAGCAGGTATGCAGATGATTCACATTAGAGTGTGAAATTTAATTTTTTTGTGGATGCACGCAACAGCTGAGAGATAATTATATTTATTAGCATAATGATTTAATGAGTCTTACTATGAACTTGTAATCTTAAACTTAACACAGAGATCTTTTCTTTCATTCTTGTGTTTGTCTTTTTCTTTCTTTCTTTCTTTTTTTTTTTGGTAAAAGGGGAGGAAATCTATGTAACAAAACTTAAAGGGACTTTTCATCAGTCTGTTGTTGCTGGACCAGTGGTCTTCCCAATTTGAGATAACATATGAGATCAATGAAATAGGCAGACTCTCATCAAAGGATGAGCTCAAGAAATCCATTTGGAAAACATCTCTTTGTTTGTGTTTCTCTTCACTATTTTTAGGTGGGATGATGTGTGTGTGTGTGTGTGTGTTAATATGACTGTGTGTATTTGCTTGTGTGTAGGCAGGGATTATCTTGAGCATTCCTGCGTGCATGCATTCTCAACATAAGGTATTTCTTTCAGTATCTTCTTAATCTGACTCGGATCGACATCAAAGCCGTCTAGCTTATCATAGGAAAAGAGTTAATATGTCTTGGGAGCGGCTCCAGTAGTCAAATGGTTACTGCGCATGCCTCGTAACCACAACATCCAGCTGGTTTGATTCAATCCTTCCCTGCATGTCAAACCCATCTCTCTCTCTCTCTCTCCTCTTGTTTCCTGTCTACCTCTTCCATGCCCACTATCCAATTAAAAATGCACAAAAAAAAGAGTTAATATATCTTAAAGCAAACTTTGATGACACTTTCAAAGTAATAACAAAGCAAGTAATCAACATTACAAACATTGAATAGGCGAAGATTATGGAGATTAATTGCTTCAGGATACCAGTCGCCTATGTGCTGTTGTCTAAGAGCCAGAGGTAGATTTGTTTGGATCATACATCATCATACGCTATTCACCACTGCCTTGCATAATTACTTTTTTATCTTCTTTGTTTCACCACAGGAAGTAAGTTTTAGCCATGTTGCTTAACTTTATTGCAGAGCCCTTAACACCTGGCCAATTACTTTAGATATTAAATCACAAGTAACCAAGGCATGTCAAGCACTTACACAAACTGATAGCTCATCTTGCACCGTCAGTTCGCTGCATTTTAGAAACCTGACATTGTGCAGAATCTGCACTTCCTTTCACCGAATAATTGGTCAATTATTTTCCTGCATGGTTCAAGTATGATAAATATGTTTTTCTATAAGTGCAGGATTTTTTTTTTTAGACAAACACTCTGAGACACTAAAAGGTAAAGTATGAGAAACAGGGGGAAATGTGTTAACTGGATCCTTTAAATTACAGCTTACAACAATAGAACATGTAGGAAGTATAATTAGTGTCTCATTATCATTCAAGATTGGAAGTCAAATTATAGGGATAAATGCGGGATTAGATGTAGCTAATGAGTTGGTATTAAATATGTTTACACCACACTGAACCTCTACATCGTGAATAAATGTTCCAGACAATATTAGGCAGCCGCTCGTTTGCTGAGCTCCAGCTTCGGTGCGAGGGGACTGTGGGGATTTGGTCAAGGAAGTAATTGGACACAACAACAACCAAAAAATTGATCACAGCTGTTGTAATTAGGAGAAATATGGGACAATCAATTTTTTTTTTTCATGTTTCAGGCTTGACGCTGGGTTACTCACAATAACTACATTCCGATATACAAGAGTGTAATAATTATAGTGTGATTCTCTTATGGTATACTGTGCTTGAAATGATTTTTGCATTATTTTTTAGGATAATGAGCCGAGAGACTCAGATTTCAGTCACGGTGAGAGTTTTGCATATTATAAAATAGGACTGATGGTTCAACTGAAATGCAGGTTTAAATAGGATAGCTTTAAGGGACTGTATAAAAAGTTTTGGGGTTGGGAAAAGAGCTGAATTTTATGTTTAATTTTATTTAAAAAAAAAAAAAAAAGCAAATCCCTCCTCAGCATTATTAATATTTTCCCCTTGACTTCTGTAACACCATTCCCTCCACATCTCAAACCAAAAGCATATAATTATGAATAATACAGCCGATCTTTAATTTTGAATAAGAGCTGTTAAATAAACAGTTATTACAGTGAGTCAGATACATGCAGCAGCTCTGTGGACCCTGACTGACTCACGCATCACAATATTTTTTTGCCTCTCCGCAGCATTCTGAATAATTAAAATAAAAATGAATTAAATCAGATGATGTTTCCTGATATGTTCAGATGTCTAATTCAATTTAGACCTGGCATTAAATTGACATCTGTATCATGTTAATGCAAGATGTAATTGAACTCATTGTGATCGGATCAGTCAGACCACATCTGCAGGTGGTCAAGCTGTCGTTGTTTATGTTTTTAGCATCCTTTAACAAATACCATTTCCCATAAGCCCTAGATGTCACAGCTCGACAGAGGAGAAGAGTTTATGAGTAAGAGGAGGAGTCACAGCCAGCTCAGACATATATAGGTTATATATCGGTTCTCCTACATGCTTGGAAGGGGAGAGGGAGGGGAGGGATATTCAGTTGGTGGCAATCTGCAACCTCACCGCTAAACGCCACTAAATTCTACAGACTGGTCCTTTAAGAAGAAAGAATTGGGGAGTTTCTTTGGATATGGATGACGTAAGTACACTCACTTACACAGTTGTAGTTTTTTCTGTGCTCACAAAGTATTTGTTATCTCCACCAGTGTGTGCATATGTCCATCTGTGTGTGTGTGTGTGTGTGTGCGTCTGTATGTGTGCGTGTGTGCATGCATGTGTTTGTGTCTCTATCTGCAGCTAATCTTGCATATAACTGGACCCATCAGCCTAATATTTTTTGTGCACATTTAACCTGTATGCTCAAGGACTCTCTCGTGGTTGCAGAGATTCACCATTATTGAAAAACCTATTGTATAACATTTTTTTATGCCACCATCAACTGCTGACTCCTCATTCCTCTTAACCAGCTGATGATCAGAAGGCATTTCCATCAGTTTGCTCGGCTAAAATCTAGTCTGTTGGAGGCCACATTTTGGCCTTTGTCGTGGCTCAAAAATTGATATCAATGGAAAAGTTTGGTCTCATCTTGAACTGGAGCATCTGCAGATTAATTCCGTACCCGATATGCTATGATCCACTAAAGTTAGGCATGATACAGGTTAAATAAATCCCTGCTTTTGTCTTTGCCACCATCTTGACTGTAAGGGAGCGGGGAGGGACAATTAAATGAGGTTCAACTCTTCTTTGTTTGGAAGGGTTTGATTTTATGTGATGTTCTAAATAACTAACAAATAATGTTTAAATTGAGAAGTTTGGACTTATCGTCCAGTTTATTGTCTCCTTATTAAGTTTATACAGTTATTTGAACCCAGGACGCTCCGGTACAACACCATTACACTATTCTATGCAAGTTAAGGAAAACTATGACTATACATGCCCCAGACATGCATTTTATTGAGTGCACTCTTCTAGTTTAATTTTGTTAAAATTACGAAGGTTTCAACTCCTGATTGCAAATGCTGTAGTGGATGCTGAGTTGTCCTAGAATATGGAAACTAAGCCGTAGCAACACACTTTATTTTTTCAGAAAGACAGATGAAAGAAACACTGAATGAGAGATTGCACTGAGTTACAGAAACAGGTGGAACCATGGCTGACTTTATCTCTCTATATAAATCCACCTTCCTCTGCTCCCCCAGAAAAACCACACTACCCTCCCTTCTGATAATTTTCACACAGTCCCTAACTAACAACGTTAGACAAGCATAAATCACGATCAAATATATTTTGGAGATCATCAATTTCTAATGATTTACAGTATAATTTCATCATATCTTTGAGTTTCCAGAGGTACCGAAGGAAGTGAAGAAAATAATCTCCATCACAAATGGCTAGCACAAACCATTAAAATCCAGCTTTGATTGATCTCTATATTAACTAAAGACCCACTGAAGTTATTTGACAAGGAAGTTGGAAGACAGTACTTTATCATGCACATTCAGTGAGTCATGGATTAAGTTGCGCTGCAGTGAGAATATCTGGCACGTGTCACAGTATTGAAGTGAGGAAAGGATAATGTCTCAGTCTGGGGTGATGAGATTTGTGCCTCAAGCAAGAGAAATAGACCTGTTATGGACTTCGATTTCTCCCCGAGGAAACGGCTGTGAGGATACTCGGCCGTCTTGCAGTCATAGAGCGCTTGTCGCCATCTGTTCTTAAACACCATACATGCCAGCTGTCATATCAAGATAGATTATGTATTTTATATATTTGTTATCTGTCCTACTGTTTGTGGATGCAATAACATCAGATATCTCTGTATAACCTTTCTGTGTTTTCAAGGCTGCAGCCCCACCTCTTGTTCTCATTTTAGCCAATTTACATGTATGAAGAATTCTTGCACCTGGTGCATATTTCAAAAAGACTATTATAATGTCAAATTAAAGCTATTATTATCTGGGTTGTTGACATTTTGTAAATTATCGGCTACGAGAGAGCACAATGGGGTGTTTACAATTCATATCGTCTGTTGTGTTTTCCTCAGTCGGGTGTCACTGCAAGAAGTGAAAGGTGAGATGTGATCTCTAAAGTGAATCAAATGGTTCAGGTGCTGTGTATTGACTTGTCTTTTGAAGCTTAATAGGAGATTTAATAGGCCCAGACAGAGAAACAACTTACATTTTTCATGATGCTATTTCTCAGGGGTATTAATGTTTCGACAAGCTGACAAACCTACATGATATTTATAAACAACGGTCGCCACAATTCAGGTGTCTCTGAGGATTACTTTGGGTTGGATTCTCACATCTCGAGCTGAGGGACTAAATGGATTTCTCTCTAAATGAAGCACAGACATACCTGCTTGGAGAGAAAAAAAAAAAAAAAGAGGCTGCACAGTTAAAGTTCCTTCAAAATGAAACTCTGTGGATAAATACCCCTCCCTTGAACAGTTTATCATAAAGAGCCCACAAAAGCATCTTACAAGTTCAATATAATTCTCCCAGCTCAGTCGAAAAGCCCAGACACAATTAAAACACAATACCAGAATCTGTGGAGGATGGATGGACACACACAGTACAGAACAGAGATAGATGGATTTTTTTGTTTCAAACTGGGGGAAGGTTAGTTTTCTGTCTTAACTGGAGCTTAATGGAGAGTTGGAGGCAGTCTGGTCTCTTGACAGACTGGTCCAGGGGCTGGAGGTGTGGCCACCCTGGTCTCCCAGAAATGATGCTTACATGCTTCTAATTTGCAACAGCAAATCAGCTTTGAAGGAAAATTAATGCCAGATTGCATTTTCTATCAACATAATAAGGAGATCTTGTTAATTAACATATTTGTCACATTGCAAAAATCTTACTGATGATATCAGCAAAATGTTCACTGATAATGTATTTCATTTGTTTTCCTACAATATGTGCTTGCGGCGACTGAAGCATGATTAAACTCTTTTGTGTTTATGTTTAGGCTGTCACAGCACTTGGATTTGCCTCTTTTGTAAATCTGTGACATTTAACCCACAATGGTCAGGGGCTTATAGTAAATGGTGTTTGATAAAGGCTGCTAAAAACGGAAATATTTAATAAACATTGATTTTATATCTTTGTTTTTTCATCGCTATTCTTATATAACATATGAAATGAACCAGATGACATACTGTTGAGTAAGGTTATGTTCCTAGACTGGATTTTTAGTTGTTTGGATCATTACAAATCCTATTTTTGAATGAGGTTTTCTTAATTCTTGAAGTTCCTGTTTCACTTTGGCTCTCTATAAATCATTTAACTGAAATCACTGCCTTTTCTTAACCTTAACCAAAGTATATTTGTTGCCCACCCACATGTGAGACTCAGGATGCAAATCTCAGTGCCTGGAACAAGCAGCACCAACCACAGCTTGAGGCTGAAGCCACCAACGGCTGCTAGATGCTGGCTCCCATTGACTTCCATTCAAAAAGCATCAACTCCTCTCTAGAAATACTAAGTCAATCATTTTAATCTACAAGTCATTATGGTCTCAATCGCTAAATTCCCTCTCAGTGTGCCAGCGGTCATAAGTAAATAAGATTTGAAGATTTATAGTAGTTTTGATGTCGATGTCTGCCGTGTGGGCGTTGATTGATAGCTGTGATTGACAGTTCATTCACCTGCTGCTCTCCAAGGCTCCAGGACTCACACTCAGTCAGACTATTGTTGCAATATTTTGGTAAGTTTAATGTTACTTGATCATGATACCTGCCCTGTTAGCATAATTTAGCTAAAGTAGCTAATGTGAGTGGGGGTAACATTAAGTGTGCACCGTGTTTCCAGTTTCCGGCTCCAATGCAAACCAATGGATTACGCCACAACTTGCAAGGTACAGCCTATGGTCTGGAATCAACTCCTCCTTCAAGGGAACATAGTCCAGTCAGCAATTACCTTTTTCGACAAACTGTAATTAATAGTATATTTTCTAGAAGACAGGGTTGCATGTGGAGGGGCAGTTAGCCTCTACCAAAAGAGGAGAAACACAGCTCCTGGCAACTCCAAAGTTAAGTTTGCTAACGTTAGCTAGATTTAGCTAGATTTTGCACAAAGTTGGAGGGCTGGGTTTCCCTGTGAGGGCGGGACTTGTGGAGTGTCTGGGAGCTGCTTGTCAAACCACAGCATCTCATTTTTGATCTCTACATGTGTTAAATCACATGTGTTAAAGAGCTCATTGTACTGTATTACCCCAGGCTCACTTGTGGTTCCTAGAGTCTCCAAAAGTAGAAAGGGAGGCAGAACCTTCATCTATTAGGCTCCTCTCCTGTGAAACCATCTTCCAGTTTGGGTCCAGGAGGCAGACACCCTCTCTACATTTAAGAGTAGGCGTAAAAACTTTCATTTTTGATAAAGCTCATAGTTAGGGCCGGCTCAGATTTGCCTTGGACCAGCCCCTAGTTATGCTGCTATAGGCCTAGATTGCCAGGGGGACTTCCCATGATGCACTGAGCTCCTCTCTGCTCCTCTCTCTCTCCATCTGTAAGCATTCATGTCCCATTAATGCCTGTTACTAACTTGGCATCTTCCCCAGAGTTTTGTGCTTTCTCATCTCGCAGGTGACCTTCGGTTGCGGACCGCCTGCTGTCCCTGTGGTCCAATTGAATTTCTGTTATTATTATTGTTGTTACTGTTGTGTCTCTCTCTTCCCTCTCCGCCTCCCTCTCTCTCTCTCTCTCAACCCAAATGGTCAAGACAGATGGCCGCCCACTCAGAACCTGGTTCTGCTCGAGGTTTCTTCCCATTAAAGGGTAGTTTTTTCTTGCCGTTATCGCCAAGTGCTGCTCATGGGGGAATGTTGGGTCTCTGTAAATTAAAAAGTACAGTCTAGACATGCTGTATGTGAGAAGCACCCTGAGATAACTTATGTTATGATCTGGCACTATATAAATAAAACTGACTTGACTTAAATCTCAAGCAACTTATTGACACTATGAGATCATAGTAAATCTACACTGTTGGATGTTATTCTTACAAACATGCCACATAACTACACATCAGCTGCTGTATTTAGCAATGATGTCAGTGATCACTGTGCTATTACTTGTATAAGAGACTCAAAACTACTCAAACACATACCTTGTTATATTTTTAAAAGATGTTTTAAACATTTTGATATCCAGGCTTTTCTTCATGATCTTTATACAGCTGTAATTAGGATAACGTTTGTCTGATACTTGACATTGAAGAAGCTTGTGAATATTTTCACAATGCCTTTACAGCAATTTGTAATAAGCGTGCTCCTCTTAAGAAATTTAGGATTAGTGGGAGGAATAATCCATGATTCACTGAAGAGTTGGCTCTTATGGTCAGAGAAAGAAATGTTTCATAGGTCAAAACTTGAACCATAAATTCTGCTGCTGACTGGTCTGCTTTTAGGATTTTAAGAAATAACTGCATATGCATGACCAGAAAATCTAAATCAGACTACCTATCTAAAAACTGTGGCAGAGAATCTCAATAATCCCTCTACATTTTGGAAGCAAATTAAATCACTGTCCTGTTCAAACTCTTCTTCAGGTCTCTCTGAACATATTTTCACAAACTCAGTTGAAATTAAGAACAAAAATGATAATAGTTGGGCTCTTTAATAAACATTTTTGCATCAGCTGACTGTATTTTCAATGAGTCTAAATCAGGCTCTCGTTGCTCTAACTCCAGCACTGTGACACCTCCAGCTGGTTCACAAGTAGTTTCTTTTATCTTTCGACCCATTTCAAAAGAGGATACCTGTACTGCCCTTAAAGCTATTGATCCAAAAAGTCCCTGAGACAAGACAACCTAGAGCCCATCCTATTAAAGGTTGCAGCTAAGATTATTGCTAAGCCTATAGCATACATTTTTAATTGCAGTCTACAGACAAATTCGATCCCAAAAGCATGGAAGCAGCCTATGCGCTTCCCTTGTTAAAGAGTGGAGATCCTTCAGATTTCAACTATTCCTGCCCAATTTCCAAACTCTATATTCTTGCTAAAATGTTGGAAGCTCAAGTAAACTGTCAACTGAAACAACTCCTCGCAGTTCATGTCATTCTAACAGATATACTGTTGGTATTAAATGATATTGTCAACTGGACAAAAGCCAATACTGTACATTTGACTCTGTAGACCATGAGCTATTGCTAAAAAGATTAAGTGATATTGGAAGAGGGGACACAGATAAAACGGTTCAGGAAGTATCTTACAGAGCACACATAATGTGTTTTTACAGATGGCCTTAAATCAGACTTTTTAGAAATTTCCAAGGGTGTCCCTCAAGGTTCGATTATAGTTCTTATTATATTTTCTGTATTTATAAACAACATTGGGAAGGATTGGCAAAGTGCTAATTTTTACCTTTACGTGAACGACACAGTAGCGTATTCAGTTGCCTTTTCTCTGAGCCAAACCATTAATGAGCTTCAGACAGCATTTCAACAGCTTCAAGTCTCACTACATGGGCTCAAGTTACTTCTTAAAGCAAAGAAAACCAAATTCATGACTTTTTCTAGGGCTCGTTCCCAATCCCCAGGTAACACAAATCTCTACACTCTAAATGGGGACTCAATCGAAAAAGTGTCATCTTATAAGTATTTAGGTATCTGGTTGTTGACAAATTTTCTACACACTGAATATCTTGTGGAGAAGCTGAAACTAAGGATAGATTTTTAATTTGAAACAAGGTTTGCTTTACTATGTTAGACAGGAAAAAACTCATGCAGGCTGTGTTTCTTACTGTAGTGATGTTGTTTACATGCACACTGCCCTTGGTACACTCTACCTTTTAGATTGTGTGTACTACAGTGCTTTACAATTTATAACAACTCTGGTTCCCATACTCATCATTGTAGGCTTTATGAATTGGTTGACTGGCTGTCACTATGTCCATGTAGCAAACTTTATTTATATATTTTTGTGTACAAGGCCACGCTGGGTATAGCTCTCTTCATGATAACACAGACATAGAGTCTGTTCTTTGAAACTGGTGCTTATTGCTCGGGCATGTCTTGTTTCTCTGATGGATCCATCCCTTAGTCACGCCGTGAGAACTGTATTTGTGAATGAACATAGTACAAAATACATCAACAAAACATACAGTACATAGCATGAAAACAAATGAAAATACAGAATGACGCTTGTCGCGAACATGAAACTAAAGGCATTTTATAAGTAAAACAAAACACCTCGTTGGCCACTTACTCATGAAAAGAGGTTTTTGAGTCCTTGAGAGTCTTTCCAAAGTCCTTTTGATTGTCTGCTTTTACTTCAGACGTCAATAGTTATAACTTTGAATGCGATATAGCAGAGTTTTATGAGAGACGTCCGCTCACATTTGATTGTACACAGCGTGACGATGAAACTCTTTGTGGTGGCACTACGAACGGAGAACATTGGTTCTGAAATATAAAGGTGGAAATACAAACATTAATGCACTAGTGGTTACAACCCAGTCACCTATGTTCATTTTCTACCTGTTATACATCAGTATATTCCTGTACTGTACAAGACAAATCCGTTTAATCACATCAGATTTAAATTTTAACTTTAAATCAAATCCTTTAAATCAAATAAATTATTTATTTATTTCATGAAATTATGGAATCAAATATGAGTCAATTATCAATTATGCATCATACATAGAACATTTATACAAACATCACTTACATCGGGTAAACTCCCCTCATATATTTGTAAGCTCCTGGCGCAGACCTCTAGCAGTCTTCTGCTTCGTTCCACCAGATGGTTTCATTACTGGTATCCAAGGGTTTGCATTGAGCTGGGGGGGGTAAAAAAAAAACAAGCCTTCTCCTACTCTGCTCCCTGAATTTGGAATAATCTCAGAGTATTCTACATCTCAATAATCTAGTCCCCTTGGAAAAATTTATGTTAAAAATCCATATATCTGAGAAATGCAACTGCCTTAATTAAGCTGGATTTAGTCTTTTCCTTGTGTGATTGATGTTTGTATTCCTTCTCTGTTGTGTTTTATAGCTATTTAAGCTGTAACTGGTTCGCTGTCTTGGCCAGGTCTCCCTCAGAAAAGAGATTTCAA
Organism: Thunnus thynnus; assembly: GCF_963924715.1. Lineage (NCBI taxonomy): Eukaryota > Metazoa > Chordata > Actinopteri > Scombriformes > Scombridae > Thunnus > Thunnus thynnus. Next base: position 28,184,013 of record NC_089522.1, on the reverse strand, counting down.
TCTCAAGGGGCTTCCTGGTTAAATAAAGATAAAGTAGTGATTAAAGTAATATCATAGATAGATAGATAGATAGATAGATAGATAGATAGACAGATAGAGATCAAGCCAGCTTTTACAAGGTTAGCGTCACAGAAAATGAAATGCATCCCGCCTGCAGATTCACATCTCTCTGGCTGAGCTGGCAGCAGTCTCAGCCATGCGATGCACTCTCTCCTGCGGGAATGGATTTAGTTGGATTTTTAATTATCCGACTCTGATTTCTAAATTAGTTTTTTATGCCAAAACTAATAATAACAATAGACAGTGATGGATCTTCGGAGACTTGAATATGCTTATGAAGAGACAGATTGTTCTCTATCCAAGCCGTCAGAGATTACCACCCCCACTTAGAGGGCTATAAGCAAATAAAAAATGCTTGTAAAACAATTAAATGACACAATCACACCAAGGTCTTAATCATTATTATTGATAGTATGATCACATGAACCACATTCTTTCATGTCTCATTGATACCCTCTTTGATTTGTACTTTATAAGTACAAATATCTTTGCATCTAGGAGCAGTCACTTTAATTATACCAGGATTTTTCCTGCTACATTTAAACTGTTGAATGAAAAACAGAAATAAAATGTGTTTTTGTAGGCCGTTAACCTCACACAACAAGCAAATAACCTGATGTGATACAGCAAAATAAATACAATGATTTTCAGATAAAGTGAAACAATCCTCTGTAGTGGAGACAGTGTCTTAAAATCACAGCAATAAGTCTTCCTATCCGACTGGGTGAAAGCCCACCCATCCGTCCACCCACACACAGACTCACTGTCACCACTGTCACATACACACACACACGCACAGTTGCACACATACACACACACACACACAAACTTCTAGACAAACCTTCATCCTTCATTTGCTGGCGCTGTTTCTGCCTGTGTCCCACTTTACAGCTGGCCCCAATATCACTAAATTTGACCAAGCTACACCTCGAGGTGAAAACAATGATTATTACCCAAAGACAACATACTGTATCCCAGCAGCTGGGACACCAGCTACAGAAGAGGACAGACAGATGGATATTTACTAATTCCGTGTGCTGCATAGAGTGTGAGCAGTCTGCTTTGGATCTCTTGTTGTGTACCATCGCTGGGTTTGGCAGGAGAGTCCTATAGCCGAGACCCTCTGAATAAGCATATCCTCCTGCTCCCTTCTCAGGAGACCTAATTGTTGCTGGACATTGTTTGTGATTCCTGCCAAGTTGCCAGAAAGTTTCCCTCTAATGCAGCTTTTTGTAACCCCCACACAGCAGGTTCCCTGTGCTGTTATTCTCATCCCATCATCAGATTCATGACTATGAAAAAAAAGCTGATGAGACAAAAATAACCACGATCCGAGAAGTATCATCAGTCACATTCCCTCCTTAGGGTCAAACACACACAGCACAGTCTCCTGGCCGTGCTTGAATCCTAAATTTGCTCTGATTCTCTGCATGTCTAGGTGATACTTTGTACAGTTTATAAACTGGCAAAACTTTGCCGAAGTATGTAATGAAATTGTGCTGTTGATTTTATTGAGGTATTAGATAATAAAAATCAGATGTTTTGCTAAGATAAAAAAAATACCCTCAATATTAAAGTTTAATATTAAAGCCTACATTTTAAAGCCTAAAGCGATTTAGTTAGAAAAACATATATCTCGAACATAATCTCAAAGGTTCATCGTGTCACTAAAGAATTGCTGCAACAAAAATAACAAAAAAAACAACCAAATCTATGTTTGGAGTAACAGAAATTCAGAAATTCACACCGTTACAAACACATTCAGCGGGTTATAATAAGTGAGACTAAGCTCCTGACGGCATCTCAGCTGTTTGAATTGATCTTGATCAGTGTTTCCCTTATGAAACGACAATGGCAGCGTATGAAGAATCATTGTGGCACAGAGTGTAACCGACACACGCTTTCATCTAGCCTCATAAATATCTTGTTGGAGAGTCACAGGGAAATGAACTCTCAGCAGTTCAGTAAATAGCAGCGTTCAGTGTCACACCAGTCCTGCATACACACTGCTCCCCCGCTCTCAGCAGCAAGCCAGACCTTGAGTTCTTCTCTGTCAATTTCCACCTCTGCTTATATTGTTATATTACGCTATATTCAAATGTTCTTCATTTAATGTGCAATTTCAGACATCTCGCCAGCAAAGAACGTGATTAACATGATAACTGAATATTAGTTGCACAGAATGTACATACAGTATTAGATGTAAAGCTTCTTTTATTATGTATTCAGCACTCGTGTCACAATGTAATACTGCAGCTGTGTCAGTGAAAGCCGAGCCACTAGCCTTCACAATGAAATAATCCAAGTGTTACTGACATTATGTTTTGTATTATAGGAGGCAAATCCCACCTGAGTTGCTGATTATAATAATAATGAACTGATGACGTGTTATTGGTCCCAGCTGGGAGTTTCTCTGACTCTTTACCCGCTCTACAGGGAGGTACTAGTTTAGGATGCAGTGTGTTGTTGAAGGACACTTCAGCAGGGCAAATGATTACTAATAATGCAGACTGAACCCACATCCTCCGGTTGATAGCGCTCCCAACTCGATAAGCTAACCTGCTGCTATTGATGTGTTATATAGATAGAGGAGAGTCGATGTCATGTTTTGTGTCCCGTACAGTCTAAAGATTTGTACCGTGAGAGATGAGGTGCTGCTAGTTCATTTCTTGATTAAACACTGTTTATGTTTACTCACACTTAATTCAGAGCATGTCGCTCCAACAGCAAGGTTGATCTAACTCTAAGCAGGTGAGGGAAAGACACAGCAAACTTACTTACCAAATAACAAAGAACAATTGGGTATTAACCTATGTTGAGAGTCACCCAGGCAAGGACTTAGATAGTCATCCCAAGGGCATTTTAGATTGAAATGCTGTCATGAATGGATCGAAGTACTCATGTGGGAAAGCCATTGGCGTGACGAATAAACCCTCCCAGTCCAAGGATTTAATTGTTGTGACATGCCCGCTGAACATCTCGATAAGGGTTTGCAGAAAAAGCTAAAAGAAAAGGATGTGGGTCCAGATAATTATTCACATTCTTATTAACATAGTCTCAAACACAAGAACGTGTACCGCATGGTGAGATAAGGTGAAACTGAAATGGGCTAAATGTTACTGTGTTAAAGCCTGATTTTTTAGCCCCCATTAAAAAAAACAGGTGAACACCACAGGAAGCAATAAAAACCTTAGGAGGCAGATGTTAGTGACTACTTGTGAATAAGCACAGATTGAAAAATGTGTGCTTTGAGTGGTCGCCTGTGGTGAAGTTTCTTTACTTACCATCTATATTAATGGCTCGCAGCATAAAGGTGATTAAAAGCCATGAAATCCAATTCATTCAACTTCACTGGTGGCCATTTACATCAACCAACCAACCATCATTATAATCATGTTCATTTAATAATGCATTTCTTTAAATTTATACAATACCCATTTAATAACCCATTTAAATCTGAAGCACTAATCTTTAAAATCACATTTCTTACAAATTGCATGTCACCATGCAGAGCCAGGTTGAATTTATTCATATTAATATATAACTTATTAATCAGGGAGTTTGTTATGAGACATTTAGCAGCAGCTGTAATGTACCGATTGATCCTGAAGTGAGATCAGGATCCAGAGGAAGAACAAGATTTAAGATACATCCCAGTGTAATTTGAAAGGATGCTCACATTAAAAGAAATGGAGCAATTTATTTGGACAATCTAGTGTTGATACTCAGCTTCCTGTGATAAAAGGTGTCACTTTAAAGTCTATTGAGTTTAAATATTCAGTGTCTAAAGTCATACTGAAATTAAAATTCATTTTTGCTAAGAAATCACCATATACAGTATCTCCTCGCTGTTTTGACTTGTGTACTCAAAATTGCAATTATCATAAAGAGGAAATTATTATATGTTTTAATTATTTTTCTGCAGTGACAGCACTATTAGTGCTGGATGTATTCTACCATACATCCAGATACAAAACTCCAAGATGATGATAAAATTGCTTGCCAAGTGCATAAGCCAAAAAAGTTTTATATCTTCTAGGTTTTGCTTTGTATTTATGAGGCAAACTGCATTGCCCATAGATTTTCATATTACCATGGTTTAAAAATTCAAAATACAAAGAGTAATAAACCCTTTTTTGTCAGTTGGAAGAGTCCCATCTATGCTTTTACAGACATCTATTTTACAATGACGGTCTTTGGGAAAAATGCTTTCATGGGCAGCAGGACTGCGGGTGGCCACTGGTACAAATTGTCAACAGGTCTGAATGGTAGTGTATATTCAGCTCTCTTAATATATCCATGGTGCTCTCCTGGGTTTTTTTTTTTTTTTGGTTCCAACTGACAAAGTCTGTACTGTTTATTTCATTAGGGCTATATCCATGTAGGCTGTATCTGTGTAGCGCTTTAATTGTTAGCCATTGCTTAGTCCCATCTGTTGTTTGAGCACTTTATGTTATCTGTAACTTAACTAAGTGTCATTACTCAAATCACAATGTAATGAAAGGAGCACTAAAGTTGTAGGCCGACTCTTTACAATGAGTTTTAACAGTCTGGTCATTTGCTACCACACAACCGGACCCATGAAAGACAGACACTAGATGCTAGCTAGACCTCCTTGGTATAATTTGGGATGAACTAACACTTACTGTGTGGGAACTGCCAATGACTCAGCAATTTTGAAATTACACCCACAAAAAGTAACATATAGTGGGAATCTGTGCTCATGTTAGCCAGCTAGGCTAACTAACCTTTGCTCGGGAAATGGGAGTTAGCCCGGCTTGCTAGCATCCACTTTCTAAGTGGAATACAAACTTCATAACAGCATGACAAATATTTAATGTTGCAAAGGAACAGACAGCTTAGATCGTTACATTTACATAACCGATGCTGTGTGGGAGTTTTAAAAAATGGAAAAATGTCTTGTATCAACGTTCATACAGCGCTGTGATGTGCTCCAGTCAGTAGAGCACCACTGAAGTTGACAACATGTCTTCTAGCAACGTCGGCTCTCAGATTTAAGTCAACCACTGCGATGGGAAACACCCACACAGAGATTTGAAGCTTAGCCTCTGCTTCCACAAATATGCCCAAAAAGCTGACATTCTGTATATGCACAGTAGCTGCAGTATTATTATAGTAGACTTCAGATTTCAGTTCAACTTCAATGTCAGTAATTAAGTTTAGGTATAAGATGGCCTCAGTGTAACATCTGTAGAGTTCAGAAAATAGCTTGCCTATTTTCTGTGCTGAACATCTGTGTGTCATCAAAAATATGAGCATCAACACTGGACTGATCAGATAAAGCATTATGAAGTCGAACTGGTTTGATGGGATGACACTACGGTAGCTCAGCGTCTTTCAGACTGAACACTCTTAATGAGACATTGAGATTTCCCCTGAGGCTGGCAAATAAGTTAAAATCAAAAAAACTAAAGCTGTTTATAAAAACAAGGGGGGGGGGGGGGTTCTATTATGCTCCATTCAAAGCAGATATGAATGCTCATGATGAGTCAAATCAGACGGTTTGAAAAACAAAAGCAGCATTCTTGTGTTAAACTCTAAAACAGATCAAATGAGTTGAGCTGTAGAGCTTCAGTTCCTTTACTTGATTGAATTCTTCTTGGGGAAAAGGTATTAATTGCTGGATTGGAGAAATGTTACAGCAATCCACGTATGACTGCATTTGAACTTTTTTCATTGATTTTTTGGAGTGATTAAGAGGCACTTTGAGCTTTCAAACACAAGGCTGGGTAATTGCCAAGCACATGAGAATGAGTAATCTTGTTATTCAAATCCAAGGAATACTTTCATTTAGATTGGACCATTTTTTTGCACATTGAAGTGAAAGTTTTCGGATGTTTAGTGGCACTGTTTAAATATTCTAAAACTGATTCTCACATGCGTATTTAAGTTAAATACACCAAAAGTAGCCTTGAAGAGCTTTTAGCTTTGAGAGATCACTCTTCATCAAGGTAAATATGTGTGTTCCGCCTGTAAAGGATATTTGTCACACACGTCAGATTATACTAATGTCACTGAAATATGAAATATTTTGTTAAATAAATTAGTCACACTCAGAAGTCTAGGTGATATGCTGTTTGACCATATACTGAAAACATGATTTCAGATCATATTAAAGCATGTTAACTTTGATAAATAAATTATTACCACATCAATGAAAAAGTCTAATTATCCCAAACAAGGAAAACTAACATCACAAGATTAGTTCCACATATACAACTAGGTTAGATTACAGGTTTCTTTACGCCACAAAACCACAGGGTTTACGGAAAGGCCGTCTTCACTTTGAGGAACAAACAACCCTTTCTCCTATAAATTACATGTATTTACGACTAATTGTGTTTTGCCATTTGTGTTTTGCAGGAAACCTAATCGCCGCCTGTATTATGTTTACTGGCAACATTTCTTTTGGTGAAGGAAAGAACCACCAACTCATTATCGTAAGGTGGCAGTCAGGGTGGATCATCGTTGTACAAGAAAGCACAAGAATCCAACACCGGAGGCCGAGGTTTGCATCCTGAGTTCTAAGTTATATTTAAGAAACAAAAGCACTTCGTTAAAGGTTAAAGAAAGACTGTGGTTTTAATTAAAAGGTAACAAAGTGATTATGTCCTGCTTCAAGACACTGTTGACTTTTTCAGTATGAAAGGGGACATCTTTGGATTTTTTTTTTATTTATATACTGTTTGGATGACGCACGTCTACGTTAAACATGGTCAAAGTTCCAAAACTTGAGGTGAACATATGTAAAAATGTTCACTGCAAGACAAAAACCAGAGCTTCAGCCTGCTCTGAACACTTCATTTGCAATGTTTTTCCTATTTTCCTGATGAGCTCACGTCAACACAACATGCCCATAAACAGCCATCTGTTCCTTGGTCTTTGTTGCTAAAGTTGTTCCACGGGTTGTTCGTATCTCATGTTTTGGATCAGATTCAGGTTTGAACATGTAAGGATGTATATGAGAAGTTTCAAGTAAAGAACAAAAAAAAAGAAGTAAAATCCTACTACTGTTGTTTGTTTATGTAGCCTCCTTGGGAGCGGGGCCTTAAAGAAACAGGAAGTTGAACAGCCTTTTTCAGACAGAGGCTGAACCGATGGGCTGCATAAAGGGTCAATATAAGATAAATAAGGAGCTTTTTGAACTGTAAATCATGCAAAGATATTCCAGAATAAACATATAGACCTGAAAATAATATAACATGTCCCCTTTAACAAAGTATGAGTGTTAAAAACAACACTTTTAATAGCTACAGTCACATATTTTAGGAGAACAAATGAAATATGTTGTCACTTAATATTTTGCAGGTGCCTTCAGCGTGAGCATTTTGCAACCGGGCAGATGGTCATTATGAACATGTACTCATTATGTTGACAAAAAACATAATTCGAGTGGTATTATGTTTCCCTAAAACAGATTTTCTTTTGCAAATTCAAATACTACTGTAGTGTATAGAAGTAAATCTAGCAGACAGGCCACATTGTATTATCAAACAACAAAGTTTACAATATAATAATGACATATCTGTGTATTTTGAGCACAAAATGACCTTCTGTAGTATTAAGATTTAACACCACAACACTAAAGTAACTGAGATAAAACATGCAAAAGTTTAAAGTTAACAAGTTTTTGACTTAATTCTTCAAGTCATTGAATGCAAACAATAATTATAAGCTACACAGTGATTGACTATGTAGTTATTTTATCCCAGTATGCTCTCGCTAAAACCTATTAAAGTACCAAAAAAAAAAAAAAAAAAGAATTGTGATGAAATTGCAGTTACTTGGGATTTGATCACTGCAATCAGCTGAAGTTGATGAAGTGGTCTAAGTGTTATCAACATGCTGAATGTGTCTGTACACTCTAAGCTCATCATGTCAAGGACCTGCTGCAGACACAAGTCAACACACTGCAATTAGGTCTGTGACACCATGTTGAATCACAATTACAGAGCAGGAAATTAGAGATTTCATTTTATACTGCTCTGTTGAAGCTTCACATTTTAAGTTAAAAGTTCTTTAAATGCACTTTTTTTTTTTTTAAAGGGTAAATACGTCTCATTCGTGCTAGTCAGTGATGCTATTTATCAATGATGTATAGTACAACAACAGGAATCAGTGGTTAAACCTCCACCTGTGTTTATGGGTTTATAAAGTTATTATGAGCTGTTTATAGACGAACATTGAACTCTACTTCTACTCAGTTGTTTAGCTTCTTCAGGAAAGTCTTAAAGGTCATTGGCTGATTGGTTGATGCTATTGCTATTTGCTCATTTATCCACCTCAGATGGCCTGTATATTCTTTTCTGGCTCGGAGATGCTTTATATATTCATCCCCCCTTCACAACTTACATGCTTATTGTCCATCAAAGTCTCTAATGCACTTTTGATATGAGTCATTCTTGAGCTGCCATGCCAGTAAGTAGTCCCCCCCTCCCCTCCCCCCCACCTCCCCCACCTCCCCCTTCCCCATGCTTCTGGGTTTCGCATGAGACAGTTGACGAGACAATGGCAATTCATCTTCATCATGCCGTTCGCATTACCATCATCGCGGAGCTCTTCTCTCCTTACATAATGCAGCTCGTCTCACTCACAAATGCATTCATAGGAAAAGTACAATATCCTGAGAGCTGGTTATGTCATTTGTGGTTAATATCATCAAGACATCGAAGACGAGTCAAGTGGAAGATGAAAGAAAAAAAAAATCTACATATATGTTTACTGACTTACTATAAAACTACCCACTGTATGTTATCAAATAACAGATTTAGAACTATAATTTCACAATAAACTGTATGGAGCAATGAAGTATATATACTATCAGTTCATTTCTCAGGTGTAAAATGTAATAATACAACATAGAATATTGATTTATTCTAAGGGGGAAAGCCTTCTGTGACTGCTCTATTCCCACACTATTTTAGACGCTTTACTATGTGCCAACACAGTACACAACCTGGAATTTAGATTTATTTAAAAGATTGAATTTTTTGATCAATAGATGTTAAACGTTTATGTGTTTTTTGTTGTTTTGGGGGGGGGGGGGGGGGATTTCTGTTTGTGTTGCTTTATATGTCAAACATTGGATCTAACAGAGACAAATACAGCTTGTCTCATGTCAGAAATATATTTGTACAGCTTTGTGAAGCCTGACAAAGCTGAAACATTAAAAAAAACACCAGAGGATAAATACAGTATATGCTACAATGTTTTGTACGTACTGTGCTCATTGACCAGTTAAATTACACTATTATTATACAGACCTCACTTGGACAGACACAAATATCTGCAGCTCTGTAAACTCTACCTGGAATTGACGGACATATTGTGATTTAGCTCCTCTATTCTTGCTTTTCTCCTCCTGACAAATGCTTTGCCAAAAATATCTAGCTTCCTCTCCCCAGCACTCTGTCCCTCAGGATACTGACAGCTGCCTGAATTACAAAGGTAGCAATGTGAGTAATGAACCAACTGAAATCTCATCATATAGAGCGACTTTGAGTTACCCCGAGCAGCCCCCCTGACCCCAACCCCAGCCTCTGAGCTCCACCAAATGAGCTTTTCATTTACTATTCAGAAATCAGAATGAGGCATGTTGCAAACACAGAGGTGCTCTGACGAATTGCGCTGCATGCAAACGTGGTTTTGCAATCCTTAAGCCCAACAAATCAGCTATTCTGCTCCAAGCTCATTTGCATACAGTACTCACTTATTCAGCTTAGGTGCACAGCGTGAAAGTACAAATTTCACAGCAACCATGTTTGATCCTCATGAAATTGTTTGGAAGTCAGTTTTAACTGAAGTTGGATACGTGCTTTCATGCATATCTTTTCTGGATTTCTGTGAAGCAAAACATGTTATTATTTAATGACCAATGCTTTGATCTCGCTCATGCATAATGCACCAGCATTAAAGACCAAGTTTAGCACAGCTGATTGGAGTTGTCTGAGAAATGAAACACCATTAAATTCAGGTTTTGCTAGAAAATGCCACATTTTAAAGGTATACTATGCAGGATTTTCCTAAAGAACAATGTATAGACTCATAATAATCATTACTTATGACCCACTAGAGGTGTGTGGTAGTGTATTTATACCAGAGACTCTGCCCTCTGTCTGTATTTTCTTATTATTTTGCTGTGTTCAGGACGTTTCTAGGCGTCAACCTTTGGGCAGTGGGTGTTAAGCCCCCAGCCAATAACAGCGCGCAAGGTGTGAGGTCATATAAAAACGTAGCGACCAGGTTACATTGCTGTGTTTTTTATGTGCTTCACTGTTTCCCCTGCATCTCCATCTCTCTCTTTTGCTTTGTGTTTTTGACCGAGGGTGGGGCTGAGCTACACAGATGCACACGCAGAGCAGACAGGATGAAGCCCGTGCTTCAGCTGCATTCACACAAAATCCGGCAAGGTGGCACTTTCCCGCGGGGTTGTACGGATGTGTGCTGAGGTGTAGGCGTGTTTGTTTGTAATTTAGAACATTACCACTGTGAAACAATCAGAAAATAATGTTTTATTTATCTGATTCAACTGCTTTGCTATTGCTACTGCCGCTCGCTCTATTAATTCACTCTTAGCTTGCTCGGCCACTGCTGCTGCTCTCTCTCTCTCTCTCTCTCTCTCTCTCTGGTGTCGTTGAGCCGGGGAGGAGGAGCCAACTTTGAATGCTTTGTTTACAAACACCAACCAACAAATCCTGCATAGTATGCCTTTAAGGTATCCAAAGTGCCAAAAAACATGACAAAAAAATGGTCATCAGCTTGAAATATGACACTTTGAAATGTGTTCCTTTCATGATGAGAGAACTTCAGAATTACTCTAAACTACACAAAACAAGCGAGAAAAAGTGAAAATACTAGTTAAATGTGTTTGAAACCTGTTTGAAATCTGCTGTAAAAGCTACTGAAGCTCCAAAAATTTCGTTTCTAGTTACAGTATGTACAGCACAACCACCATAAGAATGTACAATAAACATTATATATGATGCAATGTTTTGTTTGGCGCTGCGGATCTGAAACTTTCCAATATGTTTCCAACAAATTCTTAGATTTTGATTCAAGTTTATTTGCTCTAACCTGCTCAGGGACTGCAGATGGAAATGAGCTTGTAGCTAAATCTGGTGTTAGATTTTCTTTTGTAAATGGTCCCTGACAAATAAATGTCATAAACTAAACCAAACTTTAATGCATAATTATTAAAGATTGTCGAAAGTTTCAATGTTCTTTTAATCTAGATGATCCACTGCACCAAAATTAGTCATTAAGACGACGATCTATTCATCAGACAGCCTTAAAATGCATTTTGATCAATTTGTTTAATTGTTGTTAACTAATATGTCCTTGCAGGCATTATTAACACGGTTCCCAGGCACCTATGAACACAATATCTAGGAGACAAAATTACCAACAAGAAAATCTAAAAAAGTTTCTTTGGTGCAGCTCTGAGGGTCAGGAGGTTGTGATGTTAAAACTGTGATTATCCACTATTATCCCATCATTTTGTGGTATGTTTGTCTCTTGTGTAATGAAGCATCTTTACTCCAGTCAGGTATCTTTCAGGTTGATGCCATAACAACAGCTGTGTGGCGACACGTCTTCATTTTAATGCAGGAGAAATCAAAGGTTTTATCTCACAAGTGGCCTGGAGCCTTTCTCTAACACTGAACGTTGGAAGGCAGCTGTCTGCCACCAGCTGAATGTTTATCAGAGAGAAATACTGAGCTTAACTGGTCATTTCACATCTGAATTTGCAAAAAAAATAAATAAATAAATCATGGCTCTCTAGAAATAAGCTGTGAGATAGATGGATAGGTCTATGTATTCTGATTGCAAGGTTGGAGACATAATAACAGCAGCAACTCTACAATATAATGCAACCCATCACAACAGCCTCGCAACATTATTATATAACTGAATCGTCTTCGTTCTCATTCACTGTCAACAAAAAAAAACCAACATTGTAAGCTTCACGTAAGTAGTGTTTATTGCATTAAACTATACAGGTGTTATCATCTCATATATAGAAAAACGTTGCTATTGTGTCCATCGCCCTTCATGTGTCAATTTTTATTTCGAACATGTAAAAATAAAAAACTGATAAAACAAAACAAGAATAACAATAAATTGAAATAAACCTATACAACAAACTCAATAAACAGATTCTCATAAACAACACAGTTTGAATATTACACGTTTGAAAAGGAGAAGGAAGAAGTATACACTTATTTATTCCTACTCATCCATAAACTCATATATAGACTTTATAAACAACTATCCCAGTTCTATGTACAACCCAAATATCCACCTGGTGTCAATAAAATAAAACTTAAACAGTTAAGACAACCCTTCCTTATCCATATACCTCTTAAAAATATTTTTTTGTATATCTTCTTGAACTGATTTGTATTTGTACTTTGTTTTATCTCCACATCTAAATTGTTCCACAGATTGAGATACACATAGTGGTCCAAACACAGAGTTTCTTTGAATTAAGTCCTCTCAAATTATAACTTTAAAAACATTGTGTTGGTTTGTTTTCTATATGCTACATTGTTTACCATCCTTATGGCTCTTTTTTGTTGTATACATAATGGCTGTAGGGTGCTTTTAGGGTGTTACTCCATACCTCCACACAATAACAATACAGTAATACAAATGAACAGTACAGAGTGTACAACGCTTTGTTATCCAGATTGTTTAAATATGTTTTTTCTAGTATTGTAATGCTCTTTGCCAGCTTCGCTCACACATATCTTATATGATGTTTCCAGCAGATTTTGTGATTTAAGATCATATACTCTTCTTATATTGACATTGTCTATCATCACTTGTATTTGTAGTGTTTATTTAACAATTTCCAAACATAATTCTTTGCTTTGTTCTGATTTAATGACAATTTGTTTATGTCAAGTTACATAATTTTATCATTTCTGTTGTGATCACCTCCAAAAGCTGCTGTAAATTTCCCCCCAGAACAAAAAATATTTGTGTCGTCCACAAATAATAAAAATTTCAATATTTTTGATACCCTACACATGTCATTAATGTACAAAACGAGCAATTTTCAGGCCTAATACTGACCCCTGAGGTACTCCACAAGAAATATCCATGCATGTTGATTGATGCTCACCTATCTTTATAAATTGCTTGTTTCTTAAGTAGCTTCTCAACCAATTCAACACAACTCCTTTGATACCATACCTTTCCAATTTATATTGTGATTAATGGATAAATACTCCCACTGCATACGTTTTTTGTCTATATAATTAGTAATTTCTTCAATTAATTCAATTAGCACAAAAGAGGTTGATCTGTCTGTTCTGAATCCATACTGAATGTGCTTCCGAATGAATTTGTCTTCCAGTATCTTGGAGAATTGGGGAAGTAAAGAAGCAGGCCTTTAATTTATAAAGTGGTGTCTATCCTTGGTTTTATATCATGGTATTACTTTTGCAATTTTCATGTTGCTTGGAAATTTACCAGTTTGAAAGGACAAGTTACAGATGTGATGTTAGTGATTTTGCAATTCCTTCAAGGACGTTCTTGACTATTGTCATATCAATGTCATTCCAGTCAGTGGAAGTTTTATTCTTACATTGCTTTACAATGTCCATGATTAAGTTGGTCTTGTCCATATCCATGAAACTCCCCAAGCACTTTCTTCAAAAGTTATTTTCCTCTGCTGTGTAAAGACCTTTACAGAGTTCGCTCCTGAACTGACCTCGACCACCCGTCTCACTCATGGACTTGTCTCCTCTGTCCTTTAGCCTGCAAACATCTAGGACTCATAGTGAATGATGTTTGTTAAAGGTCACTTAAAAGCATATATATTGAATAAACAACAATATTAGATAATTTCTCAGAAAACTCCCATCCTTATCTAAAAATATGAAGCAAACCACACAACATACTGTTGAGAAAGGCTGAATTTTTAGTTATTAGCAGTTACAAATGTCAGTGGGGTTTTTAATGAGGTTGTCCTACTTCTCGAACAGAAACCAGAAGTTCCGGTTTGACTTTGGCTCTCTATGCCTGTCAAACTCTCCAACTTGTCAAACTATCCGCAGTCAGGAGTGGCGGATGGTTTTCGCTACCTCGGCCTACTCCATCGTCTGTGTTTGAATCAAGCCAGTGAGGAGGACACTCTTGGACAAAAGGAGGTCTTGTATGTCCTGGAGTAATTCCTGCCTACAGTTTATCCTGGTAAGACGTCAATCCTAAATATATTTAAGAGTAATTGCTGCATTGGAGTGAGAATACCGACAGATCTGAAGATGTCAACTTGCAGGAACACCAACAACGCAAACAAGATTAAAGGTGATGAGCCTGATTTTCTAACTATGGATATGCTCAAGGACACACTTGAACAACAGAAAAATTTCTATGATGAATTACTAAAAAGACAAAAAAGCTTCTTTACTCGATTGATTCAACAAATAAGAGAGCTGGCTCCCTGCTGACTCAGATTCAAGAGCTAAAGATCAGTCTGAAATACTCTCAAAAAGATATTGATGAAATAAAAGATGATTAGACCCAAGTATTCTGCTGAGGCATAATACTAGAAATCCTGGAAATCAAAGCCATTGGATTCAAATGACAATGCTGAGAGGTTGGATTATCTGGAGAATCAAACCCAGAGGAACAATCTAGTCATTGAAGGCATCAAGACTAACAAAGCTAATGAGACTTGGGCTGAGACTGAAACCAAGGTACAAGAGCTATTCACCTCAAAGCTCAAACTGGATGCAGGCACTAATAGAGATGGAGCGTGCACACAGGGATGGAAAATTTAGCGGTGATGCTAGAAAGTCAAGGCCGGTTATGGTTAAGCTTTTATGCTTTAAAGACAAAGAACTTATTATGACAAAGGCAAGAGCTAACCTCAAGAACACTTCAGAGTATAAAAAATGAAGACTTTTCAGAGAGAAGCGTGCTGAACCGCTGCCAGTGATGAAGGAGGTGAGAGCTGGAGGGGACCATGCAGTTATTAGTTATAATCTCCTCATTGTAAAACCAAGAAGAGAGACTGAGGCCTCGTAATCTGTACAGAGGGGTTTAATTAGTTGTTTTTTTGTTTTTATTTGTTTGTTCATCAAATGAAAAATTAGATGAAAGCCTCTTAATTTACCAAAGAAGGGTTTAAAAAGTGCACATCTCAGTATATGCAGTCCTAAATATAAAGTTACTAACTAAAAAAAGGAGAATTTACACATACTTGCCATTTCAGGAACTCACTTAGATCCATCAGTAGATATAAATGTGTCAGGATATAGTGTTTTCACAAATAACAGAAACTGCTATGGTGGTGTTTTGGTATTATATTTATACAGAATCATAGGAGGAGAGGGAAACTTTTGACATATGGATTCAAATACATCTACCTCACACCAAACCAGTTTTCTTAAAGATGTTATTATAGACCACCAAGTGCAAATACTCAATACTTAGAAGAAATAGGTTTAAAACTACAGAAGGCTACAGACTGTGATAGACTGGATCTCAGCAATATGTTCGTTGGAAAGAATATTGTAATTGTGATATTGCAAATGTCTGTGATTTATCTTAAGTGATGAATGTACCTACATTCGTGTATACAAACTGTGCAGGACAGATATCAACAACCTGTGTTGACCACATCTTTGCTAATGCTAAAGAAATGTGCTCAGAGATTTTATCAATTTTAATTGGCTTCAGTGATCATCATGTGGTGGCAACTGTCAGGAAAGCTAAAGTACCAAAAGTTGGACCTAAAGTTGGTTTCCAAAAAGATCTTTTAAATCTTTTTGTGAGAATGACTTATTGCCTACAGAAAGTAGGGATAGGTTGCATTATTTAGGCTACATTGACATCTGCTGCTTGGGATCACCTTGCACCTACATTTCAGCAAATATCTGACTAGCAAGACTTTATTCTTCAGCAGTCTGACAAACACTGACTGCTAATTAGTTAATTTCTCCCATAGCACTGGGATCAACTGCTCTGTTACTATTATAATAGTAATGATGACTGGTGAGGATGTGTCTGTATTTGTTTTTATTATTTGTTAATAACAATATAATACATAACAGAAGTGTGGCAGTTCAAAACATGTACAAATACAAAATTTCTTCATCCAAAGCACAGATTGGGCAGTCGCTGTTGAGGGGTAAGGTTTATGAAACGGTCAGTTGTTAATTATTTAAATGTTAAAACATCTATGTAAATGTAAAGAACAAAAAGTGCTTCGCAATGTCTGCACTTTCACTTTGGTGCTTTTTAAATTAACAAACATTTCTTGCAGCTGACATGACGGTGTTAAATATACATGACTTTTTTTGTGTGTGTGTTTTGTAAATCATATATCAGCCTGGTCACCAGAATAAAATGTTGGCATTGGTACGTTTCAGCAAACCACAGATATGTTGAATATTTACATGTCAACACATGTAGTATATTAACATTTCAATTCAATACAGTATGCAGCTTCCACTTCACAAGATTAGAAAATATGGCACACGCTCATGCAAAATAATGTTGTTGTTGTTTGTAAGTGAGCGTTGTAGACACCTCCTGCCACATCTGGGAGGAACATTTGTTCTGTTTAGAGAAAGCTCATGTTTTGTTTTACTTGGATTAATGCTGAGTTGTAATTCAGTTCAGGGGTTATGTGTCCCACTGGATGCAATCAAAGTGAACAATGCTGTGCATATCTCAAACCAAGTGCTGGAAGCAATCTGCGTAAAGTGCCATACTGTTTAGAGACAATATATTCAATCACACCTCAATATTGTCCTCGGAAATGCCAGCAGAAAGGTCAGAATTAAGTTTGAAATTCAACGCAGCACATCTGCCATCATATAGCTTTGACGACGGTAGGATTTTGTATTACTGAAATCGTCTTCTCTGCAGCAGAGTTTTGTCCTACAGCTACACGGCCATAAAATCACAGAGTGTAAAGTTCTCAGGATGACCTTCTGTTTGCTGTCTAGTGAAATGCATGTAAAGTCGAGAGATATGGAGTTTACTTTAAAATGACTTTCTGGTTTTTATCTTTACTTATCTAGTAAACAGTCAGTCTGACAGCTTGAACACGCTCGCAACCAAATCAAGCTGCAGTGGCAGATAATATCCCAACAAATGATTTTAGGATCAGATTCATTAACAGAGGGTAATATTGCTTTTTCAAGACATAACACAACATCAGACAGCAGGGTTCGACATATTTACCGCTGCTTTAATTCCAAAGATATACAACATGTTAGGGAAAAGGCCATTAAAAACCTCAGTTCACCAATTGATGGTACCATGTAACAATCACTAGTGACATAGATTGCATGACTTTTTCACTCAAAATGTTTGTTATTCACCACCAAATATCCTGCACCAATCCACACAATGATTACAGCTGATACTGTACATGCCAAATTACTGAGTAAGAACCATGTTATAACATAATTAAAGATAGTTTTTGTTGTTTTCTTGTAGTTATTTTTCTGAACGACAAGACCAAAAGCATAGAATTTAAAGTGTTGGTACAATTTTATGGATAACCAGCAATCAGCTGTGTTGTAAATCATCAGTTCGGGCTGTTTGCTCAGAACTTCCTTTGACTTTGAAATGGGTTTGAGCTTTTTTTGTGTGTGTGTCATCAATGCCCAAAATGTGCTTTGACGGAGCTTCTATGAAAAATGACATCCTTCTCATCGTACTTTCAACATTCACATCATTTGGGAATCACAACATCCAACTGTAAACATTTAACGTTCACTTTATATTTATAACATTCTGTGTATTTGAAGAACATGAAACTATTCTCCCAAAATGATGAGACAATTAGGGAAAATAAACCCATAAACAAATGTAGGCTCATATTTAAGGCCTTTTGTACTATGATGAAATCAGATATTTCTGATGTACTTTAAGTACATTGTGTAAGTTTCCAAGGTGGTGAGTTTGACTAGTTAAAGTAATTAAATTTTGATTATTTAGGAAATTTCCAAGAGCCCTAGTTTATTTAAAAGGAGACAGAAATCAAAGAAAAAGAAAAAAAAATCCTTTCCTACACATTTTTCAATGTATAATGAGACGAGAAATTTCATGGTGTTACAGTGTTTGAAAGACTGACTGATGCAAAATACATGCAAATGCAAACCAGCTCGTTTCAAGACTTTTTTTGTGAATTGAATGTTGTTCTTAATACTTCTGGAGCGTCTTTCAAAAACACCGCTGTAGGTGTGTTTCCATCCACCTGTTTTTTTTTAATTCGCATTTTGAATTTGCACATTAAAAAAAAAAAAAAGATTGGAAATATTGCATGAAAGTTTGTCGAGATGGAAAAGTCGGTGCATCTATAAACATAAAAAATGTGACTAAGTGCAATGGAAACAGACTTAACAGATAAATCCTGATGTGCATGAAGCTTATGACTTCATCGTCCACTGAAGCTTCTGCTCCGCTGTAGGGACGAAAAATAGCAGCAGATGGAAACATCAGATCTCTGTGGAGCTCAAATTCATTCATAGGAATAACATAAATGAAATACTTCCATCATGTTTTTAAATTGGTTTTCACCGTTTGAGGTGCGACTGGCACTCTTTGAATTATGTCATCCTGTTGTGCCCTCTTCTTCTGCAAAGCCCAACTGGAAAATAAACTCTTTTCATTGCGGATATTTTGTCAAAGCAAAAAAAAAAAAAAAAAAAAAATACTGGCAAAACAGCAGCAGTTGGATGCATTCATTCTAATTTCCTTTTGCCAATTTTCTGGAAATTTGGTTAAAATTTGGTCTACATTTGGATGGGAGACATAGCTACTGCCCTATTCTTATCTGCTGTGAGATATGAGTTCAACAATCACTGACATTTATTCAAAATGCAGTATCCCCATCTGTTGTGCACTACAGTAAATAAATTATGTATATCCTGCACATACAACACACTGCAGATACTGTAGAAAGTTTTTTTTTCCATAAAAAGTTGTGTGAATATCTTGTTTATCACATCCTGGCATCTGTGGAGGCTGGAGTGTGCTATAAGGGATATTTTTGTATTTGTTATTATGATAACTTCATAAATGTATACATTCAAATAACAATTTATGAAATAATCGATCAAATTGGCAATTCAATCATACAATTGAATAACTATTATTATCATTAATGGCATTAATGATTAGTCTTTAAAGATGAGTACATTCATGCATCTTATAATTGAGTAACAAAATGTTCTTTAAAGTAAAATTTAAGTTGTTTTATTTACTAATCCACCTTCCTGTCACATCGGTTTTCTTTCCCAACAGGAGCTCTGATTGGTCAACTGATAAATTGGCTTTTCTTGCCCAGTTTTTCATGATGACTGGCCAATAAAAATCCCAGAATTCTGCAATACATTAATTACTTGGAGCATTTAATGATGCCTTTAAAACTTTTTTAAACCATAGATCTATATTTGCATATTTTAAATACAAAATTAAGTGATACAATTAACTACTGAAACTATAATTATTCCACTGGCACAATCCAGCTTCCACAATCAATAAGAGACCAGAACCAGTCGACCGAAGAGTCAATACAAAGGTAATAAGGTAACGTTCACGCACAAAATATAGATTGATTTTAGCAAAATACACAGTGTAATAACAAATAGAAGGTCTCATTTCATTGTCTTAATTTAAACAGAGCTCTGTCAGTGAACATGTGTGCAATATTAATATCAGGAGGGTAAATATTCTACTTTCTATGTCCTTGGGCAACTGTTGGAAACTGTTGGTTTGAAGTGTGACTGTTAGTATGAAGTGTGACATAACTGAAGCTGTAAAATCTCAGGAGGTTTGTTAAGCTGCACACAATAATATGTACACGCTCTCATTCCCACCTTTTACCTCTTTATTCACACCAGAAAACAGAAGGATCACTTCCCCGCAACCTTTTCCCGGTTGCAAAAAAAAATGACAACGATGCGGCTCAACCTATCAGTCACTGACTGAAAAAAATATGTCAGCAAACAACACGTAGCAACATAAATTTGATCAGTGAACGTGAACAAGCCAAACACTTCAGACGCTCAAGCGGACAGAGGTGCAGATTACTATCTCAGGGTGAAATAATAATTCAAATAAACTCTCTCCTGAAAAGCTTCAGCGAGGTTCCAGGTTGATTTTTTAACAAAGCAGCTGCACACTGCACCAGCAGCACACACACACTGCAATAAGTCCAACAATAACTCTGCTGTAGACATCAAGGGGAGAGCCATCACACACTGTATGAGCACATTGAGCTCAAGAGCAACAATTAAGGAGTTTATTAATTCATCAGTTATCCCAGGCTGCCCAGTGGAAGCCTTTTATGCTCGCCGACTGTGACAGGAATCTGTTCATTATCAGCATGTTAACCAATTAAGGTTCTCAGATGCCCATTAAACTTTATTAAGGTCCATAAACCATGAGTCTGTTATAAATATGCAGGTAGAAGATACATTTATAAACTACTCATTTTCAACAGATAAAATGTTTTGGGAGAAATCTACTTCTACCCAATTTTTTTTTTTGTCAGCATAATGAGAAAATGTTTTAAATGAACATATCTGCCAAGTTGCAAAAGGTTCATACTGAGCAGATTCACAAAACGTCCACTGACAATGTAATGTATCTGTTTTTCCCCACAATATAAACTCTTGCAATACGATGTCCACTCGTAGCAACTAAAAGCATTTTTTTGTGGTTATGTTTAGGCACTCAGAGCACTTGGTTCAGTTTAAGGAATGATAATTGTCTTGCTTAAGTACTAAAAAACGTTATTATTGATGTTAAACCAAAACCAGAATCTTTTCCTGTCTCTAAACCTAATTGCAGGCATCAGAAACAAACTGTAACACAACGCTGACATATTATCAGCTTTTGGGTTGATTTTGCAAACTTGCAAACTCAGCAGGCACATAGCAACATTAGCATTCATTTGGATTTGTGTTTCTCACAACCTGCCACTCTTTTACCTCTGTTTTTGTCTCCTGTAATCACTAACTTTGTCTTTCTGCTGTTTAGTGGTGAGCAGGTAGTGTACAGTAGGTTTTTAGAGCTTTTTTTGCTGAAAACAACTGCCTGCTGTGACTGAAAACTCCTCTGATTAGAGCAGCGAGAACCAAAACAGTAAAGTTGCATCCCAAAAACCAAAACAATGAAATGAGAGATTATAAAACTATGAGCTGAGGGGAACTCCAGAGTCAGTCTGTCACTACAAGCAACACCTTTCAGATACATGTAGTCATGTGATCAGTGGTTAAATATTGATTGTAGCCACTTTTAACCAAAGTGCTTATGTTGCCTAAACCTAACCACGTGCAAGGTTTAGGATACAACCGGTGTCATGGTCCGGTACAAAAAGCACTTCCCTCATATGTAAATAAAACTTTGTCACTGAACATAATTCAGGAAAGAATTAAATTCCCTCAAAATATGTTTGGCAAAACAAATTAATAGTACATAAACACAATTTCTAGGAGACAGGGTTGCAGGTAATTCATCAAAAACAAAATAACAGTATCAGCGGTGAGCTTAAATGATCAGAAAAATAATTAAATCTGATTTCACCTCATCACAAAACAAGCTTTGCAATTGAAACAATATGCATTAATTCCTCTTTTCATCAGATTTAAATGACGTCGTTCCATCCACTAACTTGCATAAACTCTTGGTTCGCAGTGACCTCGACCACAATTATCACTCTTGTTTGATGAACTCTTGGTCCAGACAGAGAAACCCCCCCCCCCCCCCCCCCCCCCCACCAACACCCCCCCAATATACTTAGCAATGTGAATACTTTGGTAATGAGATGTCCCACAAGTAACACAAGCATATATAGATTACATCCAAAAGGCAGATGTACTAAAATGCAACAGTTGTCATGAAAAAAAAAAAAAAAAATCAGTATGCTAAGCATGTTCCGACAAGTCAGAGTTTGAGAAGTACTTCTGGGATGTTTCGTTGTTCCTCTCTGAGGCTGCTTGAGTGACAGGAACATACAGTAGCGATAGGGAATATTTCAAGTCCTTTTTATCTGGACGGGCGGGGGGGTAGGGGGACGGGGACTCGGCACTTCCAGAGAATGTGAATGATTTCCAAAGTCTTATTTCCTCTCTCAGTTGTTGATCTATTTCCATCTATCATTTCTCAACCATTTGGCAAGATCCAACTGAAGCAGCAGCAATGTTTTGATTATACAGTGACAACACATTATGAAGAAGTCAGTAAGCTTACAATCTTCTTTTCTTTTTTCTTTTTTCTTTTCTTTTTTCTTTTTCTTTTTTTATTTTTTTACAGAGGGAACACAAGAAAGCCAGAAAACGTTGAGTATTGCCATCCACCAACTAGGTTTCCTTTCTCCAGCTTTAGGTAGACTTTGTCCTCTTTTTCTAGATAGAGCAGAACTCCATTGGTGGCCGCCTCACGAGTAACATCTTTATCACCCGCAAAGGCTGAGATGACTGGTTTCCCATTCAACATCAAGTTCACCTGGGCAATCCAACAGAAATAACAATTAGTGACGGTGAAAGAAAAACTTCTTATTCACAACATTTGAACTTGACCGCCAACGTCAATTAAGAAGATTTCAACTACTGATGAGTTTACTGTATATCAGATTAAAAGAAAAGACTCTAAGGTTGGTCTACTGCTTAAACTTTAGCATTTATGCTCAGAGGAACTAGAGGAAAAGCGGTCAATCAATAAGCCAATAAGTTCATATTTAGGGACTGTAAGCGAATAATCGGGCAGGGAGGGTTGTCCCACTTTTTTGGGAGCCCAGTGGATGATCTTATAATGTTTTTATCACCCTTGATTTATATTTTAGAATAATAATATGACACTTCATTGATATAGCTCCTTCCAAAACAGTGTTACAAAGTGTTTTACATGGTAAAAACAAAGTTAACTCAGTATTATAATTGATTACAATCCATCCAAATTTAAATTAAAATAGTATAAAATACCTTAAATGCAATAATATAAGATAAAAAACAGTAAAACAAACTAATAAAACACATTAAACATATTTTGAGCTGTAAAAATAAAACTTGGAGTTAACTTTAATTGTTTAATTTGATTTAATAATGATAATCAACTGTCATATTAAAGTTAAATGTTTAAGTTATGGTTAGTGTATACCATCTTAAAGTCATTAATGGTGAGTTGTACCAACTGTTATTTTGAGATATTGGTGGGGGGGTTGTAGTCAAGTTAAATTTTCTTTATATATCCCAATATTACAAACCACAAATTTGTCTGAAGGAGCTTTACAATCTGTACAATATACAACACCCTCTATCCTCAGACCTTCCTCCCAATACCAATTACTTTCCTACAGTCCCTAAGGAAGACATTTTGTCCCAATCTAATACTAGATACGGCTTTAAAACTGAATCTATTACACAGTTCTGTGAAATAAACAAAAGTTATACCTGTATGGTTTGGCTCTGGTACACTTTAATGACATGGAAGTTAAAACTGTAGATTCCTTTTCTTGGGGACAAAAATACTGATTCAAATGTGAAGTAGTTTCCTATATTCACAAGAACCTATGAGAGAGAGAGAGAAGGAAAGAAAGAAAGAAAGCACATTGTGACGAAGGTGTTTATATAGCCAGCAACTCAACAAAGATCCTAATTTCAATGGGGCTTTAGATTTAAATATGTAAATAAGAAATTAGCCATGCACACAGGATTCACTGTTGTGGCTGCCAGGCCCCCCCCCCCCCCCCCCCCCCCCCCCCCCTCTAACCCCCCCTGTTCAGACACAAACTGACTGCGACACACTTCAGAAAACATTTAATTCAACCTTTCTCCTCTATGGACCTAAACCTGGCATTTAACTTTCCCACAGTTTTCCTCAAGAAACCAAAATGATGCTTGATGATGAAAATGAGACGAGAAAGATGAATCTCAGCCATCTGTAGATTTCACACACAAATTCCAATTTGGGGCAACAAAAATGGATCTTTTTTTTCCCCCCACTGAGCACTGACAAGATAGTGCTTAAAAAGGATCAAAAGCTTTCTTTACACTTTATACTGTAAGTGACACATGCAGAACGACCTAATGAATATTATACACTTGATAAATAAATAAATCTTGTTACTTTTGCTTGCTATAAAAATTACCCACCCTGAATATGTCAGCAAGCATTTACAGCCAAGCACTTACTGCACCTCATGAGTGTCACTAAAGGGTTTTAAGCACACTGCAGGACATACAGTAGCCTGTAGAATATATACATCACATGACTGATGGAGGCAGCAGAAGCTCTCCTCAGTACCTGCTGAGTCTCACTTGAACCTCACCTGTTAAAGACATGACACCACTGCAGGCTCAGTCAGGACCTTTTTTTGACAAATGTTGCTTTCATAGCAACAGCGTGCACCTGATCCACACCAATCAGATCACTTTCAGTGTGTTGTGGCAGCAAAAGATCATGTTATGTAATTAAAATGAGAGGGCAGAGGATCAGCTGAGTGATATTGTTGCAAACACCTTACACTGCCCACAACTGTATGACTAATCAGATTCTTGTTGTGCTGTTTGCTTGAATTGTTTGGGTGGTTTATGTAGGTGAGGGTGTGTGCGTGCGCGTGTACGGGCGCGGGCGCAGGCGCGCGTGTGCGTGTGCGTGCGTGTCGGGGTAGCTTGAGGCAAACTGAGGAGTGCGTGTGCAGGCTCTGCAGGATGCCCGCCCTCAACCATAATCCAGTCACTTTCAAACCTGCTTGCGTGTGATGTGTGCACTTGTACAGTATCCACATGCCAACTGCAACCAGCCTCAAACTCAACTCATAACTGAAAATGACTAATGTTCTGCGTCACAAGTCTGAAGGATGAACGTTTATTACAAAGAAAAAGCAAACTAAATAGACAAGAAAAGACTAAGAGTCAGGTTTGGACAGAAAGGACGCAAACATGAACTGAAAAGTGCTATTAAAGGCGCATTTAACCACTTTTTTTTTGGCATTTTAGCTGATACACAGTATTGTTCAATAAAATTGTCTTAACCTGATCGAAGTAGATTATTCTTGTTTTGTTGCTCATCTCCGATGGCTCATGGTTGTTGCTCCGGACTGCAGAGAAAGCCACCTTGGAGTTGGCGGCGCGCACTGAGATGCCGAGCGGAGAGGACGAAGCCTTCCAGTCCGTGGTCGGGTTTGAGTCGCAGACCACGAGGCATTTGCCCTCCAGGACGATAGGCTCCGTGTCATTCTGAGCTCTCACAACCTCAGCGATCACAGTCCAGCTGAGCATCAGTATCAAGGGGTTCACCATGGTTCTCTCTCTGACAGCTGTGGCTGCGCCGATACGAAAAGAGAGAGACCGTCTCCTGCACCACACAAGTTTCCGAGTCCCTCCACTGGTCTCCCCCGCCGCAGACGCGTCTGACGCTGTGAAATTCTCTTAATGTATCCAGAGATGTGCCATATCCGAGTGAGACATCAACAAAATAAAAAATAAAAAAAAAGAATCCTTATCAAGTCTAAACCTTCTTTTGCAAACGACACAGAGATCACCCGATGATGTCTCTGCGTCTCATTTTCAGGTAGACTTTATTTAAAGCTCGTGGATGAGACAAAAGTAGACCATGTGGGATGTTTTAGAGACGATTGTTCCAGTCTGAGAGGCGAATCAGTCGAAAAACCGTCCATAGCCCTCACTGCCACTCCGAACAACGCGTCTGACACCAGCTGTTCCCCGCAGTGGTGTGCTGCGTGTGTGCGCGCCCAGCTATCCACTTTACGCACGCACATGTGGTTTAAGTTATAATTAACCGTCCCTGCGTAATTTATCAAACGCTTACATCCTTCTAATTCTCTACGGAACAGCTCCCAACTAAAATATACACTCATTAATTGTGTGTTAATTTTATTACTGAGAAGATACACTGGATATGAGGATACTGTCCTTTTCTGAGATGCAGGAACAAATCCATGAGATAATTATCCTCAAACACATTGTTGTTATTTTCCAGTTTTGATTGCCTTTGTAATCTAGAAGTACAGAACTAAATCTGCCCTGGGGTTTTACTTTTTTCTAGTATTTTCACTGCTCACTGTCCACTTTCATTCTAATGCAGTGAAACATCCTAAAATCTCGTCGATAAAGCAAAGGTTGGACTTCCTGGTCTGCAGAAGTCAGTGATGGGACCTTTATACGGTTGCCTTGGTGACATCATCCTCGAATTCAGTGTTTGTCTTCACTCTACCTGTCAGCAAAACCTCAAGTCTCCGAGGCTTGTCCCACTCTATATTAATCTTATCCATAATTTCTCAGATGCTCTGGCAAAAAAATAAATAAACGTCTAATGTAGCAATTTTCCAACATGCAATTATCGATAATGGGATGTTGTTTATTGCTCAGCTGCAACGGCTGTGAAAAGCACTTGTCTGTCTTATTACACTGCATTAAATCAACAAGTCACCCAAAAATGTCCTGTGAGAATATTGACAAGAGATTAGAGATGTGAACATATCACCTCTGTCCTTGTGTCACTTCAAGCTCCCCATAAAACAGCAGATCAATTTTAACGTCCTTCCCCTGACTTACAAAGTGCTCGCTGACTCTGACTCCATCCCTCAGTTTTTAACCGAAAGTAGCCCACTGCAGCTAAAAAAAACCCCCAGATAGATAGATAGATAGATAGATAGATAGATAGATAGATAGATAGATAGATAGAAACCTCTTTTCAAGTAATTGGATTTGTAAAGTGTCTTGCACTTTGTGCTATGAAAGTAAAATAAGCCTGCATCCTGAAAAGCACATTTTGTCAGGATTCATTAAAAACATGCTTATGAATGCAGCTTTTTGATCTTTGTAGCTGAACATCAACAAATCATTAGGTCACATTGTTAAAAGTGATAAAGTGGTGGAATTTGAGCTCACCGACGACCAAATGGAGCTGAACTCTGACACTAATCGGGATGTGTCAATATACAATGTACGCAACGTGATGGAAAGTATTGTAGATGTTGAATTTTCTGTATAAAAATCAGAATATATTGAAAGAAGAGTTTGACACAGATTTGAGGTGATGTTCTGTGCATGAAAAACTGGATATCAGTAAAAAATCAGTACTATTTTCACGTATTCAGAGAAAGTAAATGGAAACAAACATTGATTAAATTCAGCTCAGGATTTGAAAACACAAAGGAAAGCTGTCCTACTATCCATCTATCCATCTATCTATCTATCTATCTATCTATATATATGCAGCTGCACAAATCAGACTTCAGTTGTCAAACACTGTTGTTCTGGGCATCAATCCATCTGTAAATGAAAGACAATCTGAGGATATCACCATCCCAACCTGAATAGCTGCCATTTTGTGAGATTTGTGTCATCAAGCAGCTCTGACAAATGGTTCGGTGCCTAATGTCGTGCATGTCAATATGTTTCCATGGCGATAGAATTTTCAGAGCTGAGATGGCTCGTTACGTGCCAAGAAAACACCTCCTTGGAAATTTTACACAGAAAAAAAAAATCAAGTTGTCTAACTTTTATTTGAAGAGGACCGGTTGTTAAAGGAGACATATTGTGCTTTTTGTGTTTTTTTGTTATTTTTATACTGTTGTGTCGGATGTCTATGTTAAACATGGTCGAAGTTCCAAAACTTGAGGTGACAGATGTAAAAATGCTCTCTGAAAGTCAAAAAAGCCCAGACTTCAGCCTGCTCTGGTGACAGGAGATATGGTGGATTACTTTGTAACGTGGACACTGTGTTTCTGCCGTTTATCTCGTGACTGCCACAACAAAAGATAAAATAGTTGCAGCCACGATAACTTTCCGGAGTTATAAAATCCTTTCTGCCAGTATTACAAACCGCCGCGCCGCCGTGTTTTCCACTTTCAGCAGATGAATGTGAAAACAGCCTTTTCAGTGCCAAACTGCACACACATCATTCTGCACAGTGAAACTTAAGCATCCAACTGTAGGAACGAGAAGAAAAACTTTAAACAACAAGCTCCTTGCACTGTTTTAACACAAGGCTATTTCAGTCTGAATGCAGCCTAACGCCCGTCTGGAAGGGGGCGGCCGGCATGCACAATAAAACATCTGCAAATGGTCCAAAATATGGCAGCACATCTGGTCTTCAACCAGCCAGAAAACAACTCATGTCTCCACTGACTCCCTGTTGCTGCTTTCATTAAGTTCAAAGCTCTAATGCTCGCCTACAGAGTGGCCACTAGCACCCACCTACCTGAACTCCCTCCTTCAGGTTTATGAGCCTTCTAGTTTATTATAGTCAGCAAATGAACTACGACTAGTCCTGCTGTCACTACAAGGCAGATAATCTCAATCCAAACTCTTCTTCTGTACACTAGGCTCCCTCTGTGGTGCAACAAGTTACTGAATTTGATTCGGTCAGCAGAATCCGTCACTTGAAGACCTCTTCTTAGAGTACTTACACACCTAATACGCTCTTTCTTTCTCTATGTTTACATCCTTATTCTTTGTCTATCATAAAAAAAGTAATTTTCTTTGCATTTATGTGTTACTCCATGCACCTGCAACCTTGTGTCTCTTATGTGAGTGTTGAGGCTTCTCCTTGATACATCATTTGTACATCGCTTTGGACAAAAGCATCTGCCAAATGAATAAATGTAAATGTCTACGTCGTTGATGCAGCATTGAATCACAGCTGTCTGTGTAGTGCAAAATTATAGTGGCAAGAGTGAAGCCCATGATTACAGTCATAATCTTTCATTCACTTTCTCACTGCTGATTCCTAAATTGTTTGTGAGAATAAATGCTTGCTCATTTCGCTGGAGAAAAAAACCTTTCAAGGGCCAGTGGCAGTAGCCGCAACCAGGACCTCCAAGGTCAAGAGACTTTTAATGGCTTGTTTTTTATTCACTGTATGCTGGTAATGTGACTGAAGAAGCATTTTAGGGTGTAAGTGTTAGAGACTGTCCTCCCGAGAAAAACAACTCAATAGGTCGTAATGTAATATAGTTAGGTTTTAGTGACAGATACCATCTATCGACCGTAGTATTTATGACCCGGAACAGGGGCGCATTTCAGATGACGTGACAAATGTCCACATTTGGAGGAGGAGGGGTGGATGGAGGATACCCACAAGCGGACTTTACCACTAGAGGCCGCTGTTTGTTCCCCGTCTTTAACAACAATTGTCACATTTCCAGCCACAGGTTGGGACATTTTTTTTAAAACTGTAACTATGATCATCCTTTAACCTTAACCCCCTGGTTATTATTGTAGCCATGACAACAAAGGTCCTCTCTCATATTTCAGGTCAGATTTTGTCTCTAACGTGTATCGATGTATTCGAGAAGTTGACATTTCGAGTAAAGAACGAGAAACAGTAGTCAAACCCTACTATTATTGTTTCTTGCATGGCTTACTGATGCAGCCTGTGGAAGTTTAACCCACACCACGTTTCCCTACCTAACCGGACCTTAACCATGGTGTTGTCACGTCATAAAACATCATTAGTTGTTAACAGTGATTTGTAACAGTTTTGGAGATCACAGACAAATGATGTCGTCCTGCCAATTACTGACGACAGTGGCGAGAGATTAGAAACACTCCTATGTGTTGTTCTGGAGTGCACATGGTCGTTTAATGTGAGGGACTTGTTGTGAAATGATGTGAAGTTTAATTTTAGAAGATGGCACAACAGTCTGTAGTTTAGTCAGTATCTTTGGTGTGGAAAATGTGTCGGCGGTTATGAAAACAACCTCGCACATGACCTTGTTGACGTCGTGCTCCTTGAGGACCACGTGCTGAAAGCCACTGCTCCATGAAACACACAAAACATTATCTCAAGCACTGGTGTGTCACAGTGTCAGGCTGAGTTAAAGTTCAGTAATTCACTGATTAGAAAACCAGTCAAAGCAAAAATCCTTCCATGAGTTAGTGTGTGTGTGTGTGTGTGTGTGTGTGTGTGTGTGTGTGTGTGTACACAGCAATCTATGGTGCTGCCAAACTCACTCTCCAGGTGAGAAGATGCCTCTAAAAATACTAAAACTGCTTATCTGATAGGAAACAAATCACATTAATATTTTACCTGCTGCCTCCTGCAATTATTTCCTCTTAAACAAATGCAGTCTATAGGGAACGTTGATCATTTTATTGTCTGAAAAATACAAATAAAAACATAGAGAAAAAAAAAATCTGACCAACCCCTGGGTCTTGATAAAAATAACAAGTCTCTAAGGAATTTAATTAGGAGTCAAAAGGAGAGTATGTACTTACATATAACACACTATGTCGGACAGCCCTGTCGCACATAATGAGTGGCTTTTGTAATCTTCAAACAGTCGCAGGCTCATTTTTACATAGTCATTGTATGTACTTTTACACTAATTAAACAGCAATCCAAAGTAGAGCGTGTGCCACTTTTTGAAGGAAAAATTTATGCAATAGGCCAGAGGAAATCAGAGGTAGGAGCTGCCAATCACTGACAGAGGCAGCTGCTCCTGTCCGTGATATTTTAACATTTGTCTGAGCAGAGATTTCTGAGTTTGAATCAACATTTTAATAGCATATTTTTCCCCCGAATCGATATCACCCAGACTCGCTACTGAATCTAAAATGATTCTCTTTAGACTATTAAACCTTTTAGACATAAAATATTTGTAGATTGCTCCTTCATAGAGATTGGAGATCGTGTTCATCTTGGATTCATGTCAGTTACAACAAAACAAAAAAAAAAAAAAAAAAATTACTGCTGAAAAAAAAATATCAAAGCATTTCTCAAACCACCCCTGCAGCATAGTCTCTTTCTCTGCTGTCTATCTGTATGCTCAGTATGCTCTAAACCCTCACATTTTCTGCTCTTTCATTGGTTGAAAGTGCTCTATCCTATAGCTCACTCATTCACTGGGCAGTACTGACCCACCACTACTGATGACACTGATTCCTCAATCCTGACAGAAATTTGCACCTGCATTAATTGACTTTTTTTGGCCACTCAGGGTTCACAACAAGCTGTAAACACTACATTGTGTCTTCAAATCACCTTATAAAAGTTCATATGGTAAATGAGTAAGTGAGCAGTGGCCTATTTGAGACTGTCCTCCCAAGAAAAACAATATATAGGTCGTAATGTCTGTCACCCAAGAACGACCTATAGTTATGTTTGAGTGATATTTGCCATCTAGAAGCTGTAGTTATTCTGACCCAGAGCAGTGGTGCAGTTCAGATGACATATATATGTCAACAAATTTCCTCATTCAGAGGAGAAGGGATGGACGGAGCCATTAACCCAACAGTGGACTTTGCCAGAGAAGACTGCTGTTCATTTCCTGTTTCTAAGTGCGAGTGTCACATTTCCAACCAGCCAGGAAAGTTTTTTTAAAAATGTAACTAATGTAACGTCACCAAACCTTAACCATGTGGTTATTATTGTAGCCATGATGACAAAAGTCACCTAACTTTAAGGAAAAAGTAACTTTATCTCACACATTTCTCTAACATTGCCAGATTAGGAACGGTGCCAGATTAGAAAAAAAGCTCCTATTTGTCATTCTGGAGTGCACATGGTCAAACAACATATTTGTTTGTTTCATTTGGAGGATTTGTTGGGCTGTTTACACACCCAGCAGACACAGAGTAACATTAGCATTTATTTGGAGTCATGTTTGTATCCAACTGATGAATGTAAATCCAGTATCCACTCTTCTTTTAGCTCTGTTTTTGGTCTCCACCAACTTCTGAGGGAAACATCTGGCTCTTTAGCTGTTCTAAATGCATCGCTATGTTTACCAGCTTGTTGCCAACATTGTCTGTTGTTTTGCAGCAGGGCTGGTAGCAGTTTATCAGAGCTTTTCAGCTGTGAACAAGTGCCTGCTGCATCTGGAAACGAGGCTAATAAGAGTGAACCAAAGCAGTGAAATTGTAAAACTAAAAAAATGAGCTGAAAGATGCTAAAACGCTCTAACATGCAGAGCCAAGGGGAAGTGATAGAGAATCATGATATATTTTACTGCGGATTCATCATAATGAGCATCATCTTTCACATTACATATAATCATGTAATCCAGAGTGAATATAGCAGATTTAAAGTAATTGGCAGGTAGCCTGAAGCTGTTGAAATGTGACCCTGTACCAGTTGAGGTCAAATGAAATGTTTGTTTTATTCCATCAGTTGCCAGTTATGCAGGTAGTATACTTAGAACAAACCTGTCCAAAATAGAAATGCAGTACAACACTACACACAATTTTTTTACACAATGTCACCAGGCACAGAAATCACGCTTTATGTGTAACCCTGCGACAAAAACTCTACAACAATGGCTACTGCGATAATAGTCCGCTGACTGACATTGAGAAGTTAGGAATAAAGAAAGCAAAAAGAAGGAAAAATATGTCAATGATGATTATGTTTGTCCACTACATGAAATCCAGAGACTGGTTAGAGAAGTTGGCACACAATGACAGCAGCGTGGAGATACAAACAAAGGCAGAGGAGGTGAATAGAAGCTTTCCCACTCTCAGAAAACACAAGCAGATGTGATATTTTAGACCAGTGGAGGCTGGTGTATGACAATTCCCACCAGTAAACACAACAGAGTCTGAGACAAATGTTAAGTGTTGTTTACTTCTGCAAACATGTTTATGAGGATCTGCCAAAATTGTTTTCACAGTAGGAAAAATATAATGAATATTAACACCTTCACTCCAGGAGCCTTCTGCTCCGGCGTTTGGTTAATGAAATTCCACAAGATCAGCAGCAAATTGTGAAGAGTGCCTTGCTGAAACACCAGGGATTCAAACCACTGGTGTTGTAAATAAAGTCAATTCATTAAAGTCCAAATCACATTTAATCATCCCTATTTGAAGTCAAAAAATAATGTCAGTATGTTTTAAGTATATTAGTAATAGTTTTGAATCATTAAAATTAAGAAAAGTCTTTGGGGAAATATCAGAAATGTTACATTTTGTCTCAGCCAGCTAGAGGGGCGTGTCGGTGTCTGTGTTTGATTGACAGCAGGCAGGCCGCAAGAGTGTCGGTGTTACACCGAAGAGAACAAGATACAAAGTAGACAAACTGCTGTAGCTACAAGTCGTAGACAGACAGTTTGTCGCTAACAGGGATTTTGAAGACCAAACTAGCATCTACCCGGGCCAAAGCGACATTTTCAGGTATGTTTACATGCTGTTTAATGTGCTGCAGCTGTTTAGCCTGCTAACTGACGTTCAACAAGCTACGGTGCAGGACAAGACGTGTTCATGTTTTTAAGTTAGATAAGAAGGAAACTTTAGCAGAAAAGCTAACGTGGGTTGTTATTTTGGGTCTATGGCTCTTGTGCTGTGTAGCAGGAGGCTTTCAGGCTCAGTGTGACTGTCTGCTCTGCCTTTGATCGAACGGTACATTACAGCTTTATCTCTGGGGAACACCCCCAACTCCGGGAGTGATGTCCAAATAAGGAAATGTGCATCATATAGTAGGTGGATGTGACTCCCCCACGTTGAGACCTGCTGATAGACGTAACAGCGGAGATAGTGATGTAACCAACCAGCGCGTTGGTATTTGACATGTTTTTTTTCTTCCCGAAAACAAAACATTTTCAAAATATTTTTGTGAAACAAATATTTGTAAAAAAACAGAATGACCGAATAACGTATTCGTACTCAGACACACCCCTATGAGCTACAGGGTACTGAAGCTAGTGAAACAGAGGCCAACTGGACGTGACGTCATCACACTGGCTCTCAATAAGGTCTCCATTTACGTCGGCAGATAACAGAACAGTATTTCATCTAATTAATTTCAAAACTAGGGGGTGCCATCATGAAAAGGAATTTAAAATATGAATTTCTCCCTTTTATTTTCTGATTTTCTTCTCAAAGGAGAACACAGGGCAAGTCATTTACAGAGCAGATATGTGTGCCGTAGTGCAGTCGATGAAAAATGCAATTTAATTTCAGTTTAAAGGAAAACAATCTCTATAAAAAAAAGGAGAAGTTCTCATAGCGTTTACAGTTTTCCTTAGTTTGCTCGTTGAATGAAAATCATCATTATACTCAGTGTGCAATTGTCAAGTCTATGGTTCATTTTCTCACAACAGTACATGCACTGTTGCTTTCATACACGAGTCAAATGATCTTCAAATGATTCTCTGATTGTCAATGTTTTCCTCTAAACATTTGCATGAATTTCTATATGTACATGCTGAGCCGAAAAAACATATCAAATATATAACCACACTTCAAAAAAGCGTTAGGGAGAGTAAGGGAGCGCCTCATCTAAGAATCAATATGAAGAAGGATAATAAGAGTTAGTGCTTATTGCCTTGGTTGCCTTTCATTTTTGTTTTTTTCTGTTTTACATTACTGTTACATACAGTATAAGGAACTTACAGCGGGTGAAGACTGACAATGAATAACCTTTCTGAAGTTGGCTGTAGAGGATATTTCACTTTATTATCGGGTCATTGTATGTAAGTCTCAATAAGGAATGACAAAGAAACAGTTTTGTCTTCTGTCACACTGACACAGTTCAGACTGACTTGACTTGAGTAGTGATAAGGGGACATGTCATTTTGGGGGCAGCGATGAACTTGTTGAAGTCATTTACTCTTCACATACAAGTTTTGTTTTGAGTGACTAACAGCAATTTGATGGACAAATAAAATGTTGTTCTGCACAGTACAAAATGATGCGGTGAGTGATTCAGAGAATGTACTTAAGAAATTGAGAAAAACTGCAAAATGCATACCAGTTAGAATATCTTGACATTTCAACAAACTGGATGACGAAATGGTACAATAAATCTCTTACCGTTTTTTTACAGACCTCCTAAAACCCAGTAAAACCTGAAAAGTGAAGAGCAGCCAATACAAACTGAGGTTTCACTCTTATAACAACAAAGTGGAAGAAAAATGGAGAAATATAGGCTGCAACTTATATGCAGAATTATTACATTTATGTTTCTGTGGTTCACTTTAAAGTCCAATTTACACCAAAGATTCATGATGAGACAAAACCATTTCAGAACGTTGCAGGGTAAAGTCGTAGTGGTGTAAACTGGCCAGTCTCAGCTTGACTCAAGCCAGCTGGTGGCGTCACCTGTGACTCAGGTCAAGTCACCGGTGGTTGGTTTTTTTGGAAGGTAAGGCACGTCACCTGTTTCAACTGCCAATCAGCTCGTAGCGAAGTGAGCTGGTCAGTTACAAACTGTCAGTTGGTCAAAATGGCAGAGTTTTGGACGGACGAAAGAGAGGATCACCTCATCAATTTATTTGTATGATACAAGCCTTAAAATGTACTTCAATAAGATTAACAAACAAACTGCCCTCTCTTGTCTCAAGTTCATGGCATAAATTTGCATAAACCTCCTTGGTATTCCATTAAAGCACCCAATTCTCAACCCCCTTGTTTTTTTATGTTTTCGCTGTTTCATCAATGTTGGAACTGCAACTGTAGCACATAACTCACTGTCACTATCCTCATTCATATTTTAAGACGCTACAAAACCATCTCATCTGGTCGCACTGGTGTAAACCGGCAGATTTCATAACGTTGCATTGCAAGTAGTTGCAAGTTTCAACTCGTCTCGCTGTGAATCTTTGGTCTAAAGCGGCCAGTAAGTGAGTGACACTAATTCCAAAGTAAGAAAGAAAATGGAAAGCAGTATAATTTAGTGTTTCTGTTGTGTATACGCTCAGTTAGGTCACTTATCTTTTTTTAATTTCAAAAGCAGTACAAAGACACTATGTCAGGAGGGGAAAAAAAAAAAAAGCTGTAACGATCCTTCCAGCTACAATTTTGACAAATTGGAAATTTAAAAAAAAAAATAATGAGATAAAGCTCTGTGAAGGAAACATTTAATGAAATAGTTTTGTGTGTTTTCTGCTAATGAATCACCAGTTTGTGTAGATGCAGAGATTTAATTAAAATGACTGTTTTTTTTTTTCCTTTTACAACAAAATGTGCAACTTTTCCGGCTCAGTAAGGGGTCTGGTTCATTATACTGCCGTGATTAACAGTTATAAGTGCACACTGTGTTTCTCCTGTCATCTGATTAAAACGTCAGACTAACAACAGATAAATCATTTATAACAAGAGCTAAGATTACCTCTCTACCTTGTGAAGGGGAATTTGTTTTGCTCATCATGTCATTGCCACAGTGCAGATGTGGTACTGAATCAGAGGTGGCCTTGGAGCTCCTCCCAGAGTGCCGAGATAGGAAATGTCAATGACCATAGCACGACTGCATCTTCAAAAGGATCACACTCTCAAAGTACACCATCCTCAGCTGGCCTCTGAAGTGTTGTCTGTTTTGTTCCTCTGCCAACAGAGAGCTTTTGGTATTAGCAGCACACTTCAGCATCCGAGCGTTCGATACTACCGAGGAGTTTCAAATCCTTCATTAATGATTTGTCTCAAAACAAACATCAGTAAACATGAAGTCAAACAAAATCAAACCCACCTCTGACATGAACTAATGTGACATAGATCTGTTTTATATTCACAAAATTGACACTGTCATCCTGTCGTCCAGGTGCATGAGCATAACACGCTGCACGTCATCACATCCAATGTATATTATAAAAGCAAATATCTGTACAACATAAAACAGACAAAAATCCACAAAAAATATCAACATTTCACTCTATTAATAATGTTATTTTTAATATCAAGTAGTACATTATAAACATAATTATATATTCTTTTAAACCTATCTCTGTGCACTGTGACTAAAGGCGCCTTTAGACTGTGCGACAACAACAATCATATAAGTTTATTGCATGTCACATTGTGCGAGATGTCAATAATAAAATCTTGGTCAGACTGCATTATATCAATTTGAGGCTGTCAGATTGTGCGCTGAACGTGCGTTGAATTGTAGCGCTGTGATGTAAATAGAAGAAAAGTATATGAAAGCAGAGGCACGTCATCAGCTCGTCGTCCATTTGCGCCGCTCTGATGTTACTACTTTCATTCGTGATTTCGTTCCACCTCCATCGTTTTGGTTTTAAGGAGGTATTAAAGGGGACACATCATGCTTTTTGTGATTTTATGTTATTTATATACTGTTATGATGTGTTAGACATGTACGGATACATTTGAGAAGTTGACTAGTGAAATCCAAATATTATTTTTTGTTTCATGGTTTGTTGATCATGGTTTGAGCCTCCGGAGCTGCCAGAAGTCTGCCAAGGGGCAGCCTCAGGAAGTTGGCCAATCAGAACAGAGTGAGCTCAGCAGGGGGCGGGCCTTAAAGAGACAGGAGCTAAGAAAGCCTGTTTCAGACAGAGGCTGAACTGAGGGGCTGCGTCTGTTTTCCCCCTGAACTTTTTTTGCAAACTGCACTTGCACATCAGGAAATGTAACACCAGCCAGTGTATTCTGTGTCACTTCATGTCATATTCTGATTGGTTTGTTTGCAGACGTTGGTTGTAGCAGCAGTCACATTGAGAGAATTTGGTTTTAAGCT
This sequence comes from Thunnus thynnus, assembly GCF_963924715.1. Classification (NCBI taxonomy): domain Eukaryota; kingdom Metazoa; phylum Chordata; class Actinopteri; order Scombriformes; family Scombridae; genus Thunnus; species Thunnus thynnus. The sequence goes on along the minus strand of NC_089522.1, from coordinate 28,146,525 downwards.
TCTGACTGTCGCCGGTGGACGTGTCTTACAGTGAGATCTTGAATTGAAGACCAAATATTTAACCATGTTTCTCTTGTTTCTCTCGATTGTCAACTTTCGTCTCTGACAGCCAAAAATCGCAGTGTAAAGACGCCTTAAGAAGATAGCATCCTTTTGGTTTATTTAATAAGCATCATAACACTACACACAATATGCCCTCTTTATAATATAACTATACAACTTCAGCGTGGGTCCTCTTGAATTCATGGATGAACTGACAGATCAACCCAAAGAGCTCCTGAGAGTCTTGATCCGCTGGTTCCCCAAATTTAACCTTAACAGGAAAAAAAAACAGGATTAGTTGCTTGGAGATTAAGAACTTTAATCTGACAGCAATTACACTTTCTGAGACCTTTGAGCTGACAAAAATTATGTTACAATTAACTGCATTTGCTTTCATTAGTGAACCGGCGCCTGGGTTGTGCATATTGTTCTTAACAATGGTCTTTTGATATAATTACCTCATATCCTGCCTCAGCATGTAATCCATTGCTTGAGTGCACTTATACAATGAGGTCGACATGTACTGCTGAATTAATACTTATACCTTGGTGGTTAAGGGTCACTGGCATAAAAATGTTAGCAATTCTCAAGTCAAACTTTATCAGGAAGGGTCACAGTAGCTAAATGTACTAATTGGCTTGGGGCATGCCGTTGAATGTGTAGGTTGAAATCAGGCTCAGGCTATGCTGCCGTCACTCTCATTTTCTCCCTTTATGTTCAACAAATGTAAAATACTCTTGGGTTCTATATGTCCTTATTCTGTTCAAATTATTACTGACAAACTTACATTATGCACCAGACATTTTATTTCAGCCATAAACGGCCTGGAAGAAGTAGTTCAACGCTGGGATTTATTCACTTTCTTGCTGAGAATTAGATGAAAAGATCGATCCCCCTCTCTGAAAACAGCTAGTTTTGGTTTGTTTGGGTAGCTTGAGGTTTTCTGGATAGGGTTATAGATTTTCTTGAACTTTTGCTAATAATTAGTGCAAGTCCAATCAGGGAGACTGTCTTAATGCTTACTCTATTTATTTACATCTTCTCTTTCTCCTTTCATGGTGCGGTCTAATCATTTTTTTACATTTTGTCATTTGACAGACGCATTTATCCAACATTAGAGGACAGTGACTCGAAAGAGCTGCGATACAAATTCAGTTGTAAAGTAGCAATAAAGAGTAAAGTAAAAAAGTAGATGATTAGGCACAAGTGCAATGAGACAGAGAGTTAGACAGAAATTGTTTTTTTCTTTTCTTAATTAAAGTAAGAAATGACTGGAGTACAAAGAAATACCATAAACAATAAGATAGTAGTGCAACAATCAACTAAAAAAGTTAAAGGGGCTAAAGTGTTGAGATGTTCACTGAAGAGCTGAGTTTTCAGATGTTTCTTGAATGCACCAGGGGAGTCAGCAGACTATGTAGAGCTCATTCCACCATCGCAGAACCACAGACCAAGAGTCTGGATCGTGATCCGTAATCGTTAAAACTCCTCACATATTTCTTCAACTTTCCCTGTCGTGCAGGCTATGTTGAATAAATTTAATTTCTCTCATAATCAAACTCTCTTTCTATCCAGTCTCTCCTGATTGAACTATAGTTTTTCAAAGTATCAAACTTCTCAATCAAAGCTACATATCTCTGTGTGAATTAAGATCACTGATTTACTGCTGTGAATAGTCACGTTCAGCGAGGTAACAGGAAGGGTTTGGAGTCAAGTCTGGAAATTTGCACATGTGGCACTTTCTAAAACTGGGTAGGATTTATAGTTCAGCCAAAACACTGTACAGGTGCTTCACAATCACCAGTTCAATCACAGCTCACCGGTCCAGTCGTATTCATGCAGATGTACAGAGCTACCACTATATCTCAACACAACCTTTTGTATATGTGCTTTATTTTTTAAAAATGTTTATTTAACTGAGATTTAATGCTGATTTAAGTATGGATTAAGAGGGTTTAGTTCTTTCACTAGAATCATTTCCCACCATATCTACATATAACTATTTACTATAAATGCTCAATTCCTCAACGTGTCTCTGAATTAATTAAGAATACTTCAACAGTATATGGAATAAACCAAGGATTGTGGGTTTTTTTTAATGTTTGCCCTAATCCCAACTTTAAAATCACTTCAACCAGAGAAATTATATCTTATGATATTTACAGTTGAAAACACAATTATGAAATTAAATTTACATGTTTAATTAAAATCCTTCATTAAGTTTTTTTTTAATATATTATTCAAAGGTGAATTTAATTAGTCACTAATATACTATGTAGTTTGTCTTAAATACTCAATCACTGAATCATTCTATAATGATTGGGTAACACCTAAACTGGCTGTGAAACATTCCCAAACTCCTCCAAAAGGCTCAAACTGTAATTGCTGAAAGTGATTATGTTTCTTTCACTGTGTCGTCTGACATTTCTGAAAGATTTACACAGGTGTAAGCCACCTGTTTTCAACAAAGTCCCTCATAGTGAAAGGGTGATGTCGGCTCATCATTAACACCTGTTCTGTTTTCAGTATATGACATTCTCACAGCCAATGTGCAAATTAGTCAGTTTACATACTTAAGTTTGCATACTTTTCTCCCATTATTGTGCACATTCTGCCAGAAATGCCCAATATTACATTACAACTCAGGCAAAAGAGCAGGGCTCAGTTTCAGTGATGTAATCCTCTGCACAGCCTGTTGATCAGCCTCATCGTGCATGTTAAACATTTATTTTGCATGGATTTTTACATACACCTGCTGTGCCCAAAATATCAAATATACAACCATACTTCAAAAAAAATGAAGTGCCTGCTGTATGAATCAATGTATTTCCACCTCAGGTGGCTAATGAGGATAAGAAGGATAATGAGATTGAGAGCTGGTTTCATGTGTTTCATACCGTGGTGGTACACACTAGGCCACAAAAAAAAAGGTTTATGATTATTCTTGGCTCCTTCATCTCCAAACTGGCATCAGAAATGTGTAAAGACCCCCTCCAGACATGTTTTAAGACATATAAAAATACTCTGCTTTTGTAGAGTAAAAAATTAAGGACCTGGTTAAAAAAAATGACATCTTAAAATTATAAATTACATTAAATACCAGGCATGCAACATGTCAGAGACTGTATTAAAGCAAAGCACACTGCATAAAATCTTTCTTTCTATTTAGTATACTTTGAATAGTTTTTTAAAATTGTGCCTCCGGCATAGTAACTCTAAAAAAGACCTCTCTAAAATGCTTCTATGTTTAATACATTTGCATGCTGGCTATTCAAGGGCATCATTATGAATTCTCCACCCCTGTGACAAGATGTGACTAAATATGACACCTTTTCCCTAACCTGCTGCTTCCTCGCACAACACCACAGCCCAGTCAGTCTCAATCATTTTCTCCAATGCTCCTGAAGGGCTTTCTTGTATATTCAGGAGGTTGCACGCACGTAATATTAGAACCGGGTCCCAACGCAGTGAAATCAGAGGAGGAAGTTAAGGACGCAGGTGAGGATTGGGACTAAGGATTGAGCTGTTTCCCTCTTCAGACATCGCTGGTCTGATTTTAACTAAACTTGGAGGAATGATGCTAGATGGCACTGTGCTCTGATATCTAAAGAGACACAGAATGACATGACAGACATGCTACGATAGAAAAGTGACATTTCAAACATGATAAAAAATAAACTGTAAACTGAAACATGCAGGGATGATGATGCATTTTTCCGCTGCTGTCTGCCTGGTGATTAAAAACGTATCTCCAGGCCTGAGGGGCACACTACAGTTAAAGGTCACCGTCTGAAAGGCCAGAGCCACTACACCACACGACCATTTTCAATAACACCTGAAGGAGTGATTTATGTTAAAGATAAGGACTAAAAAGCGGTTCTTTGGCCACTTGTAAGCAGAGGAAGCTGTAAACACATCATTGACATATCATCACCTTTTAAGTTGATAGATTTGTGTTGCATCAGTAGAGTTGTATTTCAGGATTCGTTCTGAATGTAAGTAAATATTTACTCTATTTTTAGCTGTTTTTGGTCGACACTCCTGAGAAAATCACCCTCTTCTTATACTACTTATCTGATCTACTGTGTAAAGTGGGTTTTCAGGGCTTTTTTGAACCAAAACAGGTACGTTGCAGGCCCAAAAACCAAAACAATGAGCTGAAAGACACTATAAAGCTTCTTAGAGGAGACGGGAAACACACAGTCAGGTGATAATTCCCTCTTGGTTCATCACTACAAGTGACCCCTTTCACATACAAGTGACCATGTGATCCATGATCAATACAAACATTTTGATTATAGCTGCTTTGAGGATTAATTTAATTATGAGGATGTTTTACTTTAAGCTTGTGAAAGCCTGAACATTACATGTAAAAGCAATGACATTACACCTTGTTGATCTCTTGCATTAAATCTGCACCACTTGTATATTACAAGACTATATGCCAAGTCAAAAAAAATGCATTTCAATGAGGCCAGTCTGAGGACAAAAAACACCCGGGTTACCAAGGAAAAAAGTTGAACTGGGCTCAATTTTTGCCAAAACGTAATGCAACATAATTCAGCAAGGCACTGCGCTGGCCAATTACATTATCTTGTAACATGAGTGCTTTTATTCTACTGTTTACTTTGAGACTAAAGATAAAATACTTGCTTTTTCAGGGTTGTAAAATCCTGTCTGTGAGTATAATAGCCCTGTGTTTAACGTTTTGACGTCTGATAAGCCGTCAAATTCACAGATCTGTTACTCAAACTGGACTTCCTGGATGGTATTTCATGTCTCACTGGTACCTGAAGTAACAAGCCTCCATCATCCCTGCCATCTGCGTTGTTTTAATGCAGGGCTGTTTTCTGTCTGAATGCCCGCTAAGAGTCTCCAGCTATTAGTGTTTTTCCATGGCTTTTAAGGTAGTCTTGGCGAGCCATGCCATGAGCAGTCGAGCACTGCTGGCACGCTGCGAGTTTTTCCGCTGCACACTATGGAAAGGTAAAAGGAGCTGTTTACCTGTTGGAGGTGTGCTGTTTGCAGAAAATGCAGTAAGAGCTTGTTGTCTGTGGCTCTTCATCTAACATCTCACTGTTTCTGCTTGTACTATCCCTCCCTGCAGTATTTAAATCTAATTCACTGGCTAAATAGCTCCAAATCTCTCCTAATCTTGTTGTGTAGACCTGTTTTTTTTTTTTTTGAGGAATAGCACTGCTAACGAAGCTCTGCTAATTCTGTAATGAACTCATTTCATTTCCTATATTGACTGCACTTATATGGCGCTTTTCTACCTTTACCTCTTCCACTCCCCCCCTCCCTACCATAGACCCATTTTTGTCTTTTTTTAGGGTGGGTAGGGGATCTCAACATTATATGCCACATAGAAGTGGTATACATCACCTGAAAGCTGGGAACCTGCAGATTAATTTGATGCAGCTCAGCATTTCTAGTAATAAATCTGTAATAAACGTGTTTTGGTTAGGTTCCTATTCAAATTTTGAAAGAAAGGGCTTAGAACATGGCCATAATACTAGAAGTACACAATGGCAGTTCACATGCTCAATTATGTCTCATAAGTTGTTGCAGAAATTTTTGAGTTGGTACCATTTGTTACACAGATTTGCTGCAAAATTGAACCATTTTTTGACCACTCAAGAATTGATAAAAACTGTCAAAAATCCCTCCAAAATACCACATTAAGACACTGACATCTTGAGAACACCATAGAAAAATACATGCTGTGATTTGGTGTCAAAAACTTTTGACATTTGGAGATTTCTGTAAGAATTGCATTTTTCTGTAATTGGATGATGAGCACTTCTGTTCTGGAAATTGCTCAGAAATCCCCTTATTGTAAGTTTTCGCCCTCTGAATAACCTCGGTCTCTAGTTGGTGGTTTTCAAGTTTCATGAGGTTGTGATTATACTAGAGGTTACAATAGGTCATTTTATACAGTGAGGTCAAGTTTCAAAAAATGGTGTCACTACATTGTAATGGCTGCTCTGGGGATGAATGAATACAACTGGACTCACAATAGTCTCAACTTTTCAGTCAGACCCAATTTATACAATTCCATCACTGTTTAGAGACCCCAGTATGCAGAAATATTCAAATACACCATTTTTAGAATAGGCGAAAATAACACATTTATACTATATGCAAGAAACTGCATGGTTTTTGCCCCAAACTGCATGGGATTAGCATAAAGTGGTCATGTCTGTATAGGAGTGGCCATAGAACCCATTTTCATTCAGATATCTTGAGGTGAGAGGTAAATAAACGTCCATGCCAGCTTTTCCCTCGCAAAAATTTAGCCTAAATTTGGAGCATTATTTATTCCTCTTCCCTTGGATGCCTGAGGTCATCTAGTTTCATATGATACCAATATATTCACTCTAGCTTTAGCTATCCCCTGCTGTGAGGAAGTGAAAGTACTTTTCACTACAGGGTAGCTTAGCACAATTACATCTCTTCAGTTACTGTCATGCCAATAACTTAACATTACTAAAGGCCTTTGAACTGACTGTATTCCACAGTTAGGAAATAGCATGCTAGCTAGCTAATTCTTGTCTCATTTGTGCTCTGATGAACAGTAAATTCATCAAATTCAGTGCCCACTTTAGTGAAGTGCATGCGTGCTTTATAAAAAAATTACATCTATGCCACCTCCCAGGCTCTATACGAACTTGACCGCGGATCATTTGTGTTTATTTGCAACCAAACAGCCAAAAATACATTCTCTGACTGAACTCAGAACTCTCTGTGAACTCCAGATGTCTCTGTTATTTCCCTCCAGTCTCTCTCTTTTCCCCCCTCTCCTCTCTGTATGTTCATGAAGTACATTTATAATTTCCAGTTTTGGGAGGTGCAAACAGGACTGCAATTGAGAATCAGTAGGAAACCCTGAATATTTTGTACACTCATTCTATAACAGAGTGAGTGTACTTGTGTGTGAGTTGTGGAGAAGTTTTGGAGTGCACAGGAATCTAATTGAGGGTCTAGTATAGAGTATATAACACAATTCCCTACTAGGCCTAAAGCTCACTGCTGACCCTATCATACCTCAGTGCTCAAACACAGCAAGAAGGGTAAGTGGGCTCTCTATGATGATGGATTGTCCATTGAGATATGGGAAAGGTGAGAAAATAGGCACTACTTTTGTATTGATTGTTTTTGGAGGGGACTCTATAACAAATGACATAGCACCTGTTAAGATGTCAAAAGTAGGCTTGAGCTCTATAAACCTAATCTAATCAGGTTAGTGAGCAAAGAAAATGATCTTCTTTATAGACAGTATGATAAAAGAATGTACAGGGACCAGTGCCTCCTCTAAACCTGATGATATGTGTGACAGAGGAGTTTTTTCTTTATGAGACATCTGATGTTGGGACAAAAGCTTAAAAGGTAAGTACGGTTCTCAGATCATTTAGAGAGTCCAGCCAACATAAGATACCACTTAAATGATAAATACTATAAGTATGAATGAAGGAGATATAACATATTATTAGTATATTTAAAATGAGATGTTATTGAATAAAAAAAGATTACTCCAAGCTACTTCTACACAAAAGCAATAAACCAAAACCTTTGAGGTGTGCGTCCTTGTGGCTGTAATACATTGCTTTTTTTTTTTCTTTAAAGCACATCAGAAACCCACCAGAGGTGCTCTTGTTACAGTCTCTCATTTTTAATCTTTTGTGGACCATTCATCGACATGACACCACACATTAAGGGTCAAGATGAACTTGTCTCTCACACTTTCTGGCTACAGGAGACAGTAGCAATTGTTCACTAATCCCGAAGAAATTATCCAAAAGGTACAACATATTTCAAAACAGCAAATCAGCGGAGCCTGCTGTTAAATGATGTGGAAGCCAAAGCTATACACTGTATATCAGATGCATTATATCCTCATGTAAGCCCTCAAGGACACCCAGTAAAAAAGAAGTAACCTTGGGGACATCTTCTTCTGAAATATATGTACTCTCTCAGTGTAGGGTGAGGAGATAAGATGACAAATAATTGAAGAGGGCCATCTAGACACTACTGGAACAAAGAACCATCCATCTCTAAGGCTGTACAAAAGAGATATTGAAATAATAACTCAGGGATTACCAGTATGACAGAGTAGAGTTTCTTCATCTCCTCACAAGTCTTTGTCAGTGCCGAGAGATCCGTGTTGTATTTCTCAATTGCCATCTAAGGAATGGAGAAAAGCACAAGGAACTCCTGGTAAGTTTGTTAATTCATTCAATCATTAATTCATTCAAGTTAAGTTGATTTTACTGACTTATCTTTTCATACGTTTTGGGGTTAAACTCTGCATTGCCTACATTTAGAGATGGTATGATAATAATTATACACACACATACAGTACTAGTCAAAAGTTTGGACACAATTTCCCATTCACTTGAAGTGTATCCATACGTTTGACTGGTACTGTATATATATGTATATATATATATATAAAAGATTTAAGATTTTAAAATTTTTGCAAAGTATATTACAGCCGCCTACAATCAAAACAGTTAAAATGTGTATGCTTACACTGCTCATTTTTTTTCGAACCAAAATCTAGGAAGAATTCTGAAGGATAAGTTTGATATTTCAGGAAATATGCTTATTCATTTTCCTGTCGAGAGTTAGATGTTAAAATTTATACCACTCTCATGTCTGTACGCTACATGTGAAGCTAGAACCAGGAGTCAGTTAGCTTAGCCTAGCATAAAAACTGTTAGCAGGGTGAAACAGCTAGCCTGGCTTGATCATAACTTGATGTTTTTACATTTATCTGTGCCTACAGATTAAACAAACAAGATAAAGCTAAGGTAAGCTAATCGACTCCTGGCTACATAATTAGCATACAGACATGGGTGGTATTGATCTCCTTATCTAACTAACAGCAGGAAAGCGAATATTTCCAAAAGCGTCTAACTATTCCTTTAAAAAGCGAACAAACTGACCAAACAAAAGCACAACAAACATTTATATTATTAAATGTACACACTGGAGTTTTTGACCACTAGTGGCGCTGTACTGTAGAGCAGTGTTTTGACTGTAATATGAGTACCTCCATATTTATAGTCTGTACCGTGTTTATTTACAGTTTGACAAAAATTTGCATAATTGAAAGTCATTCTGCTTTGGCTACTAGCAGTTCTCAGTTCTTGTTTTCTCTGTACGGACAACAATCACCTGGATTACTTTTGACTTTACTTTTGACTTTAAGCCAAGATCAGATCCTGCCATGACTGTTAAGAGTGAGTTGAAGTCAAAAGTGAGACGTGAGCAGCATGCGGAAGCATTCTGCCCATTTAATCCACACCGATTCCGACCTGCATTCGGTCAGCTGTCCTCGGCAGCAGCTGTCTGTCAGCGGCAGCTTCTGAGGAGCTGAGAGGACAACTGCCTGTCACCGTGCTGATTGACAGCAGAAATGTGCTGAACAAAAATAGTTTTCATGAAGGCTGCACAGGAAGAAATCAACAGTGTTTGTATTTATTGATTAGCGAGGGGAATCTGCCTACAGTGAAACAAGATCAGATATATTTTATTGTCCACGAGGGGGAAATCGGGTCTTAAGCTCAAGTGGCAAGCTCATAGCAACACTGAGAGCCTTGATCAATCAATATTTATACCTTTAATAAGTGCAGAACATAAATTGCAGGAGATTTGTGATTTAAATAGCGTTCTGTGTGCCTCTGAGTCAGTGTGGACTGATACATTTATCTGTTTCATGAGACATGCGAACGACGGATGGCAAATATCAAATATTACTGCAAAAATCCAGATCCTGTTCATGCAAATTATCTGTATAATTCACTCATATTCGTTTACATCACTGCTCTGTAAATGGCAGCAACGTTCCAATAAAAGAAGAGAAGAAGAAGAAGACCACTAGCTGATGGAAACAATGCAGGTTGTAAACAATGTAACACTGAATATAATCAATACCATGTTTTTTTTACAAGCAGACAAAATACTTGCAATAAATACATAAATAAATAATAATCACAAGGTTTACTACTTCACCTTCAGGTCTTTGGAGAAGTTTGCGTGATGAGCTCCGGCATTTCTCTTCTTGGAAGTTTTTTTATATTGAATGACTTTCTGCAGTTCATTCTTCAGGACTGAAGCAACAGACACACACACCTTGGTTACCATCTATCATATTTGACCACTGAAGCAAATAGCTGCTTTAAATCAGATGCTGTCTCCCGTGTGATCCTGTGAAGTGCTGTATTTGTGCTTGTGGCAACTGTTTCTAAGTCCTCATATAGACAATATATTGGATGGAGCCTATATACTCCCTCGACAATGAGATCACGGCGTTTCAACAAAGTATACTGAAGCTGCAATTACAGAAAGATCTCGTAAATGTTATTATTACATTGCTGTTACCTCCTCACAAATAACTTGCGTTGGCATAAAAAAGATGAGTCAGTATTACAGTGATCTCAGCAAATTTCTTCTTTGAACACAGTAGTAAAATGTCATCTACTCACCATCTACTTCTGCAGTCAGGCCTTTGATGGAAGCTATCCAAAAGAAAGAAGAAGAAAAAACAGTGACACAGACAGAAAATCTACACGTTTCACTTAACTTTAATTGAAAAGTACACTTTTTTCAGCTTTGATCAAATCTTGTTTAGCAAATACCTCCCGGGACAGTTTCAAATTCTGCCAGCTCCTGGGTAAAAGTGGCCAAGCACGGTTCATGCAACATGATCTGTTCCACAAGGGCATGCAGCAAGGTGAACTTTCTGTCTCTCCCACGGAGCTGGGAGAGCTGAGGATGGAGAAAACACACAATGAAAAAAGGGCACAGCCTGCGTAAACCTGTAGTCCCCTGCCACACAGCACAAGGACATATAACATAAAGGAAAGACGATATAGCCTACAGGTGCACTGCATAAAAATGCGGCTTCTTTACCGAAGGCCAAACAAAGAATGGGATGTCAGTGCATAGATTCTGTTTACATCTATGGGGAGATTTTTTTTTTTTCACATTGCTGTTGAGTTGTGTTCACATTGCCAACAAAAGTTTACCTTGGACTTTTCATTAACAATAACTTTGCTAATACCTTTTGGTGCGAGTGCTGATGCAAGTGAAAACTATTATTGTCAAAGGTTTGGACACACTTTCTCATTCAAGAGAGTGAGAAAGTGAGAAAGGAGAAACCTTTAACTGGTACTGAATTTATAGCTGAATTCCAATCCGTTATTTTTGATCTATTTTTATTATTACTGTCGGTTAGTAGTAGCAATAGTAGTTGTAGAAATATTAGTAGCAGCAGCAAACAGTGGTAGCGTTAACCAATTGCTTTCATAATGTTACTGTATATTTAAATAAAATTGTAATGACGACTGATGAAAATGCAAGCCTTGTTTCACTCGATGATGCTATATAATTGAAATGCAAGAGGGACCTCTCTAATCCTGTCGTAGGCACTCATAGTCTTTTTCTAGGTTATGTTGTTTACCAATTTAAGGCCCAAGCCTGCCTCCAAGGAGTACATATACAAGACATGAACCAAGTATTGATGCTCACTAGTGAAAAAACAAGAACCAAAAAAGATCTGAGATAACCTCGATGCATTTTTCTTGTGAGCAGTCAGCCATTAATTTGATGAGAGTCTGTCTCAAGCAGCAACAGTTTACTCTTCTCAATTAGACTTGGAAACACCTCTGAGGAAACACGAGGCCCCGGCTTCATTAAATGGAGCAGAGGACATTTTATGTCTGTGCCAGGAGCACTGCCCTTAAACCTTCCCAGTAGCGAGACATACACACAAAAGAGTGGTTCAAATTAAATTCAGAGGAATGCAGAAGACACTCTGATATCAGTAAAAAAAAAAAAAAAAACCCTGACAACAGCAAAAACCATCCAATAACTACAGAACCTTAGAGTAATTGTTAAAATTTTGGATGATTCATGTGCTTTCTTGCCAGGATGGTAAGATCGATACCAGGTGTCTTTCCAGGAAATATACGTCTATAGCCAGCAGCCAGTTAGCTTAGCTTAGCATGAAGAATGAAAAGAGAGGAAAATAGCTAGCCTGGCTACATCTGAAAGTAATAAAATTCACCATCACCTCTATAGCTTGCTAACGAGCATGTTTTAATCTTGTTTTAATTAAGCGTGAAAACACATGGTTTTACTGGGGTTGTGTGCAGGACTATTTCTTGGCTGGGCCATGGATGTATTACCAGAACTGGATATGTAAACCAGAACTTGAATGTAAACTGCTCACCTGATACACGAGCCAAAAATTTTTTGTAGCTTTCAGGTTTGCCTCCGGGTTCGGCCCACTAAATATGCACAGATTTTTACTTTTCTATGCTCAAGGAAAGTTTTGCATATATAAAGTCTTCATGCATTAAAAATTCATAATACAAAGAGTAATAATTGACCTTATTTGCAGTTCGAGGTGTCCTGTCAACAGTTTTACAGATGTCTCTTTTATAATGGTGGTCAATGGGGAAAATGCTTTTTGGGCCACAGGGCAGTGGTCCAAAAAGAGCGCAAGTGGAAAAACTGGCAGCAAGACTGAGCAGCGGCTCTGTATCCAGTTCTCTTAATACATCCATGGAGTCCTGTCGTCAATGTGAGGTTGCCAGGCAACCAGGAAGTTACTGCTCCCAGCCAAAGAATAGTTGTAGTTTTCACACTTTGAAGAAGTTCTAACTTTTTAATTGGTGAGCTTTAAAGGGGACATATCATGCTTTGTGGGATTTTTTGTTATTTTTATGCTGTTACAATGTTGGATGTCTATGTATAACATGGTCAAAGTTCCAAAACTTGAGGTGAACATATGTAAAAATGCTCCCTTCAAGTCAAAAGCCAGGGCTTCAGCCTACTCTTAATGCTTCATTTGCAAAGTTACCTCTACTGCCTCCTCATAATGAAATCAGATTGTTCTTGCAAGCCCACAAACGGCCATCTGTTCTGTAGCCTTTGTTGCTAAGGTTGTTACATGGGTTGTTCACGTTGTCCATTCGCATATTTTGGATCAGATTCAGGGTCAAACATGTACATTTTGAGTAAAGAACAAGAAAAAGAAGTGAAATCCTCCTTCAAAGTCTGCTGAGGGGCAGCTTCCTGCAGCTAACCAATCAGAACAGAGTGGGCTCATCAGGAGGTGGGCCTTAAAGAGACAGGAGCTAAAATGGCCTGTTCAGACAGAGGCTGAGCTGAGGGGCTACATAAAGATCCAGTATAAGATAAATAAGGAGTTTTTTGAACTGATTTACAGATAAAAAACTAATTTATCTTATACTGGCCCTTTCTGAAGCTCCGCAGTTCAAAGAGCCATACCAGTACAGCCCCAGAATATAAATATAGATCTGGAAATGTGCATGATACATCCCTTTAAAGGTGCTGGTAGGCAAATTTGGTTACCTTTGGACAGAGCAAAGCGTGATTCCAGATATGATAGTGGTATCAATCTTCTCATTTAAGTCTTGGCAAGAAACGAATAAGCGTATTCCCCACTGCAGTTAATGATAGTTAACTTCAGAGATTCAACTAGTGGCCACACTAGTGCAAAGTTTCATTTCTCCTGTGAATCAGAGAATCAGAATGTCCGTGTCAAAGACCGGAGTACACCTCGTTGACCGCAACAGGAAGGACAAAATTGAAAAAAGATGCAGAGGTGCCATGTTGTGTATATCAATGAGTAGTCTTATTAGCCTAGTGCCACAACTCAATCAAACGTCAAGGCAACAGTGGTGGAGTCATACTTTAGTTAAGGAGGAGAGGCGGAATCCCTTGGCCTTTTCCTTTCCAGCGTTCTCGTTGAGGTAATTGCCAATGGCGAGGAGGTACTCCAGCACGGAAACAAATGACCTGCAGTTGTACAGCTCCTTGCACATTCTGATCTTCTGGTTAATCAGCTGGAAGACAAACACAGGAGCACAGAGCAAAGTCGTTTTGTTTTGTAATCCAACCGCAATCCGACTCTTACATTCATTTCTCCACACAAGACCTTTGTGAGATTTAAGTAATAAGGCTAAAGTTTGTTTGGGGGTTCTATGTGCTGGCAAAGTGTAGACAAAAATAACTCCAGGCTTTAGTATTTTACATTAAAAAAGATAAACAGCCATCTCATAACACCTCAGTTGACCTCATAAAATGAATAATCAGGGCCTTGTTGTTTGGCAAGAATATTATTTGGTATGCAATTGTGTCAAGTACAACTATCCCTCTAGAATATCACACAATTTCCCTGTTTAACCAGCACTGAGCAGATCCTGTTGAATATGGATAGAAATTATACTAAAAAACAGGGAAAAAGATTACAGTGGGACTTCAGGTTTTGCCAATGGTGTGTTGGAGGAAAAAGGGAGTTGATGATATGGGAATCATAGTCCTTGACAAAGACTAAGCTTTTCCAAATAAGGTCCATGCCAGCCAGCAACAGCACTCCCACCATATGCTCCTGTTTTAAGAATAACTTCCCAGCACCTACCAGTGGGACAGTCTCAATTACACAGAAGAGAAAGCAGATATACAAACTGGCTTTGCACAGGACCATCTGTACCATCGTTGCAAAAATACTGACATTTCTATAAAACATACAGTACCAGTCAAAAGTTTGGACACACTTCCTCATTCAAGGGAATGAGGAAGTGTGTCCAAACTTTTGACTGGTACTGTAATTGAAACAGCCCATGATGTCATTTAACCTGCTTTTAGAGGTTTGGTATTATTACAAAAAGGCAAACTGTATAATTGCAGAACTTTTTTTTTTTTTTTTTTTGCATGAGGTTATATGCCACTCATGACTTTAATAACACAATGAAATAAAAGATTCAAAATTCTACCGTGTTCTACTTGTGTCCCTGTGTTAATTGTGCAGTTCAGCTGGCTTTTTTAAAATTATTTTTATATCAAAGTGCCTCTTGTCTGGCTTCCTGTGAAACATTTTTGATGACTCATGTTGAACTCAGGGTCGTGTACATGAAGCTTTGGCGAAAATTCAAGAGGGAATATCTCTTCCTTCGTGCTCCGTCTTTATTCCACTATGCGTGAACGTCTGCCATTTCCTGCTGTTGTGTTCCTCTCTGTCATTCCACTTTCCCATGCTGTCAAAATCCTTTTATTTTCTTTTGATGTTTTTATATTTATAGGTTGTGATCATGTGCTTTTTGTTTTTTTTATCCTGTGTTACACTGTTGCACAACCAATTTCCCCTTGAGTACAAATAAAGTAAAAGTAATTCATTCACAGTTCTGACATCACCACCTGACCAATTATCTTTCTGCTCATCTTCCTCAAGCTGATCAGTCCCTATGCCACTCTTTTAAATATTGCTGCAAGTCTTTTAGACCTGCTATTGTGCTTCCCACTCCCTCCCCATCACCACAATGACCTCCATGATATCCAGGGACTCTTCTAAAGGTTTCCATCAACCACCATCACCAGAGTCTCAACTGCAGGGGGATCCTGTCCTATCTCCTATCTTCAAATAAGTGTACCCTTTATGAAAATGCTTAACATCGATGGAGTGTAAACACCAAAAAATCTCTCTGTAGCTAACATCAATAAATATTGTTGTACACTTCCAATTGATCTCTCCTTCTTGAAATAAATGTATCCAATCAAATGTGATTTGGGGCAACTAGCTAACCCTTGCTAGCAGAGCAATATCATAACACAATTTCAGTAGGCAAAATCTTTGTTTACCTTTCCTACATAGCTTGTTTGTGCTCTGATATATTAATTTCCCCTGCATCACTCTGTATTTGCATCCACATCCACTTTTAAGCAATCCAATCAAATCTGAGGGACTTGATTTAAACCCCTCTCCTAGTTATGCTATACAATATTACATTTACAGATGCTAAAGTTGCTCTAACTTATGTTTCACTGTAGCTTTAATTGTACAAAAGAGGCGCCGTTAACGAAACTGCTGAAATTCCTACATTCGGTTTTAACATCCAGTACATCACAGCTTCAAGAGATGCCTCCCCGGCCAGAGCTCTCTCTTGTCTACTGCATCACTGACTTTGGATATCTGTTTCTTTGACTCTGTTATTTATATTTGGAAATGGCTGCTCACAGAGCACATCAAACAGTTTAAAGAAGGAGTCGGGTCCACAATGCAAAGTAAAACCTGTCATCTTGGCAGTGAAACTTAGCACTAGCAGACACTCCATAGGCGAGAAACATTCCCCCCGGTGGTGACTTCTCCATTTTCTCTCCTCAAGTTTTGTCTGTCAGGTGGCGAGTAAATCCTCCTTAATGTTCAGGCCTTAAGAAATCTGTTGTGTTGGAGAATTAATACTCTGTAGCAGAGAAGACCCTAAACTCTCCATATTTGAACACATTTTATTGTGAGACAGTGGTACACTACACTGTGGACTGTGATTAGATTAGGATCCCTGAACCCAAATATCTCATTTCGATTGAAAAATTAATTTTTTAATAAATGAAAGATGACAACGCGGTAGAAATAATAACAACATTTGAAAGAAAATAAATTGAAACTTAATGAAATTGCTAATCTTTCTTGTCGAGTCATGTAGCAAGCACAAAATATGTTTGTCCCTGTGTTTTAGACAAAGAAAAATTACTGTCGCAGTCGATGGATTACGGTGCCATCATTCTTATCCATTGTTTCTCTTCATTCTCAGACAGTCAGCAGACAAGAGATTAAGACTGAAGCACTGATGCTGAAAGAAACAGAAGCTTGAGAGAATCATATAAAAAAAATAAATAAAAAAACGAGGAGCTGAGAGGTATTCTTGTCTGACTGTAATATCTTCACACCCTGCAGTCCCCAATGCCAGTAAACAACTATCCTCTATCAGAGTGTTAACAATTAGACTAATGATGGCCATGAAACGTCCCGTACTGCACAAACCTTTGACTGTGTGAAAGGGTTAAGAAAGACGCTAAAAGAACCTAAAATAATTCATATTTCACATATTTTTCAAGTTGTTCGTCTTTGAAGAGAGTCCAGAAGTTTGTTGAATGATGTTAAATTAATGTATTTTGACCCAGCTCTCTTCTGATAAAGGTAAAAACTTTGTATGCTTTACACCACCTACAGAAAGATGGAACTTGATTTGATTAAGATACATCTTTTCCTCTCTGTTAAATGAAAAGAGGTGTCTTAAGTGCCTCTCATGCCTTTCTGTTTTCGAGACTCTTAACCATCCAGCAAATAGAATAGTAACTACTTCAGCCACCACTTTAGGCATAAAACTCAAACTGGAGGGGAAAAGCTTTCATGTATTAAATGACGGTTTGTCCCCATCATCGTGTGCTGTGGAGGTTGTGCTTTTCCCTTTTCCAGCTTGTGGGAATGGGACAGTCTGTGTAAAGCAATAAAAAATATGTGTTCTGAGTTTTTCACACCACAGAAAAAAGTGATACTAACCACCCAGCCAAATTTGAATGATTAAAAAAATCTCAAAGTATATAAAATAAGCATGTTTTCTCTGCTCTGAAACGCTGAGGGTTCAGCTGTCTGCCCCAAGTGAACAGCCTCTGAGCCTCTGAACTTAACAACGCTCACACTGAACTCCCTTATAAAAATATACAATTTAAAATAGGCCTTGTTTGTAAGTGTAAGACAAGTAACATGGATGATATTTCAAAAATAAAGTAACGCTAGGAGCCACTGTTTAATTCGGGACATATTTTGTAGGTAAATGTGGACTTACTTCAGTAAAAATGTAACTTAAATGACTAGTTATCGAGCGATGGTGCACGGACAATGCCGTTATCGAGAGGCACTGCTCTGCTAAACTAGAATATCTCATAGCTAAGTGTAGACCTTTCTAGTTTACATCTACTGTTGTGAGTGCAGCGTACATCTGGATGCTAATGCTAAGCTAGCAGTAAAAGAATTGCAGGCTGCCATTAGCAAACAACAGACTACACACCCAGCTGATGCCAAGGTGCTCTGGCTCTTATATAGTGTTAGGGAAGGGGTCATTCTAGTATGACTCCATTACATCATCGAACCAGCGTTTCAGGCATGCCCAAAAAATTCTGAACACAGAAATGGTGAAAAACAGTTTAACGGTCCACATTCCAGTACTATATAGTTCACAATCTTTTCACGTTTTCAGCAACTCTTTTTTAACATGTATAATGTGTTTAAAAAGAAATCCCTGATTATCCTTTACACAGATTTTAAAAGAGCTCGACATCTGATTCGACCTTTGATTTGACTCCATTAGGTGATGGGAGAAAAAACTCACAGGCTGCAGGTCGTTCATGCCGATCGGTAGTTCTCTCAGAGTCAGCAGTAGGTCAAGTTGTGTGCTCAGGTAGGTGATGTTGCACATCTGTGGCAGGGAAAAGATAATCACAATAAGCTGCTGTATGTGTGTAAAGAAGAGAGTGCAATTATCACATCACTGCACAACCCATTTCCATGTGATTATTCAGAATTATCTAAAAAGCAGTGCGGCTAAAAGATGCTGCAGGGAGATACAGTCGTTGGAGGGCTGCAGCTTGTCCACAGACACTCAAGTTCTGTGGCGTGAAGAGCCCAAATTACTTCAGGCGAAAGTAGAGCCCTGCGGGCCTGTCGACAGGCTGATTTAACAGAGAAACGGAAGGCTTGACACCTTGAAACAATTGGCTGAGCTGCCTAGTCGACCTTTGAGTCGGTGCTAACCTCTAATAAATCACTCCATGTTGTCAGACCGTCTCGCTCAGGTAGCTTCTCCCAAAAGCCAAAGGGCACTTGCTCTGACGGATGGTTAAGGAAAGATATTAGGATTAGTGTTAGAAATCTAGATCATGTAAACATTTGGCTCTTTGTAAAAAAAAAAAAAAAAGGTCCGGAATGTGTCATTCCTCATCCTCTCGAGCACCGTGCTCCTCTTCTTGTCACATTTTCTGACACATTTTAAATTTCTAATGGGAGATTAACAGATCTCACTGATTTCATGCCAAGGTAACACTGTTATAATATAATTCCTCCTGGGCTAAAATTGCATTCACACATTAGTCACCAAGTCTGAAGTAATCACATCTTCAGATATTTTGCTGACTTTTTCACAGATTTATAATAATGAAACTTGCATGTTCACCAAATATGAGATATATAAAAAAGGTATTTCTGTTTTGGCACAAGCACAGGATTTATTAAAGGATAAATTCGTATTTTTTTTATGTCTGTCATAAAACAAAACTCACATGCCTGTATGTCATTGAAAGAGTTATTGGTCATGGTTATAATTCCTCCTCTCCATCCATACTGGCTGTGAGGTGACCCCTTACTGATACTATTCCAATCTAAGTGACAGGGGACAAAATCCACAGTCCTCTTCCTGTGCAAAAATGCATTTCAAAATTTATCCAAAGCAAATATGAGTCTTCAGCTATCTTAATCAGTCAAACCTAATGGGTATCTTCCTGTCAGTCTTTTTGGGGTTAATTAACTCATTACCATGTTACCTGCAGCTGAAATCTGAAATACCGCCCAGGGAGACAGAAATAAGGAATTCTGTAATGAAAAGCCTGCAACTTTGGAACTTCAGCTGAATTTTTGCCTTGGACTAGAGCTCAGCAATATGGCCTAAAAATCAAATCTCAACTTGACTGCTACTAACGAGCGTTAATCACTCTGCAGGTAGAGACAACAGGTACAATGTAGAATCTGGAAACTGTTCTGTCGTCTCCCAACTCTCATAACCAGAGATGATACCTCATCAACTAACACAAACCGATTAATTTTCTGTCTGTCCCTCCAGTAGATGCGACTGTTAAATTCACTACGAGCCAGACACAGCGAGCCACCTGGAGTCATGGCAGTCCTGTAAACTGTGGCAGGTGAGCATATAGTGTAACTAATCACATCACGGTTTACAGGATTCAAAACCGCTAATGTAGCCAGCCATCATCTATGTTACTTTTTGACTAAAAATAACCTTTTTGTGAATATTGTAATAACCCGATTTTACAATTTAGACATTTCACACCTTGTGAAAAGACAAAAAATCCAGTTAATCAAATTATTTAGAGATATTTCCCAACTCTAATTTGGACTCTGGATTTTGTTCCCCTCATCTTTTCCAGTGAAATTACATTGGGAAGGAATTTCTTCACAGCGAGTATGGAGAGGAGGAATGATTAAAGCCACTCATAACTCTTTAAATGTACATATGGGCAATAAATCAAAAAAGTATTCCAGCACACCTGGATGCCCTGCATCAGCTGGAACCCAGGAGAGCGGTACTGCTGTGCAAAGGGTATCTTCAGTTTTTTGAGTACATATGGACAAGTTGTATTAAAATTAACTGAATTGAGACCTGAAAAACCTTATCCTTTAAGTTAACAGTGAATGCATGACAGGCATCTACTGTGAATTCTTTATCTTTATCTTTTCTTGTCTTTTGTTTACCTTATATCTTTATAGTTTATCCTTATTGTTACTGTGTGTAATTACTTTTGCCTGCAGTGTTGTCCTAAGCCTCATCTCAAGCATTTCATTGTATAGACGACATGTTATTTTGTACAAATGAGAAATAAAGTTGAACTTAAACTTGATGATGTTAGAACATATAAGATCTCAAATACAAAACTAGAAGGCGCTCTATGTCTTGCAGCACATTAGATTACGATACCTGCAAAGCACAATTTTGATCTGATTCATCTTCAGGTAAAGGTCAGCGTTTCAACATTATCATATTGATTTCTTTCTTTAATGGTATAAAATGTGTAGTCAGATATCACTCTTGTGTCCTGCAGATACTGCTATGACTGTTAATAGACAGAAAATAAGACTATTTTGCAGCTGCACCACACAGATTGTTAATATGAATGTAGGTTGAATATCCTGCACATCACGTGGAGGACAGATTTGATTCCAAGTAATAATGATGCTCAAAAATTGTGAAATTGTAATGATTCATAAAAGAAAATGTGTCAGTCCTTTCATTTACTTTAATAATTTAATGGGTTTTAAGAGGGAAATGTGTGGAATGACTGAAAATTGCAGAACATTAGATTTTGAGGGGGGAAAAAAACCCTCAAAGCAGTGAGCAGTCACCTCTAATCTCAAGTTTCGATTGATGGCATTTCAGTTCCTATTAAGTGTGATATTTGAATACCTGCTTTAGTTGGCAGCACTAAAGATGACTGATAATGTTGTCTATTTAGTGGAGTTCACACTGACTGCTTACAGCTCACCGCACACAGCATGTGCCTCAAGAAGTACATGAGCCTCAATAAAGCCCTCAAATATTCCCGAAAGGCACCGTGGGCTGATCCTGCTGTTCATCAGTTACCCCTCCCGCAGCCTTTAGCCAACCACACACAGGTCACACGACTACAAGGCATGCTGGAAGGTGATAACCAGATGAATGGTAAGAGGTTGTCACCTACACACCCACAGAGTGTGAATGAGGAGGCAAAGTGAAAGAAGATTCAACAAGCCCTCCTAAAGAAAGTGCTACATGAGCCGGAGCTGCATTATTCCGCTCGGGTCACGGAGTCAAGGCTGGATTACAGAAACAGCACGTGGAAATAGCATCTGCCCAAAAGTCCCAGAATTACTCCATATCATTTGGGTTTATATCGTTTGAATAATCTCAAATTTGGTAAAATTTTGCACCACTGAAGTCTAATAAACTGTGTCAGGTCCTCTAACTCGTGACCACGGTGTTGAAGAGAGACCATGTGTCAAATCTAGTTTTAAGACCTGAATTGTTTAGGTTTATATTGTGCTCATTTGTTGTGAAGTTGTGTTTTATCAAAGTGCAAAGAGAAGTCTGAGGGCAAGACATAGACTGTATATAAAGATGGACGTATCGAGGTGTGACATCAAAGGTGGAGCCGGTTTAAAAGCACCAGAGTTGCAGTTTATGGTCAGCGCCATCTTTTTTTGTTTGGAACCTTCCATATAAAGAGTGCAAGGGGTCGTCTTTTACGCTCTGGAAACACGCCCTGCTACCTCGCACCAAAGCAGACGCTACCGTACTGGGAACATCAGTGGCATTGTACTTTAAGGTACTCCACAGCTGTGGTAGTCGACATTTGGGGAAAGGTAGTATTATTTCATTATAGGAGTCCTGTAAGGCTGCAATCAACATTTATTCTCATTATCAATAGGTCTGACAATTATATCTTTAATAATCAATTGATTGTTCAGGGTATGAAATGTCAGGAAATTGTGACAAATGCCGATCATTATTCCCTGAAGCCCAAAGATGTAGAGTTTAATGTCATGAAATTAGCAAAGATTCACATTTGAGAAGCTTATACCAGTGACTTTTTGGCATTTTTGCTTAAAAATTAAAACTGTCTAAATCAACTAAT
Organism: Thunnus thynnus; assembly: GCF_963924715.1. Taxonomy (NCBI): domain Eukaryota; kingdom Metazoa; phylum Chordata; class Actinopteri; order Scombriformes; family Scombridae; genus Thunnus; species Thunnus thynnus. Next base: position 28,124,214 of record NC_089522.1, on the reverse strand, counting down.
CATTTCAGCTCTACAGTACAGTATACTGGCAGTCAACAACAAATTTTGAGTGTGAGTCATGAGTGTGACGAGTCAAATCAGAAGAAATTTACAATCTTAATTCCCATAATTATAATTCTAGTTAATATGAGGAACTAAAAGCTGTACCTCCATCATGTACTGGTCCACAATATGCAGCTCTGTCACAGGTCCTTTGTGGGATTTATACATTTCCACATCATCCACTGTGGGGACATACCTTGAACATAAAACAAACATAATAAAGTTATGTTAAACGCAGACTCGGTACCCATTTTAACATACTTAACAGTTTTGCTCATTCTTCAGTGTTTTGACTGATTTGTGAAGAAAACTATAAACATATACAGTATAAGGAAAAAGCTCATTTAGCCAATCATCCTTTTCTTTCCAAGCATCACATGAATGAAACAAAATTCCAACTCATTTGAGAGATTTGATAATCTGTGGTTGGAAAGTTGAAAATTTGGCTACTGCAGAAACAACAGCTCCAGCATGATATTTAAAAGATTTTGATGCTTCATGCGTCCTTGGTATTTGCTTGTGAACTTTAGTTTTTTCATCCTTCGTGATGTTTAGTCTTATCTGTTCTGATTGAAGTTCTGATTGACATATATATGCTTGTATGCATTTGTTCTGTGATTTGTTTGCTAAGTTTCCTTTAATCGTGCTTTCATCATTCTACACTGTATATGCTTTCATGTTTTTTTGTCTGCTTGTTATATGTCATTTGTTTCTTTAATGTATAACATCAACCTGCCCAGGGACCGCAGATTAAATAAAAATGTGCCTTTTGGCTAAATCTGACATCAGTTTGATGTAAATCAATGTTGTTTTCCCTGATAATTAAATGAATACAGTACAGATTTAGGTTTATATGGTAAAAACAGTTTCAGAAATTTTTAAGGGTCCACATCAGACAGGAGACAAGTACGCAAAAGTCATATGATTAAGGATAAACACAAAAACAATCACACACAAACACACACACACACACACACAAAACACTCAAGAGGAAAAAGTGAAGAAACTCTCTTCCAGGGCTAATCCAGAGTCTTGGGATAGTGAGATGGTGAATATTTCATTACTAAGGTGAACAAGTGCAAAAATGTGTGACCTCCTTAAACAGTCTACATGGAATTATGGTTTGGATCTGGAGTTATTCTGATAGATTCAGAATTTCTATAGTACTACCAGTTTGTGAAATATGGGGGGTCTCATGTGTCTCCTAATTAAAAGGATAAGTTCACATTTTTTCAAGCCTTTCTTAAAATAATACTGACATATGTACATTGAAAGCGTTATTGGTGGCTGTTATTGTTCCTCTTGTCCATACTGGCCACAAAGACAACAAAATCTATTCACGTGAGTATCTTCCCAATTGTTTTAGTACAAAACGTGTGCCTCTTTGTGTCTCCATGGACAGTGTTTCCTTGCTGAACCGCAGGAGAGGTTTGGCGACATGAAGTGTATTTGGAAGATAACCCTTTGAAATGTCTATTTCAGACTGCTAAAGCCTTGTATTAGCTTAAGCTGAATTTAAGAATAAATAAGGATAAAGGAGGACTGTGGATTTTGTCCCTCATCTCTTACACTGAAGTTGCTTAAGAAGGGATTTCTTTGTGGCTAGTACGGACAAGAGGAACAATTAAAGGGACGAGTAACAATGTTTCAATGTACAATACCACTCAAACATACTGTACGTATAAGCATATGTGTAACGACTGTATATATGTGACTATGTTATTAAGATAGACTTGAAAAATGTAAACCTATCCTTTAACACCCCTGAAAACCTAAGAATCTGATTTTCAGAGGCCCCAAAATTAAGCTCATTTTGTATTTATCTATATTTTTAAGTTAATGTATTTGCATGTTATGTCATGTTATGTTAAATGGTGTCAAGCAGCACAGAAAATATGACCAGCTGACCAGCTGATGTACAGTATACTGGTGCTGCAGCGGCTGGCATGGATACCGTCACCGATGGTATATCTACAAACTATAAATAAAGGCTAATTAATGAGTTTCTGCATCTTATCTATGCAGTTGTTTTTCGTCTGCATATTTGAAAATCCCCAATCATGAACATGAATGAGTCCATGAGCAAAGTGTCAGCCTTTATTTATCCAACAGAAAAAAATAAAAACAACCATACCTATAGACGAGTAGATTCATTTTAAATTTAAGTGACAAATGGCGATGTTTTTCTTTTTCCATCACACATATTTTCCCATGTTGACCTTCGCCCCATGTCATCACATGTTCTCTACCTCAGGCTCTTGGACTGATGGCATTACATTGATTTACGGTGGCCTGGAGAAAGCCAAGTGATTAAAAGCCAAGTAGCGCTGATGGTCCTCGTCAGTTTCTATAAAGTAGCGAGACGCTGATGGCACAAGCCATTTACTCCTTGCACTGAATTTGAACCCCGCTGGTCTTAAATTGGACTTCCTCTTTCTGTCATTTACTTGCGTACCAAAGGCATTCACTTTTTCATGAGCCAGCCTATGTGCCACTGGAGTAGCACCGGTCATTAATATTGCAACACCTGTTGGGAGTGGTTCTTCCAAGATTGTATTCCTCAGGCCTACGACGCGGCGCATTAAAATATATATTACGTTTTCATAGAATAAATAAAATCCTCCACACAGTACATTAGATCACACTCTCCTTCCAGGAGGTCAGCGTCCACAGCCACCGAGTAAACTGCAGGTAAGAATCAGGAAGCATTTTACCCACTCTGAGTGTTATATTCCTGAGGGCATGTCAATAGTTTCCATCTCCACAAATAACCCAAGATAAAAGTTTTATTACTAAGCTGCTCTGGTAAAAGGTTCTGGCATCTGCTCTTTAGTATTAGAACACTGCGAGGACTGCTGTGCAAACCTTGTGTCTTCCTCTCATAAACTGGCAGTGGTTTCCCTTGTTTCACACTGTCCTCACTGTAACATACACTCACATCCCTTACTGATGATTTACCAAGCTGCCGGTTTCCAATGTTTTGTCTCTGCCGGTGAAAAACACATTAACCACTCATGGACTTGGGCACAAAAAAAGTCACTCACCTCTCAGCCTCAGTCGTGACACTATAAGGAATGAATACAAATCAGCGTTTTTCTGGCACAAAGTCATACCTTCTCAGAGAGGTGATGTGCTCATCAGACAGGCCTCCATCTTCCTCATTAACAATAAACAGTTTGTCCTTCAGCTCTCCCGGTTGCACTGGAAAACTTTTGAGGAAAATGTCTAGAAGAACAATAGATTAGAAAAAGTCAACACACTCAATGGTACATAAAAGCTTTCCTCTTGACAGATAGTCTTCTTATCCTGCGATGAAATGACTCAAAAAGCATTCTGAAGACAAAGGGTCTTTTGCTTAATTACTTTCCCCCAAATGCCTGAGGGAAATGCACAAATTTGCATTCTATCAAGTCAAAGCTGATGTGATTTTTTTTTTTTTAACAGAAAATGCCTCTGCATAATTCAGGAGCTGTGAGCAGCATTCATTAGGAGGCTGCTCTAGGAATTTTAGACATGTATGTAAAACACATGGTGAATTTTATATACTGAAACTTGAAAGTCTCTCAGTCTTTTTCTTTGGATGCATGACATCCAGCTGTCTTTTCTTAAGTTGTGAGGCTCTCAATTAATTTGTGTTAAAAGACAAGGCTGACGATCTTCTATAGTTTTCTCATTGACAACAATCTTTTGTGAAGAGCCAAACCAACAATGAACTGACCCTATTTGATCGCTATTATTAGTCTTTGGAGTCTTTTCTAAACAGACTACTGTGACCGTAATCTTTGTGGTGATCAAAGAACATGTCATCTAGTGCAATAATGTGGCTCACTGACATGTTTTCAATAGTTTTTGGACAACAAGGTCTATGGCAAAGATGAATATGGCTTTAGATACACACACAATACTTGTCAGTAGATCAACCCATTGTTGGTTTGGTTCTGCACATGAGATTTGTTGACAATAAGAAAAATATAGAAAATATAGAATATAGAAAATCACAAGCCTCATCCTTTAAATAACATTTTTCTTAAAGTGTAGCGCATGATTCTCCACATGAAGAGTTTGACTTGTACTTCATGGTCAAAAGCAAACATACAAAATCTATCTTTATATATTTCTACACTGCGAAACAGACCACAGCTTAATTTAAAATACAGAAAATACTGTCTAACACATGTTAAACAAATACAGTTTGGGAAATACAGTTATTCACTTTCTTCCCAAGAGTTAGATGAGAAGATTGATACAACTCTCATCATTGTAGAGTTAATATGAAGCTACAACCAGCAGCTAGTCAGTTTAGCTTAGCATAAAGACTGAAAACAGAGGGAAACAACTAGCCTTAAAATCTGCCTGCCAGCACTAAAGCATATTAATCTCTACAGAAACCAAAATGTAAAAAACAATCGTCACTGACTCAGCCAAGTAGTAGTGCCAGCACATGACTCCGCATGAAACCACAAATTGTCACTTTTACACCTCAGTTTGTGTACAGATTACAAAAACAACATATAATGTGCTATATCCATGTGAAATCACAGGTTGTCACTTTTACACCTAAGTTTTTGTACAGTTTACAAAAACAACATATAATGTGTTAATTGGTGAGTTTTAGAAATGTCGGTGGGCAGATTTTGTCACATACAGACAGGCTACCTGTTTCGCCCGTTTCCAGTCTTTGGGTTAAGCTAAGCTAACAGCTGCTGGTTCCACTGAACAGACAGATGCAGTATGAGAGTGGTATTGCTCTTGTCATCTAACTCTCTGGAGAAAATGGTTAAAGTGTATTTCCAGAAATGTCAAACAATCCTTTCACTGTCCATAAAGGTTGACTTTTAGCATTACCAATCCAAAACAAGAGTAGAATTGTTCAATTTCTGGATCCAAATCATCAAACTGATTGCAAATCCACTCATGACAAAGCAAATAAAATAATAATATCAAATGAGAAGTATTTTGGAGGTACAGAGCTGTAATCAACACATCTCTAAATCCTTGACATTAAAGATATGAGACAGTAATTCCCTCTCCAGGACCAACAGAAGCTTTCGTGTCACATTTTCATATGAGCACTCACGACATCAAACATCAAAATCAATGTTGAGCGCTACTCGTGTTTCTCCAGAGTGAAGGCTGTCTCATCTTGCCTAAAAGAAAAGACAAAAAAAAAAAACCCACACGCACAAGTGCAAATCAAGTCTTTTGTTGATTGGCACTCAGACAAACTGGGCATTGCCCTGGCAAATTAGAGTATGGAGATGGAGAGCATATCCCACTGGGCGAAGGAAGCCACAGGTGTACTTTTAATTAGGAGTGCGACATTTCCAGTCATTAAATAGGCAGCATGCACCAGGGCTCTCAAGGTAAATAACCATATTAGTCGGACACACATCTTGAACAGATATGCACTATGATCATCAAAAAACGCTTTCATCCAATGGTGGAAAACAACTAGGTACATTTCAAGTACAATTTTGGGGCACTGTATTTCAATTTTATGTTATTTTGTACAACTACTCTGCTGTATTACAGATAAAAATATTTTACTTTTTGCCCCACTACATTCATCTGACAGCTATGAGTTGTTTGCAGTTCCATCAAATATACATTTCCAATCTAAATTTCTCAAATGGTTTTATTTAAAGTCCCCCTCCACTCAAAAATACTTTCTTCTTGTTCCTTCAGTTGAATGTTTGAGCTTCACTGTCCAGTATGATATACTACGTGCAGAGTTCGACACTAGAAGGAGTTTTCACTTTCATCTGCTGGAGTTTGTCTGTGCTCAGGTTAAGGTGTGTACCTACAACATGATTTATGACATCACAACTAGTTTGGAGCCAACTGTGGTTCAGTATTGTATTGTACAGTATAGTAACTTATAGAAGTGCGATGTGGAAATATGACACCTCCAGTGTACATATAGTGAGAATGGACTTTCCGGTGAAGTAGGAGACATCTTGTGTCCAGCAGTTTTTACATGTTCACAGCTTGTGGATTTTTACATGAATGAGAAGGATTTTAAGGATTTTTTACAAAGGTAATGGAACTTTTTTTTCTTTTTTTATTATTCCAAATAGAGGATTTGTATATGTTTTAATACATGACTGGAGGGGATCTTTAAATAACAGTTTGACACCCAAAGAGGTCAAATTATCTAATATGTCACAAAAAAGCAAAAATTCAATCCAAAGTCTAAAAAATTCATACAAATTTGTGAGGCAGAAGTTTTTTTGTTTGTTTATTTCCTAATCAATCATTTCATGACCCCTGGAATACACTACATAACTTTATATAAAGTACAGTAGTTAAAGCTCGACCTTGAATGCTACAACAATAAAATGCTGTTTACGCATTGATGCATGAGTGTTAACAATCTAATAATATAAAAGAAAATGTCTGTCACAGAGGCCAATTTACTGCAGAACGAGCACTTTTACTTTTTATATTTTTAGCTGCTAATACTTCTGTGCTTTTACTTGAGCAGGATTTTGAATGCAGGACTTTAACTTGTAATGGAGTAACTGGTGACACTTTTTATTGGCACTTTAACTTAAAGCCCATCTCTGTTCAAAAATGTGTTTTTTTCTTCTTGTTACTTCAGTTGGAAGTTTGAGCTTCACTGTGCAGAATAATATACGTGCAGAGTTTGGCACTGGAAGGCTGTTTTCATGTTCATCTGTTGAAAGTGGAGAGTTTTTCTGTCCTTACTGAAAATCTCAATTAAAGGGATGGACCTATGAGCATGATTTGTGACATCACAATTATTTTGGGAGACGATCCTCGTCCGATATTTAACTCACACAAGTGTGATGTGGAAACTTGAAGCCTCCAGTGCACAAAAGAATTGACTTTACAGTGAAGAAGGAGACATCTTGTGTCCAGCAGTTAAACCTTTGAAATGAAGAATATTTGCATATTTATAGATTCTGGAATTCTTAATGAGGGAGAAGGAGGTGATGTCAAGTTAACGATTTTAAAGTGGCAATTAATGGTGGTAATAACCATATCAGAAACACAAAACTGTTCCGAGCGCAGTATTTTTATATGTCTTCAAACATGTCTGCAGGGGATGTTTATATGAATACTTCTTATACCACTGATCTCATCAAAGGTGACGGGTCTGTGTGAAGGCATTTCATATCATCAGACTTTATTAAAATTTAAAACCGATTTAAACTTTGTGGCAGCATGCAGAGAAGAGCCAGTCATGGCCATTAGTGTTGCAGAATTATACCACCACACACACAACCACACATAATCTCTGTATCTCTGTCTTTCATCTGCTCAATAGGTATTTTTTAGAAGAATGCAATCAAAAAAAATCAATACAGGCTATAATGCTTCTGTCAGAGGCCTTTTGGATTCCTGTAGAGCACTTAAAATACTATAAATAAATACATGAATCTTTATAGCACTGTCCTATAGACTAAGGTAAGATAGAAGATAGATAGGATCGAGTTGATTACCAGAGGAAACCACTCAGAACAACAGGGATACAACCATCTGCTCACGCTGTCTAACTCCACGTGCAACATTCTGTAACTTGCAACAACATCATGTTTTCAGCGTTGCTCTGGATACAGTAAGCGTGTCTGCTTTATGCCTGATGCTAATTAAAAGTTCCGTTTGTTCGTTAATTATTGATCACATACTTGCGATATAATCTGATCGAGGTGGAGTCTGACTCTCTGCTGAGCTGTTGCTATCTTTGTAAAAACAATGCAAGATTTTGCATGCATACTGACTCCCAGTGTAATGGGATCAGATGAATAAATAGTGTGGCAAAGAATACGATATGAGCTGAATAAACAGCACAAATTTAGGCAGGTTTGTGGTGATAAACATGCAAACAAGCACAGAGAGGGTGTCTGTGCGAGGGATGCCAAGAGATAGAGAGAGGAGTGAAAGAGAAGTCCTATTAAAACCTAATTTTTTTTCATATCTGGCTTCAATGAGCAGTGGCGCGTTAATGCACAGGCTTACCGGGGCTTAAGCCCCAGGCCCCAGGCCTCCAGGGGCATCACGAGACATGAGCTTAAAAAAACAACACACACAGTAAACACGATGTAGGAGAGTAAGATACCTGTGATGCAGGGACAGACGTGATGATGAGCGAATCATCTCGTTGTGCTTCAACATGATTTACGTCATTACGTCGTGTTTGAACGTGGTGGCAAAAGTTTTCGTGCAGCTCAACGGCTAGCTGCATTTGATTGTCAAAGTAAAGACACCAAAAAGGACAAGAAAAATATCACATGGACCTGGAGGAGGATTTTGTGGCAGAAGTGATTTAATTTCGGGAGTTTGTGCGCGATGATATGAACACATCGGCAGCTGGACTGACCGTGTTAACTGGTGTCGTGTTTGCTCATAGTGACGGCAGCTGTTGAAAACGCCAAGAGAAAGCTTGGTTCCTTGTGAATTCCTTATTAATTTTACTTTAATTGCACATTTAATAAATATGCGTCAGATTATTTTTGTCTAAGTTTGTAAATGAAACTGTTGCCAGAAAGAATCATTCATCTCTCTTAAAGTTAGTTTGAGTGTGTTTCATGAAGGATTTGACATTACTGTCAGTAGAAAATGTGGCCAAACCACTAACCTGCTTTGATGATGGATGTATTATAAGATCTTATTATACAACCATAGCTTTGATACTTTAGGATCAAATGTTGTGGTAGCTGTTCACAGATTACATGGCCACATTTAGGCTACTATCTACTATGAGTATCAGTCAGTCAGATAGCCTATTTAATACACAATTTGTCAAACTGCCTTATTGTGTTATCAACGTCTTTCATATGTTGCATTAAGGCAACGTCACTTATTTTTTTCTGACATTAATCTCTTTAAATGTTTGCTTGTTTGAGAGGAAACGCTGCTACTTGTTGCTGTATCCCACACTGATGGTCACTGGTTAAACAGACGAGACTGGTCAAATCTGCTGGCTACTGGAGGTGCAACCACCACACAGTTTGCACACAATATACATTCCTGGATGATGTGAGTCCACAGTAGCAGAGCAGGTTAAGCTAATTGTGAATATGGGTCAATTTTCCAACTGAAAATAATGGTATAAAATCTGCTGCACTGCTAATCTTTATATTTTGTTTCCCACATTAAAAATAACAACATGAATGCTTCTTACTCAGCGCACTATCTCACTTGTAAATCATTAACGAAGAAAAACAGAGATTAATATGTACTGAAATCTCATAAAAGAAAAATGAAGATATTCACGAGGACACTACGTGTACTGTCACTACAAGCATCCACGATACTCTCAGTCAAAAGTTGCCAATTGACACGGTCACTACTTGGCTGATAACCTAGCTTTGTCTTGTTTGTCTTGATTTACTGCTGACATATTGTCTTATTTTGAGTTTCATATTCTGTTTACTGATTAGGAGGGTACTCCATTTACTATTTGTCACTGTCCATTGACGCAGCGCGCTGAATTAATGTTGCCTTGGCATATTGTGAAGGAAGGCGTGCACTTGGAATGAGGGGGGCCTCCAAAACGTCCATAGCCCCAGTGCATATAGTAATGTTAAGGCGGCCCTGTCAAGGAGAGCTGAATCCTGGAGGAGTTCCTCTGTTTTTAAAGTCTAAACAGGTAAAAATCACAATTTTTCTGATTCCGTTCTGTTTTTATTACCAAAAAAAATGCTCTCATTGATTAAAACTTCCCTCAGAATAAGATCCAAAATGTCACGATCTATTCTGGTGTTAATAGGACCAAATTAGGAGAGACAGCAATACAGTTTCCCTTGTTCTTCAAATGTCTAATTTTTTTCAAAGCTTGCAGCACAAAGATGCATGGCCTCGGGTTGCCTGCAGGCTGTCATCACTCAGCTCTCGCTCCTGACACAACCAAAGTTTCCAGGTCAGAGAGGAGAGAAAACCTCTGAATGCTGGGATTATTCTGTATCAGACAGGAAATCGCTGTCATTGTCGTTCAGATCCCTTATCCATATTTTATGAATATGTGAAGCCTAATTATGTTGCCAGTCTGCACACTCACACTGATTCCGTTTAGCAGCAGCCCACCACCACCACATCTGAATCGCTTCACGGTGTCTTTGCCACTTGGAGGACCTGTGAGAGGAAGCTTCTGAAATGTTCTCCCCTGGCTTGGGTCTTGAAATATACAAGCCACGTACACTCAGTTAATCAAAAGTGAAAAGCCATTAGATGAGAAATAGAATATGTTCCACTTCACAATAGCTCTGCAGATTGCAACGGCAGTTGTGGGGACTGCTGGATTGGTGACACACTGCCCCCTGCAGACACACACGAGGAGGAACATCCATCTATCTGCTTCACTGCTGCTGTGACATCATTATAGTCTCGACCATCATTTTAAAAGAGCAAAAATGGCAGCATTTACAGGGCCTCCCTAAAAGAGTCGTCAGGTCAGCTTTCACTTAATTGAGCAATTAAAGTCTAATATATGAAAATTAAAGAGCATGCAGAGATCTCTCTCTCTGTGTGGTGCTTCCCTCTGGTGGTTATGGAAAGAGTGAGATCATCTCACATCACAACTTCTAATTCACTGAGGGAATAAGCTCCTTTATTTGACTTAATCTAGAAGCACGACTTTCTATTATAACACGGATATTATAGCTTTAATTTTGCAGAGAAAATCTCATCTTCCTCATAAAACGCTGAAAATTATCTGTTGCAGTGGGCAATATTTAAAAGTAATGTAACCTTAACACTCAGTAGAATATTCATTGTTGGTCTACTCACTGAAGTTGTGTGCAATCTTCTGGTTGAGCATAATATGCTGGGTATTACTCGGCTCAGCTGCACCAAATGTCCCCAGATCTTTAACAGCAAATTGCTCGTATAAGCGTGATGTGTCGATTTCAATCCTCTTGGTGCTTTCTTGTATCCAAAATGATTTTGCAATCTGCCAAGAAACAAATTAATTCAATACTGAGACAACTCCATTTTATGAAGAAATCAATGTTAACATTACAAAAGAACAACACTGGGGAAGCAATAACTGACAGACAAAACAAAGAATAATTCCCAACAATGATGCAATATGAGAAATAATGAAGTGAAACATAGCTGAAACTGACCTTTCTGTGTTTTCCCACGTAATACAAACACAGCATTTAAACGTGACTAACACACACTAATGACTAAGACCATTTGTAAGCTTTATATTTAACTATGAAAATATGGTAATTTAGAGTCTTAATGAATGAAGTATGAACTGCAAAGTGACACTGTTACCTTCTCTGAGCCAACTAGGTCCCAGTGGAAAGCCTTGGTGCGTGATTTTCTTGAGCTCGTCTTAAACTTGGAGGGTAAAGGTGGAGGGGCCGGGATACTCGGGGGTGAAGGAACTTTCACAATTGGCGACTCTGATTCATGGCCAAGAGACTCTGGGACTGCAGGAGGAGGTGTGAGGGCCATATGGGAGGGTGAGGGCGGAGAGGGTGGTGACGGGACAGAGGGCAAAATATCCGGTCCAACAACCTGAACAGCAGTCTTCCCTGGGCTGCGAGGTTTAGGGACAGGCTCTGTATAATCTGCTGGGGGATAACTTTGACTCGTGTCATGATCCCCGCCACCAGAAGCGGGAACCGAATTTGGATAATCAACTGGAGAGTAATTATTAGTCGTATTAACGCCGCTAAATCCGCCGCTAGACTCGAGATCTGTATCGGTGTCCTCTGTGTCTTCGTCTATGCTGAGATGTCGCAGAGTTTCCATAAACATGTGTCCACCCTTGGACTTCCTCTTCCACTCTGAACACAGTTTGTAGATGGCGTTGACCCAATCATCCTGCTCCCTCTGGACATCCCCTGGAGCAGTTGTTTGATCTGATACAGGCACCTTGAAGCTGAAATAAATGAACATAACTTAACTCATCTTCCATTATTAGCAGAGTAAAAGTCTGGTAATTAACACTCTAGGCCTATACTTATGACAATATCACTCAAACAAGGCCGCCTCATGACTGCTCGGTGGCGGAGGAGTTTGATTTATAGACTGCCGACTGAAAATACACGCTATTACAAGGCTGTAAATTACTTGGAAAATAAACGCAGCAGATGTGTTAGATTCATTAACTGCTTGCTGTTGTGATATTTCCAGATTTTAATTTTCACTCACTGGTACTCATTTTTATGGGTGATCAGGGTGAAAGTGTCGGGGCTATGAGATTTCTGTATGCTGGTGTCACCATCTGACAGGTGAATCACGGTGGACACGGGCACCGAGGACGTCGCCTCGCCGTCAGCGGTGCCTCGCAGCCTGAAGGGGACCAGTATCAGCTGGCCTGGGTGGAGCTGGGCCTCATACCTGGAACACAATGAAGAAGGAGTAATGTTTAATGTGAGCTGTGCCCCACACAATATACAAATTGTATTAAGTATGGATTGTTAGAGCCATTTGTATCTATGTGTGTGTCATTCCCTAGTTGCCACAGTAGGTGGCGTATCGGACAGCAGCACATGGAAATGCATATGTAGAAGAAGAGGCAATAACTCCTCAGGTGTGCTGCTTACCGGGAGAAGCACACAGTTTTTTTGACCGCCATTTAGAGGCTAATCTTTAAGCCTTTTTTTGTTTGTTTTCATGCAAGTTATTGGTGTAAGTGTGTGTGTAGCAAAGGCTGTACTGGTACAGGGTGGTAAATAAATACATCTTAAGCACAAGTCTGCAGATGTTTGATTACATATCTCGGTAACAGCCCCTCACTGTGGCTGAGGTTTTTTTTATTTTGTCAAAATCAAGTCACTACATGGATAATAATTGTTAATATACTGTTTTTGTAGTTAGTGTACTTTACTGTTTTAAAATAACAGGAAATGACCCAACAAGAGCACCAATCAAACTGTGACTCTGTGATACCATTATCAATTAAACTTATCAAAGGAAAGCAAAATGTTTTTCCAGATTTAATACATATTTCTTTAGAGCTGCAACGATTAATCAATCAGTCAATCAACAGAAAATTACCCAACAACCATCTTCATAGTCAAATAATCATTTTAGTCTTTTTTTTTCAATGAAAAACGCTAAAAATTTGCTGGTTGCAGTTTCTTGAATGTGACCATGTGATGCTTTTCTGTGTCATACATGAGAGTAAGCTGATTATCTTTGGATTTTGGACGGCTGATCAGATAAAACAAGACATCTGAAGTTGTCACCATGAGCTGTAAGAAATTATGCAATTTTCACTATTTTCTGACATTTTACAGACAAAACGATTAATCGATGAATCGAGAAATTAATCTGCAGTTTAATTTGTTTTCCAAGCCCTTGCTTGGATGTCTCATGCCATTTTAATTTGTTTTAAAAGAATAGTTGTATATTTTGAGTAATTCACATATTTGCTTTCTTGCATAGAGTCAGATGAGAAGATCAGAACCACTCTTGAGAGAAGAGGATCAATCTTCTCATTTACTTTCAGTAAGAAAGTGAATAAGCGTAATTCTCAAAATGACAAACAATTCATTTACTGTTTTGCAGCTGGGAGGAGCTCCTCCATTTCCTTTCTACTGACATGTTCAGTCCCACTCACCTTACACCTCACCTTCAATCTGAGTTTAAGATGTGTATCTACATGATTATGTGACATCACAAGTGAAAGCCGGTTGTGGTCCAATATACAAAAAGTGTGATTCGGAAACATGAAGCTTCAAGGACACATGCACTGAGAACTGAGCTTTCTTTTATACAAGGTAATTTAAATTTTTAGTGCAAAAAACATATCAGACATAAATTATTATTCAAAACATATTTCATATGTCTTAAATCTGTTATATGTCTTTACATGTCTGGAGGGGATATGTAATTGTGTCCATTCTCCAAACTCAAAACCTGCTTCAAATCCATATGGTATGTAGTCTGGAAATGGAACAAAGTCCTGATTTGTGAAAAGATGTATAATGTTGTAACCGAGAATAGATTGAACATGTAGCTGCGAAGAATAATCTCGTTAAAAAAGATGCACATTTGTTTTAAAATAGCAGTGCTACAGTAATGAGGACACATCCGTACTTCACCCATCTGAATGACGCCAGGCCGCCTCTGTGCAGCAACAAGACGCCTTCGCGAAGGCACTGTGACGCTTGAGGCTGCTGATGTGTCTCCGCATTGCCCTCTTCAGGATCTGTGTATATGTTCCTGTAAATGATCTGATTCACGAGCTGCATCATCTGCTCAAAAAGACAGAATCACCAGCCAAAAAAAAAAGAGAAAAACAAGAATTATATTTTCCCTCTTCTTAACACAATTTTACATGATAACAGGTCCAACAGAGTTTTATTCAGTATAAATAGTAAAGTTTCACCTTGTGTTTGTCCTCCAGTGAAGTGGCCTCCAATTCATAATCATGATGTCCTTTAAAAGAAATGGAGAACCTGGAACCGACGCCATCATCACAGTTCTTGACTATGGAGAAGGGAAGTTGTCGCTTGATGATGCCTTTCTCTATGCTGCACAGCATTTTTGTCTTGAAATCAATCTGGATGTTCACAATAGGAGAGTTTAAATTAGTGCATGTGTACATTATACAAATATAACTGCATATATGCATAACTGCATATAACCCAGTGAAAATGATTCATAGTGGATCTTCTGATATAGTTTTTCAGCCATGCTAGGTATTCTGACCAAATAGATGCAAAACAAATGACATTCCCATCAACCTCAGGTGTAATTTTTATGTAGAGCTAGAAAATGTTAAAACCTAAACTAATGATGATGGTAAACATACCTGCTAAACATTATTTTAGCATACGGACCCTCAAGGTATCACTGTATCTAGACCCAATTTGTGCCTCTCATGTATTAGCAGACATCCAGGTCACAGAGGTCAACATCAGTTTCTCTAAAAGATAATTAACCAGCAATGTTTAAAAACCGCTATTCTGAAGGTATCTTCTAACCATCTGGATGAAAAAATATTCTGTCCGCTGAATGATAAAAAATACTTTTAACCCTTTTCCCAAGCTGTGCCTTTGTTCCTGAATCAAAACATATGGCAGCCCACCAGCTACATGGATAGAAAACAGAGTTGCAGCTTGGGAAACAAGTTTAAAACAATTTTTTTTATTTTTTTTATTTTTATTGTGCAGCATACAGAATATTTTTGTCATCCAGATGGTTAGGAGAGTGTTGGAGAATTCTGTGTTTTTAAAAATAAATATCTTATAAATATCTTGTAGATATTATGAGGTTATCTTTGTGACCTGAATACATGTGAAGCACAAACTGGGGCTACACTAACCTCTAAGTGTGGGTTTTAGACACTTAGTCTTGTTTTATTTTATTTTTAACTCACCTGAAGAACCCGCTTCTGCCACCTGTATCGGCCATGCTTGTGAACACTGAAGTTGTACTGTGATGGGAGCTGTTCCTGCAACAGCAGCCAAAAAATAAAAAAAACACAATGTAAGACATAATTACCCGCTGGGAAAACACCTTCTAGTAACATTAACATATGAATGTAAAAACAAGGTAATTTTAAGACTGTTTCCTGCTACAGCGCTGAACAAAAAACACCTGCCACATTCCTTCACATGAATACCTTTGAGCAAATTGAACTGGTCAGAGAGAGATTTAGTTTAAAACCGATCGAGCAGGACGAGCAGCTTACTAACACAACAATGTTTAGGGAAGACAAAAGACACACATGGGGAACAAGATTGTGATTTTAAGACTGGTTTCCTCCAAGTTAAAGTAGGTAACAAAGAGTTTACAAAGCGTTATATAATGCAGATAATGTCTTTAAACTTGATAACATGTCAAAGTGGCAGAGAGTTAGATGAAATGATTTCTAAGACATTGGTTCTAAAAAGTATTATAAAAAACTTATTAACCACTGGAGTCATGGGATCACAGTGCACAAAATATTGAGGGAGTTTGGTTTAAAGAGGTCATAATATGCCCCTTTCCCAGTTTAACATTTTCATTTTCGTGTTCTATTTACAGACATTTGCATGTTTTTATGGTCAAAAAGCACCTAGTTACAGCTTTACAAGCCGTGGATGCATCCCCTCTGTCTCACTCAGCCTGAAACAGGCTATTGTGTCTAATCAATGCCCCTCTCTTCTGATTGGCTGGCTGTTTTCTGACAAACGTACACCCAGGCCAACCACGGGTAACAGATCGTAGCACGCAGAGAGCAGAGAAGAGAAGAGAAACTAGCGTGACAATATATGACAGCAAAACTCAGTAGAGATTCTCACACTGAGCTGAAATGAAACAAGTGCACATAAACTTGGTCAATAACATAAATAATATATTCTGTTTCATTATGATGGGGGAAGCGTTGAGCATATAGTTGTGTCATCATAACCTTACAGAAGTCCTAACGGCTCGTTTAAAGGCACAGTTTTTGAATACAGTCTGTGTGCATTTGATACTTTCACATTATGCATATAGCACCTTGACCTGCTTTACAATTAAAAAGAAATGGAAATCTCTCTTTGAACGCTGGTACCTCTTCAGCCAGGCTCTGCATTTTGAACAGCTGCTCCTCATCCTTCCTAGCTTGGTTCAGAGCATCCTCGATGGACAACTCTCCGTTCTTCACCTTGTTCATGATGCTCAGCTGCATCTCATTGCTCAGCTGAAATCACAAACAACCCAGTAAATAAAAACATAAAGTTTCTCTTTTATAGCATCTCAATTCATTTTGAAATCAACTACTGACATGTGTTTAGTAAATATGTGTGTATAAATAGTCATATAAACATGTCTTTTTTGCTTATTGATGAAATAATAATTCAATGTTGTTTGTATTGCATCTTATGTCTCTACAGTATATAGAGCATAGTCTATACTGTTCAACTGTTTAGCTTGGCCCTTAACACTCTCTCTCTCTCTCTCTCTCTGTCTCTCTCTCTCTCTCTCTCTCTCTCTCTCTCTATATATATATATGCATATATATGTATATTATATATACATATATGTATATCTTATATATATATATCTTATATCTTATATATATATATATATATATATATATATATATATATATATATATATATATATATATATATATATATATATATATATATATATATATATATATATATATATATATATATATATATAATGTTTTTTTTGTTTGTTTTTTTGTTTTTTTTTAACAATGGATAAATTAATACAGGCCCATTTGTTCATTCATTTGTAGCCCTTACATTTTTGGGACATACTCTAAAGCATATACTAGTCTTTATCATCTGCCTCTTGGTGTCAAAAACTGCATAGAAACGTGAATGTATTCTCTTAAAGTCCAACTGAAATCATATTTAATCATCCCTCTTTGAAGTCAAAAACAATATTAACATGTTTTTTTTTGTTTTTAACATATTATAATTAGTTTTGTTGTTTGATTGATATTATCTAGCAATGTTAAACCATACCGACAGAGATAAAGCTAAAGTCATGGACAGACAGCGTGTCACTAGCAGTCATTTTGAAGAGCAAAGACCAAACCAGCATCTAACCGGACTGAAGTGACATTTGCAGGTACGTTAACAAGCTGTTTAATTAGCTAAGCAGCTAATTAGCCATCTAGCCTGCAAAATGACGTTAGCAGTGTTCTTTTCCCTGGTGAATGTTTGTTTGTTGGCTCATTCAACAAGTTAAGTTGCCATGTTCTCAAAGGAGAACACAGGATCAGTGTTTACAGAGCAGATATGCATGCTGTAGTGGACAAAAAAGGCAGTTTAATTTCAATTGGACTATTTTTTTTTAATGTTAAGTGACTATGATGAACTAAGGTGCACCCCTGTGACATGTTGATTATGTCACTGATTAAGGATTACCACCTGGTATGGGATGTACAGGCTTTATTTATATAAAAGGCTGTATCTGACCTTATATTGAACCTCCCTTAAAAACGACCAAGTGTGGTTGAAACTTCAGATACACAGTAAAAATACCAGAGCTCTTCAAAGTGACAAATCAAGCCCTTTTAAGTATCCTAACATTTGATAAACAAAGCATTTTCAGATCTTTTAACGTCCTTTAGGCTTTACTGTCGTCTTCCATTGACTTTCATACAGTGCAGATATGCATGGTTGTGGATAAGAAAGACAAGATCAAACTGATTTTCTTTCCATTACAAATTGAGCAACAGAGGTCAGCGCGTGTTAGTCTCAGCTCACTGGAAGTAATGAGGAACTAACAAAGTACAATCAACGTGTGCATCTGTCAAACGCAGGCTATTACAGGAACATACTGTCTTCCTTAAATCAGTCATTGTTTGCCACATTTCTGAGTAAATAAGGCCTCAGTTATGTGGGAAACTACTGACAGCAGGGAAGTCAGGTCAAATTGAGGAAGTAAAAATGCATGAGAGACTCCCATAAACTGAACCAAAACTTTGTCTCATCTTGCCGCACACACTTGACGTTAATGAAAGTGAGGGGGTTGTTTTCAGTGGAACCTAAAATACAGTAAAGCTGTTATTTAATGACTCATCTGCAGATGCACTGATTTTACGCCTTCAAAAACACAGTAAATTAGATCTTGTCACCTGCTGTTAGAAGAACTTGCTATTTGATGTTTGCTTTCTTGTCTAAGCATATTAACTGAAATCTTACCTGTGGCAAGGCTGTAATTTGTCTGTCCATTCTGGATGGATTTTCTTTCTTCTTTGCACCTAAAGTTGGCATCATGACTTCTCAGATTTCACACAAAAATCCATGCAGCTCCTCAATCCATGAAACTGTTCCTCTTTTACAGCAAAGATATGAATGGTGTTTTGTTCTGTGGGGGTTTTTTTGTGTGCAAACCTGGACAGAGATCTGCTCCTCTGACCGGGAAAAGGGAAAAATGCTGTAATTTGTGTCACTCTTTCTACCTCCGCCCTCTTTCAGCTCAAGTTACACCTCTTCTAGGTAAGTCAGTCACACCCCCAGCAACACACAAGATTTCTCTGCAAGACAGCAAACATTTCAAAAACAGTTTACGTGTCTCCACACGCAGGACAGTGTGCTTTATCTGCTGCTTTCTCTGATTTTCTCCAGGAGAAAGCTTACCAATATTAATACAATACTATTACAATACAGTAATACAATTTATATTGCTCATAAAAAAAATCCTTCCACTCAGAAATATGTTTTTCTTCTTGTTCCTTTAGCTGGATGATTTACTGTGCAATTTTTAATGAGATGAGAAAGAATAGATGTAATTTTAAGGATTTTAACAAATTAATTTAACTTTTGTTGGGAAAAAAAAAACATATCAGATACAAATTATTATTCAAAGTAGAATATTTTATATACTGGAGTTGATCTTTAACATATTTGCTGAGATTTCTTATGGATTCCTACACAGAGAGTACTAACATGAAATATAAATATAATTTTACTGTATTTAAAGGAAAAATTCACAACCTGCAAAATTAAAAAGCAACACACTTTTTTTTTACATATATTTTCATCTTATTCTTACAAAAGATTTTCCCTTGATAGGTTTGATTAAAGAAGAATATTATGTACGTGTTAATATTCTATTTTCAGCTTTTGTTTTTATGTTTTTTCTATTTTTGTTAATTTATATTATTTTTACAGTTGTGACGGTTGGTCGTTTTGAGTCCTTGTTTAACAAAATATACCAAAATTCTCTGATTCCAGATTCTTAATTATAAATATTTTCTGGTTTCATTAGTCTTTTATGACAGTAAACTGAATATCTTTGGGTTGTGGACTGTTGGTCAGCACTTGAGAACGTCACCTTGGGCTTTGGGAGACATTGATTATTACAACCACCAAGGTAAAGATCATTAAGAAAAATACTCACATGAAGCATTCAAACAAAGAAAGAAGGAACCGCTACAGCAGAGAGAGGAAGAGAGTTGGTAATTAAAACCCCTGTGTATAATTATGATACATGGTGCACTAATTTTTTTCTTTGCACAGGTCAGGTGACATAAGTTATTTGCTGATTGTCTTCAAATTGATGCTCAGTATGTGATATAATTCAAAATAGTGCAAGTCCAAGTTTTCTTGTATTTCAGTGCACATCATAAATGGAGTGAGGAGGGGGGATAACGATATTGTGTTTAAATAAAGGTTTAAGATTGATTAAATCAGTGAAGTATGTGATTTTGGTCAGCTGAGGGCAGCGGAGAAAGAGAAACAAGAATTTAAGGCAAGACATTAGTGTATTGACTCGCTTAAATGTGGAAGTATCATCACGTTTGATACAGACATACTGAGGGACTTTACTCATTAAAGGTTTATCCCCAACAACAACTTTTTCTCACAACTGTTCAATAAATGCTTTTGGAACAGGTTTGATATTATGTATAAGTGCATGCATTACTGAATGAAATTGGAAATTAACTAAATATTTTCCAAAAATTGGTAAAATGAAGTAAAATAAATTTATATTTTATGTAGGAATACCTTTGTTTTTTAAATATTTTTCCATTGAGGGCAAAAGCAAAATAAAAATATAAAGTAATGAAAATTTTGCATGTTAACATTTTAACATTCCCCACTCTTCTCTTACTCCTTCATCATCCCTTTCTACCCAGTCAACAATGCACAGTCTTCAGAGTCAGATTAGGATAAATTGAGCAGGATTAATACAAGAAGACAAACAAATGTCAGTAAGAAAAGAAACACCAAAGTGAATTTGTTTTGTTCTTAAGGCTCCAGGTCCCATTAAGACAGTATCATTTATAATGACATTTATGATGTCAGGTGACAGGGCTCTAAAAATGTGTTTCCAATGCGAGTAGAGTTTAGTGAGTAGAGTCCAAATTTAATTTTTTCAAGTTACAGGATTTATATGACAGTGAGTTCAACTGAGGCAGCATTTAGCAAACATAAGAGGCCAACTTTGAAGAAAACCTCACTTTTTTACTGTACTAGTAAAATCATCTTTTATGACATTCTGAGAATGAATAAATAGGAATTATCTTAACAAACCTATTCACAAAAAACATTTGAGGTCTAATATGAGGAAAAAGTACAAAGCTTTGTTTGTCGTTTGTTAATATTACTCAAAAACAACAGTATATACACATGGGAATAAAAGACATTCTTTAAAAAGACACAACTGGATTTCCCCCAAGGAAAGGGTTACGAGAAATTAAGAACTTGTGCATTCTGGCTGCATCTTGTTTCTGTGTATTGTAGAAATGCTCACGCAACAAAATGTGAACTGTTTTAACACACAGAATTGCAGTAGGGCTCACTTTATCATGACGTAGGCGTAAGAAATGGTCAGTACAAATCATTGTCAGTTGTAGCTCATTTTAACCACAGCGGCCAGCTAAATCAACTAGAGCTGCAATGATATATCGATTGGTTGATCAACAGAAAATTTATCAGCAATTATTTTCATAATTAATTAATCATTTCAGTCTTTTTTCAGGCAAAACTGATCAACATGTCCAACATTATGATGACTAACATAGTTCCAGCTTCTGAAATGTGATGATTTGCTTTCTTAGTCATATATGACAGAGAATTGAATATCTTATCTTATCTTTTATATGTTTGGACTGTTAGTCACTGAAAACAAGCAAATTGAAGACATCACGATGGCCTCTGAGAAACTGTAAATGCCATTTTCACTATTTTTTAACATTTAATCAACTAAATGAATAATTGATTATTTGGAAAAAATAATTGGCAGATGAAAATGATCATTAGTTGCAGATATAAAATCAACTCTGAAACTAAGCACTTACTTTAGCAGTGGAGTGGTTCAGAAGCCAAGTCAGACACATCATCTAGAGAAGTAAAGTACAAAAGACAATGTGTCATTTTACCAATGTATATGTATTTTCTTAGTAAACATGCTGTATAATCTTATACAGGTACAGAGCAGTACTGCTTACTAAAAAGACTGAACACTAAAAATTCACAAGTCTAGAGTTGCAGCTAATGATAATTTGTATTATTGATTATTTTTGGTCAGTAAAACATCAGAAAATGGTGAAAAGCACCCTGAACAACATCCTGAAGTCCAGGGTGACATCCTTAAGTGTCTCAAATCTGTAAAGTATTAGATTTACAGTAATGTAAATTCTCATTTGAGAGTCTTGGATTGGTGAATGTTTGGCATTTTTGATTGAAAAATTACTTAAATGGTTATTCGATTATCAAAATAGTTGCCTATTAATTTTCTGTCAATTAGTCTGATTGCAGCTCTTCGCAGATCTAAACGTTTATGTTCACATTAATGTACAGAATATATCAAATACATGACTAACATACTCTTTTCTACATGCACAATATACAAAAAATACCTTACAAAGCTTAGCCTACAGTGTTCTTGTTACTTTAAACTCATTACTCATTATATACAGCACAGAGAAAATATAATCTCACAGGTAACCAGATATTCTGCACAGGGTCATTCACAGATTACACATCAACAGGTGACTGAACTACCAATACACTAAAAACTGGATAACACACCAGCTACAGTGTACAGACAAATAACCTGCAGCATATTATATGATCTTATTTGTATTAAGAAGAGATAATACACAGAACAGTCATAGAGAGACATTTAACCATCAGAAAAGAAACTAAGTTAGAGACCAAAGGGACACAAAGAGAGTGTGTGTGTGTATCTGAGTCACGTTATCTAACGTCTTCCCCTCTCATCTATAGAGATGAATTGTCATATGTAATGTCTCACTGCATTTGTTGCTGTATTGGTCATCTTGTTTGTTTGTTTAACAGAACTGCGTCACTGCTAGCTAAAAACAATGGAGCTGATTATTAGCTTATTAGCAACACTTTATACTTTATATTGTTGTGAGTACAGAGTGGCTTCACGGTTCACTTCAGTTTCTTTTCCACCTTCTGACAGTTTGATATTTAGCGTTAACTACTTTTGAATTCAAGAATGCTCAGTTCCCGTTTCTTTCTTTCAGTAGATGTCAGTTAGACGTTAGGTTGCAATCATGTTATGAAACCACAGACTGTAAAAAAAAAACTGTGAACGTAGCCACCGTGATGTCACCCATTGGTTTGTGGACTCCCCTTTTGAACATGGAGGTTTTACAAATATAAAACCTCCATGGTTCAAAATTTCATAATAGAAAGAGTCATAATTGACGTTTGCAGTTCGAGGGGTAATGTCAACAGTTTTACAAACGTTTCTTTTACAATGGTGGTCTACAGGGAAAATGTTTTTTGAGCTGCAGGGAGATTTTTCGTTGCAATACCACGAGTGGCCACTGGGAAAAATTGGCTGCAAGGCTGACTGGCCTATCCAGCTCTTATTATACATCCGTGTTTTGGTTTTGAAGCCTTGAGTTTGAATTTTGACTGTTGCCATCTTGGATTTTTGGAGCCAGAAGTGACCATATTTGGACGAGAGGGTGGCACTGACCCAAACGCTAGCTGCTAGCTGCTAGCTTTGTTAGCACGGTGCATTTACTATCTATGGTTAACTTTGATAATGCTAACGCTAATGCTAATTTTCACTAGCATTAAAACAAAATGTACTTACCAGAAAAAAAAAAAGAACATCCAACTCCTTAGATGGTCTTTTAGTACAACCAAATATTGTACAAGACTTTTAAGGCGACCAAAATGTTACAATTAACTTCCATGAACTGAAAATAAACTGACATAGTAACGGCTGCGGCTACGCCTACACTCTGTGAATCGGTTACGCCATGGTTACGCTACTTAACCAACGTTGTTGCCATGGCAGCGACTTGCCTGTGATGGAACTGTCACTCAAAGCGGCCACACCGTTAATTATGCATAACTTTAAGCCTTGATAAATTTAAATAGGTGAGTTATACAAAATTTGAAAAGTTGTCCGTACAGTTGTCATGAACAGGGAAATTAGCTATAGAATGTTTTTTGTACCAGGCTGTAAACATGTTTATTTCTGCTGTAAAGTTAGGCATTTTAACATGGGGGGCTATGGAGATTGACCACTGACTGTATATAAATGTATAAATATATATAAGCGTTGGCTTCATTTTTCAGTCCCGGAGTGATAAACACGCACCTGTGACCGCATTACAACAGTATCACTACGCCCATTTGTCCATTAGTCACCTATACAAATTGTTTCAAAATGTCAGATTATGTTGTGAATTTTGAATTAATGGGTGATTTAAAGCGTGGGTGAGCAGTCGAAAGAGACGGACAGCATAGAGGAGGAAACACGCTAAAATCAATGAGAGAGAAATCAAAGAGCTGTAAAAGTCAAGAGACGAAGCTGGGATCCTGTAAGATTGTGTTATGAAATAGATCCTGACGCACCATGCATCGTGTAAAGCGAGAAATACATAGTGATGTCAGTTTTTTTTGCTCGAAATCACATCATCACTGTCAGTAAACAGCGTAGCCCACCTAAAACCACTGTAAACTACGGACTCTTGTGGCTTTATTTGGTCACACACTGGCGGACCGTGAGCAGTGGTCAGGTCACACCTCAGAGGTAGAGGGGCGATGTTTCACATAACTCAGGAAACTCAGGTCCAGACTTGTTACCGGGGGACTGCCAACCCAAACCGCTACGCATGCGCAGCGAGGTGCATCTATGGTCTGAGGGTTTATCGTGTTGTCCCACCAGCTGCGACACAGTGACCATGAGGGAAATCCCCATTGTGAAACTTTATGGGGAATCCCTCCTAGCAATCTTACGGGGTTTTACTCTTTACCATGGAAGAGGTGTGGTCCATGTAAATAATCCCTCTTTCATAATCCAGTCGTCATTCAGCGGTACAGTTTGTGTCCATGTATAGCCTTGCAAATTTTGCAAAATTATTGATGGAGTGTAACTAAGTACATTTATTCATTTTGAGGTCTGCACTTAAATATTTATATAATTTTTTGTGCTACTTCATACTTCTGTTCCACTTCATTTCAGAGGGAAATATTATACTTATTAGTCCACTACATTTATTTGCAGATACTTCTCAGATTAAGAATTTACATGCAAAATATAGAATAAGTACTGAGGCTAAAATTAGCTCCACCTCGGCCAACTACAACAATAAAAAAAAAACTGCTTACATATGAATGAGTCTGTAGTAATATTCCAATACGCCAATATTTTGTAATATAACACTGACAGGGACCATAATCCACCATAATTAGTACTTTTACTTTTGATATTTCAGCTGATAATATTTTATTTTTTTAAATGTAGGACTTTTAATGGAGTATTTGTACACTATTGTATCGCCACTTTTACTTAAATAAAATATCTGATTACATATCCCCCCCACTGGTGGTTACTGAACAGCAGCTGTCAACTGAAATTTATATTCTAGTGTAAATGAACCAACTATTTTTTTATTGGTACGTGAGGAGAGAGTTTTTTTTACCACTTCTGGACATTTTTGGGACCAAAATATCACAACAAAGTGTAGTTAGTTACAGGAAACGGTCAAGTTTGAAAAATCTGAAACGGAAATCCCCCTTTCTGCTTCTGCTCCTCCCTCCCTATAAGACAGAAAACTGGCAGCAGAAACAACAAGTCGAGTCCGCCTGGCACGGGAGAGCAACTATGCTGCGTTTTTCAACACAATTCACTAACATGCATCTGCTCCTGCTGATGACGATGATGATGATGTGGGCTTTAGTGGTGAGTAGGTGTTGTATTTTATCATAAAAGGATATAATTTGTCATGTGACAACTGAAGGAGGCTGATTGCAACTAGATTTTTTTTATATCTACTTCTGTTATTGTATAGTTAAGCCTATATAGTGTTTATCATATGCATTTTTTCTCTCAGGTGTATCGTTCAATCGGATATTCTGGTCGAAATTTGTCCTTAAAATTGCGAGGTTACACTCTTGCGTACGTGTCTTTGTACTTTCAGTTTCGTTTTCTCCGCAGCAGGAGACTTATAGTGAAAACACGACTTTTTGTCTGAACAAGTATAAGCAGAATAGAGATATTAATGCGTTAGAGGGATTATCAAAGAAAGAGAGAAATGCACCTGGTTGTCATTGGGTTTCAGAGTTTGAATGTTTGGGACTTTCCGGCACACCCCTTACTGTCTAGACTGAGGAAGTGATCCAACTGTCAATATCGCCCAAGAAACCCCAGCAGCATCACTAGATATCACACACATAATGGATAAAACTCTTTCTCATGTAAAACTATCTCACTGTTTGTTTTGCAGGTGATGACAGAAGCTCAGCCGCCTTGTGACCCAGTCACGCAATATAAGGACAAAGAAGGGCAGTGCTGCCAGATGTGTGGTCCAGGTAAAAAAAAAAAAAAAAATTCTCTACTGCCTTTGTTGCTTAATGAAAAAAGGATCTAGGAGCGTGTTATTTCTTATTATCACCCCTGGGAGTTTGCAGTGCAGCAGCACAGACACTATAGAAGCTAAACAGACAGCTACAACTGAAAGGCACTATTTGTTGAGGGGTTGTGTCTTTCTCACATGACATAAAAAATGTAGGAAAGGGATTCCTAAAAAAACAAATATATATGAACAATTGGTGCCACTTAAATCTAGGAGTAGTCATTTTAATCGCTTCCATAACAGCGCAAATGTGATGGAGATTCATAATGTAATGCCTATATACTCTTTTAATACATATATATAACCTGTAAGCAGATATATACTCTCTTAATGTACTTAAGATACGTTCTTTAATTGATTGCTTTATTCATGTTTGTCTTATTCAATAGTCTGCCAAACATAAACAGATAAAGTAAATAAACCTGTCAGTCTTTCTCTAAAAATAATTATGACCGATGACAGTTGTAGGAAGTTACTGAAACAACAAGGAAAGACCAGTGAGATTTGCAAAAAGGATGGGGAGGTATGTTCTTATCAAAAAGTATTAATGACTCTGTATTGCCTGACAGTTTTCAATATTTCTGCGCAGAAATATTCAGGTCTTTGTTACGCTGTCAATTCAATCAAAGACCTTATATTCTTCTCATGATCATTTTTCTTATGTTTCCAAAAGTTAATTCCACTACAGCAGCCTAACCCTAACCCATTTTGAGATAAAAGTATTTCTCAAATAACATGAATACTGGCACCAAAAACATTTAAACAAAATGAAAGCAAAGGTACTTTTGCTTTCATTTTGCCCCCCTCTTTTCCTTTATTGGATTCTCTTTCACTTTCATTTTCCCCAATCCTAAAAATCCTGCACACTGTCAACCACTTGACATTAACAAGATTTCGGTCCTCAGACACAAGTGATCGACTGTGCAGGATTTTTTTTTTTTGGTCCTGTGACAGTCACAGATCATGATCTAACGCGCTTGCCCACAAGATTTTCTGGAGTGCAAGAGCTTTGTGTGTTACCTACTTTGCCCATCCTAACATCCACAGCACTTTAAAATGAATAGTTTCAGTAGCAGCCGGAATAGTAGCAAAAAAATACACTTTCTTTCTGAGAGTTTCCATGAGAACATTAACCAAATATCTGTTAAATATTAAGCTACAGCCAGGAGACAGTTTGCTTAACTTAAAATAAAGACTATAATGTCTGCCTACCAGCACCGCCAATTAAAACGTCTTAACCAAACATGATGCAAGTGTCCCTCCAATAGAGCAGGCTAGCTGTTAAGATAGATACTAAATCTTAATGCTAAGCTAAGCTAACCGTCTCCTGGTGAGTGGTGCTAATGTCTTACTCTCAGCAAAAGAGCGATCAAGCGCATTTTCCAAAATACCAAAGTATTCCTTTAAGTCACAGATCCCTATATACTACATACACTTAAGATAATATACTGCCAATACTGCATTTTTTATATGGCGCAAACCTATGTTTTTCAGGGACCAGCATGAGTGCCGCAAGCAAAACTTGTGAGACTCCTCAGTGCATAGCCTGTGACGAGAAAGAATATCAGGAGTCCTACACAAATGAAACCAAGTGTAAACGTCAGCCCTACTGTGACCCAAGTAAGACCTGGTGACAAATAAACAAATCTGATTTATATTGATACACTTTTGTCAGATGTAGCACAGCTCACAACTTGTGTCCATTTTTCTCTCAGATACAAACTTTCAGGTTCCCGTTTACATGGACACGATTAAAAGAGTCGAATGCATGTGTAAGCTGGGATTCCACTGCTCCAGTATTAAGTGTTTAACCTGTGTGGAGCACACAGTCTGTGAACCAGGACAGTGGGCTATATCCAAAGGTACTACACATCTTTCTGATGCACTCATACCTTTGTTTGTTTTTTACACTGAATATAAAGAGCGATCGGCTTTGCTTTTTGTAATGTGCTGAATCTTTTCCTGGTTATCACACTTTGCTTTCAGGCAATCAGAAGAGTGACACAGTATGTCAGAAATGTCCTGAAGGCACATTTTCCTCGGAGCGGTCATGGGACAGCGTCTGTAAGAAATGGAAAGTGTAAGTAAAGGAACCTCGATACATTTACAGATGAACTGAGTTAGTGGCACTCCAAAAGCACACAAGTAATCTCAAGAGTATATCTGTAGTTTAGCAATTTGTTTTTGACTTGAGCACCTTCACTTTTCCTCTCAGGCTTTTTAGAGATAAATGTAAATATAAAAGTTATGTTTCTCTGTTTTGGTTTTGTCTTGTGATGGGCTCCATCAAACGTACTCCGAATAGGGTTGGGCCTCAAACTTCAGGTTTAATGGCAATATTTGACCTTTGTCTACAGAATTAGTTCTGTAAAAAGTGGTTTCAGACTGGGATTTTATCTATGTTTATATCCTTTTTGATGAAAAGTATCTGCTGGATATTACTGTCCGTTGGTAACAGAAGTTAGTACCTGCCCTACACACCTGGGGATGGTGCTCCAGTGAAGGTTTATTTACCAAAACAAGAAAACAAAATGGGAAACTGGGGCCCTAGTATTGAATTTTTTGTGTTTTTGGAGTGCCGCCATGTCACTTCCTAAGTTGTTGTCACCTAAGCAGAGTGCCTGATTCACTAAAGGTGTCAATATTAGTTTGTACAACAGGTCGACCGATCATGTCTGAAAGCAAAGGTGTTTATTTCTTTTACACGAAGGCGGGGTAAAAAGCCTGCCATCATAGCGACGTATAGCTATCAGGATAACGGGGCACACATTTGAACAATCTTTCCTCGAGGGCCTTCATAATGTTGCACTCGGTTGTACAAACTAAAGGTGGCAGAAGCAGTTGTGTGAAGGATGAAAAAAGAGATTAAGAGAGAAGTTTAGACCTTCCTCACCTCCACAAACCCAGCCAGTCACTCCATGAAGTAGCCAGGTTTGTCAGATTGACGGTTTTTGAAAGTTGCAGAAATTGTCTGACACAACATTGTAAAGGTGACGATCCAACAAGCGGTTTGACTGAAGCATACTGACACCTTAAGCATACCTGTCTTACTTCGGGCGTAACACATTTACATGTAGTTCCTGAATAAATTCCCATAACAACTTGGCAGCAAACTTTTTTCAGATTATCATTGACAGGCAAGTACCAGTGACAAATTAAAGGAGGAATTTGAATAACAAATGCCTCCATAAAGGGCATGAGGGGTCACTTAATTGCTTGATGAGTATGAAATTGGTGTGAGAAATATGCTGTGGCCTCCACAGTCACAAGATCTCCACCATATTTAACACCTATGGCTGAATTAGGAGCGACATTCTCACTGCCATCAAAACAGGACTGTAAGACGTTATCCCAAGGAGCACAGAAGCTGTTATGGCAGCTTGTAGTGACTGAAAACCTTCCTACCTTATGTCCTTTAATTTGTAACCCCTTCATTCAAACCGAAATGATGTGTTTTGACTAATAAGCACGTTTTGCTAGGGTCTAATACATTCTCACTAGTTTAACACCAACATAAGGAAAGTGCTTCCCTCTTTTTTGACATTTGAGGACTAATCATCACGAGTCTGAATCACATTTATATCATGACATATTAGGAATGATCCTGTGAATTTCTTTTGCAGATGTGGGAGTGGATACCACGTTCAACAAAATGGAACAGCTGTATCTGACAACGTCTGTGGTAAGTTCTGTGTAGGCAGACAAGTTGTAAAAGTTTCTCGCTTTGAGATATCCTGCCATCTGCAGCTTTGTGGTTTTATGTGGCGTGTTTCTCAAAATGAAACCGTCTAGATGGTGAGACAGTACAGTTCATAATTCTATGTTGGTCTGTGGTTTCAGTGGTATTGACAGATTCCACCTACACAATCCTTACACTACATTCGTGTTCAGACTCTACCATGTTTTAATGGCTAAAATAACCCGGTCTTTGTAGATGTAAAAAGTAAGAATAGCATCCCTTAGAGCTGCAAACCTTCTCATTTGTGTTTCCTTTGCTAAAATGCAAATGTGTGGCAGATATGAACATTACTTTTTTTGTCAGTGATGTGCTGTACACTCATTTCCTGTTATAGATGACAGCTAGTGTGAGTTCTGCATGCCTAAATGATCTAGTTATCCTTTGTTTCTGGATGTGATAGATGTAGATTGTGAATGTATAATAGACAATACTGAAGGAGTCAATATGTGATTAATGGTTTACTCTCTTTTTCTTGTCTTGCAGCGGAAAACTCTCGGCAGCATCTGGTTGTGATCGGTGTTGTTGTTTCTTTGATTGTGACTGTTGTGGCAGTTGGGGTCGTGGTTTTGTTCTGCAGAGGTATGCTGTGCTGTAAATGCTCTCTCTTGATGTATGAGCTAAAGGATTAGTTCACATTTTTTAAAGATCTATCTTAAAATAACACTCACATGCTCATATTTATTTTACGAGCATTATGGTCGCTGTAATTTTCCCTCGTCTCCATACCAGCTGTGAAGAAATCCCCCTTCCTAACATGACTTTATACGGAACAAAAGTTTAGCTTTAGTTTAGTTTATTTATTTGTACAGGCAGAAAACACCAAGATACACATTATAATGTGTAATTGACAGGGGTTGTGCTGCTGAGATGTGAAGGTATCTCAGCAAAGAAAACATAGAAATAAAAATAACAAAATACAATTTAACACTATGATGATGAAAAATAGGAGTCAAACAGCATTCATTACATAAAGCATCAAATCCCACTCAGGAAGTAAAATAACCAACTTTAAGAAAAAGACAAAAGTAAAACAATAATATCAATCAAATCAACTATATATATATATCACTATAACTGAGTAGAAAGAAAATGTTAATTACATATGTTTGCAGTGTTTGTACAGCAGCTGTAAGCATGCGAAGACACATTCAGGAAGGTTTGCAGATGTCAGGTCATGTGGTTCACCAAATAAAGCCTAAATGTCAAGTTCCTTATAGAGGCAGACTGAGTTGCGATATTGTAATAATTGTTCCCAAACAGTGTTTCCTTGTCGAGTTGCAGGGAGGTGCAAGTATTAACTGTTATTAAACTTGGGGATGCATTTTGGCACATAAAGAGGATTGTGGATTTTGTCCCCCATCACTTACATGTGATAGTAGGGAGTCACTTCACAGCCAGTATGAACAGGAGGGATGATTACAGTGATTGAAAAATGTTTTATGTACATATAGAGATATAAGTATTGTTTCAAGACAGACCCGAAAAAATGTGAACCTATCCTTTAAAAGTTTCAGAAATCCACTTAATGTACTAATCAATGCTTTCTGTTCTCCTTTTTTGTTCGGTAAACCAGATTCTGCAAGAATAAGGGCAAAGGTAAATGTTCTTTTTTTTTCTTGCTTTGATATCTGTTGAGTTATTCTTTCACACAGAATTTATACTAAGTAACCAAGTAATGCCCTGTAAACTATGCAAATTATTGCACTTAATGTTTACAGTCTCACCAAAAAAACACTGGGAATCCAGGATAATAAGCTGTTCCTACAACAATATCGCTACATGATGTTACTTTCCCTTTCCGGGTCTTTCTCATGTGCACACTTACAGACAGCAAGACATTTGAGGAAATATGCGAGTTTGATACCAACCCCAGATAGCGAATTTGCTGTTGCCCAGATCTGGGCCACAAGCAAGCCGTATGCAAACCAAGAACAAACCAGATAAACCATAACTGGCCCACATCCAGAATACACATATCTGAGAGCACCGCATCTTTACCAAAAAAGGCCCACATTTGATTTGGGATATTTAGGTCATAATTACTATTTTACATGTGGGTCATTTCAAGCTCACATCTATTTTGTCTGGGCCAGAAGAAGGCCAGCAGTGCCACATCATTACCTGAAGTGGCCCACTTCCATGTGCTATCTGGGCTGTCATGTCTGTATGCTAAATATGAAGCTACAGCTAGGGAGCAGTTAGCTTAGCTTAGCAAAAAGACTGGAAACAGGGGGAAACAGCTAGCCTGGCTCAAATCTCTGAAGCTCACTAATTAACACATTATATCTTGTCTATTTAATACATACAAAAAACAATATGTAAAAAAACAAATTATGATTTTTATTTTTAGCCTTGGACAGATAGGCTAACTGTTTCCCTCTACTTCCAGTCTTTAAGCTAAGCTAACAGCCTCTTAGCTTTAGCTTAAGTATCAATCTTCTCAACTAAATCTAGGCAAGAAAGCCAATGAGTGTATTTCCTAAAATGTCCAGCAATTCATTTAAATGGCGTGCATGAGGGTCTACAAGGTGTACTATTTAGTATTTATGTTTCTTGGATCTAGCTGTGTTTACATTTTTAATCCCTTAACTTGGAAAAAATGGAAACCAGGTTTTATGTTTATATGGTTTCCCAAGTGGAGCGATCAGTGAGAGAAGCTGAAACTGCCTTGAATTCACAAAAATGAATTGAAATGTGTAACTTTTTGACACTGTAAGATTCATTATTTCTGCATTTTAACAATATTTTGCACTTGCAGGGCTGCGTGGAGTCGTGTGTGGGAGGAGAAAGGGAGCCGCCGAGAGAGGGAGCACCAATAGTGAACCCAACTAATGATTATATTCACGATGAGCTTAAGGAGCCCATACAGCAGATCTCACAAGACGATAGTCGTAGCAGCTTGATGCCAGAGGAAAACGAGGATGAGGAGAGCCAGGAGTCATTCAAAGCCGTACGTTTATCTGAAAAGGGAAACTACGTGGTACAAGAGAACGGGAAATTATATCCCCTCCCCCGACAGGAATCACAAACACACACACACTTATAAAAGTCCTCTTTGATATTGATATTGTAATTTGTTATATAAGCTGTTGGATGTTGTTGCTTCATGTTATTTGTAC
Organism: Thunnus thynnus; assembly: GCF_963924715.1. Classification (NCBI taxonomy): domain Eukaryota; kingdom Metazoa; phylum Chordata; class Actinopteri; order Scombriformes; family Scombridae; genus Thunnus; species Thunnus thynnus. The sequence goes on along the minus strand of NC_089522.1, from coordinate 28,091,075 downwards.
ATAATTCTCCCAAACTAAAAATGTATATATTTGCCTGAAGTGTTAACATTAAAATTTCAATCATGTGATGTAGAGTAACATTATGAGACGTGAGGTAGTGTGGTACGGTGTATGACTCGACTGCATTAGAACAGCTTTTTCTTCATTCTTCAATGTTTCCATTGTCAACTTTTAAGTACTTTCTTTACAAAAGACTTTTGTTTATGTTTGCACAAGGTGCAAAAAGTGTACAGCTGTGATAATTGTGCATGAAAACAGAATGTAATTTCAAAGCTTTTTAAATTGCATTAAAATGTATGCCACTTGATGTTTAAACCACTGCAGAGTTTTCCTTTTATTGCTTGTCTGTCTAATATAATAAGCCGTGCTGTAGTTACTCTCCATATCCTCAGAGAGGTGCTAGAGGCTCATTGTAGATGGATGAGTGTCTCTACTTAGCTTCATGTTGGATGAAATCATTAAAGACTGAAAATAGAAATACAAGAGAGAGAAACGTGGCATTAAGCACCACCGTAAAACTCAAATTTTCAAAGGAGGCATGGTTTTGTCAGTAATTCTAAACATTTTGTTTCATGACATTATATTCTACTGTATTCATCTGTTTGCTGTGATGAAAGGGGCTCAGATAGGAGCTAATCTGCCTTGTGTGTGTTCCTGTTTGTGGGGATTTGCATGGAGAGGTGAGGCGGGAAGACAAGGAAACTGCTGCATTAAGGCGCTTTCTCATTATCCCTGGATTAATGGAGGTTCAGCCCTTTGAATTTACATGTAAACCTGGCCGATTGATGATGAAGAATCTCCCTGCAAACCTCTAAACAATACACCTTAACAGATCTGTGGCCTGCTGCTGCTGTCTAATCTGAAAAACAATTCATACCTGCAGGGGCGGACTTTACCATTAGGCGAAGTAGGCAACTGCCTGGGGCCCCCCCAACTAAAAGGGATGTTTAGATATGAAGCATATACAACTGTGTTACTATTCTAGCTCGTTAAAAGACGCTGCAACCACAGCGCACCTCTCCACTCACATGTTGATAGAGCTGCAGAAAGTCCTCGAGGTGACATACAAGCCGACACAACATCAAACAGTGACACAGAGTTGTTGACACAGAGCACGTTTCAAAAGAGTAAAACTAAGGGGAAAGTTAAGCAATCAAGTAAAAACTGTCGCTTCCCCTGAAACACCCACCCCCCAAACTATCATGAAGACAGACAAACAGAATGATGATAACATAAAAAAAAATTGCAGTCAGTGAAGAGAAAGTGTCAACTAGCAGCCTATAAGAAAAGAAAACTGCTCTCAGGACAAGAAGGAGAGAGGAAGAGCTGCTCCCAGTGATGATACTGCAATATAGAAATACTCCATTACAAGTCAAAGTCCTGCATTTAAAGTTTTACTTGCGTTATATGAAGTTTTACTATGTTACGTTACTTGTATTATTATTACAGACATATTGCCTCATAAGCAACATGTTAATTTTAACATTATTTTCATTTATACAGCTACTGCCGGGTAGTTTAATCTATAATGATGCGTCATATTTTAGCACTTTGTATATTTTGCATCAAAAATCTTAGTCTGTAAATGTAGTGGAGTATCAATGTAAAGTAGCAGAAGGAGTATAATATTCAAGTAGCCTAAAGTACAACTTGAATAAATACATTTAGTTTTTTTCACTGGTGGGTTCAGTGAAGCAGTTCATGTCAGAGAAGCAGAGAAAGAACGTGGTAAATAACTGCAGTTATGAAAATCATCAACCCCCCCCCCCCAATAATACCATATGGTGAAAAGTAACCAAGTACATTTACTCAAGTATTACAGTTATGAGATAATAGATACTATTTCCAGAGATAATATTTCCGTTTTATGCAAAAAGGAGAGATTCAGTTCCTTCTATTTCAAAGGGAAACTTGTCGTTCTATATTTATCTGAGAGTTTGTTACTGGTTACTTTACAGATTAAGATTTTACACACAAAATATGATGCATTATGATGGATTAAACTATCCAGCAGTATGAAAAGCAGCTAAAATGAGCTCCACCTTGACCAGATGTTAAGTAAATGCAAGTCAATTATGCTCATAATACATCTGCACTTTTGTCTACCACCATCAATACCAACATTCTCAATTAGAGAAAAGGTGAAAATAAAGCATGAAGGAGGCCCTGTGACTGAGTTTTCCAAGGGCCCCCAAATCACTAAATCTGCCCCTGAATACCTGCGGAGAGAAAAATAGACAAAAGAAACACTTGACATCAACTTTCACTCACACAGGAGTTTAAGAAACTGATTTTTTTTTTTTTTTTCAAATCTGAGGTCTAGAAAGTTTAATGTCAGGGATTATCCAGCAACAAGTTGCCCGAAACCCTGTTTGGGAAGATTTAATAGATGTGGTATCCGTATTTATCCAATTTACATGAATAAATCTACTTCTGAGTTTAGTCAAATGTAAGAGTTTTAGTAAGTTTTGAAGAAAGTGTAAAATTCTGAGCCTAAGACCGTATTTATGTAATGATTTATCAAGCATAACTGTCACACGCTCAGAAGAAAACAGAGCTCTTAATTCATAACTTAATTTGCGTAAATTTACCATAATGCATTGCGTTAAATTCTGCATCAGACCAGAAAACACGTCAGGATTTCGCTAGATGCTGCATTTTATTTAAGCAAAAATATTTCTTCATGATTAGACAAAGGAAACTTAATTTACAGGTTTTTGAATGGAAAAATACATCTACATTTATTTACAATAACACAACACGTTTAGTCTTTGGTCTCGAAACATATTTTTTCATTTCACTGCAAACTTCAGGAAAAGAATCCCTGAGGTTTGACATTTTAAAGTGCAAAAAAATGATGTGGAAAATGTCTCTTATTTGTGTCTCGATACCCGCTCAGAGGATTTCATGAGTGGTGTAACATGAGGGAACAAAAAGTCCGTTTCTTGAAGCCCAGTCAGCCCACAGTTTCCCGGCGGGGTGGTAAATATTGTCCAGAGGTTTCTTTACAGTCTCTGAGGTCGCGGTCTCTGCCAGGGACCAGATTTTGGGTTTTTGACTGTTTTCTTTACTCTCCAAAGCTGATGGCACGTGATCAGAGTCACTCTTCTCAACTTTCTTGACAACTGCAAGCTCTCTGTCTTCATGCTCGCTGCTTTGCTGCTGCGACATCTCCAAACGTGCATCCACAGGTGCTGAGCTGTCCAACGCGCTCTCGACGTGCTCATCTGTGTCTGCGCGATCAGCTTGAGGCTCTTCCTCATCCCGCTCATCCAAATGACATTTCTGCAGAGAACTCTCGTCTTCGTCACTCTCTCCTTCCTGCTCCTCGTCCTCCTCGTCGGATTTCCCCTTAGACGCCCAGCTGACCCTGTTCTCCTTCTTCAGGCGTCGCCTCGCGTTGGCGAACCAGGTGGAGACCTGCGTGAGGCTCATTTTGGTGATGATGGCGAGCATGATTTTCTCGCCTTTAGTCGGATACGGGTTCTTCAGGTGCTCGTTCAGCCAAGCCTTGAGCGCCCCGGTGCTCTCTCGTGTGGCCACTTTGGCGACCCGACCGGGATCCTCAGCTGCTCCCGGACGGTACGGCGGGTAGAAAGCACCCCCGCGAGCCAGGAGTGCGTGATGGTAGGGAGAGGCGGCCTTCAAGTCGAAACTGTTGTTCTGAAAACAGAGAGAAGGAACGTAAGAGCGAGCTAAGGGATATCGTTTGTGCGCAATTACGCACAGAGTTGGTGACCCCTGACCGAGAGCACACAATTCAAGGGGTGATACATTTATAGATGCAAATGTTATGACGGACAAATACTCCTGGACATATTTTCAGGAAAAGTTTGCAAACCGGTTCAGACATTTGGAAGCAACATAACTTCAGTTTCTGAGAATGAAATCCTGCAAGAGGATGATGTTTTTCTAATAATTCGAGGTTATCCAGCTACTCAAAACCAGAGTTTGCACACACTTTTGTTAAAAGTTACCTATTAAGCATTTAATACTTTTCTTGCAATATTTCAATCACTTTATAAATGCTCAACTCACCATGTGTGCGATGTGTCTGTGGTGTGGGTAGGGGATAAAGTTGTATCCCTGTAGTCCTGAGTATGCTATGGGAACTCCAGCTGCCATCGCTGCCAGATGCTGAGCCTGCTGTTGCTGCTGCTGCTGCTGCTGCTGCACACCCGGTGAGCACCCTAGCACCGGGATCTGATATCCAGTCGGCATGCTGATGTTCCTCTCCAAGAAGAAGTTGCCAAATCCAGATTGCGATGCGGGCATCTTTCCTGCGTCCCAGCTATTCGGGTTTGAGTGTCAGTCCCACCTCCTGGATCTATTTATATACACCCAGCTGCCAGCGTGTGTGTGCAGCGGGGGGGAGGGAGGGAGTAGGATGAGGGGGCGGGAGGTCCCACTGGTATTGACTGACAGCTACGTTCAAAAGACCTACAGCTTTCACTGGCAACAAATCCCATCAAAGAAGCCCTCCGCTGTTCCTTTTAACGTTTTCGTGGAGAGGCTAAATATGTGCTACTTATCGCAACACAGTGACTTCTGGAGAGAACTTCAATTCAAATTCAGCCTTTTCTTTGGAGAAGTGAATAAAGACTCATAAAGTTAACCGTCATCTCTATGTAACAAATATCTCTTTTTTGTCATAAAAATAGAGTCTTTATGTTTGCATCATTATTCTTTTTGTTAATTTTGATAAGAGCACTTTTTTTATACATACACGGCTCATTAACAGCAGGCTAAAACTTTTACATTTTAAAATAATAATACCCAGCACAGTTTAGGGCGACAAAATGTTCAACATTTGTATGTTTTTTAATGTTAGATTTTATTTAGTTTTCACGACAAGGGCGCTTACACCAGTTTAATGTAATTTTTTATGACGAATTTAACACTTCTCATGTCTAGCACTAATCGGCGGAGAGATTAGAAAAACGACCTGAATCCAGTTAACAACATCCTGCCAGTCTCCACTGTCGCTTCTGACACTTCATCACCTACAGATCTCCACTTCTGTGAATTGAATTAACCTTTTCAATCGCATTAAATTATGCTAATAAACGAAGAAACTACTTTTTTTTACGCACGCGTAAAAGAAGTTCCGCCAAGAAAGATTTGTTCCATCCTCCAAAATGAACTTATGTGCGGTTCTCTCATTGAATAATTAAGAAAATGAATATAACAGTTGTCATTCAGCCTCACAGCAATACCTTTTTTATTTGTTAATTTATTGGCTGAACCATAACAAACTGCCCTTTTACATGTCGGATGGCATTGTTTTGAATCAAGCGCAACGTTTCAATGGCCCTAATTAAACGAGGTTAAGTAAAACAGGTGTTGACTAATGTATATGATAATTGTGAGATAACAGATGCTAATGTGTGTGTGTGTGGAGGGGGGGGGGGGGGGGGGGGGGGGGGGGTTAAAGATAAGAGGAGAAGATTACACTTCTTATTCCACTGTCCCCCCCTTCATTCCCTTCAAAAGAGCCACAGTTAAGCTGAGTGTTTGTGTTCAAAGGAGCTGCACCTCTCTTATCTTGCATAATTTTGATTATTATATTAACAGCATTAAGAGGTGTAGTGCTGGTGGTGACTGAAGTAATGCTTTTAATTAAGTGGTAGTAGCAGGAAAAGTCCTGGTGGAAGTAATACTTCAAGAAGAAGTTAACACGTGCAGGGATGATAACAAAAGAAACTTTTAAAATGTTGATGATCTTCATGTTTCATGTTCAGTTATTCCTTTTTTTGTTTTTGGTTAAATCAGAATTACAACCCAAAATGTAGACTCCACACATAATCTAGCCCTCTGGATTAACTCCAAAGTCAATACTTCATTTGCTCTTAATGAAACTCATTTAAAAAGTCCTTTACAAAGACAGTGGCATGTTTTAACTTCTATAACGTCTCTTATCGCTTGTTCCTTATTTTAAAGGAATCCAAACGATCCTCAGCATTAATGACAACATTGCTGAGCTGTTGTCTCATGAACTATAAATGCTTTCTGTTTACTTTCTGTCTTCTAGTCGTCACGGTAGTCTCAGGTGTCTACAAATGACACCAAATCACACAGTTATGACAGGATGAAACTCGCACATACTTCAGTTATTAAAAGTTCTCTATATGAATCTGAGCAGAAACACAAATCTGACATCATTCTACCAGCTGCTCCGGTAGGTTTTTTAATAATTATTTCAAACAGCTGAGCTTGTGAATATAATCTGGTACAAGTTCAACTATATAATTGAATGTATTTATTTCCTTGTTGCAGTAAATATATGCTTGCAAGAATCTATTGTCAGTTTATTAGGTACATCTAGATAAAACTAATACAGTCTGATACAACAGATCTGCAACAAACCTTCATGAAGGTTGAAACTGTTTTAAAGAAGCATTGATTGTGTTATTGTCTTATCCTGAATGAAACACACACACACACACACACACACACACACACACACACACGTGTTACATTAATGTGTTTCAATGAACCTGTGCGTTGCTGTAAAACTGAATGAGACACACAGACAGAAAAACAAAGGGAGATTTGTGAATGATGTGAATGAATCTTCTCCCTGATGTTGATCTTACAGAGAGTTGTGCAAGTTTTCAATAATCTCTACAAATTAAATATGAATTCATTATTGACCAGTATGAAGAAATGAATACTGTTTGTAGTATTTTCTTTCCTCCTACTTGCAGATGTGTTTCCTCTCCTACAACAAAACCACTAACTTCTGAACTGATGGCACTGAAACTGAGCTGAAGCTGAAACAGCATCTCACAGGGGAACTGATCACTTTTATGGGAATATTTTTAAGTTGGCTTGTTTCACTCTAAGTTCATTTCTTATAACCTCACAAAGAAATGACTAATGCATTTCTTCATGGAGTCAAAACCACATGAACATAACAACCAAAACCAGCACATCTCATAGGATGAACAGTCAAATACAAACTGAAGAGAAACTAAATTGTCTCTTTCGACAGGATGTTAAAGCCAAAAATAACATAATAAATTACAAATCACAGTTCCTCATAATTAAATTGTACGCCTGATTTCATCCGTTCTGCGTTTTCACATATTTAAATCCAAGAAAAAAGAGTATAAGAATACACTTCTTGTTCTCTGCATGGGAGTAACTTCTCTAAGATTTTATTTCTTACACCAGTTGTCACTAGTTTACACACTTCAATCAGGGCTCCTGCAGTATTTGGAGATACCGTTTTAAGAAAACTTTGAATCGATCTTCACTATTTTCTTGAGCAACGCTCAAGTATAATGTGTCATACTTGTTTTCACTTTGCACCTCCTGTCTGGTGCATATCATGTTCGATTATTGTGTCAAGCAAACTGAGAAAATAAGCTTTCATGTGGTATCTACCTTCTGAGTAATTCTGGAGGAAATTCAGCCCCCTTGGTATTCTGTGGTCATAAGAGGTGTTTCTAATATTTTGTTCACCTCGTTTATATCACTGAGGGTGGACTGGTGTATAATCAGAGGTCCAAATGTGAGGAGAGAGAGATGCTGGGGGTTAGTCACAGAAAAAAAAAAGTGATTTAGGTGGAGGGAACGGGGGAATTTATTTGGGTGGGGACCACAGAGCCTAAAGCAAATTTGTACAACAGCAACAATGGGCCGACTAGAGTGCAAAGAAAAGGAGGCTTATGGCATCAGTAGTCTACATCTCACAACATAAACAGCTCAGGGCTGCAGCCTTTGTCCCTCTTGTAGAACCTCTTTTCATTCTCTTCCTCTTTTGGCAGCTCCGCCACAATGCAGGTGTCGGTCCTGCTCTGACAGGTCGGGTTTGTGCTGTTTGCTGTTAGGATGTCAGTCGTTTACAGGAGAGAGAAAAAAAAAAAAAGTGACCAAATGGAAGACGATTGTCCTCAGTCCCCGAGGAGATACGACGCGAGATAGCAAAGAGGATAGAAATATCTCAGATAACACCTGGCCCATTCCGCCGTGTTGAAACAGAATATCTTCCTTTATCTCTATCTCTTTATCTTTATCTCTATATTCCACATTTTAACGCACTAAACACTAAGTCAAACCCTGGTTTTGGATGAAATGCAGAGTGACGGTGCAAGAGGCTAATGAGCAGGTCAGGACAATATGTTTAGGTGTGACCTCAATTACAGGCCATCCCCTACCTGCAAGCCGACAAAGGGACTAAACATGCAATTAGAATAGCTCATAGGTAGGTGTGAAGGAGACAACAAAAGCCTAAAGAGAACCCACAGAGCCTTCAACACCTAGTACTTGTTAGTTTATTTTTACTGCACTAGATACTCAAAGGGGAGAAAGTTGACCCATAGAAACCAAGCTGGAGGAGAGGAAAGAATTATATTTATTTTAAGGATATTGTGTGAAGTTATCTGATCTTTCTCAAGGAGGTAATTAAAAGATGAAAATGATGCATTTTAAATGTTTAAATGTTTGAATTTAAAGAGCGCCACAAGTTAAAAATCGCAACAAAGAAAATTTAAAGCAGAAGAATTTACATAGTGGAGGAAAAAAAGACAACAAATCTATAATGGTCTGCATCCAGAACTCCCAATTTTCCTCCCTAATGGGATTTTCCTGGGGCACCAACACAAATGGAGAGATGTAAGCAAAGTGTGAATGTTATCAAGCTCTCCCACCTCTTTACTATCTGTCCCCCTCTTCCCAGACCCCCTTCCACTCTTTGTCCTTTGTCATTACTCTTATCAGGACCACTCTATCATTCTTTCATAATAGTAGTGGCACTGAAACCGCTTGCAAATGTAAGTATGTCTTTGTTTAGGGCCGGGCAGGGGCCCGCCTCCCAGCTCCCTCCTGGGTGCGTGCTGATTGACGGCCCTCTGCTGGGTGAGTGACAGGCGGCGTTGGTTGGGTCGTGATGGCCGGTGTGACAGCTGGTGCGGCTGCTGCTGTCTCTCCCCTGTGTCGGGCCCCCGGTGGTTTCTGGGCCCCCGGGATCCCTCAATCCAGCAGCTAGTGTCCCGGCCCAGTTTGCCGGAGCTCGGTCTGAGCAGCTCCCCGGTGTGCTCGTCGTTGCAGATCAGCTTGTTAGCTCGCTGCACTCTTGTTTCTTCAACTCAGCTGTAAGTTTCTTCTGCACATTAAAAAGACAGAGATGCCGTTTGTTCCTGCCCAGGACGCTGCCGTTGGGTTATTTCTGAGTGCAACAGTGGGAAAGATGCACCAGTTTTGATGCATCAGTGGATTTATCTACTTAATAAAATTCTGTTCTTTACCATATTAACATTGTTAGCAGCTGTTTCTTCAACTCGGCTGCAAGTTTCTTCTGCACATTAGTAGTTTTTCTCTGCCCAGGATGCTGCTGTAGGGTTATTTCTGAGTGCAAAAGTGGCAAATATGGATAAAATTCAGTTTTTACCTTATTTACACTGATGTCTCTCTGCATCCTGTTTCTCTACCTGAGTTGCAGGTTTCTTTATTGCGTAATATATGCAGGGATGATATTTTCCTTGTGTGAGATGCTGTTATTTCTGAGTGTAACTGTGGCAAAGTTAAATGCATTTATCTTCTAAATGCAATTCAGTTTGTTACCTTATCAACATTGTCTTACTTCCAGTGAAACATAAGGTTTTAAGAGAAGTGTCATCTCCATTTGACGCAGAAAGTGAACAAACTGAAGTTCATACGTCTATTATTTTCTCTCTATAGCCTCACAGAGAGCAGCTAATGAGGTTATTGGGCATCTGTGACGTGACATCTACATTTTGGCCTATTTGTGAAACAATGGTAACAAGGAAGCCAGGGACATTGGGCTCTGTGTTTCCCAACTCAAAATAACAAAGCCAAGCAGCCGCTGGTGGGAGGCTGTGCTCTCATGGAAATGAGCAACCGAACCAACAATGTAGCGCCTAATCTCTTCAGAGAGAGGAATCAGTTACACAGCAGTATGCACCCCTCAATGCTTTTCATTAGAGTCAGCGTGCTATTGAAACAGTCACTCCACCCCCCTGACTCACACACACAAACACACACATACATGCGCACGCACACACACACACACACACACACAAACCTCGTGTGTAGCCACAGGCCTTACTCATACATGCGCTAGATACAAGGTAGCCCCCCAACAACAGAAGGGTTGAAATAAGTGGGGCAGAGAGTGGTATGGGGGTGCGAGGCCTCAAAGCATCGGATTAGAGTTAATGTGCCCTCCCTGGGTTATAATCTCTTCAGAGGGGGACTTTGTTTGAGGGGCTTGAGGGCAGTAAGATAAGTATCTATTACAGAAACTCCCTCTTATCCCCCTCCCACCACCCCAACATCCCCGCTTCAAAAATGAAGCACAAAAACACTTGCCTCTATTCCCCTCTGTGTCGTCTGATATCCAAGACCCAAAAAGCAAGTGCTGCCCTTTTCAGCTAATCTGGAATTAGGGGCTAAAGCCGTATGGAGAGTTAGTAGGGCCCATATTTACTCCATCTGTAGCCCACAAAGTCAGGTAGTTAAAGTAAGATCAAAGGCGGCTTAAAAAACAGGGTTATTGTATAGAAAGAGAGGGGGAAAAAAAGCATTATCACAAGTTGTTCTTCTACTTCTAGTGTGAGGAGAAACTGTGGCGTGAACAGCAAAGTCTCTCGGTACGGAGATTGAGTTTTTATGTAGATAATCCCAGTGTAAAGTAGATATACACTGGCATCGTACTGTGTTAAAAGTGAACAATAGAGGTGCAAAAGACAGTGTGAGCGGCATAAAATACAGGTGTGCAGTTTGATATAAAATACAGTTTAATACCAAAATATCTTCATTATATAAATAATGTGCAAAAGATGTAACAGAGGCAGGTTCTTTTGATTAGATCATACAATTAACTTGAAATGGTATTATAAACAAATAGTTACAATGAGCTTCTTCCACAACGAATGAAAACAGAACAAAAAGCCCTTTAAACCTACTGAATCATTCAGAAGACACTGATTCACGATGTTATAGTGCAAAGGTGAACGTAGCATTTGGATACGCAGGGGTGGGTTGATGAAATAAAGTACAATCAGCACTCTGAAGGGAGTTTTTGAACAGAGCTGCCCAGAGGCAAGATTATCTGTCCCCAAAACTGGAGGAGCGTCAGGAAAAATAATTCAATTTAAGATGTCAGTGGTGGCACAAAAAACCTGCATCGTGACAGAAAAAAACCAGCGATCGCAACTCAACACTAAGCAGAGATATGACATCAAAACCCACTAACTGGCGTTGAACGTAACCTTTTGTTTGGTGATAAAACGCAGCGTTTACTTTATTTTTTCTGCCTCCTGCACTCTGAAATGTCTCAGATATAAAGAAACACATTGATGGTTTTGTAAGTTTAGGCCAGTAAACTAGAAATCCTGAACGCGTGACACTATTGCCAAACATTTTGCAAAGCGTAGAGCACGTTTTTAGTGTGATTTCCAAACTTCTGAGCAACCGCCGTCTCTCGGTTATTTGAGTAAAGCATGAAAATCAACTTTCACAGACGTCACACCAATGTTTCTAACTTTACTGATTAAATGATTGATTTGTCTATTCATTAATCTGTTCATGTTATGTTATTGTTTCATAATTATTTCAGTTTGCGAGCCAAGTTCTTTGACGGTACATTCATGGACATTATCAAAAATCAAAGATGTACAACGTTGCCAGTAAAAAAGCGCTGCAATCATAAGTTATGCTGTTGCAAAAAAGCAGAAAAAAACACAAAAAGCAAACACAGATTTGGTGAAAGAGACAAAAATCTTGCTGAATTAAGGATGTTGGCGTTTCCCACTAGCGGCTCAACGCATCAACAAGGAAAACTTTACAAAACAGTCCCAACTTACAAATGCATTACCATTAAATGACAATATAATTTTGATTGATTGTGATGTTAAAATAATGAGTACAATAAATAATTAAGATTTTCACTGTAATGGATCAACTTTAGTGTACGAGGTTGTGACATATTTTGGTAAACGGTCAGAAAAAAACAGGGAAAAACATACAAAACCATCAGCATGATCCTTAAAAGATAAGTCTGGTGATATTCAAACATTTTTCTTATTGTCAATGAAACACCAAACTAACAGTTAATTGATCCTACTTACAAGTATTTTCTGTGTAGACATAGTTTACTCCTCTGTACCCAAAAAATACACTATTCATTCCTGTTTCAATAACATTTGTGTCCAGCTGTTTTAGGAAATGATTTTGCTTTGTAGGAAATTAAATGAACCGTTTCAACATCTTCAATAGGAACTAATGAAATGAAAACGTGACTGCTGTTATTAGTCTTGGAAGCCGTTTCTAAACAAACCGCTGTGACCATGAATCTCTGTGTGATGAAGGAACATGTCATCCAGCGCGGCAGCGAGGCTCGTTGGCTCATTGACGTGTTTTTAATAGTTTTTTTGGACAACAATGGAGGTCAACGGCACAGAGGAAGAAGATATATTAGGCTTTCGGATACACACACAATACTTATACATAGGATCGATTCATTGTGCACATGAGATGTACTGACAATAAGTAAGATATAGAAAATCGTCAGCCAAATCCTTTAAACTTTGACCCCTTGCTGAGATTTAAAGTGAATCATGAATCATGTGGCCTGAGCTCATTTGAAACTGTAAGGCATGTAGCTCCATGAGTAACAATTAGCAACATTCATAAACAATTTAAAGGCTTAGAGAAATACTTTTACGGTAAGCATAAATATCGATAATACACATATAAGCGTAGCCTCACCTGCAACACCTCCTGTTCAGTATTAAAGCCTGTGTGTTCAGTGTTTGGATCAGCTGTTTAGGTACATCCGCAAACGTGTGTGTCAGCAAGCGTGGATATCAAAGGTATGAGTGTTGTATACGTCCAGGGTCTATACATGTAGGTTTACATTATGTGTTTAAATATGAATGTAAAGATGAACTGTATCTGTGAAAGTGTTGAGTGTAACGGAGCGAGCAGAGTCACAAATCCTCCCCGGTTGTTCCTCAGCGGGAGAACTTCCTGGGTCTGAACGGAGGAACGGCGAGCTGATGCTGCTGCGCCGTCCTCTCCTCCTCTATCGGAGCCAGGTCTTCTGCAGAGCCCCACTTTTTCTTGGAGTGGAACAACGATACCAACTTCCTGTTCCTGTTTCGCTCTCTGGCCTGAGTGACGTGAAACTCTGAGATCACAAGAAACACAAGTGTTACCCTCGACGGAGTTATCTTGGAGTTTTGAGATATTACTTTTTAAGGTTTTCACATCTTGATTGTAAAACTGATCCGCTTGGATGTTCTTGGTCATTTTTCCAAAGAACAGACACCTACAGTAAAGGTATTCTAACAGTTACATTGGAGATATGACTTTCAGACATTAGAAAAATCAGTTTAAAGTAATAGTTTGACATTTTGGGAAATACACCTGTTCATTTTCTTGCTGAGAATTATATGAGAAGGTTAATACCACTCTCATATCTGCAGCCAGTTAGCTTAGCTTAGCATAAAGACTGGAAACAGGGGGAAACAGCTAGCCTGGCTCTGTCCAAAGGTCTAAAATAAAAAAAATCTGCCTACCAGCACCTCTTAAATTCACAAATTATCTCAATTGATTAATCTGTGCAAAAACCTAAGTATAAAAATGATAAGTTTTACAGGCATTATGTGCCAGACTATTTCTTTGCTATTCCAGGAAGTGACTGCTCCCGGCCATAAAATTGTCCAAAATAGGACATTAAACCACAACCTGTTACTTATACACTTCAGTTTTTGCACAGATTAAACAAATTAGATAAAAGGTGTTAATTAGTGAGCTTTAGAGGTGCTGGTAGGTGGATTTTATTTACCTTTTGTCAGAGCCAGACTAGCACTTCCCCTGTTTCCAGTCTTACTGCTAAGCTAAGCTAACCGGCTGCAGCTTCATATTTAATGACATGACATGAGAGTGGTATCATTCTTCTCAAAGCAAATAACCATATTTCCCTAAACTATTCCTTAATAGAAAAAAAATAAGCATCTTATTTTATTTGTTCGACAAATAAATCAAAATTTTGATCACATGTACTGTAGTCAAAGATTTTTAGTTGTTGCTGATTTGTCCCGTAGATACAATTAGAAGATTTTTATCCAACTTGATTTCATATAATGCTTCAAACTCGTCATGCAAACTGTGAGTCTTTCCAAACAAAACATCCTTACACAACTTTACTTGTAGCTTTAATAAAATTGTTGGTTATTATTATATCAAAGCATTCGTAACTCAAAAGCAAAAGTATGAGGCACTCACGCAGCTCGCAGTCTTCCTCTGGACCCTCTGGTTCTCTGATGTTCAGATAATGGCAGGCAAGATGGCCGCTGTAGTCCCTTAAGTTTTCTTTGGCTCCTGATAAGAGAGAAAATAAATCTCTGTAAGGTGAAACTCGTCATAGAAGGCAGCAGGTATGTGACTTTACTGTCACCTGACACCAAGAGCTTAAAGGAACAAACCAGAATCCAAAGGTAAACAAAAATACCTAAATGAGATCTGTGTCCCTCTCTAACTGATTGACAGATCTCTCTTCATGTAAAATCATGTAAATATCAACAGTAAATGAAAAAAACAAGGTTTTTAAGTTATTTACATCAGTAATTATTGTAAACATTGGTGTAAAAAAGGCGTATGATAATTTTTTTATTACATTTCCTTAATTTTATCTGTAACTTTTAAGTTTCATGGTTTGAAATGAATAAAAGCAGTTTTTACCGTATGTCCCTATGAGCAGGTCAAGAATATTCTGATGACCGTGTAACGCTGCAATGTGTAAAGGCGTATAACCCTGTAGAGCAAAAACAAGAGTAAAACAAAGGAAAAACATACATAAAGAACATTTAAAAAGTGTGTTTTCTGAAGTTTTCTCTTTTTCGGGGACACTGGTGATGAAACCTGGCATGAAAACACACCCTTAACAACGCTCACTTCACTGACAAATAAAGGGCAAAGACGGTTTAAAATGTTTTGAATGACACTTTTAACATTTTTACTTTGTGCAGAGTTCAGGGGAATAACTGGTTAAGTGCTGGAAGGGTTTGGTACCTACCCCCTAGAGGTTCCCAGTCCCAAAGGCAGCCAATGAAAACAGCATGGAAAAAAATATACAAATTAGCAAAGGTTATGGAAACACAAGATAATGATAAAAACATAATTGCTAGGGTAATTCGCTGAAAATTGCATACTTTTAGAATTGTGCATGCTGGCACATAGACACACTGTTTTGGGAAACAATTAACATGACATGACATGATTTATTAGCGGAGTACTCCTGCGGCTCGACAACACGTGCTGCTGTAATACATTTGCACAGCTGGATCTTCACGGAGATCATTTAGGAACATTACATCACTGAAGGGGCACAATAGAAGGAACCAGCAGAAATGTTGTTGTCCTGTTGTTATCCATTCAAATCAAACCTACATACCCATCAGCTCCTGATAAAAGCCTCGATACTCACATGCTGCAAAAAAAAAAAGAAGAATGACGTGAAGAAATCAATCATTGTGCACATCACAGAAAAGCAAACTGCAATGTATTATTGAATTAAAGGGGCATTCCACCAGTTTTACACATACAGTACCAGTCAAATTTTTTGAACTTTTGACCAGTACGGTAAAGGTTAATTTATTCATCATGAGGAAGTACTGAAAACCGTATCATTTATTCTGTGGCTCTCAAGTCTGTAATCAGTCAGGCAAGGTCAGAAAAAGTGAAACCAGAAGTAAGAAAACCTCAAAATCACAGTAACACTTGTAATAATGCAAATGACTTTAAATCAAAACTGGAACATAACAGTTTCATTCCATATGTTAATATCAGGACAGTCATTTTTTTTAAGCGATACTGTTTATTCCATAGTTCTGTTTTTAGCAGCCTTTAATCATCATCTTTTCTTTTCAACAACTCATCTTTCTTAAAAACTAAAAAATATATATATTGGATTCTTGTACCGGAACAGAGTTTGAACAGAAAACACATTAAACAATCTACCAGCGGATGCCAGTAAACTCCAGGAACACGCTTCATGTTTTTAGAAAAACTAATGATGCAAATTCTGAGTGAGAGATTGCATTGAGCTACAGATGCTACTGTACGTCAGGACTTTGTCTCTCTATGAAAGACACTGTTGAGTTGCATTATGGGAAATGTAGGATCCAGTATTTTTAGAGCTTGACCCACATTGGGGATTAAAAGTCAGGATATCTCGGCCTCTGCTGCTTCGATTTTTAACCATTCTTCTGTTAATTTTTGCACAAAAATGAGCAATAGTAAATAGGTGGAATGCCCCTTTTAAATCACTGCTCATTGAAAGAAAAGAAATTGCACTCACTGATTTAGTGTTGACATCAGCACCGGCATTAGCCACGAGAGCCGCCATGTCCTCGTTACCATGTTTGGCGGCCCAGTGCAGAGCTGTCTGTGTACGAGAAGGAAAGAAGAGTCATTCATAAAAGAGACACGTCTCCACTACGATGTTGCGTACTATTGTCAGCAATTGTAATTACTGTGGCATCATTACAAGTTGTCTACAATGTGCGGGGCAGCTTCTCATTGGCTGTATGAGGGCAGAGGGCCAGCTGCGCACAGAGGGGAGCGGACGAATGGAGGGATGGTGAGACGGAGGGATGGAGAGATGGTTTCCTGCCATCTAACGGAGCCTAATTACAAAACAACACAGCACTGTGCCCACAGTTGGGGGGCCCGGCCGCCTGTCACCAGGGGGGAAGATTGATGATGTTAGTGTGACCCGCAGAGGGGAGACCCACCCAGACATCAGCGCACTACTGTCAGCACACGTCAAGCGGGGGGGGGAACACGGGCCCCCAGCGCTACACTAAAGATACACCCACATGCGAACATGCTGAATGTGTGCGTAAATGTGAAAATAATAAGACACATGTATGTAGCAGAAAAGTCACAAACCACATCCACCTGTTTGACTTGAACTGTGATCTCCTCTTGTTTTTCCTGCACACTTTAAGCTGCGTAATTATGGGCTATCAACAGGTGAAAGCGGAGCGTAAGTGCAGATGTCGGCTAAGAAACCACATCCATCCCCTCTGAGTTTGACCCTTAACACACTGAATCAAACAGTAACCATTTCAGAATTACTTATTAACTGTGCATGGATGAAAACCTTATAACCTCTATTTTTGGAGGCTTTCATGCTTGAAAACTACTTTTCTGAGCTCCTCAGAGGTTGTGGGGTTTTTTTTATCAGATGGCTACAACATGCAGCTTTATTTGTAGGACTTCATCTTGTCTTTCTTTGTTTGGAAAAATTCATAACAGAACCAGTTATATTTTTGTAAAATCTGGAATTTTTCAACTCAATCACACTTTACTCAAATAATATCCTCAATAAAAATGAAACTTGTGGTTCCACCTTCAGACTTCAGGAGCTGTGCGATCTGAAATGAGCTGGCATCTACACCTGTTGAGTGTTGTCTAACACATATACCAGATGACTCATTTCATATACATTTGTCAGATGCTTTCTTAAAAGTTTCTGCCACTCTTCAACTCAAATACATGTTTGTGCCTCTCATGTATAACCGTTACAACTGAGTCACAGAGCAAAAGAGCCAGAAAAAGAATTACCCGGCAATCTTTGAAAAAATCAGTTGTTCAACAACACTTAAAGCTACAGGATGTATGTTTTTTTCTTTTATTTTTTTTAGTTGAAATATGCTCCGAAGCATGTCTTAACGTAGAGAGGTGCTGTCAAAGTCTTGTCTGACTCATTAAACAACCTGGCAGCAGTACAGAAATATTTCCTTCTTAAGTTTGTAAGCGAGTCTCGCCCTTCTAACCAATAAGAGAAAGTCAAAGTCAGTGGTGGGAGCGCATGTGAACACACTTCTGGTTTACTACTTCTCTCATACTGAGGCTCCAAGCTAGCATTAGCTGCTGGAAGACAGTCGCTATGGCTTAACTCACAAGCTAGCAAGCTCTTGATACCTGCTCCGTGATCTCTGTTTCTTCTGCTGTTTGCTAAACCGACTTGATCAGCATGTATTTGAAAATGAGCGCAAGCAGGCTGCATGGTTTCACAGACTCTCATACTGCAGGGTGGGGGCTGGAGGGAGGTGGGTCTTAACAATCTACCATCTAACAATCATATAATTTTGTTTACAGCGCATGTTTAAGTGCGGTTTCAAATAGCACAGTTTATTTGTTTTTCAGAGAAACTACAGCTAAGATCTCTGACTCAAATGTGATGTGATACATGAGAAGCTAGCACACTGCTTGAACATGACACAAGTCCTTTCGTGTTTTGTGTCGAGCCAAGACATCAAATTCTTGCTAATTGTTGTGCAACAAGCCTGTCCAACAGCTGGCAAGAGAAAAATGTCTCCTTGTATCCACTGAGGGGAATGAGGAAGTGATATGAAGGTACCCTTCTATGTGTCGAGCGTCTGGGAGACAGATTGTGATAGATGCTGTCTGGCTCGAGTATCTCCATCTCTTTTGTCTGTCCCCTGTCATGTCTGAAGACAGATTGGCCAAAGGGCTGTTTGACAGACAGTTCGGCAGGTCTCCCGGTGGGCAGGAGTGACGGACGAGGTTGAACAGGATGCAGCGTCTTCCCTTCCTGCGCCTCTCGTTTCTGTTCCTGCCCACCAGGCACCCCCCACCGACCTGTCCGATCACTCAGGGACGGCTCTGTCCCCCCCCCGCCACACGCTCCCCAGTGAGGGAAGTGGTGGCTAAAGAGGCCTCGCATCAACGGGAGACACAATGGCCTGTGTGCCTGACACTTTTCTAGATGTGGAGGAAGACAGAGAGGAGTGATGGGATAATAATGTACTTACAAACTGTGTGGCAGAGGAAGTCCATCACAGCAGGGACAGAGGACGACATCATGAGGAGAGCAGGAAGAGAAAAACAGACTTGATTTAGGTGAGATGTAGGATGTAGGTGTTTCAAGCCAGTTCACCTTTAAGCCACTGTTTGAAAAGCATACCTATAAAACCACCTGATCCTAACGAACATTTGGTCAGAACAGGAAACACTTAAGTCCTCCCAGGATGAAGAGTAATCCCTTCAGTCCTGGTCAAACATGTGATTTAGAGCTGAGACGTTTGGTACAGTTAACATAACTTCTGTTGAGCAAGGTCCAAAACTTGACAAATGCACGTCAAACACCATGCAGTGACTCCCAGTTTGATCTGGTTCTCATGAGTCCTGTGACCTTTTTGATTCTAGGTGAGGTATCTCTTGTACGCAATCTGTGGCAAAGCATCCACCTCTGCTGAACAGAGGAAAGGCTGAAGCTAAAAGGGAACATCAAAGAGGCCTGAGGGGGGACTTAGCACCTTCCCAGGGACACAACCAGCATTGTTCTACAATTAATCCCAGCCTGCTCTATTACTTTCAGATTATCTTTAAGTGGGTGAAGTCTTTGTGGGGCATTAAGGCTCTCCTTAATCTCTCACCCCCCCCCATCTCCCTACACTTCAATGGCGGCCGTGCTATCTTGTCCGGGTGGGGAGAGCAGAGGCTTAGGGCTACTCTTAGAAGGTGGTCTGCCATGGCCACAGGACAGTGTGAGAACTGTGACACAGGGGAGGGACAACAAACATGAGCTCAAATCTCTTAAGCGCACAGGGAGACAAATAAAAGGATTTGGGTTGTCAGGGGGCACAGGAGCTAAAAAGCTATCTTTCATAATCCTTTTGATAGTGGACCTTTGAAATGCATGATCTGGATGTTTTAACACAGGGTTCTCAGAATACTATTAAGGGGAAAATCTCGACAGAATGAGCTTGTGAAAGTTATACAAGCAGGTCTGAGAGCGAGGAGTTTTGTATTGTTTGGTATCACAGTCGAGAAATCGGTAAACACGGAGCTGAAATACGGTGAGTTTTAACGCAGGTAAACTCGCTCCTACAGGCTAGTTGTTGGTGTTAAGAGTTATTACACACAAGGTGAAGACAGAAGTTTGAGATGAAACTCACCCCCTTGAGAAGGATGGTCATGGTCACAGTCGGGAGGGTCAAAATTAGAGAAAAAGAGGCTTTAAGTCAGACAAAACTCATATAATAAACAACATCCAATACAGTATTATGAGTTTATAGTAACTACATCTTACACAACAACATGCAACAGGTTATATTCAGTAATATATCAAATACTCACTGAGGTGAAGTCCTGGTTTGACCCACAAAAAAAGAACAAAACACAAAAGACCATATTAGTCAAACCATGAATAAATGATTCCAACAATTCCTTTTTGAGTTTTTGAGAAAAAGTGTCTTTTTATGAGCTTTGTTCAGGACAATTCTGGTTAATTTCAACGTGGGTCTTATTTGCATAGTTTTGTTCAGTTATGATAACACTGGACTCACCGAACTGATTGCTGAGATTGCAACAATGTCAGACGGGGTCAAGAAAACCCCGAGCGGTCAAACAATCAGGTTTTAAATAATCAAGGTTGTAAACAAACCAGATTATTTAAACCCCTTTATTTGGAGGTAAAACTCTGCACAAGCTCTTATTACAATACTATCTTACAGACCTCACTGGCTTTGGGTTTTACAAAGCTGTTTTATGAGTTTGTTATTTAAAAAAATGTTGCACTTGACACATTTCAGTGGGAATTAATTATCGAGAAGGAAGTTTGTTGTCCTGTTTGAGAAGGTGGTGGAAGTCCTTTGCTGATTAAAAGATTTGAGGGAAAGACTTGTAGAGAACCATAAAGAGACTTTTCTTAAAGACATGCTTCTGTGAATATTCACAAAGGGTATAATGTGATATTTCAGAGGGAGGCCTGCTTGCTACAAGTCTTGAATTAGCTTGTTTACATTTGAACATTTTGAATCAGGTGCTTTATCAAAACTAAAAAGAGGTGAAAGAAAGAAGAAGCTTTGATTAACAAGTTTCACTGCATTTTTCCCTTTGCTGTGGAGAGTCTTAAAAATTTTTCTGGGACAGTTTTGTTAAGTTTATTTAAGTACAAGATAACAAGCTAGCAAGGCTAATGAAAATTAGCCAACTGACAACTTGTTGATTGTTTCTGTCGGTCACATGACCCTCACCTTGCAGGACACACTGAAGCACTCCCTCAAAAGTCAGTTTTTTCTAATCCTCTTTTACTGTTCTCCTTTTTTGTCTCTTTCAAATAAATTTGGCTAACCTTGTGATTTGTTTAAAACCTGGCTCACTGTCCGCCTCATCAGACCTTATTTTTTGTAGCATTCCCGGATTTCCAGATATTATTACCAACAGGACTGATGGCCAAAAATATGAAAATAAGATCCAACTTGTAATAAACTGTAATTATCCTTTCAGAGGCAGAGAGAAGTGCTGCTACCTTCTTGTGTGCCAGCGAGGGGTCTTGTCTGAGCAGCTGAGAGAGATCAGGGACTCGAGCGCCAGCAGCGGAGTAGATCCACTCCTTCTCTATAGGGTCCAGCTAACAAACAGAGAAAGGTGGGGGGAAGGTGGGGGGAAGGTGGGGGAGGGAGGGGGGGGTTTGTTGGTATGTCAGACGTGCCATGTGCACATACACATATGCACAAACACAAACACACCCTAGTGTCCACATCCTGTTGTGGGCTCTTTTGATAGTGCTGAAGCTACAACCCTCTAATCCATTTCCTACAAACGTCTGACTCATTGTCAACTGACACATTGCGGGAGACACCCATGTTCACACCACACCAACTTTAACGGTTTTTACTTTTACCTCTGTTAGTGGTTTAACAGGAACACGGAGTGATACCGCAATGTTCATGTGTCACTGAGTAAGAGACACTTAACTCAAAGGTTATTCATCCTCTACGCTGTTTTTGTAGTAAGAGAAGCAATAAGAAAGAACATGAAAAGGACTTACAGCGACAGCAGTGGAGCCCATGCTGCCCGTGCACTCCTCGTCTTGTTCCGGCTCAGACTGAAAAGACAGAGAACGTTACTCAACGCTGACAAAATGAGCAACAGTGGTGCAAGATAACTGTGCTGTATGAGTTATAATGCTCACACAGCATGATACAACATCACAGGACAAACACACACACACACAAATAATCACACTGCTGTGATGTTTTCCAGCTGATGAGACATGACCAAAGGGTGTCAGACAGATAGAGGGGTAATGACAAAGCGAGACAGAGGTGACGGTTTCACAGGTTAGGGGTAATGAATAACAATCCAATTAACAATTAACCAAAAAACAACACGCCTGCAGTGAGGCCATGTGTTTTTGTCACTGGTTCAGTCTAAAGAGGGTCAAGAGAAGGAAGAAAACAATGAACACACCCTTCTAGCAGTGTATAAATGTGTCACTTTGGCTGATTTATGTGAGAGGGGAGAGGTTTTTTTTCTACTTCATTGCAAATTGTTCTCAGATCATACAGAGACATGATGTTGAAACACTTGGGCCTTTCATGTGTCTTGAATAAACTGCCACACGTCAACGTGCCGAACATGAAAAGTGGAGGGTTAGTATTTATCCAGCCTATTCCAATCTGGCACATGCCCATTTTTTTTTCTTTTTTTTTGTACTTTTGGTGGAAACCAATAATAGCGGGCAGTGAAAAACACTAGGAGGTTGCCAGTAAAATACACTCCCATCACTTTCTCTCTTTCTTTTTTTTTCCAGTAATAGTAGAGTCAGTTGCTTCACCTTGCATTAGATGTGGTGTTGGGAACAATAGAGTGAAATGAAACTTTATCTCAACAATCAAAACAAATTTCCAGAAGGGGAAATCAGCTGACCGACAGTGACATTTCACACAACAGGGGGATTCAAGCTATAAATGTTATACAATTAAACAAGACAAGAGTCTACAGCCATACTAGTGACTCTCTGAGGTACTTTGAGCTAAACATGCTCACAATGAGTGTGTTTGATCTTGTTCTGGATATGACGTTTACATGAAACACAAGAAACCAGGTTATTAATCTCGCTATAATCTGTGAAAGTTTCTGTGATTGTTCAGAAACCTGAATAAGGTTAACATGTCAAAACAAGTTTATCTTTATTTAACCCAATACCAAAAGTTCGCCTCGAGGGGATTTACAGTCCGTACACAACATCCTCTATTCTTAGATCTTTTTTTGGATAAGGAGAAACTCCCCCAAAATAACCTTTATCAGGGAAGAAATGGAAGAAATCTCAAGAAGAGCAACACAGGGGGGATCCCATGCAAAAGATGTTGTGTGTACAAAATAAACCAAATAACAAAATTACAGTATTTTTATATTTTATGCCATGCTATTCTGGTTTATATTGGAGTACTCCACAAATAGTGTTTACATGTGCAACACATAATACTCCAAAAACCTGATCATTCAGGATACGGGTTTGCATGTAAGCAATAAATGATGATGGGAATATCATCTGTTTTGCAGGTAATTGATCATAAATCAAAGTAATGGACACATTCAAATTTTGATCTGATAACGGCGTTAAGAGGAAAAGTCTGAGGATCATCAAAGTTCATCGTCTGGGAACCTTGAATGTCATAAATGTACAGAGTGTTGGGCCGACCAATCGTCAGAGAGTCATGCCACTAGCATGGCTAATAAAAAGAGATGTTTTGCCTTTGATGTCCCAAAGTGATAAAACAGTGATAAAGTGATAAATGTGTCACTGTTTAATGCTGCTCTCATATATGCTTGAGAGGTGGTTGTTAAAATGGTAGTTTTGTCCTCAGCAGAGAACTGTAGCTGCTGTTTGCTTGTTACTCTGGATTTCAACAAGTTTTCAGGGATGGAATAAAAGTTTCAAAGCATCCATAGAAACTTCTCGAACCTCCTGCAGCATGATCTCCTCGGTACCTTTTCTCCACCGTGAAACCATCACGATCGACTGTGACCGACATGAAATCAGACTGACCACAGCTGCTCCTCTCTAAGAAGGACTAAACTACAAAGTGAGATACTGGGAAGGAATATAAATACATTTCACCTTAAAAGAACCAGAAATTATCTTCCCCAGAGAATCATTCTGCATTTGGGAGCACGATATTACGAATTTCCTATCAAGCTTTGCATGAATAACAAAAACAGTTTAGAGCCTCAGGTGCTCTGATTAAGAATAACGTTACAGAGAACCAGCCAGGTAGCTTCTGTAAAACAACTGGCTGTCGTTAATAGAAAGTTCAGTCACTAATACCTTAAGCAAACTCACTTAATCTGACTGAAGCACTGTATTAACACACTCCAACATATTTCATCTGTCTATTGTCTCAAGCCACCAAGAAAAGCCACATATCTTCCTCTGAGATGAATCCCAATCTCTTTAATGAGCACAGATGATTATTATCTTTCTAATGAGTTCCAACATGTTGCTCTTTAACATAATAACAGAGAGCTTCATTTAAATGCAGATTCTTTCCCTTTTCTTCCAACTGGTCCTCCTCCCACTCAGATTCAACAAACTGTAGGTTACAAATCCAGGTAATTAACTTAGCACCATCTGGTGGTTAACAGAGGAACCGCTGGAGTAGTTTTCACCCTTTCACCTACAAGATGTGCCCTTTCTCTGACCAAGTACAGTGAAATGTGATTTAATATCTTTTTAAAATAACCCACAGTGAGTTTGGATCTAAATGTCTTTTGGAATAAGATGATATTCATTAAGAAAAACTTAATAAAAAAGGTTACATTACTCCAAATCAGCATATTTTACGGGGCGTTAGTGTTTTGTTTGACTTAATAAATGACCGAAGAGTGAGCTTATGTTTATACAATTACTTCATCATAGTCGTTTGAACAACTTTCTGAAGAATTTAATTTGTCTAAACATGACTTTTATATTTTTTTTACAATTGAGACACTATCTTCAGAAATAAAAGGAGTGTGAGAACATACGTAGGCTGCCAATCTGAACTCGAAAAACTGATTATTGCTCTTGACAAAGACGGTAAAAAGAGGAAAAATCTATAAAGTCCTGCAACATGAATCCCTTAATAATAGTTTGGATATCAAACAAATGGGAATTGGAAATGAACAATTTCAGATGAATTCTGGGAGGAAACATTTGAAACTGGACACGAGGTCTGACTGCAACTAATGATTATTTTCATTATAGATTAATCCACCGATTATTTTCTCAATTTATCGATTTAATATTTAGTCAATGAAATTTTAAAAAAATAGTAAAAAAATGGCATTCACACTTTCTCAGAGCCCACAGTGATGTCTTCAATTTGCTTGTTTTGACTAAAGGTCCAAAACCTAAAGATATCCAATCTACTGTCATATGTGACAAAGAAAAACAGCAGCTGCAACCAAAGAACATTTAGCATTTTTGCTTGAAAAATGACTGAAACAATTCATCAATTATCAAAATAGATTCGATCGATTCTTAGTTGAAGCCCTAAATTTGATATCTGCTCAGATATTCTGAGCTTCTTGAGCAGATTGGTCAGTCATGCTGTGATCAATACATGTTAAAAACAGTTTCTTTGTCAATGTCAGAAAATATCAGTTATGTTCATTCAGTCACAGCAGGTGAGTTTATCTTCCACTGGAACAGCCTCATCCATGAAAACCATGCAGACTTTAGCTTTATGCTAAATTATGCTGTCTGCTGTCTTAATTTCTGGATTGTACTGTGATGGCAGATTATTAGCGACAGAAGAATTTAGAGTCTGAACTGAACCACGTATCATCACTCAGACAGCGACAGATCATGTCTCTGCCTCCTCGTCAGGCTTGTTTTGGTGGAAAAGGAGTGACGTAGCCTGACACTAATAAACTACAACACACATGCCTACGTTCACTAGCCACTGTTAAAGGATATGGCTGGATTTTCTATATTTTTCTTATATTGTCACACCGCTGCACTGGATGACGTTCCTTCATTATGAAGAGTTTGGTCACGGTTGTTCTCCAGAGAGTTGTTCTGTGTAAGGCAGAGTTAGCTTCATTAGCTTGTTGTGCTACATATCACAACCTACTGACTTTGTACTAAAGATATTTGATAAAGGTACAATGTGATATGAAGTCAAGAGGTTCTGATTTGTACCTCGCCCATAATCTTCGTGATGAAGGAACATGTTATCCAGCGTAATGATGAGGCTCATTGATGTGATTTTAATAGTTTTTGGACAACAATGGAGGTCTACAGCACAGAGGAATAAGATCCATCAGGCTTTGGATGCACACACAATACTTGTAAGAAGATAAATTCATTGTTGGTTTGGTTTTGGCTCTATGGGTGGAACTCTCAATCAGCCAAATTGTCACCTTTGACCCAAAATCTTTGTCCAGCTCATCCTCCTCATTGCTTTGCCCTGAGGGTTCCTGGATATGGACAAAGAAACTATAAACGAAGGAAGGGTCATTACATCACAATACCAACGTTATAATGCTCTGCTTGGTGCCAGAAACACTTCAGAGAATATAAACTGATTTTTCCAAATGTGCGCATTTGTCAATTTGGGCTCCAAATAGTATCCAGATGACTATAGACATACTATACAGGACTCATGATGAATCATTAAAATGCTCAAAAAGTTGCAAGTGAAGTGTCCCTTGAAAATATTGAGTTTAGGATAAATACATTTTGTTAACAAAATCTGTATTCTTCATTCCTTCTCTCCTCCTTTTATTTCGATCAGGACGCTGCTTCACAATGATCGACAGGGACAATAACAGCTAATGTTACGGGAATATCACATATTCAAATGAAACATTTACAAACCTCCTCTGATCATTAACTGTGCATTGGTAGGCTTTAAACTAACCTTTAGCTATGAAACAACAAAGGCCGTCTGTCCGCCTGGTCACCATATCAAAAACTGTAGATTACATTTCATAACGTTAGCTAACGGGCTCAGAGTTCAACCTCAATCATATATGCATAAGAAGCTCCAGTCCGTTATTAATCTAGTAAAACATTAACGTAACTTGCAAGCAAATCATGTATTGAATTATACATACAAATCAAACAAAATGTACCTTAAATACACATGAAACATTAGCTAAATAACAACACAACAACATAGCGGTGCCTCCATCACCCAGACTGTGAAACCAAGAGAGGAAAGATGAAGGTGCCCGTTCAACGCTACGCTAACTACCCGGAGCTGAGCGTGGCACCAACGTGCGTTCACGTGCTACACAGTGACATAATGACCCTTCCTTCTTTTACAGTTTCCATGGATGTGGACGACAGGAGGTTGCTGTAGAGTGTGCTGAATGCTGCCTGTTACTGTCTGCTGGTCCTACAGACAATAATGTGTGATAAACTCAGACTTTCTCTGATGCCAGTGTGTGTTCACAGGACAAACACGTAGCTGTGTCGTGTGATGGCTGAGTTTTAGCAGCCAGCATTAGCACTTTGCTTGCTCTTTTCTTCCCTTTCGCCATCTGGGTGTGGACAGATAATGTTTGCTTTAGTGCCTGTTTGATCAAATCATGCGCGAGGATATTCCACCAGCGGCAGAAAATACATTAATCTTATAAATCTATGATTAAACGCTCAAGTTTATCGCATGAACAATATGTAAAAGTACTTCCAGAGGATTACTGTGCATTTAACCAGCACACATTGTGTTTATTTTCACAACAGTCAAGTGCTTCTATGCATTAGTTTTATACAACTCCACCCTTTATGTAAACAGATAAGCCCTTTGACCTTCCTTTTTCTTCCAATAGCAGCTAACTTGAATTTGGCCCAATGAAAGGGTATTTTTCTATTCAACAGTGTTCCTCTGTGTAAATATCCATGCCGCAGGACCATCACTGAATACTGACACAATGCTAAGAGCGAAAAGGCAGAATACACTAACAAAGACGGCCTTGTTTCGAGGTAAATGCGTCATTCCCATGAAGAGTAAACATGGCGTGCTGGGTCGATGGCAGATTCAGAAAGTTGCATTTTAGCACCCCGGTGTTGATGTTGAATCATCCCTGCTTGCTTATAGAAAAGAATAGTTTTAATTCACCTCTGCGGCACTTTCGGGCTCTCCACACGACATCCGCTCATCTTGAAGCTCCTTCTGGGGAAGGGAGGAGGTCGAGGTGTCCGTCACCTCCCATTGTACAGCGGATGGTGTTCTGTTGGGGCTCAAGTGTGTCTGTCCGTCCACTTCTGTCCCCTGATGTTTGGTGTCTCGCTCCTGCAGCGATTGTCTGTATTTCTTCTTTAGGAAAAGGTACTTCTCACCCTGTGAGACAGTCAAAAAGCACAATATAGCTTTAAAAAGTAGAAAAAGTCATGGCACAGACACAACTCCTCCTGACCAGATGCCATCTGATACAGTTTCTCACAGTGTTTTAATGTGTTTATCTAATAATGGAATTTATATTTATCTATACCAGTGTTACTCACATTTCTAATGTTCTTCAAATCAAATTATTCAGGGACCAAATCACATTAAATTAATGTGTTAATTTCTTTACACATTAACATCAATGGAACAAACTGCAAGGATCTGGACTTAAACATTTTCAAGCAATAATGAGTTATGTTTGTAAATGATTTATATAATGTAAAATCTGTAGGGTGTTATTTTGGTGTTACTGTTAACAGCTTGTGTGTGTGATTTAGTTCAACCTTTATGTTGAAAAAAAAGATCTCCATTTCAATAAAACCACCTGATTCAAAGACTAGTTTGGACATATGCTTATTCGCCCAGAGTTAAATATACAGTATGAAGATCGAGCCGTGATACAATTAGCTTAGCTTAGCATAAAGACTAGAAGCAGGGGGGAAATAGCTCACCTGGCTTTGTCCAAGCATTTAAAAATCTACCTACTAACACTTCTAAAGCTTACTATTTAACTCATTATAGCTAGTATTTTTTAAACATGTACAAACAAAATGTAATGTAAAATATAAAAAGAACTAAATGTGGTTTTACAGAGAGTTACATGCTCTAACTGCACCTGGAGAAGAACTAGTTACAGCAGCTAACGCCCTATAAAACCACAACTTGTCATTGTTTAATTTACTGCCTGAATAAACCAGATATAACTGACATATAATAAACAGTAGAAGTGCTGTTGAGTGATTTTTTTTTTTATGCTAAGCTAAGCTAACCATCTCCTGGCCTGGCTTTTTTTATTGGTGAAGCAGGACAAACTCAAGACATAATAAATATAAAACAACATTGCAGAAACTCAGACATACAGAGGAGGGGGCTGACACTGCGTAGAGGTGGGATGCATGTGGGTTAGTAGAAGTGTGTGTGTGTGTGTGTGTGTGTGTGTGTGTGTGTGGTAGATGTAGAGATTTTGTGTAACAACAGACAGAAAAGAGAGAATACACTCACAGAGAACTTTACTGTGTGCAATCTAATATAACAGCTCTGCCATAAATTCTACTTTTAGAAGAAAAAAACATAAAATAAACCTTTCTGACAATGTCAACAAAAACTGAAAATGTATAAGCTTCATAAAAGTTCCTAATAAAGTGCTCAGCATGTGTATATATACAGGATATGTGTATATATACAGTTGGATATTAATAATAATAGTAATTATTAAAAGAGGAGAAAAACAGAGAAGCTTTCAGACTAAAATAAACGAGTGGTATCGATCATCTAACATCTAAAAATACAGTCTGTGCACAAAAACTCCGATTAATCTGTCCAGTAACATTTTTACTGGCATCGATATGTGAAGATTCTTCATAAAAATAGTCTGAAGGAAACTGAAAACTGCAGC
Organism: Thunnus thynnus; assembly: GCF_963924715.1. Taxonomy (NCBI): domain Eukaryota; kingdom Metazoa; phylum Chordata; class Actinopteri; order Scombriformes; family Scombridae; genus Thunnus; species Thunnus thynnus. The sequence continues at coordinate 28,061,450 of NC_089522.1, read as the reverse complement.
TGCAGTCCCTCGAGGGGAAACCAGTGGGTACAACAAGTTCTGCAGAAAACAAAGTGAGAAGACAACTCCTTGCCAGATTCAGTTCAGTTTCATAGCAGTCATTCCTTTTTTTTTTTTGTGATAAGCATCAGTGTGGAAATATGAATAGAGATCATGTGAGCAGAGCTTTTTTTTCTCCACAAAAGGTAAAAAACACTTCAATAGTTTACTTACATTCTCTGACTTCACCACAGCGATTCGGTCAATGATGAGCTTGAATTCCTCTCTGTATTTAGCTGCAGGGGGAAAAAAAACAAAAAAACATTTGGAGTGAAAAATTGAAAACTAAATATAGATACTAATTCCTCCCATTCAGTGGTACATTAGTGTTTCCAAAAGCCATAAAACGTTAAATAAAGGTGAAAAGAAACTGTACAAACTCAAGCTCAGCTGTTTCCTATGAACGACAGGAATAAATCACACTGTGTACATTATTAATGTATGAATGTGCACTTAATTCTGTTTAAAACCCCTGGACAATCCTGCACCTTATCAATATCTACCTGACTTGCACTAATGCACATTGTATTATAGCCTATTAACATCATTGAACAGTGTATACTAGTATATTCTACTTATGTTTATATCTCTAGTCTCTATTCTGTTTTTATTGATTCTACTTCTTTTTATATCTGAGTTAGTCTATGTAGTTATTGTCCTCATTATTTTTGTATTTTGTGATGTCATGTGGCTGCTGTAACACTTCCCTTTGGGGTTAATGACGTACTCTATCAATATATGTATCTATAGAGATATGTGTATTTATGTGAGCTACAGTCGCCTGAGTGAGATGCTGGTTTGTGTTTCTTTATTTGCAGTAAAGATGAAACTGCAGTGGGAGGAAGATCTGCTGCTGCACAACAACAAGCTAGATGCAGAAAATTTGCAAAAAAAACAGCTGCTTCAACAAAAAAAACAGAAGCAAGACATGCTAGAGTGAGGAAGGAGGTCCCTCTCCAGCACGAGCAAACATCACAGAGCATCCCCAAAGACAAAAAAAAAAAACCCTGACTCATTACAGTATATCTTTCCTGTGGGAACCAAACAGACCGCTGCTGACGAGCTGATAGACATCATCAGATAAAGCTATCTGTGTCTGTTTACAGATATTCAGACTTGTGCGGTCTGTGCGATTAAGAGCTGACTCTCTTGTTATCAAGAAGCTTTGTCAGCTGCACAAGCACAACATTTTTCCTGGCGAAGGTATTCCATTCATGCCTAGGTGTACGCGGTCATGCAGCTCTGGACAATTGAAGTGTTTCCCTTTTCCTGATGTGGACGGAAAGAACATTTGTTGTGAGATAATTGCTCGGCTCACGCTCACAACAACAGGAAATCCAAAGGAAGCGGCAGCCACTTACGTCTGTCTCAACAAAAGGATTCTTTGCCTACCACAGCGTGTAACAAGGTATACATGCTAGTTATTTATTAGCCAGAGGTCTGCACAAATAAGCAGCACACACGTCCACACACACATCCCCCCCCCTCCTCCTCACTCTTCCCTGCACCGCTACATGTCCAACCATGCCCCAGTTTTGCGACCTGATGAAAAAGCAACCCCCCCCCTCCCCCCCACCTCCATATTAGAGGTCCAAATCCAGTCATGCATGTGGACTTAATTATGATTAAAACACTATCATCACAATTACGACATGAAAAGCTGCAACCACATGCTACGACAGACTTTAAATATGTGGGAAGCACTTTTCTAATTGGACTGCCATGTCAGATGGCAGAGTATCGAGGCAGCTTTCTAAACCTCTGTCAACAACTGCGGTGCTGACTTAGCATCTGGACGGTACGTGCTGGCGACTGCGGCGCAAGGTCACATTGGATAATCATTTAGGGGGGTTTGAAATATGTTTGTATTTCAGACGGTGCCAAAGGTAAAGGCACTGTCAGATTTACAGCAATGATAAATGGATCATTACAAGCGTATTATTTGTTTTTTGGGCCAATAAGAACTGTAGGTATTCTGTCATTAGCCAGTTTTAAGTGTTTTATCTTTTAAGGAATTCAGTGGGATGTGTATCCACACTCAGTTGCCAGTTTGTTAGATAGACCTTGCTGAAAGAAGCAGCCAAATTAGGGCTGAAACTAACAATTATTTTCATTATCAGTTCATCTGTCGCTCACTTTCTCCATTAATCAATTAGTTATTTAGTCTATAAAATGTCAGAAAATGGTGAAAAATGTTGATAACTGTTTCCTAAAGCCTGAGACGCAACCTAAAATATCTTGTATTGTCCCAAAGATACCCAAAGATATTCAGTTTACTGTCATAGAGGACAAAAAATGAGAAAATATTCACATTTAGGAAGGTGGAATCACAGGATTTTTTCTTAAAAATTAAAGCGAGACTGTGCAACTTTTGAAAGAAGACTTAACACATCTACACATCTGTTATGAATACAAAGTTTAATTTATAAGCAATAACTGCAATATTGCTCTGATAACACACTCAGGAGGTTTGATGCTACAGCTTAACTTGGTCTGCTATGACTATTAGCTTCATGTGGCTAACTTTAGCTAACGTTAGCAAACTTTAGACATATTCAATGCTGTGTAAAACTAGGCCAGGTTGGTGACTCGTCCTCTACTTGTGTTACTATCACACTACATTTTACTATGTCACAGATGATTTATCACAAGAGTAAACACACCAAACCTCACCACACACATGTGTTGTTTCCAGGATGTTATTATGTATTAACGTGATAGAGTGACACCTCGTTCACTCTACGAAAAAGCTGCTCACCAGGAACATTTCTTCAAAATGTTCTTAACGCTGAGTGTACACAGCATCAGGCTGCATATTAAGCTGCACTACACAGCAATATCTGTTTAAATATTACAAACATTAGCTAACGTTTACAAGCCACCATAAACTACCGGTCATACCAGACCAAGTCAAACTGTAGACGACTCTATTGAGCTGATAATATTGTATTTTATTGCTTAACAATTCAACTGTTCATTGATATCAGGAATATTGTATTAGTCTACTGTAGCTTTAAAGGACAGAGTCACAATATGTCAAGTCTCTCTTAACACAACAGTCAGCATGTAAACACTGGAAGAGGTTTTCCAAGAGGAGGCCAAAATCCACAGTGAGTCCACACAGTCATTTGTGCAAAAATGTATTTAAAAGTTCATCTGAAGCTTATATGAGGCTCCAGCAGTCTGAGTTAGTCATATCAAGTGGATATCTGTCACATTTACAGTCTTTTTAACATCCAATTTCCTCTTTGTGTTTCCTTGTAGTGTTTCCTTGTTGAGCTGCAGTGAAAGTATAGTAACAAAAAGAGGAACTTTGTCACTAAAAAGACTGTAATGTTGAAAGATTTCTACTTGATTTGACTCATTTGGATGCTGAAGCTTCATATTAGCTTCAGATAAACTTTTAAATACATTTTTGCACAGAAGGAGGACTGTGGATTTTGTCTCCCATCATTTACATTGTAAATACATTATGAAGGAATCTTCAAATGGTCAGTATGAACAGGAGGAACGATTACAGCAAGAAAAACATGTTTCAATGTTCATTTGGGCCACAGACTGTTGTTTTAAGACAGACTTGAAAAATTGTGAAGCCGCCCTTTAAGTGGGACAGGATTTGTTGCAGGGCTGTTGTATTAGACTGATCAGTTAGATGTACATGTAATAAACCAGTGTCAGGATGCAACTAACAATTATTTTCATTATCCACTAATCTACAGATTAGTTTCTCAATTAACTGATTATCTGGTATTCTCAGTATTTTATTCCCATACTTTTTGTGACTTAACATCTGTTTATTTTTTGTTTTCTTATATGTTGTTGCACCAGGACTCGAGTAATGTGAATTTAGTTCCTTTACATGTACAATGACAATAAATCCTTTAAATCTGACAAGCAGGGACCAGAGAATATTCGCCATTTCTGCTTGAAAAATTACTTAATTACTAATTTTCTGCTAATCACAGGGATTAAAGCAAGAAAACATTTGTGAGCCTGAAAAGTTACCCAGCAGGAAGTATATTATATGAATTTAAAACCTCTCTATGCCTGAAATCAGGCACGGTGCCTGCGAACTTTAACCCCTGTAATCGACTAATCAGTTAATCGTTGCAGCTTTAAACTGGTGCAGATACAAACCTGCAAATGATCTAACGGTGCATTACAAATACCATAACACACACACACACACACACACACACACACACACATGCCCAAAGCACCGTATCCATGGAAGCCAAATATGAGAAGAATCTCTGTTGATAGCGATGATTCAGGACAGGATTGCATAAGCATCTGTACAGTAAGTGGGAGGAGGAGGAGAAAACCAAGCTCACAGTCAAACACCTTCACAGAAAATAGGTTAATCTCTACAATCAACAGTGAAATTATAATTATTCCTCTTTTTTTTTTTTTTTTTTTGCTGAGGGACCACAGAGTCACAGGGCCCCTACATGCATGTGACACACACATATTTCGATGATGGGTTGGTTTCAGGGCAGCTAACAGGAGGAGGAAATGACACAATTCCTGCTGAAACTGAAGAGCTTTGGAGGGGCTTTTAATGCAAACCAGATGTCTGCGTTACAACTGAGAACAATGAAAAGGGGGACATAAAAAGCTGTGAATGTTGCTTTTAAGAAGAAATAAATCAAAAATATGAACACAAGATCAGTCAGTTTAGTATTTGTGCCAGTTTCATCCCAGCAGCTCTGACTCTAACTGTCTTTTTTTCAGTCCTGGTCCTGCATGTTTTTATATGTTTCCAGCTCTAACACATCTTATCCAGATGAATGAGTCCTTATCAGGCTTCTGCAGAGCTCGAGGATGAGCTGATCATTTGATTAAGGTGTGTTAAAGAGGAAGGACACATCTGAAAACATGCAGGGCAGGGACTGAGGGAAGGAAAAAAAAAAAAAATAACACACTGTAACTGATGCAGCAAAGCGAGCACATTTCACATTTCGCCATTTTTTTCGGAAGGGGGGTGTTAAGCGAGCTGAATTCATGAGACAACTATACTCGCTACTTACCACGTAACTGCAAGTCACTATGGCCAATAAAAGGCTTAAATGTCTTCAGTATGTCTGCATTTTTGACTCTGCCTGAATTGCCTCCGGTGGAGTAGAAATAATCCAGCAGCGACTCTTCACTCACATCACTCATTGTTTATAACGTCTTTCTATAAACGAGCCGGTTGGCTTTCTTGTTGTTGTTTTTTTTTAAAGTGAGGTTATTCAGCTCTCCAAGGTAGTTTTCACTCAGCCATAGTACATGTAGTCCTCTTTGCTAATTTGTTATAGTCTAATGTCTAAACTTCACTCCACCCAGACGAGCTGACCGCTGCTGCGCCTCCTCCTGTTAACCCTTTAACCACCGTCTCAGCATCTTATTTCTCTCTCTGTAATCTCTGTCAGGATGTTTATCTACTCGGTGTTATTCATTCACTTACTCACTCAGCACTAATCTCTCTGTATAGCAGCGGTGGGAAGTGACTAAGTGCTCAAGTATTGTATTTAAGTACAATTTTGAGGTATTTTTACACGAGTATTTCCATTTTCTGCTACTTTATACATCCACTCCTCTATATTTCAGAGGGAAATATTGTACTTTCTACTCCACTACATTAATCTGTCAGCTTTAGATACTTGTCAGATGAAGATTTTACACAAGTTATAATATAATAAGCTTTTAAAATACAACAAATTGTTAAAGATGAGACCAGTGGTTTCCAACCTTATTGGCTTTTTGGTGTCTTACAAAAAGCAGTGTGTAGTCGGAGTCACATTTCAGATGTCTGTGAGTTGTTAACAGCTTTTAGTGTATATGATGGGGGACAAAATCCACAGTCCTCCTTCTGTGCCTGTGCAAAAATGTATTAATGGTTGATCTGAAGCTTATATGAGGCTTCAGCAGTCTGAGTTAGTCATATCAAGTGGATATCTGACACATTTACAGTCTTTTTAACATCAAATTCCATCTTTGTGTTTCCTTGTTGAGCTGCGGTGGAAGTATAGTAACAAAAAGAGGAACTTAAGCACTAAAATCTACTTGATTTGACTCATTTGGACGCTGAAGCTTCATATTAGTTTCAGATAAACTTTTAAATATATTTTTGTACAGAAGGAGGACTGTGGATTTTGGCCTCCATCATTTACATTGTAAGTGCATTATGAAGGGATCTTCTAATGGTCAGTATGAACAGGAGGAATGATTATGGCAAAGAAAACAGGTTTCAATATTCATTTGGGCACCTGATTGTTGTTTTAAGACAGACTTGAAAAACTGTAGATGATCTGAATATTTATTCCACCAGTGTCTGAACCTATAACTCAGTTGGAGTAGAGAAGATCAGGACATAGGGGCTGAAAGCAGGGCCGACTTCACCACTTTTCTGGGACCTGGGTGAGATTTTGCTTCGGTGAGGCTCCTCTACAACAATTATTGTTCTCATCATAGTTTTTACTGTATTGATAATATATGGATATCACACAGGAGAGGAGGTAATCATAACTTATAGTGATGTTCAGGCTGCATGTGGCGACATAGATATCGTGTACATCCAACCCTTGTGGGACACAGCTGCAGGACAAAAAACAGCAACAAGGAGATGTTGTCTACACAGTAAAATTTGCAAGCTCCCAAGTATTTACTGCAACGTTTCAACCTGTGAGGTTCTGTCAGGCGAAAACATTCCTGTGAACAAGAAACAGGCTATAAACTGTTTATGTTTCTTATTCGCATGAACGTTTGCCTGCTGAAGACCTCGCAGGTTGAAACATTGCAATAAATACTCTGGAGCTTCTCTTTTATTCCAACACATTATTCGACAAGCCTAAAAGGTCGTCATATGATTGAAATGAAGTACTGAACTCATGTGTTATAATCTATATTTAGATCTATAAACAACCACAACGGTGCCAAATGTGAATCAAACTACTTTTAAAACTTGTTTTTGCTTCATGCGCCGATATTTGACTCTGCACGATGCATTTGGGTCACAAGTTTTAAACTTGTAAACAGCCTCCCCACCCTCCCCCCCCCCCCCCATGTGTACACTGCTGATAACAGCTCCTGTGCAGGGCCAGTCAGTTCAGGTATTAGACACAGAACACATTGTCAGATTAATTGTGTGATTGCGCTGTAAATATTAAATGTGCTGGACTTACATTTTAATCCCTCTGTCCTCCTCTGGTATAGCTTCTCTTTGAACGAGTTTCCATTTAATTTAGAAATGAGTGATTTGTATTTCATGTTTTAGGGCTGCTGCCCTAAGAAGACAATATTGTAATTACAGTAAGCTTCTTATAAGCTGATACAATTATTGAGGTGAGGAGTTTATATTGTCGCGTGAAAGTGGGACCTTATGCTCTTTCAATTTAGAAAACAACACAACTTTTACCAGGATAAAGAAATTTGATCCTCTAGCATATGCCACGTCTTTGTGGAATGAATTTATGCCAGAGAGCAGCTGGCAATACATTTATCACCTTGCTACTACTGTTAGGGATTGTGTGACCGACATAAAAAAAACCCCCAAAAAACAGAGAGAGCATCAGTTGTGATTGATTTTGTCAAACCATCCAAATAAACCAGCAGTGGAAGAAATATTCAGGTTCTTTATTTAAGTAAAACTACCAAAACCACAATGTAAAAGTACTGCATAAGTATTATCTCCTCAATGCACTTAAAGTATCAAATATAAAAGATATTCTGCAGAAACTTGCTCCCTGTGACTGATATATTATTATGCATGATGTGATTAGATTATTAACACTGATGCATCGATGCACAAGCAGTATTTTACCGTTGCAGCTGGTGGAGCTGGTTTTTAAGTCCTGCTTGACTCAGAAATGTGTTTTGCTTCTTGTTCTTTCAGCTGGATGTTTGAGCTTCACTGTGCACAATGATGTTTGAGCAGTTTGACACTAGAAGGGTGTTTTCATCTTTATCTGCTGAAAGGGAAAACTTTAAGCCGCCAGTGCACAAACACTGAGAATGGACTTTACAGTGACGTAGGAGACATCTTTTGTCCTTTAGTTGAAAAATATTTGCTGTTATACTTTGAATATTTGGGATAAATTAAACACATTTGGAGGATCTTTAACTACGTTAGATACAGTTACAGTTAGATAGATGCAACTAGTTAAGTCCAGTGGTTCCCAACCTAGGGGTCGGGCCCCTCCACAAGGTCACAAGATAAATCTGAGGGGCTGCAAGATGATTAATAGGGTAATATGTTTGAAAAACGAAGTGGTTTTGTACACAAATACTATGTATTCCTTTTACACTTCTCTCATCTTTGCTTTTTGTGAAATATTGGATACTTTTACATTTTTAGGTCTCTAATAATTAGTTAAATGTGATCTCTTCGGTGGAGATGCTCACAACTCAAAGACATCTGAAACATGACAAGTGACCAGACTAGACTGTTCTTTGTTGTAATGAGTCACATCCCACAAATGTTGGGGACAACTGGTTTAAACTTCAATAACACATTGTCATTTATAAGTTTATTATATGTTTAACCCCATTTTTTATGTATACAGCCCAATATCACAAATCACAAGTTTGCCTCCGGTGGCTTTACAGTCTGTGCAGCAATACAACATCTTCTAACCTCAGACCCTCAATTCAAATGAGGAAAAACTCCCCAAAAAATCCCATAACTGGGAAAATAGGACGGACAGACATGCAGTAGATGTTGTGTGTACAGAATAAACCAAGATAGCAAAAATACAGTTAGAAAAACAGGAAGACAAAATTATATATATATATTGGTAACATTAATTTTTATGTAAAATCTTCAAATTTCTATTTAAATACTACAGTACTACATTACTACATTTTGGTATAATAATTAACACCGTCCTTTTGAAAGGTGGCTGTAAAAACGGTGGATTGTTTGAAGAGTCTGAAGAGTGTTGCATTGACTTTGAATTTTAAGAGTTTGTTATCGACCATCACAGATAATCAAAGACTTTTACAAGTCATGTAAGGATTTCTTTGTCGCTTCTTGTCTCCTTCAAACTGTTTTCAGGGGTCCATGAGAGCAGAAAGGGGCCAGATGTTCCTCTGGACCCTGTGAAGGTCAAAGCCACCGGTCTAATGGCGGTGCGTGGCACTGATCGAGGGCAGATGTTCACAGGGTTATCCATTCCATATGGCCGCCACTCGTCCACGGGCCTTTTCACAGCACCGCTCTTGTAAACACGCTTTAGTTCGCTGTTCTCTTTTTTTTTTTCTCCTGCCCCTGTAAAACATGTCCTAAATCCAATCACCTAGTCCCTCTAAAGGGGATGATGTTGATGAATGGGAATGTGTAGTGGTAGTAGTGACCTATAAGCCCCTACTGAGATTACAGGCAGGCAACCAGCCAGCCAGCCAGGCCGGGCCAGGGCTCAGGGCACCAGGAAACAGCTAGAGCTTAAAGAGGGATTGTTTAGATAGACAATAGTGTCTACCTGGTTTTAATCCCCGCTCAGAAAGAGTACAGGGGATTGGCAGAGTTTAATAAATGAAAGTGCTCCTATAATCAGGATTTGTCAAAGTGCCCCTTTGTGTTAATCGGACATTTTTTACAGCATGGTTTTTGACATCTGCCACAGCAAGTGGTGTTAACCCCTCCTTTGCCCCCCCAGCTGCAATGCAGTGTACGTTTCCATCGCACCTCACGCTGAGAAGTATGATACACATGTTAGATGAAAACAGGAAGGAATGCAAAGTGGGAACATTTTGCATCATGTTTAGTGAAGTATTTATATTTCTCTACAGTGAAAATCACCAGAAAGCACTCAAACCAGGATTAATAATCTTGTTGTAATAATGTTTTTGTTATGCAAAGTGAACACAATTTATTCATTTTGCTAAATATGAAATTAATTACATAAAAACTATATATTTTTTGGTTCAATTAACTATCAAACTATATGTTAAGAACACAACATATGTGTTGTTAATTTATCTTAAACAATGTATTTAAAAATTGTTGACTTAACATTAAAAAAGTAATGTCAAGTGCACGTGCGATGGCTGTTTTGTCCTGAATATTTGTGTGGACTCGACACTAAAATTTTGTCTCATGGATGAGCTGCAGGTTAATCACGTTTTTAGCAATTATGCCTTTATTCATCTGTGACATAAAGGGCAAAAAGGTGGTGAAATACACCAGCTAGGTGCCAGTTAGCAGCAGCCTGCTCTGCCTTCTCATGTGTGTCATCATCATATACCTGAATGTAACATATGTGATGCAGCCGGCCCGCAGCCATCGCAGGACTACAGCCGACAACCTCATTACTTACTTAGTCGAGGCTAATAGAACGACGACGTGTAATTACTTCATTGCTAAAATAGGAAAGCTGCATTTTAATAATTAAAGTCCAGCGTATCAGCCATGAAGCATAATAAAATTGTTTTAAAATCGAGGATTACAACAGTAAATCCCGGCGGGCCAGATGTGAGTACGGGAGGGGCCGCTGCATTCTGGGGGCCAGATTAAACAGAAAATCCCAGAGGACCGCACTGTCTTTTCCCTGCAGCTTAGGGGCTTGTGTGGACTCAACATGCTGTAATCCACCGATTAGCTGATATAATCACCTGTAAATACACCTTGGCCATGGCGTTACCTTGGGCCATCAGGCCTGCGTGGATGTTCCACATGTGTGTCGGACACTTTTGTTCGACTCCGCTGAATTTTGTGGGAAGCAGAAGCAGACGGTCGGACCAGACAGACAGCTATACGTGATATATGATCTGACTGAGTTCCCGGGAAATAAAGTGAGCAGATGAATGATGTTTAACTCGATAACCCTAAATTATTCAAGCATAAGAGCTATGAAACTGAACGATGGTCTGCTGAGACACAGATTAGGGAGATGCTTGAGATGCAAGTTTAGACGGACGGATAATAAGATTTTGTTCACGGTTCTGGAAAATTGTATATGAGTAAGAGTCAGATTTAATACATCTATAAGCTCAAATCTGCAGAGTAAATGTAATATTAAGATCCTTTAGTAAAATCAGCAATACTACACTGAAAAAATACTAGTAAAAGTATGAAAGCATCTGCAAAATGTACTTAAAGTATCAAAAGTAAAAGTAGTTGTGATGCAGATTGAATGGCCCCTTCCACAGTATTTAACTATTATATATTTTTGAGTTATGATCACTGATGCAGTAACATGTAAGCAGCAGTTTAATATCAGGTAGTTAAATCTATAAAAATGTGTCTTTTTTGATTTTATGTGCTTATCTTATGTTTTGTGTGTAAAATCTGGATCTGCAAAGTTACTATAGCTGTGAAAGAAATGCAGTGGAGTGAAAAGTACAATATTTCCCTCTAGTAGATGTATAAAGTAGCATAAAATTCAAATACTTATATAATAAGTACCTTAAATACACACTGAATTACAGTAATGGAGTAAATGTACTAAGTTACATTCCATCTCTGCACATACAGATGTATTAAAATCACTTTTTCCAAGAGTAGAAAGCAGCCAAGTGTATTAAATCACATACTGTACTTAAGCATAATACTGAGGCACTTTCATGTTATGATACTTTATACTTTTTCCCTACTACATTTTGGAGGGAAATATCGTACCATTTACTCCACATTTATTTCACAGCCTCAGTTACTTTGAGGATCAAGATTTTACATGTAAAACATATAATCAGCTTCAGAAGGCGGCGATTTCTTCAAATGTTTTGTTGTGTCTGACCAATTTGAAATAATATAATAAAAAGAACAGCAGCACATCTTCACTTTTTAGAAGCTGGAACCGGAGAATGTTTGGTATTTTTGCTTGAAAAATGATGAAAGATTAATCAGTTATCAAAATAGTTGCTGAATAATTTTTCTGTTGAGCTCTAGATGCTTTTAGAGACTGAACTACATCATATGAAATTGTTAAAATTAGCTTCACATCAGCTAAAACATTAAAATTCTGCACTCTTACAGGACCTAATGACTACTTTTAAGTACATTTTGCTGCTTTTTTACTACTTTTTCCAGTAAATGAATGAATGTAGGACTTTTTACTTGTAATAGAGTATCTTGTAGTGCAGTATTACTACTTCTTCTTCTCTCAATACTTCCTCCACTGCAGTTCTGGGTGATAAACTGGCTCGGTTGTACACTTGCTGCTATGGCTTGGTGCAGCTTAACATCATGACATAAAAAAAAAAAACTGATGATGCAACGAATTACTGCCGAACACGGTCATGACCTCTTTGGTGTAATTCTTCTTCACCTCTCTAAACATTATTTCGCCACCTGCTGTCTGTCTGTCTGCGTTACAAACATGACAGACGAGAGCAGAACAACCAACACGTGTTCGTTTTAATGCGACATCGTTCGGATTCGACTTTTCTCCTCAAATCGCTCCATTACAATGGATTAAAACCATTAAAACCAGAGAGGATTGTAAAGTATTTTAGCATTTTTATTCTGTAAGACACTTTAAAGTCATTCCTGAAAGAGGAAACACATGATTTTGGTTCATAGCACATTCATGCCTGGCAAGAAAATTATTAAGACTACATCAACAAAACAAAAAATGTACAAATCATGGAAGCAAACAATATAAACAATATCTTATATATAAAACATAGCAGGCATAATAAATATTACACATAAACAAAAACTAAAAGTAAACAGTTAACCTATTTGGTTTGGGAAATGTTTGGAAAGAGGACTCGGATCACTGATCTGAAAAGCTGAACATCAGTATGAATGTTAAATTTCTGTGGTGGTTTTTGTTTGTTTTGTTTTTAATCTCCTGGAGAGAGAGAGCGGTTCAACTAAAGCCAGCTCTGCAGATTCACTCTTTACAGAATATATCCACCCCAAACCTTTGTTCAATCTCTTATTAACGTAAAGAAACACAGGAAAATTAAATGTGAAGAAAAGGTGCTCCAACGCAGGCAAGTGTAGATTTTTTTTTGTTTGTTTGTTTTTCCTTCTGCTACTATGACCAAATTCTTGCTTGTGCACTTGTGTTTGTGGTTTTGATACATTTAGGCCTCAAAGGTGAGCGTACACTCAAGCCATAAATATATATATATATATACACACATATATATATATATATATATTTATAGTGCAGGAAATTCCTCTAGTCGAACATATTCAGTCATTGTTTTCAACTTGTTAAATAAGAAAACAACTCTTCTTCCCGTTAATCTCGTCATACCAAATGGCATTAGTTCAACTGAAAAGATTAACAGTAAAGAAGGAAGTCCGTCTCCGTGGTGACGCAGCCGCTCTGTGAGGTTACGTGAAGGCGAGCTGAAGACGTGATTGCTTGTCTTTGGGCGACACTTTTCGTTGTGGGGGGTTTGGGAGGGGGGGGAAATCTACTGGCTGCTCCATCTTTGGGTGTTTTAGCGTATTCACAGGAGACGGGAATCAGTTTTTGGTTCAGTCAGGAATCGAGGACCATGTGTCATTCGAACATGTGCACGTTCACAGTCACTCACTCACGCACGCACACACACACACACACACACACACGAGCAGACACAAACAGCAAATAAATTCAAATTCACTGTGTGACTGTAAATGTAAATTCACTCCTTAGTGATTTCTTCTACTTAACAAAGATAACTGTGCAATTTTCTTTTTTTTTTTTCTTTCTTTTGTTGAAGCAAACCAGGAGTAGTACAAATATTAGGACGTCCTAGGTGCTGTTTTTATTAAACCATGTGTAGAGACCATTTTCAAGATGTCCTTCTCTCTCTCTTTTTTTTGATTCTGGTATAACACACTCGACGGAGAAGGTGCAGGATTCAGCTCCGCCTCTTCTCCGGCGCAGAGAGGGATGAGGTTTTTTTTGAAGACCTTTGCCTGAAGGCCTCGTCTCCGCCTGGATGTCTCCTCTCTCTCTCTTTCTTTGTGTCTCTCCACCTTAAGGTCCCAGCCCCCATAATGCTACTTCCGTTGCAAAGTGCAAGCAGTTAATGTCTCTCTGCCTCTCCCTTCCCCTCGAGAAATTCGGAAACCAATGCAACAGCAAAGAAAAAAAAAAAAAGGATTGTTATTGTTCAAATGCAAAAAATGGAAAAAATGGTATGGTCAGTGTCCCAAAAAAACAACAGGAAGGGAGAGGGCAGTAAGAGAGCGAGTGCATTTGTGTCTCAAGAAATTCAGTCCATCCATGCAAAACAAGTGTTGTTCCTTATTATGCCCAACATGCCACCGGTCAGCTGTTTGGAAGAGTGGTTATACCTCCCTGGAAAAAAACAAAGAGACCAAACATTAATACACACATTCCCTCAAACAAACAAGGCTGAAAACTCAATGTAATTTCCACCAAGTGAAAGAAATTGTTTTGGGAAATATGCTTATTTGTTTCCTCCCAAGAGGATTGATACCATTTTCATGTCTGTACGCAAAATATGAAGCTACAGCCATCAGCTGGTTAGCTTAGCTTAGCATAAAGACTGGCAGCAGGTGGAAACAGCTAGCCTGGCTTCGTCTAAAAGTCAAAAAACCCACAGACCGGCACCTCTAAAGATCAGTAATTAACATTTTCTGTGTCTTTTGTTTGATCTGTGCAAAAAAACAAAGTGAAAAAATGAAAAGTTGTGATTTTAAGGAGAGTTTTTTGCTCGACTATTTATTGTCTGAGCGCAGTGATTTGGATTAAACAAACGAGATATAACATGTTAATTAATGAGCTTTAGAAGTGTTGAATAGAGCTGGGCTAGTTGTTTCCACCTGCTGGGTGCAGCTTCATATTTACTCTACAGACATGACAGCGGCATCAATCCTCTCATCAAACTCTCAGCAGGGAAACAAGTGAGCGTATTTTCAAAATGCGCTCATTTTCAAAATGCCAAACTATTCCTTTAACCTTAAAGTAATGACTTACGATGCAGTGAGCGTGGAGTTGAGGACGAGAGTGGTGCGTATCCTGTACAGCTGAGCTAACGTCAGCTTCTTGTGCTGCGGGGCCGGTGATTTCCTCTTTTTGGGCGACGTTTCCCCTGAATCGCCAGTGGCTGTCGACTTCCTCTCTACACAGGCAGAAGGAGCCGTTTCCCCGTCTGAGCTGTTGCCGTGGGATTCATTACCCTCACAAGGCCCGGCAGGCGCCACGCTGTGGGCGTGCCTAACCTCCGCCCTACTCAGGCTGGCGCACAGTTTGTCGGAGGGCGCGCTCATGTTCAGGCAGTCTTCAGACTGGTCGAGGTCACCGGTAAACAGCTCCATGCAGTTTAGGCCCAGCTCTGACAGGCTCTTACTGTGTGGCAGCGACGATGCGTCCATGTCCATACGTTTTGATTGGTCCTGCGCTTTAGGGGAGAGCGAGTGCGAGTGGGAGATGGGGGTTTTACCGTGGAGGCGCTGCAGGAGATTGTCCTCAGAGCGGGATAAGACCAGAGTGGTCGGCCTCTGGAGGCAGTGGAGCCGCGACTGAACGTGAGGCCGCCGGCGAGGTTTACAAGTCTGGACTACTGACAGCTGGGATCCCAGCGATGCAGAATCCTCCTCCTCCTCTTCTTCCTCCTGCTCTTCTTCTTCTTCCTCTTCCTCTACCTCCTCTAGTTCTGTCTCTTCCTGCTCTGCCTCCTGGCCCTCCCTCTCTCCCTCCTCCTCCTCGGTCTCCTCTCCTTCGCTCTGGCCGGGCTGTGGCTGCAGTTCTCTCAGGAGGGATTCGGGGGAGAGGGTACCGTAGGCGCTGTCCATGGAGAGAGAGCGACACTGGGGGTCCAGCTCGTCGCCGTCGGGCCCGGTCTCCTGATACTGCTCGGAGTAAATACTGGAGTGGACTCTGTGGGGGGATGTGGACTGGGATTGTTTGATCTCGGACCCTTCTGACAGAGCGGCGACGTCTGTCTTAGTGGTTCCCTCGAGGTTCATGTTGGGGGCGGGAGGCTCGCTCGGTTCGTCGATGTCCATCACTGACAGGGTCTCAGTGGAGCCGTCGGATTGACTGAAAGGAGACGTTTGATGGTTAAACTTACAGCAACTAAAAAAGCTTGTAAGGAGTAAAATGTACTCAACTCATACGTCATTTTAAAGAAACAGTTCAACATTTTGTCTGTCAGCCAGTTAGCTTAGCTTAGCATCAAACCAGCAACTCTAAAGCTCACTAAATAACAGGTTATATATCTCGTTAGTTTAATCTGTACAAAAGTCAGCTTGTGGTTTTATGGGCGGTTATTTCCTGGAGATGTCTCATCACTGCGTCCCGCCAAGAAATAGTTCCAGCAAATAACTCCACATATAACCACAACTTGATGTTTTGTATTTTGTATGGATGAAACAAAAACATAATAATTAGTGAGTTTTAGAGGTGCTGGTAGACAGATTTTATTACCTTTGGACAGAACCGGGTTACTTGTTTCTCTCTGCTTCCAGTCTTTATGCTAAGCTAACGATCTGCTCCTGAGTCATACTTGGTGAGCAAACTAGAGTATTTCTCAAAATGTTGAATGTGGATTTAAATCTTTTGAATCCAATTACATCTAAACTCTGTCAGGAAAACAAGTATAAATGGAACTGCAGTTGTGTCATTTTCTATTTTTGAATATTAATGATGAAACTGATCATTTTTCTTCTATAAATAAATGATTTATTACAATTAAATAGTCAACTCTAATACCTTGAGTTCTGCTGGTCTTTGTGCCTCAGGCAGGGGGAGCTCGTAGTGGAGTTGCTGCTCTCATCTTCCTCCTCCTCATCATCCTCACCAGCCATACATCTCTTCAGACTGTTCTGCTGTCGGAGGATCTCCTCGGTACGAAGCCTCTGGAGCTGGTTCTGTAAAATAATGACACAGAAATGTTAACTATGTAGAATATCAGTTTAAACACAAATAAAACCACGACGGCGTCTTATGAATCTTATATCTCAGCTGCATGTGTGTTAAAGATCTAATGAGACGTGAACCTGGACGTTGCAGACTGCATCGACCCAGCTTCGCCCCTGGGTGGCACTGTTGGCTTGGAAAGTGTAGGCTGCCACTGCACTCTTGAACTCGTTGAGGTAGATGAGGATGAATGAGCCTTCAGAGACCAAAAAAAGAAGCACAACATGTCAGAATCACCTGGATAAAAGGTCACAGCGTGTGTACAGTCGTCTGCCGTTAAATCTCAGCAGCAGCTAAAACTATTTTAAATACAAAGTACTTTCCCTGAAGCTATTTGACTCTTGAATGAAAAGCCTTTGGCAGTTTAAGGTACACTGTGTTTTTAATTAATGGGTGCCTTCTTAATTATTTATGGTATTTTGCATATTTTTTAAAACACATTTAGGTTATTTAACTTCTAAATCTAAAACCTCCTGCACTATCATGTTTTAGCTTATCTTTCTGTACACATACACTTTATGTATGTTCTTATCTATATGGTTTTATTATTAGCATGTTACGTTGAATATTGTCCTGTTGGAACATTCCTAACATTTGTTGTAATGGCAGTAACTCAGCTAGTTACTTAGCTCACATTTATTGCTTTATATTCTTGCCTGAACAAGTTGATCAGCTGTCGATTCATCAACTAAAAATGTTAAATGTACTGTCTGAGCACTCACCAGGATCTTTGAGCTCCTTACAGACGACGTTGTGAATGAGGAGAGGCTGTCGGATGACTTTAACTTTCTCTCTTTTCACTGGTTTGGTAATTAGCAGCAGGTCAGTGAACAGGAAACAATAGACATCCATCTATAAAGGAGAAATAAACTCATTTCAGTACTGACAGAGACATCTTTAGTGTTTTATAGTTCAACCGTTTTATGTGAAATGTGAAGCAAAAAGCGGGAAATCAGGTGCACAACTTGTGATTATAAAGATAAGAGCTCGTCACGGGAGTCATGCGAGCCAGTTCTCACCCTACTGTCTTTGCCTTCCTTCATCCTCAGCGCTCCCTCGAGATGCAGCTGTCGAGTCTCCTCGGGTGATATTCCTCTCATGGGAGCCATAAGGTCGAAGCGGTTGTACTCTTTGAGGATCTGAAAGGGAAGAGGAAAAGTCTGAGCAAACTACAGAGCGTTTTTTTAAGAGAACTGAGATGACACCGGAGGCTCATAAATCGTCCTCACCTTCTCCACTTCGTCGCTGCTGCCCTCTACAGCCTCGTACGAGTCTATGCGGGCAGAGATGGTGGCCAGCTTCTGTTGTTCCTGACGCTGTCGCATCTGGGAGTCCACGCTGTTGATGAAGCCCTCTACTGATGCCACCTTTGAGGAGGAAAAACACAACAATACATTCATGTTAAGACCATATACAATAGGTTTCTAAAGACTATGTTTCTAATTTTATCCACAACACCCTTACCATGCTGTTGACAGCGTCACGTACTGACGGCTCATCCGTCTTCTTGAGGACGCTCTTCAGTAGGAGTGGATATTTGGTCAGTCTCTGGTGAGGCTTTGCCAACATGTCGGCAAGCTTCAGACGGTTACACTGCTTATGGGCCTCTGCCCACTGAATCGAGACGGACAAAGACAGGAAATCAAACGTTTAATGAGTCAGAAATAAGAAGGAGTGTGTCAGCGCTGGGTGAGAGTACCTGGGATGAGGGTGCAGAGTTAACTTACCGTGACGTAAGTCCTGAAGAGCTCATTGTCCCTGAGAAGCGTGCGCATGTACTCCATGCAGCCCTCCTCCTCCATGCAGTAACGGATGTAGGGCTGGAATCTGGAGCCAAACTGAACACACACACACACACATAAACAAAGACATGCGTCAGAGATATTAGGAACAGAAACATGAGGGAAAAACATATTTACTTCTGCCTCAGTCTGTAGTTAACGCTGTATTATGTAATTAGTTAATAAGAAATAGTGGTGGTTGCAGATTGGGCTGTTGTTTCTTGATAATCCTCTTTTATAGGTAGCTGTGTTGGAATCTATTTACAGTTTGACTACAACTGACCGTCCTGAAGCCGTGGTGAAGGTTGGTGGGGTTGAGCAGAGCCCGGGCCTGCCTGGCTTTCTCCAGGACAGGCAGCATGACCTGGTTCCACAGGGCCGTGTGGAGCCGGACGATCTCCTGGATGTTACTGAACAGCTTGGCGGGCTCCACCTCCGTCAGCAGACCGCTCTCCTGCAGGTTCAGCAGCCCGCACAGGAACAGCTGGAAGAGAATACAGGCCTCTGAAACACTTGCTCAGCACACAATTTACTGTATGGTGATAAAAGCTATTTTTAAACCTTAACGAGACGTCGACTGTGTGTCTGTCTGTTCCAGCACAGAAGCTGTTTCGTCTTACACAACAGACAGACCTGTATCGGTCTGTTATCTTTATGATCTATAGAGTAGTACAGGTGGTCTCTTTGCACTTACATCAGTGATGACTCGGAGTTTCTTTATGTACGTGGCCTCCGTGTGCAGCAGCTCCCATATTGCCTCCTGCTGGTGGGACTGTCGCCTCGTCAGTGTCTGCACACATACACACATCCAACAGATCATGTTATTAAATGTACACAAACAGATTCAGCTACTATTATGACTTTCATTTATTCATTTAAAGTAATTTTTTCACCTCATTCCCTTTCAGGCTCACAGGGGTTTGAAACACAAAGACTTTATCATATCAAACACTGAATGAGTTTCATTGAAGTTCTCTTACAAGGGAATCTTTTATCATGGAGAGTAGGCAGCGCCTTGCTGGGTTATGTCGCATTTAGGGCTGCAGCTAATGATTATTTTCATTATGAATTAATCAGTTGATTGTTTTCTCAATTAATCGATGTCTGAAAATGGTGAAAAATGTCGTCAGTGTTTCCTAAAGTCCAAGATGCAACCTGAAATGTCTTGTTTTGTCCACAACTCAAAGATATTCAGTTTACAATCATAGAGAACCAGAAAATATTCACATTTGAGAAGCAAGAACCAGAGAATTTGGAAATGTTCTTCTTAAAAAATGACTCAAAATAATTAACCCATTATCAAAATAATTGGCGATTAATTTAACAGTTGGCAACTCATCGATCAATCGACTAATGGCAGCGCTAGTTGTGTTGCTTTGTGCCAGACAAATCTGCATTAAAACTGATGTTACACCAAATAAGTCATTTTAGCTATATTGCTATTGCGAATGTTTTTATCATGCTTTATTTTAATAGCAGTTGGTGGCTCCATAATGTTTATATACAGATATATATTATATATCTGTAAACACTTCATCTGTTGTCAATATCTGGTCAACACATGAGTCTTTTTTTCATGTATTTAATCCTCAGACTCTGACAAGTCACAGATTTTGGTAAACTGAAATCACAGCTAGTAAAACATGTGACCCTTTCTACAGTAAATACTCTGAAGACACCGTGACTCACGACTGCTATCCAAAAGTCAAGTATTCAATAAAGAACGATAGAAATGTTCGCAGTTGCGATCAGGTCACAGAATCTGATGGATGACGGATGACAGAGGGATCTGTGTTTTTTCAGGCGGTGTTAATGTTGCTCTTATCATGCAGTCATACTTGTAAAAACACAGGCACACAACACACATGCTCACAAAAACACAGCACAGGCAATATCATGATTCAGTATATTCCAGTAACTCATGTAATCAACTTGATTGCTGGGAGACGTTATGAAATAGCTGGCAATCCAGTCAGTAACTATTATATAACCACACGTCAGGGGTGAATGTACAATACGAGGGACGGTATCGTAGCTGAGAAGTTATATGGCTCTGTCTGGCTGTCCCGATTAGTCATTTACACGTTGACAGGTGGAAGACAGCAACGGTTCGCGATGGGTGTAATCGTTTGCATAGGTACATGTACGGTTCCCTGACAGCTGTGCCACAATAAAGCGCTTTGTAAGCATCATTCTGATCAAATGATAAGAAAGTAAAGAGTCAATCACACAGAGGGAAACAGGATGTAAGTACGCATGTAATAAATTTGATGTCAGTGAACGTTTATCAATGTGTACATTGATAAGGGACTGTATGAAAATTATTAGGCAGGGAAGTGGATCAGTTTTTCTTTGTTTTGGGGGCCGGGTTTGCTCAGAGGACAGGGGTTTGATGTTTTTGTTAGAGCCAGGAAGTGTGTTAATTTTTTCCCCTCAGATTTGTATTTAACTGAAAATTTCCTTTGCAGATTAATTGTAAAAATAATGAAAAATATTATTCAAGTCAAGTCATTTTTATTTTAGAGCCCAGTATAATAAATTCGCCTCAGGGGACTTTACTATCTGTACAACATATGACATCCTGTATCCATGGACCCTCAATCTGGAAAAACTCCCCTTAAAACAAACATAGTAAAATGTAATAGATGACCAAAATAACAAAATTACAAAATGGAAAATATTAATAATGCTATAGATTTTCTTGCTTTTTAAAAAAGGTTCAACCCCGCTCCCAACACCAATAATTTCCCTACAGTCCCTGAGTTTAAGTTGTATTTATTGAAATTCTTTCATTTTTAACTTGCTTTTTGCCTTAATTCACTATTCATACGCTCAGTATTTAAAGAAGACACAAATACCACTGGTTTCATGCATCAAAAAACATTATTTTGTCTTAATCTCACTTCTAATTTCAGCTTAATTCTCTTTGTTTTCATTGTATTTTATATTACAGTTAGTGTGCGTGTTCTGTACCTCTGAGTTGTCTAGTAGCACCTGCCAACTGTCCTCCAAGGCCAAGTTGGTCTCCTCCTCCTCCTCCTCCCAGGAGTCCTGGTGGAAGGAGAGCTGCCGCGGCACCTTCGGCAGCCCGAACAACGAGTAGGTTTGCAGCTTGCTCTGGAGCTGCTCCAGACGGTCCACCTCCTGCGATGAGACGGGGAAAGATTTCCCTAATTAGTTTGAACAAGGTTAACGGCACGACAGCGAGAAAAAAGATGAGAAAGCAACTGTCTGATTCTGTCCTTTCTGTGACAGTTTATTGTTTTATTTAAACTGTAAGTAAAGATGAGTCCGTGCATTAGCATATAAATCCTGTCCTTACTGGCGCCTTAATTCTTAAATACAACAGTAGCTGCTATTCAGGCCTTTATTCAGACTGGCAGGCCTTATGTAGTTATGAAAATGAGCTCGGTGCATTGAGACCACTTTAACAATAGAAGGCAGGGAGGAGGAGGAGGAGGAGGAGGAGGAGGAGGGAGGGCAAGAGATGCACATGTAGGAGGAAGGTGGACTGGTGGTTTATGGTTCATGAAATCTTTAGAAAAAGTACTAATGTGTGTTCATTGATAACAGCTTGATCACATGCACAGGGACCACATTTTAAAAGGTAAAAGAGGTAGAAATGTTCTAAGTAAACGTGACAGGAGGGTCTGGCGGTCGTTTAACCCCGCAATACGGAGGGTGCAAGAGGTCCAGGTCCCCGGTGGAGGATCTCTGGCCCTGAAGGGGTTAAGGGGGCCGCGGAGGATGAATAGAGATGAGCCCGGCACTGACAGGTGACTGACAGATACTGTCTCCATCTGACATCTGCTACTGTGCAGGATGTGACCTCAGGAGGGTAAACACAATGGGAGCGTGTATGCGTGTTTGCGTGTGGGCGTGTGCCTGTGTTTACCTCATTAGAATAAAAGTTGATTATTGTTTCTGATACAGAAGTTGTTTTTTTTTTTGAGTTTTTAACATCAAGACAAATGTTGTGTGCCTATCAAGACTTTTCCTCCACATAAATGTTTCCAGGACTGCGAGGAAAGCATGTGAGCACACAAGTCAGGAGACTTTGAAGGGAAATTACCTCACTAGGACTCAGGGGATAAGGCCTTCCGACCCCCTCCCACCGCCGCTCGCTACTGTTTTGTTTGTTTTTTTTAATGTTTTCTTAATCTGAGACAAGTCTGGGCGACAAAACCTGCCCCCTACAGTTTTTTACAGTTTCTGTTTAACAGCCAAGAGAAAGTGTACCGCTTGGTTTAAAAACAGCCATGGCGCACATTTGTTCTTCCTGTTATCACCTATCAATCTCACCTTGCCAAAGGCGCCTGCTCCAGCGTTGGAGCTGAAGAAGCCACTGAAGCGGCTGGCAGCGCGGTTCTTCCAGCTGTCAGGCCCGGCTCCAACGCTGGGCAGAGAGCCACCGATCTGTCCCAGAGCATCCGGGGTAGGAATATTCGTCTCCCCGAGGAACTCTGTCATGTTCTTCCTCCGCCGCGCCTGACCCTGCGAGACACAGAGGACAACTTTATATATATATATATATATAAATATATACAGGGTGGACAAGAAACAATGAAAGAAGGTGCTTGCATGAGTGATTTTTGTCACCTCAAAAGGAAAGATATAAGTTTCCAGTTAGACGGATGGAAAAAAAGACAATGAAGGAAAGAGAGAAATATACAGGGACAGGATAAACAGGAAATCAGAGGGGAATTCTGTGCGAGGGATGACATCAGCAGGACCGTTAAAGCGTTCCTAACGGCCAGACACAAACAGGAGAGGGAAGGACTGCCACTTCCTCGCAGTGAATACTCATTACATCACAAGGAGCGAGCGGGAGGTTGTTCCATAAGAACAGACGGCCGGAGTCTGGCCATTGTTCCCCCCCCCTCACCCCCCCTCCCCCCCCCTCCTCCATTGTTACCCTGTCAGCAGGCCCTGCCGTGCACCCTCACTCATGCAATCTCTGTGCACTTTACGAGCACCAGCAAAGCAAACAAACAGGGGCCACCCCCCAGTATCTGAGGAAGCAGTTGTTTTTCGCCGTTGGGACTGTCAGTGCTGAGGGATCTGCTGGTGGGGGGGGGGGGGGGGGAGTCGGTAAGAGTTACCGCTGCTGACTCTGACCCCCTCTCTTCAAACACGGTGACAAGGAACTTACATTCCTGGACACTGACACTGTTGCTGAAACTGACCGGGCCATTCCAACCAAATTCTTTTACTGACCCCCCCCCACCACCATCCACCACCAAAACACACACACACACACACACACACACACACACACACACACACAATGCCAGCAAAACACTTATGTACAAAGCTGATAGGCTGTCGGGTATCAGACAGTCAAGCTTTGAATCAATGGGGACAAACTGCATAAACAAACAGACTGAATAAAAAACTTCAGAGCTAAAACCTCTTTCATGGACTCTACTGATAAAGACTTATCAAAGTATATATATAGTAGCATGTACTGTACAACCTTAAAATGTAAATATTATACTCTGGTAGCATTGTTCTGCATTACAAGTGATCCCATTTAAGGAAAAACATCCCCCCAGATCTTTGTGGAGCCACTTCACTTAAGTAAAGGCACACAAGTGACCTGTACTGAGTTGCATAACGAGATAGTAAATCAGAGTGGGGGGTCCTCCGTCTTTTTTAAACAGCTTCAGTCCTTTTATCTTTTTTTTTAAATGATTACCAAGCAGGAGAGTGACTTAAGTGCAAATAGATGAATGTTGGCTTTAAAACAAAAACTAGACTAAAAGAGAGAAAGAGAGAGAGAGAAAGAGACACAAGTCTGGACCCACTTAGGGGTTTTTTTTTTTTTCAAGGGGGAATATCTGGGCCAACTGGTCAAGGACACAGGTGTTAGGAAGTGTTTGGTCCCTATGGACAAACAGGGAAAGTCTGGACCCTGTGCTGGTGACGGCGCACGACTAGGAACACTGAACCCAATTAGTTTTGTTTTCTGTGAACAGTAAAAAGCGTTTTATGGGAATTTAAAACAAGCGCGGTAAAGATAGAGATGATATTGGAGCTTTGCCACGATTGTGTCATAACGTCTTTTCATAACAGATAGATAGAGCTGCAACAATTATATGATTAGAAAATGTACATGCAACTATTTTTATAATTGATTAATCAAAACATTTGATGATTTCAGCCTCTCAGATAGGAGAATTTGCTGTATTCCTTTTCTTACAGTAACATACAGTGTGTTGAATTTCTTTGTGTTTTGGGCAAAACAAGCAACAAGCAAAGCAAGGTGATGACATCACCTTATTGTGATGAGCTCTTTTCAGTGTTTTCTGATGTTTTATAGACCAAACAATAAATTGATTAATCAAGAAAATAAGTGGTAGATTCATTAGCTGCAGCTCTGATCAGATCACAACCATGAATCTATTCTGTCACACTTGAGTAAACCGTAGTTATAGTTACAGGTACAGACAAGTAAACATCTTGATATCTTTAAAATCGCTTTCACAACAAACTAGTTTCTCAAAGACAAAGACCAGAACAGGAAGTCGTAATTATAAGCACACAGGCATAGAAGCTCCCAGCAGTTTCCCACCACATTAACAGTGCTCACCATTGAAGCCAGAGGCATGTCAAAAGTAACAAAAACCATCCTAATCCTCCAATTGGATTCATGGAACGCAGCCCATTCTGGAGCCAGCTGCTGCACTCTCTCAACTTCTAGCCTCCTCTCTCTCTCCACATCCACCGTGAAACGCGCACATCCACGCCGTCCTCGCCGTCCACTGTTATGACGCCGGGTCGGTCCGAGAAGCAGAGTGACAACTGTAACAATGCCCCCGTTATTCCACCATTCAAGAGACTCGTGCTGAACTTCTTTTGGTCTTGAAAGCTCCCGTTCCAGCTGACAGGATCCGGGTTGATCACCACACCAAACGTGGTGTCTGGCTGTCGTGTCCAGCCGTGCCCTGACCGCAGTTTCTCTTTGAACCGGGACCAATCTCTGTCCTGTCCTGCTGTCCAAACAGTCAACGGTGAAACCTTCTCACTGAGGAGTCCAGCCTGCTTGCATTTCATAAAGACACTGGCTTGAAGTCATAGCAACCAGGAGGATCCTGCCTCATTGTGTTGGGCAGGAAAAAGGAGGCAGGGCCGTAGCCAAAAGAAGGAAGAAAAAAAAAAAAAAAAGGAGGGTGATCTGAATATTTGGAGGCGGAGTCAGGGTGACAGCTTGTAGGGGGGCTCCCTGGTTCAAACACACATCCTGGTGCTTGTGGAGCCAAATGCACTTTGGGTCAGTCTCAAGAGGCTGCTCTGAAGTAGAAATTGCCTTTGATATTTACATTTTTCACTTTTCACTCTTATCTTTTCTCCCTTTGATTATCATTTTTCCAACTAATGCAAGATCATCTTTCATTCCAGTCAATTACCTGAATATAAAACCAAGAAAACGAAAGGGTGAGTGTAAACAGATGAAAAGGCCTTTATTCTTTTACTTTTACATGGGAGCAGCTCTTTATGCAATCTTTAATCCCTCTTTTGGCTGGAGACATTGTGAACAATACCACGCCAGTCGGCCAAAACAAGGAAAGAAATGCCCTGATAATGACTGAACGGGAAATTCCCTTTGTTTACTTGCTTGTTTCAGCACATTTAGCGCGCTGCTTATGCCCAGCAGATAAGCACAAACACACATCTCCCCCAGGAACAAGCACATGTGTCTGAAAACTTTCTAGAGCTGGAACATTCAAAGTTGATTGAACCTGCGACTATTCTGATTATGGATGAATCTCTCGGTTCCGGCTTTTCAAATGAGAAGATTAGCTGTTTTTATTTGTTTATATCTTTGTGAATTGAATATCTTTTAGTTTTGGACTGTCGGTGTAAGAAAAACAAGCAATTTGAAGATGACATCTCGGCCATTTTTCACTGTGTTTTTGACGTTTCATTGCCTGTAACAGTTTAAAGCTGGTTATATTCCTGTAGGTAATAATACTGGCACTATTTACATCAGCCTAAGCAAATATACCCACACAGTAAACGCTAAGCCGCTGTAGTCATGTCTGCCTAACTAATTATGTTTACAAGGTTCCCTTGTGCCTCCTGTGTAAACCTGTCAGTCTGGACAGAAGGCAGCGATATCCTGAGCTTTCTTTGTTACACAGCCGCCTGCTCTGGGAACTTGTGCAGTGGGTCTAGAGAGGGGGGGCCGGTCACGTTAATAATATCAAGCCTTGTTCACTGCCTTATCTTATCATGGTGGTTTGTGGCATTAACCTTGGCCTGGAAAGGAAAAAAATCTTTAAATGGGACGGGATTGTATTAAAATAAGCTGTGACGAAGAAAGCAGCATCACCCCCCCCCCCCACTCTCTCTTTGCTCTCTGCTACTGCCTTTATGTCAGTCAACTGATAACAACTCCCCTTGATCAGGTTGGTTGATTAACGATGGGAAAACACTGTGACCTTCCTGAAAGCATGGACACTCTCCAACTCGGGCACACACACACACACAAACACATCACATGTGCTCAACCAGGAAATAGAAACTAAGCGAAATCCCCGGCGGTCAACATACATGCTGCGTGTTTTAAAGTTCAGTCTGCTGGATTTCCAATAATCAAGGCCTGATGAGTACCGCGCCACTGAAACAAAAACCTTCAGCCTGAGGTGACAGATGAGAGTTGTCAAAACAATGCTCCTACTTACTTGACCCTCATCATTCTAGCAGCAGATGTAACGAGATACCGGCTGTCATCACACTTCCCCCCCAAATACACAAACACCCACACGGAAAGAAGCGTTTGAACTCTGACGTTTCAGCAGAACAGATGAGATTAATGAGAACAAAAAGAAAGGAAAAGTTTCTGTATGTGACACTTATTTGGTGAGCTTAAAAATATTATCGCTGCAGCTGACGGATGCGGCGAGGAAATGAGAACGCAGCATCACTTGTGTTGATGCACGGACCAGTCAGCGAACCTCTCACCTGACAGTCAGTCGGTCTTCGTTTGACGTCAGGAGGAGGTGACTCGGGAATTTCTGCGTCCACTTGCAGCAGGTCCCAGCTGTGCCAGGATGTGAGACGGCCGAATCGCACCATTTTCCAAGGAAAAGAAATCAAAACCAAAACTAAAACCTTACACAATAAAGCGCTAAAGGCAATTCCAACAGTCAGAGACGATTCATTTCCAAGGAATCACAATCCAGGCAGAAGTGCAGAGCAGACTGGAGCATCGTAGCTACTTCCCTCGTGTGTCTACCTGACTGCCTACCTGATCCTGCTGATACAGTGTTCTGCAGGCCAACGGTCACACATTACAACCATAAAGGTGTGTGTTCACCCTGCCGTAATCTCCACCTTTAGGCATCGGGGGAAACACACACATCTTACTGGTACAGACACACACACACACCTCTTCAGGCTTCACAGCTCCTCCCACACCACATGGGAATAAATAATAGTCTCCTGGCACCTGATATAATTACTTGTATTAGAGAATGTGGTACCAAAACAAGTCATTTAATTCTTCAAACAGACAGACAAGACTGGACAAGCTGGATTCAGCAATTAGAAATGATTCTAATATGAGATAGAAACTGCAAGAAGTGAGTGTTGTTAGTTTAATTTTCAGTAATCAGGACATATAAAATGTCCAACAAATAACCACAGCCCTCAAATTATCACCACTAGGAATTGTGATTTAAGAAATAAATGGAAATATCATATAAAATGTCATAAAAACAGTAAAGAAAAAAAAGTCAAAATTCTCTGATTCCAGCTTCTCAAATGTGAGTATTTTCTTTCTGAATATTCCTTTAGTCCTCTATGACAGTAAACTGAATATCTTTGGGTTGTGGACTGTTGGTTGGGACAAAACAGAAAACAGGAAAACAAAACAGGACATTTGAGGACAACGCTTTGGGCTTTTGGGAACAGTGATCAACATTTTTCACCATTTTCTGGCATTTTGTGGCTCAAACAACTAATCTAGTAATCAAGGAAATAATACACAGATTAAACGATAATGAAAAGAATCAGTCAGCTCTTATTATACAAACTAGCACTTACCAAATCCTTTATCAGCTCAATCACCGATACTTCTCACTCTATTAACAAACTGTGCTGACTGTTTTACAGAACACTTCATGTTCAGCTGAATTGAAGGTTATTGACTCAACTTAAAGCTCTCTTGACAATTCTTCAGATCAAACGTGGCGATGATGACCCGTGTGACCTCCGCTGATTCAACCATTGTCATTCGAAATGACTCTGTGTTCGGCGACAATTGTCCCCATTGTGAGCTATCAGACGGTTCAGATAGTGAGACAAGTGGTGGCAGCTGAGTGTGAGAAACAATCTCCACTGTAGGGGCCAAGAAGAAGAAGCCCATTACCATCAACGGTTGTGTAATGCAAGGGGTGAAAAACTGTATGACAGAGTGTGAAAAAATAGGAAATAACTAATGACAATTGCGTCTGCCGGTGTCTTCCGCCTTCCTAAACAAAGCGTAGTCGGTTACATGAATACAATATCTTTCAAAACAGACTTAATCTCCCTTTTAAGACGTATGTGTCATTCGATTTCGGGTTCAGTACGCAGACAGAAAGAAGACGAGACACTTGCCACTCCCTTCGCTGTCTTATTAGATGAAATGTGGGCTTTATATGTCATCATGGTGTCTCCAGCCCTGAAGGCTTTTGTCAGCTACTGTATTTCCCCAGCACTGAGTCCTTGTCTATTATGAAACAACATTATCTACCTGCTCGGTCTCTTACATAACAACCTCTCCTTCCAGCCTCGGGGCAAAGCCTGGAGTCTCAGCTACTTGTTTTTAGATGTTTCAGTGAAGGCTACACGTATTGATTGGGAACTATCAGATCTAGAGCTTCAACAAATTGGATCATTTGGTCTAAAAAATGGTGGAAAACGCCAGTCACGATTTAAAAAATATCTTGTCCAAGCAACAGTCCAAAAACCCAAAGATATTCAGTTTATAAAGATATAAAACAGAGAAAAGCAGCAAATCATTGTATTAAGAAGCTGGAACCAGAGAATGTTTGGTAATTTTGCTTGAAAAATGACTTAAGCGGTTCATTTTCTGTCAATCAACTAATCTATTAATCAGCAAATTGTTTCAGCTCTAATCTGATCAAAGAATAAGTGACAAAGATTACAAATTTGATGCCAGTTTTCAGTGAATTAAAGTTTTTAATACATTATATTAAAGACACATTTCAGTTGACACCACACAAGTATGGAGGTTTGACACTCAGCCCTAGAATTGAGTACAGTTTTCCTTGAAGTGATGGGAGAAGTGCAGTATGGGAGGCCTGAGTACTGACACACATATGGAGGATCCATTATCTGACATTAACCCTGACATTAACTCCCTGGGAAAGTCAAAACCATCCAACTGCAAAGTGTAATGTGATCCAAGTCACTGTAATTTGCAATCTCTGGATCAAAAAAACTGTTACTGCGAGAGAACAGACTTCACCCGGTTACATGGATTTTATGGATTTAACTCGATTCACATACAGTCAGCGAAGCGTGACAGACCGGCAGTGTTGGCCCGCCACTTTAGTGTTTAACTTACTGTGCTATGGCAACTGATGGGCGTGTGTTATATATAAAAAAAAAAAAAAGGACCAACTGACAAGAGAGCGAGGCTCAATGTACTGTACATACTTACTGACAATCAAAAGGTCACAGACGGTTCAGTTATCTTTATGACTACTGTAAAACTTACAGTTTCTATTCTCAAGAAGACAAGCAAGCGCCTGAACTGCGTTTCCCATAACCTGCTGTGATACAGTAACTGCAACATTTTCGTATAACACCCTATGAATAAAGCTGATCTGACAAAATATTTTGCCACAGTCTGACTTTAGCATCCTGAGCCTTGACGCTGGGGATTACTTACCTCCGCTTACCAAACAGATAATATGAGTCACAGATATCATTGTATATACAGAAGGGGGGATTCCAGCCGTGACACAACCTTTCAGATTTGAGTTTCAGTATTATCAAATTATCTAACAGTTAATGAAATTAACCCTGCAGCCACACAGGATTACTGGATGGGCATAGACCTCCTTTGAATATAAGTTGTTTGATGTTATAAGTTTTTTTTTTTTCAATCACACACTGCGGGTTAAAAGTCAAACTTATTTTAGGTCAGTATCAAAGGTGATTTGGCACACGGCTGACATTATAGAGAGTGTAAAAAGATGCATTATTTGTTGATTATGCAATATGTACGAGGCACAGATGGGTAGCGGTGCTTTATGGGAACTATCAGCAGGGTCGGAATGTGTCTTTGACCAATCAGATTGCTTGGCTGAGGCTCCCTGTTGTAAAATAATCAATTCAGATCATCAAAGGCTCTCCGCAGCCTATCACAATGTTGCCAGAGACTATAAAATGTAACATGCATGCAATAATAAACTTGAAATACCCCCCATTCAAACAAAAGAGTAACTCTACACAGCAAAAGGACAGGACTTGGCTGCTTTCCTCTGAAGCCTGGCACAAGCCGCTGCAGTGCCAGGCCGTGAATCCGGTCACTAGGCGAATATCTTAAACGTCTTTTGAGCAAAAGCCCTTGATTCCATAAAAAGCAGGCACGCATGCGTTTTATGGTGAGTGCCAAAGCTGCTGTCATAGAAACTCAAAGACCGCGCTGAGTGCCCACCATGTCCAAGTAGAGCTTTTGTCTTCCAAAACGGCTTTCATAAAACGCGGGCAGGCACCCAAAACGGATCTCAAGGTTTCTGCTGTTGAGTCTGTTAAAAGACAAAAGTATCAATAGACTTCAGTGAACTC
The DNA here is from genome assembly GCF_963924715.1 of Thunnus thynnus. Taxonomy (NCBI): domain Eukaryota; kingdom Metazoa; phylum Chordata; class Actinopteri; order Scombriformes; family Scombridae; genus Thunnus; species Thunnus thynnus. The sequence goes on along the minus strand of NC_089522.1, from coordinate 28,030,009 downwards.
GGCTTCTATGGCGAGAGACTCTTGTTTGGGTCCAAGTTTATGAATCAGTCTCTCCAAACAGCTTCACACACTCAGGGAAATGGGAAATGTGAGGCCTGCAACTTACTAAATAATTGTTATTATTGATTACTTTTCAATTATTTGGTCTAATAGTGACAAATACTCTTGCACACATATGTTGTTTACAATCAGTTTTCAAGAGGCCAAGTTGGCAATATTCGATTACTGGACGCTTTCAGCTCTAAAGAAATATCTTTTGTGAAACCATGAAGCTTCTAACAGTCTACAGGCTTAATGCTTTCCATCAGATATGTAACAGACTCCAGCAGCTTTCATCAGACCATCAGAAAGCACATTATTGCCCCCCTGAGGACTGCATGAGAGTTGTTATTCCCTGACATTACACTTTCCACATTCACAGTCAATAAAATGGATAAGTCATTACTTTCATTGGAATTCTTTCACGAAATTCCTTGAAAGGAAGTACGCTGTCAGTAGTTTGATGGCATTGACAGAATAAACAAACTCAGAAATATGAGGTCAGTTACTGAATGACTAAAACTGCTTTCCTCAGCAACCTCCAGTGTTTATGTCTTATGTGGCCGATGACTAACCTTCATGACTTACCACCACAGATGGCAGTAAAATGCTTTAACCGAGCCTCTACCTGCTTCTCTGCCCAAAGCAACGATGACATCAAGACTAGTCTTAGTTTTACAGCGTGTAGACATAATCACACTCACCTATAAGTGGGTCTAGACTTGCCTCGAGGGTGTTTTAGCAATCAATGACTTGTCTGAGGCACGCAAAAGGTCAGCTTGTTTTCATAAGCAGACTGCCTAAACCTGAGTCAATGCTGAACACGCTGGCTGAGAATGATTTATAGGATTCTTGTTATAAAATGTGAGCTGGAAACATTTACTAGTCAGAAGAAGACAGCGTTTTTAACCAACACATGGAGATAATGTTAGCTTAATTAGCCAGCTAGCTAAAGCTGATAATATCTGACAGTGATGGTCGTCATTTCGGCAACCAAAATTGACAGTCGTCTGCTAGAAATGAGAAAAGATTTTTGTCTTCCTGTGTTTGAAATGAAGGAATATTTGAAAATATGAGTGACAAATCTGCCACATTATCATTGTAAACTGCATATGTGTCGTAAGAGCGGGAAACTTGGCAAGCTAACGACAGTAACTAAGGGGGTGACGCTTAGCTAACGGTCAATTTGAAGATTTCACTTTTTGGTTCTGGAAACTTGTGAAAGGCATTTTTCACTATTTTATGACATTTTATTTATTTAATTGAACAATGACGTGTTAAATTAATGCAATTATTTGTAATTTCACATATGCACATCACATGTACTGTTTATACTGTTTTTATATTGTGAACTTTTACATATTTCCCATCAATATCTTGTACAATTACATAGCTATACTATATTTTCACTATATTAACGATATTTCACATTTTAATTGTACTTTTTTATTTATATATTTAGATTACCTATCTTACGTGGTTTACCCTCTATTTTTTGACTGTTGCGCACCACAATACCAAAGCAAATTCCTTGGATGTGTAAACCTAATAAACCTGTTTCTGATTTTGATTTATTTATTTTATTAGTAAGGGACCATGTAGAATATTACACATAAATGTTAGCATTTGATGTACTATACCAGAGTTAGCTTACAACTAATTTTCATCCACAGTCCCTTGGCAGGTCAAATATAGACTAAACCAGTAGTTCTCAAACATTATCACATTAAGGACCCCTAAACTGACACAAATTAGACCACAAACCCCCATTTGATAAGATTTTGTCCCAGTGTCCCCCATCTGATAAGACTTTTGCTTTCAATATTTTATTACAGTAATTTATGAAACCCGTGACCAAAACAGTTGTACATTCTGTCATTGTGTTACTCACGGATGGAATTATAGTGAAACTAAATGATTCCCCTGTCTGGCCTATTTCAAGCTCCGTGTTTGGCAGCCAAGTCGGATCAGGATCCTACAGTCCTCATTCAGCTTCTCAGCTTCTCTCAACAGTAACAAAACAAACGCTTCCTGTCGTTGCAGGAAGTGTTGGACTGGCACAGAGTGTTCCTGAGCAAACTCATCATTAAATGGGATTCAAGGTTTCAATCTGGCACACAGAGCAGGCTGGCAAGCACGTACACGAGCGTGCGCACAAAACACACACAATGAAGTTGGCGGTCGGCTAAACGGAAATCCAGAAATACATTCCCAGGGTTCTTCTGGGCAGATAAAGGTAATGAAATACGATGAGGTCATGATGGGATTACCATGAGATGCACTGGGAGTGGAGGAAGAGGAGGTGAAGTTATGGAAAATAGTAAAGGGTGTAGCAAAACAGTAAGAGTCACAGGGTGTGTCTGTGTTTGTGTGCGGTGAGTGGTGTATTTTGGTTTGATGAGTCTGAGAAGCAGTTTCATATGTCACGAGCTGCAGCCTCACATGAAATATAACAGCTGACAAATGACACCGCTGTCCTGTTTGTCCCAGATGTAACTCACCAGCAGATCAACACTTTCTCGGCGTCCCAGAGATCCATGCTCCACCCTCTCGCTGCCTGGGGTGAGGATATAAGGGCTTTGCTGACCTCCGGAGGGCTTCATGTTGGGCAGGCTGAGCGACCGCAAGTCCTTCACGCCCTGCTCCACCTTCAGCTCATCACCTGGCCGTGCTAAAGGAAAAAAAAACATGTTGAGCTGTCTGGGAAGGGGAATCCTGTAAAACTGGAATATGCACAGCACTCACATCATCAATATTTAGTTTTTGTCTGCAGAGGAAGCCACTGTAGTTAAAGGATGGGTTCACGTTTTTTAAGTCTGTCTTAATATGAACATTGAAACAGTTTTTGCTTGCGGTAATCATTCCTCCTGTTCGTACTGGCCATTAAAAGATCCCTTCATAAAGTGATGCACGACAAAATCCACAGTCCTTATTCTGTGTAAAAATACACTCAAAAGTTTATTTAAAGCTAATATGAGGCTTCAGCAGTCTGAGTTAGACAAATTACGTTAATATCTTCCAAAGTTGCAGCCTTTTTTGTACCAAATTCTCACTTTGTGTCACCGTCCTTCTGCTGCAGCTCAGTATGGAAACACTATCCAGAGGGAAAGAGGGAATTTGATACTAAAAAGACTTTGGAAGATACTCACTGCTAAAGCATCATAATAACTTCATGTTTCTCTTTTCACATTTGAGTAATTTTGAACTGAGCACCACACCCAAACTATCACTGTTTTTTCTTTAACTGAAATGCTTTAACATGCCCTTGTAAAACTGGTATAAAGGATAATACCAACAAAAGCAGGGAAGAACTGGGACTTCTTCACCTTTGTTACAGTAATAACAGAGATTTGATAGAACGTGTTAAACAGAACGATGCAAAGCTTCTTTACCTCCCAGACACGTGACTAAACAGCTGTGGACCTCTTTGTTTCAGACTGTATGTAACTCCAGACTGCGGTCAGGAGGTGACGATTTCAAAAGAACAGCAATTAGTCATGGCATTGGATCTCTTTTATGAGAGGCTTAAAGGTGCAGTGTGTAGGATTTAGTGGCATCTAGTGGAACAGACTTGGCAGAAACTGAATATAATATTCATAAGTGTGTTTTAATTAGCATATAATCCCCTGAAAATAAGAATTGTGTTTTCGTTACCTTAGAATGAGCCCTTTATATCTACATAGGTAGCGGGTTCTCTTCCACGGAGGCCGCCATGTTGCACCACCATGTTTCTACAGTAGCCCAGAACGGACAAACCAAACACTGGCTCTAGAGAGAGAGATTTTTCGCTAGTTTCGCGGCCACTGTAGGTTCTCCTATATGCTTGAAAAGGAGAGGGTGAGGGGAGGTGTATTCATTCGGTTGCAATCTGCAACCTCGCCGCTAGATGCCACTAAATCTTACACACCGGTCATTTAAATGGGCCAAGAAACTGCAACAAGTGTAACTACAGTGATCGCAGAGAAAGGGCACAATTCCCAGTTTCCACTGAGGCGGCAAAGGAGGAAAAATCTGGCTGAGTCATTCTGTCATCATGCTGCTTCCGCGCGGTAGTGCTGTTGATTCATGGGATTTTTAATTACACTTTTAGATCAGATCAGTAACAAATTTTGCACTTGTAGTTCTGATCACTTTTAAGCATGCGGTCCACTCCTTTTTCCTTCTGGTCAGAAATACGGGTGTGAGAGGAAACTGGCCTTCGCCATCTGTCCTGCTCAGTCATTGTTAAAGGCTGAACAGATAAGGAAGGTGTAACGTTTTTAAATACACCATGACTAAAAGGTGCAAGACTCAAAGGTTTCCTTCTTTCTATGAACAAAGCAAAAGGTCAACACTTTCTGTTTGCTTTGATCGTGCTACTATGATTCATTTCACAAGCTTATGGTGTGATTGTTTGCCAGATATAATAGCTATTTGTGTAAAGTTTCATACTCGATGCTCTTATATTCTGTACGTCTAAACAGGAGCAGCTTAAACTACATATATCACAAGATCCTCGATCCAATGACTCAAGACAGTAAAGAGGGCAAAGTGGGGTTGATAAACTGCTGAAATGTATTCATGGATTTTTTACCTTTAACTTTGAGGTAGTGTCCTCCAAAACGGTAAGCCTCGAAGTTGAGGGACAGCGGCGTGTTGGACTGATCCAGGAACAAGTCGACCCGTGACAGCTCAATGCCGTTCCTCTCAAACACTGGCCCTAAAACCTCTCTGAAAACACATCACAAAGGAAAACACGGTTTATATCAGACTCTAACAATACATTCTACATGACCACTCTGACACGGATCCTCCCACTGTCCTCTCACCTCAAGGTTTTCTTTTTCATAGCAGGTACAATCTCTGTGTTTATGTCCACGTTGAGATCAAACTTAAGGCTGAAGCACTCCTTACTGGGGTCCTGCAGGGGGGGGAACAGACACACTAGTTAGTTGACACAGGTGGGGCTGCAGCTCTGCTGGCTGGGCCCCCCGGGCTCGTGCTGTATGATGTGAGCTCTCAGCAGATCCACAGGGGGGCTCCTTCTCACTACACTGCCTGCCTCAAACAAAGAGCAGCCTGGCTGGGAGATACCATAATGTTACATCATCATCACAGAGAATAATGGTGGCAGATTTCACGCTGCACAAATCTATGCCTGTAGCATGCACTTGTAGCATAAAAATAACTCTGCGTCACAAAAAAATAATATACCCCCCCCCCTCTCCCATAAATGTAAAAGCTGCAGTAGACACCTTCCAGGAACTGATATGAAGTTGTTGTTCTCTAGGGGGACTTTTTTATGTTGCACACTGCAGCCCATGTGTCTGCGTGGTTACTTACATCAGTGTGTCGTCTCCGTGGCTTCTTTTTCACCAACTTCATCCCCCCTGTTTTACGCTCCCTGCAAAACAGTTACACACACGTTATCATACCGTTTATATATACCAGTTCTTCAAAAGAACCCCCAACATATGCCCGTTTAATGTGACCATCGAGACTTTAAAAAGAAGTGATCGAAATCAATGCCAGGAGACACACATTTCATGGCAGTGATTTATCCTCCAGTGTGAAAAGGACAAAAGCTCTACTGACAGGCAGGGATACACGAACGCTAGCGTTATGTAACGGAGGGTTACCAACCCGCGGTCATTGCTCCCCTCATCCTCTTCCTCCAGGTCGGAGGGGGGGCTGGTGCGCGGGGGACAGGAGCGCGTGGACACGTTCCGAGCCAGGATGGAGGCTGAGGGTTAAGAAAACACAGCAGTCATTCTTTCTGTCGGATCACAGTGAAGGCAGCCTTTAATCATCAAGCTTTAAAGAGGAGGAGGTTCACCCAAATCAGAAAGAAACACGTTTATTCTCTCCACTACCATGAAGATAGTTTTGCAATTTTGTCTGTTTTTGCTGTCAGATATTCGTCTACAATTATTGCGCAACAGAGGTGAATGAGATTTAATTTGTGGACATTTAAAAAAAAATCAACAGCTCTTTCCAGGATCAGTGTCACTTTTCATAGTTTTCGTCAGGACTATAATTTTGGTAGAAAGTAGTTCCAATGACAACATGCGGTTTTTAGATCAACTTAAGTCACCAGATGAAATTTAATATGATTCTATTGTACTGGGGTGGAAGCAGAAATTTCAGGGATGGATCATATTTTAAGACCTGAGCCAAAAATCTAATGAGTGATGAGTTAGCACCAGGATGGCTCCAGACCTCTGAATCGCCACCACATATGATTTGTTTATTTATTGAAATAAATCTGCGGTTGAAGCCAGTGACGGCTGTTTCTGCCTGTTCGAGAAACAGTTGACTAATCAGAGTTTTGTAAGCTGGGGACAACATCATCTTCCTGCATAGCTTGCTAGCTACCCGGCTACATCTGTGAAAAAGAGAGACTGAAAAATGGCCTGAAAAATGTCGGTGAGGGTTGTTGTAAGTCGACTTTGCAGAAAGAACAACACTTAAACCCTAAAAATTGTCCTGAAAAACATTAAAATTAACTACGAACCAAAACTACAGCTTCCATGTAGAAGGAAATGTCACTACTGATACAACTAATCAGATAAAATAATTACGTAATGTAAAGTTGAATGACTCAAGTGAAATGAAATCATCAGGCTGAGTAAACACTGAAGATAAGTGAGTATATTATGTTTGTGGTAATTTGGATGAAGCAACCCTTTCAATATCAGTTACTGTCACAATGAGAGTTCAACTTTTACAGTAGATGTTAACACATAAACAAATGAATCATATGAATCACAAAAGTTCAGACTCAGAGTTTCACAACAAATAATCTCTGCCTTATTTAGACAGCGTTAAAAGCTCGGGATCCTTGTTATTTACACAGTGAAATCCTGTGATGAGGTAATGGGTATGACATCACTGTCAGAGGGGAAATACCAAATAAAGAAATAACACAAGGACTACCTTGAGGTTGTAAGTCAAATCGGGGGTGCCGGTCAAAGTGCATGTTGTCTGTGTTCTCTGAATGGCAGCGTGAGTCACATGACTCACACAGGTGAAGGGGGCTTTTGCTATTCAGGTCTTGGCAGTCTGGATGGTGGCAAACCTGGACACAGAAAGGAGAGAAAGAGGACAAAGTCAGATCAACTCAACTGCCAAGTACCCCAGGTCCCTGCAATAAAACACAGAAACATTTTAAAAAGACCAGGCCAAAGTGAAAAGGGTAAAACAGTCACACACATTTAGAATAAACAGCCTCCTGCCTCACTATTGTTTCTGCCACAATTAAAATGACCACAGAGGCTGCCACAGGCATTCCTGAGGTTTGGTGACTCCCACCATCCCACCATCTGTCCCCCCCTCTGTGGGATGACAACTAATTGACTTAAAGTCAAGTTTTTCACCTCCTGTGCTGATCTGGGACCAGCTTAACCTTACATAATCCAAAATCAGATCCCTGGAGGTGAAGCAACGAAACCGACCACAGGTCAGTGACTGGGAGGCTTCCAGACCGCGAAGGCCAGGCGACAGGCAGCAGAAGGCTGCAGGATTAAGGATCTCTCTGTCTCGGGCCAGACAGATCCGACTACCCCCCCCCCCCCCCCCACACATACCTCCCCTCCAACCCCCTCTGCTCTTTCCTTCACCTCAACCAGGGACAGAGAAACACCGGGGCGCTGCTCTTCTATATCTCTTCACTCCACCCTGCGTCCCCCCCCTCGCCGTCACCCACACCCGGCTCAGGAAGCAAGGATGTATGGGGAGATACAATGGAGGTCCTGCTAATGTACTTCCTGTCATTGTTTCCATGTACTCAGGAGGAGCAGCGTGTCTGTGCATGCGTGTAAATATGTGTGCATGTGCGCTAGGGACTCTTGCTTTCATGTAAACACAACTATAGATATGCAACAGGTAGACGCCGTGCCCTGACACAGTTATATCAACCCTCCTTAAGTATCTGTATCGTTGTAACACATGATAATGCACTGCCACATGCTCCAGCTATACATAACAGGGTTTAAATGCAGTCAAGACTCTCTCTGTCCCCTCCCCTGGTACTCTACCGTCATATTCTGTAGAAGCGAGCGGGAGTCTCCCGCCCTCCTGCAGTTCGGCTCCATATCCATGCCAACAGGCACCCAGGAACCCAATAAAACATCCGACTCGCCACCTCGCTGGCCTGCTAACTCGCTCCTCAACGCTCCCCTGTCAAGCCACACTGACGAGCTGCCTTATTAATCCGCTCCTCTCAATGTCTAGCCAGGTATAATCGCAGATTTTAAATCCCAGGTTGGAGGGCTGGGAGAGGACAGAAGGAGGGAGGAGGGGGGGGGTGAGGGATATGGTTAAGGGAGGGTGAGGAGTCTCAGTAAAGATATAACCCCAAAGCAGGAAGGAAGAAAAAAAAAAGGTCTGTCCAGAAGCTTTTCAGAAGTACAAAGCCCCCATAATCTTGCAGCCTAATTGGTGCCTGCGCTCTGTCAAAGCCATCTGACAGTCCTGCAGAGATTAAACAGCCCTGCTCCGAGCTCCACGAGCCAGGGTCTTCTCCTCTTTTTTTTCCTCTCACTCCCTTTCTTCTCTGTCCTCCGCCACCACCGGCACTAACTCCTCCCTTCCTCTCATACACCCAGGGTCACCGTACCCGAGCAGAGCCCCAACCAGAGAGAGGTTTTAAATAGAAAGGGACTGAGAGACAAAAGTCAGCGAGCGGGCGTCGAGGCTAAACAAAATAAGAGAACGGCCTTGTTTACTGTAGCGAGTGTGACACGCTCTCCTCTTCAGGAAGTACAAACTGGGTTAAAGCATGATTCTGGTTTATTTGGGCCATTTTTCATAGTTTTGACTATTATTTCTATCAGGAAATAATAATTAAATAAAGATCCAAGTCCTTTAAAGCAGCAAAAAAACACTTCTATATCAACAACGGATCATATGACTGTTTTTCTGTGGAAGGGATTCGCCTGTAGTGAGGGAACTGATAACTCTGCAGTTCCCCTCAACTGAGCTTTATAGCATCTTTCACCTCAATTGTTTTCGGTTTACCAGCCTTCAAACTGTACTGTTTTGGTTCACCGCTCTCATTGTGCCGTTTTTGGCTGTAAGAAAAAAAAACCACAGCGGAAAAAAAGCTCCAAAAACAACTGTATGTTACCTCCTCAGCACCAAACGGCACACACAGCGACCCAGTCAGCGACGAACCCGAGGGTGAACACAGTGGAGACCAAAGTAGAGTAGAAGCCAAAAAACAGAGTGAATATTCGCATAAACACGACTCCGAATGAATACTGATGTTGCTACGCATCTGCTGGATGTTTAAAAAAAAGGCGACTGTTTGCTAACAAATTCACCATATGAGCTTAAAAGGCAATAATATGTCAGTGTTGTGGTTTACAGCTTGTTTCTGCTGCCTCAAAGTAGCCAAAAAAAAATCAGTTTTTGCAAGTTACAATATACTTCCTGTTATATAACAAAACACAGTTAACAAGCCCTCGCTGGCGTCACTGTGAGACGCTAAAAAGATTAATGCCAATCCACCAAACAGCTGTTGAGATATTTAAGTCTGGACAAAGTGGAAGAAGGAGAGACGGACAAAACCGATACAGACGTACTGACAGCTACTTGGTTAGTGTGTCTGAAAAAAAAAAAGACAAGTCTTCCTCAGTCTCTCCTCCTCCTGTTTAGACTTGCTCTAAATTCAGTAGAGCTGGATTAAAGGAAAATACAAGTAAAGACATTTCTTGATGACGTTATGCAGTTGCAGATGCGTTTTTTTTTTCACCTCTGACTGATTCACTGACCTCGGTTTGCCGCTTTACGTCCACAGAGAGGGCTTAACGGCAGACGGCAGACGGCAGACATCGCCCGCCTGAACTCCTCTGAAGTCGACGCATGCGCGCACGTATTTTCGTATAGCCCGGTCAAATGTCCCCTCACACAGAGGTGGTATGTTCTCCGATGAGGTGTGGAGACAGACGGCCGGGCCAGAGAAAAATGAGCGAATCAGAGGCCATATTTAGACAATAGTCCAGATAGGTAGGCCTTCCTCGATATCAAGCCGGGGTGTTCACATTCCTGCTGCAACTAAAGCAGCTGAAAATATCTGATGCTTTGGCCAAGACAAACGAGTGCATCATGAGATGAAGAAAAAAAAGCTAGTGGACCCAGTAGGACCAAATAGGAAAAAAAAAAAAAAAAAAACACACTCAAGACAGATACCTGAAGATATACACGTAACATAAATTACAGATTTCTGCAATACTGGACATTCCTATCGATGAGCGGGATGATTGATACTTAGTTATGACCTGACTTTCATTATCTGGCCTTTTCTGGATCTGAAGGTGGATCAGTTTTCCACAACAGAACAGGAGAAGGAGAAGGAGGAGGAGGAGGAGGAGGAGGAGTGAAGCTGACTGTAAAAGAAGGCGACGGTGCGAGACAGCTGACTGGGAGCCCCCGCGTGCCTCGTACGGCGAGCGTGTGGATGTGTGCGAGACAACATGTGTCATGTGAGTGTGTGTCGCATGTGTGTGTGTCCCTCCACCCCTCCTCACCCTCCACCCTGCATGCCTGCTCTCAGATCTGCCCCGGATTAGTGGGGAGGTTTGTGGGGAGCAAGAGTGACTGTAGATGAAATGCTACACACACACACACACACACACACATAGAGCCCCCTCCCCAACAGCTGAGAACACACACACACACAGGCCCCACCGCGACCCTCGTCTTGGCTTAGCACATCCGACGCCACGTGGCACCTGCTTATGCACCCTTGTTTCCTCACATCCTGCAAACACTCCCACACACACACACACAAACACACACACACGCATACATACACGGACTTACAAAGTCAGGCATGCCCGTTCCAAAGTTGTGTCATCAATGACTGTTACAGCAGCCGCTCAGCTGTAATAAAGCCCTTCTTGTTTGAAGAAGATGACTGGAGTCTTCTGAGGTGAATCAGGATTATTACCTTAACACCTAATCCTCCAAACACTGGCACGCGACATAAGAGGGCTATTCCAACACGCTTTTAAAGTACATACTGTTCCCAGAGCTGTACGATAAGAGAGTTTGATCCTATTTTTGGTAGAAACAAGTGGCTTTACAGAGCGCAAGAAAAAAAAAAAAAGACTTCACAGAGCTGATGCTAAAGACATTAAAACGGGGGGGATGGTCATATTAACTGTAGATTCAAATGTCTTAAACATGATTTATAATTAAGGATGGAACTTGTGGGTTTAGAGCAACAGCCTGGCAGTTCAATTTCCTCACCACCATCGCAAAGTTTGGCTCCTCGGGATGATTTTTGCATAAGTCTGGACAGCTTGTCTCATCCCTGCAAGCTGGAAAATCTGAGGGTGATCAGTCTTTTTTTTGTGTGTGTGTGTGTGGAATTATATGACGCATTGAAGGATGAATTCAAACCCAGATTACGCATCTGACTCGGTGTGATACAATACCCATTCATCAAGAGGGCCGCTTTGAAGAGCAGAGAGCGAATCTTGCTCAGTAATGTCCTTTCTCTCTCTCTCTCTTTTAAAGAAAACACTGATAACCTGACTGCGTTTCCCCCATCCAACCTCAGCCCTCCTCCTCCGGAACAGCTTGTCCTGCCAGAGCACACCTAGCACTTATGTAAGAGCACGCATCATTGTGTGCACATGTGTGTGTGTGTGTCTGCATCAGGTCAAAAGAGGAGGAAGAGGAGGGTACGTGGGCCGCACGCTACGGTTTTTCTCACAGTCAAGCATCAAGGTGAGACATCCTGAAAATATGAATATACAAATATTGTTAATTTCACAGCTGGATGGGAGATGCCTCTACTATGTCTAGTCTCAGTGTTCGTGCGCTAGAGGCTTCAGATTTCCACATCGCACTTGTGCAAGTTGAGTAGCGAAACACGATTGGCTCCAAACGGGTTGTGATGTCACAAATCATGCTTGTAGGTACATGTCTTACAAACTCTGCGCTTACATCATTCTGCACAGTGACGCACAAACACCCAAGTGAAGTAAGAATAAAACCAAACACATCTGTAAGTGCAACAGACTGATAATGTCCACAGTAATAATTTGACAGGTGAAACATCTGTGCTCATAATATTACCTCCATTCTAACACAGTCAGCTGTTAGCTTGATCCCAAACTGTGATCTGAGCCGTCTGTATATCATCTCTTCAGCGGTTCAGGCTGGAGCTAGACCTCCTTTCTTTATATCATGTGGGACAAACACATACACTGAGCGTGAGGAAGGTGACGATGACTCAGGGAGGCAGGTGTTGAAATAACATAAACGACAAGTCCCGTCTGGTGGGAATCAGCGCTAATGCTGGCGAGCTAAGCTAACTAGCTTCTACTTTCTGAGTGGGATACAATTCTCACTTCTCACTGGCTTTTCTCATGTTGTTGTGTAACAGTGGATTAATAAGTGTCAGCACAAGACAATAATACTAAGATTTGTTGATCGACCAATCTAAAAATCAATCGACAGCTTTTTTTGATGATCGAATAATTGTTTTGATCATTTTTTATCTCTTTTTGGTGACATACATGATAGTGAACTGATTATCTTTGGAGTTTGGATTGTTGATCGATCAAAACAAGACATCTGATGATGTCATTGTGGACTCTAAGAAATTATAAACAGCATTTTTCACTATTTTCTGACGTTTTATAGACAAAACAACCGTCAGATTAATCAATAACGTAAATACTTGTTAGTTGCAACCCTGAAATAATGACGGCTGACCATTATTGTGTTATGTTTAGTGTTGGAGTGTGTGTGTGTGTGTGTGTGTATCAGTCTGCAAGTGTGTAGTGGGGTGTAAATGGACGGGAAAGTTCAGTGAGTTAAGTTTTAATGTACAACACTTAATTTTACTGCATCCGACTGAAAACAGAAGCCTACAAAACATAATGTAAAGGAATAAAAAAAAACTTTATAGACATATTGTGAAAACTGGGGGCTCCCACACATTTATTACTCTACTACAACACAGACACACAGCTGTTTGTCATGGCGGTGCCCACACCCACAAAGCAAACTCAATTCCCCGTCATTGTTCCGTGCTGCCATCATCAAACTCCACGCTATAGAAAACATGGAATCAAAGCCTGAGAGTCTGAGTCAACACGAAACACCACGGCTTGACTAAGGCTTCGTATCGAGACAATGGATAATACTGTTTGGTTAACATGAGCTCAAACCGCATTGTTTGAGCCAACCTTCTGTCCGACAAATCGAAAAGTCTTATTGCTTTAGTCTTTAGACGGTGCTTTTGTTGAGACTGCGGGTGACATCCAGGTACACTGTGTTTAATTACACGGGCCAACTTTAATGCTTACCATCACTCCACTCCCACAGAAGAGGCAGCTTTAAGGTCCTGTCCTAACACGCAAGTCATCACTGATTTGGCACCTGGACGAGCTTCTCCTCAGCAGTAAGTTATGTTAGCATTAACTCTGCTCCTCATCAGTCAAAAGAGGAGCTGGAGGCTCACGGTAGCTTCAAGTCAACCTCTCTCGCTCTCTTTTTTTTTTTCTATCAAAAACACATCCCGGCTTTATCATTTTTATCTTAGCACACACAAACACACTGAAAAGAAAAAAAGCGTTCAAGTGCATCCCTAATAAACACACCTACACAAATGATTGGTTAGCGCAAGACGAGGCAGAGTCATGCACGGTCTTGTTCGGAATAGTAGTGAAGTCAGTCAAACAGCCAGACAGACAGAGACTTTGGTCAGACCGACTCACGCAGTCTACAACATCAAACTAATCAAAGATAACCAGAGAGTCAGACACGAGTACACATCATCAGTGGTTCATAGTCTACGACTGGAAGAAAGTCTCATTTTCACAGTCAATTACACTAATGTGTTGACCTTTGACCTGTCCATTAATCAATGCAGTACAGTACAGAGTGCAGACACTGTGCAAACACAGGTGTACTATACCATGAGCAGTACAAATAAAGCTAAATATCTCTCTGCTGATTGCTGTAATCATTAACATGTTTGTAAAAATACATCAAAACTTAATGATTTTCTTTATGGAACTGATCTTGTGCTGCTAAAAAAACACATATTTTAAAAAAAAGCTTGACAAATGAATATGGTTTTCTCAAAAAAACATAATATACATATCAGGGCTAAACAATACTGACTAAATCATGTATCACATTATATATAAATACCTAAATATCCATAATATTATAGTATTTTGAGGATGAATTCAGGTGTTTCCAGAAGATATTTACACAGAAGAAAATGTTGAGAAACAATCATTATAGGGCTGATTATAATTATCTTTATTATAGATTGATATATGGTATTATTATATTAGTTCAATTCAATTGTATTCATATTTTTTCAATCTGTCGAATAATCATTTAGTCAATTAAATACCATAAATTATTGAAACTTGCCAGCCTGTATCAATTCAAAAAGCTGCAAATCCCCACATTTGATAAATCGATTACAACAATCAGTTATTTTAATTGCTGCAGATTAATATTCTGTCAGTCGACTGATTGATTAATCCAGTAATTATTTTATCACTACATCATTCTTATGAGGTATGATGTGTTGGTGGTTATTTGACTGCTGGAACAGTCAAATAAATGTCATCATTTAAGGAAAGGACTACAGCTTCTCCAGATTATATAAATATTATACTGAAAAATTCCATTTTCTCCCCAGAAAAAAACCTAACAAAAAAAAACGCATCCACAGCTTCCAGCACTCCTCATCTCTCAACCCACCAATCAGATGCTGGCAGGGACTTTCTCTCCAGCCACTCGCCATCCTGCGTGCAGCTGTGCTGTCAGGACACTGATTAGTTCTCGACTGCAACCAACAACACGATATCAGCTACTGCATTAAGCGTGATGGATTGTCAGTGAGAAACTTTAAAGAGCGAAATGCCTGCAGAGAGAACATGCTTTTCATCAAGCTGAGCTGACAGACACCGAGGCGGGTCAAACTCTGTTACATGTTGCTACCTTTTTCTTAATACCAATACTTGGGTCCTCTTGGGAGCGGAGTACATGACCCCATAGGGCCCCCGTATGTATGCCGGAGAGGTCTTGCTTTCCTAAACATTACACAGAGTTGCCATTAGCTGCGGCCCAGTAGGTGGGATTGGAAACAGCGCCCAGCGAGGCTGCAGGAGATCAAAGGGGGAGCCTGGGCAGGCCTGGCCCAGGTTTGATTTATTTTTCAATGTAATAAACGATGCATCTGTTGAGGAGGCAAAAGGAGAGAGCCGCTGCCGCTCGCTTTCTTCTGCCGCCATCTGTCCTCTGGCCGGGTGAGGAGGCGGAGGAGGAGAGCCAGCGCCTGTTTTTTTTTTTTTTTTTTTTACTGTGGTCCTTATGCAACAAGCTTGCCTGCCTGCCTGTCTGCGTGCCTGCTTTCTATTAACCGACTCTCACTCATTCTGGTACGGTACAGTCCTGACGCCTCGTACGCATATGGATTTACTCAAACGGAGGCACTTGTTGTGTTTCATCCTTCCAGAAGAGAGCAAAGTGTGTGTTGACTGCGTGTGTGTGTGTGTTACCCAAACACATGTTCAGTCTGTTCATTAAACGAACCGCCGATTCATTGACTAACAGACATCAAATGTAGGATGTTTAATAAGGGATGATGTCATACAAAGCCAATATCTGCAACTAAAATAAAACAATGAAAGCAGGCGTATAAAGATATACGGCGTACTGTACATGTAACCAGCGCACACCTGTAACTGATACTCTAAAGCAGCGGTTCCCAACCTGGAGGTCAGGACCCCTACATTGGGTCGTGAAATGAATCTAGTGGGTTGCAGATTCAGAAGTAATAAAAAACTCAATTCTGATGCACAAAACTAGTCTTTTCTCTTGCAAAATACTGTAACTTTACCTCCTTGAGCTTCTGAAGAGTATTCAACTGAAATAAAATTGGCGTGACGAATGGATCACAAGGAGAGGTTTATATTAAGGGTCACAAGCCAAAAAAGGTTGTGAACCACTGCTCTGAAGTATCATTCTGGCTTATTACAACTTAATTAAGCTGCACATAATGCAATTTACAATGATAACAGTGTCAGATTTACCACTCACACATAAGTAAACAAAGCAGGCTTCTCATTTCTAGCCCGTAACTATCAATTTCATCCACTGAAATGATGTACTGTACTGTAGGTAGCTAGCTGATTAGCGCTAACTCGGTGAGATGGCTGAGAGCTGCCTCCTGATGACTTTTTAAATGTTTCAAACTGACATGTTTTTAAAATAAGAACCCTGCAAAATGGCCATAAATATGTACTTAAAGGCTACATACATTATATAAAGCTAAAAGACAGAGGTTAAAGCTGCATGTCCCAGGTAAACATGCAGCATCCTCATCAGTTGATGATCCACATAGAAGACATGGAAATAAAGGAGCAGCATGTTCTTGTATTACGATGTAGAGTTAGTTAGCCGTAGTATTATTGTAGAGTATTTTAAGTAAAAATGTAATAAAAATGTAACACTACTTCAGGTAACATTGGTTGGACTTGCTGGAGTAAACATTTCCCCAAATTGAGAGCAGGATGGAGCCGCTAACGTTAGCCTAAACTTTGCTAAAGTAGCATCTTGGTTCCAATTCAGGGGATGTGTTGGTCCTAACATAACCTGTAACTCCAAATTTAAAAAAAAAAAAAAGTAATTACAGCCAACAATATGCTTCTTGGCTGTGGATGTAATGCTAGGTTACTACTGTAGGTACTAAGATAGTTAGCCAAGCATGCTAACAGCTATCGTTTTTGTTTCCAGTCTCAACAAAACCAAGTGAGTTTCGTTCTTACAGGAGCACCACGCACAAAACAATTTAGTCACTGCATTTGGAAATGAAACCGACTGCTTATATTTCTTCCCACGAAAGACTTCTTCTTAGTGATGTCACCGCGTTCCCAGATCTCAGTGAATTTCTTGGTGGAAACAACATTATTATTATTATCATGTGACATACCAGAATGACCTCCCAGAAGAATGCTTATCATATCCAGTCCAGGTCAGTTTGCGTGACTCAATTGCCTATTTGTTAGTAATTGGAAGTCAGACTACAGACTGTCACTGTATACAGTATTTCATAATGTCCACCTCCTCTGCACAGTGACACATTATGAAAGAAGGGCTGTTTTTCCCAGATTACACAGTATAGACATTTAGAGGAAACTGGCTCATTTTCAATAAATAAGATAACAAACATAAGATGAGATAAGAGACCTTATCGTCATTGTGCTGCTGTGTAAGACATTAATATTTATACTGTCAGACAGCCTCCTAAATGCCATTATGAAAAAAAAAAACATCTGCATTTCCTCCTCTGCTAATAAATATACAAACAACAGGTGTGTTGATTCTAACTTATCATTAACTCTCCAGAATATTCCTATCATTACAACACAACAACGCCATTTACAACCTTTGTCACCGTCTCCTTTACCTTCCTTTCTTTACCACTATCACAACAGCAGCACACAAACAACCTAAAAGTGAAATCAGTCACTGGCCGAAGGTCCGTCAGACAGCATAAACAAACACTCCAAGTTGGAGTGTTTTCCACAGAAAGTAAACTCAGGAACAAACACACTCACAGGAAATACTGTAACACCTTTTTTTTTTTTTTTGTGGAGTAGACCATGCATTCCAGTGAAAGGTATGTTTCAACATGCAGCGAGGTTTGCCCAAGAAAAATATTACCTCCTCATCTTCCACAACTCATACTCCTATTGGACAGCTGGATACAATCCCCTTTGTTTTCAGTTCAATACAAGCATAAATTTAAACTACGACAATAACTGGCAACAGGAAATTCTGTCTTCATTTCTTTATGTATTGTATTAAGAAGTATTTAATACAATAGCAAGCAAGAGCTAGACACATAACGGTTCAAAACTATTTTCAGCATCTGCCTCCAAACAGCCGCGCGGCACAGTCAAATATTTACATGACACCCGAATGACACATGCCACTGTCACGGTGTCGTCACAGAGAAACACAACACACTCGAGATGCCTCTTAAGGAGAGAAACACCACTAAATCCTCTTAGAAGCCAAGAAACTAAAACAAAGCCAAGCTCAGACGCTCCGCTTAGTTCAGTTCAGGGTGATCAATACGACTACAAGAGAAAAGCACCACTCACCAGCAGCTGGTCTCTCTCTGCTCTAACAAAGTCAAGTGTACTGACTGCTGCTGTCTCAGGCAATGTTGGGACTATGACGCAACCTTCCAATCCATAGCTTCAGGGCAAGAGAAGAAGGAGAGATAGACAGGAGGGGAGTGAACAAGACCAAAAAAGGAGGAAGTGAGAAGGGGGGGGGTGTAGGAGGGGAGAGGGGGGGGAGTAAGAGAGAAAAAAGTTAAATTTGAACTTTCTTTCAATTCCGATTTGGACACACAAGCTGTTCCAAATTTTGACATAGAAATTGATTATTTTGAAACGGCTTCCAATTTGGTTTAAAGAATACGGGAAGGAGAGAAAGCCGGTGGGTGCCAAAGGGTACACATTGGTCTGTTGATATAAGAAGCAGATGTGAAATATGCAGACATAGGAGGAAAAACAGACTGCACAGATGTGAACGGCTCACGCAGACAGACAAAAAGAAAAAAAGACAATTATTTCAGAGAGAAACATAACCAGAAAAATGTAAAAATAAATGCTACAAGAGCTATCCTGATGTAAGGTTTGCTTCTGCTGCCGTTTGCTTTTACTGAGAATGAATGAAAACTGTGACAACACAAGCTGACAAAGTGTTTCTAGAAGCAAATCACAGCAACACACTCACAAAAATCAGGATATATTGTCTTTAATTAACTCACGCTAGAATACAAAAGAAGAAGCTTGATCTTACTTTATTTACCTACCATAGAAAAAACAACACTTCCCAGGAGAGGCAGCCCCCTTTGAGTTTCAGCGGAAGAACTAATCAATATCTCCGATACACAGCAGGTGATGAAAGTTTTAGTCCCGACCTGAATCGAATTTGTTCTATAGTCCGTCAGATGAGCGTGTTCGTCGTTGCGTTTCAAGTTCCTAAAATAATCCCGAGCTTCAAGGTGAAAAGAGAGTTAATCTAACGGTGGGGATCGAAAGAACGGACGGAACGGAGCAGAGAGGCTCTCTCTCTCTGTTTACTACAGCAGTCTACTGAGAACACACACACAAACATAGACACACACCGACAGGCAGAAAATCGTCAGCCCCGCCCACCCCCACATGCTCACACACATCCCGGCTGACTCATGTAAACTCCCACTGAAACTGATCCTCTTCTCCTGAGAATTAGCAAAGTTTTCCATGTGACGAACGGCTCTTTGACGTTGCGGCTGATTCCAGATGTAACCCTGAATTCAGTGAGCCGTCCTCAAATCTTTGCTGACCGATGGTCCCGCTTGATTCAGTGCCTGGTTTGAACTTTGACCCTGAGGTGACGGAAGGTCAAACGAGGGAGATGAGTTGGGCTCCTTTTCAAAAGTGCTGACCGGGGGGAAAGAATAGGAAGTAAATCCGTTCAAACACAACAATCTCACGCAAATTACGTGACCATGCACGCGTTTGTAAAACCACGTTCTGTCTGCTCAGTCTGGGTCAGTTCCCTGATAATATCATAGTGATGTAGTCAGGATTATCTCAGCTAGGATTTCCCCCTAAATGACAATGCTTTTAAGTATCAGTCAAGATAAAGTATTTTGTCAGGTGAGTCATTGCGCTGTTTTTAGCTGCATCACTGTACAATAACCAACACATGATAACAGCAGAGCAGGCCGTAAATCTTTATGAACAGAGTGTTCTCACTATGAAATGGGTTAGGGTTACTTTTTTGAACCAGACCAGACTCTGGGGTCACTTCTTTCACTTCCGTTCAGTGTGATCAACACTTTGGGTGACAGAGCTGTCAGCGGCCACGCAAAAAAGACGCTCCGCAGTGCACTTTTATTAAGTATGTGTTAGTAAGTAATAGTAAGAATTAAGTATGACCAGGACGCACATTTAACTTCTTTGACTGTGTGATGTTTTCACATCACAGATCATGATCAAAGACACTAATGTGATGTAACTGGGCAGTAATAAATGATGTATGTAAATGTAGTATTTAAAAATGAGTATTTATAGAAATGATCTATAGATAAGAGAAAGCAGCGCGCATGAAAAGTTAAATATTTGGCCTGAAAGTGGTGACTCATAGTTGACCTCTTATTCAGCCCGAAAGTCTATAGATTTCTAACAATAAGTGGTGCATTGCAAACTGGAAGTGCAGAGTTTGAAAGACGTGGGCGTTTGCCAGGTAGAGAGGGTCTGACAAAGAGACGCTATTACGAGAAATGAAGGATCCATTGTTTTCAGAGAATACTGGGGACTAAGTCAGGATATCTCAGCTTGTGCTGCTTCCAGTTTGACCTTTCTTTTTTTATACCTGTCCATCACAAGTCCACCAATATTACAGAGGTATAACACTCAATCACTGGAGTAGCCCTTTAAGGAAGGTTCCAGATTCTGAAAAGTAAGGACTTGCTGTTTTTTTGTCAATTTTATATCATTACAAGCGTATGTTGGGGTTTTTGGACTATAGGTCGGACAAAAGATGACATTTAAAGACATGACATTGGGTTCTGGGAAACTTTGATGGACATTTTATTGGCTAAACTGCAATTAAGGATAATTTTCTTTATCGATTAATCTTCAGATTATTTTTTGATGACGTGCTTTAGTCTGTAAAACATCAAAACAGTGAAAAATATCCACTGTGACATCATCAAATGATCTGTATTGAGAACCTGAAACCATCAATTTTGGGGCATTTTTGCTTTTTAAAAAAAAGGACCTAAATGATTAATCACTTATCAAAATAGTTGCAGAATCATTTTCTCAAGTGACTAATCGATTAATCAAGAAAATCAGCAGATAAAACAATAATTAAAATAACAATTAGTCGCAGTTCTGGTGTAGTGTGGAAGAGTACAGCGTTGAGTGGGTGTGTGTGTGATCTAAGAATAAGAATGATTCATAGCATTAATGTCCTGTTACAGTCTACTGCTCTGACCACAAACACTCAGCCCACTACTCTGTTCTTTTGTCATTCAGGTTAATCCGAGATGAACCGTGTTTAAATCCACCACAATTAGCTAGCTCACAAAAACAATTCAGACCCCCGAGGCAGGGGGGGCACATGTTTGGAGTAAGAGAAGGGGGGGGGGGGGAGGTGAACGGGTGAGGAGGGATGGGGGTGGCTCTTGAAGCCCAAACCCCACCTCTTCTTGTCTCATGTCTTCAAAACAAGGCGACCTGTTGAATCCATGTCTGCCCCGCCGCCCCCCGTTGTCAGCCTTAATTAGGGGGAGGCTATATTTAAAAGAGAGGGACAGCGGCGATGCAATTACCCTGAAGGATTAGACCCCACTGGGACTGCCATTGTTGGAGGCAGGGATGGGTGGATGGGGGGGGAGTGAACACGAGTGACCTTCCCTTGATGCCTGACCTTGGCATTAACCCCTGAATAACTATAAGCTCGGAATTCTTTCAAGTCTTCAAGAGAGCTGTTAAATAAAGGGGAAAAACAAAGGGAAATGTGAGCGTGAGGATAACGAGGATGAGCAAGACGGTGTGAGAAAAAAAAAAAAAAAAGTGCAGAAAAAGAGAAAGGATTAAAGCCAAATATTTCACCTGTGATGCTGCTGGAAGTTCCAGGGTTTTCGTGGCTGGCTTCAGTTATGAGCGATTAAGAGAGCACGCTTCCACAGCCATAATAACACGTTCTGAATTGGAGATTTTTTCAAAGCTTATTATCGCCTCTCTAACTAAGCCGTGCAGACCGCCTCTCTCGGAGCGTTTCGTAGAGCAGTGGTTGTTGACGTTCTCAAAACACTCGCAGCAAACCAACAATTAGTGGGGTTTACTGTGAGAAGGCTCTTCGCATGCGAGGGATTTAAGGGGGTTGTTTTCTCAACCCATCCCTCACTGGGGGCCTTCTCTTAAGTCTTTGAACCCCCAGCTATATTGGTCGGCCCATGCAAGGCCGTTTCCATCGGAGCGTCAGTCAGGTACCCTCTTCCTGTTATTCCCCTGTCTGCCGCGATGCTGCTTCCTGACTGGGATGCTCTTGGGGGGTTGAACTGGCGTCAATGGTTACAACCCCCCCCCCACCACCCCTTTCTAGTGTTTGTACTTTCCTGACGAGACATTGTATGTAATGACACACATAAGTCAGTGTCCGACTTGTTTGTTATTGCTAGATGCCTGTCAAACTGATTCTCTTTCCACCGACGCTGACGGACAGGAATCCCGCTTTTCCGCATTTCAGTGACATTACATCATTATTTTGGATGTTTGATCTCAAAACTCGAGAGGGGCTTCTTTCAACACAGTACAAGAAATACCTGACAGTTGCATTTTTACATACAGACGTGGTGAACAGAGTTTAAAACCAGACTTTTGCTGAACAGGGTCTTTCAAAGGATTCTCTAGAGTCAGTTACTTTAAAGCTGCTCTAATGAACATTTTATTATTAGCGAGTCATACCTTTTAAGTTGATATGTTAGCTTATTTATACATCCAGCAGATACAGAGCATCCTTCGCATTCATTGTCGTGTTTCTGGGCACCGGATGAATCTAAGTCCAATATTCACCCTCTTTTCTGCTCTGCTTTTGGTCAACCGACTCGTGAGGGAAATGATTTGGCTCTTTAGCTCCTAAATGCTCTATTTTATTAACAAGCTAGTCGCTAATTTTGTCTGTCACGTAGGTTTTTAGAGCCTTCTCGCTTAAAGCAGACACATTGTGACTGAAAATAGCGCCGATGAGAGCAGTGACAGTGAATCAAAACATTAATTGCAGGCCAGAAATCCATATCAATGAGCTGAAAGACAATTAACCGACTGTAGAGCTGAGGGGAGCTGCTTTAAGATTATACTGTTACGTTTTTTTATGTAACAAAGCGATCACGCAATTTTTGGTCGAACACAATTCCTCAGAATCAGTAGATGTTGTTGAAACACTCCAGGCAAAAAGTGATTAAACATATTTTCCAGTCAATAAACAAAACTATATATTATTCATGGCTGTGATTTATACTTTCTCATCAGTACAGTATAGTGGTAGCACTACAGTAACTGGTATCTTCAGTGATGTTAGGTGACGGTGGTCTGGCATAAAATGAGTCACAGTTTCAGCATCATCAGCTTCTCTACGTGGACCATCATATGCCGTTTAGCTGGAAAAATACAGCTGGGCGGAAGAGGCTCTCATTGGTTCATAGCTGTGTGTCTATACAAGAGAGAGCCGAGAGCCTGTCGAAGCATGCCGGGGTGGATGCGATCCACACTGTACCCGTCTTACACCACTTGAAAGAGGCAGGAATATCCATATAAACATGGAAGTATCATGTATGAGTAATGGCAACACAGACGTTTTTGTTCTGAATAGATTAAACATGCTGTGTTGTTTTACAGAAAAAAAAATCTGTTTACGTGTATTGTATAATCAGATTAGCTGGAACTCAACACAAAAGCTTATTCTTAAGCAAGACCGGTGATTGATTCACTCCTTCCAATGCAGTAAAATCATTTACAAGATGTTTCATACATGTGTGGCAACAAGCCAACTTACTGTTACGTCAAACCGTTCATAGTCACAAACTGATTACGGAGTCGAAAATATGAGGTAAACACAATAATAAATGCTTCTCAAACAGGCTTTAATGCTTGAATTTGGTGAGTTTGTCAATGGTAATACTGAATCAAGAATGATGTGTTAAAATGCAAGAAACGTCATCAAGTCTGGTCCAGACTGCACTTTTTCACCAAAAGAAACACTCGACAGGTTCACATTCAGGCTGACTGACACGACTTTTCATTTATAATGATTTTTTAATGCATTTCAGCTTTACTGGGAAGTTTACAGGTCTAATTAAAAATCCGCTACATGGTATGACACCTCAGCCAACTGGGCCACAACGTGTTGACTGGATCTCTGATGGCAGGTGTATCCAAGTCCTGATTTAATCATTACACAAAGAGGCACACTGTATGTGATAATGCATTTATAAAATGTCATAATATTTAGTTTCTTTCAAATGGAACTTCCTTCTAAAAGGCACGGATATGGTCTAAAAGGGACACTAAAATGGACAGCAGGGCTGATAGCGGACGCTTCTCTGTTTATACTTTTGGTATTTGCGTTCATACTCTATCCTGATTGATACTGGAATTATGAGGTCGACATGGATATCAATATTGGGGAGTTTCAAAAACCTGATAGATATCAACATTAGTATTTTCTTTAACGACACATGACCAACACAATACATTTGTTTTTTTTGAAGAATTGTAACTAAGAGACATTCATTTTACAGTTGAAAAATTAACTTGTTGGAGTACTTTGGTGTAAAAACTATGGGATGGTGACACCTCTTCTGTACTGCAATTTCTTTATTTATAGGCCAACACCAATACATCTGCAATAAGTTAATATCAGCCACTATAGCCTAGTCGTTTTATCAGTCATACATGTGCAGTTGTTGCTGTAGTTCCAGGAAGTTTGAGTACTATGGTGCCTTGGTATATGTCACATCCACACCTCTATGTATACCATATTTCCTGTAATAGTGGCCGATAGTCAATCAAAAGCCGGGTCTCTGATAATGGCCGAACAAATAAAGGCCGGCCCCAAAAACAAGCAGAGGAAAAAAAAACAAGGGTGGATAAACTCCTGGTGCCTGTTATATAATGTGCATGCCAGTTAAACATAAATACAGCAGTAGTTACCTGGATGTCAGTCCGGTTCTATGAGTACATGCTGACAAACAACTGTCACAGAGAGGGGGAGGGGGACGGAGGGGACGCTATCGTTTAAATATGTGGATAACAGCGCATATTTTAATAATAATGACGGCAGCGACACTACATGAGCATGGGTAACCAGGGTAACCAAGGTAACTTGGCGTTCCGGGTAAAACTCAACGCTAGAATTATTGTTCTGCACGTCGAAGTAAATGGATTACTGTAATTACTGGTAACGCGGTAACAAAAATTAAACAAAGCAAACAGAACTAGATCAGAAGGAGGCTTCTTACTAAAATATGAGCAAATATACTTATCAAACAGAGGGAATTAGAAATAAAGGCGTCTGTAATATACTGTAAGCCTGCTTCCAATAAAGCCTCTGCAGTTGAGGTAAATAAGGGCCCCAGCCGCTATTAAAGGAAATGCTTGAATGGGAAAATGTGTCCAAACCTTTGACCGGTACTGTAAATATATTGAATAATGACAGAAGCATGAATAATACATGAATTGGGGACAGTTAAAGTATTTAAATCAAAACTATTATTACCACTAACAGGCAGTACAAGTAGTCAAACTATCAACCAAATCGCAGCAGTGAGTCTCACTAAACTCTACAAGCAGCCGTGAATAGTATCCACAAGCTAACGAGCACTGAGTGTAATGTGAACCGGTGCACACACAGTACTCAAGTGAGGTTTTAACTCTGTTCAAGGATGTAATGCTCCTGTAATTTGAGCTTTCAGCCATTTCCGTTAAAGCAGAAGCCTGTGTGAAGTAGCTTTAGTAACAATAATCAGGAAGGTAATGAACCCCTAACTTTCTCATCAGTCTAGAAGCAGAAAATGTGTCTACTGAGAGTCCGCTGCGTGTAGATGTGAACCAAAGTGAATCACGACAGCGTATGAAATGCTGGAAATGAGCGTGCACGTTCTCCCTTCCTTTAATAAACAAATTAACACCAGAGTCTCTCAATGGTCAGCTTCATGTTGAAAAGTGATTAGGTAACTTTTCCTCAGCTCCCCCTGATGTCCAAATGACTCCAGAGTCATCGGAGCACAGCAGACCACCATTTCCATTAGTGAGCTTGCATTACTTCATAAAGTAAACTTTCCGAGACCTTTACAGTTAGAGCTGAGGTCACATCTTTTTACATTTTTGTTCCCAGAAAACCAATTTAGAGACCCTGTAGTCTGCAGTCAGTCAAGTTACTAAAGTACAATACAAGCTGTGAGACGTACATGTGGGTAGCAATCAAGCAAAACTGATGAAAATACTGCATTTTCCCTGTTCTCAAGTGAATCAACTGTGACAGCTTACTTAAGAAAAAGGATGGAAACATTTTAGTTAAAAGTTAAAATGAGTATTTCCATAAAATTCATGGCAGTTTTTGCCCGCCAAGATCTTTTCAATCATGTACCCGAAAGAACCAAAGAGTGATGAGGAGGAGAGAGGCAGCGGAAGGTCGGGTAAATTAAGAGGAAACACACAGCTGGTTTAAAGAGCGCTATGGCTCATAACGTACTGAGTGATTGACTGTTCCCACCTTGCAAGAGAAGCGAATTCCTGCAGGCTGAAGGACGGACATCACTGAGCGGGTGGGAGGGTGTTAGTGTGACTGCATGACACCCAGAACTTAATCCATCTGTACCAGGAAACGGCACCTAATACCTTGCACCCTTCAGCCCCCTTGACACATACAGAAAATGGGCATCCAGTCCGATGATAGTGTTTACTTAACAGCTTTAGCAGCTCCCTGTCAGTGTCAGTTAGGTGAGATTTTTCAGCCAAGGACAGCAGTGGAACAGAAAAGCAAGGTTAAGTCAGTCAGTAGAGCTAGTTGTACTTATAAACGCTGTATTGAAAATTATTTTTGAGAAAGAAGAATGATTCAACTACTAGTAATGAGGTGATTCTGGTGAAAATTATGTTCATTATAGGGCTGCGTCTGTGCTTGTCTGACTGACATGATGTTACATCAGCAAAAGATTACTCATAATATGTGACTGAATGGGGACGAGAGAGAGAGAGAGAGAGAGAGGGCGAAAGAGAGAAAAGACAGAATGGAGGCCAAAAAAAAAAAACACAATGGAGGTGAGAGTGAGTGACAATGTGAGAGAGTGGGAGCCCAAAAGTTAAAGCCAGCAGACTTTTCCTCATCCTTTCTGTCTCTCTTCACGTTATTCCTGTGCCTCCAGCTGTTTGGGCTGGGAGGGACCCGTTGCCAAGGAGACCCACACCTTACCAGTTGTCTTGTCTGGTCCTGTCTCGTCAAAAGCTGAGAGTGGGAGGGAGGGAGGGAAGTAAAGGAGACGGGGATAGAAGTGAAGAGGAGGTGATCAGGGATAATAAGTCCTTCTATGCGGGAGTCTGGATCCAGGGAGCAAGCTCAGACTAGCATTGAACGCTAACCAACATAATCTGAAGTGAATCCCTCCGACTCAGCCAAGAGCTAACTCTGGATTGAACATCACCTGCCAGTTGGACACCTGCAAGCTGATTTTAAATCCCACTGACTTATAAAAAAACCCCCCAAAATATCCAAATAAAGCCTTTGCGAGTAACCTTTGAGCGCTGTTGTGTAATGTGATGACAGAGCTGAGCTACGGCAGCACAAGCACAGAGGGTGACACCTGGTGTGATTTCGGTGAATTATGATACAGGTGAACTCATTCAGTTCCAGGCCCGATCGTTCCGCGACTGGAGGAGACGCAGCGCCGTCTGGAGCTGATATATGGCAGCATAGACCAAAGGCAGGCCTGTCTGGGAATAAAATGGTTTAAATGCAGCACAGGAGCGGCCAGAGAGAGGAGACAGGAGAAGATTCTCTCTCTCTGTCTGTCTGTGTTTGTGTCTGCTCTGTGTCCTGTTGCCAAGCCGCAGGCATATCAAAGAGAGACGATTCGGAGTACTTTCAAAAAACTCAAAGTGAAATACTAAAAGTTTTGTTTTTTTTTGTTTTCTGAGAAAATTCTTTGATGCATCTTAATATGTTTTTTGTTCCCATTCTTCCTAGAAATGTGCCTCTCACTTGTCAAGCGAAAGCAGAGTGAGCCACAGGCCTGTCAGTGCTGCCATGACGTTGCCCCCTGCTGTTTAAAGCTTGTTACAGGCAACACATGAAGAATTCTTGAGCAACAAGCCATAAGATTGAGTTAAAGGAGAAATACACTCTTGACACTGTGTGCTAAATTTTTATCTATTTATTTTTCTAGTCTGGAAGCCCCAGAACTAACATGACTCACCTTCTCCGTGTTGTTACTTCACACCTCAAAGTCAGAAAATCACCTGAAATATCGGAAGTTGTGACATTTTGGAATATAATTTCTTTTACTAGAAGACAGAGAGGATCGCTGTGGGTTGGGTCACGCATTGAACAATAAGTGTAAACAACAGTGATGCATCATGATGCATCATGATGCAGCAAATCAAGGTCTTAAAGTCAACTGATCAATCTAAACATTGAGTCTTTTCTGATTACAAAGCCAAGAAATAATAAAAAGGGCGCAACATTTTGGTAACACGTTACATTAGCCTTCCCTATTTAGCATTTATAAGCAGCATATAAACATTGAATTAAAGTTACAAAGATTAGCTGATTAATTGATCAGCAGCAATGGCATGCCAAAAGAAATGCCAAAAATTTCCTGGTTGCTGTTTCTCAAATGTGAGGATTTGATAATTTTCTGTGTCATACATGACAGTAAACTGAATATTTTGGTGTTTTGGACTGTTGATCAGACAAAACTAGACATTTGAAGATGTCAACTTGAGCTCTGTGTTATTATAACGGGCATTTTTCACTATTTTTTGACTTTTTATTATAGAGGCTTGACTTTTTAAATCAAGAAAATAATAAGTAGATTAAACAATAATGACAATATTCAATCGTTGCAGCCCTACATTGAATAAAATGTGACACACTATAATGTAATTGTTAGGAGATATAAGTGTGTATAAAATATGTCTTCCATCAGAGAAGTTATAATTGTTGACAAATATTTAATGTTAATAATCACTTAAAATGCCCTTATATCTGCCTACAACTACATTATAGTGTGTTATAAACCTTTCGTTAAGTGTTTGTATACTGCTAAATGCTAAATAGGGGCAGTTAAAATAAATTGTTACCAACATTTTGTGTAGGTTCTGCATTTTACAGAGCTGCATGAGAAGAAAGAAAATATCCTGAAGACACACAGCTGCTGACATTAAGTCAAGGCCATGAACACAAGTCATTCTTTCAACTAGTACCGTAAAAACATTTAAAGCTGCTATAATGAATATTTTTATATCAACGATGGAACAAATGACTACTTAAAATGTGAAAGCGGTCACTCGTAGTGACAAAGAGAATTATCCCCCGACTCTGCAGTTCCTCTCAGCTCTACGGAACGTTTTAGCGTCTATCAGCTGTGGGTTTTTACGGCCCACAACTGTTTTGGTTTTCTCTCAAGCTCTCATGAGTATTGTTTTCAGTCACGGCAGGCAGCTGTTAAAGAAAAAAGCTCAGACTGTACACTACCTGTCCCAGCACCAAAAAGCAGACAAAGTTAGTGAGTAACTGGTGACCATAGTGGAGCATTTAGCAGCCAGATATTTTTCTCAGGAATTGGTCGACATTACATTTGCCATGCGACCAGAACCACGACCCCAAACGAGAGATAATGTTGCTCCATATCTGCTGAATGAGTCAACAGGATGCCGTTCGACTTCACATTAGTCATTTCAACCATAAAGTGTTAATGAAGTCAGTGTTGTGTTTACAGCTTGTTGCGCTGCCTCCGTAGAGTTAATTAAGTTTTAATTACTGTTGACAGGAACAGCTTAGTTGCTTTCTACTGTTTCATTTTAAGAGCTGTTTACTCTTAAAATTGTGTTTTAATCATATCAAATTGTTTGCAAAATGAATGTAAGAATTGTTGATGAAACAAATCAAATAATTGTTCTTCTGATTATGAGAATCCCTGCTAGGTAAACAGATTGATGCATCTCCTAAGTGACTCTTTAGTCCCTCTTTTGTCTTTTTTAGCTCACTCCGCATCTGCTGCCATCCTGTCCCACTGTGCCAGTCCAGACTGGGCCAGCAAGTCTTTTCCTAATCTCCTTACATAATAACATCAGCCCTGACCTTGACCAAGGACACGGATGGCGTCAGACATGCTTCGCGCCCCCCAACCCCCCCCCCCCACTGTGCCACAGCAGGTCATATAAACACAAATGCATACACAAACTTTAAAATACGGCACATGAAGTCGCCTTCTGCCTCATTCTAAGCCGATACCCTAAACAGGAGGGACTTTGTCATGTGAATGGGGCCAGAGAGGTTCAAGTGTTTTTGTCTTGCAGGAAAAGTGAGGTTGGGAGACTCAATAACGTGAGGAGCAGGGAAAGAGGCAGCGAGGATAGTTCAGGTTAAGCTCTTTGGCTCTCTCCATTTCCCCCCACTTTATTATTCTCAGTTGCCATGGAGAAAAACTATATATAACCGTAGCTCTCCATGTGCTGTCTGAATTCACCGTATTTTCTCTCTCTCTGTCATTTTCCCTCTCTATTGTTTCCACGGAGAGGACAGCAGAGGACAACATCTCCACTAAAAGGGAAAATCCGTCTAATGCCCAGCTCTAGTGGCAGGAGGGAGACGTTGGGGGCAGAGCCGACAAACCAAAACAACCGAGCGACCAGCCAGACACTATGTCGGTTTCCCTTGGTCTTCTGGCCAGACTCCCATTTTCAGAAACCAGTGGCTTCAAAGGAATAATTCATTTCACAGTCTAGTGGCCAGACACAGAGCCCCGACACTCACGCCCCTTTTAACACCTAAAAAGAAAAGCGGCTTCGCCCACTCTGCTTCACCTTTCACTGTGTTGTAATGAAACAGAGAGATGCAATTATGTTTAGCTACAGGCGATGTCAAAAGCTTAGAGGGACCGATATGAGTTATAGACACAAAGTCAGGGTGTCTGCAAGTGGTTCATTTTTAGTTTCTGCAATTTTTGAGAGGAGATTTGTTGGCTTAGGGTCCTTAAAGAGGATCTATCATGCACATTTCCAGGTCAATATTTATATTGAGGCTCTACTAGAATATCTTTGTATGATCTACAGTTGAAAAAACTGCTTATTTATCTTACACCGACCCTTAATGCAGCCCCTCATTTCAGCCTCTGTTTGAAACAGGCCGTTTCAGCTCCTGTCTCTTTAAAGGCCCCACTCCTGTTCCGATTGGTTAGCTTTGGGGACTTTTGTTGTCAGGGATACAATAATAACAACTTGGTTAACGTTGGGGAATAATTATGGTCACGAGTAAAAGAAACCAACGTCCACTTTTTGGCAGGAACCGGGAAGCTGTTGATCCATCTATCCACCCCGACCTCCTCTCTCTGCGGATGTTGTGGCTCTATAACAACATCACACTGTTTCTTCCTTTTGTTCCCAACGGACAAGACTTGTAATTCTTACAGCCACTGAAGAGCTTTGTGAGTGGAAGATGAACAAATGGTGTTTTGGGGCTCTAAAACACAATGTGCATGCTTGAAATCCCGCAGAGGATCTTTGTTGCATGTTATTTCCCCATTTTCTGTCAGCTCTCTACTGTCTACTGGCTAATAAACAAATAAAAGGCCACAATAAAATCACTAAACAGCATTTTTACTGTCATATAAACAAGAAACATAAGACCTGAAATATAAGAAGACACATTTTTTTCTGTATCTTGTTAATAATAAGACTTTTCAAGGACATGAAGACACAATTAAACTGATTGTCCTTTAGGTTTAAGGGTTTTACCTTAGAGGCCCTCCGTCGCTCGGGACACTCAGGGTGCTGGCACACCACCCAGTCCTCCTCCTGGACGGGCTTGTCATCTGAAACAAAACATACAAGTCAATTCGAAATCTCTCTTTATCACTAAATCACCAAAGCAGCCACCCAAGCCTTCTGACACATCCATTAACACACCTTTCTTGGTAAAGCTGTAAAAACACGGACTGAAGTCACTGCCTGTGTTTATGTAAGGACGGAATGAAAAAAAAGGGGGGGGGGGGGGAGGTGGGGGAGGGAGGGAGAGCATAAGAAACACTCTCACGCAGTAATGGAGACCGAGAAGTCATGTCATAAAATGAAAAAAAAGAGAACTTTAGTTAAAGAGATTTCGTGAAGGAAAAGTAAACAGAGGGAAGAGGGTGGGGTGTGTTGTTGGGAGGAGATCAGAGAGAAATGAATAATGACTAAAGAGACAGGAAGAAAATGCAGCAAATGAGAGGAAACCCCGTTCTGCTTTTTTTGCATGAAAGTGCACTCGTCGTGGGTAAGCTGTACTCCGCTCCGCAATAACAAATCACCGTTGTCAAATAAACCTCTAAAATCTACTTGACTAGTCGGCCGACGCTGCATCGAGGGTATGATAAAAGACGGTGTTTACGTCTACATCTTTCTACATGTACACACACGATAAAGATATCATAACAGAGACCAGGAGCGCACCAATATTTATCTGTCTACCTAATGAGAAAAACAGAGAGTACATGAGCAGGGGGGGGGGGGAGAAAGTATGACAGAAAGAGCTGAGGGGGTGGCAGGGAGGGGAGGACAGACGGTAAAGGTGCTGGTTGCAAAAAAAAAAAAAAAAATCCCCAGTTTCCAGGCATATGACAAGACTTTGCAGTAAAGCCTTTCCGGCAAGCTCTGATAACCTGTTCTTTGTAATGTCACCTCTCCCTATTTGGCCACTTATGAAATATCATTACTAAATCATCAGGAAAAAAGAGGAACCTCTGCTAGAAAATGAAGTCACTTAGTGGCTGAACTTTAAGGCGTACTTCAAACAATAATTTGTCACCATGAAAGAAATAGTAAAACTGCAGAGGCCCCGCTCTGAGCCGCTGTACAGTCACTTTGAGTCATCCACTTGGCTACAGCTACACTGGCAGGTCAAAGGTGCTTGTGGGAAAAAAAAGAGAAAAACACTGTAATTGGTGCATACCGCACAGCCCGCGGCCTCCCTGCTCGGAAGAGAAGGGTCAACCTGTCTACGGTGAACCTGCTCGATGGGAGTAAAAACACGGAATGAAAAAAAGCCTCTTTGCGCACCTTTCAACGATCCCACTGAGGCAGAGTGTATTTTGTCAAACTTCCACCACCTTCCGGGAAAAGGTCTCTCCTGTGTCTGTCCTGTGTCGAGACGTGCGCTCAGCTCTGACTGTGGCCTCTGCCAGCGGGCCTCAGGCTAACGGCTCCCTCAGGGTTTACAAGCAGCAGGCTGCAGAGGAAGCCTCCACATTTTATGGAGTCTTTCCCAAAGAGGCAGAACCGTCTTTACCGCAGCGAGACTACTTCCAATGGATGAGTGTTACTTTGCCTCGTTGGTCTCATCGTAGGGATGTGGTAAACACACCTTGTACCTGGTTCGTTTAAACATTTTAAGGATGGAGTATGCTTGAAATGAAGCGGTTCATACTGAGTGTCTGAATGTGTTTATAAATCGTTTCATAACCACTGCAGTTAACCTCTGCTATATGGAGCTTTATAGTGTCTTTCTGCTCATTGTTTTGGTTTTCCAGCCCGCAACTTTACAGATTTGGTTTAGTCTTACTGCTTTAATTAGTGTCATTTTTGGCTGCGGCAGGCAGCTGTTTTCAGCGAGAAGACTGAAAACTCACAGTGACGCACTGACAGACAATGTCAGCAGCTAGCTTGTGGACACGGTGCAGCATTTAGCAGCTCAAAATACAGATATTTCACTTGAGAGTTGGTGGAGACCAAATCAGAGAGAAAGGCAAATGAATGCTAATGTTGCTCCGTACTTGCTGGATGTGTAAATGGGCTACTGTTTGCTGCAACTAACGATTTAATTCATTATTGATTAATCTGCTGAATGTCAATTAATTTATTAATTGTTTATTCAATGAAAACTTGAAAAATAGTGAAAAAATGGCATTCATAATCTCTTAGAGCCCACAGTGATGCCATCAATCTGCTTGTTTTGTCCGACTAACAGTCCAAAACCTTAAGATATTCAATTTACTGTCATATTTGACACAGGTTGTGACCAGAGCACAGTTGGCATTTTTGCTTCAAAAGCAACTGAAACAACTAACGATCGACTGGATCAACTAACGAAACTAATAGACTCTAGCTAGCAGTTCACTAGATCAACTTAAAAGGTGATAATATGTCAGTGCTGTGTTTACAGCATGTTTCCAAAGCCCCGAAGTGACCAAAAAAACAGCTAATGCAGGTTTAAAATGCATCTGCTTCACACTAATATTAGGTGCCACCTGTTGCGTCGACAAGCCACATATAAACTTGGCTACATGGGCTGTATTCAATTATTACTTATTACTTCTCATTCAAACTTGATTTTTAAAATACATTATTACACCCTGTCCTGAACTCTAGCCTCTCTTCTCCCGTTAACGTCTTTGTCTGATTTTTCCACTGATTGAAGCACTCCTCATACTTGACCGTCTTATTGTGTTGTGGAATAACTTTATTATCTGCTGGACCTCCATCTTCTCTCCTACTTGCTCATATCTTGCTGACTCTCCCTCTTTCTCTCTCTGTGATGAACTGGAATTCCTGAACTCAGCACTGCTGATTAAGCCAAAAGCAAACACAAGCACACACACTATACACGAACACACGTGACAGCAGACAATGAGCTTGCACACTAAAGAGACAGCGGAGCATCCCATCTACGCAGCTCTCACCACAGAGAGACACTCTCGCCTGGGGCAAAGACCCATTACGCACCCATAAATATCCCACAGTACAGTGGAGGCAAGTTTGAAACGATACGCACTTGAACATGCAAGATGTACTAAGTATTCTCTTTGTCAATCCCCACTTCTTCATTTTGCAACCATAATGAGACTTTGAATGTGGTTTTAAAGTAGAAATTAGTCATGGTATGCTTTTTCTTTTGATTAACTTGCTGTTTCTGTTCCATTTGTGGTTTCCAGCTTCTCAAAATGAGGATTTGTGTTTTTCTCACGATTTCAAATTCTTGTAAATTGAATACCTTGATATTCTGGACTGCTTGATGGGAAAAAAAGCACTTGAAGACGTCACCTCCGGCTCTGGGAAACTGTGATTTTCACAATTTTCTTTCATTTATAGAATAAACCATTAATTGCTTAAAATAAGCAAGAAATAAACTGATAATAAAAAGAAGTAATGAGATGTAGACCTCTAGCATTCAGTTGCTGCGAACAGGTTTTTGCAGTTATGACAGTTAACAAAGAACACAATACACACCTTGTATGAAATGTGTTTGTCACTGATTGTTTCTTTAAAGCAGCTATGATCCATATCTTTATAACAACAATGTATCAAATGGCAATGTGCAATATCAGAGGTGTTGAACCTACAGAGAATCATCAGTGACTCTGCAGCTCCTCTCGGCTTAACGGAGCTTTATAGTGAGTTTCAGGCTCATTGTTCAGCTGTCTGGCTGTAACTTTACAGTTTTGGTTCACTCTCATCACTCTCATAGCATCATTTTCTCCACAGCAGGCGGCTGGTGAACATAGTGGAAACTCCTCTCTTCCGATGATGGGGTCAATGCCTTATTAGCATCATTAGATTTGAAATATTCAGTTGGCGAGGAAAAACTTGATCCTTAAAGCTTGCCGCCCCAATTGCATTGAGCCACATAACGTATATTTTGAAGCTTTCTGTCTTATCTGGTACCGTTCCCACGGTTTGAAAGGCTGCTTACGTGACTCCTTTACATAAAGGCGGTGAAACAGCTATGCTTACCAATTATAGGCCTGTCTCTAAAGCGCCATGCCAAGCAAAAAATACTAGAATCTCTAGTAAATGACTTAAATCATTCATTTTGGCACATTCTATTTTAAGTACACACCAATCTGGTTTTAGAGAAAAGCACAACACTGTTACTGCTGCCACTCTTTTAAATGACATCATTTCAACTTTGGATAATAAGAAACACTGCGCAGCTCTTTTTTTATTGACCTTTCAAAAGCATTTGATGTCCTGATCATGCTTTGCTCCATAATCTCAAATCTTTTAACTTAACTTTTTAACAGTTTGTACATGTTTTAATTGATTTTGTTGTTACTTTATTTATTAACTGTATTTATATGTATTGTTTTAATTGATTGACTTTTTTTCTAGCTAAAAAAATGAGGTCTTCATCCTCATTGACTTTTTAGTTTAAATAACGACATGTTAATTTAGCAGCTAAAGATCCAGATATTTCCCTCATGTGTTGGTAGTGACCGACTAATGAGGAGCTAAAGGAGAGTGAATACACAACTCGAACTGAATGCTAATGTTGCTCTATAACTGCTGGAGGTGTAAATAAGTAAGTGTTCGCTCACAAGTTCAACAAATCAACATTGAGGAGAAATCTTCCTGAGGAAAACCAGGTTTCTTGTTTATGTTACAGTTAAGAATTCAGCTTACTGTAACCTGGTTACTATAAGTGCATAGAAACACATGGATTGTTAGTTAGCTAGCTAGAGCTGATAAAACCTGCCAGCAACAGCAACAGTAGACAACTAAATAGCGTAATAAAATAAAGAAATTAC
This sequence comes from Thunnus thynnus, assembly GCF_963924715.1. Lineage (NCBI taxonomy): Eukaryota > Metazoa > Chordata > Actinopteri > Scombriformes > Scombridae > Thunnus > Thunnus thynnus. Next base: position 27,993,654 of record NC_089522.1, on the reverse strand, counting down.
TTTGAATTTCAAGTGGTAGATGTACCTGTATATTCTGACAATAGATTGTATATAAGGACAGACATAGCAAGGTGTGATGTCATCCGTAGGTTTGGAGCTAGCTTGAAGCCTCGAGTTGCTGCTAACGGTCGGCACCATCTTTTCCTTTTGGAGCCAGGACCTTCCAAATAAGGAGTGCAGGGTGTTGCCTTTCACGCTCTGGAACAACACCGTGCTACCTCGGACCGAAGCTAACGCTAGCTTCCTCGGAACGCAGAGTGGGGCACATTTGGGCTAACATATCAAGTCAAATGAATCCAAGTGAAATACTGTGATAATAGTTTGACTCATTGCGAGTCCCAGAGCCAGGGGAGAGCAGCAGGTGAGCCAATGTCCACACGGCAGATATCAAAGCTAGTGTAAGTCTTCACATCTTATTAACAGAGCAATAACTTCCAAAATGACCATCGGCACCCTTATTAGATGGACTGAAATTAGCGATTGAGACCATAATGATTTGTTGAAAAAATGTATTGACTTAGTATTTCAAGAGAGAGGTTGACGCTTGGCCCGGCTCCAGTGATGTCTCTCTCACCTCTGAGGTTCACCAGAGCCCCATGTTTAGGTCAGGAGAGGCTGAGCCGAGCGCACGTTTAGCCGTGAGTCTTACACACGTTTTTATGAGGAATGTTAAGAATGCTTCACTTGTATTTGGTGAGGTCTCTTCATGGCACATGGAAGAGAGATGGCAAGCTTATTCTTCTGTTTGCTTAAGCTTCGACTCCTATCTTCATTTTCACATAATGTTTGCGAGAGCCTCCACTCACATATACGCCCCCTCCGTAATGTTACATACACCTCGTTGCCAGGAGATGGTTATGAAAAGACGAACACAGATGGAAGGCAGGCGGGATGGCATACGGACAGGGAAAACTGGCAAAGAGAAGGCCATATCAGCACATGCAGGGTTGCAGACAGACCAAAAAAAAGTCAGATCATAGAAGATATAAATGTAGAATGAGTAGACAAGAGGGTGAGGAAGCCGTGTAGGAAAGAGAGGCAGGTAGGGGTGTTGGATGCTGGCTGATAGATGGACAGATTTATGGGACAATGCAAAATCAATTGCCAAGTACAGAATTCAAACTTTGGCCAAACTATCCAGTTTCAAGATAAATGGATGAAATTTACCACCAGCCATCCAGTACATACTGTATCTTCTGTCTCTCAAATTAACAATGAATATTCAAGTTTTTAAATTAATTTTTATATCACTTCTAACCAAATCTAAACATGGTGGACAGCAATTTTGTTGAAATTTTAACAAACTACTGATGAGCTGACTAATTAGTTAGTTTTACAGTTTTCACCCATTTTTACTATCTTATTTTAGTTGGTTTAATTTTATTTTAACTAGAGCTCAAACAATTAATCGACAGAAAACTTAATGGCAACTATTTTTATCATCAATTAATTTTTTCATTTTTCAAGCAGAGGTGCCAAATTTTCTCTGATTTCAGCTTCTCAAATGCGGGGATTTGCTGCTTTTATTTGTTTTATATGATTGTAAATAGAATATCTTTGGGTTTTTGGCTGATGCTCAGATACAACAAGGAATTTAAAGATGCCACCTTGGGCTTTTGGGAAATTATAGTGGGCGTTTTTCACAATCTTCTGACACTTTATAGACAAAACGATTAATTGATTCATTGAGAAAATGATCAATGGTGAAAGTAATTGTTCCTTTTTTGGGATTTTTTTGCAACGTATGATGTGGAACATATGGCTTATTTAAAACAAATTTGCAGATGTGGCCCAGTGGGAGCTGTAGCACCATTATCAAGAGAATTTTCTCCATATTTGGTAAATCGATTGGGACCCAACCAAGCTAAAAAAATTGTGAGCTTCAGAAAATGTAAATGCTGTCAGATAGAAATATAGACAGCAGCAGAGGACACAGATGATTGCTTTGTGTAAAAAAGTTGGTTCAGTTCATTGTGACTAGCAGGATTTTAAGTTTGTATAACCTTTTTAGAGAGCTACTTTTCATGTACAAAAACCTATTAATATCCAACATTACATTTCAAACTTGAAATCACATTTGGTGACACCTAAAAGGCTGCAATAAGTGAATAACCGACCAAACCTTTAGTACTGACACCCCCACAGTGTTCCTCTACAGGTGAATCAGTCGAGGCCTGGTGAGCAGAAGTTAAAACGTGAGCAAGTTGCAGCTGTTTCTAATGTTGGGGGTTCAATGGCAGTGTGGGCAGGACGCAACCCTCCTGCTTAATGTTGTTTTAACCCCATAGTGGTTAAATCTCGCACATGTGCATCACACACTCTCCAACCCCCTCGCTCCATCTTTCTCCCTCCTTCACCACATCTGAGCAAACCCGAGGTCCCTGCGTATAATACTGAAAACCACAGAGCAACAAGTGTAAACTGTTCCAGAGAGTGGTGGATGAGCAGTCCAGACATAAGAAAGACGTAAGTCCCTTTCACACATACAGGAACATTTCCTGCATGGGATCATGTGTGAATGGGAGCAGGGATCAATATTAAGGGAAATCTTTACTGCCAATTTCCCACCTCGAGACCTAGTAACATTTCAGGGAAAATGCCTGTGTTGTGAATGAAGGCAGTAACAGCATAAACAGTTACGTCCATCTGACGAAAGACGCTTTTACGTGACCGCGACTTGTTTACGGTTGCCTTGCCAATGCTTTCGTAGGTGAACTGATAACTAACAAGCAATGCGAGTTCTTTTGTTTGCAAGCTCCTTTTTCCAAGAATGTCTGGAAACTTGACAGATTCAGAAATAAGGGAGCTCCTCTCAGTCTCTTGCACCATCTATTCTGGCATCGCCATGGCGCGTGCGAATAGGCGCATGACGGAACTGTTCCTGAATGTGACTGCATGAGTGAATAATGAAAAGGTTATGCCAGTAATTTTCTGGGAAATGTCTGAAAGAGGTTTTAAATAATATCTAATTCACTCTACTGACTCATTTTGGAATCATTTAACGACAATGACAGTGGAAAAAAACCATGCATATCAGGTGTCTACATGACTGTTGCATATTGGGTAAAACCTCAATACCCCGTCACCATATTTAAGAGGGGTCATGAGGAGATTACTGCATGCTTTGAATTTTTGAGGGTATTTATGTCAGAAAGTACAGTAATTGTTCAAGTTCGAGTTGATTATTATATCACGGTGTGGCCTTTTGTGTCAGCCTATTCTTTTTATGGGCTTTATTGGAGCTAAACTCCAAGAAAAATAGAGGCATGTTCTGCTGTTACTGGAACCCGTGGCTGAGTATGACCTGAGGAATGCCAGTTGTACTTGTACACTGGGGATATTTTAGACTGGCTGGGATGAAGTGAAATTTTTTACTGAAACCCAAATTAATACTTACCAGCCAACCTAAGTTTGTTCATGTTGAGTCAGTTCGACAAAAGTTTTCCTTGTGTGCTTTTTTTTTTTGCAATAACTGCAAAAAAAGCTGCAATAACTGAAAACAAGAAGCAAAAACAAGTTATTATGGAGCCTTGTTTCTGGCCAACTGACAAATTTAAGTCCAATATTCAGTTGGAGCTGCAAGTTGTCAACATGAACATAGCTGAAAACGGTTTCAGCCTCGCAGGCAACAAAAGTACAGATCTCAACTAAGAGCCTTTTCACACCTGAAAGTCCGAACCAAGTTGTATGCTTTTGTTACACTGTGAAATGGTTTCTGTCCTACAGATGACCAATACCCCCTGCCGATGTGGATAAGGCACCGACAGACGGCTGTCCTCTACCTCTGACCTAGGTATCGAACATAGTTCCCAAAATCTACACGCATGATCACCCTGGCCTTGCTTAGGGAGCCAGAATTCAGCCTGGCTTCTCTACGTCACCAGCTGTCGTCAAACCACTACTAACGGGCCTACATAGTCAAGTATGTCCTGACAGCCTTGGTCCTAACGAAATGTGTACGTGCAATAGGTGTTGGAGGTTTGAAAGTACTCCAGGATGGCCTACTAACAGGACATCACTGGAGGAGGCCCACTCTGTCGATCAAGGGCACTTGCCCGGTTTTATAGGACAGCCTTGGAGCCCTAGCCCTAACAGTTAGCCAATTAGACTCCTAATTATAAACCCTCAACTTAATATTGTATTGAAATCCGACCTTTAACATATGCACAACTGTATGTTAGCATTAGTCACTGAACCTGAACCATTATTACACTATCATTTCATTCACAGCACTAATTTTTAACTTAACAGGATTCAATAAATTTTAATCTAATCAATTTCAAAAACTACTGTCAGCCTATCCCAAGGGAGGCGTCTTTTCTTACCTTAAAAAGGAACACCAGAGAACCTCAGAGATGATAAAAAAAATACAAAAATAGTAAAATGGGGTTAGGGTTAGAAAAATAGACAAAAATACAAAAATAGTAAGAGAACACAAATTGAAGAGAGTCTTTAAGAGATCTCTTACAAAGAAAAAGCCTCGTCCTCTTCTCCTCTCTTCTTCTCATACTGACGTTACCATGACTTTGCACAAAATAGTGAGCTTTACCTCATCTGTCACTTTCATCAGAGTACAAGGAACTTTTGAACTTCTTCTTATTCAATTTTTTTGAAGTTGTTATCGAAGGATTTCTGCAAGATGCATGAATACAGCTACTGTATTGCCTCAGAATTTCAGGTGGTTTCCTAAGTTTTGTGGTGTTTATTTGTATTTGCATAAACCTTCTCAAAGGTTCAGTTCCCGTTTAGTACACGTTGCACAAGGTGTGCCAATTCCTCAGAAACTGGTGCAACATGTTAAGACATGTTAATTTTTCTTCAATTTTAATTAAATAAAATAGTTAAAAGTAGGCCTGAATAGAGTTTGTCTCAGCCACATATAGTGGAACTTTCAACAACTGTATACTTTTGATCCACTTATTTTTGGTGTCACATTGCAATAATGCAAGAGCACTAGAGAACTTTACGTGACATACCTACAGTATGTCCTGTTGTCATCACCTACGTGGGCTGCGTCTCCCTATACTTGACACTGATTGGTTTGTAGATGGCGTGCATCTGATGTTGGCGTGATGTCAATTCGGCAGGTAGCCTTCTATCACCATTTGAATTAATGGAGAAAAATGAATGAACAGATTCATTTTGTTTCCGTTATAATATTACTATGGCATTACTTAATCTTCAGGTGGCATTGTTCTCCCGTCCTCTCATATCCTCTCTCTCTCTCATCCTCACTGAAAAATACCTGGGAAGTCTCAGTATTTTTATGAGTTTTTTTCCTGTTGACTTTTTATAAATATTTCAATTAAAAACTTGGTACTGTCTCCTCCCAATGTGCTACCACAGCTCATTTTTCCTTACAGTTCTGACGATAGCATGCTGGAAAGTCCAAACCATCCAAAAAATGTTTTCACACTAGAAATGAACCGAACCATGGTTCAGTTTGATCCGGACCAAGACCACCTCTTTTCGTCGGACCAAGGTTCAGCTGTTTGGTTTGGACGGTGGTCCAAGGGAGGTCCAAACGAGATAGGTATGAAAGGGCCCTAATCTTGGGAGTTTTAGCTTTAGTTTCAAATGGTGAAAGACGAACCAAAATAGATTTGAAAAGGGATTTGATGCTGGATTCAATACTCAGATTTGATCAGATTAGAGCTGCAACTGTTACTGTAATGTGAATATTTTCTGGTTTCTTTAGTCCTCTGATAATAAACTGATTATCTTTGGGTTATAGACTATCGGTTGGGACAAAACAAGATTGCATATTGGGCTTTGAAAAGCAGTGATCAAATTTTTTCTCCATTTTCTGACATTTTATTGACCAAACAACTAATTGAGAAAGTAACTAACAAATTAATCAATAATGAAAATAGTTGATAGACAGTTGCAGCCATAGACAAAATGTTAACAAACCCCAACTCTGGACAGGAATAGGGCTGCAACTAACAATTATTTTCATTATCGATTAATCTTTTGATTATTTTCTCGATTAACTGAATAACTGTTTGGCCTATGAAATGTCAGAAAATAGTGAAAAATGCCCATCACAGTTTCTTGAAGCCCTACGTAACATCTTGAAATTGTCAAGTTTTGTCCAACTAACAGTCCAAAACGTTTAAAGTTTACTATCACGTACGACAAAGAAAGCAGAAAATGTTCAAGATTAAGTATCTGGAAACAATTACTGTTTGGCTTTTATGCTAGAAAAATGATATAAACAATGAACCAATTATCAAAATAGCTGCAGGTTAATTTTTTTTTGATCTACTAATCAATTTATAGATTCGTTCTTCCAGCTCTTGACGGGACTACTTTCTATTCTTTTCAGTTTTGAAGAAAGGGACATAATCTTAAATGAGACGCTCAGAGGCTGAATGTTCCTACAGAGTTGGGAAATGTTTTCAGGAGAAGTTCAGAGCTAATTACAGAGATGGTGAAAAGGTAAGGATCAAAGCCTCACTGTTCCCTCTGTGGCATTCCTCTTTTCCATCTCTGCCAAACAGGTCTGCCTCAGCAGGCAGCGTCCTTAAGCTGACCAGAAAGTAGCCGGATTTCCAAGAGGCCGGCTGGCAGAGCAGAGAGGATGAAGAACATTCCTCTACAGCCCTGTGTTATCACTTCCCTTTCACTAATGGCATAAATCGGGCAGCACAGCGGAAAGCAAGTGCCCCTGTGCCACGTCAAAAAAAGCACTGAGAGGAGACAGGGAAGCATTTCAGTTCAGCTATGCACTTCTTCAGTGGTAAATATTTCATCTGTGGAGCTGTTCTCATCCACTCTTTCCCTCTCTTCTCACTCATGTGAGGCTGTCTTCATGCCAGGTCACAGAGTGCTTTCCACGGAAGAAGAGAGCAATGGAAAAAAAAAAGGCTTTCCATGATGGTGCTGAAATCCTGAGCTCAAAATGCAAGTGAACCAGATCATCTGATTGTAGAGATACACATAACAATGTGAAGTGATGTCTGATTCATGTTAAATGTAACGAAGTACAGTCCATGTCACGTTAGAAGAATAAAGACGAGACTTAGTGGAGCAAGTCTGAACTACACACACAGTTTCCATTACGCTCAATAATGTTCAAGTTTTGGCAGATATTTCCAACATGAAATGATAGGTAACACTCAACTAAGTTAATAGCTTGTTATTCTTTCCTAACAATGGAAACAAGAGTCTACAGCTGTGCTAGTGACACTGTGAGGGTTTTCCTTGGCATAGTGGTGCACTTTGAAGTAAGTGCAAACATCAGCATGCCCACATGCTCACAATGATAATGCTAACATGCTGATGTTTAGCAGGTGTAATATTTACAATGTTCACCATCTTAGTTTGGCATGTTAGCATGCTAACATTTACTAATTCACACCAAACAAAGTACAGCTGAGGCTGATGGAAATCTCAGTTTTGCAGGGACTTGGTATATTGGACACATTGCAATTTTGATGAGACATGGAAATCCATCCATTAGTTGTTGAGATATTTCAGTTTGGACCAACCTACAGTCCAACATTAGCATCCACAGAGCCATGCCACAATCTTAGCTAAAAAAAAAAAAGGAAATCAAATAAAAAAAACTATTACACCTCGAGTGTCATCAACTTATTCCCATTTCATGCAATACCAATCAGAGCTGTTTAAAAACAAGGAAAATCTGTGTATACTTAAAATGCATAGTAAAACTGTCCCTTTTAATGTCTTGTTTACTTGCAGATTCAACCCTTTGCTTCACACTTTACTCTATTTTAATTTATTACTCAGAATTTCTTACCAAAACAAACTTTAAAATGTGGTATATGAGGCATTTGAAATGATCAAAAATAAAAACAGATGGACAAACACAAACCAATCCACCATCCAGCCTCCCATTTCATTGTGAGACACACAAACACAAAGCCACCACTTAGTCAGGTGATCCACCCAGCTTACCACACAGATCATGGATGCCGTCCAGGGATGAGGACCAAGAGTAGCGCTCTATTCCAACTTGAGTGAGAGAGGACGGCAGTGCCTCCAGCTCATACGCACCACGCTTCTTCCAGTACAGGAACATTATTAAACCAGCTACCAACCACTATATGGCAATTGATATTTAACCTAACTATTCAAATCACTACCCTATAACTTCGTATCACTTATGAAACTGATAAGCCTAACCAGCCCGTGAGCCCCCCCAAAATAATAATGATCTGAACTTCTGCAGGCAATCAATACTTCCCTCTCATTAAACATCTTTAAAAATAACAAACCTGCCAGCCCAGCTCAACTTTATTCTCTGCCAACTGCCAATATGTTCATTCAAAATCTCCACCTGCACAATTACCTCATCCAGCTAAGCTGCAAATCACTTGCTTTGAACCTTCTGTCCAAGTCTGACTGCACTTCAAGTGAGGCCAGTCCAAGTGTGCAAACAGATTTCCCTCAAGTACAATCCATTACATCTCCAGGGGACCATATTATTGATTCTAAACCTGGAATAAGCTTTATCCCTGCCATCCAGGTTTTAACAGGCAAGTCTTAAGTAGGCAGCAGGTGATATAACTGACCATACTTCTTTCCACAAAGCAAACACTAACACATGTCTCTGAACCTTCCTTTCAGTGCCTCTTCCTGTTGATTCCGTAGATTTTTCAGTTCTCCACTAATCATCGAGTGAAAGCCGCCCACCAAAATGCTACAGTGTCCTCTTCTAATCCATATAAGAGCTTTTTCTGCCTAAATTACAGACATCCAACTGCTAAAAAAAGTGTTGCAAACATATCTCTTGCAGCAAGCTTCCTTCCTTGAGCCTCAACTTTATCCATGGTAAAATTCCCCAAACTGTGCAAAACTTGTGTGTGAGGCAAGCTGCTAATGTTAAAGCCCTGTGTAGGATCTCTTGACGATAGGGGGGCTTTCGGCCCACTCCATCAGACAAGTGTTGTATTCATGCAGAGGTGAGTTGCATGCTGGGACGGGTAATCTGGGCCAATGGCTATTGGACTGGGTGACACAAAGATCTCTTTTAAACCTCCTCCTACATCCAGAGTGGACTTTCTTTATATTTTGCGCAAACTGTAATGGTCTGACATTTTTCTGCATGAATTAGTGCCCGCGCCCTTTATGTCTCCTGGAAGATTTATTCCTTTTTATGAATGCACCAGCTCTGTGATGACTGAGCTCAGTTATGCAGCGACTGACATCAGTTATTTCTGTGGAGGGACAATGCACACATTGGCCTCTTGGAGATGAAAAACTCCAAATGACCATTTGGTGACCAACTTATGATGCATTGTCTCAGTTAAAGAATAATGCTGGCAATTTTCTGTCAACAAATCTCATGTGCAGAGCCAAACCAACAATGAGCTGTGTGTGTATCTAAAGCCTGATATATCTTATTCCTCTTTATTGTAGACCAATGTTGTTGTCCATTATAAACACTTCAGGGAGTCACACAGTTGCACTGGGTGACATGTTCCTTCACCACAAAGATTACAGTTACGTTTGTTTCTTTAAAAATGTCTCCAAAGGCTAATAACAGCGATCACGTTTTTGGTCTCTGGAGAGTAGTTCTGTGTAGCTTGTTGTGCTACATATCACAACCTTGACTTTGTTATCACATTGTAAATTTCTCAATTTCTCTGTAAACAGAACTACAGCGTGCCTTACACAGAACCACTCTCCTGTGACTGAAAACGTGATCGTGGTTATTAGTCTTTGGAGCCATTTCAAAAGAAAATAATGTGTCTAAACTCTTCGTAATGAAGGTGCAACGGTGTGGCTCACTGACATGTTTTTCAATCGTTTTTGGACAACAACAGAGGCCTAAGGTTCAGAGGAATAAGATAATCAGGCTTTGGATACACACACAATACTTGTAAGTAGATCACTTCATTCTTGGTTTGGCTCTGCACATGATGTTTGTTGACAATAAGAAAAATAGAGAAAATCACCAGCCATATCCTTTAACTGAGAAAACGCATTCCATTTCTCTAATATAATTGAACAGCTGAAGGGTTAAGACAACATGCAGCTAGATATGTCAAGTCAAGGCATAATATTTTCCCCAGCGTTGCTTAAAGGCTGATGCACTGCTATTATGCATCTAAAATGGGAGAAGAAATACTGTGAGAATGTACTGCGCCGGCCGGGGGAAGGGAGGGACGTTGTCACACACAACGACCCACATGTCCAATTTTGGGATAAGAAATTAGAGGGTAGGATGGAAGCCGGTTTGCTGCTCAGCTCTGGGCTTTGCAGACATATGGTAATAATCTGAAGCAGCTTTGAGCACGCGGCTTCCCTTTTAATAAGGAGAGCAGTCGTGCAGCATGAGAACTGGGCTGCAAATACAAGGGCCAATTTCCACCTACTGCAGAAACAAAGAGGGGAGCAGAGGAGGTATTAGACTGGCTCGCTTTCATCAGCATCCATCAGATCACCCTTTAATATAAAGACACTTTTTCCAACTGCCTCAAGGCCCGGAATGTACCTGCCTTGGTTGTGGTGCAAGTACTCAAGCATTCAGTGTTTTTTGATCTGACCTCACTCATAGAATATTTAGACCATGAAAAAATCTTGTTATACCAATTGAATGGACTCTATGCTGTGAAAACACCGAAACATATTCTTTCTACAGCTGGGGGCTCTTGCAGCTGTGTGCTGGTTTATGTACAGTCATCCCAACACAGAGCTAAAGCGTTAAGTAACATCTACCAGGATGTAGGTGAATCACTTTTTTCCACCACTGGGTGTTTCCAGTATAGTGGAATTTTTTGGTGCACCCCTTAAAAGGTTTTTAGCGAGCACCAAAGGAAAATCACCAGCGCCAAATTGATAAGAATTGAGAATAAAAATAACAATTCAAATCCTCTCCAAATGTGTTTCATGGTAATCTATCAAACAACTGTTGAACAAGCAGAACATAAACTTAAATACGACGTCTTTGACTTCCAGCAGTCAACTCCCCTCTCATCCAACCACTATATTTTACATATGTGGCTGGTGGTGGATAAAGCACAGCCAGCTAAGCTGCATTGTTTTGACTGGGCCTAACACTCCTCTGTGAAGCTAGCCCAAATGGGAGAGACGACTTCCTGTGATTTCTCATACAATAAAAGCTGCTTTATTTCTGGTGAAAAGCTTAAAAACGCTGACGCTTTTTGTGTCATGTCCTGTCTCCTGCACCCCTCGCCTAAATCCCACACCCCTCTTTCTCAAACTTACTCTTCTAATGTTGTAATAATTTTTTTTCTTAACCAGTTTTGTTAATTGGGGCTTCATTTACTCAAGCATAATAGACATTTTTGTTCATCAAATGGTCAAAAATAACAGGAAAATGCATGCATTTCTGTCAAATGAGGTAACACAGACTCATTGCCTTTACTGTACACGGACTGATCATGCTTACTGTCATGCATAGTCACCCCCCAAAGGCCCATTCTGAGCCAGGAAAAACCCTGCACCACAGACACATATTCCATATACAGAGTTCTGAATACTAAGTTTTTGTGTTTTTCTCTCCAGCAATTTAGTATTATACATTCATAAAGTTGGGGAACTTGTCAGAGAAAGATTTAAAAGACAGAAAAGTGAAAATTGAAGTAGCAGAGGGCAAGACACCCTGACATTAATCTCTAGTGTGGGTCAAGCTCCAAAAACACTGGATCCTACATTCCCCATCATGCAATTGAAGCATCTTTCACCCTCATTTTTCGAACCCTCATTTTTAAAGAGCGGATTCCTTCTTAAAAATTTTAAGTCCCGAGCCAAAAAAAATGAGAAAAAAAATAACCTTGATAACATCGTCATGCTTATTTTTTCTGACTTGACAGAGCTGCTCCAGAGCAACAGAAGATATAAAACAACTGTTTTCACAAGTTCAGAGTTTGCTTCTCATTACGAGTAAACTGAAAATTGATGGAGTGCTCCTTTAAATGACTAAAGTGTTACAAATCATCTGCATGGAACATTGTCATCTGCCCTGAAGATTAAAGAAAAAAATACATAAAACATGAGAGAAGAGTTAGCAGAATGCACAGCTGCTTCTCACTTGTCAGACTATTTAGATCATTACAAATGTGGCATCCAGCAGTTTAGGGCAAACATCATCTTGATACCAGTGGACCTTCAAGGCTGACAGCTTCCTCACTGACACTTGAAAATGAATGAATAAATATTAGGATAATTATTTTACAGAAATCTCCTCATCCATTAATGGTGCTAGTAGATGTATTTTTATCCTTTGCACAGGGCCAGGCTAGCCGTTTCCCCCCTGGTCAAAGTCTTCATGCTAAGCTAAGCTAACCATATCCTGGCTGTAGCTTCATATTTAAACGGACAGATGAAAGAGCAGTATTTCCCAAAATGTTAAACTTTTCTTCTAATACATCATCGGTTTTCTAGTTCCAGTAAACACACACTCTGAGTGAGCATCAATAGACCGGTAGCTAATGTTGTTGCTCAACTATGTCTAATTTATTTTAATGTGAGGACAGAAATAGCAGCTCCTAGTGTGCCTCGCCTGAATGAACTGGCTTCTCAATAGAATCACACTCACTAAAGTATTAATGGTGTGTTGAGAAATGAGTGTGTGAGCGGGTGCAGTACGACAAGACTGTAAATGAGCCTGCTGGAGTGTGTGTGCACAGTGGGGAAAAAAGTGTATGAGCCAGAGTGTTGACAGAGGGAGTGCAGTTGAAGGCTTGTGCGTGCCCATGTGGAGGAGGTTTGAGGTTATATTTAGCAAGGTGGCCCATCAAACAGGCCCGAGGTTAACCCTTCGCCAGCCAGCTAAGATTAGAAAAAGTTTAAGACTTCTGTGTGTGAGTCCTTTAAGGGAGAAAAATGCTAATGATCTCCAGCAAACACTCTACAAACTTCTTCCAGACAGACTGTCTGTATCTTTATCTCGGATGCAGAGAGTAATAAGTACAGCTTGTACCTGGTCATTTATTCATCTGCATAACTACCATCTTGCTCCTAAAAAGACTCTAGAGAGTCTGCAGCAGCTCTGTGAAGCTGTATGTAGACACAGCAGTGCTCTGAGCTTCATGCTAATGTCAGCATGCTAACATGCTACCAATGACAATACTAACATGCTGATGTTTGACAGGTATAACATGTTATACCTGTTTAATAACTGTAGCAGGTATAATATTAGCTTATTGGAATAACCCGTTTTTATGTTTACCATCTTAATTTAATGTGTTAACATGCTAACATTTGCTAATTAGCACTAAACACACAGCATAGGTGAGACTAATGGTAATGTCAGTTTTGGTAGGTATTGGTTACAATTCACAGTAGAGCTAAAACAATTAGTTGATTTATCAGTTAGTCAATCAACAAAGTAATAACTGGCAACTATTTTGATAATCATTAATTGTTTCAGTCATTTATTAGGCAAATATTTGATGATTTCGGCCTCTCAAATTTGAGAGCTTTTGCTCTTCTTACATGAAAGATAATTGGATATCTTTGGGTGTTGGTCAAATGTAACAAACAATCTAATGACGTCACCTTGAGCTCTGAGAGGCAGTTTTTTTACTATAGACCAAATTTTTAATCTATTAATCAAGAAAATAATCAGTAGATTATTCAATATGTAGTAATAGTTGCAGCCCTAAATGAAAGTACTGGACGAATTAACATTTAGACCAGATGATGGCGTTAGATGAAAAGTTAAGGAATCAACAAAACACAATTCATCCTGATGGGCATGACATGAATATTTGTAGCAAATTTCAATCTGTCCAACAGTTGCAGACATTTCATTAAAAAAACCAAAATGTCTACCTGCTGGTAGTGCTAGAGGAAAAGTCAGGGGATAACATAGTCTGGATATCATAAATGTCTGCACAAAATTGCACGGTAATCCATCCAATAGTTCTTGAGATATTGCAGTCTGGACCAAAGTGGTGGACAGACATCGCCATCCCAAACCATAAAAGAATCTGGAAGACTTCATACAATTACAGTAAATGGTAGGTAGTGAATGCCCAGATTTAAAAGACAACCTAATAAAACAAAACAGGTTTATTTTACCATATTATCAACAGAAGTATTCTCATTTTGTTTTGATGATAACCTAAACACTGATATATCAGAATCCTGCTGCAAGAAGAGAGTGTGCAAGGACCATCCCCAACGAGTGAATTATGACGAGACGTGTAATTTAACAGTCCATCCTTAAACCAGCAGTTCAGAGGGACAAACAACCACTCTTTAAACTTGTTGATATGAATAATCCCATAATTGAAACAATCTGGTTAAAATTGCAGTGGGGGCTGCCTTTGAGAAGCCAATAACAGAGTCAACAGGAATCAAAAACACTTATTCCCTAAAAGTACAGTTATTGTCATATGGAAGGCTGCAATATCCATAAACAGTCATTTAGCCGGGGTGGAGGTTATAAGTGTGGAAGGACACGCTGGGAGATAAACTTTTGCTGTTATGTTTCTAGAGTTAAAAAAGGTGTGTGTGTGTGTGTATGACCTTAACATAGCCTCTCTAATTATCTACTGTATGAGTTGAAGGGAAGCAGCTCAGTTTTGGACAGTGCAGATGTGCAGATAGGTATTTTTAATTATATTAGTTATCTGAATTTGTCTAAAATTAGCTAAATTGAAGACTTTAGTCCAAACGTAAAGAATAAAACTGATCAATGACCACATTTACAAGCAATTCTATATGCAAATTAACTGAAAATGCAAATCAGAGCCCAACAGCTTGTTCTCTGTCTGATGATGCAAATTGCAGAGTAAGAAGAGGACAGGGGATACCCCTCAGGGCAAAAAGCTGTACTGTACACCATCTGAAATTTGAACCCCAAAAAAACAAGTCTTCTGCTGTGAAGCACTGTCCAACAAAAATGAGAATAAGAGCTACACAAAGTGCTGAGAATAAGGGTAAGAAGAGACAAAGAGTTAAGAGTAGTTGAACAGTATCAGCTTCTGTTCACTAGCTGCCTTTTTCCCCAAGTGTTCAAGAAGACCTTTGTAAGAGAAAAGGATGATGGGAAGAGAAACGTGAGAGAAGGGGTCAGGGGAATGGCCTCCAGCTGTGGGCATGTTTATGACAATGACTTCATCTGTGACTGAAAACAGTAAAACTGACACTGTAGTGAAGTGTAGAAGGCACTGAGTTTAGAGGCTGGAGGAATGACAACCTCCCCACAACACCTGTTCTATCTGTGTAATGTGATATTCACCTATGCTCGGTCAGCGATGTGTCGGTCACGAACGAGTTGGATCTATGAGGCGGCTCCTTTAAGTGAACAATAGGAGCCGGCTCCCATGTGAGAGCTGATTTCTTTTTTCCTTTCTTTTTTTTTGTAATTTAATACAAGACAGAGTAATAGGAAGATCTTTCTGCCATGCTGCTCAGTCACGTGCACTGACACAGCCTATGATGTAAGCACATCTACAGTGTTTTTGTAATTACTCTCACTGCCAGAAGGGGGAGACAAAAGTCAGGCACTGCAGCTTTAAGATGAGAAGATCGATACCACTCCCAATAGGGTTGGGTGATCATTTCTATTTTTACATCATCCAATTGTGGTTACTCAACATCAACGGTAGGCAGGGTTGGGTCAGTTTCTGGTTTTGCTGGTCTGGTCCCGTGTACAAGCTTAAACTGGTTTGATTTTATGCAAACCGACTGAACTAGCATTTGTCATTGAGACGTCTAAGCATGTCACAAGGAGACTCCAGCACTAACACGGCTGGCTGCTGATGTCCACCCAGATTGACTCCAAAGACAAGCTGGGTGGACTGACCCAGGCTAACGGAGCAGATCTCACCGATAACCCAGATAAACCCAACTGGGCTTCTTACGGCTTCCAGCAGTCTGAGAGCAGCTTGTGTTTTAAAAACAATCCACGGATACAAAGGGACGCGACCGATCATTTAGCAGCTAGTTAGCATTGTTAGCATAGCATAGCCGTGCCATGCTGTGTGTAGCACCCTAGCACAAGAAGCATAATTAATTTGAATGGTTATTGTGAGAAATAAAAACACAATGTGTCACTCAATTGACTGTGGTGCTGCTACACTCTCATTCATGGGCTCTCATTATGTTCCACTTGGGAGCGGCTGAGTCACGATAATTTCCTAACATTCAAGGTGATGTAATCAAAGGTCTTGCTTTGTCTGACCAACAGTAAAAAATCCAAAGATATTCAACTTATTGTCAAGTATGACACAGAAAAGCTTCAAATTTACCCCCTTCCCCACAATACGGTG
This sequence comes from Thunnus thynnus, assembly GCF_963924715.1. Classification (NCBI taxonomy): domain Eukaryota; kingdom Metazoa; phylum Chordata; class Actinopteri; order Scombriformes; family Scombridae; genus Thunnus; species Thunnus thynnus. The sequence continues at coordinate 27,977,437 of NC_089522.1, read as the reverse complement.
GACAAAATATTAGGATCACTTTTCAATATAATGCACTCCAGTACACCACCACCACCACTACAACCTCAATAATAAACAAAGTAGAATTTTTGACAATGTCAACAAAAACTGTAAATGTAAAAGCTTCGTAAAAGTTGAATTTATGGCACAGCTGTTGTACTGGACTGCATTACATTGCACAGGTGTTCCTAATAAAGTGCTTAGTGAGTGTATATACTTACCTAGCTTAAAATATTGGAAGCATAATATTTCAATTCAATTTTGATAAATGGCAGGTAAAACAAAACATGTATTTAAAAAATACATTCAGAACGTAAAGTCTATGAAGAAGGAACAACAACAAACAGCAGGGCTCCCCCTGAAAAAGAAATAGAAAACTGGCACAGTGGTGTTCAGTTGAGTTGAATTTTATGTCGTAAATGAAATTAAAAAGACATTTTTGTGTTCCATGGGACCTTTATGAACTCCCTGCTATAGTGAATCACACATACAGGAAGCGGAATTGATGTGATTCAAGGAAGGACATTAATTTTGGGGGCAGACACGAGGAAGAGGAACAGAGAGTCATTGCATTAGTGCTTGATTTGATTTCCATTATAATCCACACCCTATATTACGTTCAATCAGGCAGTAAAAAACAAGGTTTAGCAGATATTTACTGTGGTAAAAGAAATGGCAGTCAACTTGCAGTCTCTAAGGCCAAGAATACAATCAACATTACCACCAGAGCAATGAAAAAGCTCTGACTGAGCCTAGCGTGTTAGCAACATCAAACGCAGTGCAGGGCCTTTATAAAACAAATAAAGGTTGTCATGCAAAAAAAATATAGAGATGAGTTGCAACAACACACATGAATTATTCTTGAGCAGTTGGAGATGAGAAAGAAAAACAAAAAGCAGAGCAAACTGTGACCCGGAGCGCCATCAGGAAAAGGCAGAACAGCAAAGAAGGGAAAAGAGAAAGGAAATTACTGCCGGGAACAAAGTGAAACAATGGAAAGACAGTCTGAAGAAGGAAGTTTGAACTGTAACAAGCCACGAGCCAGGCCAAAATCCCAAACACACACACACACACACACACTCACATACACATACACACACACCATATGCACCCAGATTATACCAGTCTAGTCAGGCTTGAGCGTTGCAGCCTTGTTGACTTGAAGACTGAACGCTCCAAATGTTCCCTCAGAGCTCTGCAGCTTTTTCAGATTAAAACTCCCACAAACTCTGCTGAGAAAACACTGAATCACATGATCTTCATCAGCAGATTGACTTTGCCCGGTTGTCATGGCATTATTTCCATTTTTCTGAGCGCTTCAAGGTGAGACTGTCAACTGCCGTTTCCATGGTCATGTATGAACTTTAATGTCAGCACTGACAGAAAGTCCTTAAAGTCAACAGAAAAATTTATACTCTAATTAAATTTATGACAACTGGGCAAACTCCATCTTCTGAGGAAAATTGCATGATGCAATTGAAAGCTCCAGAACAGTTACTGAATGAGGTGTTTTGACTGTAAGTCTAAATTGTACAAGTTGGACTTTGATCTTAAATACTTTTTTGGAGGGAAAATAACCTCATGTTTTACACTTACTGTTTAAAAATAGGCTTTTTGATCTGAAAAAATGTTAGGATTTTCTAAGCAATATCAGCTGTATTTATCAGTAAATGCTGCATGACTTTTGAACACTTTATGAGCAAAGTGTCGGCTGATGAAGATCTTGTGATGATCACAACCTCAAAAACTTTTACTAAATGGACCTTGTGGTCAGACTGTTTTCTAAACTGCTGTTAAGAGTGAAGTATGAACCTCATCTTTAAAGCAAACATGGATAACAAGTCCTTAAACTCCTCAGAAAAAACATTTCAAATACTGATGAAGATCATGTGATATGATCAAAAGTTCCACGAGAGCTACTGAACAGACCTTGTGGTGAGACCGTTTTTTCCCCCAACTGCTGTTCAAGAACCTCATCTTTAAAGCCAACATCTATGTGTTTAAAGTGCTTAAAGTGCTCAGAAAATATTATATATTCCATGCAAACTCCATCCTCTGATGAAGCTCATGTGATATGATCAAAAGCTCCAGAACAGCCACTAAAGGGACCTTGTGATAAGACTGTTTTGTCAACTGCTGTTTCCAAGATCAAGAATCACATCTGAACCTCATCTTTAAAGCCAACACGGATGAGAAATTTGAACATCTATGATTCCATGCAAACTCGCATCTGTTGATGAAGATCATGTGACATGATGAAAAGCTCCAGAACAGCTATTACAGCAAATGGACCTTGTGATTAGATTGTTTTGTCAACTGCTGTTTCCAAGGTCAAGAATGACGTCTGAACCTCATCTTTACGGCCAACACGGATGAGTAATTCGAACATCTACGATTCCATCGAAAATTCTGTCTGCTAATGAAGATCATGTGACATGATTGAAAGCTCCAGAACAGCTAGTAATTGGACCTTGTATTAGCTAATTTAACAGTGGAGTTCATCTTTCAAATATCTGCAGTCAAACTCATTTTCAAACAGTTGTTGACACATACGATGGAGCATCAAATGACCAAAATTTAATATCTGGCTTTAGACTAAACACAGATTCTTCTACAGACGTCCTCTTTTATGATGACTGACACTTTAACATCATCATCAGCTAATCAGTGAGTAAAATCTGGGATTTCTTGTCTGTGTTTTTGTTTTTTGGAGGTGGACAGAGACCAGACAAGACATCTGCTCCCAGATTAGACCCGTGTGTTTAAGACAGGCTTAAGACTCCGGTGGCCTGGAACACTAAAGGGTTCCAGACTCAACCAATTAAGGCTGCTAAACTTTAACTCCATGCTCACTTTGCTTACTGTACGAACCCTTTAACGGGCTACATTGCATGTATATTGCATATGTAAAACCTACGAGAGAAAGAGCTAAAAGCTTGAGCTTGCTTCTGTGAAAAGTCGGGAGTTAAAACATTTAATTAGCAATGATTGAGAAAATATTAATTGGCATCAATTTCTGTGATTGTTTAAATCAGAAGAGCCAAATACTCACCGGTTCCAAGCTCTTGAATGTGAATATTTGTCTACATGTCAACTTGAGCTCTGGGAAATTGCACTTTATAAAGCAAACAATTCATCAATTAATGGAGGAAATCATTTGCAGATTCCTCAATTATTAAAATAATTAGTTGCAGCCCTAGAAAAATTGTGCTTTGATCTGAATTGTGAGCTGGGGAAAGAGAGGGGAGGATAGATGGCAAGTCTGGAGGGAAAAATGTAATAAATATTGTTGGTTGGAAATTTACAAGAGGTCATATTTATCATCTGAGTGTACGCAGAGTTGTCCCAGGACCCTTCATCATTGAGGAGATGTCTGGGATCAGAGTGTACTGTCCTCCCTGACTAAAATACCTCTGCATCCAGCTGGGATAATTGTTCGGGTCACTTGCCAAATGCTGCCATTAACTCTGATGACTGGAGGATGGAGCCTGAAAACAAAGATCTGGTGGATCAAAGTCATGAGAGCTCCTCTGTTCCCAACTCAGTGAATTACACTTTCTTAAAGAAGAAAAGCTCTTTTTTTTTTTTTAAACTTATCCAACAGCTTGCCAAGTGGCATTAATATGCAAAGGCTGATAAATAGCTTGACTTCATGAATTTTTTACTTACTGAGTCGTAATCTGAGACCAAGCCAGCTCCTTGGTGGCGATTTGTGCAGAACTGAATTCATGCTCCACTTGTTTGGCACCATCTATGCATGCGATCCTTGTTGAAAAGAAAGCCCTCCGCCAACACCAGCTCCTCCGCAGGTCTGTCTGTCGGTGTGGCCGCCTCACAGCTTTATCACCCAGCGATGTTAAGATTAGCAGTCTCGTCTCTATGGCATGCTCATATTCTCCTCATTTCTGCCTGTCGCCCTTTTCTTTAACACGCACTGCGCTCAGCCTTGGAAGATCTGGTCGGTGGCGAGCACAAAGCTGCAACTCACATCACGGTGAATGCGCGGAGAAGAGTGGCAAAAAAGCATCCCTCGGTTCGTAAAACGTGAAGTTAACGTGGATATAATGCTCGCTGAGGTGCAGCAGCAGGCTGGACGTCCGCGGTGAGCTGGAAATAACCTGTTGCTGGCTGCACACACAAAAAAAGAGAAATCTCCTCGATGTCCAACGAAAAACGTCTGTTGGTAAAGGTTGGCCGGTACGGATCACTATATGGGGGGAAAGGGATTACGAGGATAAAACCATCTTCAGGGCTTTTAAAGCAGCGAGTCCATAAGCGGATCTTCTTCTATCAACTTTAAACAACATGCCGCTGAAGTTGAACACATATCGTCCGCTGCGTCTTCTTCTCGCCCCCTCCGAGCAACCATCGGCTCCCCTCCATTCATTCACACAACCTGGATCCACAAAGAGTCGATGCAGTTTTTCTTCTCGGCCGGCTCAGTCACAGTTGCCGCTAGAGGCGCCAGAAAACAGCAACAACACGGCCATTCAAACACAGTAACAACACAGGCCAGAGGTGCTACATCCAAACGTCTGTCCTTGTCTTTTAGTGTAAGAAAGATTATGTTAGAGAAAAGTCAAGGAGAGTGAAGCACATAAATGCTAATTTCTGTTCATTCCACAAAGGTCAGGAGATTAGAAATTAAGATAGAAGTCCTTGTAACATTAATTGTTAACCGTCCAAAATAGGCTGACTGGCGTTGGGCCCCCGAAAAGCCAAAAGCCCCGGCCCCTTAGTTACCGTTGCTAAGCCAATATGTCTGTTCTCACACAGCACATTTTTAACGGTAGTTTACAATGATAACGACTGATATTTAGGTACATTTATCACTCGGAATTCACACTTTTGTTTAAACACTGTTTTGTGTTTGAAAAAAGTCAAGAAGAGTGAAGCACATAATTTAAAAAATGCTCATTTCTGTTCATTCCACGAGGAACAGGAGATTAGAAATTAAGCTAGAAGTCCTTGTAACATTAACCGTTGCCAACCGTCCAAAACAGGCTAACTGCCGCTGAGCCTCCAAAAAGTCAAAAGCCCCGCCCCCCTTAGTTACCGTTGCTAAGCCAAGATGTCTGTTCTCACACAGCACATTTTTAACGGTAGTTTATAATGACAACGACTGATAATTAGCTACATTTACCACTCGAAATTCATACATACGTTTAAAACACTGTTTTTTTATTAAGGTTGTTTTTTAAAACGTTGAGAAAGAAACCTAGGCTTTTCACTCTTAGCAACCACAGATTTTGTCAGCTAGTTTAAAGGACCAGTGTGTAGGATTTAGTGGCATCTAGCGGTGAGATTGCAAATTGCAACTAACAGAATGCCCCTCTCCTCAACCTCCCCTTCCAAGTGTAAGAGAAAACGGTGGCCGCGCAACTTCCAAAAAAACGCAAAAAGAGGCCTTCTCTGGACCCAATGTTTGATTTGTCCGTTCTGGGCTACTGTAGAAATGGGGTGCTGCATGGCGGGCTCAGTGGAAGAGGACCTGCTTCCTATGTCAAGTAGGTCTGTCTGTGGACTTGCAGCATCTACATGACACACCCACTTCACTACATGACACACCCACTTGGTTAGGTTTAGGCATGAGGAGGGGGATGGTTAGGGTTAGGGGTCAGGGGTCAGGGGGGTGTGTCATGTAACATGCCGTTACGGTGACAACACTGGGGCGGGGAGGGGTGGGGGGCGTGTTGACAGACCCTTCTTCCGTATGTAGATACAAAGGGCTCATTTTAAGGTAATGAAAACACAATGATTCTTATTTTCAGGTGATTATACACTAATTAAAACATACTTATTATATTCCATTTCTGCCAATAGATCCCCCTAAATCTACACACTGGTCCTTTAAAGGACAGGCTAACAAGTGTCTTAAAATGACAGTCAGGAGCCTAAATGAATATTGAAAAATATTTTATTTATTTATTCATATAATCATTCCTCTTGTTCATACTGACCATTAGAAGATCCCTTCATAATGCACTTACAATGTAGATTAGGGGGGACAAAATCCATAGTCCTCTCTCTGTGCAAAAATGTAGTTAAAAGTTTATCTGAAACTAATATGAAGCTTCAGATAAGGAATTTGATGCTAAAAAGACTGTAAATGTGACAGATATCCACTTGATATGACTAACTCAGACTGCTGAAGCCTCACATAAGCTTCACATCAACTTTTGCACTAAACGACTGCGTGCACACACTGTGGATTTTGGCCCCCATCACTTACATTGAAAACACATTTGAAGGGGATCTGTTAATAGCCAGTATGAACAGGAGGAACGATTACAGCGTAACTGTTGTTTTAAGACACACTTGAAAAGTTGTGATCCCGTCCTTTAAACAATGACTTTGGTTAGCAGATTCTATCCGCTGTAGCTAGGGAGTGTCAGTTAACGCTAACACTAAAACTTTGTGAGTTGATTGAAAACTGTCTCCAGCTAATTCATTAAAAAAAAAACAGTAAAAATATGCACGATATAATGATAAAAGACATGAGGCTAAAGCAAATAGTCAGCATCCTTACCATAGATGACTTAAAGACTTTTAAAATAAAAGGGGAGCTTGTTTGTGTATTGTAGTGTAGAGATGATTAGTCAAAGTATTACCTATTTAGCCTCAGTGCAATATTATTTTAAAAAATGTATCAAAAATGTTATTCTAAATGTTCGATAACCTTGGATGCATGCTATAGAAACACATACAAGCAACAGGTTAGATTTACGCTTCTACGTTTGTATTTTCAAACACTATGTGTCACTTTTATAAGAGAAAAGATTTTGAGGATGAGGAATGACCAATGAGTTTGGTAAATGTCACCCTATCTCACCCCAGTTTGGCTGGACTTGCTGGACTGTAAACTTCCCCGAAACTAAATAAAGAGCAGGTCGAACCACTATCTTAATCCAAACTGTGATATAGCCCAATAGTATCTTGACTCCTACAGTGGATGTTTTAGTCATGAGAGAGTATTTTGCTCATGTAACTTTCAACCCCACATAATAATATGAAGTTTGAGCTTTGGAAATAATGCTTGGTTACCACTGGAAACCTGAGAATATGTACCACTAATATACAATATCAACTGACATGATGAGGGCCTTCACATTGGTCCTGTCAAAAGCTTTCATTATTTGACCTGATAAACTAAACTAAAACTAAATCAGATCGCCACATTTTACCACAGACTTTAGAAAGCGCCTCCAGAGCTACAGAAGACATTATACGACTGTCTTCACGGGCTGAGTGGTAATCCTTATGACAAGTAAACGGATGTTCATAAAATCAGTGAAATGCCCCTTTAACAGGGGTCCAGTAGCATTTTTCCCCGGAGGCCCCCAAGCACATGAATCTGGCTATGGTGACATATTATTTTTGTGTGGTTACCAAAATCAAAATATCTTATGCAATAGCCTGCCAAATCTGTAAAATTTCTCTACTCCCGTGCATTTTTTAACTGAACAGAGGATTTGAGCACACAGTGCTGCTGCATTGTTACTTTATTCAGAGCAATTTTGTCTTTGCAGGCAACAGATGCACTGTTCGTCTGGCAGGGAAGAAGTCACGTTTAGAGGTTCATGAAGTGTGGCCAGTGGTGGAAGAACTACTCAAATACTTCAGTAAACATAGCAATACCACAATATAAGTAAAAGTAATCATTATACAGAATGAGCCCCTTTAGAATAATTTATTATTATATATTACAGCATTGGATTAATATAATAAACTTATTAATGTGTAATCAAAACTTTGATGTTGTAGCTGGTTGAGGTTGAGCTAAATTTAACAGCTTTATACTGGCATGCTGTTGAGCAGGTTAATCTATAAAACATATCATACAATCATATAAAACATGCATGATATTTTATACATTTATCATATATTTTGCATGTAAAATCTAATCTGTAAAGTAACTAGTTACAATAGATTTCAGATAAATGGAGTTGTAGAGTAAAAAGTACGTTATTTTCCTTTTAAATGTAGTGAATTAGAAGTATAAAGTAGCATAAAATGGAAATACTAGAGTATTAAACAGTAGGTTACTCAAAATTGTAATTCAGTACAATATTTTAGTCAATGTACTAAATTACATTCCAGTATTGAATGCGGCACAGAGTTTATTGCCAACATCTGCCAGGACAAGATTCTCTAATTTTTCATTCGAAGTTCCAAAAAGGTGAAGAAATCATATACACTCAAACTCAAAACATCTGTGGTTTTTTGCTTTCTGGTTATAAAAATGGATTATTGATTATTTAAATCTGTATTCTGCCCTGGAAAGCGTTTTGCAGATGTGTGTTGTTATTTCCAGTCGTTCAGGGTCACGTAGACTGTCTAGTGGCATCTCTACAGCGGGATGTCTCTTTAGTTTGCATGAGGTCTATGGGAAAACATCTGACCTGACAAAGCCAAAACAATGACTCTGCCAAAAACGTGGCTCTGCTGTGTTTGTATGCTCCCACCCTCAATAAAGAGGCGGGGGAACAGTGAACAAAGAAAAGCACGGGGGCAGAGAGGGGATGTTAAAACAGCCCACTTCACAAATTAGCAATTCTCCACTGCGTGAGTGGATGTTTACGACCGAGTCCTCCTTCATTCCTCCTGTCAAATAACGCAAAAGTCAGTCCGCATGCAGTGACAAGTAGGTCAGATGGGGCTAGTAACTTCTTTATTAAGTCAAGATTTGCCTTTAAAGCCATTATGAAACATAGTTCTTAACTCAGTATTATATGGATGTGTCTTATAGGGTTTTAACTACAGCTTGAGACTTTTAAGTGAGCATCTTCTGTCATTCAGAGCAAAAATCACAACATATATATTTGCTGCTCCCTTGAGGCAAAAACCAGTATCATCGAGAAACAAAATGATCTTTATTTTTTTTATCTTTTATATCCCACATGGGGCCTACATAAGAAACCGTAAACATGTCGCATTTACAAAACCTCTTGAGTGACGTATAAGTGCACTAACAATTTGGTGTCATTTTTAACACGATAACAAAATGTACAACAGTTAAAGCGGGTTTAGTCAGCAATAAAAAATAGAGCCTTTTCAGTAGAACTTTCGACTGGCATAAAAGCACAACAACACTGACAAAATGGGGTTTCTTTCATTTATAAACCATCAGATCTACAAAAAGATTTACTGTCAAAGATCCCTTCTTAATTGTTCTTTACTTGAATGTTGGATGGAAAGCCCCGGCATCGGACATTTTATCCAATAATACAACTGTGAGAAATGAACAAACTACTTATCTGAATCAGGAACCGACATGTAAAATGACCGTTACCTGCTTCAAATCTACACGGACGTATGACTGTGAAACAAATATCAATTTTAACAACCACCAGTGACACTGGTCCAAAAAGCACATCTGGAAAATAAATGCAAGAAAGAAAAAAAAAAAGCACAAAGTCTGAACAAAAGTTGTTTCTTATTTAATATCTGACAGGTTTGTGTATTCAGTTCCAGCTTTGGAATGTCACCTACAAAAAAGGGCTTTAACTACAAGTTAGGATTATTATTGTCCTTGTGACAGAAAACACTGAACTTTACCATCTAAAGTACTTATAGCAGGTTGTAAGACGTGATTCCAGGGATTTCAAAAAAGCAACAGGAAGGAGCTGGCTGCCATCTCCTCCTGCAGAGTTTGTAATACCGGCTGCTCTGTCAGACTGAATCTTGAAGTAAAAAAAAAAAAAAAAAGTCCAATTCAACATCAGTTCTGTACATTCAAAGGCCAATCCGGATCGGTTTGGCAGAAGAAGAGCAGTCAAGAAGGGTAAAGAGTAATAAACTGGTGGCGTGTAGAAAAAGTCACTGAGTCCCCATTTGACTGGGTCTCATCAGTCCCTTGAAGACTCGCAGCTTTCCTGCACCGGTGAGATCAAAACTGTAGTTGGTAGTGACATAAGGCATCTCTCCCTCGAAGCCAGTCTGAAACAAAGAAGGTACCATCAGTCACAATATGCTAATCAAGTTTACTATAAAAAAAAAAAAGTTAATTCAATAGCTTTGTAATGAAGTTTGAAGAGTATTGTGTATGAAATAATGGAGCTGTGGATCTGACCTGTGTTGTGAGGATGCAGGAAGGCAGCGATACGGCTCCTAAGAGGAAACAGTTGACCTTACGAAGGATGGAGGGATCTACAGGCGTCAGCACTAAGTACAGACCTCGCACCATGTCGATACCTCGGAGCACACCTGGAACACAGGAACGTGAACAATATGCTGAATTTTGACTTGTTGCCCTTTGAACTCTAGGCTTTTCTGCTTGGTTTTCATGCCCTTATTTACAGACTTTTAGCAAAGTCAATACGTATCCTAGTCAGACATGTCATATATTGTTATTTTCACAATGAGTTGGGCTATTTAGAAATACCAGACGTTTTACATATGAGTTGTATCGTACATGTTCTAGGAATGTTTTTATGAGTAAAAAAAAAGTTTTATGCAATTTAAAATTGACTTCTTCTGTCTGTATGTCCACAAGTTCTCAACAGAGGGAAAATATTTGTAAATAGATAAGAGGATGTCAGCGCTAATGTAAAAAAAAAAATACTGAAAGTGCAAATCGCCACACATGGATGTTCACACAACTTTCACTGGATTACATTGATACTGAAGTAAATTGATGTCATGATTCTCAGGCAAGTTCTGAACTTACATGTATAAGATGTGTCTTTATTTATAATTTATGGACATTTATCCGCACCGGTCTCGTAAATTCACACTGAATCTGAACTGAAAAATATTTGTCTCATGTCTGTGTGTTCAGATTCAACTGACTCGGCACTAAAAGGTTAAAAGAACCAAGAGCCATCGCTTTAAAAGGCTCAGACGACATTAATTTGATCATTTACACAAAGGTCAGGCAGGTCAAGCAGGATACGTACCGAAGCCCACACATGGACAGATGGGTGCCTGGGACAGCAGGACCGGGCCCCCCCTGCTCGTTACTTTCTCTCCCAGACAGCAGAGTCCCACCAGACTGGAATTGGCAGCATAAAACATGTGACTGGGCACCACCTCGCAATGGATCACACCTAAAGCCACTGCTGCATGAGGCACCTGTGGGTTCAGAATGAGGATGGTTGGATACTGCAGAAACTATTAGAAGATATATATCGTAGAAGAAACATTTTCAAACCCACCAACTCTTTGGTGTGTGAGTAGTTATAAACTCGTGTTGAACTTTTCAAGTTCTAGTAATGAACTTAAACAGTTTCCGAAGATAGAAAATAGGTTCAGCAGAATTTCAGGAAAATTGTGTCTACATGAAATTATGTAAGATTTTCCATTTGATACAGTCCTGCAACCACAAAACGTCCTTGTGTTGTGGTTTTTAATAGAGGGAGAGAAAAATTTTCCATGATTATTAAATCATCACTTCACAGGAATATATATCACTCTTTTCCTGGGATTTCCGCCATAAATTAAGTTAAACACAGACCTGCGGTTAATTAATCATTAGATGATGTATACTCTAAATGTCCTGTGTTATTCTTTCATATCTGTCAAAGTATTTTCTGAGAAGGACAAAAATTCCTGGCTAATCACGGCGAATATTGAATCTGGATGCCAAGAGGCATGATTCAGACAAGTGTAATTAAATTCTGGCGACTCACTTCTGAGCTAATAATAAAAACCTGGGACTCCTATCAAGAACACAACTGCGGCATTATCCTTCTCATGTACCTGGTACGGGGTGAGGGAGTTTAAAGGTCTGACGGGTCCAGGGTCAGGGGACTGCAGCTGACTCAGGTAGGCCAGCAGTGACAGCTCTCTGTGCTCGTTAGTGCGCTGGTGTTTCCTGTCAAACACAATGCACAAATAATTTAATAAACATTACATTCTGTACGTTCATGCCAGGCTGACAGAGGTCTACTTACGCTGTTCCTTGGCGTCCCACTCCTTGAAAATCTGATTCTGCAATAAGGTGAATGTAGCTTCTGGGGGGACTGTGGCTCTCCGTGAACTCGTCCAGAGCCGTCTGAGCTGGTGGGTGAGTCTGGAAGCCGTGCGCTGTCCTGAGGAACTCTGGAGTGAGGGCGGGACAATGGGTGGTCCCGCTATGACCGAGCTGGACCACATGTGAGACTGGGAAGAAGCGGATCATGTCTACTAGCAGCTGGAATCCAAATCCTGTGGACGGCCCAGAAAAGCACATGTTCAGACGCTAATTACCTTCTATATTTAAAAATAATTTCCCACTGATTTCACAGGGGGTATCCTCAGCTGACCTTTGACCCAGCCCATGGTGTTGATAATGACAGGAGTCTCTCTGCTCTGGGAGCGTCTACGCCACAAGGACTTAAGGCATTCCAGGTAGCGGTCTAAGTCCGACTCGCATGATGTCTGACCGTAGTAGATCATGTGTTCTGGTGTGTACTGATGTGTGAAAGGAGGACCTGAAAAATACCACAACATAAGTCTACTGATCCCCTCTTACGCAAACAGTACAGGAATAACATGAGAAAAAACACATTAACACTTCATTTACTTATTAATACTTTAATAATTAACTAAACTGGTGCAACAATAATGTGTTAAATGTAGCATTTTAAAGAGTTTATAGTGCTTTCAAAATGTAATAAATGCATACATAATATTCACAACTACAACTAATGCAGTCCAATACAACAGGCCTGCAATAATATCAAACCCTTCTAAAAAGGTATAATGTTCAGCTTTTGGTGAAATTGTTTTCTAAAAGTGTTAATTCACCTTTACGGTAATTTTGGAGGCTGTAGTTTGTGGTGCTGTTGAATTATCTTCCTTTAATCAGGGCTGCTATATCAGTTGTAGCTAGGTGTACCTAAGAAACTGGCAACTGAGTGTAAAATAAAACAACAAACTAACAGGAAAAACTGTGGAGTCACGCAAACATTAAATAATAAGATGTGTGAAAGTGATGTGAAGTAACGAGAGATTAAAACATACCCAGGAGCGGCTCTCTGACGGTTGACAAAGAGAGGCAACCAGCCGGGGTGAATTCTGTCTGACCGAGGTCACCTTCCAAATAATCTACACTGGTAGTGCTGCAGACACACACACACACATTAGGGCATTAGGACATACTAACATTAGGGCATACTATCATCCCATGTATGTCACATAGGGCTGCAATTAACAACAATTTTCGATTAATAAGGCGATTATTTTCTCGATTTATCAATTCTGTCCACTATCATGTTTGACCAAAAAAAACATTAAATCACCACATTTGAGAAGCTGAAACCACCTGATGCATTTATGTGTAAAATATTACTAGAACGATTATTTGCTAATCAATATAGTTAACAATTACGTCAACCAATTAACTGATTAATCGACTAATAGTTGTAGCTTTAACCACACAAATAAAAAAATGTTAGCATGTAAATAAAAATTCAGTTTATAATGAATGAAAATGGTATATTGTCTTGAGAGAACTTACTGATTTAGTAAGGTATTGATGAGGATGCGGATATATGTTGACTTTCCCACATTCTTAGTCCCACAGACCAGAATAACTGCACAACCATCCATGTCGCCTGTGAAAGAAAGACATATTTTCTTAATGTTGTGTGTGTAGAGCTTTTACCAGACATTGAATATGTAACATTGCTGCGTTCATCTGTTTGTTTAAGCAACAGCTTTTGGCCATTTTTGAAAAAGCCACAATGCTTCAGTGATATGTGGCATCTGGTGAGCGAGAAGGAGAGGTGCTACTGCGAATTGTTTTCTCACAGGCAGCATCCGTGCCAGATTTGAAAACTTGTCTTCTCATTGAAACCATAATTACTGACCACTGACCAGACCTGTCATGACGTTTATGTAAATCTAAAAGGAGCTTACCTCTGCAGGCGCTGACCACCGTGTTAAGAGCTTCTCTGTAGCTGTTAGACATTTTCAGGCCCTCGATGGTCTTGACTAGAGGAATCATCCCCAAACCGTTGAGCGGAGTGTCGAGAACAGCTGACATGAGTTCACTCTATAAAACAAGGGGAATGAAAAGCTTCTGTTAGACATGTCTTAAGACTGACTGCTGATTCCAGCTCTTTTCCAAATTAAATGTGGTTGAATATATCCTGTGATTTGGTGAGTAATGACTGACGCCAACCGTAGACTTATTAGTCAACGTACCATCGGGGGGTTGAACAGTTCGCTGAGCTCTGTGAAGCTCGACAGAAACCGAGTCAGAGGCGTCTCCATCGGCTCCAGTAGGATGACGGATGAGTGTGATGTTACTCTTTTTAGCAGCTTCTTCCGTGATGCTGCAGAAAACCACATTCAAAAGGGGTTTAAAGACAGAAACACATAATAATACACTTCTTTCCCTATAAAGCAGCTCAGGATTGTCTCAACATGTAACACTTCCTCAAATATGCAAAAAAAAAAAAAAAAAAGATTATAGGAATTATACCTCTCTCCTACAGTGGGAGGGAATTTACCTGATGGGAGATACTTGTGGAGGATGGCTGAAGCCTCCGTTCTGTCATCTCTGGTTTCATCGGGGCTTTCCAAAGCTCTGATGGTAAGTGGACAATGTGAAGCCGGAGAGAAGAGCGGATATGACTGCTGGCCCTCTTCGATGGTGAACCCCATCACTTCTACCCGGCCGTACAGGCAGGTCAAAAAACACTTTCCTCGGAAACACAGGGTCTGAAGGAGAGTAGCATAATGCTTAGCCATATAAAAGGACATTAGTGCATTTATAAGAACAATTAATCCATTAGTTGATGGAGAAAAATGTATAATGTTGCCAGGAAAAGATTCCCCCTCCCTCCCCCTCCCCGTGACCTTGGTTGTCTGTTGGATCTACTACTTGCCTTATATGTACTTCCATCCTGTTTTCCCTTAACTTTTTACTAATCATGTATCTGACCAAATAAAGGAAAGAAAGACAGTATTTGAATTGTTACTGGACAGACTCTATAACCCCTTGCTCATCTTGTGTCTTTTTAGAACTTCATGATGTATCTGTGATGCGATTTTTTCCAGGCCTGTATTTTAATAAATGACTGTTAACCTTCAAGTTTGCTCTACGGCCTCAGTTTCCTGCATTATGCAGAAAGATAAAGACAGATTTAGGTTTTTTATCAGTCCGTTGATAAAAAGATAATTAACTGGCAACAACTTTGATTAGTAATTCATCAATTAAGTAACTTTTTAAGTAAAAATAGCAAAAATATATTGGTTCCAGCTTTGCAAATGGGAATCATTTCTGATTTTCTTAATAGTCTATGACAATTAACTGAATATCTGTTGGTTTTGGATATCTGATGAGATCACGTTGCACTCTGGGAGTTTGTGATGTGCATTTTTCGCAATTTACTGACATTTTATAGACCAACTGATTATCGTAAAAATAGTTAGCTGCAGCCCCGACTCTTAATTGTTGCCAGACTGATTCTTTACCAAAAATGGCCTGATTCTGGACAGTGTGTAACTTGCATACCTGATCCTTCTGCATGACAAGTACTGCATGATTTTGCCGGTCATTCCTCTCCGCACAGTAATGGAGAGCTTCTCCCTCCAGTCTACCTGGCTGGATATCCTCCATGCCACCTGAGGTCTCCACACCGTTCCCCTGAATGGATCGGGAATACTCCTTCCACTCCTCTGAGTCATCTGACTCATTGTCCATTGTAAACATTGAACTTCCATTTGCCTGTTTGTGAGGTTTCTTCGGTCCAGACTGAGGAGTGCTTTTCTTGGAGTCAGACACAGACTTCACCTTATTCTTCAGTCTCTTGACGGTGGGCTTTTTCTTCACAGACACCTGGTGCTCCTTAACCATCCTGGCCATGACAGGACTAGAGTTGAGATCAGTGGAATTGATGGGAGGCCTGCTCCGTCTGCCCCTCACATCCTTCCACTTCTGAGATTTAGCGTGGCCCTTTACCTGTGTGGGTTTGTTTACCTTCATGATTCTCTAATCAACACTTATTCGTGCAGGTGCTGATGGGAAACAAAGGGGGAGAGCCTACAAAGACAGAGAGATGAGAAAATTAGCATCTGAAATAGGTGTCATTAGCTCTGTGGACAAAGAATAGCAATTAACCATTTACTAATTATTCAGCAATTACAAAATGTAGCCGTGAAGAGAGCTGCAACGATTAATCGATTAGCTGCCAACAATTAAATTAATCACAGTGGTGGAAAGTAACTAAGTACACTTATTCCCCTAATGTATTTCCATTTGATGCTACTTTATAGCATCATCTCACTACATGAGGTGAATATTGTACTTTCTACTTCACCAGATTTATTTGACAGCTTTAGTTACTTTTCAGATGAAGATTTGGCTTTTCGGCTTGTGATGTCTTACAAAAAGCAGTGTGTAGTCGGGGTCACATTTCAGATGTCTATGAGTTGCTATCAGCTCTAAAAAATAGTGATTTTTTCCCTCTAAATTTCTCACATGGTTTCATTTCAATAAATGTTCAAATGATCCAAAAAATAAAGATCAGAGAAAAAGTCCAAAAACTGAAAAACAGATTTGTGTATCGCAGCTTTGTTTTTTCTTCTTTCCTCTCCCATTAATCATCTTACGACCCCTCAGATTTATCTGGTGACCCTTTGGAGGGGCCTGACCCCTAGGTTGGGAACCACTGGACTAAACTAGCTAACTGTATATAAAGTAGTTGAAACTAGCTCCACCTCCAGCAGCTACAACAGTAACATGCTGCTCTAACACTGATGATTCAGTATTACTAATCTAATGATGTCATATATAATAATATATCAGTCAGAGGGATCAAACCACTACTTTTACTGCAATACTTTAACTACATTTTGCTGCTGATACTTATGTACTTTTACTAAAGTAGGATTTTGCAGAACCTTTACTTGCAATGGAATATTTTTACATTACTGTTTCGGTACTTATACTTAAGTAAAAGATTTGAATACTTATCATTTTGAGTCATTTTTTCAGAAGAAAATTTCCACATTTTCTGGTTTCTATCATCTTTTATGGCAGTAAACTGTATATCTTTGTTGTTATGGACAAAACAAGACATTTGAAGACGTCACGTTGGACTTTGGGAAACAGTGATCACTATGTTTCACCAATTTCTGACATTGTATGGACAAAACAACCAATCGATTAATCGATAATGATTAAAATATCCGTTTGTTGCAACCGTAATTAGCTTGATTTAACCAGACAATTCGATAGCAGTTGAAGGCTAAGCTAACCGGGCTAAGACGCTTATAACTACATCATATTGAAGTTTCTCAACATACGAGGCAGAAAAATAAAAACATTATCACCGTCAAAGAGGCGCAAAGCTGCCAGACAACAAAGCGACGTGAATTTTAAACTTATTATTAAGGCTCACATTAAGCATTAAGATAACAAGCTAACTGCTAGCTACGGTTGTTGCCTTAAGGTGGAGAAAACTTACCCCCCAACTTGTGAAAAAAACAATGCAGAACTTTGGGGATCACTGTTTATCTTAAATCTAAGTGGACAGCGCGTATAACTTACTAAAGTGGATCCAGGGAGCTGTCCAGCTGTTAATACAGCAGTGCTAACATGCTAACTTGCTAACATGTGTGAGCCACAAACAGACGCCGCTTCTTGCTGGCCGACTATGGTTTAGCCCGGAGTGTTATTATTTACGGCAAAGTTATAATACTAATTAATTATACGCTTTAGCTGAGTTAGTGAAGATGGAAAATTAGGCAACGCAATGTAGACACAAGTAATATTTTTGTTTTTTTAAATTGTATTCTTAATGTTGTGTTTGTAGGTGTTTAATTATGGACAACACAAAATCTTTCCCGGAGTTCGTCGCGTCGGCAGCGTCACATCCTCTTCCTTCTGCAGGTTTTTAGGGCCCTGCAAGAAGTGAAAACAAGCTGCACGCAGCTCGGCTTTTGCTACTTTTCTTAACCTATCTTCATTTCAGCCGAAGCGGGTGCAGCTTTGCAGCAACTGAGAGTAAAATAATCAGTTTTCATCCGTCCTGCAGATGTGAGTCTGTGAATGCAGCTGTCGGGTGAGCACCGCGCTAAGGGAGCGTCTTTAAAAAGATATGCAAGGAAATAAACGTCGAGCTGCGTCGGTAGCCAGGGGTTTGCAATCATTTTAAGTCTCAACAGAAGAATATACACTCACCGGTCACTTCATTAGGTGCACCTATGCAATCTAATGCAATCTAATACAATAGCTCTGCCATAAATTATACATTTACGAAGCTTACACATTCTTTATGTTTATTATTGAGGTCGTAGTGGGTGCTGGTGGTGTACAGGGGTGCATTATATTGAAAGGTGTTCCTAATATTTTGCCCCCCTCATGTATGTTAACGGAGTGGACAAAATATTAGGAAAACCATTCCACCACTCACTACAACCTCAACAATAAACTTGAAGTAGAATTATCACCTTTCTGATAATGTCAACAAAAACTGAGAGTGTAGAAGCTTCGTAAAAGTAGAATTTATGGCATTAGCTGCATTAGATTGCACAGGTGTCCCTAAAGAAGTGTCTGGTGAGTGTACAGTGTGAAGTACTTTGACTATATTGTTCATAATCAGTGTAATTAATGTGGTTGCTGTCATTGAGCTATTTTTTCTCAAGTGACATAATTCGATGCATATTATATCAAGCTCTCTTAAATATTAATCATCTGTTTAAAATCATCATCATTTTCAGATATGCTCATTTTAAACTAACTCCATTAAACATATTTTCAGCCTTATATTGCTGTGAAATAATCAGAATTACCTTTTTTGTAGTACGTTTGAACGTTCAAGGAATTTGATGTTGCACATACTAATGTACAGTAAGATACACGGCAGACTATTACGTACAGGCAAGTAGGGGGAAACATCAGGGCTGCAACTAATAATTATTTTCATCATTGATTAATTTGCCAATTACTGTCTTGATTAATACATTAATAATTTAGTCTATAAAATGTCAGATAATAGTGAAAAGTGTGCAGTGTAATTTTCCACAGCCAAAGGTGACGTCTTTACATGTCTTGTTTTGTCTGACAAACAGTCCACAACCCAAAAATATTCAATTTACAATTATATGAAACACAGAAAAGCAGCAAATCTGTACATTTGAGAAGCTGGAAGCATCCAATGTTTGGCCATGTTTAAAAAAGATTAATTGATTATCAAAATAGTTGCTAATTAATTGTCAACTAATCATTTCAGCTCCAAAATATATATCTATATAGTATATTCATATGTATAACAATGGACAATAACATGAATATACAGGTCAGACTTGTTGTAAACTGAGTATACAGAGTTACAATAATGCTACCGTGCATGAGAGTGCAAAGGGCTCTGCAATAAATACTGTTTGGGTAATGTATTAAGTATTTTAACTTAATATTCATACAGTATCTTGTCTCTGTGTCTCATGTAGCTGCAGTGAAGCCGGAGAGATGCCTGCAGCAGAGAGCAACCATGCACAGCGTGTCCTGTCCTCCCTGAACCAGCAGAGGGCAGTAGGGAGGTTTTGTGATGCAGTGTTGAATGTGGGAGGTGGGGTGGTCTACCTGGCCCACCGTAACATCCTTGCTTGTTTCAGTGAGCTGTTCCAACAGTCCAACATGCCCACTGCACCGTGCATGGAGTTCTGCCTCCAAGAGTGCCCCAACGATGGCTTGGAGCTGCTCCTGAACTTTGTCTACACAGGGGAGCTGAAGTTGGATCCTGACAACCTGGAGAAGGTGCAGCATGCAGCGTCCAGCCTGTGTGTGCCAGAAGCACTGGCGCTCTGTGAGCAGTTCAAGGAAACCTCTGCGGATGTTGTCCCTTTCAAGCGTAAAAGAGGCAGACCTAGAAAGTCTAAATCAGACACAAACCCTCGTTGTTCAGTCACAGAAGAGACCTTGCTTACAGTCAGAAAAGAGGAGTCCAGCTCTGATACTGTTACAGACAATTTTAGCATGGCTGCCACTACCGCTCCTACAACCACCACCACCACCACCCGCTCTGGTCGAGTGGTCAAAGGCCCCAAACGACTGGTGACTGATGAGAGCCCCACTGCTGACTTTACAGCCACTGAAAAAGCCAGCAAGAGGGCATCGCTTATTCCTACTGAGAAAGAAAGCGGTGATGATGTTGTGGAGAATCAAAACCCAGATCAGCAAACTGAGGTAGAAAACATGAACACATGCATGAATAAGGATTACAGTGATTGAGCTTTTACTACTACATGTAACTGCAAGTGCAAATAATGATGATGTGATTGTAAAGATGAACATGCTGGTTGTTATTCCACTTCTATTTGCAGATAACCGAGTTGCAGATTGACATAAATGACAATGGTGTTAGCCGGGTGATTGAAGGAGTAGAAGACGATGATGACGGGGGCTTTGAGGGCATCGCTGAAGACTCAGATGAGGAGTATGTGCCCGTTGATGAGCCCACCTCCTTAGCCCCATCCACATCAACAGCACGGAGGCGAAAGTCGCAGAGTAAATCGGACAAAAACGCAAATGGTGAGGCGGTGGAAGAAGACTCCAAGAAGGACTCTGTGGAGTGCCCCATCTGTCACAAATCCTTCAAGAGCAAATACTACCTCAAAGTCCACAACAGGTTTGCAGACTCAGCATTTTCCTTCAAATTACTGCTGTTGAAAGAATATCCTTTAATGTTATTTGTGTTTTTCTTAGACGGCATACAGGAGAGAGACCCTTCGGTTGCCTTAAATGTGGAAAGAGGTACTTCAGAAAGGAGAATCTGTTGATACATGAGTTCAGAAACTGTGCTACAGCACAGGTGAGAAAAAAAACACTTTTTTGTTATCTTCAGTCAGCTGTTTGTGAAATCAGTCTGCAATAATGAAGTAAGATCCTATAAAGTGTTACATCAGTATTTGTTCTGTGATATAATTACAGACGTACCCCTGCCCGACATGTTCCGCAACATTTAATGGAAAAGAAGATCTTCGTGTGCACGTTATCTCCCACACAGGAGACATGCCCTACAAGGTACATCCTGCTCTGATCAAATACAGACGACAGTTAATTATATCAAATCTAAAATGAGGTTTTAAAAATGTCTTTATTGACATGGTGTCGTTTTTTTCAGTGTTCAACATGTCCTGAGCAATTTATGTACAAGAAAAACTTGACATTTCACATGATGAAGATCCATGGTCATCCCAAACCACATGCAGTAAGTTTGCTTTATATATATATCTATAATATACAATATTTCAATACGAATTTGACTTACTGGAAAGGACTAGTACTATTATAATGATTAAAGTTGTGTTTCAAAACTTAAGGTGTCTTTACACTGTGTGTTTGAGACAAAAGTTGACAATTGTGCGAGAAATGCAGCCGTCTTTTGCCATCAATCCAAAACATTGTCCTATATCACACTGTGAGACACGTCCAGCTTACTGATCAAAAAAGCTTTTAGCAAAATCCTGAGTCAGATATTTAGGAGCAAATTGTCACAATGTGAACCAATCAGAATATGACATGAAATAATGCAGAATACACTGGCTGATGCAGCATTCATAAGCGCCATTTTTGAATAAAGTTTAGGAAAAAACACACAAACCAAAACAAACCTCTTTTGAGATTTTTCGATGCACAGAAATATCAGCACTATGGCTTTGCTGCACTTTCAAAACATAAGAGCAGCACAGATGGTTGACGTGAGCTGACGACGTGCGTCCGCTTCCATATACTGACTCACCATGCAGTCATCACACAATGTGACGTGCCACAAATGGATATCGTACATTCTGATATCCATCTGTGATATCGCAGATTGTGAACCAAGATTTTATTTAACCCATCTCGCATGGTGTGACATGCAGTAAACATACATGCATTGTGTTTTCATTAAAAGTCGATTTTGAATCCTGTGTCTTGAGTTGAAACGATATTTCCTTTTTAGTGCCCACAGTGCCCCAAAACCTTCTTAACTCGGACTGAGCTGCGAGTGCATGAAGCAGCCAAACATCGAGGTGAAAAGCCGTTTGTGTGTGAGGAGTGTGGCCATCGAGCGTCCAGTCGAAACGGCCTGCAGATGCATATCAAAGCCATACACAGGTAATGGAACTTCTATTTTTATTGCATGTTTAAGTACTGCCATGATCAGACTAGAGAGACTTGCCAATTTGGAAAAGGTTCCTTTTTTAAATAAAAACTGTGATAACATTTCTCTTCTTTTTTACAGAAATGAGCGCCCTTTTGTATGTAATTTATGTGGCCATGCGTTCTCCCAGAAGAACAACCTCAACATGCATTTGCGTGTACACAGTGGTGAGAGGCCGTACCAGTGTCACCTCTGTGGTAAAACCTTCAGGACACAAGGTAACAGCCGTCCTACCGTCGTTGAACAGATCAATCCAAGCACTCAGAGATGAGCTCTCAAAAACTTCACCACCAACTTTCACTTAAACAGATATTATTTATTGTATTAATCTGTGTTTTTTAATGGCAGCCAGTCTAGATAAACACCACCGGACACACACGGGTGAGCGTCCCTTCAGCTGTGACGTGTGTGAGCAGCGCTTCACGGAGAAAGGCGCCCTTGTCCGCCACAAGGCCAGCAAACACGAGGAAGGCCGCCCCCACTGTTGTCATATATGTAACAAGACCTTTAAAGGTAAGATATGCTGATTGTACAGAATACAGTATGACCTTCACAATCATGTTTTGTGGTGTGTTGAGCGTGGATAAAATGTCAACATTATGAATTAGCTCAATAATGTGATTCTCTTCGTGGTTTTCACCAGCGAGGGAACAACTGCGTGTCCATCTGCGTCGCCATAAAGGCATGAGGAAGTTCGAGTGTATAGACTGCGGCTACAAGTTCACTCGACAGGTAGGCTCACCGGGGCTGCAATTAACAACTGTTTTTATTATTGATTAATCTGCTGTTTTATTTGATGATTCATCATTTTATCTGTAAAATACATTGACTATATATAAATATGAACGACACGTCTGCACTTCCTGCCGCTATGTTAAAGTGAAGCCAGAAGTATCTCCTTTCCACAAGCTGCCACCTTGCTTGTGTGACGTCATTTGGAGCCGGGCTGTGGGACACGCCCCCTCAGCCAGTCCACCGCCTGATGGAGGTTTGAGAGCGGCTGTCACAGCCATCAATCATGACGTCACGCCCCCTTTTTATATCATCAAATAACTAATTAAAACAACTTATTAGAAAAATGAGCACTTGGACAAACATCAGCGTGATACCTACAATTACAGAAACCATCTTTGGGAAAAACTTATTTGATGTGTACTTGGATTCCTGGGTCTGTCTCATCTGCTAACATTGAGGTGGCGAGATTTAAGACCTGTACTGCAGCCAGCTGCAAGAGGCCGATCCAGATGTTTTGGCTTCACTTTTGTAGAGCTGTCATGACGTCCATATCTCTATATAGTCAATGGTAAAATATCATAAAACACATAAGTTTCCTGAAGCTCGAGGTTATGTCTTAAAATTGTTTTGCAGATGATGAACATTAGTCTGAGTCATTTGTTAGAGAAGGTCAGAACATCGGAAAACAAATGCTGCCATCTGCTGGTTCCTTATTGGAACATATCAAGCCAGTTGCAAAGAACCTTGGTCTTTGGTTTGCTAGTAATTACTAATACAAAAAATCAAATCTAGTAAAGTTTTGAGCAGCACATCGCAAAGCTTGTGCATTCATGTTTTTATCATCTCAGAAATATTTCAAACATATGATCTATTTTAACTTTGAAAGACACATAGACCGTTTTACACGCCTTTATCTCATCACGCCTTGATTATTGTAACAACCTGTTTACCTGCCTTAACCAATAATCTATTGATTGACTCCAGACTGTACAGACTCAGCTGCCAGGCTTTTAACCAGAACCCGTTTTAGACGCTTTACACCAGCTCCCACTATGTTTTAGAACTGATTTCAAGATCTTACTGAGTATTTTTTTGGCTCTTGATGGTCGTCTCCCTGATATATTTCTGACGTCCTAGTTCCATATGAGCCTGTACATAGTCTGAGATCCTCAGGCAGAGATCTTAAATCTGTTCCAGACTGGCCAACTTAACATATTAGAGTGGCTTTCCGGATTTTACTTGAGTTTTTATTTACTTTGAACTGTTTTTTTTTTTTAAATTTCTTTTAAATTTTCTTACATTACTGGGATTGGTTTTATATGTTTTATCATAAAATCTAATGATTTTATAATTTGATTTTTTTTGCTGCCATGTGTGAAGCACTTTGTAATGTGGGCTTTGAAAAGTGCTCTACAAATAAAGATTATTATTATTATTCTTATTATTTATTAGAGTGCACAACAAGGGTTTATAAATACAAAATTTAAGTTGTTTCTCCAAACTGTAACAGATGCAAACCTGAGATTTTACATATGGTGACCTGGTCATGTTCAAAGCTGGAAACATGATTGCAAGACATACAGAATACTATGGCTGCAACTAACTTATTATTTTTATTATATCGATTAATATGATAATGTGTGATTCTTTTGTTAATCGTCTAATTGTTTGGTATAAAACATCATAAGAGTGAAAATTATCCACCACAGTTTCCTAAAGTCTGTGATGACGTCTTCAAATGTCTTCAGGTCTTTGAATGAACTGTTTAAAACCAAAAGATATTTAGATTCTGTATAAAAACATGACATTACAGAGGAAGTTTTTAACCCCACTGCTTTGCCAGTCTGTTACACACCCCAGATGGGACTCGAACCCACAATCCCTGGCTTAGGAGGCCAGTGCCTTATCCATTAGGCCACTGGGGCTGCTGGTACTATTGGGGAGCCACTGTGCAGACCCATTGTTCAGTGGTATTCAGGCTGTAATCCTTTCAGTCATTATTCTATGGACAGGGATGGTAGCCTTTGCATGAACTGATGTTGTTCATTGCGTCCTACATCGCACACTAATTGTTCGGTTTATAAAACATCCAAAAAGTGGAAAAAATTGGACATCACAGTTCCCAAAATCCCAAAGTTACTTCTTCAAATATCCAACCAAAGAGTCCAAAACCCAACGAGATTCAGTTTACAAACAGAGGAGAAAAAGGAAAAAAAGCAAATATTCATATTTGAGAAGCTGGAACTCGTGAATTTGATCATTTTTGGCTAAAAAATGATCGATCAATTAGCTTAATAGTTGCAAATTAATTTCCTGGCATTCAACTATCAATTAATCAACTAATTTAATCTCTAGAAAATACCACTTAAATGGAATTTCATGTGACACCATCCACAGTACTCATTGGAAACTATTTTTTGGGGAGGTCATAAGAGCTGCAAAACATGTATAATTTCTACTTGGATAAAAGAAAATCCCCTCACTCATACACAGTGTGTAAACAAACTCACCACATGTATGTCTTTAGGAAAAATGTCCTTTTTAGAACAGCAGGTGGGCAGACAGTACTGACTCTTCACAAATAATTTTATTTATTCATTCATTTTTGTTTTTTGTCTTGTGTTGACCCTTTATTTCTTCTCTTGTTCTCTCTTATATTAAGTTTAATTCATCGATTCAGACATTTTCTTGAATAAAAACCCATTAGTATCTGTGCAAGTGTGTGAAAATGCAAAGATACACATTTTAATACATATAGGCTTCCATGGATGTGTCTGTATTTATATTACAGGTGAAGACAACATTTGATTTGTAATTATATTTGTATAACATAGACTATATTTTCCTAATATTATTCTTATGTGACTATTTTGTAACTATCTTTTAAGTTTGTCTGTTTTATTTTGTTACCAAAGCTTAAACTTGGCTTGTTTTGTGCATCCAACAGTCTAAAACTCAAAGATATTCAGTTTACAATCACAAAAGACAAAGAATAGCAGCAAATCCTCACAACTGAGAAGCTGAAAATAGAGGAAGTTTGACATTTTTGCTTGAAAAATCACTTGATTCATCGCTAATTGTTTCTGCTCTATTCACCAGCCTGAATGAATGCTAACTACACTCACATCTCTACACGCTCTCTCTTCCAGGCACACTTGCGACGCCACATTCAAATCCACAAACGCACCGAGAACTACAACCCCCGGCAGAGGAAACTGAGGAACGTGATTGTGCAGGATGTGGACGGAAGTGAAAACGAAGCTACTAAAATGGGAGAAACCTCACTGATCACAGAGGAGACAGATTACACCGCTGCTGTCCAGGAATCCACAAACCCGGAATCAGACTCTGCGTCAACCCTCAATTCTAGTTGTATAGTGAGAGTGGTGATCGGGTCGAGTGACGCGGCAATGGAGGAGGTGGTGTCCAACCAGAACCTGGGACACGTCGAGGCGGTGGAGGGTTTCTCTGTACCAGAAGTCTTGCAGCAAACACAGCTGGTCACGGAGGCGTACCAGACCACGGTGGATATGGAGGGAATCGTTGAGAATATATCAGAGAGTAAGACCTGAGACTTGGTGCAACCAACTCAGAATTACTGTGAAGAACACTTTCTACATGAGAAGCACTTAAATCTGATGTGAGGGATGGTGAAACACAGCTTAAAATATTTGGCTTTTACAGACCCCAAGACAAAGAAACTGCAATAAAGTCGGCTACTGTTGCCAGTCATGCCAGAGGCAAATTGTTTTCATGCTTCTAGTAGTTTATATACAATAAATGAACTGCATGTGTGTGAGAGTTGCTTGAATGTTTCATTTTGGCTTGTTTTTGAGCCTCCTTCTATCACTGTGCCTACTGCAGCTGGAAAATGAATAATAAAGGTCTTTTTGTTCAGTTTTGTTGCTGAAGGTATTAAGGTGGATGTTCCTTTATCTGAACTAAAGTAGGGACACTGATTATAGAGCGAATACCAGCCATCGATAGCATGGGAGTAGGGTGTAGTTAATCGGATTTGCTGCTAGATAGACCAGACCAACACGCAAGGGTGCTTTGCAAAACATCATGGCCGCATCTCTTTTGGGGGGACAGAAAACCTCAAATCCAATTTGACGTGTGTTTAATTGAGATTTTTTGGCAAGTTTTTATGCATTCATTTCGTGTTAAACAAACCTTTGTTTTATAGAAATGTCTAGTAATTATTTTGCTATCTTGCCTGAACCTGAGCATTCACGATACCTTAATAAATTAAGGTTGATCGGTCAGCTGTCATGCCCCTTCAGCCTCCCTCCATCCAAGTGGATCAGAGACCGACACAGTGGCAGACATTGCTTATCTGGACATCTACGCATTTTTTTTTTTTAAAGTCTAGTCCTAAGTCTTAATTAGAAAAGACTAGTTATGTTACTTTGTAAGTTATAAAAGAGTCACATTACTAGTTATGAAGTGTTTCCCACACACATATACATGGGAAGACACTGGGTCCCATAGCTTCCACTCCTTATCTTTTAGCTTGAAGCCATAAAACTTTCCTTTTTGGATCTTTTTCTTTTCCAGGAAGGATGGGGAACCGGAGATCTGGATTCATGCATTTAGTTGTTTTACAACCTGCTATACAACAACTTTTTGGCATTTTCCTGTTTCTCCCATTAGGTGAAAGTGTGATTCTTTCCCCCAAAAGGGGGCATGGCCTTGGCACTTGATGACGTGATGCTGGTCCGGTCTATGCCTACAGCTGGGTGAAACTAAAACTGGGACTGAAACGCTGATGATACAGGAAACGTTGTATATCACATCTCAAGGAGAGTACTTTGAAGGGGATTAGAAAGGTACTACTGAAAGATTTAGATTCAGTTGGGTTTTTTTAAATCAATTTCGGCAATTTTTGGGTCCCACCACATATATGTTGTAGGGGTCCTAGTTAAAGATACCCCATGGAGTTTTTCACCACTAGTAGTGCAATGGAGCAATGTTTTTACAAGTGGTTCCCGGGCGATATGATACATGTTGATACATAGTTGGTGCTGATAATACGCAAAGAAGTGTAATAATGTTCCCACAAAGGCAATGAAAAGTACAACTGCAGGCTTGTTAACATGGAAGGAAAATATTCTAAAATGTTTTAAGGAAATTAATTCAACATGTTTGTTAAACATTTTTTGTGAGTAACCCTGTATGTAAACAAAACTTTGGCTTGTTTACCTGAAAACTCCTCAGGACACCTTGTTGTTGATGTTCTCAGTAAATGTGGGTCATCATAACAGATGCACATTTACAGGTTCATATTTTTAATGTGGGGCTCTACTGGAACATCTTTTCATGATTTACAGTTCAAAAAACTTCTTATATACCTTATACTGGCGTTTTATGCAGCACCTCAGTTCAGCCTCTGTCTGAAACAGGCTAGTTTAGCTCCTGTCTCTTTAAGGCCCCCCTCCCGATGAGTTCGTTGTTCTTATTGGCCTTATTTAAAGAAGAGAAATCTAGGTTTTCACTGTCAAAGTCTGAACTGCACAACAGGTGCGACTGTCAGGCAGATCGTGTACAAATGGAGGACATTCAAGACCATTGTTACCCTCCCCAGGAGTGATCCACCAACAAAGATCACTCCAAGAGCAGGCGTGTAATAGTCCAGGAGGTCACAAGGGACCCTAAGGGTAACGTCTAGGAAACTAAAGGGCTTTCTTGCAGTGGCTAATGTCAATGTTCATGGGTCCACCATCAGAAGAACATTGAACATCAATGATGTGTATGGAAGCATTGCAAGGAGAAAGCTACCACTCTCTGAAGGAACATTGCTGCCATCTATGGTTTGCGCAAGACCACGTGGATAAGCCAGAAGGCGATTGGAAATTCTGACGACAAATGAGACCGAAATCGAACTTCTTGATTTGAATGAGAAGCATTATATTTGGTGACGATCAAACACTGCGTTCCAGCTTAAGAACCTTAACCCATCTGTGAAACATGGTGGTGGTAGTATCATGGTTTGGGCCTGCTTTGCTGCCTCTGAACCAGGACAGCTTGCAATCATTTATGGAGCTATGAGTTCTGAGTTGTATGAGCAAATTCTACAGGAAAATGTCAAGGGCGGCTGTGGCTCAGGAGGTAGAGCGAGTTGTCCACTAATCAGAAGATCGGTGGTTCGATTCCCAGCTCTTCCAGTTCACATGCCGATGTGTCCCTGGGCAAGACACTTAACCCCAAATTGCTCCTGATGGCTGTGCTATCAGTGTATGAATGTGTGTGAATGGTTAGCTTCCTCTGATGGGCAGGTTGGGACCTTGCATGTAGCCCCTGTACCCATTCAGCGTATGTGAATGTGATTCATAGTGCTTTGAGTGGTCGGAAGGCTAGAAAGGCGCTGTACAGTCCATTTACCATCTGTGAACTGAAGCTTCAACAGAAAGTGGGTCATGCAGCAAGGCAGCAACCCTAAACACACAAGTCGCTCTACCAAAGAATGGCTAAAACAGAAGAAAGGTGATGTTTTGTGATGGAAAAGAATCAATGTCCTGACCTTAATCCTATAAAAATGTTGTGGAAATTCATGCAAAGAAACCCACCAACATCCCTGAGCTGAGACTGTTCTGTAAGGAGGAATGGGCTAAAATTCCTCCAAGTCAATGTGCAGGACTGATAAACAGTTACCGGAAACATTTAGTTGAAGTTATTGCCGAAAAAGGGGATCACGCTTTTTACTGAAAGCGAGGGTTCACATACTTTTGCCTCACACAAATATGTAAGATTGGATCATTCCCCTCGATATGTAAATGAATAAGTTCACTTTATCTAGTTTTAGTACTTCTGTGAAAATCTGATCACTTTTTCAATCATATTAATGCAGAAATAGAGAAAAATCTAAAGGGTTCACAAACTTTCAAGAACCACTGTACATGAACACTTGCGAGGTTTAACCATGTCATAACAGTATATAAATAACAGAAAATAACAAAAAGCATTATATGTCCCCTTTAAAGATATCAGAACATCCTTCTTTGGAATTAAAACGCTACACAGGTTTATGATTTTTGTTAAAATATACAGCTTTATAGGTGAACACGTTGGCTTACTCTTGCTATTTATAAAAAAAAAAAGATGCATTTATTGTCTTTTCACACTCTGCAGCATCTACTTTCCATTGTTTACAAGAAATATGTTAGCATTAGCGACTTGCTAACTGCTCATCAACCGTGACTCAGCAGAATAAACTCTCAGACCTGTCTGCAGTTTAATTTATGCTAACCACACTATAAAACATCATACAAACACAGTACATAAGATTAAGAATATACTGTATTTACAAAACAGATTCAACATCACAAATTTGTATGAAAACTAAGAAAACAACGCTGCGTTAACTTTACCATAAAAACACTCAGAAACACCATTCCCATTAAAGCTAAAATAACTTTACATGAAAGCTAATTGAGATTCTTTTGCACTTCCAGTTATGACTGCCAACCCATTTCCAACATAGTGTCACTTAATCTTGTTGCAACTGATAGGCAGGGACATCTTATGCAACCACAGCACATATATATATATATCTATAAATAAAAATACAAAACTGTAAAACATCCATAAATACAAATTTAAAAGAAAATACTTCATGCACATTAATCTGTTGGTTATAAAGGCAGATCTAGTCTTGTTTAAGGGTTAAGGGGGAAGAAAAGGAGATGCTAATTATCACAAGCAATAGTGTATCAACCCGGTACAAATTCACGTCACATGCAACCATCCTGAAATTCTGCAGCTTTCTCAGCACACCCTGGAGTGCAGGATATCTCTCCTGGTAAGTTTCAGTTAAGCCGTCTAATCTGTGATTAGTGTTCATATCAATTATGATTGTCGACAGTTTTTTGGAATGTACACAGATTATTGCCGTTTCTTACCAAATATTTGGCTTCTTCAAATTTAAATTTACTGTGTTTGTAGTAAAAAAAATATAAATCCACAGTGATCCACAGCTAACAGACATGTCCATACATAGAAACACCCAGCCTCATTGGAGACTGTCTTATCCACCGTGTGGGAGACTCTCATAGGGAAAGGTTTAGGGAAGCAGCTGTGCACTTTATCAAAGGCAGAGAAGTTAACCAGATGTGCCTTTGTTAAACCAATCAGTTAGTCCTCATCCTTGAAGTTTTTTCTCTTATAAACACAGAAACAAACTGTTTGAGATCACTTCTAATAACATATATCCAGAAGGGTTGAGTCAAGAGCACATAAATCCAGTTGCTCTTGATACATCTTTCTTAAATAATTGTCTGTCAATCGACTGATCGATTAATCACTGCAGCTCTAGTTCTCATCACTCGTAGTTGCAGTGGTTGTTTTCTTCTCTCTGGGCGTCATGGGGACAGTGATAAGCCCGTCACAGCTTGACACAACAGAATGAGACAAATTAAACACCGTACTTGAAAACCTACTTGGACAAGTGAGAAATAAGCTTGCAATCTTGCATTTTCTGTTTTACAAGAGAAAGGACTTCAATAATGAGAACTGACTGTTTGCTTTGGGAAATACACATCTGTTTAAAGGCACCCTGTGGAGTTTCTGACCTCTAGTAGCGCTGTTGGAGCAACAGCGGGGCCAGCACTATAAACGCAAATGTGCCTAACTGAGTAACTGAGTTACACCATTGGTCAGCCGAATGCCACCACTTACTGTATCCATTTCAAATTCATACACGGTCCAGCTTGTTATGAGAGGGTCTCGGTTTTGTTTGTCTCATGCAAGTGCACACAGATGATGCAATACACGATCCTTCCAGTGGTTTTCACGCTGTTGCCAGGATCTACAAGCAGCTGCGATGAGCCAAGAAAAGCAGACATGCGCCAACAAAGGCAGGAAAGAAGAAGACTGCAAGCTAGCAAACATAAATACTTCAAAATTAGGCTTTGCAAATGTTTTTGAGGAAGAAAATGCATTCAACGCTATTGTTAGAGCTCAAAGGATACACACAATGTGTTTTGGTGAGTAATATTCAATGTAAACATGACTTTTGTCTCTACAGGGTGCCTTTAACTACCACACCTCTGATAGAGAGCAGCAGACAGCCGCTAACCTAAAGAGACAGCCCCAAACAAGAAGCCTTTTTCAGTACGACAGCTTGACACTTTAACTTAACACAGCTTTAGCATTGTGATGAGGTAAATTCACAGTAAACTACTGATGGTACGACGAGGGGGAACAGATCGAAAGAGTCCAAACTCAGTGCGCTGGGTTCACGTCCTGGTTCTGGTTGAGATTGATGTTGAGATTATTGAGCGCCTGGTGACGCTGGTGCCGGTGGAGGTTAATGGCGTTTGTCTCGGGTACGTCAACGGGTTCGAATGCACTGGACACTAGGGGCATGAACTGACGGAATATGCTGACGCTGCCATGCCAGAAGGTGGGCTGAGGTAGTCGTCCAGCAAGAGTCCATGTGCGGGTTGCCGGGTCGTACGCCTCCACCACGTCTGACAGCTCAAACGTGTTGTCGTAACCGCCAGACACGTATAATTTACCGCCCAGGGCTGCCACACTGCCTCCAACATGAACCTGAACACAGAAATTAAATTAAGAACATTTGCTTCATGTTGTACTAAACTTAACAGGTTTATGTCACATCTTAAGAAGCAGTAACAAATTATATTTCATGTTGACAAAGCTCTGAGTAATCACACCGAACTCAAATAGCCGTATTCATTTATCACTTTCACTGTATTCAGAAAAGTAAAATTAACTATTACACTGCAGTTATTTCTTTATATGTACGTATTTATAACTACAGCACACTAGCAGACAAACATCTGATGTGAAATACAAACCTGGTTCATCGGACTAATTTTGTCCCACTCGTTCTTTTGAGGATTATAAACATCAACCTCGGCTGAATCATCCCTAAAAAAAAACACACAGACAACAAGGTCAAACCGCTGCCAAAAAAAACGCTGCTTCAGTTCTGTTCACTGAGTATTACACCAGCGATGTATCAAAGTCTCAATCATATCCTAAAAATACATGTAAGGACATTTATAACAAATCTTATCAACACTGTAATAATATAATACGTTTATGTGTATGTAGAAAAATGTTATTTTTATGAAGAATAATCTATTAACAAATGGATAGCCAAAAAAAACTAAAAACAGAAGTACAAAGATTTTTAAAATCTATGGGCCAACAAGTCATTAAATGAGTCATTTGTAAAGATAAAAATGCTAAATTTATCTGGTTTCAGCTTCTTAAATGTGAATATTTTCTCTTTTCTTTAGTTTTCTATGATGATAAACTGGAGATCTTTGGGTTGTGGACTGTTATTTGGGACAAAACAAGACACTTAAGGTTACATCTTGAGCTTTGTGAAACTGTGATCAACATTTTTTTGGTTTTTTACCATTTTCTGACTTCTTATAGACCCAACTACTTATCGATTAATCAAGAAAATAATCAATTAGCTGCAGCCCTCATGGAAACTGAATTCACACTAAACCACTTATATAACATAATTACATTTTGTACATTGATTTGTACTAAAAAGCACCAAATTTGAAAAGACCTTCCTTTGTGATTTCTTACAGCAGAAAACTGGGAACCAAAGAGGAACTTGGGCGATCGTTCATTAGATGATAAAGTCTGGATTCATTTATCATAAAGTGTTTATAGTTAATATTTAGATTATTGTTCTAAAAGGAAAGTGTCTTAACGTCAGATAGTAGTCGATTCTTTCTTTGTGCTAAACGAAAGCATAAAGGTTGAGTTCAGATACGTAACTGACGTCTCCTCACCTCACAAAGTAGATGAGTCTGTTGAGGGTCAGAGTTTTCGGTGTGAAGGACCACGGGGGGATCTGTCCACAGTTGACCATGGACCAGCGGTTGGTGTCTGCGTCATAGCTCTGGATGGCCATGGTGTCCTCTCCGGTCAGACAGCCGATAGCGTACAGGCGTCCGGCGCACGTGGTGGTGGAGCAGTTGTCCATGGGGTGCAGCATCGGCGGTAAGGCCTCCCAGCAGTCCAGCGCGTGGTCGTAGCGTTCGGTGCTGTCTGACGCCACCACGTAGAGCTGACCTTTCAGCACGCAGGAGCTGTGGTACTCGCGGGCCTTCAGCATGGGCGCCACCTCCGTCCACTCGTTCACGCTGGACTTGTAGCGCCACACGCAGTCATAGAGGCGGGAGCCGTCGGAGCCACCTGAAGGACACAGACGTGAAGTTTCAGCGGTTAACATCAAAGAATTCTGTGGCTGTGGTTTTGATGTGTCCCCTATAGACTCCCTAGAATCTAGAGCTGCAACAATTAATCGATTAGTTGATCGACAGAAAATTAATTGGAAACTATTTTGATGATCAAATAATTGTTTAGTCATTTTTTTAAAGCAAAAATTGCCAAAAATGTGCTGGTTATACCTTATACCTAATTCTTTTCTGTGACATTCATAACAGTAAACTGAATATATTTGGATTTTAGACTGTTGTCAGACAAAAGAAGACATTTGAAGACGTCACCTTGGGTCTTTGGAAATTATTACAGGTATTTTTCACTATTTTCTGACATTACTGACATCAAGAAAAAAATCTGTAGATTAATTGATAATGAAAATAATCATTAGTTAGTTGCAGCCCTAAAGTCATCTCAATCCTCCAGGTAATAACAGTGCTGTTAGAAATTTAATGCTTTTTAAGACCTTTTAAGCCCCCAACAAAGGAATTTTAATACCCTTTCCACAGCAGAACACATTTACCTTAGGAGTGGTAAATATGTTTTTACATTACATTCATTTGGCACTTTTGTCCAAAGTGAAAATGAAGTGCATTCAAACCATGTAAGAGCAAGAGCCAGATATCATCTAAAACTGGGAGCATATCTCTTTTAAACTTTTAAACTAAAAGTGTGTTGTACAGTATAAATGCTTAAAGATTTATTTATTCTTTTTGTTGTTGAGATGTATTATATGTAATACTGTGTGTCTCCATATAACAAATGAGTTCATGGTCACATAAAATAATAAAAATATAGTGATAAAAATGTGAACAATTTAAAATCCGAATTTTAAGACCTTTTATCATTAAAAATAAGACAAAAATATGCACATTTTTAATCAAAAGCACAACTTTTTAAGACTTTTTAAGGATCTGCAGACACCCTGTCCATTCCTTGTCTTTACAGTAGCTCAGTTTATGATAGAAGATCGTTCTAGACATCATGTGACGCAGCTATTTGCAGTTCTCCTTCTCAACACGTCCAACAGCAAAAGGTTTTATATTTGTTGTCCTTAAAAAACCCCTATGTCCATTTGAAGCAGCCCTGACACCAAATATATAAATAATAACTCAAAAATAAATTAAAATAAATTGTATCAAGTGTAATATGAATCTGCCAGTCAACGTTACGCAATTATTTGCTGCTGCTGCTGTTATTTCTGTTAACGAGGGAGTGAGCTAACGTTGCTAAATTTACGGCCCACTATCAGTTTCTTGCAGGAGTCACAAGCTCGGAGTCTAAAAGATGATTTCTCTGAGGGAAAGACCGGCCTTATTTTCAGACTTGGTCTGGCTGCCGGTGACGAAGATGATGATGATGATGAAGATGATAACGATAACCACTGCAGTCCTGGCAGCACATCATGTCCTGCCTCACTTTCCCCTCCTTCACACATGTAGTCACTACCCAAAGAGCCTGCGGTTTATTTATAAGCACTGTCTGACGGCCATTTCATAAGATTGAAGGAGCGGGAATGGAAATCTACTGACTGGAGCTTTCACACACTACAGTGACTCAACATACACAGTAACTGTAACACGCCGTCTGAGGTCTGTTTCTTCAGAAAGTGGGACACCAGACGCAGCTGAATATCAACTTCAAACAACATACGAGAACCTGATGGAACAAAATACATTTCAAGTTGAATGTTGTCTTCACTCCGTCCATTTTATAACGGAGTAAATGATCTAGAGCTGCAATGATCGGCTGTCAACTATTAAATTAAATATTCAACTATTTTGATAATTGATGAATCATTTTGAGTTGTTTCTTTAGAAGACGTTTCCAAATTCTCGGATTCAAGCTTCTTAAATGGGAATATTTTCTGGTGTCTTTAGTCCTCCAGAACAGTTAAGTGAATATCTTTGAGTTGTGGACAAAACTTGAAGACATCACCCTGGGCTTTGAGACATTTTCTGGACTTAACAACTAATCGATTAATTGAGAAAATAATCTACAGCTTAATCAAT
Organism: Thunnus thynnus; assembly: GCF_963924715.1. Lineage (NCBI taxonomy): Eukaryota > Metazoa > Chordata > Actinopteri > Scombriformes > Scombridae > Thunnus > Thunnus thynnus. Next base: position 27,941,400 of record NC_089522.1, on the reverse strand, counting down.
AATGAAAATGATTGTTAGTTACAGCCCTAAAATTATACCATGCTACATTTATCAGACCACACTCATATTAATATCCTCAGTGCAAATGACCAAAACAACAATGAAATTTGAGTTTTTACATCAGTTTTCAATATTCAGATTTCACTGCATTTTCTTCAAAAACCACTACAGTACTTGTCAGACGTGGACTAGACTAACAAAGACTCCAGAGACTGTTTAAAACAGTTTCAGATTTATGAGACTTTTATTATTATTATTATTATTATTTGTGATTTCACTGATTTTTCTGCATCCAGACCATATTAGATCAGGTCTAGCATAAAAAACAACTGAAATCAATTTTTCTTTTCATAAATAAAACAAATTTCACAAATCTGAAAGTGAGTTTTAAAGCCCCCATGAAATGACAAATACATTTTTAATCCCGTGTCAATGTGGTAATTGTTCATTTATCTCTTGTTATATGCCAAACATGTATCAAAAATCTGTAACAGAGTATTTTCACATCAAAATCTGTCTTTTTCTCTTCCTGTAAAACGTTTTCAGATGTTTGATGACTCATTTTGCACTCAGCAGTGTTTACAAAAGTTAATCTAATCAAATATGACTTTGGGAGAATAGCTAGCTACTTGGTCATATAAAACAACACTTCACCGTTTGTGGGTCGTAGTAGCTAACAGAGCAATATGTAGAGAGACAGGAAGAGATGTGTGTTTGGATATCAGTGGGCAAAAACTTTGTTTTCATTTCCAAAGCAACGTGGCTGACGTCTAATTCATTCATCTCCTCGTCCTCCTCCTGATGTAACAACAGGTGAGGGAGGTGTGAGTGGAGCCAACAATCCTCTGCAGCTCCGTATCGCGCTAAACTCTAAGGCCCGCCCACTTTTTAGCAGTCTAATCAAATGTGAAAGATTTGATTTAAATCCCTCTCGTAACCGCACACTACTCAAATATTCCGTTTCACTGGGAAATACGTCACAGTGCAGAGGCTTAAGACGCTCTAACTTCCGTTTCACAGGGCTTTTAAACAGCCCGAGTTAAGATTTTTAACACGATACCAATCGATTTAACACCTTTCCACAACTATTAATGGTTCCAAAACTGAGAACTGGATGCTTTAGTCATTTAATTTTCCCTTATCTTTCCTTTCAACCTCTGACGCCAACTTCAGCGTTGTGCCTTCTGATACAAACAATCTATTACAGAGATATGGTGATGTGGGGCGCCCAGGTAGCCTACTGGTTAAGATGCATATTACATAACCACAGCGTCTATGGTTGCAGGTTGTTGCAGGTCATAGCTCCTACCCCCGTTTCCCATCTCTCTGCACTTTTAACTATTAAGTAAAGGCAAAAAATGCCTAAAACAATCTTTAAAAGAAAAATAAATACTGTGCTATGACTGTAAATAATAAAGTGTAGAAAGGTGTTTGAATGTCAAAATATAACTTACCTGTGACATACATGTCACTTCCAAGGGCAGCTATGCTGTAGCCTCCTCCGAGGTGGTCGGGGAACTCAGCCAGGTAGCGCCACTGTCCGGTCTGCGGGTTGTAACAGTCCACCGTGACCAGTTCATCACAGTCCTGGTCGCAGCCTCCCACCACCACCAGGATTTCTGCCAGTCCCGTGGACGGCCGTGGCCGCATGCGGTGGCAGGGCCTGTCATGGCGGTCATACTCACAGGACTGGAAGCTACGGGCTTCGTTCACCATGCGAAGGCAGGTGGGTGAAAGGTAGACGAGCGGGTCGCTTTCCACGTGAGCCAACAGATAGAACCTCCTGACGAACGGGAGGCGGACCTGCTGGAGGAGCTCGGGCCAGTAGTGCAGTCTCCGCTGGAGGTCGGCCTTCACCCAACGCACCGCGATTTGATAAACCGTCTCCTCCTTGTCCACACATAGCTCATCATCTGACACAAACTCGAGCAGGCGCTTCCACGGCAACCGCTCAAAGTCCGTCCCTTTAGCCAGCTCCATTATGTTTTTGAGGACAAAGCGTCGAGCGCTGACCGCCAGCTCTCGGCAAGCGTAGGCCTCCGCAAAGTCCTGGATCTCTAAGCAGTTGGAAACATCCAGCCGCTGCTCCAGAAAAGCGCAGCAGGCCTCTTTGACAGACGGGAACTGAAACAGATCGGCCGTCTTCAGCAGGAGGTCCACGTTATCCTGAGTGACGGTGACTCGTCCCGTGTAGCAGAAGTCCACCAGCAGACCTAAAAGCTCAGCTGACACCTCATGCAGAACTACGCGGTCCATAACACTCTCCCTCAGTGTCCCGGCGAACATAGCCCGGAAGTAGGTGCTGGCAGCGGCCAACACCGTGCGGTGACAGTGGAACTCGCGGCCCTCGGCGCACAAAGTCACATCGAAAAACTTTCGTTCGGCGCGGAGTTCATGGATACCCCGCAGCAGGTTGAAGGCGTGGGCCGTGTCGAAAAAAGGCAGGGTGGATGGTTGCGTCTGTAAGACCGGCTTTTCCATCTCGCCTCTCTCTGGGTGTCTCAGTTTCCGGTGGTTGTGCTCAGAATACTGTTAGCATCTAAAACAGACACACAAGAAACACACGTCAAACAAACCCTACATATGTTACTTAACGTTTTCAAACATGAATTTTAACATGATAAAGGAATTAAGCAACAGTTATGAAGACTTTTAACAAAATTTAACAAAGTTTCACAGTTAAAAAAGTTCTATCAAAGATAAAAAAAAAACAAAAGTGATGTATAAATGTACATTTTTACAACCTCAGTGGCAGATGAAAACCCCAAAATCAAACACAATTAAACTGATTTCCATCATTTGATTTCTCTGTTAAGTAGCAGTCACTGTAGAAACTATCCAGCCACATTTACTCAAATAAATTTTGGATTTTTAGATAAAAAAAAACCCTAAACGTTTCTTTCCCGTACCTGACAAGCCCTTCCAGGCACGTTTCACAAGCAAAGTGACACAACAGCCTAGAATATACGACAGCGAAGCTCAGCTCCGGTGAACACAACCAGCTCTTCACCCGTGTTTAAGAAAGAGAGCTGTCTTGTGCTCTGGGGCTATAAATACACCAGCAGTGTCCATTTCCAGGGAAGGGTGGGGGCTGGGGGTGGGGGGGCGTTTTAGGGAGAACACCTAACATGCCGTGGAGCCGAGGCTGTGGGTAGAGTCCAAACGCCACCCCCCCCCCCCCCACACCCCCCGCTGGTATGTCTCTGTGGTCAGTCAGTCAGTCAGTGTGAGTAAGAGGTCTTTGAGTGAAGAGCCAGCTGAGCCCGGGCCTCCTCACCACCATCAGCACAGCAAGCAGACCAAAACACAGAACTTCCTGTCATAACACCCAGTAATCGGCTTATAAAAGCAACACCGGAGCGCAGACCTGCTCTGATAACGACAGACAAACTGAAACTGGGACGGCTCAAGTGTCAAAAACTATATTAATCGACATGAGGTATCAAAACTAATGATAGACTTACTGTAAATTGACAGCAAAGAGATTTAATGTACCAGTATACTACACGTGGTATTACGTACCAGTATACTACACGTGGTATAACTCCACCTTCTTCCAATATTTTTGTTTTGTGATCCCAAAATCTTACAGAATGTGATTTATTTAAGGACTAATATGTTAAAGTGAAGACACTTATTCCCAACATGGTGCCGAGATGTTAAAAGAAGAAGAAGCACTACACAAAAATAAACAATAAATTACTGAAACCCCAAATGACACATCACCACAACTTGAGTAAATATGCAGTTATGTGATTTTTTTTTTTAGCCATGCTAGTAGCGTGGCTCTAGGGAGGCGATGTGGGTTTGTTGGTCAGTCCACCACTAAGGCTGAAATATCTCAACAACTGTTGGATGAATTGCCATGAAATTGATGAATCCTCCTGAGTCTACTGACTATTCATCTTGCGCTGACAGTTGGTCAAAAGTTTCACTTATCTAGTAAAGTATCTCGACATCTACTCGAAGGATTGGCGCATTTTGAACAGACCTTCTCGTTGCCAGATGACCTTAGTGATCTCCTGAAATTCCTTCTAGCGCCACCTTGAGGTTGACATTTGTGGTTTTTAGTGAAACGTCTCAACAACAACTTCATGGATAACCTTGACGTTTGGTTCAGACATAAATGTCCCAATCAGGACGGATTATAATAACTTTAGTGATGCTCTGACTTTTCATCAAGCTCCATCGTCAGGTCAAAATATTGACCAAATATGACCAAATAATTGCAAAACTAATGAGATTCCCATCAGCCTCAACTGTAGTTTGCGTTGGGTGCTAATTAGCAAATATTAGCATGCTAATACGCTGATGGTGAACAAGGTAAACATTACACCTATTAAACATCAGCACATTGACATTGTCAGTGTGAGAGTGTTACCAGCCTCTAAAATCTGAAAAATGTGCTTCTTTTCTTTACTTTAAATTATAATAAACTGAATATCTTTGGGGTTTGGACGGTTGGTTGGACAAAACAAGACATTTATAGATGTTATCTTTGGCTTGTGATCGCCATTTTTCACAATTTTCTGATGTTTTATTGACCAAACGATTAAAAAAGAACATAATCAAAACATTAATCAGTAATGAAACAATTATTATTTGCAGCCCTGGTCATGAAATATTCAAAATAATGATATATTACATTTGAAAAGACTGCTTCAACTTCTGAAATGTACTATAATCTTGCAAATCATTCATGACTGTTAGCTCAAGATGTTTAGTCGATTTTTACATTTATTGTGGTTTAAATTTAAGTTGTTCACACCAGGAGAAAAAGAACAGATGATAAAAATAAGTAAAACACTTCTTATAAAACACAAATTGCTATCGAGTCAGTATGAACCGGCGTTAAATGTCCGTCCAACCTACTTGTCAATATTTGGAGATGATCATTCCTTCTCAAAATACACAGGTATCTGCTTACAGAGATTTGTTTAAAGGTTGTAATAAAGCCTCCGGTTCTCTGGCCAAAGGACTTAGCACACATTCCACACAGGGGTTCAACAATGCAGGCGTCCGCACGGCTCTGCAAGGGATCAAACTGCGCTCTCCTGAAGGGCAGACAGGGCCTCCACAGAGCTATGATACATACTGTACAATCCAGACCTACACTGAAAAGCACACCAAACGTCTTCTTCACGTCTGTGTAAGAGATCGTCTTTATGTTAGAGGAGGTAATGACATTTCCTTACACGGAGGTGATGAGTTTTTCCCACTGCCCTGTTACAAGGAAACTTTCCTTTCCAAAAGCGCGTTCAACTATTGAATCACCTTTTTACCTCAATGTTTTAGCTATTTTATATAAGGCTGCAACTAATTAACTATTTTCCTTAATGATTAATCTGTTGATTATTTGTTTGATTAGTTGTTTGGTCTATAAAATGGTGAAAAATGTCGTTTCTCAAAGCCCAAAAGTCTTGTTTTGTCCTGACAGTCCACAACCCAAAGATATTCAATTTATTATAATAGAAAACTAAAGAAACTAGAAAATAATCACATTTGAAAGCTGGAATCATATAATTTGGAAAATGTCTTCTTAAAAAATGACTCATGCTGATTAATCGATTAGCAAAATAGTTGGCGATTAATTTAACGGTTGACAACTAACAGCAAAGCGATTATTTCTTTCCCAAAATAGGGTAGGTCCTGTAGCTAGGACTATTGAGCAACTTACAATCAGTGTGTTTACCAACCGGCTCCAGGAATAGACGACAGAAATTTATACTCTCAAAGGAAGGGAGAGCGGGAAGGTCAGAGGGAGGGAAACAGCGGAGGTGCAGAAACAATCTCACTGGTATGAGAGAGGAGCGCAGAGAGATCGGTTTAACGGCCGGCGTATGACTGTTCACAGGTGGGTGGGAGGGTTGTGGGAGGCTTTATGGGTGAAAGGGAACCTATGAACCCTATCATCACGTACTGTAACATTATTATCATGTCTCAGCTCATGACCTGCGGTTATATTCAGGAGAAAAACACTCAGAGAGGTACAATGCCGTTAGTCAGAGGGGCAAACCTCTACGGGATGGTTGTTATTTTCTATTCCTTAAAAAGGTTGATGAGAGGGTTTATGTCTGTTTTTGGGAACTATGATGCTAGTGTATCTGTAGCCAGACAAACAATCGAAACTACTGTAAGTAGAAACTGATTATTTTGACTGTATGGCACTGACTAATCCCACTGAATCAGAGTTAAAACATCCAAGAACAGAACTGAAGCCGCATTCAGACCAAAACTGGCAATGTGGCACTACGGCGCAGGTGTCTGCGATGGTGGAGACGTGTTGTTGGAGGTACCGGTGAGACAATGAAATACAGTCCTGGAAGTCGAGGCAGAGTTACAGATTAACGTATTTAAGGACTTATCAGAAGCCAAAACATCACAGACAGGATTTTACAACTCTGGAAAGTTATCACGGTGGCAAATGTTTTATCCTTCGTCGTCGAACATGGCGTTCATGTTACAAAGTAATCCACCAGGAATGTGTTCTTGCTTGTATGTGATTGGTAGGGTTGGGTACTGAACTCTGTACTTTTAAGGGTACCGACCGAATTACGTCAGCACTACTGAGTATGTTTTCGTAGCTTGAAAGCAGGTTGTGTTTTGCCTTCAAATAAACATTGATAAGATTCCTTATGAGCCTTTTGAAAAATCACCCATGCGCCTTAAATTTATCTCCTGTGAGGTCAAGTCCTGTGGAGCTGATTGGTTAATTCTTGTCACATGACCTGCGGTGCGCTTGCTGCATTCGAAAACGTCTCGGTGCTCCGCGGACAAGTCAGAAAAAACAGGCACATTGCAACAAATGCGTGCTGCATCAGTTTTGCTTTTGGTTTTGAGCGCACTTGTCGCATGTCTTCAATTAAAATAATGAATTTGTGCGCAAAAGACGCAACATCTTAAAGGCATCTAAATCTTCCCATTTGAGACATTGAAACCATCTAATGTTTGGCGTTTTTGCTTAAAAATGATTACTCAAACGATAAATCAATATAGTCAAAATAGTTGCCAATTAATTTTTCTATTTATAATTGATTAATCTACTAATATTTGCAGCTCCAGTGAAGTTTGGAGGATTTTCTTTGTCTGAGTATCTTTTAGGTTTTGGACTACTGGTCAGACAAAATAAGAAATCTGATGACATCAACTTGATGATTAGGCAATTGCGATGATCATTTTTCAGTTTTATAGAAAACATGAGAGATTCATTAATCAAGAAAATAATTGTGAGAGTAATCAGTAATGAATATAATCTTTAGTTAAAGCTGTACACTCTAATATTTGCTAACGAGCTCGAAACACAAAGTACAGCTGAGACTGATGGGAATGACGTCGTTTTACAGGTATTTGGTCATAAACCCAATGACTCAGGATACACAAACGACTCAGAGTCGCTTGAAGTTTTCAAAATTTTCACCTCATGATGATGCTTAATTAAAAGTTATCACAATTCACCTTGAGGGGAACGTCTGTGCTGTTTTTCCTTGGAAATCCATTCAATATTTGTTGAGACATTTCATATAAAACCACAAATGTGAACCTCATGGTGGTGCTACGTCACGGCATTAACAGTCAGTGGATCAGTAAAATCAGCCTCTGGGCACCATGTATGTACAAAATATAATCTCAATCCATCCAACAGTTGTTGAGATATTCCAGCCTGAGCGACTGATATTGCCATCCTTCCCTAAAAAGGCTAAAAATACAAATGCAAAAAAAAAAAAAAAAAAAAAAAAAAAATTCAAAAGGCAGAAGCATCATCTTGTAAAAACCATCTTGCAACATTTAAATCTAGAAAAAAAAATAAGTTTGATTTATTCACTGCAAGGCATAACTTTGAGCCACAGCTTCATAAAACTATGTGACTTCTAAGAGTCCAAGTATTCAGCGAGGTTTTGTTTATGTGGGAGCTGTTCCGTGCATGTGAACGGGCTAAATCAAAAACAGACTCGTCTTACATGTAGCTGCTGCTCACAATGTGTCTCCTTTCTCTTGCTAGCGTTGCCTCTTGCAGGTGCGAGCTTGCAACTACCACCGAAAGATCATTTACATACAGGCTTCGACACCGTTTTGCATTTTTGTCACCTCGGTATCAACTGTAGAACAGGTCTCCTATGTGCAGAATTAGCCTGTTGAAACGCGGCTATTCATATTTATTATTTGAATTCACTTTGAATATCAAAATACATGACGGAGAATATGAAAAGAAGGATGTAAAGACCTCTATTCCCCGCTCTACAACATAAAAGTAGTCAGATTCATGAGGTCTTAGCATTGCACCTGGTGCACCAACAATCACACTACAACAGCTGCTGACTCTCTGCCGTCGCTCCAGGCTGACGAGGCCGACGCAGCCATCAGAGTGGAGCAATATAAACCCCTGGTTCTCCACAGCTGAGCCTGGCCTGGCCATAAAAAGGCAACCCCAGACTCCCAACCAGCACGAGGCTGCTAACAGCAACAACACTCAGATAAAGAGACAGTATGAGATATATTCTTGGTGCATTGATGCCAGGGTCTAATCTTAATAATGCAGTTTTGTCGTAGAGCTTATCAGAGCTGCAATGATTAATCGATTAGTCAGAGAATTACTATTTTGATAAGCCTAAATGCCAAAAAATGTGCTGGTAGAAGCTTCTGAATGTGAGAGTTTTAAGCTTTTCCTTTCTCATACATGATAGTGAACTCAATATCTTTGGATTTTGATCAGACAAAACATTTGAAGACGTCATTGTGAAATCACCATCACAGTTTTTCTCTCATTTTATAAAAACAACAATTAATCAAGAAAATAACCGTCAGATGAATCACTAATGAAAATAATCTTCTCTCGCAGGCCGAGAGTTTATGATGCAATCCTGCACGCAAGACATTATCTGAGGGGACCTAATGGTTTCAGTTAGGACGCCAACTAACGATTATAAAATGTCAATAAAATGGTTAAAATGCTGATCATTAGACTTGTCACTACTCTGCGGTGGACAAACTGTATAATGCAGAATCGACTGACATATATGCAACATCAGTAGATCTGCAATGGGCTAATATTAGCTGATTTATTGGTCTGACTCTGAGTTGTGCCATTTTGCAGTCATTTTACTTTTTGATACTTAAAGTACAATTCCCTGTAAATACTTATGTACTTTTACTTACATATAATTTTGAATGCTGAGCTTTTAATTATGATGGAGTACTTTTATAGTGTTTTATTGCTACTTTTACTTGAATAAAATGTCTTTTTTCAACTTTCTCCACTACTTGAGGAAGTCAGTGAATCAATTCCAGTCCAAGGGGAACTTTTTGTCACTTAACTTACAGTACGGCTGTTTCCAAGTGAATAAAACAGCACATTATTCATCAGTCTCGTACTGGGAAGGCTGGGTAGAATTACTTTTATTGTAGGGCTGCAACTAATCATTATTTTCATTAACAAATAATCTGTTGAGTATTTTCTCGATTAATCGTAGTTGTTTGTTATATAAAATGTCAGAACGTGGTAAAAACATGTCGATCACTTTTTCCTACAGCCCAACAACATGTCCCTAAATGTTTTGTTTCATCCACAACAGTCCATAATCCAAATATATCCAGTTTAAAGTCATAAAAAACTAAGTAAAGTACTAAGTAAAGGGTTTCTTCTCTACTTCCTCCACTACTGTGCCCTTCTGAAGTGTCCATGAGCAAATCAGTGAACCAACTCCAGTTAAAAAGGAACTTTTTTTTTTGTCAGTCTGGCTGTTTCCAAAGTGAATAAACCAGCACATTATTCATCAGACTTGTACCGGGAATGCTGGTAATAATCCATTTCAGTGCCACACAGAAGGCTTGTTATAAAAAGTAATCTGCTCTTTTCATCTGCTCCTGCATTCCTATAATTCCTGCTCCTGTAGCAACACTTAGTAGTTATGTGTATCATTCAGGCCATACAGCCATACATGTCCATATTATTGAGCACAGTGAGGCTTCAGTCCCAAATTGCTTTTGGAGGAGGAAAAAAAAAAAAAAAAGTCTCTCCTCCATCCACAGCCTTGTTTGGCCTGTAGACAATATTCAAATGTTGGAGCTAACACCAGATTATAGCTCAGATACCACGTTAGGCCCATTTAGCCGCACAGACACACAGATGTATTGCCATTAAAAGCTAGATATTGTGATTTATTATTATGCTAATGACACAACAGCACAGTATGATTAAAAACTGTTTAGCAACTTCTGTCAAGCTAATCAACTTGCCGCATTTCTACACGCCCGTTCATGTGCTGTTAGACAGCTGTTTATAACACAGTATAGTGTACATATAAAACAATATTTACTATAATGACATTACACATGATTAACGCCGTTTAAGGACATAAAAGTGTAATTTTCATACGAAGCTTGAAACGATATTTTCCTTTCGGACATAATGTAACGTTGCTGCTTATGTTAAGCTATCCTCCGCTTTGGAGAAAACAACGACCTTCAAAAACAGGCCAAATCATCTTTAATCAGCTTACCGGTGTTTGTCCTCGTCGGATGTTATAATCTTTACAGAGTATAAGGTGTTAACAGCTTACAAACCGAGCCGAAATGAAACTTTGATGCCGCGGATCTCTCTGGCCTCCTCTGCGCCATGATACCCTGAACTGTACAAGTGTTGCGTTCAAGTGCTGTCGTAAATATCCAACTCCAACAACCGACAGTCCCACATTCTGGTTGTCTGGTTGCAAGGATGGGTTCATAGTTTTTCAAGTGTGTCTTAAAACAACAATCAGTTGCCAATATGAACACTGAAAGAGGTTTTCCTCGCTGTAATTATTCCTCCTGTTCATACTTTCCATTAAAAGATCCACTTCAAATGTGTTTTCAATGTAAGTGATGGGGGCCAAAATCAACAGTGTGTCCACACAGTCATTTAGTGAACAAAATGTATTCAAAAGTATATCTGAAGCTTATATGAGGCTTCAGCAGTCTGAGTTAGTCATATCAAGTGGATATTTGCCACGTTTACAGTCTTTTTAGCATCAAATTCCCTCTTTGTGTTTCCTCAGACAGTGTTTCCCTGTTGAGCTGCAGTGGAAGTATAGTAACAAAAGTAGGACTTGGGCACTAAAAAGACTGTAACGTTGAAAGATATCTATTTGATTTGACTCGTTTGGACGGCTGAAGCTTCATATTAGCTTCAGATAAATGTTTAAGTACATTTGTGCAAAGAAGGAGGACTGTGGATTTTGGCCCCCATCACTTACACTGTAAGTGCATAATGATTGATGATTGATGGCCCGTATGAACAGGAGGAACATTTGGGCTCCTGACTATTGATTTAAGACAGCCTTAAAAAATCGTGAACCCGTCTGGAATGGTTCCAAAAATGTAGGCTTGCGTGAATGTTTGTGTGTTCTTCGATTAGTAAATTCGGTGAAACTTTCAGCCTGTACTCACAGACTCTAGCCCACAGCCATCTACAACCAGGCTTAATAGAGTCTCATTATCAGCCAACAAAGCTGGAGATGTATGATTGAAAAATATATCAGACTAGTTTACTCAGCATCTAAGAATTTGAGAGTTGGAGAAATCATGACCCTGTTCTACGTACATGGATAACCAGATTAGGATGCTGACAATTTGACACAAGTCTGGATGTCTCGGTTCTTTGAATCTGGCAACAAGTCCTTAAAAACCTGCAAAAGTGCATCTTATTGACAGTTAGCTGGATGATGACCAAGATATTTTAGGGTGAACCCCTTGAAATGAATTCATTTTCAGATAGAAATTGCTCGCTTTCTTAGATTTATGTTATTGCAGGTTATTGACAAATCATTATGATCTGATGGTGTAATTATCACAGTTAATTTTAAAATGAAGAATTACTTATACATGGTAAAATATACAACAAAGTAAAAGTTTGTACACTAAAAAAGAAGATCCCTAAATACATTCTCAATTACACCAATGACTCCAATTTATATTAATATAGAATAGTAATACATTAAGATTTTGTCCTGTACAATACTTGGTGTAGGTGTTGTTGCTGTTTTCAAAATCAGACACATTATCCAGTTTGTGGACTGGTGCCCCAGTGGTTTCAAGTTTGGTATCAATGATCTGATGTGATCTGAAGTGTGCCTTTGTTCACTGATGATGAGGCTATGGAGGAGTTCTTTGAGCTCTGAAGAAGGCAAGAATGCAACTACTGCAGGAAAGAAGAGAAACAAACTGATGTCTAACAAGTAACAGCAAAACTGAACAATTTCTCAATATATGGGGACCTCTGGTGGTGATAGGAGGTGGAAGTGAAACGAGGTTTAAGACCACAAGGCTTCACTTACTAGGAAGAGATTGTGATGGCAGATAAAACCACCAGTTTCCAGTGATGGAAGAAGTATTCAGATCCTTTACTGAAGTAAAAGTACCAATACAGCAATGTAAGTGTACTCCATCACAAGTACAAGTCCTGCATGACAAATCCTACTTAAGTAAAAGTACATAAGTATCAGCAGTAAAATGTAGTTAAAGTATTGCAGTAAAAGTAGTGGTTTGGTTCCTCTGACTGATATATTATTATATATGACATCATTAGATTATTAATACTGAAGCATCAGTGTTATAGCAGCATGTTACTGTTGTAGCTGCTGGAGGTGGAGCTAGTTCAACTACTTTATATACAGTTAGCTAGTTTAGTCCAGTGGTTCCCAACCTAGGGTCGGGTCCCTCCAAAGGGTCACCAGATAAATCTGAGGGGTCGTGAGATGATTAATTGGAGAGGAAAGAAGAAAAAACAAAGTTCTGATACACAAATCTGTTTTCAGTTTTTGTACTTTCTCTCTAATCTTTGATTTTTGGTGAAATATTGGATCATTTGAACATTTTCTTGAAATAAACCATGTGAGAAGTTTAGAGGGAAAAATCAGTATTTGGTGGAGCTGTTAACAACTCATAGACATCTGAAATGTGACCCCGACTACACACTGCTTTTTGTAAAACGTCAAAAGCCAAAAAGGTTGGAAACCACTGGTTTAATAAAAAAAATAAACACAAGGCATTCAGGAATATGTTACATCTGTACTGCCCTCACATGAAGAGAGGTATTAAAGCCATGTTTGCACCGTTCTGTTTAAACAGCGCACAATGTTGACATTACACCTAATAAACCTACCATAAATTAAAGTTTGAAAATGTATGAATGTCAACACAGTTTTAATTATTTCACAATTTTAGCCTCTTGGACCATAACAGATTTATTTTTCACACAAATAAATAGGTGGCAGTCGAGCAGAAATGGTGTGTCGATGCCATTTTTTTCTACAACAACAACAACAGTAGTTTCAATCAACCATTAATGAAGCAGGCTGCTGTTTATCGTGTGTGAATATCCAATAAAGTACGTCTCGAAGTGCAAAACAGAATATATTTTCATGAATGAGTGTTTTTTTTAGCCAAATGGGTATTAAAATAAGCTCTTAGCCCTCAGATGCAATCCTACACAGTTATAAATAATTCAAACATATAGGCCTGTCTTTCCACTGCACCGCTTAACGGCCCTCCGATGAAAAATCCTGACAAACTGGCACATGGTTGAACTTAACTGCTGACTCCTGCAATAAGAGCTAAGAGATTCCCCACCGAGCAGAAATGACCTGTTTTATTTTCTAAATCGTTTTTACTCAAGAATGAAAAGTAAGAGTTAGTCGGGAGTGATCAGTCCTTCTGCTCCATACAGCTGCAAAGACAAGCAAAAGACGAATGTTATTTACTCCAATGCCCACTCTGCTAAAGCTGCAGCTGTTTCCTTCATGGTAGGTTAATTATTCAGTGATGCCATTAACAGACATTTCTGAAGAAGCGAACAGGACGCAGGAAGACTGACTGAGAGTTGAAGGCTGCCAACTTAAAAAGTAAACTTACAGTTTATAATTTCTTAGACTCTCACAAAAGTCTATTGAAGTCCGGTTTTAAAAGGTAAATTCATGTAATCTATCGGATAATTCTGTATGCTGTATAAAGATCAGAGGACAAGCTCATATTTCATAAGTCAGGGCTTGATATGATAAACCCCCCAAAGTCCTCCACCATCTTCTAATGAAGACTGAAACCAGGATTCATCAACATTTTCCTTTCCCCACTGAAACATCTGGAAAATAAATATTTGCTTAAAGCTGTTTTAAAGCCTTACTGGGTTATAACAAGCAAATAGACTGTACATACAAACAGTTTATAAAAACATTTTAAATGACTTTGACCTTCAGTATGTGCTGTGCTGAAGAAAGTTATGTTTCAGTGTAAACAAACACAACTGTCACAACTGAGCTTTTAATTTCACACGATTCCTGTATGTCTTTTTCTAGTAGTTAGTCTGTTTATTTATATTTTCAACATACAGTAACAGCAAATAGAAGAGCACAATTATTCACAAACAAGTCTAAACACAACACAGTCTAAAGAGAAAAATAAAAACACTCACAAAAAGAGTAAAAAACAACAACAAAAAAAAAGAATCTTTAAGACAAGCAATGAAATTCTCCCATATTTCATTTCTATCTGGCATAAATCTTTAATCTAATCACATTCATCCACTCAATGTGAGGATTCCTGTGTGAATTAATAAATGTATCCATGAGGTGTCCTCCGACACTTTGCAGCGATTTTAACACTGACAGCAAATATCCACCGAGCCTCTCACAACATTAAAGTCTATAAACCGCTTAAATTTCAGACCGTGGAAGACACACGTACGTCTATCTACCTTTCCAGCTCATCCCTCAGAGGGGATAATGAGGAGGAAAGAGAGAGATGATGATGGCCTGGAATGTAAAATAAAGAGTGAAAATTTAACCTTTGCGGCGCAATTAAGAGTGACCCGCTGTTGAACTTTCCCTTGACCTCACCGTGTCCCTCAGGCGGAGTCGATCCAGGAACTGCTGACAGAAATCTTCCACAGGGGTCACAGTGACATTGTGCAAATGCTGCCAAATGAGGTTCTCATAGAGAGTCTACTAACAATTGATGCTGACATTTTAATGCCAGAGAACTGAAGTTTACTAATAAATTAGATTTTGATTACATGACACTTGGTTATGAATTCATGTCGTCTTCTCAGTGAACGGAGGCGTATTTGAGACACAACACGTATTGTTTTCTTACTGAGAGTTAGATGAGAGGACTGATACCACTCTCATGTCTGTGCAGTAAATATGAAGCTACAGCCATCTAAATCTATAATCTTTACAGAGTATAAGGCGTTAATCTATATCTAAAGCTCACTAATTAACACACCATATCCTGTTTGTTTATCAGTAAAAAAAATAAAAAGCAAAAACTTGTGTTTTTTAATGTTCTTGGCTGGGACGAGACTCGATGAAGTCACTGCTTCTGGACAGATATGTGAATAATAATAATAATAATAATAATAACAATAATAATAATAATAATAAGAAGAAGAAGAAGAAGAAGAACAATCTAAAAAAGCAGCAAATTAAAACAGATAAAACAATTCTAGTGTAAAACAAAACAGAAAAGAGAGAAAATGTAAAAGAGTCAGAAATAAAGACAGTTCAAAGAAAATAAAAACTCAGAAGAGGCTCTCGGATAAAAGTATGATTTCTTTTAAAGAGAATTAAAACTAACTTTTGGCAAAAAAAAAAAAAAGGATGAAACCCAAAATGACAAACTATTCCTTTAATTTGAACCTTCATTAACTTGGGAGCAATGGAAACTAAATGTTAACACAATATTGACATATTATCAACTTAGAAGATAAATATGTCAAAAGTCGTCTTTCTTGCCTCCTGACAAACGTTCACTCTGTTGTTGGTGTCCACTAACCTCTGAGGGAAATATTTGGCTCTTTAAGCTGCTAAATGCTCCACTATTCATCAGCTTGGTAAATAATCTGAAATGATTTATTTACCAGGAAAGTGACTCACTGCAGGTCCAACCTTTATTAGATTGAAAGTTATTGTAAAAACTCTGGAAATATGATCTAATTTCACAACAAGATTTTATCATTCCTTTTTGTGATATACAGTATATTGCTCCAAGAACTCTGAGTGAGAGAGAAACTCAGACGTTAGACGTTAAAAATTCACATTTTCACCTGTTCAGTCACTAGATGGAGACATTCTACACTTTATATGTTATAGCCACACTTACATCAGTTGACCAATACTTCTCAAGACAGAAATATCTTCCTCATTAATTCATAAAATTCCTGGTATTAAAACGCTTCCAGGAATCCCTGACTAAATTAATAAAACTTTGCTTCCATAAACTTATATGTCTATTAAATGTCTGTTTACATGTCTTGGTAGTAGCACTTTATGACACAGCAGGGCAGCTATGACGGGACTTTTTAAAGCAGAACTTCCCAACATGGGGGTGAGGAGCCCCAGAAGGGGTTAAAAAATGTGTGTGTATATATATATATATAAAAGTATGACTTTTTTCAGATTTTCATGTCTTCAGGCCTCCAAAACAAATTATTCAAATAAAACAAGTACAAAATAATACTTTTTGGTTAACTAATCACAACCAATAGTCATGTGCAACCAGTAAAAAGTCGTTCTAAGAAGACATTACTTCATTTTAAGGGGTCTTAAGCCAGAAATGTTGTGAACCACTGAATTAAAGCACCAGCTGAAGGTGTGTGGAAGCTTATAACCGATATATCTATGTTATGCTTAATATAAAGTTTCTGTATACCAACTCTTTGTTAATCTATTACTAGTTTCAAGAACAGTTAGTGAGACTTAATTATTTAATATTTATTCTTAACTGCCAAACTTTTTCAAATGTAGATATGACTTTGTTTTATTTATGTAGAAACATGTCCAGACAGCATCCTACATCGCACTGATGTCAGCATTAGAGGAACATCAGCTGTGTCCCACAGTGTTGCCAGATGTACGATAATTTTTACGATAATTACACCCTCTGCATGATCAATAATGCCAAAAGTCTCATAATGTACAATAATTTGATCATTTTATGACACAGTAGTTTTAGACTATCTCATTTTAATTCATTTCCCGATATGATCAGGATAGTAAAATATGGATCCAACGTCCAAGAAGTGAGATATTTTTATTTGAGTGAGTCCTATAAGACGACCCTCTTCCACATGTCATATAACTATGTCAGCGTTTTTTAAAACTTTTTTTTAAACAATGTGGCTAGATTTGTAGGCGGTGTCAAAAAGTTGTTCATTTCAATAAATACGTGTTTTCTGAAATTAAACATTTACACCTATTTGTTCTCTTGGTTATGACTCGTGTACAATCATTTTCCTCAAAATACGATAATTTTAAGCCTCTGGTAGATTAACATTTCCCATCTGGCAACACTGCTAACCCTGCTCAGGGGCCGCATCCTTTGAAAGACCCGGTCTACAAAGGCGTGTCCTTCGTAGACTGCGAAGGCCGAACCGAGCTTTGTTAAATGAGACGGTCTGGTCTATGGAGGATTTTCTACTTGCATGACCAGCTGTTCTCACCCTTACCTTTGCCTCACGAAGTGCCATTCCTGTCACTTAGCAACCTTGACAGCTGCAGTTGACAATCGGGACAGAGCTGCTAACATTAGAAATGGAGCCAGAATTTTTATTTTATTTATTTTTTAAATATATTTTTTAGAGGAAATAAAGATGCTTCACTGTCAGTATGTGATGTATCTCAGGCTGTGAGAGAACCATGGTAGACCAGGTAAATTAAGATCGGTTAAGCTATGTACCTTTAGCTAACGGTAATGTTAACATTAGCTAGTTAACAACAGTTAGTTAACATAGTTTAACCTCGACATTATACATCCCCAAATACACTCTGGAGGCCACCCAAGATAAAGTCCCACTGACAGAAGACACCAGGATCTTTATTGTGGCAGCACATCCAGATCCAGCAGCACCACCAGGGACTTCCTGTTCAGCTGAATGCATTTTTTAGGGATGAATATTTATAAAATTGAATTTAAGACTTTTTAAGGACCTGCAGACACCCTGTCATTCCCTTCTTATGTACTTTATGTTGCATATAGTTGTAAAGATTGCTGTAAATGAAATAAACTATATCTAACAAATACTTTATTTTAATAGATTCATACAATATTTTTTATTTTTCAACTAGAGCCTGTCCATTCTCTCTCTCCTCTCCTCTCCTCTTTCTGTAACTTCATGTCTTCCTTCATGAGCTGAAGAAGCTCATCCTCTTTGTCTCCCTTTCTCTTATCTGGCTCTGGCTGGCTTTCCTCCTCCTCCTCCTAGTCATCCACTGATGCACTTGGCCCTGGTGTGTCCTCAGAGATGGAGGCAATTAGGACAGTGGGTGTGGAGTAATGCCTCTGTCCCAACACCTCATCCATCCTGAGGACAAACCACAGCCAAGCTGCAGCAGTGGGTTTCCCACTCACGCCCCCTTCTGACCCTGGACACTTGCAATCCTAAAACAGAGGAAATCAATCATGGCAGTTAACAACAGCAGCAAAACAAATTCCAGCAAATGTGCGTTTATTACCTTGCATGATTAAAACAAATATAATTTCAATTTAAAATCACATGTACATACTTTGTACTCTTTTAACTGTTCCCCCTTTCTTTTGCTGGCTGGGGAGTCACCTTGTCCAACTGTTGTAATCATAGAGAGAAAACAAGAGAAAAGGGAAATACTTATCAATGTTAACACAGGAATGCAAATTTAGGAAGATTGGAAATGTTGACACAGCAGGACAGACACAAAATCCCCCAGAAAACATTTACTTGGACGCCCTGTTTTGGGTTAAAAAAACAAAAAAGAAAAAGAAAAAAGGTGACATTCACAGCTTGCATCCCTGTGACTGAACTACAAAAAACACAATAAAGAAAATGGCATTGCCCATCGACTAGTTGTCTTACTATTATGGGCTTTGTACAGGATGCAGGCTGATTAAACTGTAACTTTAAGTACAAAATGGTTTAATGGAGAGACTACAAATGGGCTATTGTTGCCTTACCTCCAAGCTACGCTAGCTGAATTTTTGGCCCCGGTGAAGTGGTGATAATTTCCTCCCTTCAGTTTAATAAACTGAGCAGCATGCTCCTTGCTCCATAAAACAAAACGAAATGTTAGTATAAGTTTTGCTTCACACCACCAAACAAAAGCAGTTCAAGCAGCAAAATAACAAATGTCAGGTTAGCTGTGTAATCTATACCAGCGTTTGTACTGGACTTTAAAAGTGATATTCAGCTGTCTGAAAACCAAGCAGGGTCCACAATCTGTCCATATTTGTTCACCTTGGTCCCTTCATGTACTTAATATAAAGTATAAATTATCTATAAAATCGCCACAAATCTCAGTAAGATATAAGCCAACCTTTGAACCACTGAAGTTTGAAAGTGAAGGCTTTAAAGGTTTTACTTTCAAAGGCTATAACTTAGGTCAGATGCCTGCATCTGAACCCCCGCCAGACCAAAAAAAAATGGTTTTAATGCCAAAAATAAGGCCAAATATCCATTCATTCGGAAATCAATAGCGTTTGGGGGCATCTCTGTGCACCACTGTTCCGAAACATGAGCCAACCTCTGTGTTGTTGCCTGGGAAACTCTTGGTAGCGTAACTCCTTTAAAGAGTAGGGCAGTGCAAAATGTGTGTACATAGCAAGTGAGTGGTTTAGCGTGTGCGAGCGGCAGAAAAGTGACAGTGAATGCGAGCAGAGGAGAGGACAAGGTTAACAGTGAGTTGTCAATCTGGCAGTAAATGTATAGTATAGGCTACAGTGTGCCAGTAAATAAATGCCGCAGTTTCTCAAGACAAAGGAAAGTCACGTCTGTTGTGGGGGATTAATTCCACAGAGAACGGTGAAATGTGTGGCTGCTGTATCTCACCTGAGTTTTGCTCAGATTGAAAATTACAACAGCTGCTTTAGCCTGGCTCAAAATCTCCACCAGTGCTGCCACTTGGTATGAAATGCATTCTGGGATACTTGGCTGTCCCGAGGGATCCATCTGTTGGATCCTTCAAATTTGGGAAAAGAAGGCTGCATTTAAAGGAGCCTTTGAAATGAAACAGCTTTAGTTGTGCCACTGTGATGAATTCAGTCTTCAAATGCAGCCTTTAAAGGATGTGGCCCCTGAACTGGGACACAGCTATAGCTTAATCAGTTCATTTTATTGTACCTTTGTTCACCAGTTAAGCCATCCGGTAAGTAGGTTAACCTTAGACCAAGTGTTGATAATGTTGACATTTGTCTTGGGTTAACAGTTAATAGAGCAAGCTCTGAAAATGTTATACGACATAATTCTGTTTTACTGACCCAACATATCTGACACTAAAACAATTAAAAAGCGACTATGCTAACGTCACCATCTTCAACCAAGACCTTCTGTAAGTAATGTTACCAAGAATAAAGCTAAAAGGCTAATATTAGCAAGGCAACAAAGCCATTGTAATCAACGCTCAAGCTAACGTTACCTAACTTTACTGTTAAAATGAATTATCCAACGTTACCTCACATACAGTATATCATAGCTATATAGCAGTATTCTTAATTAGCTTAACATAGCTAACGTTAGCTAGATTTAACGTCATGGCCAGATACACATTAATAACACACACTTGTTCATCATGAATACATTCCAGAATAGATGGTTGATATTTATTCAGTATTATGGTATGCATTTTTAGATTTATTGGTAATTATTTTGATATGCATTATTTAAATATATGTTATCATGGACACACACTTTGGACAGTGATGCACTCAACTAACTTCATTATCCAATTTATACCACTCATCTGTTAAACATTAGTCTGTATGCACAATAAAAGACAAGATGATCTATTTTCTCCCTTTGTCCTTAAAGTCTTTGGCTACATCCACACTAATACATTTTTGTTTTAAAATGCATAACTTTTTGCTACGTTTACGGCTAGCGTCAACTCTACTCTCGTTTTTGAACACCTAAACCGCAGACTTTTGAAAACACTGCTGACCCTGTTTTAGTTTGAAAACTCCAGGATTGTGTTTTAGTCTGGACGGGTGGAATAAGAGACTTTTTAAAATGTTGATGCAGACAACAGTGTTCGCTTCCTGATTCGTCACATCCCTATCATGTGACAGTTCCATCTCATCGTCAATCCAAGAAATCTCTGGTCTTACTTTTCGCCATTGCTGTTCTTCCTCCATCGTATTTTCTGCAACTAAGCAACCAACCGCAGATTAGACAATCTGCTTCCTGTTTACACCGGCATGCGCATGTCAAGTGTATCTGAATGGTCATGTGATCATATGATATGCGTTTTCAGGCATGTTAGTATGGACAGAGATTATTTCTGAAACGGTGCTAAAACACTCATGTGGACGAAGATCATTTTTGTTTTAATACGCTGTTTTAAGATGAAAACGTATTAGTGTGGACGTTAGTTGTCTGTGAGGCACTTGATCCAGCCATGCTTTGTTGGACTACACACTCTGAACCATTAATCCATACTGAGTTTTGCTTTGTGTTTTTTTTACTTCCAGGCATATTCCAGTGTGTTGGCACTTTCCTGTAGAGGCCAGGCAAGTGCAAACAGGATTTACAACACTAGGAGAAAGAATCCCATTAAACTAATCTGCTCATAAAGTGTGTCAGTGTTGAGAGTTGTTCTGAGCAGTTTTTTTTTTTTTTTTTTTGAGAGGATTTACGTGCCCTTTGTTTAGCTACAGTATTAATGGAATAGGTGGGGCTCTGACTGGTCTGACTCTGAACTTTTGTGCCTGATTGTTTTACTGTTTGTCTCTGTGAATGTGTATGATCAACACTAGCAACATGCCATCTTATTGGATGCTGCAGCGTGAAGCTAAGGAGAGAGTTGACAGATATTTAGAGTTAGTCGGTTTAGATGAAAGAAGAAAAATTTCTCGTTCACCGGATGAGGCGATCTCTTCTCCAAGAATTATTGACAACAGTGAGGACATATACATGGAACGCCAAACATTTCCTTAAGTTGAAGAGCTGAGGTGCTAAGACTTGATGCCCGTGAGTCATTTGCTTCAGATGATGATTCTGTAATCTCTGACGGCAAAGACTGTAACCAGCTGCAGAGCAGTTTGGCAAACTGGGCAGGAAAGCACCAAATTTCCCATGCAGCTTTAAATGATCTGCTGGAATTGCTCTTGGCACATCACAGCTCTCTACTGAGAGATTCCAGGACATTGTTGGGTACTGTGCGCTCTGTTGATGTACTAGAGAAAGCTGGTAGAGAGTATTAGTAATTTGGAGTGCTAAATGCCATTGTAGGAATACTTCATGCAAACAAAGCTCAGCTGGAACAAAATATGTGTCAATTTGCAGACAAATATTGATGGATTTCCACTTTTTAGGAGTTCAGCCACCCAATTATGGCCCACTCTTGGACATGTACTAAACTTCCAGAGTGATCCTGTTGTTCTGGGACTTCATCAATGATTTTCTGGAGGACTATGTCACTGAAATTGCTCAGTTAGAGAGTGGTTTTGAGTTCGAAGGTCTGACACTAAGACTGAAATTGTCTTCAGTGGTGTGTGGTGCACTAGCTTGTGCATTCATGAAAAACATTAAAGGACACATGGCTATTTCAGCTGTGGGAAGTGTACACAGGAGGGGACTTACACTGATAATAGGGTTTCTTATTCTAATACCAGTGTCCCTCTGAGGACTTCTATCAGATGACTAATGCGGAGCACCATCTTGACCCTTCTCCTCTCCAAAGGACATCCCTGAGAATGGTGTCAGGATTCCCATTAGACTATATGCATCTCATTTGCCTTGAGGTGATGTGGAGACTGTTAATGTTGTGGCTGAAGGGTCCTCTAACCTGCAGACTGTTTCTCTCTCAATATCGCCAGGCTTTCCCAAAGACTCCTCGATGTGACGAGCTACATCCCTCTCGAGTTTTCTCAGAAACCCAGGGCTCAAAGAGAACTGGACCGCTGTAAGGCTGCAGAATTCAGACAGTTTCTGTCATACACAGGGCCTATTATTTTGAAAGCCATTATTAACACTGCAATTTATCATAACTTCTTGCTGCTATTTGTGGAGATCCTCATTCTTTCAAACCCAAGACTCACAGAAGAGTACATGAAATACCCAAATGCACTTCTGGTTTCATTTGTCCAGCATTTTGGGGAACTGTATGGGAAGAAGTACATTTCTTACAATGTGCATAATGTCAT
This sequence comes from Thunnus thynnus, assembly GCF_963924715.1. Taxonomy (NCBI): domain Eukaryota; kingdom Metazoa; phylum Chordata; class Actinopteri; order Scombriformes; family Scombridae; genus Thunnus; species Thunnus thynnus. The sequence goes on along the minus strand of NC_089522.1, from coordinate 27,918,264 downwards.
ATACCTGGCAGAGGATGTTAGAAATCAGGGGATGTTGGATAATATCAGCAGTTTCAAATATGAAACTTTTCTGCACTACCGCAAGAAGCTTGTGAGAAAATCACAGTCTCCACTGAGCCTAATTGTGAGGTGATTATCAGAGACCCCTCTGAGGCCAACCAGAACATTTCATCTGAAAAAACAACACCTCATTTTCATTTTTTAACATGGTGTCCATCAGGTCAACCATGTATGCCTTTGTTGAGTTTTTAAAGGAAAAATCCACCGGTCCAGTGACCAAGGAGTGGGTGGATGGTTGCCTGGCCCCCATATGAGGAGGTGGACAAAACATCAGGTAATCTGCAAAACAAAATATACAGTTTGTAGGACATTTAGTGAAATACATAAAATCAAAATCAATAAAACCATAATTTATTAAACTCAAACACAACATCATGCTCAGCCTCATTCTCTAGAGCTGTCATTTTGCTCTGCAAATTACCATACAAATCGAATTAATCAACATCTAAGGTAGTCACATAGCGAATAAAACTTCAGAATACACAAAAGACCTTTTTCTTTGTTTTCCCCCACAGACATAATGGACGAGGTTATCAAAAAATGGAGAGATTCGTGTGAGGCATCGGACTTAAATTCAGATGTGGAGGGAGAGAAGAAGACTAGGTATGTTGTGAATTTTACTTTTAAAAGTGTTGTTGACCTTACAGGGTGGATGCAGGAAGTTCCATTTGACAGTAATACATTTCCTAGATGTCCACTAATGTCCACATTTCTGAATATGTTTTTATTTATCTGGTGGCACAGTGAATATTTGGTGTCCAAAAATTAGCTTGCGTCTCTGCCTTTCCAAACCATGTTTTAACGCAGACACAGGTGTTCTGGGATATTTTTGCGGCTTTAGCTAGCGAACTGGCACAGACCCCTCCAAAATCACATGAACCCCTTGATGTATGTTATGTTCGCCTGTTTCACACTGACCAGCAGATACGTTCAATCGCACTTAGAGTTTTATATGATTATGGTTATAATGTCAATAAGGCTGAGTCTGTAACGCTATAAATTAAGAGCTGATTCTTATCAGCGTCTATCATCTATAGCTGCTGTAGGACGTATGACGGCCTTCCCTTTTTGTTGATTAAGCTCTTGTAGCCATGCAAAGGCAGTAGGACCATTTGTTTTTTGTTTGTTCCCTCTTTAGCAAAGCTGAAGCTCCACCACACAAGCTAGAAATCAAGTCATTATATGTTTTACGGCAAATGGTGCACAGTTATTTTGGCAATAATGTGTGACACGTTTGCCCTTACAGACCTATAATCAATCGCAAGACCTTTTCCAAGGTGACACGAGAGTTATTATTATGTAACAGCAATTAAAAGGAGTTCTGTGTGAGGTCTTCAACTGCTTTGTTTAATTGCTAGACTTGTTATGACAAGAATGATTCACAACTCATTACCTGTATTAACAGCCATCTCAAGACAGGCGAGCAAGGTCCACACCCAGGGCAACCTACCAGGGTAAGACCACATTAAGTTCGTTGTGGTAATTAAGTCCTTTTGTGTTTTATGTCAAATGGTGCACCGTTCTTTTGGCAATAATGAGTGACACTTTTGCCCTTAAAGGCCTAAATCAATCTCAAGACCTCTTCCAAGGTTACACGAGAGTTATTCTTATGTAACAGAAATTAAAAAGGGTTATGTGTGAGGAATTCAACTGCTTTGTTAATTACTAGACTTGTTATGGCAAGACTGATTCACACATCATTACCTGTTTTAATAGGTAGTCCACAACAAGTCCAACATAAGACAGGCAGGCACTCTTCACACCCAGTCCAACCTACCAGGGTAAGACCACAATCAGTTCATAGTAGAAATGAAGTCCTTTTGTGTTTTGTCACATCAGGCAGATCTTTTATCCAAGGTCAAGTTGTTCACACATGGTAGAAATTAAACCTTTCCGTGATTCTCCATCTCATCATTCTCTCCACTTGGCAACTGCTCCCTTCTTGCTACACACACACACACAAATGAAGTATTAGTTATGATATTTTAAGAAAGATTATGTCTATTCACATGTAAACAGCAGTCAAGTAAGGGATAATCTGCACAGAAGTGTTAAACACTTTCATGATGCAGCATGAAGGCAGAGAACACCCTAAAAATGCAACCCATTTCTCTTTTTCCCCCCATCTGAAACTCCAACTTGAAATTATGTCACGTTCACATACATCAGATTCATGGGGTGGCTCAGGAAGCTAAATGTAAAAGTTAAATGTAAAAAATCCAGTTGGGTTCATGTTCTTCGGAATGGAAGCACAAACCTTGTTGTTGTTAGCATCTTAAGCTAATCACAAAGTTTGCTTTAGATAACAAGTGTTGGTTTTTCTCTGGTTTACAGAAACAACCACAGCAGAGAGGGAAACATTTGGAGACTACCACATTTTAAAATTTTAACTGTGGTTCACTGAGGTTTTATCAGATCAAATTTCATTTCTTTTCACAGAAGACTCTGGCTGTGGACAGCCGTGTTGAAACATTACAACTAGGAAAAATCGAATTTATCAGACTTGTTTGCAATACTTGGTAGGGCATTCATGTGCATTTCCTGCTTCGAAAACTGGACCCAATAATACATAAATGGAACATTAGCCAAACTCAAGGTACAAAGTGTTGCCAAAAATCATCTCCAAAACCTTGCAATCCTGTCTGTAACTGTATTAAATACCACTGATACACTAAACCGTGATTTGTAGTTTCAGCATCTTCCTCGAGATCCAGGGTCTGGCCAACAGGGTGGTTAGTTCCTGCTCAATGCATACGTACGTTTGAAATGGGATAGCAAGATTCCTAGAATATTTCTGTATAATCATAATAATATTTATTTATCTTACCATTCTCGTACTGCTTTTATATCAAACAGTTATTGGAAACCCTGAGTGAGGTGCAGCTCCAGCACCAAACAGCCATGGTACAAACCCTACAGGCAGGAAGTGAAAGGAGGTTGCAGTTCCCACCTGAGGAGGAGGATATCGATGTTCAGCTTCCTCTCCAGTCACTTGAAGAATCAGATGACTTACTTGGGGAGAAGCTGAAAAACACCTCCACAAAAAAACAAACTGGTGATGAATCCAATATGTATAGAGAGCAACAACCTATTTCATAGCCTTTCTCGTGTGTATATCACGTCCTCTATACTGCATTAATTAACACTTTGTATTTTTACAAAGAATTTTTAACTTGAACATTACCTGCAGTGTTTCTTCTGAAACCAAGAAATTATAATAGATAGGCACGGATGACTGAGAGGATTTTTATCTTATTCATAGAGTAGATGACCAGCTAAAATATCTTTTCTTTTTTTTCTTCCACAACTTTGTTCTTATTTCTGTTTTTTTTTGCTTCCTACCTAATCGGTCATGACAACACTGTTCTCATCTGCTTCACTGAAGAGACACAGGGTTATGAGTAAAGAGCTTTAAAGTGGTGAAGGGGGGCAAAGATCAAAAACCACAGACAAGTCTAAAGCCCCTAAAAGGACTTTCTGAATCTTGACTGAGTTTAGCAGTTATTGCAAACATTAGTGATAACATTTCTTAGATGGATGACTGCATTTGTTTTGGAGAGAAGACAGTTGTTGACAAGATTTGTAGCAATTTTTAGAGGGCTACATGCTACAGGCTATTGATTGATTGACAATTTTATTGCCCTTAACGAAAATTAATTCTGTACCATACAGCACTCTGTAGATAAATAACACCCATCACCAAAACAACAACAACAACAGCAGCAGCAGCATATTGATGAATTCCCAACACAGCCTACAACAAGTGCAATGTCTACCAAGTACCACACAATAACAGCAGCAAGTTCACGTGTTTGCTAAATAAACACTGGAAAAACTCCTCATAGGAGCTTTAAATCAGTCCACCGTAACACAATCATCTTAACCATAGTTTTGGAAGTCAAAGCACCGGGTAAGTGATTACCTCAGATTTATCTCTACAATTAAGTCGGTCTATTAAATTTTATCATAAGCCAAAAGAATGATGTCAAACCCACAGAAATAACACCTAGATTTTAAAGAACTCGATTTTTTCTTTTATCTCAACACTTCCAATGGTGTCCTCTGAGCTAACCTTGTAATATACTCCTCTAAAGCTGTAGATAGTGGTCTACCATGTATGCTCTCTATCTATACTCCTCATTCTAGCCTACATAGTCTATACTTGGTCAGTCTACACAACTTACCATTTATCTGTAGGGCTCTACTGTAAATCCACTCTGAGGGAGAAAAAAATATCAATAATTGGATATATAAGAATGAGCTTTTGTGCGCTTTTTCATTGGTCATCACATGCTTCTGTAATTATGTGTGATTTATGTGAGATTAACAAATTTATACACACACACACATAAAACAACAATAACAAAAATGATTTTTCATTAAAATATGTATTGGACAATTGGAATTTGCGGGAAGGGCAGTGCCCCAGTGCCCTTAATGGACCACACGCCCCTGCTTGTAAATTAACTGTGAGATAATGGTCTCCAGTCCATCAAATGGAAGGAAGTCAATAAGCGGAAATAGCTTCTAGTTTGTATAATTACAGTGGTGCTGCTTTAAACAAAGATTAAAAAGAATACTAACATAATTCTGAAACTGCTGATCTGTAGGTTGTTGATGTATGACACTGCAGCTAAAATTTACCTAAAAATCATTATATTCACAGCATCAGCAGTGCGTAGCGAGACCCTGACAAGGTGTTTCAGGAGTAGCTCCAGATTGCACCCGAGGAGGCCTTAATTTCTTTGTTTACTGTTGATGATTTAGACCTGTTGGACGCTTTAAAAAGAAATAAAAGAAATAAAGAAAATGATCATTGATTGATTAATTAAAACAATACAGGTTGATGTGTTGATTGTTGAATAAATTTTAAGAGCTGATCTGCTTGTTTATTTGTCTCTCACACTCCATTTAAGCCTATCAGGCATGATATAATATAATATAATATAGGTCTATACTGAATATTATCATACTGACAAAGGATATATATGGGCACGCTACAGTGCAAATATATGTAGGCAGTGTGTAGGATATACAGCGAGCCCCCGTTGAGCTGTATTGATGAAGATTGTGCAGATTGGTGGAACGTCAGCGAAGCAGCAGTAAGCAACGTCTATGCAACATCTTGCCGATGAGCAAATGATCGCTACACTGCGTAGCACCTACTTTTCCCCATACGGCACATCTACTTCAGCGCTACATTGCCGTGCTGTCTGGATGTATGTTTCAGAGTTAACAGCATTCACACAGTTAAGAGTGGCAAAGATCTGATCATGCTAACATAGCCAACATTATTCATTAGTCATTTAGTCGAACATCACTGACATAGATTTTGTATTTTTAGGTATTCTGTGTTATTTTTGTGAAATGTACTTTTAAAACTGCCAAGTTTACATCCTTATTACAGAGGTCAGGTGTGTCAACCATTTTCCATATGAACTCTTTGTATATTAACAAGTTAATCTCCGCTCTGCCCCTGCACAGAGCGGAGCTGCTCTCTGAACGCTGGTTTATTCAAAGTTTATTAATATTAAATGTATTGTGTGTCCAAATTGCACCAAATTCGACAATTCACTCCCTTGGGTCCCCAACCATACTATGGGGCAGTCGATAAGATGAACAGTTCTCAAGAAATGTGAAGGACATACATACATACATACATACATATATACATACGTACATAATAGGGATGTGCAGAGAGCCCAGTATTTGTATTTGTATCTGTATTTGTTGAGGCAGCAAAATTATTAGTATTCGAATAAAAGTGGAAAAAGGCTTAAAAATCCTGTTTTTCTATTTATCATGCTTTTAATTTTAGAAAATTAAAGTGTTACAATAAGTGTTCATGAATAAACTACCTTACGAAGGAGGTTTCCACACCGGGTCTTGAACTGGAGTCTCCCAGATCATAGACAACTGCACTGACTACTGAGCTAAAACTTTACTCATCGCCTCATTGCAGACAGACCTCTACCTATCTATACACCCATAACACACAGACAGCACAGCACGTAACATGTAGTAGAACTTCAAAGGCGATTCTTGCTTTGCACTTTTCATTTATTGCCTATTTTTTACAACCTAACTTCTTGGAAAGGAGAAGGTGAACAACTGGTTATGGAGAGTCCGTTGGGACTTACCCCTGATAGATGTAACAGTGGAGCAGAGGAGAGAGACTGAGATAACGATGTAACCGACCTGCAAACTGGTATTTGACATGTTTTGGTTTTTTTTTTCTTCCCAAAAACAAATAATTTTAAAAATATTTGTATGAAACAAATATTTGTATAAAACCCACTATTTGTGCTTTGCCAAATAATGTATTTGTATTCGGGCACACCCCTAATACATACATACATACATATATACATACAGACATTCCTTCCTTTAGTAGAGAGATAATTCAAACCAACAATATCTTTATTCACCTCCAAACACTGTATGAAGTTGATTTTAAAGAGCATAATTCATCAGACATCAATTAATCAGTTAATCAATTCATTTCCATACTATTTCTTGCTATGTTTAATGGGATAAAAGCAAGAAAACATTCAGTTTATAAACTTCATTAATGGTCCGGCGGTAAATTGACTGCACACTACAGTAGTTACATCTATAACATTGATGCTTTATAAGCATTTGTTGTTGCGATGCTCTGTTACATATTTAAGGTCACAGCACAGCCACTCTGTAAATTATTGATATGACAGACTTGCGAATGTCGATACAGCTCCCAGAGACAGAAAGTGAGAGAAACCACGATGTAGAAGTGTGATCAATAGAGGTAGACGGGGTCGCTTGAGAGAAGTGAAGCAGAGCAACACAGAGAAAGAAAGAAAAGGTCGACAGCTGATAAGAAATTAAACTGTGAAGTTGCAGAAGTTATAATCCTCGAGGTCGTTTGAAAACAAAGCTGCGACTTGCAGGCACAGTTTTGCATGTTTTACCTGAACACCGTTATATAACACATGACAATGACTACCTTCTTACGTTGTGTTAGGATATGATATCAAAAAGGTCAAGATGTGTTTTGGTTAATTGAATTCCAAATTTATTGTTGCACAGCAGTGCCTCTCCATGGGATGACAGCTTTGAAGGGCTCAGTAATAACACAGCCTGGGCTTGTTGAATAAATAGGTGTATTATTTGTGGATCTGGGTGTCGGGGAAAAACAAAACATTAGTAGGTAGCGGCATAACATATTGAGCAAACACATCTTTATTGTTCTCTTTTCTTAAACTGTATCACACTGAGAGGCAGGATGCTGCTAAAACGGAGCTGGTTTGGTCAGCAAAGCCTTCCCTGGATAAATAAAAAAAACATTTACTCTTTTTATTTATTTATATGCATTCTTCTTAAAGTCATTATTATTCATGCATTGAGATGTTATTATTATTTATTATTTTTAGTTGCAGGGTTATTTATGATTTTCTACAGCGCGTGAAAAATACACCTGAGAGCAGATTTATTTCAGTGAAGATACCGAATATCTGTATTCAGCATGCAGCAATAGTTGAAGAGGTTGCTATACCGAGACTCAACCATCCACAATAATTAGTTTGATGCTTTATAAACAAAAAATAAATTACTTTCCTTGGACTTTTTTTTTTCTAAATAGTGAGGCGAAATTATCATTTCTTTATTAAAATGTTGTTTCATGACTCTCTAGTGCAACATCTGACATGTAGATTATAACTCATTTTTTACCAAAACTGACAATATAACAGTGAAACTACATAGTTTACGATTTAATGTCTTGCAGCCGCCATAAATTTTTATCATGTAGCGAAGGAGACGTGGTAGAGCAGCGTAATGGGCTCTCCTGTGCTCGGAGGGGGATCCACATGAGCTCACATTTTGTTTGTTATTCCATGTTGCAAGAGCCCCGTACACTGTTCATGCGCCGTCAACCGAGCCATAAAGAGCATCTTTCACTCAGGCATCACTCGTGTGTGTGTGTGTGTGCGTGTACCCGGAACAGACTGAAAATCCCCTGTCAAACGTTTTGGTTGTCACTATTATTTCCGTGACTCGCATGTAAAACACGGTTAATGCCAAATTACACACTGACGCCACCTCCGTGTTCTTAAGGCTCTTTCTCTCTCTCTCTCTTCATCCGGCCGGTGTTTACATGCCACGGCGAGATTATAGCACAAATGAAAAATTATAACATCGCATTCACGGTCAGTCATCTGCAAGTGTTGATCGTTATCAGATGTCATCTTTCTGGATGCTTCCGCTCAGTGAATTATAGAGAAAAACAAAATTGCAAAACATAATCATAAAACCTGTCAGCTGTCAGTGATGAGATTGAAATGCAGATGATTGAAATGTGTTTCTTTTTTTTTGTGTTCGGTCGCCATAAATTGCGGTGTAAGGATAAGGAACTCTTTAACACGCATATTTTCCTGCACCCAAGTCATCAATCTTGCTTGTGCTGTGCTTGCAGTTGCATATTATAGTTTATCTTATATGTTAAGGCAGTTTTTTTTTTTTTTTCTCAGTTGCTGATGCAGTCACTGGGGGGAAAAAAACACTTTAGTGCTGGTTTATTGTGATGAATAATTTCTGAAGGCATGGTTATCTGCTTGCCTGGTGCTCACAGCCTACATGATAATCTGCAGTCTAATCCAATCCTATTCTCCTGATGAGTGGGAAACTACTTTTGGATAATACCTCTCCTGGCATATCTGCATTTGGTGAGTGCACACTAAAAGAAATATAGATGGAATCTACAAAATCTTTTTTTTTTTTAGTCTCTGCATTTGCAGTAAAATTGTCCCTTCTCGCTCTTTCAAAGAGAATATGACGGTGATAGTTTATTCTGCCGGTACAGGTGCCATCAAAGCGCCTAAATGGAAGATTAGAAGTCATTTATCCTTCTGAAAAATATACTGTTTGGAGATTCCTCAGCAGCATTTTCTAAGACATCAGCTGAATATTTCTGTGGTTTCATTCATCATTATACCAGTCCTCTCTCTTTCACATAAGGAATAAACACTTATTTCCCGCTGCAGAGGACTCTGCACATATCCATCTGCTAGTTTAGTTTGCCTCCAAACACGACACAATTAATCATGCTGTCACACAATCTATGCATGAGTGCGAGATGGCCCAGGGTTACCAGGGACAGAATGACACAGTCAAACAAATAGCAGAGGATGTTAACGACTCTCTTATGTTGCAAAAACTGATTTCATTAACACTGTGACCATGCAGGACTCTAAGTACACCAGTGTTGGAGTGTGTATCATCTTGCCTCAATGAACGAGGTCTCCAAACCAAAAAAATTATTCAAATAGGCAACATTTTGACCACATGTGAGATCTTAGTCAGGTCAAAATGTTGATACATCTCAAATAAAAGAAGTAAAAAGATAATATATCAAAATATCAACAATATATATTAAAAAATACAGTAATCTAGAAAAAAGAGGGGACTCATTTTTTGTTATATATGCATTTTAAAGATGCTTTTGTGCAACATGTCAAACTTCAAGTTACCCCTTGACTGTATTTTTTTTACAACAGTAATTATGTGCATATAAATACACCTCTTCAATTAGTCATCTTACATGTTACATAATTACTTTGTACGCTCAAAGTCAACCTTAATCAGTCAATCAGCTGTTCTCAAAGATGTCTTTCAGTGGGCTGACGGGGAAAAAAAAAACACCCTAAAATAAATATAAAGGCCTGATTCTAACTATTCTAGTCTAACTGTGCTCATTACATGATTATATACAATTAGTGTTGCCTTCAGATGTCCTGATGATTCATCTGGTTCAAACAAACTGCCCTGATCCAACTATGTATTAAAGAGAAATCCAATACGTCAAAGTGTTATAATAGGAACGGAGCCACAGATGTGGTGACACTCAAGGACTGTGAAAGACAGTGAAAAGAACAAAATAATTGGGTAATGTTATATTTGGCTCCATGCTTGGGTAATACAATACTCATCTTTATTTCATTCAGTACACGACCGATGCCTCACCAGCACCCTCATAAATAATCTTCAGATATCAGATGCCTGTTAAATGAGCAGCTAACAATGAAAAAGCAAGTTTCTCTAGTTTCCATATATTTCTCAGCTTGCTTCCTTCCTCCCTGTGTATACGGAGGAAGTGACACCATCCCAGCAGTGTCCCCGCTGACAAAAACGGTTCATTTCGGTACCGTCTGTGGAAAATAATAAGACATTAAACCCTAGGAGGGCTGGAGAGCCTTATGTTCCTTGCAGCCTGTCTTCGAAGAGCGGCTTTGCCTCCTTTTCACCAAAGGCGCTTATAGGTTTGGGGGCTCCTGCCTCCTGCCACATTTCTGAGGCAGCTGTGTGATTATGGATGGAGATTACTGAGTGTCGGTGGGCAGAAGACGACCTCAACTGATTATTAGGGAAACAAAGCACTGCCTGCTTTAGGGTGGCCTGCTGGATTTCTGCTTGAACACCATTATCCTACACTTTGAAAAACAGTCTCGTAAAAAAAAAACAAAAGAGTTCAATAAGGCATCCCGTGGTTTCTTTTCACAAATCAAAGACCCTTTCACCACAAGAAGGTTTAATATTAGACTTGTACAGAAAATAGGCCATTTTATGTTTAAGGGTTCTTGTCTACTTCTGAAGAGCACTTTGGCGAGGGATTTTGTGGAAACCCAATTTAAAGCAACCCAGGCTTTAACCATCTCTGTTTCTTTAATGTAACCATTTCCTCATATGAGTGTGAATCGAATTATGTTATAACTGGTCAGTTGGATAAATGTCAGTTAAGGCTAATGATATCATCTTACTTTAAGTGCCCCATATAAGCAGTATAACATTTAATTTAATATAGTTGTAATCAGATAGAAGAACATTTTAAGTGTTTATTAATGTAAAAAAACGCTCTTCAGAAACCATTGGGTGATGTCACGGTGGCCACGTCCATATTTTTTACCATCTGATTCAGATGTGTGATGCATTGTTTATGTTTTTATATCAGGTTAGGTAATAATGAGTAGGACAGAACATGATAAACGTCTACTTAGGCGCTGAGAACAAGTATAATGTCATAATTATCATTTTAATTGTGGTGAAAAAACATCTATATTGAAAACCGGGACACTTTTATGTTTTACAGATATTTGTTGGGACTTAGGACACCCAGCTTGTAACTGGGACAATCCTGGACAAACCGGGATGTCTGGTCACAATAATCAAAACTATTCAAACCGACAGCTGTACGAATTTGCGTCAGATACACAGAAACATAAATTTGTTTATGTTTTGTCACAAACCGGGCCGCACGGTCATGACAAAGAAGGGAGACGCACACAACAAAGCCAATTAATAACCAATTTATTTAAAAAAAAGAAAGTAACCTAAGAGAAAAACCAACCTAACAACGGCATGTGTAGTCAGTGAAGTAGTGTAGGTGAGTGCATGAGTGGAACAGTGTGTGTTTTTAGTATTGTATGGTGCAAAAGGGAGGAGAGCACACCAGCAACTGCACTACAAAGGGGGTTTTTGAAGAGGCACTGGCACCCAGAGCCCCGGGTGTTGCCGGTGTTCCTGATGATGCTGCCACACCCACCTCCAGTACCTGCAGAAACAACAGAGAGCAGCCACACAAACTGAAGCCACAGGCAGACTGGGGCAGAGAGAGAGTCGTAACAGTTTTTATATCAGGTTAGGTAATAATGAGTAGGACAGAAGATGATAAACATCTATGTAAGTGCATCATTTTAATTGTGGTGAAAACTGGGACATTTAGTGTTTTACAGATATTTGTCAGGACTTAGGATGCCCAGCTTGTAACTGGGACATTCCTGGACAAACCGGGATGTCTGGTCACCATAATCACAACTATTCAAACCGACAGCTGTACGAAATTGCGACAGATACACAGAAACATAAATTTGCGACAGCTCATCCTGCTGTCAGTCAGCCTGGTGAAGGCAGTTTGTTTGCTGCTGACAGAGCTGCTGAACACAGGTCAGGCTCAGTGTGGACTGAACGGATAACACTCTCCTCTTCTTTTGTCGAGCGAGGAGGAGGAGGAGGACAAAATAATCATCGCTGGATGATGTCAAAACCGTCTAGCGATGATGATGATGATGATCTCTGACCTGCGTTCAGCGTCTCTGCGCGCAGAAGCAGCCGTCTGTCAGCTGCAGCTCCCGGGGAGCCGAGAGGACGGAGGCCAGACAAACTGCCTTCACCAGGCTGACTGACAGCAGTAATTTACTGAACCAAAATAGTTGTGTATGTCTGCTCCATGGGAAGAAATCGACAGTGTTTGTACTTATAAATATATGATGATGACGCATATAATGGTACATGATACATGAATCAGTACACTGTAGCGAGCGAGCCCACCTGTCTGCCTGCAGTCAAACAGACGAGCTCACAGACGGACCGGCAGCCTTGATCAATCAATGTCGATACGGTTTATAAGTTCAAAACACATACAGTTGGATATCAACAGTCCATGTAGGCCTTCGCAATAAACGGCTGTCTGTGCAGGTTACGCTTCGTGATTGGTTGATGTCTTTATTTGCTGTGTGAAAGCTCAGAAAAAAAGAGCTTGTTCCAAAAAAACATTATGAAAAAAACAAATTATGTTGCTTTTTTTTACCACATGATGTCTGTGTTCTGTGTGAATGTACTCATGACAAAAACAACAGTTCGAAAAAATGCCTTAACTAGTCCGAGGTTGACAAAACTGTAATTTAAGTTCATAAATCTGTCTCAGTTTTAGATTAGATGTCTTTTCTTTGTAACAGTATCTCTGTCTTTGTTTGCTGCCCTTCTCCTACTAACACTAACACAGTTTTGCTGATCCTGTACTATGAAGTAGCCTATTTAACCATTTAACTCCAAACACCCAATTTCTCAAACATCGGAGCCCCATTAGCTTCCACAAAAGGGGGTCGCTATAGTATTCCTGGAGTCCACAAAACAAACAAGGCACATATTTCACAGTGATAAACAACAAAACAACAAAATACGCCTTATATCTTAATGTCTGTCTACAGGAGCCCATCAACAACACAACGGCAATCAGTTTTCACAGCAGGTCAGTTGTCAAAGAAGCTGTGAAAAAATAATTTTGGAGCCAGTGAATTGTCTTTTTTTTGCTTAAAAATGAATCAATTAAATTGCAATGTTGAGTACGGGCAATTTAATATTTCTTCATTTGCTTTTTGTCAGTTAAAGCGTGCTCGTGTCATCGCTGTTGTTTACACTACTACTACTACTAGTGTTCTTTAAGATTACTCTGTAAAACAAATAAAGTATTACAATATTATCATCATGAACATTATTGTTATTGTTCATGGATGTCAGATACAGATACCACTTGTTTAAGTTGTTGTGATAGTGAGACTATTCTTTTTAAAACATGCCAAAACATTATATATATCAGTATCTTCAAGACTGACGGCTAAAATATCCGAGGCGGTTAGCTGAATCCGTTATTATTTTCTGCTTTGCACGCTCTGAAATTGAAACAGAAAGTGTTCTCTGTTGCTGAGACAAGAGTCAAGTCTGTGTTTATCTGCACAGAAACAAATCTCACGCTAGTGCTCCACAGCAAAACATCGGATCATTCTGCCTGAATGATTTCATGCTCCGGGAGTCTGAGGTTAGAGAGAATACATCAGGTAGGAGGGCACACCTAAACACAGACAAACTGATTTACTGTGCCCACGTTTTAGCACAGGTATGTATATCCCTTTTTTTTTTTTTTTATTACACATGATATTCAGAGGACTGTTTGATCGTTAAATTGTTCTATTGCACTTTAGTACACGCTTGAACGGATCCATGAGCTATTTGATTCACCCACTTTCACCCTTACAGTTTGAACAGTCAGAATGACAGTTGGATGAATCTGACATTTCATAGCAGAGAGGCTTTCGCTGAAAACATCTCTCTGTATTTTTTTTTTTCAAGCTTACTTTTATGGCATTTACTGTTCATGACTTAATATTTCAAATAAACTGTGGATTTTTGTGAGATGCCTGCAATATGTGACAGTAATAACTCATGTTTTTTTGACACATACGCTCATTAAATGTTGAAGTTTTTCCCTTTTTGTCCTTTTTGATTTTAATTTCTTAATCTTGTGTGCACCCATGGGTTCAGTTGCCGTGGTGACTAGATCACATTTCCTCCTCTGTGGCAAGAAAACAAGCTCATTTGGTCTGTCATCTGTGATCTCTCTGTGTGTGTCTGCATCTTCTCAATACAGGCTAAACTGCCAACATATATACCAGACCATAAATAAGTAACCTGGGGCAGTAGATCCTTGGGGTTGGCTTTTGGGGCTCATGAAGAAGAGAAGTTTCCATATTGTAATAGTTTGTTGTTAGATTTTGGAAATAATCAGTATTCATTCAGTCATTTACACTACAATCTAAACTCACAGATCAGTCTCTAAACCCTTCACTCATACAGATTGAGGACAATCTCCCAGCTTTTATTAATAAAACCGGGTGGAAAAAACTACAGAGTTAAAAAAAAACCCCTGCATTGCAGAATCAATCCAAAGTCTTTGGGGCGGCCCATCATCTCATCCAACAGCTGACCAGACACTCACCTGCAAGCGGGAATGATTCACAGTGAGCATTCAGTCATTTCTCCCATACTGAGTAGCTCAGCTGTCTGTGGCTCGTCAGCACACTGCTGTAGCCAGAACAGCAGAGAGCAGCAGTAACAGTAACATCTCAAAAAAACCTCAGGCTAGAGGTGTCAAAATGAAAAAAAGCATGAGTGATGAGACGATTCATAGAATTGTTTTCCTTAAAATGTCAGGATTTTTGTTTGTAGGTCCAACAAACATAATAAGTTATTTTCTGCAAACCAGTGTATTGAAATAATGGAGCATGTCCATCATATTAGAACTGACAAAAAGTATGAGATTTCCATTCAAACTGGTCTCCAAACAACGGCACAGCATAATTCAAGTGTTTCATTGGCAAACAATTTATATTCTCTGCAGGGAGGAACCACAAAATGATGGAAAAAATTATAAGTGATATTAGACTGCACAAGGTGAACTCATGAGGATGTTAAATGTGATTTTTTTAGGGTGAAAAATAAGCACATTTTTTGTGCTTAATGTCTAAAATAAAAACTTTTCTTTATTATCTGAGGTTTTTTCTTGTTTTCATTTTGTAAGTAATGGCTTTCAGCAGTATTTCTCTTATTTTTTTCTTATATGTATAATATATGTGTACTAATATTGTGAAAAGTTTAATCTGAAGTTTGCTTAGTTTATGAATTACAGGTAAGAGAGCCTTTTGTTTTCAGTTTTTTATGATCTGGAAGGAGAGTTTGTCTCTTCTTCTTCCATCTTACCGTCAGCAGATGTGCTGTGTTACAAGGCAAACAAGGCAATTTTATTTTTTTAAGCACATTTCATACACAAAGGCAGTTCAACATGCTTTACATAATGCATTAAAGACATTAAAAAAGGGAAATACAGCAGGAAACATGAAAATGCTTCTTACACACCTTACTTTCCTTTAGTTTCCAACTTTCAAAGCAGACCCTTCCCTCTTCGTCTCCGTCGCTGTAAAACCCAGAGAATAGATCAAAGACGGCATTGATCCTCTCCGCCTTCATTCTGCTTTCAGATCTGAGGAGCAGCAGTCTGCTACTATAATCTACTGTACACATGGGAGGAGCTGCAGTATTTACTATATTCAACTTGTGAGTGTTTATTACAATTTTCTTTTAATGTTAAAAGACTACGCTGACTTTGGGAGTTTCACATAGTGGTGACTTTACCCAAAAGGCCACATAAAGGAAAAAGTGAGATATATTTGATGTTTGGTGAGTGGTGGTGAATTCAAAACACTTTGTTGTTGAATTTGTGAACAAAACACGGCACCATAGTTGCAGAATAAATCCAAATTTGACCCCAAATCTGAAATTAAATAGTTCCACGAACATCTGAACATCAGGAAGTTACACAACGATTATTATGTGAGCATTCAAAAAGAGCCCTATGGAAACATAGCAGTGAAGAATTGTGGGTACTTGTCATTTTAACTCGGTTTTGTCCTTAAAATTCACAATCTTATGTCGTTTTTCTTTTTTTCAGCTGTAATGCTGTAATCTCTGCTTTTTAAACCAACCGCAGCTCCTTGACTCATCCGTGGTCTCTGCACCCCTGTCGAGCCGTGACATTTAACCCACCACAGTGTAGGACTTAACGGGAACTGCTGCTCATCAAAGACTGCACAAAAAAAAACAGAGATCCTTGTCGAAACACTAAGTGAACATCACGACATACTGTGAAAAGGGTCCAAAGCTGTTTTTGAGTTAAAACAAATGTCACTTGGATTTTATATGACTTTTTTTTTTACTTCTTCTTACTTACTTAAGTTACTTCACAGAACCTGGGAGTTCCGGTTTCATTTCATCTCCCTGTAGCAGAATTTCAGCTCAATGATTGTATTTTTCTTGCCAAAATGCACCTTGGGAGTCATAGATAACTTCTCCCCTAAAGTTTTTATGTACACAAGCTTCAACATTTTTATCAAGGAACCGGACATCATGTGGATGTTAATCTTCTGTGCTGATGATTCAACCAGGAAAGTTTCATGCCGATTCAAACCATAAAAGTACTCCCACTGTGAGTCACTTATGTAACATCGTCTGTGGGGAAAAATGAAGCCAAAAACCAAACTTAACTTGTTTTTTTTTTTATTCTCTTGTTTGCAGATTCATAACGTTTGAAAGAATGGTTTGACTTTTGGGGAAATATGCTTGTTTGCTCTCTTGCTGAGAGATCGATGAAAAGATAAATGCAACTCTTATGTCTGTATGATGAGTATTAGCTTAGCATAAAGACTGGAAGCAAGGGAAGAAGGAGGAAATAGAAATGCTGACTACCAAGTCAGCATGTAACTGTCTGTAAACTTTTTTACAAGACACAGTGTGTTAATTAGTGAGCTTTAAAAGGTGCTCGTAGGTGTATTTTTTAAATATAGCGCTAAGCTAGCTGTTCCCACATGTTTCTACTCTTATGCTAAGCTAAGCCAATTGCCTCCTCTGCTTAATGTACACACATGAGAGTGGTATCAATCTTTTCATTTAACTCTCAGCAAGACAGCAAGTAAGTGTATTTCCCAAAAGCTTTAAAAGCAAAACCTCATTCCTTCATCAGAGGCGGAGTGCAATCAACCTCAGCTGTCTGCATACTTTGCTCAGTTATCGTGTGAACAAAAGAAGTTACTCTTGAAGTTACACAGAAGGATGGATCTTCTAACTCAAAGTGCTTTTTATCCTGTTTTACTACTCCTGGCAGGAACATCTTGGCCTGGCAGGTTTAGACAAGTCATTCGAATGATCTCATTACTGAACCTACAGTACGAGCTTTGTGTTCTCATTTCCTTCCTGTAAAACTATAACACCACAGCAAACACAGATGATTTGTTGTCAGTCTTCTCATTACACACTGAGTGGGTTGAACAGCCGTCTCAATTTCCATGAAATGTGGGTGCAGCCCTTTAATTCTGTTTTTTTTTTTTTTTTTTTTTGAGGGTTTTGCTTTGTGTTGACGTGTTAAAGCAATTATGAGAATACGGAACAGTAAAATAGCTGATAGCATTTACATGACGTGGGATTGATATGTATGACAGCGGGGGCTGAGAATCGACTCCTCGGGACTCTATCGCTCTTCTGGGCCGTGCTGACAGGAGCTCAATTAAACACCCCATCTCAATGACATCCTGGACGTGTTTGGATGAGATACCGCTCCGTGCACATTTCACCTGGACGCAGAATGATTATGCTGATCCCTCTCCGTACTGGGGGGTAATGCCGTTCTCGTTCATCACCGTGTTGTGTGCTCTGCCTTATTGAAAAACATTGTGATATGGTTCGATAAGTATTTTAAGCCCCATTTGAGGGCCTCATGTAAACACCACGTGTGTATTTCATTGTAAATCATACAAGCTCTTGTGTAATATGCATTGGCAGATCTATTTGTTCACAGATCAACTCTTTATCTGTTGTATTGTAGCTGCGGAGCATCGTTCATCAAATCCTGCTTACACAATTTAAGACTGTTGCTAATGAGCTTAACTATGAGTCAAAATAGAAATATTTCTCTCATTGCCCCACAGCTGATGTGGGGGATCTTTGATTAACACGTCGTGACAATGAAACACATAACACACACACACACACATCGATACGCAGCAACACACTCGCTATACACTGTACTGTACGATCCCTGCCACCGTGACCCCTCAGGAGGAGAAGTTTGGAAGTGCTGATGTTGATTAGCATAGCTTTGAGTGAGCCAACCCTTTGTCATGCATTTGCCACGATGAATCAAGTTCAACATCTGCAGCCACCGGGCTGTCACCACAGGAAGATTTGCCACAGATGAAGTTGATTTGCATATCAAAACCAAGGACCTCATGTGCTACAACCTCCTCATTTGCTGTGAAAAATATGTCCGCACCTGCTACAAAATTATCAATATGACCGTCACTACCCTCCTCATTTATTTATAGCTTATAGGCAGAATCTCTAATGACAGCGGAAAGAAATGATTTAAATGTGTTGGCTTATTAGTTAGTGTTACTATCTAAACGAGCTCTCTCAGCAGTTGCCTTTATTATCACATTAATTCTCCATTAGCATACAGAATGGTTAATTTTATTTTCTTTAAAGCACTTTTGTAGCTGCCTGAGCTCTAAATTATTTAGAGATGGAAACGCACTTATAGGAGAGACAATATTTTGTGTTCTTTCTAACTGTGCCTCGTGAATAATTAACCAGGAAGATAACATTTACTGCACAGTTCAATCTGAGCTGTTTAACCCTCAGAGAGCCACGGGGGCATCTGTGCCCTCAGCTGACTTTACTATCTTTCAGAGGTTGTAGCGGGCTTAGTTTTAAAGTTAGAGTGAAAATACTGGTATCATACGACCAACGGCATCCATTGGTACCAACCATGTCATGCTAACTTGTCGGGAAGGCGGCTAAATAACGCTCCAAAGTTAGGCTAAATTGTAGTGAAGGAAAAACTGACACTGACATTTTCAAAAGGGGTCCGTTGACCTCCCACCTCAAGATATCTGAATAAAAATGGGGTTTATGGGTACCCACAAGTCTCCCCTTCACAGACATGCCCACTTTATGCTAATCCCATGCAGTTTTGGTTTTTTGCATGCATGTATAAATGTGTTATTTTTACCTATTCTAAAAATAGTGTATTTGAATATTTCTGCATACTGGGGTCCCTAAACAGTCTCGGCATTGCATAAATTGGGTCTAACTGGAAAGATGAGACTCTTGTGGATTTAATGAGCCCCGATTGTATTCATATGTGATGATGTAGCCATTTCTTTATACTGAGACCATTTTTTGAAACTTGACCTCACTGTATAAAATGACCTATTGTGACCTCTGGGATAATCACAGCTTCTTTAAGAAAAGACTAAAGACCAAGCTCTTTCGCGAACCCCTCTGCACTTGATGAACTGTAGGGTGAAAAAAAACATAAAAACAAAAAAAACAACAAAAATAAACAACAAAAAAAAACATACTTCTATGCACTCTAATCCTATCGGGCCCAAACTTAAGCTTTATGGCACTTACTAGTGTTGTTGTCTCCTGACTAGATCCTCGCTTGTGTTGTATCAGTCTCATATGTACGTCGCTTTGGATAAAAGCGTCTGCTAAAGGAAATGTAATGTAAAAGCCTCATGAAACTTTACAACCACAAACTACAGGCTGAGGGCATTCAGAGGATGTATGGCTTTCCTAGATATATATTCCTAGATATATTGAAAATAAGGGGATTTCTGAGCAATTTCCAGAACAGAAGTGCTCGCCATGCAATCACCGAAAAATGCAATTCTTACAGAAATCTCCAAATGTCAAAAGTTTTTGATACAAAATCACAGCATCAGTTTTTCTATGGTGTCCTTCAAGGTCTCGGTGTCTTAATGTGGTATTTTGTAGGGATTTTTGACCATTTTTTATCAACTCTCGAGTGTTCAAAAATGGTTACATTTTGCAGCAAATCTGTGTAACAAATGGTATCAAGCCAAAAATTGCTGCAACAACTTATGAGACATAATTGAACATCATAACGTTGTAAGCCCTTATACACTCTAAACCAGGGGTTCTCAACTGGTCTCACTCTGGGACCCACATGTTCCCATGGTCATTAACGTGACCCACTTTTATAGCATTCAGCAGCACAGCGGTATGGTTTTCAGCTTGTCCGCCGCTGATTGTCCGCAGCACCTCTCTTACCATGTCCATGGCGGGAGGTAAAATAAGCTCTCCGGCTATTGTGTGGGGGTTCTTGGCCTTCGCAATACGGTGAGCTACATGGTAAGATGTCCGAAGAGCAAAACGCTGTCAGACACTACATGTCACACACTGGGGTTTCTGTTCCTTTTTATCCTCAATGTACGAAAATCCACATTTTAAATACTTCGAGTCATATTTACGCTCCGCCATCTTGTCTCCGAACATCAACACAAACTTAAAGTGAACGTCAATCAAATGATGGTTACCATGGCTACGGCGCGAGACTGCTGCACGTCTCTGATGCATGTCTGTCAAAATTTTTTTTTTTCAAAATAAAAGACAAGTCCGACATCAGATGCGCATTAAATATTATTTATTTATTGATGACCAGCTGTCGACGACCCACCTAGAACGGGTCTGCGACCCACTTTTGGGTCGCAACCCACCAGCTGAGAATCTGCTCTAAACTATGAAAAATTTGAATAGGCACCTAACCAAAGCACAATGTTTATTACAGATTTACGACTAGAAAAACTTGACACGCTGTGATGAGCTGCATCTCAAATTAATCTTCAGGTTCCCACCTTTCAGCTGATGTGTACCACTTCTATGTGGTATATACTGTTGACCTGCTGTCTCCCCCTTAAGATCCCCTGCCCCCCCCCCTAAAAAAAAAGACAAAAGTGGGTCTATGGTGGGTCTCTAAGGATTAATCAGTGTTTTATTCTGTTTAACATAAATAGTTTGGTCATTTCAACACATTAACTACCCGCTGTGCCTGGATGAAGAAAGTGTTGGTAATTTTTCTTCTTTAATTGGATTCTGCTGTGATTCTTTTTAGCTACTGTTGTCTCTGTTTTCATTTACTTCAATTATGCTTCTGTTGATATGATTCTGCTGACTTCCTCTGTGTGTTTTTATCTAGTTTAATTTACTACATCATTCGCCTTATACTCGCATTGAAAAGTTCACCTCAAACTGTAGCGTGTAGATAGGATTCTTACTAATGTGGAAAAGGAGGAAGGAAGGAGTTACACGTTTTTCTTGGTAATGGCAGGTTATTTCCCAGCTGTCTCCCACAGTGATGGAATATGAGTTAACAAGGAACCATTACATCCAGTAGCAGTATTTCTCTCATGAACCGGACATCCATGGACAATACCTTCTAAATAATGTCATGGGTGAGAGGAAGATCTCTTACATCCCAGGTCTATTTCCTTCTACCATTAGAGCTGCTACGTCGGCAGTATGAGCAACACTGGAGGGAATTATTGAGTCATTTCGGTTTGACGTCTAACAACGAGCTTACGAATGCAGGTAGCGGTGAACCTGCATGCATTAACAAGACCGCGGGGCAAACGAAGGGGGCGAGTCAGTATCAGCTGCAGCAGATGCAGAGAAGTAATTGACTCTTTTGAAAACAAGCAGCCAGAAACAATTTGTTATTTGCCTTTTAATCGGAATTACCCAAGAAGGGCAGATCCAATCTTCAATAACAGGAAGCACACTAGACCCCCAGATCCAACATTTGAGGAGGAGAAGGAAGGACTTAGATAAGCTCTCAATTATCCAAGCTATCTGGGAACAATGACCCACCAACACAGACAGGGTCGTCTTTACGCCCCGGTTTAACTCAATTAAGGAAGGGAGTCAACCAAGATCTGGTTAAACTCAATATCGCTTTGTAATTAGATGGGCATGAAATCATTTTTAATGCCTTATTCGTCAGAGGGTTTATTAAATTACTTTGATTTATGGTTAAGTTAGTAAGAACATAATTAAAGGATAAGGTCAAGAAGGTTCACATAAAGTTCAGTGTAATATTCTGGAAAAGTCAAGTCAATTAGTCTTTTTTTCCTTCATGCCCATCGCCACATGATTTGAAAATAAACATATTTTAATGCCCACTTATTTTAATTATCATACACAAGAAATGAATTTGAATTGAATCCTTAGAGGTTTATGGGAGGGAAAAAAAAATAGCGCAGGAATTATCTACTGGAGACGTATTAGCTTTTATTGAGCTTCATTAGCTGCAGCGTCCCAACAGATATATTAAAGCAATTTCACATCCCAGTTCACACTTATTTACATCTACACCCACAGTTTTGCAGAGTTCGAAATCTGTAAATATATAAATAAACATACGTTTAAATCAGCATTTCTAAGTGACCGTTTATGCACATTGTATGCAGCCACATGTAATGATCTCTCTCACTCTCCCTGTTCACCTGTTTCTCCTTCACACACAACACACACACACAGTTAAACCCTCATCATTACAAGTTGTAAACACTCAGGGATCACAATTGGAGCGATGGGGGATTGTCGGTGGGGAATGGCGAGACCTCGCAGTCACAGGTGGTTCAGCTCGGGGAAATTTATCACAGGAGACATTCTGACCTGAGGGAGCAGTCATGTCAGTCGACCTGAGAAAAACAAGCCCAGTGGTCGTTATGAGGGTATTTTAGTTTGTGAACACTCAGAGAAGGAGCGGTGGTGGCATCACGGTCAGATCAAGAGGGGGGAGCGGTGTAGAAACGGAGCGAAGAAGAAGCAGGGTGAGGAGGGGGGAGGGGGAGGAAGGGGGTCGTTACGCTCTGGCGCTCGTTGGTGTATCGGGTTTTGCCCACGATTGTTGTGTGTCATTGGACTTGCTTCTTTAGCATCGATGTGATGCAATAACTCTGTCCTTACATCACCTGGGGACAAAGTGACTCATTAAATACACGAATGTTGCACACGCACACACACACACACACACACACACATTTGGTATAGCATGGAATGCATACAGCATGTTTGTGCACTTCACAGTCTTGTCCCAGCTTACACACACATCCATGTTTGGGCTAGCTTTCACACAAACAAACTGAAGCACACACACACACACACACACATAAATACACATGCACACACATGCACACACGTGTTTGTGCGTGAACACACTTGAGAGACTCAGGAGGAAAGACGGAGAAGAATCAGCCGAAGACGGAGACAAGTTGCATTTATCTTCTGCATGCTATGCTGCTGCGTGTGTGTGTGGGTGTGTTAGTCCCCTTGGATGAGCACACGCGGCTGAGGATGCAGCTGGGAGCATGAGTTCTGACCGAGAGGAGTATGACATGGTCTGTCAGAAAGCTGTGACCCTCATTGTTGACCTTTGCCTGCACAACAGCACACTGTTGGATCAGGACACCTGTCAGGATTTCCTCTTCCTGTTGTCTGGCCAAAGCTCTAACCGCAAAGATCCGGGTAAGGACTATAATTAACTCCTGATCTATATTGAGTGTAAGGCAGTAGCTTCACTGATGTGCTTTGTGAGTCTCCATGCTCATGTTTGTTTTCAGGAGAGAGCTAATTTTAAAGGATTTTGTATAGCAATGCTTTATTTGTATGCCAAAGGTAGCTACAACCTGCCTTCTTGCCCTTAAGCATGTGGTTTTACTTCTTTTTTCTTTTGCTCATCACTTGTACGGTTACATATGGTTGCTCGGACAGGGCTTCGACTGAGGGTTGTAAGCCATTAATACAGTTTTTGTGACCCCAGGGCAACAGGGAGCAATAGGTGTGTAAAACAAACTCACAATGACTCCCCAGTTTGCTCCAGAGAACACAGCTTCTATACCGTTAATAGATCAGCCTTAAGGCTGACTAATGTCAGCTGATGCTGTCCTGACCACTCAAGCTTACAATGAAAAGAGATGAGAAAGAAACAGACCTTTTCAGAAATGTATGTATGCACAGCGCCAGGGCGAATAAACATATATGAACACGCTAGCGCAAGAGCGCTAGCGTTGTGTGTTTTATCTGCTCTGCAAAGTTTCAGCCTCCTGAATTGGATTTGTTACTTATTCATGAGGGACGATTTACACATCTGTTGCAGCCTTGTGCATCTGTTGCTTTGGCACCTGCAGTGGGTTTCACCCCCTTTTAAAGGAATAATCCTTCTTTTCAAGTTCATTATTAATGTATCAGTCCTACTATAGGCTCTGGCAGACTTTGTGTGTTTTAACTCTTTGCTTGGTGAATTCTAGTTTTGAGAATGTGCTGCTCAGTCTGACTAATACTGGTCAAATTGTCCATAAAAGCAGAAGAAAATCGTGAATTTTATGTTTCAATGCAGATTACGCTATACGATAAATGACCAAAGGGTGTTTAAAGCAATCTAGCATTGAGGATTTAGAGAGGCAGGCTTCAGTGAGCACTCACAGTGTGAAGATATTTAGACAGCACAGCTTAAAATTGTAAAGAACACATTAAAATGTGTTCTTTACAATTTGAAGAATGCTACTTTATTTTTGTGAATGAAAAAGGCTAAAAAAAAAAAAAACAAAACCCCAAAAACTTAACCCATGCAGACTGATCTAAAGCTGGATTTATAATATTTATGCATCAGTAAGTATATCATATGATTTCAGTATGATCATATGATCTGTTGCATATTTAATATCTATAATCAAACTCCATAATTGTTGCGCCAATCCATCTAATTCTGTATTTCCTTTTCCAACCAAAGGATTTGGCTTTGTTCTAAGTCCATGAGCACTGACTTCAGCTTCTATATTTGACAGAAAAATGGGTCTTTAGCTGTGTCAGCAGGTTCACAGGAAGAAGAAAATACCATTCCTGGTTGCTTTTTTAAAGGAAGGGTCCCTGTTGTTCACAGAGTGCATGTCACACCAATCCTGACCAAATCCACTGTCACCTCACATCATCCTCAGTGGAGGAATTGAACGTACATCACAGTGCCACTGGCATCTACTACTGAGCTGTGGGGACATTAAATGCCATTGCATGTTATGTGGTCATTGATGTAAATTATTTCTGCCACATGGAAGCTAAAGACAAGCTGCTTCTCATAATGTTGGAGGATGTGTAGGTTGGGGGTTGTATGAAATGTCTCCTTGTATATATTTTCTATGCTACAGTGCATAGATCCTGCAGAGAGTGGCTGTGCACGGTCGGTGGAGAAACTAGAATTCAAACAAAAGATTTTCTACAGACCGAGACAATGTAGGCTGAGGCAGCAGTTTATTATGCTTTTCTTTCTTTTAATATAAGTTTGAGGTCAAAAATCACAGTATCCGCAAGTCATAATTTATCATACAACTGCAATGCCAGAATGCTATTTGTGATCATACATACTTATTTGTTGGTTAAAGCAGCTATAATCTATATTTTTATAATAACAATGTCACTACTTTTGCTGTTGAGTAAGTAGTAAAGTAACTTTACTTTTTTAAAGGGGTAATCAGTACCGTAACACAAACCTGTGAGTCCCCCCCATAACTCTGCTTTTTGTGCAGATTGTGAGAAACTAGGAGAAATAAACAACAGAAACTTTTTGTTCATTACAGAACTTCTTGGCCGATATGACCCTGTATTTGAATTGTACACTGACTTTGCCACTTAAAGATTTTTTTTTTATATATTTTATTTTTATGCCAATACTGCCTCTGAAAATACAGTCAATATTGTGATTTTTTTCCAGTAATTTTTTAAAACTAAAAACAACAACAAAAAATCGTATAATAGTTGTTGACATGTTGACAGGTGGGGGTTCTTTGGACTTAAGAGACAGGAGCTAAGACTGCCTGTTAAGAGACAGAGGCTGAACTGAGGGGCTGCAGTATAAGATAAATAAGGCATTTTTGAACTGTGAGTCATGCAAAGCTACTCTAGTGGAGTCCAAAATAAAAATATAAGAGCTGGAAATGAGAATAATAAGTTCCCTTTAATCTGTAGCTCCTGTACCGTTAACAATGTAGCCCTTTGCATTATTTTAAAACATGCAGCCTTGTAGCGAGTTTCAGCTCATTGTTTAGCTGTCCGGCTGCAATTTTACAGTTATGTTTCACTCTCACCACTGTCATGGCGTTGTTTTCGCCCGTAGCAAGCAGGACTCTGCAGGAAATAAGCAACTGTCTCCTAACAAGATATGTCAACGTTATGCTCACAACTTGTTTCCACTGCATCTCTGAAGTTGACAGCACATCTCCTTACACCCCCGGCTCAACCGCTGCCATAGGAACTTCCCACCTATAGAAGCTTGATGCTCGGATGGCACTTGAACAAATTTTCCTCTCTTTTGAAAAATGGAAAAATATGCACAATATCTGCTGCGTCATTACAATTTTCATTATGCGACATTGCCGGGTTGACACAACGAACTTTGATGTATTTGAATGGGTAAAATATTATTTCTGGTGTGCAGTACGTGGTGCTGGATATGATTTATTAGAAAATGTGTACCACCTGCCTACGTAGCTTCCTGAAGCCAATCAGAACAGAGTGGGCTCATCAGGAGGGGGCCCTTAAAGAGACAGTACCTAAAACGGGCTGTTTCAGACAGAGGCTGAACTGAGGGGCTGCATAAAGAGCCAGAATAAGATAAGTAAGGGTTTTTTTTCAACTGTAAATCATGCAAAGACATACCAGTAGAGCCCCAGATTAAAAATATAGACCTGAAAATGTGAATATATCCCCTTTAAATGTCAGCAAATAGAGCGCTCTCTGCTGAAATGATCCATTAGTCTCTGTTGCCCCCAAAATATACCATATGTGCGTTCTTAAATTTATATATGTAATGTTCATTTTCCTTTCTTCTTCATCCCAGCTTTTAGGGATATTCAAGAATATAAAAATGGATCACTTTCATTCGCCCCATTTTCTCCTCTGTGACAGTGCGCATTAAGCCTATGAACATACAGCTGTTTGAATATATCTGCAGCTATCAGGCTCACAGCAGCAGAGTCATTTCACCAGAGCAAATTTCCCTCCGAACTCACCGCCGTTGGCTTATTATCCCCTCACTAGTTTCGAATCGATTATGATAAAATAAGAATGACCAATTAGAAAGCCTGGGACTTCCAATTCCCCTGTCCTGATGTGGCTGAGAGATAATAACCCATTGTCTTTAGTGACCAATTGGTTGAATCTAGAGCTGGTTGATTGTATTCCAATCAAGGATGAGAATGTCACAGCGCCGGACCCACCTGCTGTGCGTGTGAAAGGCAGCACAAGACTTTTCCGGTGAGATAAACGAGAGCCCGGATCAGCGGCTCACACTCTGCTGAGAGAACGTTTCCCACTGATCAACCTTACCTTAGAAATTGCTATTTGCTTTAAAGCATTGATACAGGTTACTAAACATATCCCTTAAGCCTGTGCAGGTCCCGAATGGCGGGCTGCACTTATAACCCATCTTCCACCCCCACTTCTGCTCATGCTCATTACAAATTCCACTTTCATTATCAGCTGCAGCTTCAGGTGTGTGGGCTTGAATTGACAAGGCTTATTTTTGATCACATTATTTCTCACACGCCCATCTCATCTTGAGGTTTATTAAGCAAGACCTTGGATGGCAAAGGACATTAGCATCAGTGGATCATTCATCTAGTTCCCATTGGTCTGCTCCTCTATCTGTGGTATTTACAGGCACGGATGGTGCATTGCAGGTTGATTCCAAAACAGAAAAACAAGAACATCAAATTAACTGCACTGTGGAGATTAGAACCCCAGCTGAACCACTGTGCCTTTCAATAATTCATGGCAACTGTCTACTGTCTTGGTATTTTATTGATACAACATTTCACTGTAGACCACAAAAGAACACTGGAGACACGGTCTGTTCCTGTTGGGGGAGATAACACGCCGAAAAATGTCTGTCTCAGCTGTCATGAAAAGACCAAACGCCAGTCCTCAAAGGCCTGTGCCATTATTGCTGTAATCAGAATATTAAAACACTCTTTTTTTGTAGTTTTTTTTTTTATAGCAGTCACTCAAAGTTGGGCAGAGAAATAGATCTGAGATACAGCATTAGGAAGGTTTATATAGTCCTATCTATTCGTCAGCCTTTAATCCTTTCTTTGCACCTTAACACAAGTGAGGAGGTATAAGATTATGTAATGTAAGCGTGGTTTGATTGCACTAGGGGTTAAAATCAAACAGACACACCAGAGTAGGGTCAGCGATCCGGTTCAGTGGGAGGAGGAAATAATGACCGGCCAAGTGGAACACATTTTTCATTAAAATTAATGCACTAAACACAAAAGTCAAACAGCGGCTTGAATACCAATCAGCTCTTCTGTAAGCAGTCTGTGAACAGCATTATAATCCATCTTTCTCTGAAGGCTTCTCTGGTGTTTCCTCCACACACATTTTAATTTTGAAGCTCAATGGCAACTGGGACGTCCCCGTAGGTGCTAATTTCTAGTGATGTTATCGGCTCCTCAGCTGAGCAGCTGGGGTTCTATCTTGAATGTGAATCCATTTCCATGAATAAGTAATAAAAATCCTTCTTCTTGGACTAAATAGGGCAGACGACACCACAGTACTTTGTACCTTTCGTAAGTGACTCACAGAACAGTGCTCCTTGCATGGTTGTCTCCTACAAAATGCATCTGTGTCATTAATGACAAAAGTGTTATTAAGGTTGATTAATGTAGAAACTTGCTGTGTGTTACCCAGGTCAGTGCACTGAAGGTCTCTGCTGGGCT
This sequence comes from Thunnus thynnus, assembly GCF_963924715.1. Lineage (NCBI taxonomy): Eukaryota > Metazoa > Chordata > Actinopteri > Scombriformes > Scombridae > Thunnus > Thunnus thynnus. The sequence continues at coordinate 27,889,435 of NC_089522.1, read as the reverse complement.
ATTGAGCAGTAACATTGGTTTATTGATTAAAGAATCAGGCCCCAAGCAAGCACAGCAGTGAGAGCCTCACAGGACGCGGAGAGGCACAACAGAGCATGAGATTTCTTTTCCAATTGCCAACTACCTCACTGGAGCATAACATTACAACATAGAACAATTGAGTGTTAATTGACCATTTGCTTTGCCTCTTCCACCCTTAGTTACTGTTGCTATGTCTGCCAAATTTTCCGTTAGTACCGCAGCACATAATGCAGTTTACAATGAAAACTGGCAGATTTACAACTCAAAATTCTCACAAGGTGTCTGTACAGAAAGCGTTTTAGCCACATTTCTCAGTCGTCCGTCTCACACACATCCAGTAAAACAGAAGCGCTCCTATTTTAATCAATACAGCTGTCAACACTGGCTGCGTATCAGCTCACGTGTCGTTTGCACTTAATACATGTAATCACGACCTGAAGTCTACACGCTTCCCCGTTTACGTGTTTAACTACAGTGATTGTGTATTTATTGAGCTTATTGAGCGCTGCCAAAACAGACTGAGCTGCTGTTGTTGCTCTGATGTGTAGACACAGTGTTAATAATATTGCACCAATGGTGAGAAAAAACAAACAAAAGCAAGCTTCTTATTTCTAGCTGGCGGCTGTCAATTTTGTCAGCTGAAATGACAACTGATGCAGATGCATCAGATGCAGCTAACTAGCTAGCTAATTAAGGTAACGCAACTTCTTCATGAACTGGCTGAAAATGCTGTGTCTGGCAAGAATCCTGTAAAATGGGGTCTTAAATATATACTTGATATATATACTCGATGATCTATTATTGTGGATAACGAGTTCGGCTGGGGTTGCTGGAGTGTAAACTTCCCCAAATCCAATAATGAGCAGGACAGAGCCGCTAAAGTTAGCCTAAACTCTAATAGCATCCAGGACCAACTGCCACACAGTGAATCTGCTATCATGAGCTGAGCTTTTAACCATAACCTGTATACTCACCCACTAAGAATAGTGAGTAATTAAGTGCTCTTTGATTTTGCAAGTATGGTTGGGTTTCTATTGAGCTAGCAGCTTGTTAGCTGGACATGCTAATGTTTGCAGTTCACGTTTGAGCACACAAACACACATTTGAATCCATTCTTTACACCTTTTCTCTTGTGTTTTTGATCTAGAGAGGCTAAAAAAAAAAAAAGAGAGACACCATTCTCCAAACTCTTTCTACGAGTATCGTTTTTACTATAGCCCCCACGCACACGTCTTCAACATGTGGGGAAATCCAAAGCTTGACAGGCCTGCCGTGCCTTGTTAACGTAGCTATGCTATGATTGGAAGATCATGGTGCGGGGGCAGGGGATTTGCGTGCAGCAATTGCAGATTGCTATATTGTATTTTAGGATGGGTTAATTGTGGGGGTAGAAGCTGAGAACGAGAAAAGAATGTGTTTTTTAAGTCTTGTTTTACCTCATTTGACTTCCTCGCCATCACTGTCAAGCCCTTTTCATACCTCTCATTTCTAACGAGGTCCCCTGTATCTCTTCTGTCTCAGGGTTTCACTGGCTGGTTCGGTTCATGTAACTGTTTTTATGGCTGTTGAGCTGTCTGTCACGGTAAAAAGCTTTAGGCCTCGTGGGACCGACACTTCTGTCACGCTTGCAGGGTTGATGGTGTAGAATCAGACATGGGGCCTGTACACTTCATCACACAAATTAATGTGCAGTCTTAGAGGGTAATGTAGAAATATTGTATTGTTCCTGCAAAGAACAAAACCAGGACACAGATCTGTGAAGACATAATTAACTCTGGCTTGGACCTGACATTGTTGAGAGACACTTTTTGTGTAATTTAGTATATTAATGTCTTGTTACATCAAGAGGATCTCAGTGATTCGAAGACAGAAAATTATACTGTTATCCGAGGCAGTTTTCTCACAATGTAATATTTTTTAACTATTGTGCAGTGTTCTGCTTGGAGCTCTTAAGAAGTTGGTATAACCTCAATATTACCACTTCAGTAGAAAGTTCTGCTTCTTAACTCAACTTAGTTTTCTCTTTGCAACTTTAAATATAATTTGTGCCAAAAACAGAAGGAAAAGACAAGTTTTATTGATGTTATTACAATTTCTACTGATCACCAATGTAATAACAGAATTCTCAGGATTTATAACTGGAGCCATTATAATCATAAGGGATAATGATAATAATTTCAGTAATTTAATCAAAAATTGTTTCTCCATGTTTGCTGTCTACTGTTTATTAACATGTTTGCCATGACATCTTAATGTGTCAGTGGTGTGTTCACAGCTTGTGTTGCTGCCAAGTGCAAAGAAATAAATTAATGCTCATTTAAATAACAAATAAACTGTATTTACAAGATAGTTAAACAATAAATATTCAACTAGTATTTTTACCCCATCATACAAAGATCTTTTTTTACATTATGGTGCTTAAAGTGTACACAGAAAAACAAAAACAAGGAAAATCTCTCCTGCACAATCTAATACAACCCAGCACACATACTGTCCTACAATGAATTAATCTTATTGTATTCAGTTTTTGTTCAGACTGGAGTTGGTCTTTTTACTCACTCGAGTAAAAAGTCACACTCGTCTTCTGATTACAGCCTACAACTCAGGCCCTGACTAGTACAAGTAAATAAATCTCATGAAAAATTTACTTTTGGATCCCATGGGTGGAAATCATTTATGGTTAGTCTGCGGTCTCTGGGGAAGCCTGAATTAATTCACAGTCATGTGCGTGTGTATGTACTCAATGCCATGCTGTGAGTCTATTAATCAGTAATTACAGACCGTTGAGTTTCGTGATTGATCAATCAGAATCGAGCAGTAGGAAACTACTAAGAGAGGACAAATTAAAATTCATAAACCAACATAATGTCCTTTTACTGGATGTAGTGGGCAGATTAAATTTCACATCATTTCCAATGCTAAAGTTTTCATTTTCATCAAACCATATGTTCTATTATAACTAAATATAGACATAGACACTTGAGTAAAATGACTCATTGAAATAGCGTTGTTATTCTCACAAGTGTCCTTTGACCAAAAGAGGTCCACTCAACAGTAGTGTGTGATGTGTTTCATCTGTTGCCTGTGGGTGAAGGAGGTGAGTGTTTTTCCCACTAATACTTGTAACCTAACCTGACACACCAGATGGTTTGTTACACAGAACCATCTGAGAGGTCGTCCTTGGAAACTGTTTGGAAAAGGGCAGGCACTTTCAGAAACTACTTGGCAGGTGATTGGATGAACCATTTGTTTATCACCATCTATCAATCACGGTCTGTCGTCACACCTGAACCACGCCCATAGCTGCCACTGGTTCCTCATAGGACGCTGATTGGTCCAAACCACTGTGGTCCAAGACACAAGTGCACAACTTGAAGCCAGACGAGACGGACTCTTGCGTGATCTCGTGATTCCAGCTGTCTCGCAAGGTAAATTGTAACCACCCACAGGCTATGACAAGATAATGAGGAGGAGGAGGTCCACTATATTAAAACTTTACTCACTAATTAGATAGAGATGTTGCATGCATGAAAGGCTAAATTAAATACAAATACCAATGCCTATGGGACAAACCAAGGGTGTAATATGTATGCAGCACTGCAGTTTCCCAACAGTGACTGAATACTGCTGCCATCTATTATGACACTGATTGAAGATGACTGCATGTTTTTTCCTCATTTATTTTAAGGTTCAGCCAAAGGGGAAGAGCACCGATGTATGTATTAGTTGATAAGATAGTTCATTATACAATGTGTAGTGTGTCTTTTTTAGGTTGCAGACAATACTTTTTTTGTGTATGCCTATTAACCCAGTGTTCCTGAGCTGCCAGAAAATGTGTTGGTCACAGTGCACCTAGAACATATGGTGCCTTAGGCCCCGCATCAGTTCAGACTGTATCATTCCCATTTCCTGGAATCTCTGCTGCTTCCTATATTTTGTGTTTTCACTTATACTGCCATTAACAATCCCCTGAGGAAACATGACCCACAAGAAGTACAATCAGGGAGATGGGGGGGAAGGACAAATTGAATAACAATCTCATGACAAAAGACTTGGAGGCATAGAAAGGTGTATGTTTGTGTGTGTGTTCGTGCACTCATGTAGACTTGTGTGCATGTGAATATGTGTGGTTTTTTTTGTGTGTGTTTGTAAGTAGGGTTATGTAGTTTGCAGAACAGAAGGCTTTTGAACAACGCAGTGATCATGTTTCATTAAAACTAAAGACAGAATTAGATTTTGTGATCCTTCTTTGCACAGAATGGGGAAAATAGAGGTGCAATTTGAGGTTTTGCTGTGACATTTCATCCTCTGATTATATTAGCGCCCCTCTGCAAAGCAGGCGCTGCTTGGTCTGAAATGATGTTACCTAAGCTGACAAGAATTGATGGAATGACCTTACAGCTTGTCCACCAGCAGGAAATTGCTCCCTAGTTTCACTGTGAAACACTGGAGATTTGAAAACAGTCATGTATTCCTGTTACATTTTTATCACTCATGTTACATCAGTGGAAAAATGCTAGACACACTCACACACAGGAGATGAGAGCAGTAAAGAGCTCTTGGAAAAAAAACCTCTAAAACTTACAGGAAAATGCAATATAGAGTGGAATATACTGTTGATTGAATTTTTGACACACAGCCAGACAACAAGTAGTTGTAATCACCGTGCACATACACACACACACACACACACTGGGGGCCATGTTCCATTATTCATCCCCACATGCATGCATTCATTTTGCATATTTCATTTATCTGTTACAGGCAGTAATAAATATCCAGATATAGATTGTGTTCTAAGACTAAATTACTTAAAATTCATTAATTCTCAGGCAGAGGTTTAAGTTTTTGCCCAGAAACAATTTTTGGGAAAAATGCAAATAGTAGAGGTGGAACTTTTCAGAAACATCTAAATAAATCTGAACAGATTTGCTTTGCTTTCATGCTCCACATCTACCGTGAAAGGTATTAAATATATTGTCAGATGAAAACTACAATAAATCCTTAAAAAGAAATCAACTTAGCAGCATTAATCAGCAGTTATCGCTTTATTTTACAGGTCTCTTAATTCCAAATAATGTCCTGGAAAATTTCCTGGAGAGTACTCTGACATATGGTAGTAATTATAGAGAAAAACAGAGACAGTGTTTAATAGGCACACATTAATTCCAATTAATTACAAGCATTAAAAACGAGCGTAACCCACTGTTTGCTATTCAGGGCACAGACGAACAGTTGAAGATGAAAAAAATTACACTATGCCTAGAGGCAAGCATACAATTCAACATATATGAAGAATAAAATGTCTAATCATTAATGAATAAAGTTAGTTGATGGAGAAGTTATTCCAGGGATATACCTAGAGAATCAACAACTGTTAAACTCAATTAAACTCACTGTCCCAGAACTTCCACTATTCTCCCTATAGTCAGTAGCAATTAATGCATTTATTTCCAGCAAACTTTTGGAAATGATCAAGACTTTATTAGGAAATAATGAACCTGTAAAATAGAGTGTGAAAATCAGCATTTTACTGTTGACTTTTAATTGTTTTGGCATCTAGAAAGTAGCTGTTTTGCATATGGATAGCTGGAGATTATGATAATAATTTGAATCATTTTCACTTACATGGCTATTAGGCGTAACTGTTAGCATATCAGTGTTATAATGTCGGCTGTGAATTGTTACCCGCGTGTCATTAACATTACAACAGGTGAAACATGTTGGGAGAGGGACAGAAATGAGTCACCCTAATTTACATGCGATCAGTAATGACTTGGGGGTCACTTATGGAAATCTCACTATGTAAATAAGTTTTACAGATGGTGATTCATCCCCTGGCTGGTAGATCATAGCCTCCTCTTTGACGAGCTAATCCCCAGTCAGGCGTGTAATTAAGAACAGAGAGTTGGGTATGCTGGGAATGCAGTGCACGCGTATGACACGACAGTATAGCAGCGGTCCGCGCCATCAGTGTGGTAACTAATCACCTGTCACCGTTACTGATCCAACGAAGTCTCTAATGCATTCGATCAGCCAGGTTTTGAGGAAGAGGAGAGGCATTGCTAAGTGATAAATAGAGATGTTGAATTTTAACTCTGACAGAAACATTCTTGTCGTATACACAGGATGTTTTATCTGCATGAGACTGCGGGAAATGTGCTTCAAAATGTTAGACTACTGCCGGAGGGACTCGCCAAGGTTTTGAGCCTCAGGCATAAGCTGCCTGTTACAATGTTGGATCCATATCATATTGCTGCATTAGCATACAAGAATCACTTCATTACAGCAGACATGGTGCACATACCTGAGGGTTTGTTGCTGAGTATCTGGTCAGAAGTGCTTACTGTGTGCTTTTTAATATGATGAGCTTCTCCTCTAACTTGTCTGTCAAGGTTGATGAAACCGCAGCCATGTTGAAGGATATAATGTTTAAATAAAACTTGTGAGCACAAGAATAACAAGTTTGTGGTGTGTTTTGGCTAATATATTACATATATTCTCTTTATATTTGAAGAGATCATTTGCAAAAACAGATAAAAGCCATTCGTAAAAATCAATAAACTTAATTTAATTAAATTAAATTTTTGTGTGTGAACTCCAGGGAGTATCAATCAAACAAGTGTTTGTTTATTCATTTTAAAAATGGCTTTTATCTGTTTTTTGCAAATGCATGTTCAAAATATGTTTGTGTAGTTTTCCATTTTTTGTGTATTTTGCGTTTATTATTGGTCAAAAGACGTCACAAGAGACTGTATAAGTATAAAGTTGAAAGTGACATTACATTTTCATAATACAAGAAAAACATTTTCATATATCTATATTTAATGTGTTACACTAATGTTTTATGGGAAATGTTTATTTATTAAATATTTAAGTAGATTTGCTTTTTGCCTCAGTGTATTTCAATATTAATGCATGCATATGGTCGACATAGTTGATATGAAACTATCAATGTGGGTAAGTTACATATAATTGGTACCTGTGACAAATATTTTTACTTTATATGTCCTTATATATGTTCTAATTGGTAAAAATATGTTCAACATGAGCAGTTTACTGACTTATTTAGCTACAGTTAGTTACACGTTTTAAAACCAGAATAGATTTTTGTTTTAGTGAACATGTTACACACATCCAGCAACCACAGAGTAACATCAACATTCACTTGCAGTCATGTTTCTGTCATCGTGATGAATGTATGTCAAATGTTCACTCTCCTTTTAGTTCTTTTTTTTTTTGCTTTCTACCAAGTCCTGAGGGAAATGTGCGGCTTTTAAGCTGCTAAGTGCTTGACTATGTTCTCTGGGTAGTAGTTATTGTGTCACTCAGTGCTGGGCAGATATCGTACAGTGAGGTTTTACCAGAGTTTTTTATGCTGAAAACAGCTGCCTGCTGCTGTTGCTGGAAATGGGGTTTGGTTAAAGAAGTGAGAGTCAATCAAAACATTAAAGTTGCAGACTTCTAAAAACAAAACTACAAGGAAAAAAGACACTAAAATACCTCAGTCTGGAACTGTCTGTAATTCTCTGTGGGTTTTAAGTGACCACTTTGATATTATATGTATTCATTTGACCCATTGTTGAACAATTTTGATTAATACAGCTTTAAAAACGTAACTTTTACTGCTTTGGAGCCACCAACATGTGTCACATTTACTGTCCACAGTGCAATTTTAAACTTTAAACTGTTTTTTTTAAATTCTTCATGTTTTTTTATTTCCAAACTTCATGATAAAGGTGACAATGACTGAGTCCCCCCTTCAAGGATACTCTTCACGTATATTCACTGTAGGCCCACTGCATTCTAAATATACCTGTCTTGGTGAATGGGCTCTGCATACCAACAGGTCCTACATGGAAATGAGTCTGTCTCCAACATCCTATACAGTATTGGGTAATACACTCGATAGGAAGGTAGGTGTTCCTATAGACACAGCTGCTATGACATTTGACCAAGACTGAAGAAAGAACGTGTCAGTGTTTGAGAGCCGCCTTGCATTTAGAGTAGAGCAGGTCAGTCTGAGAGAGGAAATGGAAACACTCTCCCTGGACTGCTCAAACCACTAGACAGAGAAGTCCTGTAATATCCGGCCTCTGGCAGACTTGATCAGGAGCTGATATATCCCTCTGTGGCTCAGCAAAGAGCTTCTGTGCTTTACTTTTATCAGGATTTAGCACTGAAAAAATACTAATCACCCTCTATCCATGGGTTTTAAACTTTGCTGACCTCTTGTTAAGCCCCCTCCACCTTAGTTACAGTTGCCTGGGAAGTTTTCTGTTCTCAATTTTTTTTGAAACAATGGGTCCTTTATTTCAGACAGAATCAGACACAAACAGCTTCTCATTTCTAACCGGTGATTGTCAATTGTGCTGGCTGAAATTGCTAGCTGATTTTATCAACTGCAGCTAGCTGGCTAATTAAGTGTTCTATTAAGTGTATCTAATGTTAGCTCTATCTGTTGGCTGTTGTAGCTGACTCATTTTTAAATGAGAACCCTGCAACAGAGTCTTAAATTTGCACATGATGGGTATATATATAATAAAATGGTATAAGACTGAGGCTAATGCTACATGTTCCAGGCAAAAGCAGCCATCTAACCACAATGCCTTTTCTTTAGAGGACATAAAGAAGAAGCATTGTTCTTTTATTGCAGTGTAGATATAGTTATTCACTTTAATATTATACTACATTAAATATGATATATAGAATATCAAGTATCATAGCAAAAAAGTAAAATCAGACTCCTTAATTCTAACATAAGCCTGACTGGTTGTTTCGCTTACATACTTGGACAAAAAAGACAGAGGTTGGATTTATGCTTTATTTTCTGTTTATTTATAGAGTAAGTTTTAGAGAAAATGGCTTTTTATGGAGGAGGAGTCCGTCATTGACGCAGCAGAAGACATCCTCAGTTTCCTGAGAAAACTCTTATGTCTTTCCCCCATGATCTCTACTCTGCCCTTCACCTCTTGAGTCCAGCCTTACTTAAGTTTCTCCTTTAACCTTCTTCCCATCTTTTCCAAGTCAACACGCAGTTCTAGGTCAGCCATGCTCATGCATAGAAGAATTTCTGGGGGCTATATTAAATCTCCTCTGGTGAATACCTGAGTGGATTTTGATTTAGATTTTTATTCTCGAAGCATAACTCCTTGGAGAGCGCTGTCCTCCATCCTGAGCTCAGTTTCCTTTGAACTCCACTTACATTTTCTCGCTGGGCCACTGGCCATAAGCAGATCCAATATGTTGTTTAGGCCTAAGAGGACAGGAGGCTCTTGATGTATGCTTCATTAGAAAGATGAATTGTGCTGAGTGTATCCCCGGTGAGGACTGACCCTGTTGGATGTGCTAGAGCATTTTTTTAAAAAAGGTATTCAGGCCATTGCTTTCTCCACATCCACCGGCAGCAAGGAACCATGTCAACTGTTGTTAAATAATTAAATGCACACTCAAGATATTTCATGTACAAATACAGTTGGGATTTAAATTTGAGAGAGTTAAAGAAATGTAAATACACTCGACCTAACAATAAAAACGTTGTGTTGTCAAAATCTGGCTAGTTTTGCAACGGATATCATATTTGTGTCAAATCTAGGTTTGTTTGAATGCTTTCTACTATTCAAATAAGGATCTGCCTACCAGGACTGTGTCTGGCTTGCAAACAAGGATTAAGGGCTGAGGCAGTTCTGGGAATTTTTAACTGGGTGGCCCAGGGGTGGCAAAGGGATGTCTAGAGGGGGCCACAATTTTTCATATGCATTAATATTCTACTAATAATATGCTAAAACATAAATTAATAGGCTACATGCATACACATAACTGTTGATGGTCAGTCTCCTATTTTGCAGAACCTTTATAGTCAAGCAGGATAACATTAACAATGACAAATAAATAGGACCTTTCTCTGAGCTCATTTACAAAAGTTAAGGCTATTAAGTAGTCAAATGCTCTCAGCAAACCACTAAACAAAAATGCATTATGCAAACTCTGGGTTGTATCTTTCTCTAAATTAACTCCAAATGACTAATCTGAATTATATATTATACCTTATATTATAGCATATACTGATATAATAAGACAATTAGCCTGGATGTTTTTGGATAAAGAATAAACAAACAGTTTCTGACCATATTTAAGGCCGTTAGAGTCATGGACTTTGTTCTGCAGAACAAACTGCAAGGTGTTTTGAGGCCCAGAAGTCAAACCAGAATCGAAAGGCACACCAATTCACGGTAATCAATTATGCAGATTGTCTCAAATGTCATGATCATTATACTGTCATTAGAGATATTTCCCCTATATGGCACACTGACAAATGATTTAATCTGACAGGCAGCAATGACATTACTCATCAAAAATATGTTGGCCTATTTATATGAATCAGTACAAGAGCTTGCAAGACAAGTGTGCTGCACATTATTGTTCAGAATAAGAGCTGCAAAAATGATTTTTATGATAATGCCAGTGCATGTTATGGTTTGGGGATGATATCAAGGCCTATGACGCAGTAAGAGAACAATGCCTTGTTGATGTGCAATAAGAGATATCAGAAACATAGATGAGAGAACAGTGCAATGTCAACAACAGCACAAGCAGCACTTCTATGTGGAAGTGATAGGCATCAGACGAACAAGTGCAGACATTGTACAGTATTTGTCTCTTATCTGGATTAAACAAGTGGCATGTTCCTATCACCAGCACCTGTAATCATCATAATCCAGAATTTACAGACTGTGAGACGAGACAGACGTCAAAATAAATGGGGAGGGACGGGGATAGAGAGAGAGAGAGTGTGTGTATACAGCCTCCCCGGTGAAAAACATTATAATTTACTCAATAAGTAAGCTGAAAGTGTACTGTGAAAGGAAGCCTTGTTTGTTTACATGGTATTACCAGGCTCTTACCATATAATTTGTAATAGAATATTCCATTGTCAGTGCAGTTAACAGGAACTTGAACCATATATGTTCCACAACACTATTAAGGCCGTATTCAGACCAAATCAGGCGTTGAGGTGCACTGCTGCAGGGTTGAGTGTAGGTGTGTGTGGGTGTGTGGGTGTATGTGTGCTCTAGTACGTAACTGCCGTGAAACAATCAGAAAACGTTTTATTGACGACCGCTCCCTCTCTTTATTCACTCTCTGTAGCTCGCTTGACCACAGCTGCTCTCAGCTCTCTCTCTCTTTTTCTGTCCTCGTTTTTTTTTTAAAAATGAATCGGGAAGCCGAGAGCAAAGTCTGACTTTACTTTTAACGTTATCAAACGAAGAGAAATGTCCTCCCCTCCTCCTAGTAACGTCTTTGTACTCCCTCATGGCAGGGTTGTACAGCTCTGATCAGTCTGATCGCTGGCTGTGATTGGCCACCGCCGGTGCGGCGCCACTGCAGCCAAAACCCCTGCAGCCTAAACACACTACCCCCATTCAAATGAATGGGAGGACTGGGGTTTTTGCCGCACCACCTGATTTGAATACGACCAAAGTAAAACATGATCATTTACTCAGTAAGTAAGCTGAATGTGTACTGTAAAAGGAAGCCTTGTTTGTTTCCATGGTATTACCAGGCTGTTACCATATAATTTGTAATAGATCATTCCCTTATCCATGCAATCAATACAGACTTGTACCATGTATGTTCCGCAATGTTACTATGTAAGACATTACAATTTATAGAGTAAGTAAACTGAAACCGTACTGTAAAAGAAACCAGTTTTTAATCCCATGGTATTACAGTCCTTACCACATCCTTTCATTGAAATGGAAGGTTTCCTTTCCCATGCAACATAGACAAACATGTACCATATAATCCATAGTGTTACTAACTAAAACATGACATTTTATTGAATAAGTACACTGAAACAGGAGAACTGTCGAAGAAAGAAACACTTAATGACATGGTATTTACATTGTGCTAAAAAGAGTGTTTGTGATGTAAGGGTCATGAAATAAACAACATAATATGTTCCAATGTAACCAGTACATTTACAACTACAGAGACTATATAACTGTAACAACTCAGGAGAATTTATTTAGGGTCTGTTAGCAGTTTACTCCCGATATCCAGTTATTTGTATGAATTGTTGGACTGGAACATAGCTATCCTTATTATACTTCGGATAATCACAGAGTACCTTTATCCTACTTCCTTACATAATTTATAGACATGAAATTAAAGAAAACTTACACTTCCATTAAAATTAAATGGATAAGTACATATGCAAAATAAATTGAACCTTGGTTTGGTAACAAATCAGTACCTTCAAATAATTGATTTAAAACATTAACAATTACAGGTTCAACATGGAATGAATTGTGCTGCCCTTAAACTTGAGGAGTCATTTCTGAATCCATGGACTAGTGGAATCCAAAAGGTCTTCAACTGAAGAAAAAAAGACACGTGTCTCTTTTAGTAGGAATCCAAAGGTGTCCTTTATTTGTCCCTAATTGGGAAACTAAATAATGAAAGTTGTCCGGGAGTTCCAGGAGGCAGCAGCCGTCAGTTCCTCCTCAGTAGCCACAGGGAACAATCAGTCCCTCTCCATCCGAAGTGCCCCTGAAGACTAACAGGAGAATATCACATAAGCAGGTGATTTGAGGTTACTGAGTGAGCAACTAGCTCTCACAGGCTGACTCTGCCACAGCTACAACCATCTGAGCCCCTTTTTCTTTAGCTCAATAATAAACAGTACTGTGCTCTAGGTTTAATAAACAACACAAACTATAACTCACTGTATATTAAAAGGACTAATGTGTAAGATTTACTGGCATCTAGTGGAACAAACTTAACAGAAATATAATATAATATTCATAAATAAGTTGTAATTAGTGTATAATCACCTGAAAATAAGAATCGTTGTGTTTTCGTTACCTTAGAATGAGCTCTTTATATCTACATTGGGAGCGGGTCCTCCTCCACGGAGGCTGCCATGTTGCACTGCCATGTTTCTACAGTAGCCCAGAACAGATTAACCAACCACTGGCTCTCGAGAGGACCTTTCAAGTTTTTTGCGAGTTGTGCCGCCACTGTAGGTTCTCCTTGATGCTTGGAAGGTGAGGCTGGGCGGCTTAAAACAGCATAAACCATGTGAGTTTACATTCTGGACACAGAGGTAACTTGTACAAACTTCTTGCCAAAGTATACCTAGCATGGTGGCTAATTAGCTATTAGCTTAACTTGCGATTAGCATGCTAATAAACATGAATTTGGTTGTTAAAAGTTTACTATAAGGCAGGCAACACATCACCATAAGACAGACAGTGTCACACATCTTAAGTATGAATGCTCACTAGGCTAGTGAGTTCTACAACCAGCTAGTGACAGCTACAACAATCTGAGCCCGCTTTTCCTCCTACCGGTTTGTTCATATACAAACCAATTGTATACAAACAAACTGTAAAGCGATTGTAAAGTAGTACTTTCGTAACACTTAAAGAGCGTTACGTATTGGATGAAAATGACAAAATAATGACATAATCTGACTAAAATTACAGCTGGGTTACACCAACACAAAGCTTAAATTGTAGTTACCATGTAAATATATAACTATTGTACACAGGAACAGGAACTGGGTTCAAAGAGACAACTGTGGAGGGCAGCAATATGCCTTTGCTGCGTCTAGTCTGCTGCAAATTTCATCAGAAGAAGAAATGTATTTCATTTATATGAGCAATGCCTTGCTTTACTGGTACCAGATAAAGTTAATTTTTGGTGGAATACTATAAAATTATAAGAAAAATCACCACTGATTCATTGGCCACTCAATCTTTTCATGTTTACTTCTCAGAGCCCAGGTAAACAAAGTAGCATCATAGCCTAAGTTGAATATACATGCAAGGGAGTAGGGAGATGTCTCTTTGAACCTAGTTTCTATTACGTGTATAATAGTTATAAATTTAAATTGTAAAAACATCTGCGAGACAGTACCCAGTATTTGAGATGTACCATGACACTACAGGAAAACTGTTCCTGCTGAGGTTGTTACCAGTTAAGTATATGGTAAATCTAATAAAACCTTTATAAATGGGTGTAGTCATGAACAATAACTATATACTAGTTATAGTTACCAACTATATTGGAAAGTACAATTTTAATTTCTAGATAGAACATAATTAAACTTAAGCTGTTGCCAACATAAACTTGAGATAATTACAATTGTAATGATGGGTATTAGAGGAGGTTTTTCTAAGTATTTCATTTGTAGTTTCTTTGTATTTACCTACTTATTACCAATGGTAATTACCCAATAATGTACTTTAATTTACCATGTATTTACCGGGTAAAAACTTAGTAATTAGGGGACTGTAAAAGAAAGGGTTACAGAGGGATTAGGAATACATTTTAAGTAGGTGAGGTAGGACCTATCAAATCATTTCTTTTTCCCTTCCCTTTGAAAGCAGAGCACACTGTGCTATGGCACTCTGACATTTTCATGATGAAGAGAACAACAATAAGCAGTGGATGAGCCAGAAGAGCTTCCCCCGAGAGAATATTTAGGCTACTGTATGTCCTTGTGCAAGAGGTAAGGAATTGCTATGAGTAAAAATCTGAAATTGAACCATCTTGAGAGCAGAAAACAGTTGTCTAATGGTTTCTCTATTCCAGGAAAAAGCATTGCACTTGTATTGCCTGCACCAGAAATTCAAATTTACTTGAAGGCTTAAAGTAAAAAATAAAATAACAATCAAAGATCCTTTGTGGGCAATCTGAAATTGTCCACATACACTAGAGGGTAGCAGGTAGACACACAATCCCCTGCTACTTTTTAAATGAAAATGTCAATAAATAGCGAGATTGCTGACCAATTTTTGAGGATGGTATCAGTAGAATAAAGGATTTGAAACCAGGTGGTTCTAAAATGTTTGGTGTTTAAGTTTGGTGTGATGGGTTTGTGGCTCCATTTGAAACTGAACTGAAAAATAAGACAGACTGTAGAAATATAAAAAAGTTTGTATCCTAGAACTTCAGTGAACGGGTGAAGCATGCAGGTTGTGGGTTTAGAGGCGAATACTGACCCAGAAAGAGTGACAAGGGAAAAACTGGAAACATCCTGAGAAATCAAAGATGGGTCAGTAAGCTGCAGTTTTGGTGTTTTTCCCCATTCTACTTTACCATTTAAATTTTTTTTAAATGTCATCCTCAACATTACTTAACATAGAAACACAGGACTCTCCCAGATAATGTAACAACCCTGAAGGTTTATGCTATGACCACGATTTCAACTTTGTTTCTGAGAAATTATGTTTTGTGCCTCATTTTGATACGGTGGATGGCTAATAAATCCTACAGTACCCATGAGCCTCGTTCATTGTTGCATTAGAGCTGCAGAGTGGGAGTTTCAAGAGTGCTTTTCCCCTTTGTGTATTCCCATTTAAGATGTTTCTTTAAACAATATCTTAAATATTACTTAACACTGAAACACAGAACTCTCTCAGATTATGTAATGATCATTTAGGTTTATATTATGACAATTAGTTTTAATTATTTCAACTTTGTTTCTGAGAAATCACATTTTGTCTGTGATTTTGGTATGGCAGACGATTAAGAATATTACAATACCCATGAGCCTCAGCTGCAGTTGCTATGGAGAATCAAAACACTAGTTGAATCAAAACACTTTGCCATAGTTGCTGTATTTACTCAAAAGTGACCCAGGAATTAAAACTGAACCGACTGACGCGGATTGTAAAATCAGTTTTCTCAACACCTTAATCTTGAGCTTCAGCCGGCCGTCATGGAATTTTAAGCTCACTGATTGGCTGTTTCTTGCCAAAATACACTTTGGGAGCCATAGTTAACTTCAAACCTGAAATCTTTATGTACACAGTCTTATACCTTCAACATTTTATCAAAGAACCAGATATTTTCTAATGCAGTTGTTCGTCTTTTGTACTGATGATTTAACCGGGAGAGTTTCATGCCAATCAAAGCTGTAGAAGTGCTCAAACTGTGAGTCACGTAACATTGTCTACAGAAAAATATGAATGGGATTTTTATTTCTGGGACCAGTGATTCCCAAAATAGCTCCTCCAACATCACAGCTCTATTAGAGCAATAGTGAAAAAAAACACCCAAGTCATTGATAGTCAAATGCTGCATTTTCTTCTTTCTTCCTGATCGCTTGAGGCAGTGTTCAATACTGGATAAGATCGAGCTACACATTCACAGGTCAATAGATTCAAGCTGCAAAGTCTTTGATTTTCCACTTAATGCCTCCACATATACTCTGTCATCAGGAAATCTCTTCATCTTTTCTTTTTTTTCATCTGTAATCTTCTTGCAGATAGTCCCTCATTATCTTTAACACTCTGGATTATTGTGGTATTGTGGTGACAGCACACCTCAGCAAAATGTTTCCTCTTTGCTGTATTTTAGACTATTATGGTGTACGTTATGCTGTGTGGCATTGCTATTTCTCTGTTTTGCCCCCTTGGGTAGATATCTATCCTGAGTGCCCCCTAATCAGTGTTAATCCACTTAAGCCAGTCAGGTACAGATGCTCAGGTTACTCTTGCAGAAGGGACAGCTTTGGTTATTTATCCATCCATCAGAGGTAAATTAGTTGTTAGGCGACTGCATGCTCTCCCAGTCCTACGTTAGCTTACATCTGATATCTGAGCGTTTTCGTTGGTTTCCCAGTTTCCCTAGGCTTGCAAACCACCTGGGTGGCCTGGTAGACTCTCCATTGTGTTTGTGGTTGCTGCTGTCTTTCAGCTTTTTTTGCCCTGTTGTGACTTTGCTTTTAGTTATGTATCATGCTGGGCTCTCTTTTGTAGCACAAGCATGGTAACATGTAAAATGGCACCATGGTGACCATTTTCTCTGCAAAACAAGCCGAGACAAAGGAGAATTTTTTTTCTGCTCACCATGGTGGTGCTTCTGCCGCTCCTGAGACTGCCCTTGGGGCCGTCTTTGGCATCATTATCATCGGGAGGACAATTTACTGCCTGCGGCTTGCTTTGTCTCTCAACACGAGTGACACGAGGGCTGTTGCAGCTATACAAGACACTAGCAGCTCTTATGACCGTATGGTGATCTCACCAACAGTGTAAAAAGTCCTGAATCCTTATATGCTGTGATTCAGGCCCTAGAGTCGTGTCATGACCCTCATTACTTTGGGCCGCATGAGGATCTCCATCACCTCATGTCAGTCTCGTAGTCTGCCGGGGCAGACCCTGCCCTTTGCATTTATAATAAGGAAGTTTTATAGACTGATGTTGATTCTCATGTTTTTCACATGTCGAGTAGTCATGTAATATACTTGATGACGGATAGAGTAATTGCATGGAGAAGAAATCTACCATATTGGGTCAAATATCAGATGACCCTGACTGTAAGATGTAAAATACAATTAAATTCAAATTTACCATCTCATAAGAAAGAAGAAAACAGCAGACATCCATGCATACATACATATAAAACATGTATACATACACTCATACAAACAGACATACTGTACAAATACAGTGTGTTCATTTAAGAAAAGCTCAGCAGGCAAACTGTTTCATTCTTTAGGTGCATAAATACTGAATGACATCTCACCAGACGTTGAAAGTGCTCTAGGCACATGGAGGAGATTTCTACCTTGTGACTGGAGAGATCTGCTGGGGTTATAAACTGACAGCATGTCTGAGACGTACTGTGGAGCCAGACCAGACAGCGCTTTGTAAACAAAAAGGAGGATTTTGAATTGTATTGTGAAAACAACAGGAAGCAAGGTTTCAGAGGAATGGGGTTATATGGTCTGATCTTTTTGTTCTGGTTAGAATTTGTGTGGCTGAGTTCTGAATAAGAAATCTATGGATTGTTTTGTTTGGAAGACCCATAAACAGAAAATTGCAATAATCCAGCCTGCTCATGACAAATGCATGCATGAGTTTCTCTGAGTCAGATTGAGAAATACAGCCTCTGCTTCTGGAAATGTTTCTGAGTTGGAAAAAGGCAACCTTGGTGATGCTGTTGATATGCTCCTTGGAATTGAGTTTTACCATCCAAGGCAGACCAGCTGTCTCTGGGCTTTAGCACTTTAAAAGTAAAACATTAAATACCTCCAACAAGGCAGAATGTAAATCCCACATTTGTGTAGATATTAGTCACATCCTCACACTGTCTCCTTTCTTTCTTTTGAGCTCGCCATCAACTGTAACTTCAGCAATTCATGACTGCTGAATGACAGCTGATGCCCCGCTGTGTCTGCAGTCGACGTTGAGAGAGACGCTTTCAACTCGCTTTCACTCACCAGGGATTTAATACTAAAGACTCTTGGGGCTGTCTAACTCTAAAAGACTATAAACGGACTTGAAGAAACTCGCTAGCCTTGCAACAGTTAGGCTACAAACAACCAATAATGCAGCACTCTCTGTAAGAGACACTCTTTTGATTCAAGAAGAAAGAATATCTGATGCATTTTTCTATTCCTTGAATATAATACAACCCCTGCTTTCTTAAATGTAGTTTCCAGAAAAAAATATCATCTCAAATTCCACGTTTGCTCACAGTCCATCGATACTAAAGGAAAAAAGATATAACATGTACATGTCTGATTAGTGATCGATTCATATATTATTTATAACTATCCCTAGTTGATACTGACATTGTCCTTCTACCAGTTATATTCACTTCTTAGAGCCATAGGAAAGTAGTACACTGCATACTCATAATATTTGGAGTCAAGCCAAACAAGGACCTTGTGCCCCACCTAGACACAAGTCTAGTCCCTATGGCCCCACTCATTAGTGTCTGTCGCCTGTGGACCAGCTGGCACAGCCCACGGGGTTTTACTTAATGTCTGTGCAGTAGTTATATATCTACAGCAAGAAAAAGCAAATCAAGTGTAGTTGGTCACCATTATTTTCTTGTTTTCTGCATATCTGTCAAAATACATTTGTGTCACTGGTAAACCTTATCAGTGGTAAAAAGTCTCCAGTAGTCTTCTATTATATAGAGAGCATTTTAGCGTCTTTCAGCTCATTGTTTTGGTTTTACCGCCCGCAACATTACTGTTTTGGTTCACTCTCACTGCTTCCTGCTTCTGCTGGAAACAGAAGCATGAAGCTTTTTTCAGCAAACAAGCTTTGATAAACCCACTGTACATTACCTGGCCACCACCAAACACCACAGACAAAGGTAGCTACTAGCTGGTGAACACAGTGAAGCATTTAGCAGCTAAAGAGGCAGATATTTCCCATAAAGACTTGGTGAAGACCAAAGCAGAGCTCAAAGGAGAATGAATATTGGAATTATGTCTACAGGACCAGTAATTAGGTTGACACATTTGCAACTTTTTACAGTGGTTAACAGTGTTGTCTTCAATTACTTGGAAATTGTAATCATTTATACATTACATATTACTCATTCAAAAATCACATTACTTTAATAATTATCCAACAGCAAAAGTAATTAGTTACTCGTTACTTTACATTTGTCACTCAGCCATCAGCTGCCTTAAACAATTTTGAATCAGAGCTGAAACTGAAAATTATTTTCATTATCGATTAATCTGCTCTTTATTCTCTGGATTCATTGTATCAGAAAATAGTGGAAAAATGCCCTTTAAAATCTTAAAATGTCTTTTTTGTCTGATCAAAAGTCCAAAATCCAAAGATATTTTGTTTTTCTATCATGTATGACACAGAAAAGCTTCAAATCCTCACATGTGTGAAGCTGCAACCAGGAAATTTGGGGCATTTTTGCTTAAAAAATGACTAAAATGATTATTCGATGATAAAAATGTTTACAGATTAATTTTCTATCAATTGACTAATCAGTTAATCTCATCTGTGTTTAACACGTGTAGAAAAAGAAAACGAGATATTGTGCTTTAACAAGCAGCCAGCCTACAGTTTGGAGGCGTTTACTGACCACCAGCAGCTAGCTTAATGTTCGCCGTGGTGATTGAATGAAGTCCCGTCCTCTCAGTGAAGCTGCATCGTTCTCACAGCCTCCGACTCTGAAGTTCCTCAGTTTATTCCTGAATGTAGCCTTACCAGTGGCTAACATTAGCCAGCTAAGACACAACATGTAAATAAAACAACTTTGGAGTTACTTGGACTCACATTTCTCCTCTTTTGGCAGCAGCTAACTGCATTCGCTCACCTCTAGCCCCCGCACCACTCAAGCGAATACCGGACCAAATTGACATCAAACATCCATCAAATTACCATCGAGACAGCAAACAAGTAACGGAGCATTAGTGGGATTAGTAACCGTAATGTAATTACTAAATTTCAATTTTTAATCCCTTACACTACTCGTATCTGGAAAAAAAAGCAGTACAAATATGCAACTGACAATATGTCAATGTTGTGTTTAGAAGCTGTTCCACTACCCCCCTAGTGACCAAAAAAATGGATTATACTGCTTTAAGAAGGAGACCTTTAATTACAGCTCTGTAATTAGATTAATATGATTTGCAAAGATATGTGTAGATATGTGTAGCAAGTTCTCTGTATCAAAGGGGCTTAACAGATTTGGATGGTCAAAGTCAAATTTGGCCTTTACTTTAATTACTGTGCTCCCAAGAAGCCATAAAATATATTATTATATCAAGACACACAGTCAAAATTCAGCATCTGTCCAAGTTTCATCAAAATTAGGCCACTAATCTGACATCCCATCTGAGATGTCATGTCCAATGTCATGATCCCTCAACAGACGATAAATCATGTGGGACAGCAATTCTTTCCTTCCGACAGTCTGAGCTCATACATATTGTACCCAGCTACATACTGGCATTTGTTTGGCTAACGCTCATCAGCAGTCTACCTTTAGCTGAGGCATCATTATTCCTCTGCTTACACCCATCAATGCCCCATCAAATGCCTGTCCTGCCACTGTCAGCCGATTGTCATGCAGCTCCCTTCTTATAGACCAGTCTGTCATGCATAGTCAATGTTTAAAGGATATTGTTGTGTATGCTGTTTGCACTGACTACATCACAAGAAACTGCATGATGTGATTTGACTACAGAATCACTGGATTATGGGTGCATCTGTTTCTTTGATATTAGATTTTTTTGGGGGGCGTTGTTCGGCTTACAGATGCTACAGATGCTTGATTTGATTTTAATTGTTAAAGAAATTAAAGGACAGAGATGGAAGTCAAAATCTCAGTAAGCTTCTTAGCAGGCTGTGCTTGTGTGTCGAAGCGGTTGGTGATTAAAGAGGAACAGATTTTATACATCAAAGTCTGTTTACAAGTCTCAGAGTACCATGAAGAAAAAAAAGTTGTATAAGCCATTTATGGCTACAGAAGGAGCTCTGTGAAATCTGAGAAATTCCCTCAAGTGATGTCACTTGAGTCAGTGTTGGTTGGGGATGAAGACTACAAGCTTGAAAAAATATCTGGGGTTAGAAAATGAGGATACTAGACACCCTGTAGCCCGCTCCTCATCGCTGGTTGAAGCTCGCAGCTCACGGTTACAGTAGCTGCTTGCTAGCATAACATACCTGAACTGTTGATGGCTGTTGCATTGTGGGAAATGTGGGCATTTTTTTGACAAAGAAGAAGAATTTGTGGAGCTTCTGCTGCATCAATTCTTTGTCTTTGTGTGCTAAATACTAAATTGGGGAACATTTGAATTCCTATCTCAATGTTGGTATCAGACAGACATAGCCAGACAAAACTGTTTACTAATGCAAATACTACTGGAGTTGATCCGAGACACCGATGAGTAATTTCATTAACACCAGTTATTCACTCGTTCCACAGCACATGGATCATAAATATCAGTGTGGACACTGCAGATTCGCCTGAAATGATGCATGAGACCTTGGAGGTGTTCTGATAACTTACACGATAAAATATGAATCGAGGACAAGTCAACATAGTTATAAAAACATTCCACTGGAGTATTTCGTAGTAATGCATAATGCATTAGCCACTGTAACAGTTAGCAAAGAAATGCTCTCCCCTGATAGATCTGTGCTGTTCGTCTTATCCAGAACACACACTCTAGGACTCTAATGAAGGTCCTGCTCACTGGTGGTATTTTGTAGCACAAATTGTATATTGTACTGGTAAAAGAATAAGGCACAAACTTGAAGGGCTGAATGTTTTTGTATTGAAATTGTTGCGTGTATTAATGATATCTGTTCTGTAGATACTGTAGCTGCCTCTCAGCTGGAATTGATTGAGGGCCCACCCTGTGAAGATAAACATATAAATATATAGTTTGGTTACCTCCACATATAAATTTTGCTAAAATGAGAAAAGATTGACTGTTGTGTTAACTGTTGTTTGATTGTGTAATAATGTGTAATGTTTGTGTTCAGGTCACTCACCTCTGTTGTGTCTCGTCTCCAGGATGTTCAGGCTAAAAGAGTCCCCAGGGTATGTGAGCACCAATTTAAAGGTTCCAGGAGAAACCATGTGATAATTAGTGTAGGGGTGTTAAATTAATCTGCTGTTCAGGTTAAGATCATGCAGACTGTTTGACATTAGTGTATTAAAGGGTGTTTTTATGTATTTGTTGTGTTATGAGTAGTTATAATGTGAGTGGCAGATTTCCCTATACTGTGGTAGGGGGTGAGGTCATTTCCAGTTGCAGGCTACATAAGGCAGCCAGTTTCCATCAAGGGCTGCTACTCTCAGGACCACATGCAGCCTGTGGTCCACAGTATTTTATATGGAGGATTATGACTGTTATTGTTGCTAAGTCTTCATTATGGGTGAAATAAACACCTTGTTGGTGTGCACCTAATCGCCGCCTCAAGCGTCTTCCTTTTAAAGTCCAGCCGCTACACAGCCATCCGAACAATTTTATATGCTTGCCAACTGCAGCATTTTACACATGCGTGCAGCGCTTCAAATGCAATTCATTTCTATTTATTTTGTCAGTGTTGCACATCCAATTGATTTCAAGGTGCTCCTGCAGCTTCTGGTCAGAGTAGCATCCTCTGCGGACCACAGGCTGTTGAGGAACTGATGCTAATCTAGATAGAGGGAAGACTGGGGGGGGGGGGTGCACTTTCTTCCCCCACCCCTCCTTCTTCTCTCCCTCTCTCTCTCTCTCTCTCTCTCTCTCTCTCTCTCTCTGTTGAAGATTGTACTGATTGTGCTGCAATATGTCGCATGACCATGGTCAGAACTGCAGACTGAGGTGTAATTTCTCCCATTCTCATTAAATCAATGGTGTATGCCTCTTGTAGCAGTGTGTGGATATACATGTGTTCATCACAGCAGCTTACCGCAAGCTCTCTTGACACAGAACAAAGCAAAGGCTTGCATGTGTTGCTCATCAAAAAAAAGACTCCCTTTTGATCCTTCATGACGCATTTGCCTAATCTCATTCTATGTAGAAATAAAACAACTCTTTGAATGTGTTATCTGGACATCTATTCAAAGAAAAAGCTTTGATATTTATGAGGATACCCTCATCAATATTCATGCTACTAAACTTATGCATGTTTCCTTTGTTTTGCTGCATTGCCTGTTTTTTTTTTTAAAGAAGCAAATAAATACTTCCTTAGTGGGTTTCTCTTTTTCTTTTTCCCCCCAATCACTGCATGTTTAGTCTCAACAATGCTTTCTGCAACAGAAGTTGAAGTGGCTTGCGGGTGTTTTAGCACAAGATTGAAGTGAGAGGCTATTGAGCTTGTTTGACTGTTCGCTGGGCTGAGTGAGGGATCTGCCCCTAGACATTTGCACTATAGTATCCTGCTGACTTGCTTGCTTGCTCACACTGCCATAGAAACAGGGTTCCTGAGTGCAGTGGAGGCTCAGTCTGTTCAGGAGCAAGCAAGGGAGAGGATCAGGAGGAGAGAGTGAGAGGGGGGGAAAGAAAGAGACACAGAGAGAAAGAGAGAAACAGAGGGAGGGAGAAGTGAGAGAGAGGGAGAGAGTGAGGGATCAAGAGAGGAAAAGTGAGAGACACTGTCACTGGTGAGTACATAGCTGTCATAGCACATTGAATCAGTGGTTCAAATCTGATGCTTTGAGCGTCTTTTTTTTTTTTTTTTTCTTCTTCTTTGTTCGCTTTTAACGATTGATTTCTCTGGCTTGGTTTCACTGATGCTGAGGTGCTGTGAAACAGGTTGCAGGTTGTCACTTTGTTGGGGGATGTGAGAGCAGTGTTTTTGGCTCTCAGAGACAGATGAAGAACAGTAGCAGCTCTTTTATTTTTTAATCAGTCATTAATACTGTTGTAACCTTTCAATTGGTAATAATTGTCTAACAGTGCGTGTTTACTTTTGAATAATACATGCCGATACGAAACTACTCCTCTTTTTTTGGCAGCCTTCCTGACTATATCATACTCTTTTCAATCTTTTATGAAGCACCATGTTAATATTTGATCAGAGTGGATGTCTGCAGCTGTACTTTCCGTCTCTATCTTACACACCTCTGCCCATTATATTACTGTCTGAACCCTGCTGAAATTGGCGAGATATTGATTTGTCCTTTCCACAGCTGGTATCAGTTATTGAGCAACTGAACTAATGCTTTTTGTTCAATACTCCACCTGTACGGCAGAGGTGATGAGACTTACTCAGCTGCATAGCGTAAAATGTTAAGTCAGGTCACAGCTTTGTGTGTGTGTGTGTGTGTGTGTATGTGTGCGTGTTTTCTATTTGTGTCTCTGTCTGCTTCTGTTTGCACATGCTTATGTCACTTTTTTTTTTTTTCCTCTCCTCTTCGCTCTTGCTGGGTTTGATCAACGTGCATCATGACACTTTGATGAAGCGTTAGAGCTGCGGGGCTAATAGGGGAGAGAAACAGCAGGTTACCCTGTGCCTCACATCAGCATCAGTGTGAGGAAACTGTGTTATTATGATTATTGTCTGCCACGGTGACACTTAGGATTTAAAGTACTTCCGATTTGTGATAAAAAGCAAAGATTCCTGCCTTGAATGTATCTCGACTGGTTGCATGTATTGTTGAAAATATCTGCTTACAACCTGTTATGTCAATCTGAGCATTAATCCCGTCAGTGCTTATGTTTATCTCTGCGGTTCACTTGGATCCCCTGCCTCCCTTCACCTGTTCCTACAGTGCAGTTATATTTTTTCTCTCCCTCCAGCAGCAGCAGCTTTGGGAAAAGGCTGAATTAAACAAATCCAGCCAGCCTTATCAGTTTTCTGCTGGCTCCTGCCATGACTGGACCCTGGTGGCCCTTCCTGGCAGGCTGTGTTATTGTGTTTGCGTGTGTGTGTGTGTTTATGGTGGCTCTGCTGTGGGTGTGTGCAAATGTGCATGGTTGCAAATGGCTTGTTACCGAGTGCATGCATGCATGTGCGTGTGTGTGTGTGTGTGTGTGTGTATGTAGTCAGTGGCGTTGACATGATTGTGTGTGATCAGGGTAGCCGCAGGGGTCGCTTGCTTTTCTTTGTGAGCGGATTCAGGGATGCTGGCATTTGTCTTCTTTCTGCTCTCCTGTGACATGTTTTATGACTTCTTGTTAAAATGTCACTCACTAAGGCTGGACTGTAAAATGTCCCTGTGCGGGAGCTTAGCGTGTGAACAATAGAACGCAGCGGTGTGATAAAACCTGGTAAAGCACACAGCTGTGAAGGCAAGGCTGCAGGATGGGTGAGATAATGCTGAGCTCTCTTCTGACAGCCCCCTTCCAGGTACAATTTGTTTCAGTACCATATAAAATTGGACTGAATTTTGACAGCCCAGTGGCCCGGATCAATACCTTGGCCGTCCGTGAGGGGAAACAATATTGCTCTTGTAAACAAGAGGATATGCTACACTGACAATGAGTGCACTTGTTTAGCGGAAGAACAAGCAGCTAATGGTAAACAAAGCACCTGAGAAAAGAGGAGAATCCTGTGTTTGAGGCGTTCAAACGTTGCATCTCTGAATCGTTTCAGACAGAAATAGCTGAAATGCAAATGGTTTAGCACCTAATATTCTCTGCAGCTTCTCAACTAATTACTGCTCCATAATTACACTTTCTATCTAAACACATAATTATGAAATCAAAGGCAGTCATGAGTGGTGGCGACCTTAAAGGGGCCATGTTATACTTCTTTTTCACAAGTTAACACGGTTCCCTGGAGCCTTAATAAAATGTATCTGACATGCTTTGGCCAAAATACCACAAGGATCAAGCACCAGAGCAGCCCTCTCATCCTGTCTAAACAGCCCTCTTCAGAACGGTTGGTTTGAGCGCCTGTCCCGCCCACCTCACCCCCCCCCCTCTTCTGCAGGGGTGTACTGGCTACCATGGCAACTGTTGAGTGTTACTCGAGCATTACTTGCACGAGTTTGACCGTGGGATCATTTGTGTTTATTGGTCCCAAACAGCCAGAGAGCAACGGCAGGCACCGACTAGTCCCCAAACCAGATCAGTGATGTTACTGAATCTCAGCCTGAATGAACCCACAATGAACCTAGATTTTGCCTAAACGGATCAAATTGATGCTGAAATAAATACATCATTATGTCGATTTGTAAAAAGTCTGAATTCATGCTTTCTCGGGTCTGTCCGCAAGGTGGCAAGCAAACAACTTTTAAAATGCTTGTCTTCTGAATGGAGTTCAGGGATATGCCAACATTTTAGCTGCTCCATCCACGCTCAAATAATATCATCTAAAGGCCTAAATACAACCGCGACATTATTATTTATACACATAGATATCTACATACTGTGTAATTTTAAAATTAACTGAGCTCCAGCTAGGTTGAGAGGTGATTTTGAAGATAAATCCACTTAATCTCAAAAGTCCAAAACTCCTCCCGCTGGTAAACTGCTCAGGATCAGAGCAGAATCAGGTCTTTATTCCTTCAGAAGATGAGACAGCAGCTGCAGCAGCACTGCAGGACTCTCCGTCTCTCTCCTCCAGAGTTGGCCGGCGCTCAGCAGTCGTCTGTCAGCAAGTGGCGTCCCTGTCCGCCAGTCCAGCCCCGCGATACACACAAATTTTTCGCCCTTAGCTTAGCTTATTTAGCCGGGTCCCAGCCGGTGCTTGCGAGAAAAACACAGCCAACCTCAGGAAATTTAGTGGGTGGAGACTCAGATAGAGGCACAGATGGGAGGTGGTATAATTTCAATGAAGCCCCAAGTGATGTAAGAAGGGGCATCAAATCTGAATGGCTTGTTGAATCACAAGAATACAGAGCAAGCCAGCTCACACCAAACTGACTGGTTTGTCTTATTTCACAGTTTGTGTGTTAGTAGCCACATCAGAGACCCAAATATATACGCACAAGCAAGTGAGTTTTTCATAATATGGCCCCTTTAAAAGCCTTGATTAAATTAAAGCTCAGGCATTGCCTCTTACTATAACCTGCATGTTTTAGCTTTCAAGACTTCATCACAACCTGATGTTGTTGTTTTGTTGAACACTGTGATCTCTACCCAAACACCACCAGCAGAAGATAATACCAAAAACACCCCGAGGGTGCTCTTTCACTCTGTTTTTGTCCGGTAAACAGAAGGATATAAATTTAGGTGACTTCCAACGGGCAACCCAAAAAGTCAATAAGGACAGTTTCTGTGTTGGAGGTTGCATCCCAGAATATTTTTACAGGGGAGGAAAGTGCTTTCAGAAGGTTTTGTGGTGGAGGTGGTGAACTGAATATAGAAAGTGGCCTCACAGAAAATATAAGAAACTTTATCAATCATTTATTAATTCATTGCTTCTCTGTATCTGTAGAGCAGTAGTTGGAGTTGTTTTAAACAATAATATACTTTACACCATTCAGAGCTTCGGAGTTGCATGTGCGTTGCACAATGAAATAATCATTCATCTGATGGATTAAGTGAACGTAGCTGTAGAGAAGAGAAATGAGTCTGCTGAACCCTCGCAGCTGAATTGTCTTGCTTGAGCAGTGCTGAGGTTCAGTTTATGGCGATAATGCTGCCTTTGCGATAAAACGCTGGGTGCTCTTCATTTTTCTTATTATCAGTTGAGCTATAATGCATCATGAGGCCACTGGCGTCTGACCATGCGGGTCCCAAATGTCAGGACTCGGTTGATTCAACAGAGTCAAAGTGATGGATGCATCATTTCTTCATGCTGACTTGTTGTTTGCTGCCATCATTCAGGGCCCAAGGCCAAAGGTCAGGTCAAACCAAGGTCCTGACCCCCCCAAAGAAATCTGATGTGGTGGCATTTTTTACAGTATGAGGGGCTTACAGGGCAAGATTTGATGTTTAATTGAAGAAGAAACTTGGAATTGATGTGAGAAATTCATTATTCACGTTCCTGCCTAGAGTTAGATGAAAAGATCAATATCACTCTCATGTCTGTATGACATGAAGCTGGAGAGAGTAGCTGCATAGCTTAGCTAATTTAGTTTAATGTAAGCACTGCAGACAGCTTGCCTGGTTAATCTAAACATACAGTATAACATGTTAATTAGTAAGCTTTAGAGGCACTGGTAAGCAGATTTTTTGCATAATTTGGACAGAGCCAGGTTAGCAGTTTCCAGTCTTTAAACTAAGCTAAGCTAACCAGCTGCGGTCTTCAGCTTCATATTACAGACATGAGAGCTCATGCTGTCAATCTTCTCTTCAAACTCTCGGCAGGAAAGTGGAGAAGCGTATTCCCCATAATGTTCCTGTAACAGGTTACCTCTGTGATATTGGTCTGAATAAATTTCTTAAATCTATCCCAAGTTTCATGGAAAACATCTGCATTTTAGAAAATTTGTTTACTCTCTTTCTTGCTGAGAGTTAGATGAGAAGATAGATACAGTATCACTGTCATATCTGTACGGTAAATATGAAGCCACCAGTAGCAGCTAACTTAGCTTAGCACAAAGACTGGAAGCAGGGGAAACAGCTAGCCTATTAGCTTGCTAGACTGTTTCTGGGCTGGGACCAGTAACTTCCAAGAGTCTCTGCTTGTACAAATTATCTGCAAATTGTCATTTTTTACACGTTGGCGTTGGTACAAACTAAGCAAACAAGATATTGCATGTTAATTTCTGAGCTTTAGAGGTGTTGTTTACAGTATTTACGCGAAGTTAAGCTAACCAGCTGCTGGCTGTAGCTTCATATTGACTGTATACACATGAAAGTAATATCAATGGTTTAACTCTCAGCAAGAAAGCAAATAAGCATGTTTCCCAAAACATCCAAATAAAAATACTACTTCTACTACCAAAAACAACATTAATAATGCATATAAATATTATGCAATGTATACATATTTATTGCCTGACTCTGTTATTTAAACAAACTGTATTAAATATCAATTGCCCCCACAGCCTCTGGTAAGCAATCTAACATTTTAATAGGCTCTTTAGATTGTGACAAAACATATTACCATTTCAATTATGTTTCTCCCACATATTATTCCTGATCCTAAACAGAGACATTAAGAAGCTATAATGTCTTCCCACTCCATCCACATCACTCACCTCCTCTCTGTGCACATGACAGGCTTGCCAGTAGTCATATTTATTCGTCATGATTTACAATGCAATATTTCAGGGCAATGGAGCATTTTAAGTGGAGCAAAAGCTTTCATCAAGCAATACCGGGCGCTTATAACTTGTGTGTGTAATGGATGTCGCACATCCATTTAAAATCCCTGGTGATGAAAATACTGGGACTGAAAATGAGCTTAAGCTATTTTCACAGGGCCAGTTTGCAGCACTGCTAGTTTTATTGTGATACCTCTTGAAATTAAAACATCCATATAGTGGCACGCAGGAAACATGGGCCAAATCGATAAAGGTTCTCCACCCGTGTAATGTCGTAAATTATCCGCCTTTATTATTTGATAACAACATGCAGTCCACCTGCTCTGCCAGTCTCATGAGTTCAGCTGCTATATGGATTTTCTTTTCCTCCAGATCTCATATAAAACAAATCATAAGACTTCATACTGGATATAATATTTATAGCTCTCTATGTGGTAAAAATTCATTAGCTACAGAATGATAGGGTGACTCTCTGAGACAAGGCTGTGCCGGATGATGGATCAGGCAGGATGCAGATGTACTGCAGGTCAGACAGGTGGCTGGGGGAATGGCATGTTATCACACTGACTTGGGCTCCTGAGGTGATCGAGGGCAAGGATGAGGTGACTCAAGTTCAGCTGTTGATGACACCAGAACTAAGGAACAAGATCTGTGCCTGTCACTGCTGTGATGTCCAAACTGAACCGAATGCCTGAAGCAAAGATGAGGCTGAACAGGTTGGGTGTAACCTGAATTATGCCCCATGTGTTTATCTTGGAGTAAGTCCATATTGGACGATTCTGCACCTCATGATATACATCCAGTGTCAACATTACTGCCAATGCAGGAAGTAATGTGCCTTATATCAGTTTAGATCTTTGTTGTCCTATAAGCAGCCAGATAGGACTGACAAAAAGTAACCTGGAACCAGCCCAATCATTATAAAAGTAGCACAATTTTTACATATATTAATCTTATTTCCCCTGGTCTTCTGTTTTATCAGTGCAATTAGGCGGTATAATTAATCATATGATTGCAGAGTTGGTCGTGTAAAGATTAAAACACTGTGCATTGACAATATAACTCTGTATCAATTAAATGTGGGTTTAATTACACTGAACGTCAGTCTTTGGCTAATGTGAGGCGTCCATATTTGTTTGCTTTTCAGGAACTTCCATATTATTAAGTGCCAAGTCAGATTTATCAGAGGTTTCAAGGAAAAAAATCATAATTGCAACCTGAATGTTGACGTGAACACTATTTACACATCAGAAACTTGTAATTAAGATAGGTCTGATACGACAGGAACACAGCATCAGCCAACTGAACTCACAATGCAGTGTCAGTCTCATTCTACTCAGATTATTGGAGGGACCAGTTTGTTGGAATATTGCCAGTAGAAACCAAACCAAAATGGTACAAAAAGTAGCAGCCTGCCCAAAACAATATTTACTCAACAGATTAAATAAGAAGCAGCCAAATTGGGTGGGAAACCTCCCAATCTGGTATAAAAACATAAACACAGTAAAAACGCAATCAGACAATTGAATACATTAAAAGTGCTGGTGCTATGCATGCAATTCATAATAAAATAAATTATGTTAAAAGCAAGGAAATCAGCAATAAAGTGAGGAACCAAGAGGCAATTATAATGTGTTAGAATAAAGAGTACTTATGTCACATGGGTTAAATGAAAAATTGAACCTGTTGCACTTAATATTTGAGGGGAGGGTGTCAAATCCCTCAAAGAGAGGACAGTCTGGATTTAGCTTTCTGTGTGATTTGTCTGACAGAGAAGGCTGTTGGTTCCTGATGTAGGTTTGTATTTAACAGAGGCGGATTATAACACCCTGTTCACACATAAGGACTCAAAGAAGCAGCTTTGTCTTGCCTCTCAGTAGCTGAAGCTTGTGGGTGTGTCAGTGTGAAACATGTTATTTACATACTCAGCTGTGGTTGGACAGTTATTTTCTGCTGTTGCCATTATCCTGGCACACAATGAAGTAGTTAAAAAGGACCAGTGTGTAAGATTTATTGGTATCTAGCGGTGAGGTTGCAGATTGCTACCAACTGAATAGCCCTTCCCCTCACCCTCCTCTTCAAAACGTGTAGAAGAACCTACAGTGGCTGCAAAACATGCAAAACTCTCTAGAGCCAGTGTTTGGTTCTTCTGTTCTGGGCTACTGTAGAAACATGGCGGTGCAACTTGGCGGAGATATAAAGGGTTCATTCTAAGGTAACGAAAACACAACGTTTCTTATTTTCGTGGGATTATGCACTAATTAAAAACATACTTTTGAGTTTTATATTCCATTTCTGCCAAGTCCGTTCCGCTAGATGCCACTAATTTCTACACACTGCACCTTTAATTTCCAATTTAAAGTTATATAACATTGAATTGGGAGTCCATTAACTGTGACTATCAGCTTTTCCCACATTTATTTGAAATGCTTTCACACAGTTGAGCTGGGAGATAAGACTCGGTTTATACTCAATCAGAACTAATTTGTACAGCGTCTCTCCTGGAAGATGTTTATAATGTTGCACATGAAATAGTTAATAATAGAGCAAGAGAGACAAGTTCAAACCCAGGGGGCTCCTTTCTCACCTCTGCACAGCTGGCCAGTCACAGTGTGAAGTCAAGTCAGTTTAATACAGCCCAGTATCACAAATCACAAATGTGCCTCAGGGGGGCTTTACAGTCTCTACAGCAATACAACACCCTCCATCTTTAGACCCTTGATTCGGATAAGGAATCTGAACCTTTTAACTGGGGAAAAGATGAAAGAAACCTCAGGAAGAGCATCAGGGATCCCTCTTCCTGGACGGATAATAGATGTGTGTACAGAAATTGGTGTGAATGTCAGACAGTTGGTTTCGGAAAGTTACAGAAACGCAGTCGCCCCTAATCTGATGTCTGAATAGAGTTGGTTTCCGAAGCTATTCGACCGTTCGACGAGCAGTTCTGACGGAGTGTACTCGCCCCTTCACAGCTCAGCTGCTCACAGCTGTGCTCTGTTTCCCGAGGGAATCAAAACAACCCATGATTGGTCTTCGGGTTGTCACTCCCGCATGTCAGAAGAAATTTGTTTAAAATCGAATCTTTCTCAACTTCTTCAGGTTGTGTCGCCTGGAGAGTTTTGAGTCTTCAATCGTGCTTAGGCGCCAGGAAGTTATTTGGAGGTCACGCTCACATTTTTTATTGTGAGTGGCAGCCTGCGGCGCCTCTAGCGTTTGAGTCTGTATGCGTTCAGGTGTGAAGGCTGGCGTGAATGATGGGCGTGTAGCATGTCTGATTTTCATGCAGGTAACTGGACCTCCAGTTGCATTTCTATTAACGGTTATTCTTAACCACACTCTACTTGCAGATGTTATCAAAAGCAGCAACATTGACAGTACAGACATTCTTATCTGGTGTTGGTTTGTCTTGAGACAAAGAGTACATGTTGTTTAAAATGTCCTTTATATTATCTATCTTTATCTTTATATTGATGTGTAGATTGTTATAAAAGCAGATTTCAGTCTGTACTTACAACATGATTTATGGAAGATGACAAAACATCTCTGTACACTTCACTAACTGCTGTTTAGAAGACAGTTTATGAATATGCAATATGATTTTTTTTTTTTTTTTTTTACTCCCTGAGGATGGAGATGAAGATTTCCCACCAGTCACATAGCTGATGCTTTTTTTATTTTGGGTAAACAGGACAAATCTAATCTACAAATAAAGTCTGTGGCGTCTCAGTTGGATTGATTTTGACATGATGAGGGTGTTCATCACATAAAAGTCTTTCTTGGCACAGCTTGAAATACTCAGTCAGTACTTTATACTTCATGTGAATTTCAAGCATATTTCTAAGTAGAAGTGAAGATAACTTGATTAACCACACTTGTTTTACTCTTGTATTTACACATGTACAAGAATATTTGACAAAATTTGTATATCAGTAATAACTAACTTAGTTTAAAGTTTTAAAATGTCTGCTCTTTCTAAAGCAGAGTTTGATATATTAGTTTAGATGAAAAAGCATTTTTGTGTCCAGTGATGAAAATGATTCCCTCTAAAAAAGGATGGGTGTGCTCATTTGAAAATATAAAATACATCAAAATGTTTTAAATTCTTTGTTTTACATATTTTAAATCTCATTTTTTATTCAGAAGGTGTTGCAAAAATATTGGTTTTACAGTGTAAAAACCCTGTTAAATTACATTTATTAGTAGAAATAAGACAAAGACTTTGAGATACATTATTTAATTTGATGCTATAATGTATGTATATTTGTGGTTTGCCTCAGGAAAGTCCCACTGTAGTTTAAGTGTTAATGAGTACTAGATTGATTTGGCAGTATATCTCTCACTGGTTCACACAGACTG
Source organism: Thunnus thynnus (assembly GCF_963924715.1). Classification (NCBI taxonomy): domain Eukaryota; kingdom Metazoa; phylum Chordata; class Actinopteri; order Scombriformes; family Scombridae; genus Thunnus; species Thunnus thynnus. The sequence goes on along the minus strand of NC_089522.1, from coordinate 27,855,682 downwards.
CAACAAAAATGCAAATGCGTTAACATCTCCCACTCAGAATCTTCTTTCTATTTTTGAATGTTTATTTTCTCTTAAAACCAGGAGAGATGCAGGCCTGTGAAGCTTTGCAATCTATTTAAATATTTGCTCTCTGCACACGGCCCCCATGAGTAAAGGCAACCTGGTGTGCTGAAAGCTGTGCGACAGAGATAGGGGCTCCTGGTCAACAAGCAGGTTAATTGTCTGATAGGACCAGATGGTAATACTGGACTGAACTTCACAGTCACAGCCCGGTGGGACACTCCCCCCATGGCTTCTGATTGGCTGCAGAACACAGCAATCAAATGACATTTGACACCGAGGAGGTCAAAATGTATTGGCTTTTGGAATGAGTTTAATATTTTAAACTTTCCTGGATAGATGACAGCAGTTTTTTGAAACGTTTTGGAGGATTAGAAGATGAGACGAGAGGCCGCACTTTGATTAACTTCACACTTGTGGAGGAGATAACAGCTTTCTGAGAGTCTCTCCTGTGTGGATTATTGAGTGAGAGTGCTGGCACATTGTATGAACCCTGTGATGCCCATTAGCAAACTCAAATCATTACGCAGTGAGACAGCGATAATATCAGCTTGAGAGGCTTTTTCGCATGATAAAAAAAAATTAATTTGAGTTGATTGATTTGAGTTGAGTTGATTTCAAGTTGATATCTTTAAACTGTCAGTGGGAATCAGTCAAAACAATAAGTCATCCAAATCAAAAGACAAAATACATCATTGGGTCCAGCTCTCCAGAATGACACATAGAAGCGTTTTTTGATGCCCATATTGGAAGTAATCAGCCGGACGACATAATTTGTGCTTTCTAAAAACAAATCACTGTCAAAAAATAAATATGTTTTATGATGTGAAAACACTGTGTTTAAGGTCTGATGAAGTTTAGGCACAAAAAACACTTGATGGGGTTTAGAAAAAGATCGTTTGGGTTCAAATAAGTACTTCAATGAAGTTAGTGGACCTTCGTTGTCATGTTTTTTTTTTTAAAAAACAGTGTTGACTTGCGGTTGGAAACACAGAAACAAATAATCTCCCATCTGATATTTTCTACCCATCCAACCTTCTTCCTACCCAGACTTTGTCGCTCTATAATAACATCTGATAGGGACAGTCTTGTCAGAAAGATGATCATTAAATACAATTATGATGATTAAAGATCCCCTTCAGACATGTTTTTATAATAATACAGTATATAAAATCACTGGGCTTTGAATAATAATCTGTATTAGATACAATTATCCCGCGAAAAAATTAAATTACCTAGTCAAAAATTATTTAAATGGCATCCCCTTCTCTCTCTCTCTCCAGAATCTATAAATATGTAAATATTCTTCATTTCAGTTTTACTGCTGGACACAAGATGTCTCCTAGTTCACTGAGTCCACTCTCAGTGTTTGTGCACTGGAGGCTTCAAGTATCCACATCACACTTGTGTAAAGTTGCATATTTGACCACGACTGGCTCCAAACTAGTTGTGATGTCATAAATCATGCTTGTTGCTACACGCGTTAAACTGAGATTTAAAGCGAGCTCAGAGAAACTTTCCCTCCTCAGCAGATGAATTTGAAAACAGCCTTCTAGTTTCAAACTCTGTATGTACGTCATGTACAGCTACACATGAAGTGACAATAAGCAAAACACATTTTTGAGTGGAGTGAAGTTTTAATGCTTAAGTTATGGATGTCCTTAGTTAGGAATCATGAACTTTTAGTAAAGAAATACAGATTTAAGGCTCAATATTGCACCAGAATGGCAGAGAGATCCATATGATAAGCTGTTTTTGTGCCATAAACCACAGAAAAGGAAACCTCCTTTTCAGTCCAGAGTGCAAAATTATCTATATGTGTCCAACGATCTTGTCAGCGTTCTGGATTTTAACAAGGACGTGGATGGTTTTACACAGAAAAGTGTGAGGGGGGGCTTCAATGATCTTAACCAGCGCTGCCCATTGATGGTGTCGGAAACAGACACAGATCATTTATCACTAATTTTGTGTAGTCTTACTGTAGTTAGTGTCATTACTGCTAGTAGCTGCTGAATCTCTGGAATTTATGTTAGCTAGCTGGAGACAACAGATGTACATCGGATTGATTTGTCATGTGGGAGTAGCAGGAATGGACTCAAATGCAGAGAACGACACGTAGAGATCGAAGGGTTGACGAAAAATCCTCTTTGGAACAGTCAGGACAGAACAGGGCAAACAGAAAAAATGATCCAACAAGGACTGAACAGAAAACCAGGACTTCAAAAGTAACTGAACTGACGAGGAGATGACGTGCAGGTGGGGAGATGGGTAGAGAACAGACAGGAAGCCGATTGGCTGGGAAAACACAGGGAGCTGAGCAGGGCTGATGAAGCTAACACAGGGCAGGTGAGGGGAAGACACAGAGCAGGGCAGGGCTAACGAGGGTAATGCAGGGCAGGTGAGAGGAGGAGAACATGAACACAGGAGGAGAACACCGGAGGGTTGTACTACGAAGCAAGTTCAACATACCCCGGCTTTCTTTGTGTGAGCTGGCTCGATAAACCCTAAACTTGCGATCAGAGATAAGTGTTATCACGATGGTGGATATGAACTTTCTGCCTCAGACTGCTGTGCACGTCCCCATAAAAGGGGGTGTTTGGCGCATCATTTGACTCTTTTTCTGCACAAAATGGACCAATCATGTGCCACTTACTTCAGTCAGGAGGAACAGATCATTATAACGGAGAGATGTGAATAATATAAATATATTATCACAGCAAAATAAGGCAAATAAGGCGAGAGAGGAATGCTGGCAGAAAATTGCTGATGTAAATTGGTTCATTAAAAAAACAAATTCATTAATTTATTAATTTCGTAAATTGTTTATATACTTATTTGACCACTCAATGCACTCTCCGTGCCTCCCACATCCAAAGCTCTTAAACTTTAAACCTTAATGCAGCAGATTTAAACATTATACTCAAGAAGTGCATTCAGATCTGACTCTGTCCCATAATGAAGGATAAGTGGAAATCACTTTAGATTCTGGCCGAATCAAAGTGAAATTAATATTGTAGATTGAATATTATCTGAGATAAATACCAATAATTAATCTTTTCTTGTTCTGTTATTTCTTCATTAGTTTTTTTGTTTGTTTTTTTGTTTTTTATTTGAAATACAATTTGATATATTGTAACAAAATCCCATCCCGCAAGTAACCCTAAACTCTTGCACCATTACAAAATTACAATATGACATATCAAATCAATGGTAAGTATGATAAAAGACGAATCAATTTTCTACTTGGTGTCTAATAGCTGCAGTACCAGCAGTGTTAAACGGACTTTGCAGCAAATCAGGTAGTTAGTGAAAAGATGGTGCTTTTTATTGCCGATTTAAGCCGAAACTCGGAACATAACCTGCTGCGGACCAGGTTAAGTTTGCGGTGTAAGTTACCATGGTGATGTAGCCTGGCATTACGCTCAACATACCTCGCTAACCCACTAATCTCGCTTCATAGTAGCTACACCCCTAGGGAAACCAGAAAATGAAAAACACAATACACCAAACCACAACCCAGCACGAACCAAACCATCCCAGAACCACAACACTGTAAACTAACTAATAACACAGTTCTCTAAACCACCACGCAAATCATAACAAGCAAAACCATATGACCGGAAGGACTGACAACAGAAGTGAAACATAGAAAACCCAAAAGAACACAAAAAAGTCCAGAGAAACAAACAAAGTCCAGGCACGATGTGACAGATATATGAAATTCAAAATGTATAATGTCTGGGACCATTTTAAACTCGAGTTGAAGCAGCTTTTGAGTGATTTGGTAGAGTTTGTATCATTGTTTGTGTATTTTCTTGTTGTGTTTTGTGTATTTGTATAAAGGCTGATCTAGCGACGTGCAATGCAAACTGCCTTAGGTTATAAATGTTGTGGATATGTGGCATCGGCCTAAACATTAAATAAATAAATAAGTACTTTTTGGAAAGTCTTAGAATGTTGCAGATGCTTTTATCCAAAGCGACGTACACATGTGAGTAAATACAACACAAGCTAGGATCTAGTCAGGAGAGAACAACAAGAGTAAGTAAGAGGTGTTTGTGAAAGAGCCAGGTCTTAATCTTTTCCTCAATGAGAAACAAAGTTTTTAAAAGAAAAACACTTTACAGGCTTTTAGTGAACAATCCTTTTGGATTTTCACAACAAAGCAACAAATAGAGGGCGTGACCTGCGTCGACTGACCCACTTATCGAAAATCAGAGAGTGAAACCAGGAAGTGCTCTGCCCCAACAAAGCCTAATCACAGCCTAAATCCAAATCACATTCAGAAACAAAGATTCAAAAACACTTACCGACTGACTGCTATCCTCTATGTTCTAGATCAGAGCTCGTTCTATGCAACATATAAATTTACCATTTTTACCAAACTTGGTTTCCAGCAGTTGTGGCAGTGAGTTTTCTGCCCTCGTCCTTCTCGATTGTTTGGACATCCATTTATTGGACAGTCCTTTAAAAGCACAAACACTGACATATTCAGCATGTACAACATAAAATACAATGCAGCACATAATACATTTCTAATTAACAAAGGCGTTCATCCATAACACTCCTTGAAGCTGTTGCTACGTGCTGAAAATTGTACAAGCACTCTGAAGTATTTTACAGGTTTATTTCATATTTATAGTGATTATAAGGATGAGTAAAGCTGTTTGTTATTTTGCATTTCAGACACAACATGTATCCTTAGTTTACCTGCATCCCTCAGCTGTCTCTGAGATTTCGCCCATGACAGTCTGCTGGACGAAACAGCTCTGTCGCACATTCTGGCAAAACAGAGATAGTAAAGAAAACAACCAGCTCTCACAGAAAGCTCTAAAATATTTGAACATATTTCCACTTGACAGTATATCTCGGCCTTGTAAGTTGGAACTGTCAACTCTACATGATTCAGCTGAGAAACAAGGGCAAATGGTTTAAGGTGGATATTGCATGTCCCGAAACTTTTCTGTGCCGTTGTATTTGATGTAGTACCCAATATACATTTTTTTCTCTAAAGGCTATTGAGTTCACATAATGGAAAAACGTTATCTATTGTCTCTTTACAGGTTCTGTACCCTTTTATCTATTTGGCCAACAAAGCAGGGTGCACTGAGTTCACTCTGTAATGAAATACATTTAGTAAGCTGGAGGAAACATTATCCATTCCTGCAACTTTGAGTGTTTACTGACCATTTTAATCATTAAAACCTGTTATGCTGCCTAATGCTAGACACAAATGAATCCAAATTAAAGCACTGGATAATGAGTAAAAGGTTTCTAAATATTTTAAGTAAGGATAATTACCAAGACATCCTTTTGTTGCGCCCCAATTTAAAGAATTTCTCCATTAATACATCTTTCTTGGTGTGGAGTGAAAAGTGTGATGTTTTTCTCCACAGCCTCAAAATCTTCACACCTCCCGGCTGATCTTCTGGGGTCTAAACTCCTCTTCGCATGTGGTGGAGGGGATATGGGGGATTATGGGATTTTCTGATTGCACTGAAAAAGACACCATGGGATACAGAAATCCAAAAATGGCTGAGGTACCCACATCAAGATTAGAGCGTATTATTTACCCCCCCCACCCTTAGGGAAAGAAGACAGGGAGGCCTCTACACTGACAACCCCCTCTCGCTTGTGAGACAAGTGTGTTCGGAAAAACATTTTACAATTTAAGGAGATTGTAGAAAACTACAAAGCCTAAACAGTCATGGAAAGTCTCTGTACGTTTCCAATTTCATGGTATGTAATTGATTGTTGTCTAAAAATGTACTTTACCTTTTCCTGAACCAGTTTAATTTTCTCTGGAAATTGTAACCATTAACATCACATCAACTGCACATAAACCTCTTACACTTAATATTTAGGCTGAAATTACTTTTGAATCTTCTGCAATTTATTCAGTACAACCGATGCACAACCCGAGTGCAAAAAAAAAGAAATATGTGGGTGAACTTGATACACTTGACAATTTTTGAGAAGAAAGATATTAATTTGCCGGGTAAATTAAACAAAATCTGTCATAGGGAACTAAAATCAAATCTCAAGAGACAGGACATTCTCGTTTGCTAACCTACATTCACATATTTTTTTGCAGCTCTTCTCTTTTTTCCTGCGGAAATATCAGATGTCACGGCCATTTGTGACAGGCAGACAGTATGAGTAATTGTTGACTACGTGGCACAGACAGACAGAACCAGCACTCACCACCATCCTCAGACATTCGCCTTTAGGTAAATGAGGCCGGCAGCACGACACACAGCAGTCATTCGCACTTGCTATATCACTAAGGGTAGTTAGGGACTGTATGAAACTGGGATGGGGAGGGGTGGTGGATCTTATGTTTCCCTTAGTTATTAATATTTATTTTGCACCTTGTCTCAGAAAAAAACTGCAAAACCATCCTCCAACAATTGGTTCAACTCATATCACCATTAATAACTAAAAGAGGTGAAGCACAAAGAATTTAAAGGATATAGTTGGTGATTTTCTATATTTTTCTTACTGTCAACAAATTTCATGAGCCAAGTATTGTGTGTGTATCTAAATCCTGATATATCTTATTCCTCTGTGCTGTTGACCTCCGTTGTTGTCCAAAAACTATTAAAAACACATCAGTGAGCCTCATGGATGACATGTCCCTTCATCATGAAGACTTTGGGAATGTTAGTCCGTTAAAAACAGCTCCAGAGACTAATAACAGTGGTGACATTTTCAGTCTCAAGAGAGTAGTTCTGTGTAAGGCAGATGCCATTGAGCATGTGCGGGAATGCTTTGTTAGCTTGTTGTGCTACATATTGACTTTGTACTACATTGTAAATTTCTCAAAGAACTTGAGGAACTTACCTTAATAGAACAATAATTTTCACATAGCTACCGTTTGAACATAAATATTATTAGCAATTGCCAAATTTATGGAAAACATAGCAAAATGGTGAATATTCTAGTCACTCTATTTTTTAAATTAAGAGCTGCTAAATAAACAGTTATTGCTGCCACCGAATGACTAAACTGTATGATAATATGGACTAATGTTATATGACACATTTAACATCTTTTTTTCATCACTGTGAAGCTGGGAATGACTGTCAGTAAAAATGAATCAATTATACTCATGAAGATCCAGTGTATTCTTTTTTGCTCATAATTGACATATTAAACTATAAACTATCAATTGATTGTGATGGGCAAACAGAGACGGGACTGTTGTATACTAATGGCCTAGTCACACACTAAAGGCCTCATTTATAACTATTTTGGTTCTTCTTCTTCTTCTTTTGGCTGTTCCCATTAGGGGTTGCCACAGTGGAACATCCATTTCCATCTCTTCCTGTCCTCTTCATCTTCCTCTGCTGTTGCCCCACCTACCTGCATGTCTTCCCTCACCATCTCCAGCATCCCTCTCCCAATATAACCAGCATCTCTCCTCCGCATGTCCAAACCTTCAGAAAAAAAAAAAAAGGATTCTTCTTATTTCGATCGTTGCTGTTTTGCAGGATGTTGTAAATCTCACTGATGTTTTTTTGGCCAGCGTTCCTGGGGGGTTGAAGAAAGAGCTGGTCCGGTTATTTGAGGGTTGTACTGTACTGCTCTCGAAACATGCAGGAACTTTCAGATACAGCAAGCATCATAGTCCACGGAGACCTCTGCCTGATCTCATCTGTCAACCTGTCCATCACCATTGCAACACAAAGAAAGGGCTCAGAGCAGATCCCGGATGTAATCCCACCTCCACCTTTTAACTTTCTCTCGATCCACAAAAACACAATGCAACTCCTTCTGACCTTCTCTAGACTTCTCCGTCGACATTCACAAAGCAAACATCACATCTGCACTGCTCTTTCCTGGCATGAAACCATACTGATACTCACTAATCATCACCTCTCCTCTCACCCTAGCTTCCACTGCTCTTTCCGGAAACTTCATGCTGTGGCTGATCGACTTTATACTTTTGTTGTAGCTTTTATTCTTGAAAATCAGCACCAGTACACTTCTTCTCAACTCCTCAGGCATCCTCTCATTTTCCAAGATTGTGTCAAACAATCTGGTTAAGAACTCTACTGCCATCTCTCCGAAACACTTCTCATCTTCTTCATAGCTGCCCTCACTTCCTCCATGCTAATCCTAATCTGCTGCACTTCCTGATTCACTATCACCACACCATCAAACTCTCTCTCTCTCTCTCATTTTCTTCATTCATCAGCCCCTCAAAGTAATCCTTCCATCACCAAGTCTCCTTGTCTTCCTTCCTCTGTCCGGATGACACACTAAGTACCTTCCCAGCTGTCTCCTTCACCACTTCTGCAGTAGTTATCCAACCATCCGGCAACTCTTCACTACTGCCAGGCGCCTGTCTTAACTCCTCCCTGAACGCCTCACAACAGTCCTCCTTGATCCTTGGTTCTGCCTTCATTCTCTTCCTCTTCTTGGTCTCCAAAGTCATCCTACAGACCACCAACCGATGCTGCCTGGCTACTCCCCTGCCACCACCCTGCAGTCTCCAATCTCTTTCAGAATTCACCTCCTTCACTCATATGCTTCCTCCCTCTTCTTGAAATACTATTTTATTATATTATATATTATATATATTATAGTTATAACAATTTATAACAGTTTTAGTTTTAGTTTTTTTTAAGTAAATCTCGCAAGAAAACATTTAAATGGTAGGGTGAGAAAGCAAATTAAAAGAGATTCCCTAAAGCAAAAAGAACAATTACATAACGCTGCCCTTTTCTGCCCTCCACCTCTCCACTATTTTAACTTTTGTACAGCCCCTTAAATGACTATAAAATCGCGGCTTTCACCTCGGTGAAATTAAGCCTGTAGTTTGTCCTTCAGACTGCAGCATGTGTAAAGTAACTACAAACAGTATTTTGATGTCTCTATGACCTTTTGAGTATTAATTTCACTGAGGTGAAGATGAGTCAATTCATAACAGCAAACAGAGCGAGTACCTGTTCTCTCTAATGACCGAGTTACTATGGAAACCAGGTAAGATTTGAAAGCATTTGACGAAAAAAAAGAAAAAAAAGCCTCAGGCTTCACTTTGCTCTATGACTTCACTTCAGAACAAACCTTAGTTGAATTAGATAATATCTAGCCAGGCCCTGTTTTGGTAAGCATGAGTAAGAAACTCATCAAAGATCGGACTGAAACATGCAAAGTGGCAACGTGGAGAGTCGCCACCAGTTGCTCGATGTGATCCAGCTTGTGTGAAAAGGGTAAGCATGCCACAATGTTTTTAGAGCAACGGAGCTGTCAGTGCATTCACGCAAGTCACCCAGCTCAGAGGTCAACACCGTTTCATTTTTTAAAAATTAAATACCCGCCCTCCCACTTACTGTCTTGCCCTTTGCCCCCTGGCCTAACACCCAGCCTGAAGGAGCTTTACAGTGAGATTGATTCGGCCTCTGAAGTACTGATTGTGAGAGGTGATTTCAGCATGAAAGGACCCGAAAAGACCCTCTTGATTGACGGCAGGATAGTGATAGTCCACTGCTCCCATGGTGTGGGTGCGATCATTAATAGTGTGCTAAACCCTGAGGTCAGGCTGGTCTCATGCTGTCAGGAGAGGTTGTGTCTGGAGAGAATATGTTCACACAGCTCTGCTCCATTACCCATCCATCTTGAGAGGAAGAACAATGGCTTTCCTATCACTCTCTATTTCTCTTCTATTCACGCCCAGGCTCTCTGTCTCTGTGTCTCACTGTGCTGCTGCATCATTAGCTCTCTGCATACAGCATGTCTCATCCTCTCAACACTAGAAGGTAATAGAGAGATTGAGAAATTAGTAGCATTTCAGATTCAATACTTCTATCTTTGCAGTCATCATGGTAAAAGTTACTTACATCATCTGACAAGAGCGTACAGGCATTGCAGCGCTGTGGTTCTCTCATTAACCTTTTCACACTGAACTTCACCGGTGACAGGTGCATTATTCAGACCCAGCAGCCGCTGTTCTTATCATGGAAACCATCAAAATGTAGTTCACCAGTCGAGAAAAAAAAAATGGTTTCTATTTCTTTTTATATCTTTATCAGTTAAAGTATCTGTCATGTCAAGTGCAAAAGTTTAAAAAATGACAGTCAGCGGTACGGCAGTGTAATTTCCCAGATGTGATGTGAACAAAAGGTCATTAAGAAACAGTCCAACTCCTCTTGGCTGCCAGTCTGCTCACATACGCTCATTACTGTTGTTGAGCAGCATCTTTTAGCCTTTTTGGGGCAGCTGTGGCTCAGAGGTAGAGCGGGGTTGTTCACTAATCAGAAAACTCCAGGACTCCTGCGGTCCACATGTGGAAGTGACCTTGGGCGAGATACTGAACCCCAAATTGCTCCTGAAGGCTATTCCATTAGTGTGAGAGAGTGTGTGTGTGAATGAATCATTAGAAACTCAGGCATCCTCTCACTTTCCAAGATTGTGTTAAACAATCTAGTTAAGAACTCCGCTGCCATCTCTCATAAACATCTCCATGCCTCCACAGGTGCGTCATCCGGACCAACCCTGCCTTTCCGCTCTTCATCCTCCTCATAGCTGCCTTCACTTCCTCCCTGCTAATCCTAATCTGCTGCACTTCCTGATTCATTATCCCCTACACCATCCGACCTTCTCTCTCTCTCATTTTCTTCATCCATCAGCCCTTCAGAGCACTCCTTCCACCTTCTCAACACACTCTCCTCGCTAGTCAGCACATATCCATCTCCATCCTTCATCACTTTAACCTCAGTCCGTCTGTCTCGCCAATATTTTTATACCTTTAAAATTATTAGAAGCATTAAAAACTCCTTCTAATGGCAGCCTCTGCCATCAGTGTATGAATGTGTGTGTGAATGGGTGAATGTTGGTGAATGTATTGTAAAGCTCTTTGAGTGGTCGGAAGATTAGAGAGGCTCTATATAAATGCAGTCCATTTACATTTGCAGTCCATTTAATGGTATAAGTGGATGATTCACTCTGAAGGGTGGTGTCGCAGTGGAAAAAAAGTAAAACAAGCTACATACACTTACATACTCGAAACCGAATTTCTGACCTGTCAATGCGTTTTGTAGAGAAAGATTGTCATCACGGGCATTCGCTGGAGTATTTCAGTGCTCGATGCAGCGTCTGCTCCAATTTGCCGTGACGGCGGATGAAGACTCTGCGAGCGACAGTCCAGTCAAGACGATGACTTGTGGAGAGCTGTGTGAAATTTCAGATGACATAGAGAGGCCAGGGCCGTGGACAGCTGAGAAATCCTTCTCAGGCGTAAATCCTTCCAGACTTGAAATCCTGTCCACAGCTTCACTAAGCTATAAATTTGCCTCAGTGGACACTCAATTCAGTCTGATTTTTTGAACATGAAAGCTCATAATTTGTGCAAAATAAGATGGAAAATGTTTTGTCTTTTAATAACCTTCTGGTCAACTAAAGATAATTTAGACATAGAAGCAGTAGTTTGCTGTATAATACCTATTATTATTATTATTATTATTATTATTATATGTTATATAATAACTATTCATGTATGTGAGTTATTTCAGTCTAACAGTGGAAACTCAGACAATTCAAACAAATATCCAAATATGAGCAAAAAAAGTTGTTATGCTTGACTGAGGTGGAAAAGTTGGTTTACTGGTAAAAGCAAAATGTGTCAAAGTATAATAGAAACAGATTTAGTGATTAAATCATGATGTACATGAAGCATGTGACTTAATTCTCCACTGAAAATATGAAAAATAGTAGCAGATGAAAACCTGAGATCTATGTGGCCCAAAGGGGAGACTTTAACACTCCTCAAATTAAGACATACATGACCAATTAAGGGTTAAAATTGGGTTTAATCTGTACAGCGTCTGTCTCAATGTTGTGGAGCGAGCAACGAGAAGAAGAGATTATACATCAGTGAGCACGTCACTCATATCATCAGCCTGACTGACGAGTTGGCAGAACTGCTCTGATAATGTACAGGTGTGAACTACGTTTATTGATTTTATGTTACTGGAAGTTTATTGTATCTTCACACTCTTCTGTCCCAGTAACTGATAGATTCGTCTGAAAGGAAAACATTTTCTGCTGGAGTGAAAGGAGCTGGACGGTTTGACGAAGCTGCTTGATCAGCCATGTTTTTAAGTTTGAAAAATTCTTAATTTATAAACTAAAAAAAAAAGAAGTAATTTACATCCAAAAAAAAAGTCCCTGTCCACTGAAAAATTTGTTTTGCTTATTAGAACGGCATTTTGTGCCTAAACAACGGCGTTAAATGACACACGAAAAGGTCAGAAATGAGGCGTTTAATTGGCGGATCACCTGCACGCAATTTGAGAGTGTAAAGTCGTGTTATTTGTACGCAGATTGTGAGACCGGGTTGGATAAAGTGCTTCACACAAGGCAACAATTACAAAATCATTTGATTTTATGATAAAACAGATAAAAAAACAATTCAAGTAAGATGTAAGATAGAAGAAAAGAGAATTAATAAAAACTAACTTTAAAGAGTAAAATCAGGAAAAGGCTTTGATAAAAAGTATGTTTTAAGAAAATATGTGGAAACTTGAAGCCTTCAGTGCACTTACACTGAAAATGGACTTTTCAGAGAAGTAGGAGACGTCTTACATTTAAAAATTCATCTTTTGAAATGAAAAATATTTATATATTTATAGATTCTGGATTTTTCAATGAAGGAAAAAGGAGAAGATGTAAAATGTAAAATGATTTTGACAAAGTAATTGATTTTTTTTTTTGTGTGGAAAAACCATATCAGACACAAATTATTATTCAAAGCAGTGGTTTTATAGTATGTCTTGAAAAACGCTTGGAGGGTATCTTTAGTTCATAGTTAGGAATTACACCACGGATTAATTTAAACAATCTGTCTGAAGTTTGATTATCAGTTCAGATCTAAGCCGTAGTCAATCCCACAAGAAATCTGACTTTCCATTTAAATAATGAATCACATGTTTCTGTCAAAACAAAAAACCCCTGTATAAACATAACCTTCCCTGCAGGTTTCAGGGCTCATTAATGCTCACATTCGGTTTTCAGTGCTTCGGTGAGAAAAAGGTCGGAGCCAGGTTGATGTTAGAAAAAAAAAGCTAATTCAATGTGCCTTGAAGCGGCTTCCTGCTATCTCTGAAATGTTTTGTGGAGACTGGAGTGAGAGATCCTCTGAGAGGCCACCACACCGCTCCTCAGCGTGAGTTATTGTAGATAAATCCGAGTAATCAGAGCTTGTGGAAAAGAACACTCCAGCAAAATTTAGAGAATTGAACTGAATCCCAGCTGGAAAGTGCGGAAAACATTCCAAGTATCAGGTGGTGAAATATAATTACTTTAAATCAAGAAAAGGACTGCCTCTTGCAGGAGTCCCAAAGGCAAAGTCACAGATATAGTATGTTTTCTCTGTTTGCTTTTTTTTTTTCCGCCTCAGTCCTTATGAATCCTTGCAGAGTGCTTGTCAGCATTCTGGGTGCATCTCCAGGTCTTTGTATGCTGCTTGTTCCCCAGGAAGCACATTCAAAATACTGGAAAAATTAATGAGTTTGACTGTGCCCGGCTCCTTTTATCTGTTTGATAGTAAAAAAATCCCAGAGGACGGCTTGTGACACCTTCTTTCTATTCTCATGAGCCTTTGTTTTCATCTATTCAAACAGATTATATTGTTTTCTTTTTAATCATTTGTCAGGCTATAATTACTTTTACCTCTAAAGTGAGTCTAATGTCACAGAAAAATGATCCGTGTATGTGTACGTGTGCATGAGTGTGTACCGTACCCACATTTGAATTCTGTTTACATTAATATGCTTTCCTTATCCCTTGGCTGAAGTGAAGACTAATGGAGGTTACTTTAATATTTATGAAGCACATCTCCCAGTATACTTGGCTCGCCATCCTCAGTCTTATATAAAAACCACTGATAGAGCACCAGACTGTTCTTGCCAGAATCTCAACCTAATAGACTGTCTCTCTCTCTCTCTCTCTCTCTCTCTCTTTCTCTGTCCTCTTGTCCTCTCTCACCCTTGTAATCACCATCTGTTTATCCATATTGTGTGATCCTCTGTTTCTGGTCCCTGCGGCTCGCCACCAGACGCTACTTTTGGCCTCCTGCTCGGTGTGTTTGTGGTCTGTGGCCTGGCTCTGCTGGGCCTTCTTACGTTCATCTCCTGGAAGCTGTGCTGGGTGCCTTGGCGGAACAAGGCCCATTTCCCGAGTCCATCCCTCAACCCAGCCCGTGGCCCCGAGCACCGCCCGCTCCAGCCGCCTCTCCTGCTGCCCAGCCCCCAGCAGCTACCGGTCACCATGGCGACAGAGAAGGTGAAGGACCCCATGGATTCGATGGGCTTCCTGGAGGCGGCGGTGAAGATAAGCCATACATCCCCCGACATCCCCACCGATGTGCAGCTCTCCATGAGGGAGCACTTCCTGCGCCGCACGCAACGCATGCAGAGGCAAACCACTGAGCCGGCTTCCTCCACTCGGTTAGTCAGACTCAAGCACATATGTGCAAAGCTGCTAATACATGAGACTGTGTGATGTGGTTATTCATATGTAAATATGCTTAGGGATACATACAAGTATGCATGCATGCACACATGCAGAATTTAAGACACGACTTGTGGTGCAGAAGCTTCAATAATCCAACATGAAATACAGAAAATATCAGAAAGAGCCTCATTGCTACACATGATGTGTTTTCAGCGAGTAGGCAGCAAATAGGACCTTTTAATATATCACTAATGATGGTAGGAATTTTCTATCTCTGCAATTTGGTATCTACAAAGTTAATTATAAGAAATACTGTAGATCGTGTTACTCTGCCTCAGAGGCATCTCTGTGCAGGTCATTATGGTAAAACTAATTATATGTGATGGGTTCTTCATGAGAAATAATGAAACATAGTGGAGAAAAAAACATTCGCTGAGGCAGAACTTCATGTTTTGACCGTGTCATTAAGGGAACATCAGTAGTCCATTCTGCTTATTATGCAGGTATCCTTTAAAAGCAAATCTATTTGTCCTTGACCAAAGCAGCAGAAATTCCCATTTAAGACCCCGACACAGCAAGTCATCAGGCACCGCTTCTGACCATTCAGCAAAGCTGGTGTTTAATGTTCGGCCAACTGGACACGTTGAATCGACATCAGAGGCAGTCGGTGACAGACTTTTTTTTGGTCTTTTCATGAATTTAGTGCAGTTTTTTCCTTATATTTCACCTGCTTTTAATGTTTCCACATACAAAAAAGATAAGACAGTTTTAGTGAAGAGCAAAAATAAAGCAAAACTTGGTAATTGGTCATTTGTATTCCAAGCATACAGTAGGATTATTCAAAGAGATTCACAGTGCTGTGAGAATAGTAAGCTTTCTAGAGAAATTGTTTTTAAAATTTCTTTTTATTATGAATAAAGGCCTCTAACTAGTTATTTCTATTCACAAAGGAAATAAATTAAGTAGCCGTTGGCTGCTGTCTTTGTCAATTGCACCATTAACAGAGGACATGAGGTGACACAGTCAGTTTCCTGTTGTCAGTTTTAGTTCTTTGAGGTCAACTCGGTGTGTCACTTGAATTCAAAACCTCACTACAGGTTTTTCCACAAACCACAGCTATTCCTTGTCACTCTCTTTCTTTCTTTCCTTCTGTCCTTCCCGTCCCTGCAGGCACAATTCATTCAAGAGACACCTGCCCCGGCAGATGCAGGTAGGCAGTCTAGACCTGGGAAATGACTATATGGTGGACAAAGAGGAAAAGCCCACCAGCATTGGCCGCATCCAGCCGGAGCTTTATCAACAGAAGACCCTGGAATCAGAGGATTCATCCAAGAACGGCAGCAGCAAAAACTGTGGCAGGATTAACTTCTCCCTCAAGTACGACTACGAAAACGAGGCCCTGCTGGTCAACATCCTCAAGGCAGTGGACCTTCCTGCCAAGGACTTATGCGGCACATCCGACCCTTACGTGAAGATCTACCTGCTGCCCGACCGCAAGAAGTTCCAGACACGTGTCCACCGGAAGACGCTCAACCCCACATTCAGCGAGAGCTTCCAGTTTCCTGTGCCTTACGACGAGCTGGCGGTCAGGAAGCTCCACATGAGCGTCTTTGACTTTGACCGGTTTTCACGACATGATATGATCGGGGAGGTGGTGCTGGACAACTTGTTTGAGACATCGGACCTCTCCAGGGAGACAAACATATGGAGGGACATCGAATATGCCACCAGTGTAAGAATCTATTGGCTTCTTATACTAGATTCAGTATCGAATGACTGATTGTAGAGAGGATTACAGTTTATCCTATAAGATCCATGTCTCACATTGAGCAGGAAGCTCAAGGTTACATTACAATCCATATATATTCATTACATTTTCAACCATTGAGGAAACTGAGGTCATGTCCTCAGTTATTTTTCTGGGAATTTGGGGTGGAGGGTTAGCTTGGGGTAAGTTTACATTCTCAAATTAAAACATACACATGGTACATGTTATAAAGGGCTGATTCCAGTACTTTCAGACTCAGTGGTTGATATTTTTGTGGCGGTGCAATGACCAGCACAAGCAGGACAAGCAGTTTTTTTCAGTAGAAATTTTGTCTTGGACTGAGAATAGACTTTTCAGAACCACATCTTTCTGGCACAAAGTCACTTTTACACTTCGATTATTGTATCAACAAGAACAAACTAAACACTTTTTATGCTTTATTTATTTAATTCTTTATTTGGATCCCCATTAGCTTTTACAGAGCGGTCGCTACTCTTCATGGAGTCGACAAAACAACAGCAGCAATGAAACAAACAGCGATTTAAAACCACATCGATCAATAAAAGAAGAAAAAGCAGAATGAGCCAAAAACAAAGAACCAGAAAATAAGTGTGAAATAACTCAGAAAAAGTAGATGTTCAAGACAGAAACAAAAAGGAAATAAAAAAATAATCAAAAAGATTCCAAAATTGCAATAACTAAAAGTAACATCTATATAGTATTCAACAGATTCTTTTTGTGATTTTTTGAAAGGAAATCTACGTTTGATGTGTCTTTTGCCTGTAGGGAGCATATTCCAGGCTGCAGAAGCTCTATAGAGAACAGCTCTTATTATACAGTAACGGAATAATGCTTAAAATGCAAATAAACACTCTTCATCAGCATCAAAAAATGTTTAATGTTTCAGCAGTCTGCATTTATCTAAAGTTAGAATGAATAATTCTCACAGTGTCTGTTGTCCACAGCTGATTTATATTCCATGAAAAGCTTCTCCTTCAGTTCATGAAGCCTCTGCAGCATCTGTAGGCAGCAGGACAGATATGTTGATAAATCTGCAGCCTTGGATTTGAGAGGTGCCGCGCTCGGTTGCAGCACCATTAAACACACTTTTCCACTGTGTTTACTTTGATTAAATCACTTGCAATCTGACACCAGACTACAAAATAAGAACACACACCTCCACACACATCAGACCGATCGGTTATAGTCTGTTTATACAGAACACTGTGCATCATTGCCTCCTCGCCTTTGTTTTTTTAACAAAAGTGGCGTCTCATGTTTTATTCTTTTCCAGGTCTATATCTTTATTCTGGGACTCTCCTGGAATATCTTTGCATGACTGAAAGTTCAAAAAACTCTTCATTTATCTTATACTGGCTCTTTATGCAGCCTGTCAGTTCAGCCTCTGTCTGAAACAGGCTGTTTTAGCTCCTGTCGCTTTAAGGCCCCCCTCCCGATGAGCCCGCTCTGTTCTGACCTCAGCAGACCTCTGGATGCTCGGGAGCTTACGTCAACAAACAATAATAGTAGGATTTTACTTCTTTTTCTTTGTCTTCTTTGTTCGAAATATTAACTTCACAAATATATCCGAACATGTTCAAGCCCAAATCTGCATGGAGAACATGAGAAGAACCTTAGCAACAACCTTAGCAACAACCTTAGCAACAAAGGCTAAGGCTGTATATGGGTATGTGTGACCAATCTGACATCATCATGAGGAGGAAGAGGAGGTAACTTAGTAAACGGAGTGTTCAGAGCAGGCTGAAGCCCTGGCTTTTGACTTGAAGACAGCAGTTTTACATATGTTCACTTTGCGTTTTGGACCTTTGACCATGTTTAACATAGACATCCAACATTATATCAGTATAAAAATGACAGAAAATCACAAAAAGCATAATATATCCCCTTTAAACACATCATGGTGCAAATGCTGCTGCCACATCAATTACTAAACAACGTGACAATGTGAAATAAAATAGACTTAAAACTGAAATATGGATGCGATCATATTAACTGTTTCACCAATGTTTTTTACTACTTATTTCTATCATCAACGTGCCAATTAACTTTAAAAAAAAACTCCACAACATCTGCCTCTGGCTGCAGATTTGGGATGTTGTGTGTTCAGCTGTTTCATAGCTATGAGAGCAGTGATGTGACTGGCTGAGAATGTATTTAATAATCACCACACCCTCGGATACAAATCACATTCATCCAGCACTTTTGCACTTGAATGGCTGCACATACAAAGCAGGAGCCCAAGACCTCCTGCTTTCTGCTGGTCCAAGTTGTGCATGTGCGATTAAAATAGACCCCTTAGACTAAATCTTTAGTCCACAATGACCCCTCAAGGAGTGACATGGACGTAGTTAGACATGAAAAGCAAAAGGAACATAAATAAAGTGAGTGGACAGTGATACAAATGAGACAAACATCCTCTGGAGAAAATAGAGTTAGTAGCCATTATAATTTTTACAAACTAAATGCACTATGAGTTGTAACTTTGTATTTATCCTATTGTGTAACTGTGTTTCTCTCATCATTGAAACCAGGACAAACAAATATAAAATTGATTTCCTGCCAAACATAAAGTACCCGATGTTGGAACATATTCACGTAAATATCTCCTCTTCAATCATGATTACCACCTCAATTTAGGCAGATTGGCTCAACTCTGTGTCATTGCAGAGTCGTATGAAGACAGATGTGAAGAAGGAAAGGTTGGACGTGAAGTAAGGTGATAAAAAAAACCATCTTGCTTAAAGAAAACGTTTGTGATGTCGAGGAGGCAAATGATACATCACACTTATGTAACCCTGAAGTCTTGCTGGGTAGCGTCCTCCAGTCTGCGCTGGGCCTACAATTTATCTTGGAATCAGCTTCTGTAATCAACATCAACATGGCAGGACATTATCTCCTGGGGTTCACTGCACACACACACACACACACACACACACACACACACACACACACACACACACACACCTGGCGTTCATCTCAAGTCTCATAATTGCATCCATGTTTCCCTCACTAGCATCTTTTCCTTGCGTCATAGTAGCTCCGACTGAGGATGCATGAAGAGATGCAAGGAGAAGATGTGAGGAGAGAGGAAACGAGGAAATATGGTCTTTGAGAAATGAGACGTCTTTTCCTCTGAAGCATCACGTGAAGCGACGTCCCTTTCTGATCACAGCTGATCAGTTGGCTTTTTAACAGCTGTTGGCGGCATCTGATGGACTTTGTGTCTGCACACATGTGCACTGTGCTAATACCAATAAAGGTGCACAGTTATCACTGCCAGAGCAGCTGTTTTCTATCTGTTACCTGTTTAACAAAC
Source organism: Thunnus thynnus (assembly GCF_963924715.1). Classification (NCBI taxonomy): domain Eukaryota; kingdom Metazoa; phylum Chordata; class Actinopteri; order Scombriformes; family Scombridae; genus Thunnus; species Thunnus thynnus. Next base: position 27,836,060 of record NC_089522.1, on the reverse strand, counting down.
ACCTGCACATGAATAAAAACCTGCACTCTGTATTTATACTGCGTACTGTGTCCTGCTCAGAGGCACATGAACCATTTCGACCGGCAGAATGCGTTTATATTATTTACTCATTATTGGCGTCTGTATTTATTGATATTCTGATTGTGAATTCATTATTTAGTAACCCAGAATATGGCCAAGGTCTGTTTTGAACACTGAAAATTGAAAAATTAGAAACAATTGGAAACTGCAGTGATGGTGTGATGTATCAGATCAGTAAGGTGGCATGTTGTGCCAGTGAAAGACTTCAGGAAGGCTGCTCTTGTGTGTCCTCACTCATGGCTCCTTCAGAGATCCCTCCTTGATCCTCGATCCTCAGAGCAGAAATAAGAGCTTTGAGATGGCCCTCAGGATGGCGAACCAGAACAACTTCTGATTCAAGGATCGAGGAGCGAGGAAAGATCAAATAAGAGACTTGAGATGTACTCCTACACATGTTACTCTGTCACTGTTACACTCACAGCTGTCCCCGTAAAACAACGGCAGGTAGGAACCAAATTCACACCTGGGCAAGGGAACACGGTACTCAAATTGTTACACATATAAATATATACATAAAATAATAGTTAAAGTGCTGTAAATGATGATGAAACAATTATATAAAATATTAAACTTTTAATTCTGCAAAAGTCCAAAACAATATTGCGGAACTGTTCCCACAGAAATATATAACTTATCCAATATTGTAAAACTTAATAGGCTCTATAAATTAGCATGTTAAACTTAAGTAATTGAAATAACCCAAAAAATGTTATGTGTACAGTAACTAAGGTTACACTTAACAATAAACAAATTATTGATTTTACAAGTCTTACTGTATATTATGGTGAGGTTCGTACTGTTCATACTGACCATTAGAAGACCCCCTTCAAATGCACTTTCAATGTAAGTGATGGGGGACAGAATCCACATGCCTCCTTTTTCAAAAAAATGATTTAAAGGTCTATCTGAAGATAATATGAAGCTTCAGAGGTCAAATAAAGTGGATATCTTTCACAGTAACTGTCTTTTTAGTAAAAAAATTCCTTCTTTGTGTCTCGACGGACAGTGTTTTCTAGCTCAGCTGCAGTGGAAATATAGTAACAAAAAGAGAGAATATAGCACCAAAAAGACTTTAACTTTGAAAGATATTGACTTGATTTGACTTATTTTGACAGCTGAAGTTTCATATCAGCTCCAGATAAACTTTTGACCACATATTTGCACTAAACGAGGACTGCAGATTTTGTCACCCGTCACTTACAATGAAAGTCCATCATGATGGGGATCTGTTAATGGCCAGTAAGAGCAGGAGGAAAGATTACAGCACGAAAAACATATGTCAATGTTTGTTTGGGCACCTGACTGTTGTTTTAAGACATACTTGAAAAAGTGTGGACGTGTCCTTTCAAACTAAGTGCTTTATCATCCCGTGAGGAAAGGCAAGACCATCTGCTCATGGCTTGTACAACAGACCTGGACCATTACTGAATTTTGCTCACATCCAAGAGAAAATAGAGGAAAATCTGTGAATGCAACAAGTTGTCTTAAAGCCTTCTAAGAGCCTGATCTGAATTTTCTGACGGCGTTCAGGCTGTATTAGCTGAACTAAAACAAAATCCTTCATGGCTATAGTCCTGTTTTCAACCAATAACATGATGAAATGAGTAGAAATGCTTCACACAGCAAATATATTATTGAGAAATCAGATATATAGTTTGGTATTGTACAAACAAAACACTATTTCCACTTACAAATACATATAGAGAGACTTGCTGAGGTGTTTTAACACCTCAAACAAAAAAAGGTGTTTCTGGCTAAAAGCTTACCCATGCAGTTATTTTTTCTCTGTTTGCTTTGTTACTTGCTGATAATGTCCAGAGGATTACTTCAGGAACTATATGTTCTTTGTCTCTGGCACCATGTTAGGCACCTCAGAGTCCTCATCACTTTATCACCTCCACAGAGCCCTTTTTATCTGACAGCTCCCCCCCGCCCCCAGATGTTGAACTTGAGCTTCTTCAAGGGTTGTTCAATAACCTCAACGTTATTGCTTAGAAGGCAGAAAAAGCAGGCGGTCCTCTCCTTGGCACACCGAGTTTATTGAACCACCAAATGATTTTATGACAAAATCCCTTGCTCACATTAAATTCAAGATTGGCAAAGTAAAGAATGCACAGCTGGTGGGACTTTCAGTAGAAACACAAAAAACATGAATTGGTATGTCGTTTAAGATAAAGACAACGCTTACAAACACTGTGCAGCTTAATGAGGAGGAGGAGGAGGAGGAAACGCCTGCACCGAGCCGAGGGAGGAAGGGTGAAGGAAAAGAGCCAGCAGATTTCCTCAGTGCATACATCAAGGAGAGATGTTCATCAATAAGACCAACTTACAAGCTTTACTTAGATAAAGAGTCTGCAGGAGACGGGTATCCTTATTGATTTCAGACTAATTCTCATGCGTGTTTGATCTAAGCAAACTATTTTAGGAAGGTTTTTAAATACTAATCAGTGGCAAGAATGCAGAAGAGTATTTGTCAAGTGTGGAAATGACTAAAGACATAATAATTCTTTGTAGTAAGGCATCTGTAAAACAATAAACACTCTATGTAAATGGAGCAAATGACTAAAATGTAAATAATGCCGGACTTAGCGGTTGATTTTTAAACAATGCTAACAGCTAGCTCCGTGAGGCTGCTAGTGGTGCTGTGAGCTAAATGCTAACATTACCAAGCTAATATACTTATAATTAGAGCTGCAACGATTAGTCAACTAATTGATTATTTGCCAACTATTAAATTAATCACCAACTATTTTGATAATCAATTAATCATTTTGAGTCTTTTTTTAAGAAAAGATGCAAAAAATATCTGATTCCAGCTTCTTAAAGGTGCAGTGTGGAGAATTAAGTGGCATCTAGTGGAACAGACTTGGCAGAAATGGAATATAACATTCATAACTATGTTTTCATTAGTGTATAATCACCTGAAACTAAGAATTGTTGTGTTTTAATTACTTTAGAATGAGCCCTTTCTCCTCTTCCATGTTGCACCGCCATGTTTCTACAGTAACCCAGAATGGACAAACCAAACACCGGTTATAGAGAGGACCTTTCAAGTTTTTCGCGAGTTTCATGGCCATCGTAGATTCTCCTACATGCACACGTCAAAGCTATACGCCATTAAATCCTACACACTGCACCTTTAAATGTGAATGTTTTCTGGTTTCATTAGTCGTCTGTGACAGTAAACTGAATATTTTTGGGTTGTGGACTGTCGGTCGGAATAGAAGAAGACATTTGAAAACATTTAACATTTTTCACCATTTTTTCTCACATTTTATAGACCAAATAATCCTTAGTTGCAGCCTTACTTTTATTATATAATATAATATAACTTGACTTGATTACAATTCATCCTGACAGGAACATGAATGTCTGCACCAATTTTTATGGCAGGTCATCCAATAGTTTTTGAGACATTTCACTCAGAATCACAAATGTTAATTTCATGGTGGTGTTAGAGAAAAAGTCAGGGGATCACCAAAATAATTAGGAACCGTGTGTGTCTGTATAAAATGTTGTCCCAATACATCCGGTAAATAATGAGATATTTCACTGGATAAGTTAAAACTTTGACCTGCTGGTGGTGCTAGATGAAAAGTGAGATCATCACCAAAGTCAGTGGGATTCATCCTCTGGGGAACATGAACGTCTGTAGAAAATTTCATGCTAATCCATCCAATAGTTCAGTCAAAGTGGTGGAACGACTGACAACCTGATCATCAGAACAACAGGCATCGCTGCCTGTGAGGCCTAAAAAAAAAAGATTAATGCAGCACGGATGATACTGAGCGGCACCAAAACAGCCAGTGTTTCAACAAGGACAATCACAGCGTCACTTCACGCTTCTACAACACTTGACATTTCTGCTGTGCTCTCACATTACTCTGATTCTACATGACTCTCACATTATGGCTGAACCTTCACACCCTTCAAACAAAATCTCTCACTTCCGCGGCGGAGAGAGAAAAAAACCAAATCGCAGCTGCGTGTGTACAGAGACGTCAAGACTGCAGCACTGAGACAGACGTGTTGGGATTTGCCAATCAGTGGGGTTCTCACCGAGCTCATTCGGAGTGATTAGGGGTCTGTGCAACCTTAATACTGTTTATAGGATAGAGCTGAGCACTCACATGGGACAGATAACAGGACTTTCATTCGACTTGAGACTATTAGCTCTGTAGGGACTCCACCGTGACTGTCTCTCCACAAGTGAAAGCTAATATTTGTAGTGTGTGGACAGACTGTGCTCGGGAAGTTTTTGTAATTTAGGATTCTTACACGAGGAATCTTTATGGTGCGAGCCTCTAAAACAAATATTTTTCTAAACCTCATTTTCTCGCTGATTGTGCGGGTAATTTGTTTTCTTTCCATCTTGTGGAAATACTGAGCTGTAAATTTGATATTGTCTTTGTTTTGTTTTAATTTACTGTCCAGAGTGATAATGATCATCTGAAAACATAATCTGAATTCATGGTTAAATGTAATGAAAGCTTTAATGACAGTAATGAAATTCACTGTTTGGGGAGTGTGTTGAGCAGGAGGTCAGTCATTATTTCAGAATTAAACCAAATTGCTCCAAAGAGATACTGACGGCTGGATAATCTCAAGAAGTGAAGCTTAATTGTTCTGTTTCTTTTTCTTACTCAAATAGTAAACATATAGAGTATATCAGCCCAGTTTTACGCCAAAGTGTGTAATAAACCCGCCGGTCCACCGTGTCAGTGTCACCTTTTGCCTCTCCTAGGTGTACATGTGTGTATACTCAATGCCAACAACTCCATTTAGAAGCCTAATTATGACCCGGAGAAGTCACACAGTTCAGACGACATGTATATAAGGTGACAAATTTCCAAATTAGACAAATTAGGTGGAGGCAGGTTGGGTGGATGGCTAGATAGTTAGACGGCAAAAAGTGGACTTATCTGCAGGAGAGCGCTGTTTGCTTCCTGTTTCCAACCAAGAGGGCCATGTACGTAACTACAGTTGTTGTGTTGTTTACTGTTGCCATGAGGACGAAGGTTGCCTAACTTTAAGGACGTAGTAACTTTAACCCTTAACCCTTAACCCACACCACGATTCAAGTGATCATTTTAACCCAAAACATGATCTTTCCTTAAACCTAACCAAGTGTTTTATGTACCTAAACCTAACCAGACCTGAACCGCAGCGTTGTCACACCATACAACATCATTATTTTCTAACAGTGATGCGTAACGATTTTGGAAAGTACAGACAAATTATGTTGTCCTGCTGACGATAGAGGCGCCTGATTAGAAAACGCTCCTCATGTACATGTGTGCACGTTTCACGCCTTGGAAGAAGCAAAATGTGACACTGACACCGTGGACCCGCAGGTGTATTACACGCTTTGGTGTGATACTGCGTTGCATATATATACTCTCGGTGGTGAGATGTCAGCATCTCACCTTTAACTTGGCATTTCTTTTTTCTTGTCCACAGATGCATTAAGAAAAGATCAGCACACATTGATATTCTCACTGAGAAAGAAATATCTCTTTTAAAATGTTTCTCAGTGAAACATTTAAAAACACTCATTTTAATGAGAAAATTTCTGATCAATAGATTTCTTACAGCTTTTATAACATCATCATAATAAATGACGTTGGGTATGTTTTTGAAAGTAAGCAATAATCCTTAAAGACAGTTTTATTATTTCAGCTTTGACTGCTGCTCTTTTAATCACATCATCTTGTTGCACCTTCTTCTTCTGTAATAGTTAAAGAGCGCCCGACTGGAAAATTAGGGCCACCAGCTGTTTATCTTGACAATCGGACTCCAAACATTCATATAATGGCAGTGGATGGAAATGCGCATTCATTTGAATTTACTTTGGCAGATTCTCCAGAAATTCGGTTAAAATTGTGCTACATTTGGATGGAAACCAAGTTTTAGAAGTGTCGGTTGGTAGATTTAGTTTCCGTTGGACAGACCCAGGCTAACTGTTTCCAGTCTTTATGCTAAGATAAGTTAATTGACACCTTGCTCTACCTCCATAGTTAATACACAGACATGACAGTGGTATCAATCTTCTCATTTAACTGTCAGCAAGAAAGCGAAGAAGCATATTTACCAAAATGTCTAACTTGTCCTTTCAAAAGTGTGACCTATGATTTTTATTCTTATTTTCTAACTCATTGTTTAACCTGCATTCTGCTTCACAACAAATATTATTTGTTTGTCTTTCAAAAAACAGCTCAGTCATTAAATAATACTTCACTTCTTTTTTTTTGAGCCAAAAATGCAAATGAAAAGTTGCGTCATTCTGCATCATATTATTCCTTAAATACACTTTTCTCTTTGATCTGTGCTCTAATTAGCTAGTCTACTATTCTCAGCTGTGAGAATCTAACTTTATTACTTGTGCCAACAACAGGACAATAAATACATAGAGGCGGAGAAGGTCAACAGATAAACCAACGGTCCATGAGATAAAGTATATTCTTCATCAGTTTGCTTCACTGAATTACAAACACCAGACTATAAACAAAAAAATAAAATTGATCTCAGAAACACCCCCCTTGAGAAAACGCCTCTCTATACTAACTATACATCACTCTGGATCAGGGGATCAGACCTGAATATTAATGTGAAACTCAGGAGATTTTTTTTTTTGTGTGTGTGTGTTCTTACAGGAAAGCGTTGACCTTGGGGAGATCATGTTCTCACTTTGCTACCTGCCAACCGCAGGGAGACTCACACTTACTGTCATTAAATGCAGGAACCTCAAGGCCATGGACATCACTGGATACTCAGGTCTGTGTGTGTGTGTGTGTGTGTTCGTGTTATGCAGCTCTCTGTGTGCATACGTTTGTGTGATTCACTTCCAGCTGCACCGACTCAAAATTAACGATCCCCCTTTGAATATCCAATTGTAAGCATGTCAGGTAAAATGAGCAAACAGTGGAGAGCCCTCTGCACTGCTGGGTTCTGTTTATTTCAGCAGTTATTAATATTCAACACTTGCAATATTAAGACATTGTCAGCAAATAGTTGCAGGCTGTCTGTTTATTTTAATAGACTGTTGTTCCACTTTTCTATTCCATGTTTCTCTACAATACTGATACCACTTGTAAAATTTGACATTTATTGTGCATGAAATGCCAGAGTTCAGCTGTAATTTGGAGTTAATGTGACATTTTTTCCTCCCGATGTTTAATGACATTTCACAAATTTTAATGTGAGTCACAATTTCAATCCCCTGAGTTTTCAGGGGTTTAGCTGTCTGCCATTATTTCAATCTGTGCATCGTAAACCGTAGCCATCAAAAATTGTGCCTTCAAGCACATTATGTTGCAGAGGAAAGCGCTCTTGTTTGTTGTTTATAGTTTTTGGGCATCTTACATCTGACTAAAACCTGGCATAATGGATCATACGAGGCGATTTGCCGCTGACGGATCAAGATTGAAATCAGCATTCATCGGGAAGCTTTCTCAGTCACGCTACTTAAGCTATCCATGGCCTCCCATCCTCTTTGTTTACACAAGGCGTTGACTCATCCACTTTTATGCACGTTAGCGATGCCAAGTCCTCCAGGGTTGCTGCCATGCTTAAGTAGGAACCAAAAAAAGAAAAAGAAAAAGAAAACACACACTGGGGGATGAAAAGCCTCTCTGTTCATAGGCATCTTTGTAGATTTTTTGACCATAAAAGCTGTTTTTTAATCATCTCAGAAGCCCAATTTTCATGCTAATTATCACTCTGCCGGTAGCCAAAACGAGACGGATAACTTGGGGGGCGTCCAAAACATCATGATGTTTAATTAGAAAGTCACTTTTTTTCTCTGACCTTGTTCTTCCTCTTTTCTTCTTACCAATTAGATCCTTACGTCAAAGTGTCGCTCATATGTGACGGGAGACGTTTGAAAAAGAAGAAGACGAGCATAAAGAAGAACACTCTGAATCCCACCTACAATGAGGCCATCATCTTTGACATCCCGCCGGACAGTATGGACCACGTCAGCCTGCACATCTCGGTCATGGACTACGACTTGTACGTAAAGCATCTAATTCAGCATCTGAGGACAGAAAATCAAATGTTAATGAAAATAGATTTGGATAAATTAGAGTCAGTTAAATTATAGTAGTTTAGAAAAAAGCAGTGGTTGAAAGTACATTTACTCAAATACTGTGCTTAAGTACAAAATGAGGTAACTGTACTTGTGTTTTTCCATTTGATGCAACTTTATACTTCTACTAAAGGGAAATATTGTGCTTTTAACTGCTTTACATTTATCTGACAGTTATAATAAGTTGTTACTTTGCAGATGAAGATTTTACATTAAAAATGTAAAATATCACAAGCTTACAAATTACAACACATTTTTAATGATTAAACCAATGATTCCTGATCTTTTTGTCTAGTTGGTTTCGATTTCTATGAGTTGTTTACACTCCCACCGAAGAGACGCTTCTCAAATGGTTTAATTTGAAGAACTGTTTTAGCCCCAAAGAGATCAAATTATTCAATATTTGACAAAAAAACAAGTTTCAATATGAATACAAATATGTGTTGCAGAAGTTTTTTCTCCTCCACTCATTAAGGATGTGGCTGGTAACAAATGTCATGTTTGTACTGCATTGTAAAGCATTGAACTTTAGCACAAAGTCAAGAGGTTGTGATATGTAGCACAACAAACTAACAAAGCCTCTGCTTTACACAGAACTACTCTCCAGAGACTGAAAACATGATCGATGTTATCAGTCTTTGGAGGATTTCTAAACAAAGTAACATACCCAAACTTTTCATGGCAAAGGAACATGTCACCCAGTGCAACAGTGTGACTCACTGACGTGTTTTTAATAGTTTTTGGACAACAACGGAGGATATATCAGGCTTTGAATGCACACACTACTACTTGTTAGTGGCATGAGTTCATTGCTGGTTTGTCTCTGCACATGAGATTTGCTGACAAATAGGGAAAATACAGAAAATTGCCAGCCTCATCCTTTAATCATCTCACAACCCCTCATATTTATCTTGTGACCTTTTGCAGGGGCCTGACCCTCAGGTCGGGAAGTAGTCCAAACTAACTCCACCTCCACCAGTTACAGTAAAACACACATTGATGCATCAGCGTTAATGTCATATTTAATAATAGATCAACAGAGTTTCTCTGCATGATGAGAACTTTCTTAATACTTAAATTATTAAATAGAATTTTGAATGCAAGACTTTTACTTGACATTGAGTATTATTACAATTTGGTATCGCTGATTTTACTTGAAGTCCTTAAAAACGTGTTCTCCTTTTTGATCCTTGACTTGGATATTTTCACATTCATCTGCTGAAAGTTGGATGTTTCTCTGTGCTCACCTACGAGCATCATATGTGACGTCACAGCTAGTTTGGAGGCAATCGTGGTCAAGTAAACAACTTACACAAGTGTGACGTAATGAACTCATATTTAATGAGGGAAAAGATGATGTAGTAGATGATGTGTCATTTAAGGATTTAAAACAAGGAAACTGAACCAAGCAAAAGAGTTTTATGTGTCCTGGAGGGGATCTTTGGGAGAAAGCTCACAATCCTTCTTCTTCTTCACCACTGGAAAAAAAGTAGAGCACTACCTTGTGTTCACCTGTGTGTGAAGCTTTAACAAGAAAGGGGAAAAGTGGATGCAGTGCAGACAGCTGACAGAATGAGAACATGCGTGTTAAAGGTCAGAATGTGTAGTTTTTTTGTTTTTTTGTACCGTGCAGTATAAAAGGAGCAGACACTCCCAGGATTAGAAACCTTGCCCCTTGTGTTTCCTTCACAGCCCTGCTCTTATGATCAACTTGAGCTAATAATCTCGGGAATCATTTGCACTTCAGACATTGCTAATGGAGCAAAGATCTGCTTTGATGTCCTTCCTGAGATGAGTCAATTCTAATGTCACAGAGACAAGCAGCTGCAGAATCTCTGTATCAATTGGCAGGACATTCAGATTCAGATTTGTGTCTCCTTTGATTTCACGATGCCACTCTTGCAATTACAAAAAAAACCAAATTGATGTATGAGATGTCGCGTCAGGTTAAGTCAGATGTATTTATACGGTGTGTGTGTGTTTGTGTGTGTGTGTGTCCACAGGGTAGGTCATAATGAGATCATTGGTGTGATGCGGCTCGGATGCAACGCCGAGGGACTTGGCAGGGACCACTGGAACGAGATGCTGGCTTATCCGCGTAAGCCCATTGCACACTGGCACCCCCTGCTGGAGTCCAAGAAGTCTGAGAAAGAGGTAAGTTTGGGACTGAAGACATTTTTTAAAGGATTATTCTGGACGCGTTTGTCATTTCGGATGAGGAATCAAAAGCTTAGCTGGTAATTCTCGGTCCGCTGGAAGAATATTGCTCCGGGGCTGCTACTCTTTTCATGAAATAATGCTACTTGAAATTTTTGTGGAAATCGTCTCCACCCTTTAACCTCACCAGTGACAGCTGTAAAGAATACTAAAACTAGAAAACCTAATTTAATGATTTCTGGTAATCGTGTAACAAACTCACAAACTAAACTCATGATAAATGATGTTGAAATGTCTGAAATTACAGTCAATTGCAATACTGTATAAAATTTACTCCATATACTGTTCTCTTATAGTTCCATATATAATTTAATGTGTGGAAATATGGGGAAATACATATAAAACTAATACAAGTCATATTTTAATACTTCAAAAGAGGAGCTGTAACAATTAAAATCTACAAGATTACTTATCAGGAACCAACAAATTCACTGTTTTTTTGAGATTTGGTCGACTTTAAAAGGGGTCAAATCATGTTAAATTGAGCTAAAAACTCAATTATTACTTGAAAGTATCCAACAGTTGTTTAAATGAGAGAAAGTCAACTTGATTTGAGAGGAATTTGCATGTTTAAAAAACAAATTGTGAGGACAAATGTAAATAAAATCATTGTGTTTCAGTTATGGAACAGCTGTAGTGATTAATTGAAAACATGTAACACATTTAGTTGTGCATTAATAATGTACTTGGCATTAACATGGCAGGGTACAAGATACTATAAAAGTGTTGCATGTTGGGATATTAAGATGTAGCTTCAGCAACATCTTTCTCAGACTGCAGAAATCTTTATGTTGAGTTATTGTTTGTTTTTTTATAGTTATTTTTAAAAATAGTCTCTGTTATTGAGCGCAGACCTAAATAAACTTCAATAACAGAGGGCAGCATATGCTCTATGAATGACTGCCTTGTGTCTGTGTGTCCTGCAGTGGAAGGCGAGGACAGCCAGCTTTGACAGCCAAGGCTCATGCCCCTCACCCAGGCCCCCTGCGAGTCCCTGAGCAGAACCACCTGTGACCCAGCAGCCCAGAAGGGGGTTTCCTCCCTCCTGCTGATCCACTTCCTGTCTGTCTGACTGAGGAGAAACACAACCCCACTGTCTTTCCCTCTCTCTCTCTCTCTCTCTCTCACTCTCTTTCTCTCTCTGTCCTCTCCCTCCCTCAACTCTAGTCCCAAGAACTGATCTAGGACCACTGTCAGTCAGTTAGTTCTGTGAAGCGCAGTCTTTTTGGGTAAAGTTTTAAGGTGATTTAAGCAGAAATGTGGGTGTTTACGATGACCCAGAGCTACCCTCATTGTCCTCAGAAGAGATTGGCTGGACATCCAGTCTGCAGATGTTTATTAATGAGCTGTAGAGGATGAGGCGACCGGATCTCGATGTCCTCGCAGGAGACTTTCCAGGCACTGAAGATTCAGCGTTGCTGCGCTGCAGAGACCCTTTGATGGAAAAACTCACTCCGTGAAAGCAGCACAAGGTTTCACAGAGGGAAGCTGAGGACACGGCTGGGGGTAGAAAAAAAAGAGACGATCTTAAATGAGATCTGAAGCAATTTTAAAACTCTCCATCTCTCACGTATAATTGTGCTGTATTAGCATAAAAATGATACCGAACTGTAGCATTTTGGAACTATTAGATGTAAAACGGCTCCATCAGGCATTATTGTTTGTGAATAACAAAAAGTGAAATGAATTTCAAACCTCCAGCTGAGTGTACTGTACTTCTAGTTTCATCAACAACATAAGCAATTATGTGACCTCCAGCTTACTGAGGAGAGGATGAAAGTGAAATATTCCCAATCTGGCTTCACAAGCAGCCAAAAACGAGAAGTTTTATATATATTGAAGCGGAAACAACTGGATGATTTCTATTCAAATGAAAGCAAACAGGCTGCGGTGTTATTTCTGATTTCAATACTAAAACAATTAACTTTTTTTTTTTTTCAATCTTTGTCAATTTTCAATACAAGAAGTAGAAAGTTAAATTACCTAACAAAAGGCACAAATAGCTTATACTATTAAACACAACAAAAACTTAAAAAAAAAAAAAACTAGCCTTAAAGGAAAACTGAAAAAAAAAAGCTTTTTGTCAAGAGGTTTCTGTAAACAGGGAAATTTCGAGCACACTTCAAACACCCTTACCTCCGTCTCTGTTTGTTGTTTGCTTTTGAGCGATGGCGCCCTTTCTTCCGAGTGAGAACGCACACACACAAACACTCATGTTTTCCTTCAGACGAACACTCGGCACCGCTTTTGTCTCCTCTTGTTCTTTTTCTGAACAGGCTTTAGTGGATGTGTATAGTTTCATGTACAGACGTCTGCCGGTTACTGTATGTATGTTATGTTTTCTAAAAACAGAAAACCAGAAAAGATATGATAGGTATAGATAAAAAAAAAAAATTACTGACATTTTGAATATATGTAGCCTTGTTGGTGGTGATTGAGAAAAACCTGAATAAGGTGAACACATATTCCTCTTTTGATCTTAGAAACATGCGACTTTCTCAATGTTTATTCTGTCACTCATCATACTGTCGGCTCTGTCCGCGGGGAAAACGTGTGTTTGAATTTGCCATCCAGATGTTTGATCTGCAACATGTGGTAAATAGATTATTTTTGAGGATATTTGATGTGTGTTTAGAAAAAGACTGCAGCACTGCTGTGTCAGTTTTCTTTGCTTCAGTATGAATCCTTTGGGTACCTGTTTGTTATTTCCTCTCTTTATAATAACCTAAATTTTAGTGAGATAAAAGATGCACAAATTTCCAGTTAAAACTTGGATTACTTGTCTTTAATTGTTCGGGTGAAAAAAAAGCAATGTGTCAATAGCTTTTAATTAAAAATATTGCCCAATGGAGGCTCCATATAGCGTTGTGGTTAGAACAAGGTTATTAACATGATTTTCTCACAATTTCAGGTTTACATTCCACTAGTAGTTGTTTTGTTTTGCTGTAATAGACGGATTTGTGCACTACATCATCGCAAGAGATGCACACGTATACGAGGGGTAGAAAAAATGAGAGCTGATGGAGAGATGAACGTGAAAAGTCTTATTTGTACCGTAAACTGCACAAATCACAAACATGATGCTCAAAATGTTCTAAACCTTACTTTCAGCTCAGAGTGCTTAGTTAGATACTAGCACCCAGCAGTCTGGTCTGGACTTTAATGATGTAGTGGATGGTTTTAAACAGAAACTGTTGAAGAAGAAAGTCTTGTTTTAAGGTGAAACGCCTACACAGTCTATGGCTGTTTAATGAATATTGCAAACGTTTTGTGTGAAATTGCGTCACACTGTCACGCTTATAATTTGTCACGGAGAAAAAATCAGGTGTGTAGAGTCTGTTTTCATGATCCTTTGTGGCTGATAAATAATCCTTTAAATTAAAAATTAAATCCTGCGTTGACATAGTTTTTGTTTTTCAACTAACTTCTGGCATATATTTAGCGTCTGGTATATTTTGATGGTATACAACAGGATTTTCGTTCATGCTAATGTTGCCAATATAATATCCACAATCAGGGGGCTTATGTGCTCTTAACTTGTGCACCAGGCAAACAGCAGGAATTTAATATATGTTCATATATTTTTAATGCTAACGTAAGAGGGGAGCTTCTGTACTTTTAACCCCAGCAGCCCGTTGATGGTTTGAGATACACTTACAGTAGACTCAGCAGTGATTAGCATATATTGAGGTCAGAGAGGTGACCATGGGTTTGTCTAAAAGATAATTAACTGGAGGTTGTTGTTCTGACCATATTCCCAGAATCTCCAAAGACTGTTTTAACCATCTGGATGAATTAATATTCACTCTGCTGTATGATAAAGAAGATTTTTAACCTCTTTCCCAATGAAATAAACAAAGATGACCCTGGCGACCAGATAGGAAAGTTGGAAAACGTGTTAAAAATCTGTTTTATCGCACAGTTTACAGAATATTTTTTCATCCAGATGGTTAGAAGAGTCTTTGGGAATACTGTGTTTTTAAACGTTTTTCAAACATCGCAGGTTAATTATCTTTAAGAAAAACTGAAGGTTTACTCTGTGACCCGACTCTACAGTATGCTAATACATGAGAGGTGAAAAAAGGCTCGGGTACAAACTGTCATTTCTCACCACCTGCAAGGGCTAACTTCATGTACTGTAGGGCTGCAATTAACAATTATTTTCCTGATTAATCGATTCATTGTTTTCTCTATATGATGTCAGAAAAGAGTAGAAACGTGATGTTCAAACGTGGCGATCCTGCGATAATTTCCCACAGCTCAAAGTGACGCCCTCAAATGTCTTATTTTGTCCGAGCGACAGTACAAAACCCAAATATATTCAGTTTACTATCATGTATGACAAAGAATACTCATCAAATCACATTTCAGAAGCAGAAACCAGCAAATTAATTTGGCTTTTTTCCCCAAAAAATTACTAAAATTATTATGTGATTATCAAAATAGTTGCTGGTTAATTTTTTGTCAGTTGACTAGGTGATTAATCGACTAATTATTGCAGCTCTAGTGTCATGTTAGCAAGCTTGAACTGACAGATGTCAAACAGACTGTGGTACAAAAAAATGTGAGGATTAGTGCCATGTACAAATTTACCTCTTAACAGTCATTTTACTGGTTTCCAGCAAGGTTGGTTTATTTTCAAATGCTGAAAATGTCCATACAGATGCTTTCAAGACATTGTGACAATGAGTTTTCTTCCCCTCTGCTATACAAGCATCCTTAACAGACCTTTTTTCACAGCAGACGTTCTGACATGTCAAAGCAGGAAAAACACAGGTGCAATTAATAACATTAATGATGGCTGAATCCCATTTAGCTTTTCCAAATGTATGATGCTGGTATACTGCATGATGGTTCACCAGTATGGCTTCTTTGAATTGTTAATGCTATCAGTTCCACCTGAGCGTTTCCTGCTGGGACAAATCAAAACGTCTTCTGTGTCTGAACGGAAACCCCGTCTATTGCTGTTAATTAAAAACATGATCCCATATCTTTGTGGTGAGAATAAAACATAATCATTTGGTCTCTACGGACATTATTTTCTTCTAGTTTCAGGCTTACCCTCCAGTAGTAGTAGTTTTGTTTTGCTGTAATTGGCAAGCACAGATACAATCAGTACATTCAGGCTGGGAAATGTTAAAGCTACAGAGTCAATGTGACATAAGGCAGGAACAATGCCAGGAAACACACACACAGATTATAGTTAATAGGGATGTGCAGATAATTTCTTTTCGATATGAGGACCGTTTTTTGAATTGCATCCAGTTTTGCATTATCTGAACAGCTGCCCACAGCAGCTTTAGTCTGATGTCTAACAATGTTCTTGGCTCTGGGCTAGACCAGTCTGGACTGCTGGTGTCTCATTCAGCAAGCAGAGGACACTAACAGACTCTGGACATGTGATACAACAGCACAAACTGTCCTCAGTTTCCTCAGTTGCAGACTACTGTACAATGAATACACTATATATCACAGAGGTTGTGAAAATGTCATTGAAAAAGAGCAGATGCATTCAGCAGAACCCCCCGCAGGATCTGTTTTAAACATTAGCTTCACGGGTTAGTTTACCTTGTGTGGTATCTCTTGTGTGTCTGCGAGGCAGAGACGACAGCGCGGGGGCAGCCGATGGGCGGACAGGTCAGCGTCTACAGAGCGGTGGCATTTCTCTAATTGGCACTTGTTAGAGCGAGAATGAGTCAGCGCATCATTGTTCATGCTTGACGTAATCCATCATCGCACCGACGCCTCTCCACAAACATGACAGTTTGACTCTCATTCTCACAGTTGTTTTATTGGTGAAATTTCCTCTTTAGACATTATTCATAGATTAATTATATCTTATTTAAGTGTAAAATTTGAATCAAGTGGTTGAATAATGACGTATTTTCTGTTTCCTCTCTTTCTTTATCTTTTTTTTTTTTTTTTTTTTAACATGTGCTTTACGATGGTCATATATTCCTCTGACAACGTGGTGTGTTTTCACAGTAGATGAAACCTGTTAAATCAATTGCCTCAGTTTATGGACTGTTTCAAGACCTTCTAGCTTTGCCTAATATTGTAATGTTTCTTGATATGATCTTGTCTCCCTTCCAACTGTTATAATAGCACTGAATTTCCAATTTTTTATTGAACATTTTGTATTTGTAACGATAGAAATGTTTAAGAAAATATCCTGGTGATCGATATCAACAGTTGTTAATTCAGACACAAGTCTATTATCGAGTTTGTTTTAGATTCTAGATCATGATCAAGACTCATAATACGAGTGACCCAGTGTGTAATAAAGTAAAAATTGAAATAGCATACAGTATTTCCGCCACAAATTGTCATTGTTTTGTTCTAACAAGTCTGAAATCGGCAGCAGAAAAGAGTTTTTTTCTGCCACGGGGGTGTGTGATGTGTTATTGGTTCTGTGACATGATTTTTCTTTCTTTGATTAAAAGACTTATGCAAAATGGGTTGCTGCGCTGTCAGTTTTGTGGCAAACACACCATATAATGACAACACAGCCAGTGGCTTAATAAGCGGGAACGGGCACAAAAGGAAATGAGATTTTGTCTGAATCAAACGGTCAAATTAAATGAGGAGAGAGGACACACATCACATAGCAGTGACACTTGACAGCCTCTAATAAACTGGATGGCATTTTCATGTCTTTTTGCTTATTTTGATGTATTACACACATATGGATCAAATGAATAAATAATAGTTCAAAAGATGATTCATTTTAAAAAAAAATGTGTGATGTTATGGGTGATTTGTATTAAATCTACCATGAATGAAGAGTCTGCTGGCTGTGAGATAAGTGCAAAGCTTCTGAAAGACTGGCATGTACAAATTTACTGCTCCCATTTTTTATCCGCGCCTTTTGAAACGAAACACCACTTCCCCGCTGTCAGACCAGGAGTTTCCTCTTCATGGTCAGTCTGTAAATGATTTGGTAGCCGTCGTCCCAGCCGTAGAGCTGTTTTTCCTCCGGATTGTATTTCAGACTAGTGTGGGCTCCGTACCTCCGGGGGAAGTAGAGCAGCGGAGCCTCCTCGCTGATCACCATGTCGTTGACGTCAAACACGCACTGAACCCGGGAGCGGCTTGCCAGGCGGGTGTTGTAAACGACATAGACAGTTCCACACACTATGAAAGCCGCCTCTGCGTTCTCCCGTGGGCACCGGGTGTCCCAGATTTGTTCTATATCGAGTGTGGCAGGGTCCATCTTTGCGAGGCTGATGTTTGGTTCGCTGTCACTGCTGGCATACAGAAGCCAGAGGCCCTCGTCGTCTGCTGTGAGGTCCGCAATGGTCTCTGGGTTGAGGTTGTAAACACTGGCGCGGCCCTCCAAAGGGAACATGGCAGAGTCTGTCACCAACTCACTCAGCAGGTCATATTTGACCACCTGCACGTCTCTGTCAGCCTCTTGCTGTATGAAGTACAAATACCCGTTATAAACAGCGCTTCCGGGACCCGTCCACTCAGAAGGAAGCGTGATCCGTCTGCTGTTGTTGACTCCAGGAGAGCGGGAAAACTCCCTCACAGAGTCAAACTGGTAGAAACTGTCTCCTGCCGTCCCGTTAAAGACGTACACCTTGGACGACTTGGGGTCTCTGGTCCACATGCCCTTTGGACTGCCCACTCTCTTCAGGATCTTCACTGATCTGATGCTGGAGATGATTTCCACACAGTCTGCAGTGACAGAAAACAAAAAATGATCATGTTTTTGTGCTTACAGCAATAATAATGGTGTTCACGAGTGACTGTTTGCTGCACTGTAGCCATGTGAGACAAGATTTAGGTTGTTACATGGCACATACGGTATGTGCAGGTGTGAAAAAATGCTGTAAACTAAGAAAGCTTCCAACAATATAAATAATAATTGTTTATTTTTATCAATTTACAAAATGCAAAGTTAGCCAACAAAAGAAAAATCCAAATCAAATTAATATTTGGTGTTACTACCCTTTGCCTTCAAACCAGCATCAATTCTTAAAGTTACACTTGCACAAAGTCAAGGATTTTGTAGGATTATAGTCAGTCAATTATACCAAACAGGTGCTAATGATCATCAATTTCACATGTAGGTTGAAACACAGTCATTAACTGAAACAGAAACAGCTGTGTAGGAGGCTTCAAACTGGGTGAGGAACAGCCAAACTCTGCTACCAAGGACAGTTTCATATCACAGGTCATACAATCTGGCAAGACTGAGCACAAATGAGCACAAAACTTTTGCACAGTACTGTGTATAATTGTCACTGGCAGATTTTATCAGTTGTAGCTAGTTGGCTAATTAAGATAGCTTCAACCTTAACTCATTGAGTTGGTTAAAAACATTTCTTCCAGCTGACTCATTTTATAACGAGAGCTCTATAAAAGGGGTTTTAAAACTGTGATTGATGGTTACGTATATGATATTGTGCTAAATGAATGAGGCTGAAGTCAGCAGTTAATCCACTGAAATAGAGAAATATTGTTCTGGTGTTGCAGTGTAGAGCTGTAATATCAGACTGTTATTTCATTCTAAAATCACACTGTTTGGCTGTTTAGCTTACATATTTTTTAAAAAAGCAGGTAAAACTTTAATGTAACAAGAGAAAAAGATGACTAATTAATGTGTTTGACACTATAAATGGTAACGTTGGCAGAGGTTTTCTGAAGTGTAAGCTTAAAGTGGCAATGTTGAAGATCTCTGAAGATTTTCATTTAAATAAATGTCTGTTAAGTCACAATCTATCACCAAATGAGGTAACACAATGGTGATTGAGTGTATGGCTCACTAATGAAAGCTTTTGCATTTGCAGTATTATCAAAGAGTAGGAGTATTACGAACTGGGTGAGCGACATTCTCGCCATGCATTCAAAACAGTGGAGGTAATGCGACAGACTCGCTCTTTATTCGATTGTGTGTGAAGCTGCTTTTTTTAAAAAAAAGCTTTTTTTTTACTTGCTTTTTATTTGCAAAGCTTTTATTGCAACATACAATAACTGTCTGTCCATGTGTGTGTGATGCACACACACACACACACAGAGTACTCGGTGCTCCTCAGAGCAGAGGAGAGCAGGCAAAGTAACGTGGCAATAAATGACAGCAAAACGCAGTAGAGACTCTCACCCTGAGCTGAAATGAAACAAGTGCACATAAATAAGATAAATAACATAAGTAAACAGTCTCTGCTGCGTTTTGCTGTCTTTTATGGTCACACTATATCCTCTCCTCTCCACTGCTCTCCTGTGTGCAGCACACACACACACACACACACAAGGAGTGTATGTGTGCTGCACACACAGCGGAGCAGAGGATAGTGAATCAGGTGAAGCACTCGAGTTAACGACAACTAAACTCTTTCTGCTCTTTCTCATCACACTTGTACCCGGTCAGCTACGTGAGAGTTTGTACCATGGCTCCTTCAGAGTCCTCTAATGCTTGATTGTCTTGCTTTGCTTGTTAGTTGCTTTGGATAAAAGCATCTGCCAAATGACAAAATGTAAATGTACGACTGTTGGTAGTATGGACACGCTAATGTTTGCAGCTTACCTCGTCCATTCATTACAGTTTTGCCCAAACTAATGTTAGTTAGTTACTGATGTGCTCCTCAACCTTCGAAGTAACATCAGGTTACTACTGTAGGTATTAAACCATCTAGCCTGACATGATCGTATCTTACGGTAGAGCAGGCGAACATACTGTTTAATCCATTTCTTACTCTGTGTTTTTGGTTTTGGAAAAGCTAAAAAACAGCTGACACCAGAGAAACTGCCTCAGCATGTGGAGAAATCCAATCAAATCTACATAGGTACCCTATCAATCACATCTATAATCTGATTGAGAAAATAGGTTTTCAGAGCCTTTTAACCCTCTGACCAGCTGATGGACCAGTCATTATTAACTCATGCTGTTTAATCCCACAGAAGTTTATTTTTAATTAGCGCAAACTTTTCATTTATATGAGTAAGGTGTATAAAGTGACGCACAAGACATCCACATTACATCATATTTCCATGTGATGTAAATTACATCATATTTCCATGTGATGTAATGGTGCAGCAATGAAAATATGGAGCAACGTTTGAATCAAAATATGACAGATGTGTTTGCTCATGTTGTCAGTTCACTGTCAATGAAACCTGATCAAAACACACTCACACAGGCCCGATTGAAGCTGATAAGCTGTTTTTTTGAGTTTAAAATAAGTAAAATAATGAGGGGATATCTACAGAAGCGTAATGCATTACCTTGAGAACAAAAACTTTGCCCCGTTTTTCTGAATTCTGAGAAAAGTTTTCATGAAAAAACAATTCTGCTCTGTTTTTCTGAATTAATGAGATACCTCAAAACCTCAAGAGAAGCTCTCATTCCTATTTGAAAGCTCAATTTCATGGGAGCAAACATGTCCTGCCTGTTTAATTTAATCCAGTTTTATTTTGGTTTTGGTTTGAAACATTGGGACATACTCGTGTCTTTATATAATATAGATGTTGTTATTAGTTTGTCAACTTTGTGCAGGCACCTCAGGACAGGCAAAAATGTTTCATCAAAGCCCAAAAATAGATGAAACAAACACAGCAGACTGCCTACAGAGCCGAGAGGTTATTTTAGTTTGCAGTTTCCATAAACAGGCACAGCGGGATGACTCAACTTTAATGCCGGCAGAGTGGATATCTGGACCAGCAATCTTTAGGATTTATCTGATAACCCATCGGCAAAATAAAACTTACAACAAGTCCGACATGAGATAAAAGTACAACGCATCATGTTGATAAAAGAACACAGAAAGAACATGAAAGAAAACACGTTTATGTATCTGTATATGTATCATCTTTACCATAATTACACTACTTTAGGCGCAACGAAGTTGAAGAAGAATTTTGTCTTCCATGAAAACTTTTCTCACAATTCTGAGATAATTATCTCATTAATTCAGAAGAACTGGGCAAAAAAATTTTCTCAAGTGAATGCATCACACCCCCGTAGATTCCTGCATGCCAAGGGAATTAATTGAACTGAATTTAACTGGAAAAGGCTGCATCCAGATGCTACACCTCAGATGACATCTCTGTCTATTGTTAAAAAGTACACAGTTATAATGTTATCAAGTACAAAAGGTGGAAAAAAAATATTTCACACAATATAATTATAATAATTGAATTTACATAAGTAGTCCCATTAGCATGTTTTAGTGAAGTGCCACTTTACAGCTGAAATGTGTATTTACAGCCTGACCGTCGCTCCAAATTAAGGCGAATTCAAAGCCGTGAGGGGGAAATTGTAACCTGACGCATTAGATGTTACACAGAAGCATCTGAGAAATCGTCCTTGGAAACTGTTTGGAAACAGGAAGACACTTTCAAAAAATACTTGGCAGGTGATTGGATGAACAATCTGTCCATCACTGTCTATGGATTCGCAAAATCACACAAGAATCCTTGTAGCTAATAGGTCCGAACCACCGGTGGGTCAGACACAAGCGCATAACTTGAAGTCTAACGAGATGGACTGTTACGTGATCTTGTGATGTGATCTAGCAAATCCAGCTGCCTCCGAGGTAACGGAGATCGGGCACAAAGACTCATAATAAGAGGAAGTATGAGTGCAGCACGAAGACTAATACTGCGCTTTCACTAAAATACACGAACAAAGGATGTCCCTCCGATGTGTCCAGGAGGGAAATTAACATTATGCCCACAAATCTGAATTGGGCTCTTACAATGCAGTGAAGTTCGTTTTGGGTCACTTCACAGACATTCATAATGGACCACTGTGTACAGAGCTCACTCCTGCGAACATGAGCTCAGAGAGGAGCGCCACTGACCCTCAGGGCAGCTTCCTGTCCCTCCTCTCTGCAGAGACAGATCTCACACACAGAAACTAATAGAGCTCTGTATTGTCCTATCATCCACTCTTGGATAATGGATTGAAATCTCCCTTGATTATGTCGAGCGTGACTAGCATTATGATTCTGAGCAGAGGGTTTATAATAGTAATTTTTGAATTTATGTGTTATAGATTGCCTTATTTTGTCTGCTAGAATAATAATTTTTTATATATATTGTTTTTCTCAGTGAGAGGAGTCAGTATAAATCTCACCAAAGGAGCTTAATGATCCATCATCATGAATTTGGCTCTTAGCTTTTCGAACCAATTACGCACAAATATATATGGATATTTCAATGAATGTGTCAGATTCAATGAAGTATTACTGATGTGTTTCATGGAATTAAATTGTCATTTCACAACTTTCCACATCATGCATTAAAAGGGTTATAAGTCCCTGTATCACCCAAATAAATGACTCAGTGTAGCAGTCGCGTCTTAGCATTGTTTGTAGCAGCACGCCTTGGGATCAGAGGATTATAAAGACAAACGGTGCTGCACTCGAACAGCACTTTTGGGGGAATAGCTCTGCTGAAATAAATGAGTTGCATCAAGCCACATCTCCTGGAAAACATGACTGCCCACTGACTCAAAGCACTCTGTTAAATGTCTTGTAACAGCAGTGTGTTTGTTTCCCATTTTCCAGTGGCATGACTTTTCCAAGACAGCAACTCTGCAAAAAAAAAAAAGGTGTTATAGCGCCTGGTGTACTGTGAAAGTTAACTGTAGGACACACATCCTATATATATATATATATGGTATAGGTTCTGACTGTGCCAGAGCTCTGTCATGAATGAAAATGAAAGATCAAACGCAACTATCCTGCAGAGGCCGTTTTTGGCTGAAATGTGTTTGTGCTTCCCCGCAGCTCACCAGAGACTCTTGAGTGCAGCTCCTCCCAGTCGTCTTCCTCCTCTTCCTCTCCTCGGCTCTCCTCCAGAGCCCAGGCTCCCTGCTCCACAACCTTGTCTGCCTTATTAACACAGGCCCGAGGGGAAGTCTGGCTCTCCACGTAGTCCATCTCTCGCTCCATTCGGTCCACTCGGACTCCAGCTCCTTCCAGGTCTTTGAACAGCATGCTGTGCTCCTGTCTCAACCCGTCCATGGTCTCAGCAGTGAGCTTTTTGAAATCCAGCAGCTCTGTATGGTAGCGATGAGACTGTTCGTGCCACAACTGCATGCGATCCTACCAGACACGAGCAGAGCAAAACAAATAGTATAATGTGCTGTAGGATGAGCTTAGGTTTGGTAGGTTTTCTGGTTTTTATTTAAGCCAACTGACCGGGAAAGATTATGTGTTTACTTTATTCAACATTTTAGCCACACTAGCGGTGAGGCGCTATGAATGGCAATCTTGTCCTGTCTGTCGGTCAGTCAGTCTGTTGGTCTAAACTGAAATATCTCAACAACTGTTGGAGGGATTGCCACAAAAATTTTGTACAGACATTAATTGTGCCCAGAGGTTGAATCTTAATAACTTTGGTGATCATCTGCCTTTCCATCTAGCACCACCAGCAGGTCAAACTTTTGAAATATCCCAACATTCATTTGGTGGATCGGAAGCAAAGTTTGTACAGAAATTCTTGATTCTCAGAGGATGTATCGTAATTACTTTGGTCGTCATGTGACTTTTCCTCTAGTGTCATCAAGAGGTTCACGTTCCCCTCAGGATGTGTCATATCTTTAGCAACTTTTCATCAAGCGCCATCATCAGGTCAAAATGTTGATTTGTGCAATACTTTGATTTATAGCCAAGTACCTGTATAACTAATGACATTCACATCAGATTCAGCTGTACATTGTGTTTAGTGCTAATTAGCAAATGTTAACACGCAAACACACTAAACAAAGTTGGTGAACATGGTAAACATTATACCTGTTTAACATCCACATATTATTGTCACTTACATTGTAAGTGCATTATGAAGGGATCTTCTAATGGTCAGTATGAACAGGAGGAATGATTACATGACTGTTTTGTTTGTCTGTTTTAAGACAGACTTGAAAAAATGTGACCTTGTCCTTTAAGAACAGCCTCACAGAGCCGCTGGTGCAGCTGTAGATTCTGTCTTTTTGCCAACTAATGTGAATCTTAGATGGTAAAATGTCCCTGTTTCAATCAAAGTACTATCACCATCACCAAATAGAATACAGCGCTGTATTTCCCAAGTGTAGTTATTGACATAGAGTGACAGGTGAATTATTCAGGTAATAACTGATGGCTCCTCCAGCTCAGTTTCATTTTCTTTCCCTTTACTTGCTGTGGGCCTGTGGTCAAATGGAAATGAAAGTTCAATGAAAACTTGCTGATGAATTGCCATGTTCATATCAAAGCAGAAGTTGCACCAGCATATTGGAACTGAGACTGGAGGGAAGCCGCTTGAGGGCGAAGTGAGCGAGATTTAGCTGTAAATAGACTATTCATTTTATGCGAATAACAGTTTTATGATTGTCATTTTTTGCATGCAGCCACACAGTTGATGAAAAAGTAAAAATCCCAAAAAATACATTAAAGGAAATATTTAAATTAGAGTTTTCTGAAATTACTACCTGAGGAAACCAGACATGTAATCCTCTTGCGTTTCATATCACGCTCACCTTAAGCCAACAAATGTCTTCTCTCACACAAACCCTGCTTGCTCTTTCATGACACAGATATGCTTTCTTTTAAAAAACAATACTGAACTTTCAGTAATTCAAGTCCTTCCCTCAGGCACTTTCTTGTAATGCAGATTCATTCTACCTTTTGCAGAACGCATTTTTTTGTGAAGCTGGTGGGATGTTGGATGCCGTAGAAGCAAAGGTCGAGCTTGTACTCATTACTGGTGTGTCATCGTCTTAAAACACTGAGGAAATTGTAATGTTGTCGGACAGAAAGTAGCGTGTTGCATGAGAAGAAGAGCCTGCATGCATCAACTGATACTCCCCCACAGGGCCCTGCGGAGT
Source organism: Thunnus thynnus (assembly GCF_963924715.1). Taxonomy (NCBI): domain Eukaryota; kingdom Metazoa; phylum Chordata; class Actinopteri; order Scombriformes; family Scombridae; genus Thunnus; species Thunnus thynnus. Next base: position 27,810,864 of record NC_089522.1, on the reverse strand, counting down.
TGATGAGCTGGGCAGAGATTGCATTAATTGGTTTGCGTTAGTTAAGACATTGAACTCAGTTTTCAAAAATATCAACTGGTATTATACTTTTTTTAACAACTGAGGAAAATATGTACTTCCACTTATTGTAACGCATGGAAAACAGCATAATAATCAATTCTTATTCATTTAAATAGGGTTGTTTCTTACCTCAATTGCCAACAATCTGTTCTCCAGATAATCCATCAGCCCCTGGTAGTAGTGCTGGGCTCCAGTGAACGTCCAGGCCATTGAAACCAGGAGGACCAACACCGGTTTCATTGTGAGCCGATCAATGGGACAGTTGAGTTTCTTTTGTCCAGCTTTTAAGGAATTCTTCAGGTTTACCTCCTTGATGTGTTTTCCTGCAGAACAAGCTGATGTCCTTTTTTTAGAGCTTCGCACGACCTATAAACGCTTGCGTACAGTGTACTTACCTATGCAAAAAGGTGAGAAGGATAAAGAGAGAGAGAGAGTAAGAGGCCGCACAGAGAGTTTCCAATTCTTTGACTGCTCTCACTTTGCTGGAATGTTTTCACAAACTCTCAGGGAGGAGCCTTGTGCCTCTTACCCCTCTCTGTCCTCAAAAAGTGAGTGTGCTCTGCTAAACCCTGTGCATGTGTGCATGTGTGTTTGTTGCACATGTTGTACACACCGGTCTCAGGCATGTAGGGAGAAAGTAGCGCAGACACAACACAACCAAACGCTCACTTGAGATGACGCTCATTCATGGCTCTTTGGAAAGTCTCATGAAACTGATGTACAGTATAAGTTAATATGATGTCATACACTGTTGTCATATGTTGCTCCATATTAAAATCAGATCAGTTTCATTACAGAACTTCATGTTTTTGACAACATGAACCCAACTTTATCACGGATTATTTTGAGGTATATGGTACATTTACATCACATCTGAATTTCGGTAACGCTTTAGATGTGAAAAGTGCCCTGAGATGACTTTTGTTGTCATTTGGTGCTATATAAATAAAAATTGATTGAGTGAATTGAGATTATGGCCCACATCTTCCAGTGTAATTATGTAGTACATCACAATATCAATAAGATATGTACAGAATACTTGGAGGTAAGAAATTCGTGTTTAAGAGGCAACGGAGATAAATTTTGGATTTTATTGCTCTATCCTTGACATTTTGTAGATATGTGTGACTTCTCACTGTGTTAAATTAACTAAAATAAAATATATTTGGCATACATTATTTAGTTTGTCACAATATAAATAAAATATGTACTTAATATCTTTACTAGAACAAATATGTAAGTACAAGTGAAGAGGGAGGTAATATAAGTAACATTGTTATCGGGTAATAAGACAGGAAAGATGGGTAAAACAAGGTGACTGCATTCTTGATATGGCAATGAAATTTGTTATGGTATCATCTATTTTAAAATTATGATACTCAGTTTGGGTGACTGGGGATTAACATTATCATTATCATGTTTTATTCATGTGTTATTGCTTATTGTTGTTCTGCATGTCTGCAGGTGTCGGGGGACGGTTGTAGTCAGAGTTGCTTGGTTTGTGTTTCCTCGCCTTGTCTTGGTTGCTTGGCTACATGTACTGAATAGTGAATACTGTTGCTGTATTATTATTATACTTATGTTTTGCTGTCTCCTGTTGCTCCGTATGGCTTGTGAACTGTCCTGTGAAAGCTTTTTTTTTTGTTGATGCTGTTTGTCTTTGTGGTCGTCTTCTGTCTGTAATTTTTAAACATCACTTCATTGGTTTCAGAACATCTGGCCAGAGGACTGTAGTTGAAGATCAGCCAGCTGGCTAACATCAGCATATTTACAGAAATGTTGATTCATGGGCGTTGTCCTTATAAATAAAAAAAAAATGAAATGAAATACATTCTTAAAAGTTTTTAAACATGTAGTATTTATTGTGATGAATATGGTGTACTTTATTATTGCTGTGGACAAAATATTTGGTTATATCTGTAGCTGTAGCTATAAAACTTTTGTTATGTGTATTTTTTAGAATATGATGTCATTTTGTTTTTGTACATACATAAGTAAAACTGCCACATGTAGTTTTTCTGCTTTTTCCTGGACCACTTTAGACTTTATTGTGTTATTCTTGACATTTTGTAGACACGTGTGACCTCTCACTGTATTAAATAAACAAAACTAAAATGTATGTGACATATTTATTTATTTATTTGTTGTTTATTTGTATGGGGACAAGTATCCAGTATGGACTAACGTGACATAACAGAGCATTTATAGCCTAAGCTAGTTTGCAGGGGCCGTCCCTCCCTTGATGAGCCTTAAAAATTCATTAAACTCAACAATAAAATATGTATATACCATATACATATACATACAGTACATTTAATCACAAAACAAACAATGAAAACGACAAGCACCAGGTCACTCATGACCGTAGGGCTGATCCCTCTTTTAAAAAACGGTTGAGTTTAAAGTGTTCCCACTCATGTTCTGTAAGGAGTTTCACATATTGATCCCCCTCAAGAGACAAAGCCATCTGTCCAAATGAGGATTTACAAAAGGGCACCTTACAAATCCCAGTAGATGCACCTCATGTTGCTGAGCCACAAAGCCTGTCACATCGATTTGTTCAATGTGCCATCTCGACGTTACCTCGTGAGGCAGCTGGATTTACAAGATCACGACATCACAAGATTCTCACGAGAATCTGGCACGTCAAGTTAATCTCAATGATAGACAGTAGAAATTAGTTCCACTTTGTTTTTTACTGCACAATACTCTTTTATCAAAATAAAAACAGAGAGTAAGTTTGTTAATATGGATGATCCGACTGAGTTGGCTCTTTAAAACATTCAAATCAGTCAGTTAGTTCGGGAAAACTAGAGAGATCAGAACTAACTAAATGTAGCCTAATATTAATTATTGATAGGTAATCTTAAAAGTATTTTATTTCAAATTAATTTGACAATCTCTCCATATCTGTTACCCCCTTACTTCCCTGTGCTTCTGTCTTTAAACCTATCTTATATTTTATTGGTGCTCAGTATGTTCAAAATACACTTTAATATGCCGGCTGTAATGTAAAACATGTCCCATTTCTCTCCTAAAGATGAGTGAGTACTTACTACTAAAATTTTAATGCAATAACTGTATTTATATAGCAGAGCTCAACACAAAAAAAAATGTGTTTTACTTTCAGAAAATGCATACAGGGTACAATAATAGCAACAAGATGAAGATATTAAAAACAGCAATGTTTTGACATAAAAGAAAAGAGAAAGGGATCTGTAGAGTTAAACAACACAAATAAATAAAATCTTAAAACGATCATTATGGAAACACTTAAACAAAGAGGTAATAAAAGGCTAATGAATATAAAGAGAGTAAAAGACGATGCCAGGAGGATAAAGTTCAAAGAAGCGTTTCTATAAAAATGTGTTATTAGGTGAGGTGTAAAAAACTGAAACTGTGCCAGCAGAGCTAACAGTCGGATACCGAAGCAATCTAAAGAGACCGGTTGAACTTTTACCAAACTGCCGTCATTTAAAAGTTAAAAAAGACATTTTCAGCGGCGATTTCGCTCCATTAAACAAGAGTCGGACGTTTTATGGCTTCACTGGTCCCAACACGTTTTTATCTGCCTTATTGGTTCAAACAGATAGCTCCTCTCCCACAATGACAGCTTGAATTAGTCAATAACACTTCATTGCTGCTTGGAAGGAGATTGTATTGCTCCGTTGTGAGCGAGCAGCGTATACTGTAGATTATCCTCACTGTAGTGGCAACAGGGCATGAGGGTTTCATTACACAGGCTATCACACTTACTGACAACGCATGACCTTTCACCCCTGTCATAACGGATCAAACCGGGAACCGTGAAGTCTGCACAACACTGCAAAACATATGAAGCTAGTTCAACTTAAAATGTGATATAATGTGACCTTAAAGCTGCAACTTTACTGTTTTACTTCTCTCTCTGTGCTCTGAGTGTCATTATCAGCCGCAGCAGGCAGCTATTTTCAGAGAAAAAGCTCTAAAAACTCACTTTCCACTACCTGCTCAGCACAAAACAGTAAACAGACACAGTTAGTGACTAGCTGGTGAACATAGTGGAGAATAGAGCAGCTAAAGAGCCAGATGTTTCCCTCAGGAGTTGGTAGAGAGCAAAAACAGAGCCAAAAGAGAGTGAATATTGTACTTACATTCACCAGGTGGACGGAAACTCGGCTCCAAATGAATGATAATGTTGCTCCGTAACTGCTGGATGTGGAAACAAGCAACTATTTGCTAACAAGTTAAACATATCATCTTAAAATGTGATGATATGTCAGCATTGTGTTCACAGCTTGTTTCTGTTGCCCCTTAGTGGCCAAAAAATCAGTTAAACCACATTGTTATATATTGTATTATTGCATAATGTGTTGTTGAGCCATCCAACCACCCCAACCTCCTCCCTACACAGACTTTTTTGCTATATAATAACTTCATCTAATTTTCTCCTCTTATAAGCACTACGGCCACTAGAGGGCTTTCTCACTTGAACGTTAATATGACGTTTTGGGTCACTTGTTTAGGAGGACGGTCTTGCTGAAAATGAAAACTAGAAATAATTATCACATCTTTTACCTCCTTTAACCCTTGAATTAAAGGATATGTCTGGCAATTTTCTATATTTTTATTTTTCACACTGAAGTTCTTTGAGAAATTTACAATACAGCACAAAGTCGAGAAGTTATGATATGTAGAACAACTAGCTAGTGAAGCTCTATGATCACTTTTATTAGTCTTTGGAGCCGTTTCTAACATCCTTCTCTTCATAATGTCACCCAGTGCTGCGGTGTGGCTCACTGACATGATTTGAATAGTTTTTTGACAGTAATAGAGGTCTACGGCACAGAGGAATACGCTATGTCAGGCTTTGGATGCACACACAATACTTGTAAGTAGATCAGTTCATTGTTGGTTTGGCTCTGCACATGAAATTGCTGCACCAACGCAGTTTAATGTGAAGGCCGGTGCCAGATACTCCATCAGTGTAACGACTGTGGTCTAATCATACTCTTTTTGATTGTCTGCTTCCTACTATCATCTCGGCAAGTCCTGAACTGAACCACCGCAACCCCCGCCTACCCCTACCCCCCCCCACCCCTCCCCACCCCTCCACCCCACTATCTATTTTTATGCCTGCAGACAGCAGACCAGACTGTGAGTGTCGTCATGGTAACAAAGTGTCGTACAGCTGCTTTTAGAATCGAAATGGGCAACCTGGAGTTTGATCTAATCTGGAGCACATTGCCTGTCTGGATCTGGCAGGCGAGGGCACTGACAGGCCAGTGGCTGTAAAACTGTGCATGTGTGTGTGTGTATGTGTGTGTGGGTGGGTTTATGTGTGTGCTTTATGACCCAGAGATTTTGTTCAATCATAGTTTTTGATGGATGTGAGTAATTACAGTTTTATCCCCTTTTTTTACCCCCATTTTGCTAAATTGATTTGAAGCATGCGTCTCATAGGCCTACTGCCTGCCACTCAGTGTGGATTTTTAATCTATTATTAATTGCCGGCTTAATTGCACCATTGAATAGTGCAATGTGATCAAAGGGCAAGTATCACTCAGGATTCATTATGTTCTACTAAGCATCGGCATATTGCAGTCTTGTAACCTTTTTAGCTGGAGGCTGGCATATGATAAAAGGTTTTAACATTTGTTTAGAGGTGGGTCTCATTGATTCAGTTTATTCAGGGGACAGAAGACAGAAATGTCCTGTGGCGAGCTTTACTAAACCAGTGTAAACCTTTTATTGTGCATGTTCCCTCAAAAACAATCCACAAGATGGCAGCATCAGTCTTTATGTGGAAAAGTCAGCAGCGTGTGTGTTGTGGCTTCCCCTGGGGTAGATATTAATACTATTAGATATTAGTACTTCAATATAAAACAATTTAACATCCATGAAAAGTGATGTCTTTTTAATAATCTGTCTTTTAGAGATGGATTATCATGAGCAGCACAGATCAAGTGACCATTACAGAATGTTATATTCATCTATGAGTGTGCATCTGCAAACGTGTATGTGTTTTAGTGTAGTGGTGTGTCTCTCACACCAAATTTTATAGTTATATATAATTTGTTTTATAAAATCTACATTATGAACTTATTTATCTATTTATTTATTTATTTTTGCACAAATAAAAAGACACAAAAAACACATTAAAGAGGTAAAAAAAAAGGATTATGCTGGTGAGCAAAAAACCAAAAACAAAACAAAACAAAACAACAAGGCTTATAAAGACAACTCACCAAAAAAGGACATTGTCAAAGAAGAAAAAAATATAGATCTACAGTACTTTGCAAAAGTTTTAGCCACTAAAAGTAAAGTGAGGATGCTTTCAATGAGTAGTTTTTATTTATCAGTTAAGTTCACACAAAGTTCAGTTAACAGAAGAAACCTAAATATAATCAATATTTGCTGTGAGAAGCTTTGCCTTTAAAAAAGCAGCAGTTCTCCTTGGGACACCTGCAAACAGGTTTTCAGATACTCGGCAGGTCAGGTCAGTTGTTCCTGCATCTTGGAGAAGTTGCCACGGTTCTTCTGTGGATTTCGACATCTCAGCTGTTTCTGTCTCTTCATGTGATCCCAGACTGACTCCATGGTGTTGAGATCAGGGCTCTGTGGAGGCCAAACCATCTGTTACAGATGGACTCCTTGTTCTTTTTGTCACTGAAGATACTTCTTTATGACTCTGGCATTGGGGTTGTTGTCATTCTGCAGGATAAATTTGGGACTGATCAGACGCCTCCCTGATGGTGTTGCATTATGGATAAGAATCTAAACATTGAAAGTGCCTAAAACTTTTGCACAGAATTGTATATTGGTACAAACATTTAGGAAAACAGTAGAAAGAAAGACAAAAAATAGAAAAATCTCATTAGAATAACTAATAATTTCATGTGGCAAGAGTAACATAACATGCCAAATGCTAACAAGCATAGCATACTATACGATTGATGGATAGACATAAAAAAAAATCAAGTAGGCTTATTAAATAAGCTCTTAGCCTAAAGTAAAAGTTTGTGAAAGAGGAAGATCATGTTGCGATATGCTGGTACTTAATCCACAACTGAGCTCCTCTTTGACAGAGTGCAGAGGATCTCATGTAATCTCAAAACTCTCCATGTGTTTGCCTTCGCACCAGGCGTCAGGAGCCACCCATAAAAACCTCTTTCCTCCGCAACAAAACAGAAAAGCCAAACACCCGTAAAGGCAACGTTCTTTATCACCCTTTCGTATTGATTGAGAGGGTCAGAAAACGCAGCAGCTCAGTGCCAGGTCGTATAAAAGTGCAGACTGAATGGGTGAAGCAACGTAAATCCTTTAGTCCCTTGTAAATAGCTTTAATACACCCAAGGCGCCAAATCACTTGACCTGCGTTAGCCCTGCCGTTTGGGGGCTTTCTGGCTGACTGAGCAGTGTGGAGCCAGCCCTTCTCCTCCCATTCTCTGGCTGTCAGTCCAGGTAATAGTCAAGCTCTTATTAGTGACACACTTGCTCTGCTTGGCTTCAGAACTTTGTGGCATCTCCTGTATTTAACCAGCCGCTAAGACTTTTTTCTGCATCCCAAGCTTTTGTTTACCTCTCAACTCTTCTTTAAGTTTTTTTTTTTATTTGGTGGCAAGAATTTGCACTGAAAAATGCACTTATTTTCCATAAAAGCTCTGTCTATTTAAAGTCAAGGCAGCACTGGATCTCTGTGTTTGTCTTGTTGGCCACATAATCTTGGAAAGTTAACAGTTTAGAGTGAACACAACCAACTTTGGCAACATCCACAGAGCATCAGTGAGTCATGTAACTACCAGGAATTGTGAAATGGTTTGAGATGTGAGGTGTATCCGAGCCAGATTTCAATGAGGTATGCATTATGTACACAGATCAAGTAGGTACAGTACACAGGTGTGTCTGGTTTTAATTGGTTGCATACATATTTTTTCAACATCACATCTAATGCAGCCTGTGCTCTATAATGAAAACTGTCTCTCAAATTGAATGTTCATTTCTGGCCGTCCTGACAGCCGACATGCACTTGCTTGGGTTGCCGAGCAGAAGAGAGCCTGAGGGGCTGCGGACAGCTGCTCAGAGGGGAAAAACTCTTCACAAAGCAGCATTTATCCATGGTGGGCACTGCATGGGGATTCAGCACGGCAGCTTGACCGCTGGAAATAAAGGCACAGTATGTGAGAGAATATCCAAGGAAATGCCGTCACAGCCAGTTGTCCCTGGACAGGAGCACACAGCTGTTAGCCATACTGCTCCCCAGTCTAGACATTGCTTTCTGCTGTGCTGCTGCATGATGTTACACACACAAGCATCTCACAAACAGCACAAGGTCTGTCACTGCTCAGCCAGGCAAGAGCTGCCAGTACTCTACGGTATCAAGTAGTATAACGTGTAAGGCAAATAAGTGGGAAAAGTTGTGCTAGTTGTGAATCACATAACTCTTTTTTTTTTTTAACTATTTTTTGATCAGGTGGAAAATAGTTTTAGAGCCGCCAGGAATTTTATTCATTGCAACACAGCCCCATACGATCGTGTGCCATGTAGAAACCAGATTATATTGCCTACACACCCCGCCAACCACTCCTCAAGCGCCGCATGCATGTGCGTCCCGAGCTTGTCTACATGACATGTTTCGGCATTGTTCTTGTTGCTGTTTCTGCCTCTGGAGCTGAGTGAGGACACATAGCAGGAGGCGGGCTTGTGCATACCATTATCTCACAAAGCACTCATTACAGGAGTATCTCCCATATCCTCTATACCAGCAAAACATGTCACCTCATGCTCTCCGCCTCATTCTGAACACGGCAGCACTCAAGCCCAACACCTCTTTGGCACAGCGCTCCACTCTAACCATGACTCACTTGAGTGAAATGCCTCAAACATTATGGTTGCCAAATTATGAAGTGAACAGAAATGTATGCATGGGGCTAGGCCTCCTCTTCCTGTAAGCAGAGGAGGGGGGCCGACTTGACGCAGCGCAGCTCACCTGCAAGCCCCTTTTTCATCAAAACACGGTGTCATATTTTGCCACCACGTATCATGAGGATATAATATATTTCATTTACTGTAAACACCAGAGCAATAAAAATGAGGTAATAGTCTACGGACGAGAACATTAAATTACAGCTGTTATAATTGCTCAAGTCCATTATGTAGGCTCTGCACAATATGCTTCGACACTGATTAGTGCATAAACACCAGATACCAGTAGTTATCATCACATTATCTGCCCTTACATTTTGTTGAATGATCTGAGTGCATGTAAATGGGGCATACTTCTTTTATAACGTAATTACATGTTTAGTGGCTCCATGTCTGGATTAGTGAAAGTATGAATCCACCCTACCCTGAGATTTATCCATAGTTGCTCTGTAATTACCGCACGTCTCATATAAAAACCCTCCAATACATCAACCATGACATCCATTGCATCATGTTAGGGTTAAAACCTGTGATCACACTGATATGGTGCCTGCAAGATGGAAACAATTTCCCTGGTTCCTCAGTTAAATTAAATCAAATGTGCTGTAGCGGGAAGCCCATTAGGTATTTGTTTATCAGGCCTTCATCTTGAGGTATGTCCTGAGAGTACCTTATCCGAAAACCAGTGTCACAGTCAGACTGGAGCAGAGTTCAAGAGAGATGGGCTTGTCAGCAGCTGTTTCAGCCCGTTGCACGGTGTGGAAAAGCTCTGTCATGGCCTACCTAATGGTAATTGTGTGGATCGGTGAGAGCCCACCATCTTGTCTGCATGCTGGTGTCTCAGGGGTTTGTGTGGAGGCGACAGCAGTGGTAGTTGAGGAGTGGCAGTGGAGCAAAGGGGGGGAGGAAGGGGGGGTTACTTGGAGACAAAGACTTTTCTTTAAAGATCCCCTCCAGACATGTTTTAAGACAGGTAAAGATACTCTGCTTTGAACAATAATTTGTGTCTGTAATGGTTTTCCTGCAAAAAAGTTCAATTTAATACTTACAAATTGTTAAAATTACATCCTCTCCTTCTACTGAATATATGGTTGCTAGTTTCAAGTTTCCACATGAGACTAAGTTTCATACTGGACCACGATTGACTTCTAAACTAGTCATGACATCACAAAATCATCTTGTACATACTCGTGTTAAACTCAGGTTTCAGGTGAGCACAGAGAAACCACTTTTCACTTTCAGCAGATGAACGTGAAAACCTTCTAGTGTCAAACTCTGCACATAAATCATTCTGCACGGTGAAGCTCAAATATCCAACTTCCGTAACAATAAGCAAAACACTTATTGAGTGGAGGAGGACTTTAAGATTTCTCATTTCTTCCAGATTTCCTTAGCTCATAAAACACATTTATATGGTGTTACAAGACACAGGGATGTGTGTCAGTAATAAATTTAAAAGTGGGTAAGCAAGGGATTGTAAGAAAATTGTAAGAGGGGAGAGCAGAGGACTTTCTCACCTGAGATTTATATTTATTTCAGCCATCTCTTGTAAGATTTATTATGGAATAACAGGGATCAAATAGTTAAAAACAAAAACAAAAAAACCAGCAAATTTGATCACATAACTCCAATTTTAGCTTCCCTCCATTGGTTGCGTACTTGTCTTAGAATTGATTTTAAAATTTTATTGATTACTTTTAAAGTACTTCATGAGCAGGCCCATAGCTATATCAAAGGTGCCCTGTGTTGTTTTCCTGTAAACAAACAAAAGTTATGTTTACATTCACTGTTACTGACCAAAACTCATGTGTGTCCTATCAGCAAATGTGTTGAATCTATTTCCCTCCTCTTCCAGCATTTTCAAAACACATTTTTAAAAGTTAGATCCTGCATTACATCTGTGTTTACTAGCTTGCCGTTTTCTTCTTCTTTGGCTTTGTTGTGTTTCTTGGCGCATTACAGTCACCTGTAGATCAGTCGAATAGTGTGAAACAATTAGTAAGACTGTGTATTGCACCACCCATGTGTGTACATGTGTGTCCATGTGTGTGTGCATGAGAGAATCAAAATGGGGACCCACTAATAAAGAAACTTCTCCATAGTGCTACTAGAGGCCAGAAACTCCACAGGGAACCTTTAAAGAGCATCTACATTTTTAGCAGCTTCTTGGTTGTCCCTGCTGTCGGACTACAGATGAGAGGTGATCGTGCTTTTGCTGTCAAGGCTCCGAGGCCCTGGAACAACCTGCCTGAGGAGATCAGGCTCGCTAAATCTCTTTCTTCTTTTAAAAGTCTTCTTAAAACATACTTTTACCATTCAGTGTATCCTGGTTTTAGCTAATGCTAGCTAAAAAGCTAGCTAATTGCTGCATGCATCTATTTACTTGATCTTCTTATTTTTACCTTTTATTGCTCCAAAGATGTTTGGAGTTCACTTACTTATTTACTTTATAATCTTGTGATTTTGTGAAGTACTACACAGATAAACGTATTGTTATTATTATCATTAATGATGGCTTTAGTGCACACAACATTGTACTTTGAAACTCTGCAATTTTGCAATGCCGTCTCTGTTTTTCCATCATACCCAACTGGTAGCTAATAGCTCAATATGTCAGTTATGAGAAAACTGTGAAAATTATTGTACTTTTAAGATATTATTGTTTAAATTGCTTTAATTTTTGTGCTTTACCTTCTTTTGCTTTTCATTATCAACCCAATTCAATGCTCTCTTATGCTGAAGGAGGGTGTTGCAGGTTTTTTCTAAGTCAAGGCGAAGGTCCAAAGAAAATGTTAATAACTCTGAGGAAGGCCTTGTTTGGTTCAGTACCCTGCCACACCTCAGTAATTTTCATACAGTCCCTAAGATAGCGAGAGAGGTGAGGAAAGAGGAAAAAGTGGGAGACAGGGAGACACAGAGAGAGAGAAAGTGTCGGGAAGAGAGAGAGATGGCGTCTCAGACAGACTGTCTGGCTGCACCGGGATCTCCAGCACTCAGCGTCATATGATTCTGGGGTCAGAGGTTATCCCCACTGATGAATATCGAGCCGAGCCTTGTCTCCCTCACAAAAGAAAGGGAGTTGTTTTCACTCCCTGGGTCTGGAAAGTTTATTTCAGGAATCCATCCTGCCAGCACGAGACTGTAAACCTGTCTAAAGGCAGAAGAGTTACGTCCACAAATATTACTTCTTTTTTTTTACGGTTTTATCTGCCTGCCAAAACATCTAGAAATGCTCTCATTCTCATTCAAATGCATCTATGGATGTAATCACATAGCAATTGGACAAAGAACAAAGATACATAAAGTAAGTGTGTTTATTTACTAGCGAAACATACATACATCCCTGGGTTTTTTGACAGGATTTGGAAGATTATAGTTTGCAGTCTGTGAACTGTGTGAAAGTACACTGGTGTTTTGTGTTTATCCTTTCATACTGAACGCCTCATCCCACAAGCCATCTCATTATATCCCAGTGACTTAAGGTGGTAATACACCAGCTTTCTGGGCAACGTAGATGTGCAACAGTCCCAGAAACAAGCAGAAAAGTGAAAGACGCTGTTAAAAATACATATCTGATTCTTTCCTTGCAAGAATTTACAAGTTATTTTTGTCCATACAGTTGTTCTGTGAATCACCATCTTTAGAGATCTTCCCGCCGATATGTAAACTCTATAATGAATAATTACAAGGCATTTCAAATAACACTGTCAGCAGGATTTCTACTAAAAGCCTCTGGGAGATTATAGCTGCCCACGAGTGACAAGTGTGATATATGAGATCACACATGTGAACAAATGGATGGCAGAAGCTTGGACATTTATGAGCCTACTGGATCAGTCTCCTCCAGGATATATACAGTCGTTTGACAGTTTTGATTTGAGTAATGAAAAATCACACTGGTGCTCCCTGCAGAGTGAGAAAATCTGGTCTGCCACTGACTGAGGTGACAACACAGGGTCAAGCTGAGGAGGGAAAAGGAAGCAGAGGCGTGTGGGATTCAGAAGAAGCCTCTTTCCTCAAGCCCGCAAAGACAGAAACACAAACAGGAGGTAAAACTATAAAGCTTAATGGATGATGACACTGTGGATGATGTTACCAAGGTAGGGTGTGGCCAAGTTTGAGGTTTACAGTTCATACCGACATAGGCGTCATCCCGTGGGTGTTCGGGAACTCGGGCACCCGAAGGGCAATCAGGTGACCATACCAGGATATAGGGCATAGCAGAGTTTTAACTATTAACCACTTAATTGGTGTCCTGACAGCTCAGCTCCTTCTGACTGACTGATATAAAAGTGCGTCAACTTTCAACACCTTGTAAACCGATGCTGTCTAACCTGACTGTCACAGTAACATTCAAACCTGAGCTGTTGCAGCCAGTTTAACACACCCAGTCCATTAACAACTAGACCTTTTAAAAAAAAAACATTAAAGTTTATACAATAAATAGTAGAGTTCTTCTGTGGCACCAAAACATTCAGTACCCACATTACACCACTTATGTCTTTAGCAGTCACCGTCGATATTGTTTGCATTGCATTTACTCATGGTTTCCTATGTTATGTACAGTGTATCATAGTGTTTTGTCTAGGCCTATGCTGATCTGCTGAGCCTGGAATGATTCAGACAGATCCCCATCAAGAACAAACTAAATAATAGCTAAACAAGTTCAAATGCAGTTTTCAAAGTGTGGCATCATCATGAGTGGTGACTGAGCTGTGTGTTCAATCTGCTACGTAAATACTCCATCATTTCCATATTGTAAGGGGGAGGGGATGCTTAGGTTATTTCGGGTATCCCCTGGGAATTTATAAATTCCACTCCTATGCAGGCCTACATTAACCACACATGAACCCTCTCATTCATTTGAATGAAAAAGTTGAACCTGGCTCAGCTTTTGCTGCAACACAATGTGACATCATCTTGCAAGTCGCTGCACTGGCCAATCACAATGCAAGCACACAATGCATTCACACTGCTATAATTTTCCCAAAGTATCAGTGACTCCAATCATGTACCGCCTGCTTCATCACTTCCATACATACATTTCTGGACTCACCCACATAACTTCCAGGCCTTATCTTATCCACACTATCAACCTCAAACTCACCACACCCTCAGCTATGAGCTACCAACCCACAACCGGACCAGCAGGTCTGCTGTCTTTATTCCCAGGAGCCCCAAACATGGGTCGCCTCACCCACACCCCCCCCTGCTCCATCCTCTGCTATCTCTCAGGGAAAAGATAATGAGGGATATTTGCCCTTATTAGTGTCCATTGTGCAATTTAAGGTGTAATCATCTGTCTTATGGAGAGACACGTATTACACTGGATGTCTGACATGTTTTTCATAAGCAGCTTAGTTGTTGCACAAAGAAGCCTGATAACATAACTGGAACTTGAGGAACTGTACATTTAAACATAGTTTTAAAGGAATAGTTCAACATTTTGGGTAATACACTTCTACACTTATCATGTAGATGCATACAATGTGCATTGCAAAGTGAAGTTCCAACAATATCCCTATAATCTTGCATTAGTGAGTGCTGAAATAGTTAAATATTTAGTGGTGCAGCAGACAGATTAATGGAATAATTCAACATTTTGGGAATTATGATTATCTGTCTTCTTACTAACAATTGGACTTGAAGATTCATACCACACATGGCTGTAAGGTAAATATTAGGCTAGAGCCAGGAAACAGTTAGCTTAGCTTAGCATAAAGAATGGAAATAGAGTGAACCAAGTGCAAAATGCTTTAAATTAAAGAAATTATTCAACATTTTTGGAAAAACACTGTTTCTTCTCAAGACTTAGATGAGACAATCAACATCAATCTCATGTTTGTGTGGGAAATATGAAGCTACAGCCAGCAGTCACTCAGCTTAGCATAAAGACTGGAGACAGGGCTTTTTCCAAAGATTACTTTCTAACACATTCTTGTTTTTTAGTTCATACAAAAAAACAAAGTTTAAAAATGACAAGTTGGACAGAGCCAGGCTAGCCCCTCTTTCCACACTTCATGCTAAGCTAAGCTAACTGTCTCTTGGCTGTTGCTTCATATGAAACAGACAAACATGAGAGTGGTATCAATCTTCTTGTCAAACTGTCATCAAGACAGTGAATAAGCACATTTTCCAAAATGTCAAACTATGTCTTTAACACACACAAACACACACAAGAAATGTAGTGTGGCATGAGAAAAGTCAGACAAGACAGGTTAGTAATGAGCACAATAGGTCTTGAGTCTGCGTGTGCAATTGTCCCTAATTATGACAATGATTCAAGGG
This sequence comes from Thunnus thynnus, assembly GCF_963924715.1. Classification (NCBI taxonomy): domain Eukaryota; kingdom Metazoa; phylum Chordata; class Actinopteri; order Scombriformes; family Scombridae; genus Thunnus; species Thunnus thynnus. Next base: position 27,795,612 of record NC_089522.1, on the reverse strand, counting down.
AGCTCCACATTCCAGTGCCTCTTATGGTTTTGCTGCTATGTATCTTGGAGCCTGCGGAGCCATTAACACGATACCAATCTCACCAATGGCTCCAGTTCGGGCCTCCAATGGGCTCCTGAATGCAACCTGTCCGGCTCAAGGGAATCCAAACATCCACCCCCTTCCCCTCTACTCTCACACACTTCTCTCCCCAAGGAGGTGGCCATCAGGACAAACAATCAATGCCAATGACAGATCCCCGTCAGACAGAGCGTAATTATGGGAACGGCGTTCTGAAAGATACTGTGTCATTAAAACCCACCGTCTCCACTCCAACTGCAACAGACTCTTTCCTGCTACTCGTCCATGCTGTGCGGTGTGTGTGCGTGTCTGTGTGTGTGTGTGTGGGTTTGCTCTATGAATGTCAAGCTGGACCAGTGCTTGTGTCGCTTCCAATGTGTCCTCATATAACTTTTTGTGTAACTGCTCTTGGTTGCTGAGTGAAGCTGTAAAGGTGCAGAGATGAAGCCATGTAGACATGACAGAGACATGAGACACAATTTGAGAGGCCATGCATGACTGAGGGAAGCCTCAAATGCACTTGACAGCAGCAATTTGAGAACTAAATTGCTGAAAATGCTTAGCTGCCTTGTTTTGAAACCATTCTCACCCAGACACCATTAATACAAGATTATTCGGAGGAAGATAGGACACTTTTAGTTTGCGTGGCTGGCAGAAAAGTGGTCATGACACTCAATTTGTACAGGTAAACAAGGATAATGTTCTGCAGGCAGTGTGTAAAGACATGATCTGTGTTTGTCTCTCTCTTCTTCTCCTAGACAATAATTAAGTCGCTGAGCCAAAAACCAAATCATGTAGAAAAACCACCAGGAACTAATAATGTGAATTAAAATCTGCCTCTTTCAATTTAAAACCCACCGACAAACCAATGAGATGAGAGCTCAGCAATGAAAAATTACACACTGGATGTACCTGAGCTATTATTTATATAATATATTTATTATATTAGCAGGTAGAGAAGCTTTTTATTATAAAAAATCCTTTCTGAGGCACCACTGAAGTTCATTGTGCACACTGAAATATTCTGTCTTACAATAGTGAATGGTTGCATGACTAGTTCGACATTTAGGAAAATATGCACATTTGCTTTCCTGCTGAGAATTAGATGAGAAGTTAAAAACCACGCTCATGTCTGTCCATTCAATATAAAGCTACAACCAGACAATTCGCTTAGCTAGCCATTTTGTTACATTAGGGGAGAGCCAGGCTAGCTGTTTCCAGTTTTTATGATGAGCTAAACTAACCGTCTCGATCCTCTCATCTAATTGTCTACAAGAAAGCAAATAAGCATATTTTCCAAAATGTTGAACTATTCCTTTAAAAAGCCAGCAAGTCAGTGAATGTCAGAGGGATAATCTAAGTGTTATATATTATATTAATGAGAAAACCAGCAAGAAATGAGCAGCAGTGCATTGCATTTCCTCTTGACTTGCAGGACAGAGGGGACAGGGACAGTATCATAGCAACAGGTTTGTTTAGGGCAGCCTTGGTATCAGCAGGACTTGGACTGCTCGGCTCTGTTTGGAGTAACTTAGGCTGCTGTGAAAAAATCCGAGGCATGCTAAAAACATAATATACAGGAGCCTGGCATCCCTTAGAGAGAGTCTCACTGTCTGTCCCTCTCTGCAGGTAGCCATGTTTGGAAGTGCTGACAAACAGAGAAGAAAGACAGAATGCATGGGGTCCGGGCCAGTGGTTGGCTCTTCGCCAAAATGTCATGTCCTCTTCATATTTGGGCTCCAACTATGGTTACCCTTCAAAACCATGCTTGATTGTTTGCGTTTGGAGTAAATTTAAGCAGTTTTACTAATAATCAAAAGTGAACTGGATTGATTTCCCTCCTTTGAATGAATTCTGGAGTTTGAAAACAACGTATGAAAGTATTTTCCCATTACAGCGGAAAAGAATAAGAGCTTGTGCTGTTTGTTGGTCAGAGCATTCTCATTAAGGTTTTCTCACTAATTACTCATAATTAATGCTATAACTTTTGTAACTAGCCATATTTGTTATACGTAATGTTTAATCTCTTCTGGTTATCTGGTAGATTACGTTTTGCAAAAACGTACAAGCTACAATGCTAATGTTACCAGCAGCAGATCGTTACATTTCAGAGACTCAAACTGTGTTTTTGTAACAAACCTGGTAGCTACATCTGCATGCTGATATTTAAAGTAATTGTCTTTTTTGTCTGTACTCGATATAAGGTCAATTTGTTATTGTGCAGTTCTGGAAATTAAGAAACAAAAGTACTGTATTTGCCCAAATATAAGTCATTAAGATGTTGTTTGTGGTCTTTATGTTGCTAGGCTTATGAATGTCTTCAAGTTCATTTATAGGGTGCCTTTTAGTCTGCCCAAAAAGTTTTTCATTGCAAACAAAAGTCCAAAGTGTCTACTGATGTCTTTACTACAGAGCTGGACCTTGGACTGAATCATCTGTCAAGTTGCCAATTACCGCTGTCACAGATGTTGAGAAACTCAAAAATAGTCTGAAAAATGCTAACCGCTGAAGAAAATTATTTATATCGCTTCCAAGACACTGACAGGAGAGCATGTGAGTATGTGACTGATGGACAAACTATACAAATGTGGGATTTACGTTCTGCTTTAAGGGTATCTCACTTTTACGAGAGAAAAGGCTTCAAGGATGAGGACTCTCTTCTCTTTGGATTAATAGTATCTTGGGGAAACTTTCCTAACAGGACTAGTGTGAGAGTGTTGTATGTTCAATGTATACCATACCAATACCATAATTCCTTTTTTTATCCATCTTTCAGTTCAAGCAGTGGTCAACAATGATTGGCTACACCCACAAAGGAAAGCGCAGCTCAGGTCAAAGATCAACAAATGAAAACTTTCGGCGCACCCCCACTCTGCAAGGCGTACCATGGACATCCACGCAGAGCCGTCACAACACACCACATACACAATAATGGAGGAGGCATGATAATGTCAACGTGCCTTAAGGTATTAAAAATATGTGGTGTGTTGTTGTATGGTCACACTTAGTTCTGGTGTCTCTTTGTCTCAAGGACGTCTGTACACCAGAAGATTTGCTTAAAGCCGTCACCCAATGAGTCAGTCACTAAGGTAGAGGAATCTCATAATTAAGGCCTCATTAAAGCCACACAGCCCAACTATGTTGGTTTACAGGGCAGACAGAAACCTCACAGATTCACAATGGGGCCATTCATAATACCTCACTTCTCTGAAGGAAAAGAGAAAAAGCAGTTGCTCTTAGCATTTGGGCAGATGTAATTGCAATCACTCAGCTTGTCTGATGCTGATAATGGGGCGATGGGAAATTCCTGTCAGAGTCGTGGCGCAGGGTGGTTTCGCAACCACTTTGGCAGGCTCTGTGTTCCACTGCAGGGCAGCGAATGCGTTACGGCACGCTCACATATCTGTCATTAAACACATTTTGAAAAAAAAAAAAAAACAGAAGACAATCAAAACTCACAAGTGTGTGCCATTCTCTTGCTTCTTGAGCAATGAAAAGGCAAATATTATGTGAAACATATATCGTCTGTCATCCCTGCACAGTTTAACATGTTGAAAGACCACAGCTTATGAAAAACAGGAAACTAAATATGCTTTAGCAATAGCCAGTAACCTAATATACACTAAAAATCCTGGATGAGCTATTTTCAACATCTTTATTTTCATTTGTCATTTTAAAAACATTTCTCTTGACTGGTAGTTTATGTGAAAATTAAGCTGTGGAGAAATAAGAACACACATTAACTGGTACCTAAAAATGTTGGGCAGTTCATTTAAAAATAAAAAAGTCATGTTTGTTTTCCATATTTTGGGTGTGCTTTTCAGCAAGCAGCCCATTCCTGTCTGAAATGTGTGCTACAGTAGGTGGCTGAAATAGCATGTGGGTGCAACGTTCTTGTGGTTGGTCCTTGGGTACAGTATGTGACACTTGGCATTTCAGCAATGCTTCCATGAGAAGCCTCTATTATAAAGCATTCATGCAATGATGCTAACAAGCTCATTTTACTGGCTGGACAAGCTTTCGAGCCATAAAGTCTAAGACCTTCTTATTAGTGTCTTGTGAGACCACCCAGGAAACAATATACTATCATTAAAGATTTTTTTAATAATCACTAAAGTATAATGATAAAGACATGATTTCCCTTGACTGCAGTGTGTTTTAATTAAGCTGGAAACTTGAGGATTATAAAATACATGAAAAGCAGTCTGGACAAAAGGTAATAGCCATTAGATTTAGTTCCCTGGACACACAATCCTGAATGACATGCAGAGTGTCTCATTTCAAACACGAAGATGTTTTAGTAATATTTTACAGGTAGGTAACTGCAGTCATGGATTTACTTGGCAGTCTGCCAGTGTTTGCAAAAGTATTTGAGGTATTTGGGGTATTTTACATTTCACATGATGCCACAGAGAAAAGTTTTGTTGCGCTTCAGAGGATCATATCATAAACAAATCAGAAAAAAAGAAACCCTGATAGCAATTTCCCTCCCTTGAGCTTTTGATCATAATGTTATCATGAGTGTTTAAATTAATATGCATCACTATTATCATCATTATTATGTGCAGAAACCAAAAAGCAAAGATTTTAAAGAGTTTAATTTCAAATTACAGCATATTATGAGTAATAAAAAAATAGTAAAAAGATATAACTTTATTCTTGCAGTAATCTGTGGTTTCAACAGTCCACGAGACTGTAAATCAACACGATTGATACATTTTCTCAAACATAAATACCATATCAAATTTCAATGCTTCCCAATGTTACTGGTGTATCACTTATGATAAATTACAAATATCTATATGCAAAGAAAAGAATAAAATACAGTGAAAATAAACAAGTGATAAATGAGAACACAAATGGGCCTGTAAAAAGGAATCTTCTCTTACAGTCAAAAGGTGTATCTGGATTTGTTTGACACGTTTAAACGAGACTAACTGGGTGTTCAGACAGAACACAAAGCAAATTTTAGACGCTGTGTGATTACATACAAAGTCAATGCAAAGACTTGAATAGACATAAATTCACCCAGGACAGCACAAATGGATGCAAATATATGTCAGCGTGAGTTGAAAATGTTCCAACTTGTACGAAAAATGTGTGTGTATCATGGGGCTTTATGATCTATCTATCTGCTTCATAAACATACAGAGACGAGAGGGAAAAAGGAGAGACTAGAGGGAAATAACAGAAAGAACCGGAGTATCTGGTGAGTTCAGTCAGAGGCTGAACTGAACACAAACACTAAGGCACACTCCGTTGCTAGCTAGCTTATAGCAACATACAGTTGGTATTTTGACTGTTAAGGGTGAATAAATACAAATGATGCAGTGGTCAAACTCTTCACTTTGCGTTCTGTCTGAATAATGGATGTATAACAAGAACAGGATATGGCGCTGCTGCTCAGCCTTGCTGCCAATTTGTCCCAGTGGCTACTCGCGGTATTGCAGAAAAAAAAATCCCCTGCGGCCATTATGAAAGAGACTGTTCTCTTTCACCTGGAACTGCAAATAAGGTAAACTCTCACTCTTTCTATCTATGACTTTTTAATCTATGAAGGTTTTATATTTGTAAAACTGTCCTCAAGCCTAGAAAAGCAATTTTAAAATCTGTGATGTCATCCCATGTAAAGTCTATGGGCTAAGCGGGAACTTGCGGGCGGGCACAGCAGGAAAAACACTACTGAGCATATTCAGTGGGCCGCACACCTGGAAGTAAACCCGGAAGCTAGAAACTTTTTTTTTGGCTTATGTGCCAGGTGAGCAATTCTCATTCGACTGAACATCTTTGAGTTTGGTATCCAATTCTTATAATACATCCATTTTCTGAACACACCTTAAAAGTCTATAGCCATGCTAGCAGCTCATTGACGCTGCACTCAGGTACAGCAGTGCTTTGAGCTAAATGCTAATGTCATCATGCTAACACTCACAATGCTAACATGCGTATCTTTAGCAGGTAATGTTTACCATGTTCACCATCTGAGTTTAGAGTGTTAGCATGCTAAAATTGTAGTTACTGAGATATTTCTGTTTACACCAAAGTAAGTGGACTGACAGGCCAACACTGACATCCCTATAGAGCCATGCTGCTAGCATAGCTAAAAATGCTAATAACAGTTATGTTACAAAATGTGTAATTTTTACATATATGGGACATCACTTTTCCAACATCATGTGAGGCCATATTCTGTCTATTGTCCATTGTCCAGTGTACTCACAGAGTCTATGTACCATATAACATATATAAATGTGAGATTAAATCCTTGAGAAAAATAACTAAAGTTCATGAGTGTGTACACAACAAAAGCATCAACATGTCAGTATACATTAAACACAAAAATACACTGTTTCATGTTCCCTAGCTCTTCCAACATCTACAGAGAACATAAAAAACATTGATATTTGGTTTAGCGCAAAGGTCTTCAACAACCATGACAATATACTGTAATAGACATATTCACATACTGCTTTATTTTCAGGTTATTCTATTGGTGAAGCGACAGGCATCCAAGTTCCTCCGGGAAGTGGCAGCGCACTGTGAAAAACAAACTCAGTCCTAGAGTTCTTCACACTGTCCTTTCACTATCTGACGAGCAGTCAAGTCCATATAAGCCTTACTTCCTTCCTTCAAACCTCCCCCGTGGTTGTGTGGTGGTGCTCATTAGCAGTCCATTGAGAAAAATAATAGTGGATGGCTTGGATGATGCCTTGTTCATGTGTGAGGCTATACACCAAGCAGCATGCCCATAAAATCAGAGCCGTTCTGTATTGTAATGGAAGCGCCGGCTGCATTATCCACAAATATGGAGGTGTACTGTCCAGCCTGCAAAAAAGAAAAGAACATACAACTTTGATGCAGAAAGATTGCACAAATACAGATATGTTATGTTTGAGTATGTCTTAGCATGCTGCTTACCTGTAGTTCCAGCAGCCCCTGTACACTGACAGTGAAGATCTTGCTGTTACTTTCTAATCCAACAATCATTTCCAGTGAACTGCAATCATATTTTAAAAAAGACATTTCTGGATGAATATTGTGTTTTCAACTATTCATGTCAAATTTGAATTGTTCCAGAAGTGCAGTGCAGAAATGCTTTAAATCAAAGGAATAGTTCAACATTTCGGGAAATATGCTTCTTCGTTTCCTGTCAAGAGTTAGACAACAAACAGCCAGTTAGGTTAGTTTAGCATTGAGAATGGAAACAGTGGGAAACAACTAGCCTGACTCTGTCCAAAGGCAACAAAATCTACTTACCAGCACCTCTTAATCTCACTAATTGACACGTTGAATCTTGTTTGTTTAATTTGTTCAAAAACTAAAGTGTAAAAACAACAATTTGCTGTTTTACAGGCGTTATGCGCCAGCCAAACTACTTCTTGGCCAGGACCTATTGCTGTGTCTGAAATCATGCCTTTGTACACTCACTCACTACCCTCTATAATAGACAATATAATATAATAGACACCTAATAGTTGTCAAATTGAGATTTCGGACACTTACTAATCGGAATCGTTTTGCGTCATCACTATCTAAAAAATGTGGAGCACTGCATTTTGGGATTGTTAGGAGAACATAGTGTACATGCCATGAACACTACATTTTTGTCGTTCCACTGTGAAATGTAAACATAGTTCACTACATAGTAAATAGAGAGTGATTTCGGACACAGCCATAATCTGACACATAACCCCCTTTAAAACAGCAAAAATGTCATTTTTACACTTCTATTTTAATTCAATGATCATCTAGTGATCCAGATGCACTAGAGCCTGGATTTTGTTACCATTGAAAAGAGCCAGACTGTTTCCCCTGTTCCAGTCTTAAAGCCAGCCAGCTGCTGGCGGTAGCTTAATATTTAGCATAACGACACGAGAGTCGTATCAATCTTCTCATCTAACGCTTGGTAAGAAAACGAATAAATGTATTACCCAAAATGCCAAACTTTTCCCTCAACAACTCAGTGCTCTAAGAGTCTGTGTATATGGTTGTTACATCTCTGCAGGCTTTAACCACACAGTGAAAGCGCTGGCTCCTGTTAAGTGGAAAATGCTACATTTTTATGGCAAATCAATCATGTTTGTCTTCACTCCAACTGCCATCACAATGAGCCTCATTTCACATTCTCTACATTTTCATGTGTGGGAGGGCGAGACTGGCTGGGGCTTTGGCTCGAAAAAGCAAAAGCCAAGCACTCTTTTGGGTTAGGTAACCCATCATAATAATATTATTTATACGTTCCTCTCATTGTACCACGCTATAAGGGAGGCTGTGGAGCTCTGCACAGTCCGGGGGAGACTTGAGGGAGCAATTTATTTCAGCAATTTTCACTGACTTTATGTAAATAAAAATGTTGAAATATTGGAAAGAACTCAAAACCATTCCCAACTGGATTTGTAAATTTTTCGTAGACCCACTGTATCAGAAACTTCATTATCTGTCTTCCACATCCCAAACAAGGACATTTCATTGCTGAACTGTTGAATATAACAGGCTGCCTGAAGTGTCAAAGGTGAGTCTATAAAGATTAGTTAGGCGACAAGGATGAGGACATTTCCTTTAAAGACCTGCTCTGCCTTTATACAGGAAATGCCAAACTGGTTCCACACAAACTGTAACAGACAACACCTTTAACAGCTCATAAATTCTGGTTAAAGTTAAAGCGGCATTAAACACCAATAAAATACCACTGTTACGTGGTAAAAGTAAACAAATGGTCAAAACAAGAATGTCAAGACTGCAAAGTGTGGTTGCAGTCAGATTAATTACTTCCCAAGATCTTTTTTTATTAACTTTTATTGGTAATAGCTGGGGGTACTACTGACCAGCATGTGCTATAGCCATAACAAATGAGAGCCACATGGTTACTAGCTATTGTAGTAACAAAGAGTGTAAGGCAGCGTGTATTTGATTTGGATTCACAGAATACCTACGTGTATCTGTGGCAGAGTGATTCAATGCAGATCAGCACACGAACGTTGTCCCTGGCCTTGAGCTGACTCTTGCTCCTCTTCACCTCATTGTGATCTGTAAGGAGGAAAAGTGTTCACAATCACATGAAGATACCGGCTGTATCATAGCTCACAAAAATGTACGTTGTCCTTGAATTGACTGTTCGCTAAACCCCTAGCAACCATAACAACGACAGGCGTGTCAAGCTTTGGATTTCTCCACATGTTGATGCGTTGTGTGTAACGCTGTAAGAGCAATAATCATATATTGTTAGTCTTTCAAAACCAAAAAACAAATGTTTATCTGCTGTAATGTAAACTGCAATCGTCCTGCAAGTATGTGTGGCTTACTAGCTTAGGCTGCAGCAGTGACCAAGCGTTACAATCAAGGTCCTGTCCTGTCCTTTATTGGATTTGGGGACATTTACACTCCAGCTAACATCCGCAATTTTTTGTGTGAAAAAGTGGCCAACTTTTCTTCAGCGACAGAAACACATCTGATCAGTCACAACTCTACATGCGGAAAAGTCACACAAAAACATTCAACATGTCGGATGGTCTGACTGTTGTGGTTTCTCATAATAATCACAGTATGTGGTGTGTTGAGTTTGCCTCCGAAAAGCTTGGTATTTTATATTTGTGTTGTTTTGGTGTCCTCTTTTTCTCTTACTACATTAAAAGTGAAAACATACTGTTTGAAAATGTGAATAAGAATGTAAGCTAAGCAGCCAAACAATGTTGTGTCAGAATGAAATAACAGTCTGATCTTCCTTTTTTTTTTAAAACTAATACTGGGACTTTTCATGTCTTCTACATGGATCATCAATAGGAGAGGATGGGTTTTTTTGCCCTCGACATGTAGCTTTAGTCTCATATGTAGCTATCAAGTGCATATTTGAAAAATGTTGTTTTAAGATTGTTGTTTTAAAACAATTCAGCTGGAAACATTAAAATATCAGCCGGAGATGATGTTGTGTTTTGAACCAACAGCTAAAGTTAGCCAAATTAGCTAGCTAGCTACAGCCGATAAATCTGACAGCAGCAGGCGTCGTTTCCACTGGAAAGGTTAGTCATATCAAGTGGACATCTGCCACATTTACATTTTGATTATGGCACGAAAAATCTATTTCAATGTTCATTTGGACACCTGACCATTGTTTTAAGACAGACTTGAAAAATTGTGAACCCATCCTTTAAATCTTCAATTATTAACACACAAAATTTTCCAGCCAGAACTGTTCCTTTACTGTTTTAGACTCTTAAGGCCTTGATGTATGTACTGTAATACCCCATATAGGACAATAACTGTGATTTACCGATGTGGACATTAGCAGAGAACTGGTAGATCCCTGTGATGGGAGCTGTGAATCTCCCGGTTGACTGGTCCATTCCAGACCCTCTGAGGAAGGCTCCTTTAGCCGGCGGCTGAAAGCACAGAAAATCAAAATTAATGTGTTTACATTTTAGAGCAATAATGCATTTATCCCTCCTCAAAGGCTCAAAGTCACTCAGTTTCTTGCTCCAGGGCACTTCAGCAGGGTTAATCCTGAAACCTAAAAGCCTTGGATACAGACCTCATTTGAATCCTCCTTGTGTCTTTCTTCTGTAAAATATCTCTTTCCACAACCAAAGTAACACATCTACACTAACATAATGCTGTGTTAGCATGTTAAGCTTAATCCTCCCTCCTCCAGCCTTGTCAGCCCATCCCAACAGGGCATAGTTCTTCCACTACAGCATGCTGTTTCAAACAGTGTCTATTTCTGTCCTCTCCACACTTTATTCCAAGTCAGAGACAGAGTGCCTTTTGTATGCCGCCCAGAGAGTGATGTGTAGAATTGAAAAAGTAGATATTTTTGACCAAACAGCCAGTCTGAGTCTCGGAGTGGCACTGCATGCTTTGCCAGTGCCAGTTACCAGTGAGGGGATGATCCTCTCATAATTCCACCACATGCAAACTAAGCGATGATTACTAAACACTCGCTCTTTCAAACACAGTTAAGACAGAGAAGCAAATGGGTCAGAAACAAAGTATGTAACCACGCAGAGGAGGATTAGCCAAAACTTTACTTTTTCAGCCACGCGCAGGGAACAAAGCTGAACCAGTTCATAAACATTTACTTGGTTTCAAACAAACATACTGTCTGAAAATTTTGGAGCTCCACCAGAGTCTTCTTGTCGACCAGCACGGGTCCCTTGAGCTTGCAATGGAAAGCCTCCTCTATTCGTCGGTAAGAGGTCATCCCCTCCAGGGTGAGGAGAGCCATAGGTAGCTGGCTGGGGCTGGTTTGTCTGTCCAATGCTGCTGCTCTCCTCTCTGTAGCCTCTGACAGAAACAAATCCAGGTTATCACAGTGCAGACTGAGTTTACATCAGTTTTCAAACCACACTTTCATCATAATGTAATGAAATACTGGGTGTTTGCAAAACTGACATAATTGTAGACAAAATATTGTGCATCCTCAAATGATCTGGACAACTTTGTCACCTGCAATGGGCTGGAAAATCAACATGTTTCTACCTTTAATCATATCTTTGAATTCCTGGAGAAGAACTTCCTGGGTCACTTCAGCCCCAGGAGAGCCAGGGGGTCCCTGTGGGCCTGGAGGACCTGGTGGACCAGGTGGGCCCGGCTAGTGAAAGATAGACACACAAAACATTAGCATTCAGCTAACTTGCTTTAAAAATGAGTATGCAACTTCACCTTATTTACAGATTACCACCTATATGTCAGTTACTTGTCATAAAATGTAAAAATCATTAAAAATGCAATGTTTTTGAAAAACTGCAGGACACACAGTCCATCTACTGGGTTTACCAGGGGTCGTTTCCGTTTGCGACACTTTCCAGGGAAGTTGCCAACAGGTCTTTTGACAAAGTCCATCCATGATCCTAGTGGATCTACTCTCTGATGATCAGAAATCTGCTACAGAAAAGAAACAGAAAAAAAGAATCATTAGGCCAATATGAGTATTAGCTAATACAAAACAAAAGGATATCAAAGAACTGTACAATATAATCAATAATGATAATAATGATGTGGAGAGGTGATGGCAAGATATAAACATATATTGATGTCCTGCTGTAGGAAAGCAACGTGAGGCATTCATGGAAAGCAAATACAACAAACCTTTAAAAGGGGCTAATTATCAGATTAATCACATATTTCATTTTTAAATATATTCATCCCAATGGGGTATAATGCAAATGATTGTACCTACGTAGCTAAATCCTATGAGTCATAATTTCTTCTTTTAAACCATCACTGGAAAATCTTGCCCTAAGATACAATTAAATGGTGCCAGACACCAAGGGAGGTCAAACAGGGAAACCCTCTTTCTTTCTTCTGCACAGTCGACTGCAACTCTTTGAAGAGTAATGCGGCTTTTCAATTTGCCATCTAAGTTTAGTCACCATTCTTCTCCAAAAGGTTTGGTTTATGCTTATTCTATTTCATTCCAGATAATTCACTCAGGTGCCGCGTCAGTTCTTATTTGCCCAATAGGCTTGGATGAATGTAAACAAACCTTGTCAAGTGATTTTTTTTTCAACACATGAAAATTTCCATGAGCACTCTCATGAAAAATGAGTCTGCTCGTGTATGCGTGATGTAGATTCTGTGGATTGCAGAGCTCAATTACTGTAGTTTATAACAACATGTCAAAATGGCCAATACTTTCTCTCTCACCCTAGGACATACTAGTATTTTCTTTTATTAATACTGCTTGTTTGAGTAATGTAATGATGGAGAATTTAATAAACGAGACAAAAGTGTATATACAGTATGTATACCAGGGTGTCTTATGATTTAAGATTGTTAGTCTATTTCCTAACTGTGTGTATGCTCAATCTTCTTATCTGAAATAACTCAGTTATAATAAATTACTGTATAGGAGACTGGGATTTGTTGGAGAGATAAGAAACACACTCCAAGAAGACCTCTGGAAGCAACATTTTTATGAATACTGCTGCAAATTGGCGTATTTTCATTCTGGTCAAATGTGAATCTGTATGAATTCCAATTACAACGAGCTTGAATCTTAACCTCACCCTTCCCCAAAAATGTCAAGTGCCTTCAGTTGAGATAGAAGAGGAGATAAAGACGAGCTATGGAGGTGAGCTGTCTGAAATGGAATTTGTTTAGGTTTGGCAGCGGGACACGGATCACTTATCTGCAAAACCAACATGCCCCTTTCTTCACTTTTAAAGACGCGCCTCTTGTTCCACCACAACAAAGTAACTCCTTGTTTGTCTTTTCAATATGCTGGAATACAAACTGTTTTCTGAAATATTTGGGATTTTCAGCAGTCTCTCTCTCTCTCTCTCTCTATTTCTCTATTTCCCCCCACCCACCCCCCCACCCCCTCTCTCTGTGACTTTCTCTTCTCTCTGACAGCAGACAAAATAAACAACTTAACAGGCGCTGTGCTGGCTGCATGTCGGATGGTTCTGTGTTTTTGTTGTGAGTTTGAGGCTTGGAAACAGATAAAAGCGGGACTGATTTGGTCAAAACAAGAATACTTTTACAATGCTTGATACTGTTTCCATAAGACTGGGAGTCTGCTGAATAAAATGTTTTTTCCTTTCAATTATTGTCATATTCATTAACATAGTGGTCTGTAAGTTGTAAAGGAATAGTTTGACATTTTGGGAAATACCCTTATTCGATCTTTTGCCGAGAGTTAGATGAGAAAATCAATACCATTCTGATATCTGTTCATTCAAAGTAAAGCTACAGCCAGCGGCCAGTTAGCTTAGCTTAGCGTAAAGGCTGGAAACAAGGGGAAATGGTTAGCCTGACTCTGTCCAAAGGTAACAAATTCCACAACCATCGGCACCTCTAAAGCTCATTGATTACCACGTTTCATGTGGTTTTATGAAGGGTTATGCATCGGACTATTTCTTGGCCGGCCACACTGACTTCCTGGTGTCTCAGCTGGTTTCCTGATAACCTCATATTGATGACAAGACTTCAGGAGGTCACATATGCCATTAATTTCACATTGGAGTTTCTGACTTGTAAATAGCATTCAACATCCAAGTTGTACTAACAACTGCTCGGATTTTTCTGAGAGCTCCCATATATCGAACTTAGTACCTGAAAATCAAGGAAACATGGTTGGCTCACATTAGCTACGACCAACTCTTGTCCGATGATATGAAAGCTTGAAAGCTGTAAATATTGGAATCTTTCCCATATTTAATTAAAAAAAATACAGTAATCCTGCATTTGAGAGTGCTGAAATTATAGCAATTGTTCAGCATCATAGGAAATACTCTTTACTCTCACTTTATTGCTGAGAGTTAGATGAGTGGATTGATATCACTCTCAAATCTGTCCGTTAAATATGGAGTGAAAGCCAGCAGTCGGTTAGCTTAGCTTAGCATAAAGACTGAATATTTAATAATTACTGGATACTGGGTAATTAACATGTTTTATCTTGTTTGTTTAATCCGTACAAACACTGAAGTGTAAAAACAACACGTTGGGCTTTTTATGAGGGGGTTATGATAAACATGTCATAAACGTGTCAGTTATACATTTCGGTTTTTACTGGCTGTATCGACATATTTACAGACATGAGACTGGTATTGATCTTCATGTCTTTCTCTTGGCGAGAAAGCGAATAAGCGTATTTTCCCAGATGTCTAACTTGTCCTTTAACATAAGAACATTCAGTTCTGTGAGCTTTAACAAATATTAACATGATGATAACTGGGAGTTGTGGAGGCGCTGGGGTTGTTCTAGTATTCCATGCCTGTGGCAGTTTGAGTATATTTCCACTGAGATTAATTGTAAAACTGTGAATCATCACCTCAGACACTGTTAGACAGCTCAGTATGATCTGAAAGACACACATTTGATTAGGAGAGCCTGTGGCCGCTAAGTCCTTAAAAGTCAAAGCTTTACATTTGTTCTTTTGTTTATGTCATAGATCACTGTCTTACGCTGCCAGAGATATGAAACAGTGCACGTTGGCCCACACATGTGACTTGTAATGACACATCTTAGCCATTCCCTACATGATAATAAAAAA
Source organism: Thunnus thynnus (assembly GCF_963924715.1). Lineage (NCBI taxonomy): Eukaryota > Metazoa > Chordata > Actinopteri > Scombriformes > Scombridae > Thunnus > Thunnus thynnus. Next base: position 27,780,563 of record NC_089522.1, on the reverse strand, counting down.
GACAGCATATCATTGCCAGGAAATCAGCCATACTCTGAGCTTGTTATCCTCTTTAACACACGCCATTGTAATTAAACCATTAAAATCTTGCCCTCAAGGATTTTCTGTGCTCAGGGAAGAAAGGCTATGACCAAGGTAATTATTACCTTCATTTCTGAGCTACAAAATAACAGCAAATCACTGTATAAATAATTTAATCATCAGCTCAAGGAATGCTATATTTTTCCATTATACAATTGTGTTCTCATTTTAGGCATCTGCCCTGTCAGATACACCATAATGACAGCTGGGATGGCTCACACAACTTGAAAAAATGTGATTCATTGTAAGCAGGTGAGTCTCTGTCTCGACTGAGAATATCAAAGCCTCCACACATGCAGACTGAAAACCATATTGCTTGATGACACAAGGAAACCTGTCAGAGGCGTTCAATCTCTCACTCGCCGCTATTCACTGTGGCGCAAAGTAAACTATGGATTCCCGCGCATAGCTCTGTATCAGCACGTACAACTCGTGAACAAAGTGGGGCGGGAGTAGATCCAGGTATCAGTCTGAGAGTTGATGAAGAACACCAGGGTTCTGGCTTTGATCACCGCTGATGTGTGAGTGCCTCGTCTGTCAGCAGGTGTGTGCGCACGCCTTTCCAGCACGGACCAAGAGAATGTGTCAGGTATTCTGTCGAAAGGTGAGAAACTTTAAATCTTCCAGACAGTGTTTATCTTCATAGGTGGGGGTTTAAATCATGCTGCATTACTGAGGCTCAGACACTAACACTGGGATGTATTGTCTGTGAAAGAAGTACTCAGAGCCTCCGCATAAAAGGGACATAAAGCACTTTTTGTGATTTTCTGTAATTTATACACTGTTATGATGTCAAATGTTTATGTTAAACATGGTCAAACTTCCAAAACTTGAGGTTAACGCATATAAAAATACTCTCTGAAAGTCAAAAGCCAGAGCCTGCTCTGAATGCTCCGTTTGCAGTGTTACCTCTACTTTCCCATCGAACTGACGTCAGATTGTTCACGCAATGCCCACAAACAGCCATTCGCTGGTAGCCTTTGTTGCTAAGGTAAATGGTAAATGGATTTGACGTATATAGCACCTTTCTAGTCTTCCGACCGCTCAAAGCGCTTTTACACTACAAGCCACATTCACCTATTCACACACACACACTCACACACTGATGGCGGCAAGCTACCATGCAGGGTGCTGGTGCAGCCATCGGGAGCAATTTAGGGTTCAGTATCTTGCCTAGGGACACTTCGACATGCGGACTGGAAAAGCCAGGAATGGAATCGCCAATCTTACAATTAGTGGACGACCCGCTCTACCTCCTGAGCTACAGCCGCCCCACTCTATTGGTTGCTTACATTGTCCATTTGCATAATTATGATTGGATCCAGACTCAAACGTGTACAGATGTAGAAGTTTAGATTTTGATTAAAGAACGAGACAAAGAAGCAAAATCTGACTACTGCTGTTTGTGTACGTAGCTTCCTGAGCTGTTGTTTGCTGAGAGGCAGCTTCTGGAAGTTAACCAATCAGAACAGAGTTGGTTTAGCAGGAGGGGGACCTTAAAGAGACAGGAGCTAAAACGGCCTGTTTCAGACAGAGGCTGAACTGAGAGACTGTATAAAGAGCCAGTATAAGATAACTACATTTCAGTAGAGCACTAGAATATGAATATAGAGCTGGAAATGTGCAGGATATATCCCCTTTAAGTTGAAACAACAATGTAAATATACTCCATTACAAGTAAAAGTACTGTATTCAACATTTTACTTAAGTTAACATACAAGAGACTAGTACAAAATGTACTTAAAGTATACATGTAACAGTATACAGTACTTGCTCTGATTGATTCATTAAATATGACCTTATTAGATTGTTTTTACTGATGCATCAATGTATAAGCAGCATTTTCCTGTTGTAGCTTGTCGAGTTGAAGCTAGTTTGTAAATACTGTCAAGTCTTGTGGTTCCCAACCTCCAGAGGGTCATAAGATAAATTTGGGGGGTTCATGAGATGATTTATGGGACAGGAGTGAAAACCACAGATTTCTGTTCATCCTGTATTTCTCTAATCTTTGCTGTTTTTGTAAAATATTGGCTAGCTTTTACCACAATTACTGTAAATGAAACCATCTCAAAAGTTTAAAGGGGAAATAATTCTTTGGAGGAACTTCTAACGACCCAAAGACATCTGAAACGTGACAAGAGACGAAACTAGACACTGCTTTTTTGTTAAAATTCTTGGGAGCCATTAGTTTAACCTTTACCAATGCATTGTATTTTATAAGCTTATCGTATGTCTGTTATTTTAAAATGTCATTTTACTAACTGGAAAGTAACAAGTTTCTATAGCCTGCCAAATAAATGTAGTAAAAGTATAAAATGGAAATACTAAAGAACAAATACCTCAAAATTGAATTACAGTATTTGAGAAAATATATTTACTTTCCTTGTTTTATTAACCTACAGCACAGTGTATTTGGAGTTTTGGATCAATTAGTGAATCACTTGTAACCAGTGTTGATCATTCACAGAAGCCTATGGGATTTTATTACCAAGTAAAGAATGATTTGGCTCCACATGAATAATCCTTGTACGTGCACTGCTTTAAGTGTGTTTGTCATGTAGTTTGGGGGAAAATTAGGGTGAATTTATTTGAAGCAATAAAAATGGGAAAATTTCCCTGGGGCAGCATGCCACCAAAAACACAAACACAACTGTTAAAACATGTCTCTGAAACTCTACTCCATGGCAGGCAGCTCCTGAATTTTTCCACGAGTACAGTTGAACTTATCTTATTTTCTTTTCTGTGTTATCTGTTTTGCTACCTGTTCATGCACACTGGAGGACATGAAACTTTTTGTAGCTGATAAAAATGTTGCACAGGCAGGTTTAAGGTTAGACAGGATGATGGAGAGCCTTCCATAATCCCTTGTTTTTACATCCCCATACTGCTCTCTGTGCAGTCATCCATGCATGGGTGGACGGGCCCGACGCTGGGCCGATCCCTCCCCTGGAGGCAGGGATCCCCAGGCGGTGTAGGATGAGGGGATCCTGGTAACCTGCGTGCATCCCAGTCGTCATGCATCCACCCTCGTGTTCCCCACCGCTGCACTTCACACAAACAGATTGCCTCGAGGATTTATTGCTGAAGAGCTAAATACAGTTCGGCATGCAATGTTGACTCTGTTTTTGTCTCACTGTGTTATTACTCAATTGGCAAGCAACGTGTGCAAAACATAATTACTCTATCACACTATGGATGCTGCTATTAGTTCAGCAAATGTTGAAGGAACACCATGTGAAAGTGTAAATGAAATATAGTTTATTATAATGATATAGTTGAACATGCTTTTTATAATATGGCCTGATTTCAAGTTGCTGTTTCTAACAACTTCACTGTTGTCCAAACAAAGGTGTGTATGCATTTATTATGTGTGAGAGAAAATGAATAAATTTGTGTTTATGCTTGAGAAATTACCAGAGACAACCTTGGCTTCCTCTTTATATAAAAAGGCAATATAAGCTGGAAGAGACTTTGATCGCTCTGTCACATCTGTTTTGTGTACAAATTATAGCTTTGAAATTGGAGTGAGTGCTCATTTTCCCTGTGGTAGGTAAAATGTTGAAAAGCACCAGTGATCCAGTTCCATCTCAGGTACAGGTTTGCCCCATGGTTTGACTATGGGCAGAACATTTGAGGTACAAAGTCCTTAGATCCTCCTCCTTTTATATGATTCATTTGTGGTTCTATGTCACATTAGTACATACCGTCAATGGTTTATTTTTAGTTTCTTATTTTTATTATGCAACTAATTTTCCCCTGAGTATTTGGAGAAATATAAAAGGTTGTAGCACAACAGGGTGACTAACCAACTAAAACTGCAAAACAGTTGTACATGTTTGTTTTAAAAAGTACAATTGATGCCAAAAACAATGGCATGCATTATTAAAGGAATACTTCATTACATCAATTCAGTACTTCACTACATCATTTTCATTTGCTTTCTTGAAGAGAGTTAGATGAGAAGATTGATACTCATCTTGTGTCTCTTAAATATGAAGCTAGAGCCAGCAGCCTGTTAGCTTAGCTTAGCATAAATACTGGAAGCAGGGGAAAACAGCTAGCCTGGCTCTGTCCACTGCAAGCAGCAACTATAACGGCTTGAGGCTGCTAGATGCTGACTCCTATTGACTCCCATTCAAAAAGTGCCAACTTCTCTCTAGAAATACTAAGTCATCATTTTTTTCAATGAGTCATTATGGTGTGAATTGCTAAATTCAGGCTCTCTTATAAGTGTGCTGGTGGTCATTTTGGAAATTATTGCTCTGTTAATACAATTTGAAGACTTATAGTAGCTTTGATATCTGCCATGTGGGTGTTGATTGACAGCTGTGATTGACACCTGTTGTTCTCTCCGGCTCCTGGACTGGCACTGAGTTGGACTATTGTCGCAATATTTCAGTAATTTTAATGTTAGTTGATTATGATACCTGCCCTGTTAGCACAATTTAGCTAAAGTAGATTAGTCTGAGTGTGCAGCGGTCAGTGTTCCCAATATGTTAGCGTTAGCTTCAGTCTGAGGTAGAGGTGTGTGTTTCCGCAGCGTGAAAGGCAACAGCCCACACTCCTTATTTGAAAGATGTCGATGACCATAAGCTGCAACTCTGGGCTTCGAAACTGGCTGGAACGTAAACCAAAATGTGATGTCACACCTCGCTATGTCCATCTTTATATACAGTCTATGGTCCACCAATTGTGGTGCTAGAAGGTCAGTAATTAAATTTAGCTCACTATTTAGCATATCATATCTCTTATATATAATCCATACAGAAACCAAAGTATAAAATAACATGTTTAGCGCCCATAACCTCCCATAAAACCACAATGCGTTGTTTAAATATGTCAGTTTTTTTTTTACAAATTAAACAAACAGGATATAACATGTTAATTAGTGAGCTTTAGAGGTGCTGGTAGGCAGATGTTGTTACCTTTGGACAGAGCCAGGCTAGCTGTTTCCTGTTTCCAGTGTTTATGCTAAGCTAAGCAAAACAGCTACTGGCTGGAGCTTCATATTTAACAAACAGATTTGAGAGCAGTATCAATCCTCTCATATAACTCTTGGTAAGAAAGTGAAAAGGCATATTTCCCAAAATGTTGAACTATTGCTTTAATCTAACTGCTACACAGGAAATTGTGACACTACATATCTAACCATTTCAATATTCTCAAATGCAGTATGCATGGGATTTTTTTATACAACTGCACCTTGTAATGCACATCATATGCACCTGCAAGATAAATGTGGAACCTCCACCCTCCATTGTTGATAAAAAAATATATATAATGGCCATCTTAGGTTGATTAACCAGCACTGTAGTTGTCTTTACTTTAAACCACAGTGGACCAATCGACTATAAAAATGCAGCAATAATTCTGAAATCATGGTTTCAGGAACATGACCAGCACATGATAAGAATCAGGCAAGATTAAGGGATTTTTGTATAAATCTGGCATCAATCTGAATCCATTATAAATGAAACAAAATCCAAATAAAACAGTCCCACTATGTGTCTGGGAGGTGAACATACAATACTATGCCGTTTATTTTACTTGTGAATTTCAGATGTAATGACAAAAGACTATTTATTATTTGTTTCTCTTTCGTTCTCCCTCTGAAGACTTCATTAGGTAATTTTACAATGTTAAATAAGCGTAACCTTTTGGTGGTCTGACATGTTGAAAGCAGACTATAAGTAGTTCACACCAGCAGTAGTGTATGAGAGGTGTGTGCTCTCACAGTGGTCCTGTTTCCTGTGGGACTCTGTCTTGTCTCTTATGTGTAGGTTGATCCAAAAGGTCCCACACACTGCTGCATTAATCATCATTGGGGATGAGAGAGAGGAAACAAAAACCCTCGCCTCGGGCTAAACCCAGCCATTACTCAACACGCCAGGCGTGATGTTTGACTTGACTCCCTCAATTACAGCCATCACAGATCCCTCACTGCTCTCAATAATGACAGATTCCTCTCATCTTTAGAGTGGAGAGCAATAAGGCTTACATCGGTGCACCTCTAAAAGTATAAATCGGACAACGTGAGGGTTCACAGAGATCACGGTTGTTTGAAATGTTCCTCAGTTATCATCTCATTAAAAAAATTCCACTCACAGCACAACTCCACACCTCACTATTGTGATCACTTTCAAATGGAAAATCTCCCGAGGAATGCAGTGTACAACTGCACGCTGCCAACAGCCCACACACGGGATTGGTCAGATAGAAAGTGAATACCATCATAAGAACTGTTTCCACTGTTTCCACTGGGTACAAGGGAAAAAAATGTAAATGTGGAGTGTAAATGTTTGGCTTGTTTGAGAACACAAATTTCTTGCCAAGACAGCTCCAATGGACGTGTTGTTTTCTCTGGGACGCAACAGATGTGTAATAGGATAAACTTACAAACTACCCAAGAAAAGCAAGTTTACCACTTTCCTGGTGTGTGGCACACTTTTTTTTTTTACTTGAACAAAAATCTCACATAGAGTGGCAACAACAAATGCGTTTTCCAATCTTGAATACAACCACTTCCACAGATGTCAAGCTTAAAGCTCAGGTTCTCATCAGAGGTGACACTGTTTGGCAAAGACACTATCTGGCATAACACTGCGTCTTAAGAGTGATTATGTCATTACCCTCTGATTGTGAGAGATGAGATGAAAAGAATGTTACTGAGGGAGGCACAGGGGGCTAATCCTCGCCGAGGTGTTCTCTTTCAGGACCCTTTCTATGGGGCTTTGTGAGGGGCTTACACGGCATGCTGCCCCAGTTTTCGGGGCCGCACCGCCCCTATCGGATGTCCCAGACACAGCGGAGTCAGACTAGGCCTGTGAATGACAGAATCAATGGGCTGGGAACAACATCGCCATAGGTCTTTAAATATCTGCCCACCTAACTTTCCCAGGAGTTACATCATGACAGTGGGCCTGCGGGGGGAAGTTTGTGAAGACAGCGAGACACCCAGCTCCCTATGGGATGAGACAGAGGAGTGAGAACCCAGTGGGGTGCAATCTTCAGCAGGCTTGAGGGTTGACACAAGGTCATCCTTCATAGCCTCTGCTTTTACAGGGCAAACCAAGTCAAATAAACATCACCAGGCCACAACCACCTACAATGTGTTCTTAAAGATACAAAGGAGACCTCACTGCGCGGTTTTCATGGGGGGGGGGGCGGTGGAGGTTACCGTTAGGATTCCAGAGGCTGGCTGGTAGGGGCTGAAGTGAAGGCGGGTATATAGGGCAGTGAGAGTTATATGAGAATGCCAACATAATGGGTGGGCTGAAAGCAAAACAAATAGCCTGTTGGAAACCCTCGCAAATATGCAACACCAGCAATAAACCAATAAATAACAGAGTCAAGGGCCAACTGTTGCTCCTGAAAATGGAATTGTACCACTGTGGCGCAGTTTTACCAGACGTTTCTAATGAAAACAACGCTGTTCTTCATTTACGGATGACTATTTTTCTCACTTGTTGTCATGGTAACAATTCTCTTGAGCTAATAAGAATCTGTTTCGCATTTTCAATTGTTTTGTTTACGCATTAATTTCCTGCTGTGGCGATGAGGCATCAATAAATATCTTATCTCCTTCTACCTGATACATGAAACCTTGCAATCTCCTGATTTGTTCACATAGGCCGGAAAATTGGTGGCAGACACCCGCAGCGTGCACTAATTGATGCATTGATCAGCCTTTAGATGTCCACATTCCTAGCATACCTCCGGAAGTCATCCATTTAGTGTTTCACACATTTGGGTCCGTCTCACTGTCTGAGGTTTGACCTAGTAGGGCACACCTGTCCTGTCCCAGCTTTTTACCATTGCCACACTTTTATTTGCCCTGCATATTGCCTGTGCTGACAAGAAATCTGCACATATCTCACATATCTGCAGGTTGACTTCAAACTTTAATCTACACCTCTGTTTATCTATATGCTATATCACTATAAGAAAGTAGCTCATAAATGATACATTAAGAAGCTTAATATATATTTTTTAAAAGTCATTTTAACATTTAGAGAGTTGCAGCCACTACCTTGATGCTTCCACCGACCTCCTCACTGTTGGATAGAGTAGCGTTGTACGTCTCTGTGTGCTGTGGGGTGGCTTCCTTTGGCCTCTTTCTCTCCTTCTTGGCATCCACCCCATCCAGAAGGACACACTGAGTCCAAAAAACTGCAGCCACCACAGCCAGAGGCCCGGCCCCACACCACATCTTCACACTCTTTCTATCAGCACCAGGATCCTTGCAGAAACAACCTGAATCTTCTGGGGAGGAACCGCCGTGTGATTAGTCAGAAGCTTGAAGATGCCCACAAGGCTCACAAACACAAAGTCCCAACGGGTGGAAGGAGACTGGAGGAATGCAGCTTCAGGGACTCCCTGTCCAAGAGACTGATTGCTGCCGCTGTTGCTCCCCTCTTGATGAGCTCTCAGCCAGCACAACGTTGCAGGGGCACTGCTAACTCTAGCCAGAAAGCCAGGAGGCTTACTCAACTATGAAATGTGTCAAGCAGAATGGTCCAAGGGTATGACAGATCGGCGCAGATCTGACAGCAAATAAACCCATTAGTGAGATTTTTCACGCTTTCTGCTCTGTTGGGGGGTGAGGTGTAGGGGAGGGAGGGGGGGTGGGGGGGGGGGTACAGGGGGCAAAAGAAGAGGCAGAGAGGAGGGGCGTCCAAAGCTGAGGGTGGGCTGTGGGGGGTAGAGATGGATGGCAATATTCTCTTTTTACCCCCACTCTTCTCCTACTGTTTCTCACACTGAGCAGTGGATCCAGTCTCCAGCAAAGTGGTGCGGTGGCTGGAAAAACTGCAAGATCCACAGAAGTTGGACTTTCACCAAAAGATGCAGCTCAGCATTCAAATCAGTCAGGTCTGTCCGCGCACCATGTGCCCGCGGGGATGCAGAAGGAACAAAGCCTGAGAGAAGATGGATGAGGTCCAGTTTTGATCTTTGCCCAGACTTTTTCTTCTTGAAGTATAAACTCACAAAACTTTACAGGTAGCAGCGTGCTCTTTTTTTTTTTTGCTTGTGCTCAGGTGCTCTCCCTACTGACTGTCCCAGCAAGTCATCAAGTCCAAGGCCATGTGCACGTTTCACGTCAAAGAGCAGCGGTTTGATGTGTGGTAGGTCTCTTTATGTCTGCTCCGTCGCACTCCCTGTCCCTCTGGTCTCAGTTGCTCCTTTGCTCTCTGACTGAGCGTACAGGAGGGCTCACAGTGGAGTTTTATCATCACCCTTTCTCCCTCCCTCCCTCCCGCCTCTCTTTCTCTCTTCCCCCCCCTCTCTCCCTCTCCCACTCCCTCTCTGTTTCTCTCCCTTGCCTCTATTGGCAATCTCACTAGCTTATTCAGCTCTGTTTTATCTCATACTGTAGATGAAATGCTCAAGCTGAAGAGGTTCTTTGGCAGACAAGCACTGTGTGTGTGCATGTGTGTGTGTGTGTGTATGTGTGTGTGTGTGTGTGTGCCTGTGAAAGACGTGTGTATCTGTCATTTTGGCTCAGTATTAGCCTACTCTACCAAAACCCTGTGTTTAGATCCAAGCAAGAAAGAGAAACAAATTCATGCACTTTTTTTTGTGACCTTAAGGCATTATCTTGTGTAATCTCTTGCTTGAAAACGTGCCAAAGATTCCTGACTGTGCGATATACCACAGCGCATACCTGTTTGTTTTATTCTGTTCAGATGTTCAGCAAAATGTCACTTGTCTGAATGCTCTAAGAGGAAAAGAGTTGAAGTAATACTTGTATTTCAAGTAGTGTAAATTGCAGCTTTCAGTAAATAGCCTAACACAGGACTGATGTGAACAAATTGTTGGTCTGATATTCCTACAGTCAGCTCATCTGACTTAAAGGAAATCAGCCCTTTCATACTCTTATTAGGATAAATAACATGTTAGCTCAAGAGTGCCACTAAGTTGTTTTTTTGTTTTGTTTTTTTTAACTTGACAACTTTTTCTTAGACTGCTGTTTGGTCTGTTTGACATTATTACATTTTAATATAGTGCCACCCAGAGGCAGCAGCCTGAAGTACAAACAGCTCAACCAGTACAGTACCTTTCCAGTATGGCTTCATACTGGTGCCATCTAGAGTTCCTGGCACTTCTCTCTGAAAACACACAGCAGCCCAAACAGCGTCAAGCCTGCCAGACGGAAACATAATAAAACCGGAAAACTGGGTGATTTTGCCTTTAAAGTAAAAGATAGAAATCCAGATTGTATGTGTTGGAATAAAACAAGAAATAAAGAATGTTTTCCATCACTTTTAGCTTCTATTTCTCATTGATCCATTACTTTTACCTATCCATCACATGAATTGATTCATACCATACCATTTATCCATTACTTTTAGCCACAATATATACATTTTTTTCTAACTCTTTATATTGTTCATACATTACTTTCAACTACTTGAACTGTTATTCATTACTTTTAGATCTATTTCAACCATTTATCCATAATTAGTATCCATTATTTTCTTCATTTTCAACACAGATCACCATTCGGCTCACATAGTAAAGATTTTGACCTGCAGAAATGCTGAGCAGAATGTGCTAAAGTAATATAACAATCATTAATAACACAATATAAAATAATATTTTCATACTAAAAAAATGAATGATTTGATGTGTGAAAAAAATGATGAATGTGATTTAGTATATGTGCATTTATGTATAAAGTATTTCACCAATAGAATTATATTATTAACCAAAAATTCAAAACTTTTGTCCACAACAAATATCCAATGTTGATTTTTTTGAATGTAAAATTCTTAATATGTATTTCTTTAGAGATAAAACAAATTATAAACATTTGTCCACATTTTCAGGATTCCAGTAACCTTGTGTTACTTCCTGCAAGTGCAGAGGTAACCTCTGGGGTAAATACTCCTACTGCTTTACCAGTGGTGGAAGATAACTAAGTACATTTACTCAAGTATTGTACTTATGTACAATTTTGAGGTACTTGTACTTTACTTGAGCGTTTCCATGTTATGCTACTTTATACTTCCACTCCACTACATTTCAGAGAGAAATATTGTACTTTCTACTCCACGACATTTACCTGACAGCCTTAGGTACTTTTCAGATGAAGATCTGATGCAATGGATAATATAACAAGCTTTTAAAATACAACACATTGTCAACCAGTGGTCTCCAACTTTTTTGGCTTTTGATGTCTTACAAAAAGCAGTGTATAGTTGGGGTCACATTTCAGATGTCTATGAGTTGTTAACAGCTCCACCAAATAGTGACTTTTCCCTCTAAACTTCTCACATGGTTTCCTTTTCATTAAATGTTCACATGATGCAATATTTCATCAAAAATCAAAGATTAGAGGAAAAAGTCCAAAAACTGAAAACAGAATATAAAGTAGTTCAAACTAGCTCTACATCCAACAGCTACAACAGTAACATGCTGCTCTAACACCGATGCTACAGTATTAATAATCTAATGATGTCATATATAATAATATATCAGTCACAGGGATCAAACCACTACTTTTACTGCAATACTTTGACCACATCAAGCTGATAATACTTATGACCTTTTACCTAAGTAGGATTTGCAGGACTTGTACTTGTAATGGAGTATTTTTACATTGCTGTATTGGTAATTTTACTCAAGTAAAGGGTCTGAATACTTCTTCCACCACTGTAAACATTAAGTCAGTAAGGAGTTTACTTCTGAAGTGCTAACCGGAAGTCATACTTGAGTATTTCAGTTAGCTTTACATATTTACCAGAGCAAGGTTAGCAACTAGCTACCGGTTCAACTGACAGCTTGAGTGAATTAACAGAAACTGGAATATCGGCTCGGACTTTAACGACCTGTGACTCTGTAGTGTTGTCTTGTGTTGAGCCGTCCCACATTCTGGGGGTGGGGGCGTTGTGGTGGAGCCACGTGTACAGGAACTGAAGTCTGACAGCTCGCAGGTCTGTTTGACTCTCCCAGCTAACACTTAGCGTCTGCTAGCTGCTGCTCGCATCTCTCATTTCACAGCTGTTTCCTCTGTTGTGATCGAGCTCGACAGGTTGGTCCCTCTCTGCGAGAGTCACCGCTTATATTCTGACTGTTTACTTCTACCAGCTAATGATAGTTTTAATGTCTTATTAGTCTGCCTGTGCTAGCCGCTTAGCATAGTCAATTACGTTATAAAATAATGAGAATGACGTGACGCTGACTGTGAACGTTATTTACGTTAAGGAACCGTTGGTGTCCTTCTGAGCACGTAGTTTCAGTTTATATATATATATTTGCTTTCAAAGAGGTTTATTGAAAGAGCTATTTAGAAATGTTATAAAGTTCAACCATTGATAATGCTATCACACAACCAGAACCTGCAGCTGAACGCCATCCAACTCGCTTCAGCGTCTGATAATGAAATTGGTACTTAATATTAACTAAATGTCAAGGACTTCCAGTTAAACTGACGTTATAATCTTACAGTATGTGGCGTTCATTAAACGCACCATGTCTCGTAGCAACATGTTGGAGGCGTTCACTTCCGCAAAGTTTATAGTTTATGACCAATAAATAAACCTAGAGTTGCGACGATTAGTTGATTAATCGATTAGTTGTCAACTATCACATTACTCGCCAACTATTTTGATAATCCATTGATTGTTTTGAGGCATTTTTTTAAGATAAAAAGTCCAAATTCTCTGATTCCAGCTCAAATGTAAATATTTTTGTGTTTCTTTATTCTTTCTATGACAGTAAACTGAATATCTAAACAGACAAGACATTTTATAGATCAAACAACTAATCAATTGATTGAAAAAATAATCAACAGATTAATTGATAAGTAAAATAATCGTTAGTTGCAGCCCTAAATGAACCAACTGCAGTTTTAAAGTTAGCTTTGCTAGCTAGCGTGGCTTTAATTTGTTTCGCTTTTACCTGCCTCTATTTCTGTATATCTGGATGTGAAAGGTTTGTGTTGATTCTTGCTATTTGGATTTTTACAAACCCCTCGTCCACACAGTAATGTTTGTAATAAGGCTGACATGAATTGGTTTGTCCAGGGAATGTGTTGCCATTATGGAAACTCCGATGAGTCATTAAAATGGTATTTAAGTTGAGGCAGCAGTGTAAAAATTGTACAAGCACACTTGATGCCGTGCATCACATTATCTTGTTATTGCCTCAGATAACTTAAGTTGATACCTTTTTATTTTCATAATAAGTTCACTTTATAAAATTTATGTTTACATTTACCCTTCCACAGGCAGTCATGGCTGTTTGGAGAAGACTTTGGTGCAGAAACCTCCTGGCTGTTTCTCTGCTTTTTTACATCCTGCTCAACACCTTGGATGTTCATGCACGACCAGCCAACATGTCAGCCTCTAAAGACAAGAGTCCAGCCAGCAAGGACGATAACGAGATTCTTCCCCAAGATCACATGAATGGGGTGAAGATGGAGATGGACGGCCACCTCAACAAGGACTTCCACCAGGAGGTTTTCCTGGGTAAAGACATGGAGGAGTTCGAAGAGGACTCGGAGCCAAGGAGGAACAGGAAGAAGCTTATTGAAATCTTCACCAAGTAAGACATTCTTTTTATTCTTTGAGTTGCAGTCAGGAGTAACAACTTTCCTGTACTAGATTTTGATTTGATTTAATTGACATATCAAAATATATCTATACACATAATGTCATATACTGTGACAAATACATATTCATTGAAAATGTAGAGGATAACACAATAAGGTTAAATGATAACTTATTTCCATTGTGGTTCTCTTTCAAGAAAGACAAAGATAGCAAGACAAGTCACAGATGACTAGGGTACCCTGTGCCATTGCATATGCTACAATAAAAAAACAAGGCATCCTTATACATATAAAATTACAAAGCAGCGACTCCCATCTTGAGTGTGGCCACTTTATTAGGTGCACCCACATGCCAGAGTCATGCTTGAGTGTAGCTGCAGATCAGGTTCTTCAGGATTCACCAGCATGAAGTGTGAATGCAGTTGTAGGACTTAATATTCCAAACGTTTCAGCACTAGATTAGCTAAGTGACAAAACCTTTAGGGGAAAAAAGTCCCGTTTCCTGTGATAATATACTTGTCACTGTTAGGACAAGCTGCTTGAAGATGTGTTGGATTTAGATAAGGCTGCAACTAACGGCTGATGATTTATTTTCTCAATTAATCCATTAGTTGTTTGGTCCAGAAAATGGCAGAAAATGGTGAAAAATGTTGTCACTTTTTTCCAAAGTCCAAACTGACATCCTCAAATATCCTGTTTTTGTTCTGAGCAACAGTCCACAACCAAAAGATATTCAGTACTGTCATAGAGGATTAAAAAAATCAGAAAATATTCACATCTGAGAAGCTGGAAACAGAGAATTTTGACTGTTTTTCTTCTTAAAAATACATGAATCTAATAGATGGCAACTAATCGATTCATTGACTAATCGTTGCAGCTCTGCTATACTCATGAGTGTTATAAGGATATGTTGGGTTTAGATGTGGTTCAAGTGTGTGGCAACAGCGTGACATTACAGAGCACACACAAGTTGAGAAACTGAACTGCATGTTGTGAAACCCCAGTGTGACTTTTTTTGCTAAGTCATTTTCCACTTTGTTGAAGGCCAAATGCAACTGTAGAAGAAAAAAACTTTTACTAAAGAACAAATTTGAGGAAACAGATAAGTGCACCTGTACTTTGAAAGAAAGCACTTGTGTTGAAACAAGTTGTGCAACAATTTCTCTGCATAATATACAGTTACAAGTCATGGTGCCGTTGTTATATCAAAGAGTAACAAAGGAGGGAAATGCAGACCTGCCAACCCTGCACGAATTTTTTGAGTAACACTTCGGCGACCTAGATGCAAATTACTGCTGTTAGCACAATGAATTATTGTACATAATTTGCATACTTGTAGCAGTCAAACAAACAAAACAGTGAGGGAAGCACTGATATGGAAATTCTTGATACCATTAACAGACAGTCTACAAAAATACCCGCAGATGCTGTGAGTTGGTCATTTATGCCTGTCTGCCCATTTGCCTTTCACCTGCCTGGACACACTTTCACTCAGGCTACACACTAACCTACCACTACTGCTGTACTTATGCCTGGTGAACAAGCAAGCTAGCTTGCTAATTATGTAATGTTAGGCTAACGCTATTAATGGTCAATATTTTCCCAAGGTTGGCAGGTCTGCGTTAACTTAAGTCACAATTTAAACTTTCCACATCCACATCCTGCGCTGGTGGAACTCTTTCTCTTCTGCTTTTCAGCAGGCTAGATGCTGCTGCCTCTTGCTGTTAGACTTGATTACCGCACGTGCACGATTGAACTTACAGGCGCCACCAGCTTTTTGCATAGTTAAGAGTGACAAATCATACCAGCATATTTTGATGTCAAAATGCGTACAGGTTGGCAGGTCTGGAAACTGAAACTTTTAAAACTAATCCGTGTCTCTGACTTGACAAATTTTCCCTTTTTAGGAAGAAAGCTACTTGACAAATCCTCACCATTCTTTCGTTATTTTACCTTAAATGGTCAGGAAACATCTATGTTAAAGGTATTGGTGCTTGGCAGGTTTTAAACGAAAGCACCAGATGGGACACAAGCCAGACTGATATTACATCATATGGGTCATTACAGCTGATAATATGTAATTAGCAATTCAGTGGAGCGTTTAATGAGTGTTAAAGTTCAATAACTCAAACTTTTTTAAATTTTCCTCTCACAGAGTTGACTTCAACAAGGACAGGAGTGTGAGCGCCAAGGAGATGCAGCGCTGGATTATGGAGAAGACGGAGGAGCACTTTCAGGAGGCCATGGTGGAAAACAAGAACAGTTTCCGATCTGTTGATCCAGATGGTGACGGTGAGAGGCAGCGAGTAGAAAGTCACGTCCACGTATAGTTCAGAACACTCTGAACTCTCACTTGTCACACTTGTGATCTGTCGTGTTGCAACACTGCTTCATAAACTAATATATATTTTCTATTTAGTCAAAACCCAGATCCTAAATTCATGCTTTGTCTGTAGGTCACGTGACATGGGATGAATACAGAATCAAATTTCTTGCCAGCAAAGGTTTCAACGAGAAAGAAGTTGCTGAGAAAATAAAGAATAATGAAGATCTGAAGCTGGACGAGGAAAGTAAGTAGAGAATTTTATGGAATGTGTTGTAATCTTTTCAAGAATATCTGAGAATATGTGTGGAAGATATCTCGTTTAAACATATCTAACATACCTAACAGCACTCAGTTTCACTGTGCTATAAATATTTCTCTGATCTTCTTCATTGCAGCTCAGGAGGTTCTGGAAAGTCTGAAGGACCGCTGGTTTCAGGCTGACAACCCTCCAGCTGACCAGCTGCTGAACGAGCAGGAGTTCCTGTCTTTCCTCCACCCTGAGCACAGCCGAGGCATGCTCAAATACATGGTCAAGGAGATTGTTCGCGACCTAGGTACATTTTACTTATCCGATATCTGAATCATAAGCTTTAGTGTTTAAAACTTACATTAACTGGGTTTTTTCTGCAGCAGAAACAAGCCGTAAACACGGACATGTTATCACTTTTCAAATTGATGTGGCAAAGTTGTCAGCAAACAGCAGCTTATGTACACATGCAGCAAATACAGAACATTTTGAGTCATGTTTGAGGCCATGTGATAAACATGAGTCTGCTAAATGGTCGACTTTGTTCACCAGCTAGTCGCTAACTTTGTCTGCTGTTAGGTGTTGGAGGTCGTCCACAGTGGATGTTTAAAGCTTTTTTGTTGAAAATAGCTGCCTGCTGTGTGTTAAAGCATTCGATGAGAGCACTGAGAGTTAGTCAAAACAGTGAAGTTGGTCACTGGAGAAACCAAAACAATGAGCTAAAAGTCACTGAAACACTCCATTGAGCTGATGGGAACTCAAAAATATTGATTATAGAGAATTTAATATACACATTGTAGGATATTTGAGATGTATGTGTTGCAGTTTTAAATATCTGCATTTGTGTTTACATATAGGGAGTATTTTGCTCTTAAAGTGACCTGGTTTTGTGTAAATATAATAACTCAGTTCAGGTAACCTCATAAGCTCACACTCTAATGATAAGAAAGCTGACGAAGCTGAATTAGCTGGTGTTGAACTGGTTACTGGGTTATATAAACATCCTACTTCTTCTCTGCTTTCGGTTCACGCTGTCTGCACAAACAGCTCTGCATGGCGTCATGGGTACCTTTTTTGGCATTTTGCCTCAGCAGATGGCACAGTAGGAAGTTAAAGGAAACATGGCAGGGACATCAAGGTTATGTGGTATGCCTTAGGCCAGAAACTAATGATTTTGTGGATTATTTGATTTACTGTTTGATCTATAAAATGTCAGAAAATAGTAAAAAATTCCATTACGAGTTCCCAGAGCTCCAGGTGGCATTTTTAAATAGCTTGTTTTGTCCGAACAACAGTTCTCAACTCACGGAACAAATTTACTATCATTGAAGACAAAGAAAAGAAGGAAATCTTTTCATTTGAGAGGCTGGAACCAGCAAATTTGAAATTGCTGCTGATTGAGTTTCTGTAGATCGATTAATTGTTTCAGCTCTAATATACATTATAGACTTATATCAAAACATGACGATTAGCAGTACTTTCACCATCTGTCGATAAATATCTCATCTGTTTATGTCATAAACAGAATAGTCGAGTCAAGTCAGTTTTATTGTATATCCCAGTATCACATATTTGTCTCAGGGGGCTTTACAGTCTGTACAGCAATACATCATCATCTATCTTTAGACCTTTGATTCGGATAAGGATTATAGTGGATCTGTATATTGGATGTTCAAATGCTAAATACACATAAATGCTCATGTGTATTTGAATATTAATATTAATTATTAGGGATGCACGATATTATCGGCATGTCATCGGTATCGGCCGATAAAAGCTCTAAAATGAAATATCGGCATCTGCAAATTCTGCCGATTATGAGAGGCCGATATGTCCCCTTCTCCTCCGCCACCTGACTGTGCTTCCCTCGACGGACTGTGTCACCCTGACGGTGCCGGTGCTTCCTCCGCAGGCTCCAGCTTGGATCCGGTTGGATCCAAACAGAGAGCCGGGGCTAACGTTAGCTGGGAGGCTAGCGGAGGCTAGCTGGCTGTGCTAAACAAATACAGAGTGTAAAATCAGATGTTTGTTGTGCTTTGCTTGTAGACCAGGATGGTGATAAGAAGCTGACACTGTCAGAGTTCATCTCTCTACCTGTGGGCACCGTGGAGAACCAGCAGGCTCAGGACATCGATGACGACTGGGTCCGAGAGAGGAAGAAGGAGTTTGAGGACGTCATTGATTCAGATCGTGACGGCATCGTAACCATGGAGGAATTGGAGGTATATAATAAGAAAGAAAAGTCTTTTTTTAATATAGTCTTTATTATCTGATTCTCTATATTTGTTGTGAAGAAAAAAATCCAGTCAATATTTCTGTGTATCCAGTTTGCTAAAACATTTTAAAGGATAGGTTCACAATCTTTCAAGTGTATCTTAAAACAACAGTCAGGTATACGTATGAACTGTTCATACTGGCTGTTAAAAGATCCCTTTCAAATGTGCTTTCAATGTAAGTGAAGGGGGGGGGCAAAATCCACAGTGTGTCCACACAGTCATTTAGTGCAAAAATACATTTAAAAGTTGATCTGAACCTTATACGAGGCTTCAGCAGTCTGAGTTACTCATATCAAGTGGATATCTGCCACATTTACAGTCTTTTTAGCATCAAATTCCCTCTTTGTGTTTCCTCGGACAGTGTTGAGCTGTGATGGAAGTATAACAACAAAAAGAGGGACTTTAGCACTGAAAAGACTGTAATGAAAGATATCTACTTGATTTGACTCATTTGGACACTGAAGCTTCATATTAGCTTCAGATAAATTTTTAAATACATTTTTGCACTGAAGGAGGACTGTGGATTTTGGCCCCCATGACTTATTCAGTGTTCATATGGGCACCTGACTGTTGTTTTAAAACAGACTTGAAAAATTGTTAAACCGTCCTTTAAGTTGTCAACAAGGACTCATAACACATCATGATGTCATTTCAACTTTGTGCAGTCAATCAGAGTGAGATTGAAACTTCGTTGACAGTTTTTTTCCTCCTTTCTTCTTCTGATATGTCTTCCTGCGTGATGTTCAGGAGTACATGGACCCGATGAACGAGCACAATGCTTTGAACGAAGCCAAGCAGATGATCGCCGTCGCAGACGAGAACCAGAATCATAATTTGGAACTGGACGAGATTCTCAAGTACAGTGAATACTTCACAGGCAGCAAGCTCATGGATTACGCCAGAAATGTTCACGAGGAGTTCTGAAGAAAACAAAAAATCATCCTCTCTCTCTCTCTCTCTGTCTGAGACATCCTACATCTGCTTCAGGGACAAGCCTGTCTTACTGACGAGAGAGGGCGACTTAAAGATATGATAGGATGTTTTAGTGTGCAATTCTGTGTTTAAAAGTCTAGTCTCAGCGGCCTCTTTCACTGCTGACTCCACTTAATACACCCCTCCTTCAGCCCTGGATTGTCCACTATCAAAGACTGTTTTTAATGGATATCGAGTGTTGGGCTTTTCCGTGAATTTGAGGCACTGCTTCGACTCCAAATTGATTTGTGTTCTATTGTGAAATGTGTGTATATGAGGAATTTTAACCCTGACTGGATTTTCTGTTTCTGGTGCAGTGGTGAGAGAGACGGCGCAGCTAGGAGAGATATTTGGTCTGAGCTTGTGTGTCTGTACACAGTGTAAATATTCATCGTTACATACCAACATCTCTATCAGAGAGAAAAGCCGAAAAAATAAATATAATGCTGCTGAAAGGAACAACAGATATATCAATATTATCATGAGTCTGGTAACACCTTCCCAAAAAAATCTAAAGGTGATTTTTATCATTAGTGGTGTACAAGTCCACTAGTTTCCATGATGATATTATCCGTCCTACTACTTATAAACAGGGTATTTATGGTCTGTGTTTAAAAAAAAAAAGAAACAACTTTTAAAAATTGCTACAGTAACATTATCTTCACAGACTTTCATTAACAAGCTTTTGAGAGTTCTAATCACTGAAAATGTAGGAAAAACAGATTAAAATATGACAACAAAGTGCCTTTTTCACAGCAGATGTTTTGACTCATTGAAGGAAAAGAACAGGTGTCACTGATAACGTTAACGACAGCCTGATTAACATAATTAGTTTAACCTGCGTCTGACAGGTCAAAATGTCCCCTGTGATAAAGGCCTATTGTTTTGTTCTTCACTACGATTTAATCGTCACGCTCGTGTGAAAATGTGGATAAAGATTTATTTATTTGATCAGTATGATTTGGATCGGCTGCATCTTTGAACTTCACACAGGTGTGTACGTATGAATGCTTTATGGCAGCACAGGCTGGTTTCATGGTGTCCTTTTCTTTCTCAAAGGATCGATAGTTTACTCTTCATCATATTTACTCGTTAATGTTTGAATGCTCTCAGTTAATCCATACAGTTTCACCTGTACGTGGTTTTTAAATGCATGGACAAACAATGAAATTAAACACAGTTTAGTTGAGATTTACCCTGTGGAGTGTTTGGATTTACAGTCTTCTGTCCCTGGTACTATTTGGATTGTAAAATAAGATTTATGATGACAGAATGTGAAACAGCTTTATAAAAGTGTATTGCAAATATACTGGTAAACAATAAATATTTCTTATCAATTAAAAACCACTTGGATTTCTTTACTGTTCAGTTATTTGCTGTATACAGATTGGTGAGTAAATTTAGGTTTTAGGAAAATAGGTGCTGCCAGAACAGCTTCAGTAGACTCTCTGGAAAGGAGGGAATTAAACACCAGACTTCCACAAGATATTCCCTCATCTGGTAATGATGATGTAGCCTAAAGTCTGCCATAGGTCTGGTCCCAAATTTGTGCTAAAAGTAAAAAATTTGAATTGAAGTGAAAGATTAAAGTAAAAATCCATCACTTCTGCTCGTACTTGCAGGCTCATGAATAAAAACTATTAAACTTTTTATGACTTAAAAATGCTCTTAGATGTAAAATAGCTCCAGAGTTCATTCAGGGTAGATCGTAGATGACTGCAGCACAGAAACAGAGCAAAGCATGCTTCTGTTTTCTGTCTTATTGTGCAAAATATCATTGGTCGATAAGACAATGAATGATGAATTAGACATGAAGCTGTATAATTAAAAATAGAGAAGTCTTAGCCTGCCCATTAATTGTATCTGAATATTTGAACAATTGCTTAGAACAAAATTCACTTTATGATTTCTCTGCAACAGCAGACTGTTTTTTCCATTTCAGCCAATTTATTACTTCAGCCCTATTTATGTACAGTATTTATAATTCTATTAATTGATTTAACAACACTAAACCAATTGTTGCTTCAGGTGCAGCAATCACACTTTGTTCTTCTCAGTTTATTATTTTTATTCCAACAACTTTTGCACCAACAAGTCCCACACGCTTACAGCTAGAAACATGGTTCCACTTCTAAAATGTTGAGTGTGTTTCCACAGTTTAAGCTATTACTTTATTTTTTCTTACATATTTCTGCGATTATTTATTTATATATATGTATGTGTATATATATATTTAAATTTATAATGGTAACCTATGGGGGGAATTGAAAAACTCTTTGTAACTTTTAAACTCACATGCTCGGATGGATGTTGGCCAACAGACCCAAAGTTTAAAACATTCAGCAAGCTTTGAATATTCAAAGTTGTGTTGTGATACCTTTTGTACTTTTGGGCATTTAAGTCCAAAGTGAGGGCTTTTCCAGTAGTTTTCAGATCTTATCAGTGTGTGGTGTATATATTATTCCCATAGGAGTTTTAGTTTTTTAGTTCTAAACCTTAATTGATAGGGAGAACAATGTCCAGCTCTCACTCACTGCAATACAAACTGCAGTTGGTCCCTCTTGTTTCTTAAACTTACAGATTCTCTCCCCCTTCAAACACTGTGTAAACACATTAAACATTTTCATCCTCAACTTATCTTGCTGCCACTAATGATGTATAAATCTCTGGGCTATAAACTTTAGTTTCAGGCAAATCAATTTCTCCTCAACAAAATGGGAACTTTTTCTTCACATATCAGGGTTAGTCTACTGGCTCTGCGGTTTAAGCACTGTTCTTATGTTCAGCTTTCCTGTGGGATTACAAGGTTGTGGGTTTGATCCCCGCTCCTGGCAAGACTGCTGTTTTTAAGGAAACGCAGACACAGAGACACACAGCTGGTTCCAATCAGCCGATAGAGATTCTCTCTCTCCCCTTTAACTGTAAGAACATTCAGACCTTCAGAGGCTTCATGTTTCATTCACAATTCAAAACTGCTTCAGTTTCTCTTTCTCTCACACACACATACGCACGCACACACAGACTTATCTGATCAATAAATCTATAACAATATGTCTTCACATAGGGAAAGAACAAATATTAAAACAGTAAAAGCATATGATTATTTGTACACTATTATTACATTTACACACTATTAATACATAAATCACTATTCTATTAATATATGAAAACTGTACTATTTTAACTACATGTTCAAAATATAACACAGTAAATAGTAAAGAAAATAAGGAAAATACTATATTTTTGCAAATAATTTCTTTATACATTATTGTAAATAAACATGTTGCACATGTTGTAAATAAAGTTATTATCACTTGTATGACGTTAGTGACATATGTGACTGGGGACCCGCCAGGGGCCTCGACGGGACGTTGAGAGCCTGACATATCAACACATGAAGAACTTAAGCACCTATTAGCGCATGAAAATAAAACCATAAATGTGCCAATAGAAGATGAAGAAATAAAGAAAATCAATACCCTGCAATTAACATCCAAATCCTCACCCTTTGTGTCAAAACACAAGAAGAAAAAAACTAAAAAAAAGGCATTTTTCATTTCTCATTTCATTTCACATCAAGACTTGTGTAAGCAATGTCGCACTGCCGGTGTGGTCATATCGTTCGGCTGGAACTCATTGAAATTTGCTTTTCAACCTGTCACAAAACATCTTAAGATTTGTGATTGCATCTGAAACGGTCAAGGGCTTAAAAACAGAATTATGAAAGGATGAAAAGTTTGACAATATTGAGTTAGACAAATTAATCAGAAAATTAAGACCAAAATATGACTCATAACCATATGAGGTTATCATGTGGAAATATAGTCAACCCTAATTTTATGGTACAGAAAGTAATTTTAAAAGTTACCATACACTTAAATTAAATTCTCATTTAATATTTACCAATACCCCCCACTCCCAAAAAGTTTAAAGGTGCTGAACATACTAACAATGTACTTAACCTATTGATTATATATAATTAGTGCAAGTACAAATATACTGAAATACACTTTTGGACACTTGACTGTGTGATTTTGAGACACCATTAAGTTATAATTAAGTCCCCATCCACTTTAAATATTTTTTTCTTCTCGTTCCTTTGCTTAGATGTTTGAGTTCCACTGTGCAGATTTTGACCCTCTGGTGTTATAGGATAAAACACGCAGTTGCACTTTAAAGGAAATGAAATGACTCAGACTGTGCAATTAATTACATTATTGCACTTGAAAATTGAGCATTTTTCCAATGCAGTGGACTGATTTAGCCTGGGACTGTGCAATCTACTGTGCATGACATTTGAGGTTACTGTATATATGGTGCATTGATTGAGAAAAGACCTGGGTTGAAGCAGTTTAGTCTATATACAGCATATAGTACAGTATCTTCTAATCTTTATATTGTACTGCTTTCATATGAGAAAACAATGTACACATTGTTTTACAGAATTTATTTCAAAAATTGAATCGTTATTTTTGTTTTCTTAGATGTTCCTGGAGCTGTCTCACCACCATCCACTACTACTTTTCATTTTGTCCAGCGGTGAGTACTGTAGCTCCCTCACTTTGTTTTGTGCATTGCATTGTTGGAGAATATTATCCATCAACAGCACACACAAAAATCAATCAAAAGTCAATTTTGTCACTTTTCCATTATGAACACACTAAACACTTAAACCTGCTATATAGTGAATGACTGATCCAACTGTGGTGAATGATGAATGAGCAGAATACACTGAAACTTAGTGACTCTTTTGTCCACTCTACTGCTGTGTTTTTTAGATATATATGGTATGGTCTGAATATACATTCATGTTTCTATCTCCAGTGGATTCAAATGTGTTTTACTTCTTTAGGGGAGATGTCAATCAAGGACAGTCTATACAGGCCCACACAATCCTAAGTAGAGGTCTAATCAAGCAAAATAAGCCAAAACTCCTCTGTGGGTCTATCATTAAGGACCTTTAAACTGGGAGAAGCAGAAGAATTTAAAAACGTATTGTTATGACCCAGCCTAAGAGAAACCCTGGCGCAACATGAAAATGACATTCCCTCGTCCCAGCTCCCAAGAAACAGCAGCAACAACGGACTTTTCAGCCCTTTAAATGTTTATTTCATAGTTGTAGTTTCAGGGTGAGTTAACAGCAAAACAACAAACAAAAGGGAACTAAAGCTAATCAACCTAAAATTACTTATTTAAACATAAAGAAACAAAAATACAAATCACTGACTCAACTCCTAACTTAACAGAAACAGGAGAAAAGATATTAAACAAAAATGCTATCCACCCCTACAGAAACTGGGCTGTTAAATATATTTACAAAGTTATTTACAATACTAGTTTCCTGTTATATTTCTATTGAAAATAAAACATACTTAAATAAATATTAATATTGATGAATTAGGGCCCCTGGTGGCCTTGGATGTTTCCAACATTGGTTTCTAAAATAGGGGAAAGTGGAACTTGAATTATTAGAAACTAAATTAAAGACTTTTAACATATTTATTTGTAATTGCATTTTAATGAGTTAATTACTATGTGCTTTTAAATTACGCACTGTAAAACTCAAAATAAAAAATATATACTTCATATTGTTAAATTTGCTAATTAATAATTGTATTTCTTTGATCTGTCTTTAAATGTTTAATGATTAAGCCTACATTTAAAAAGGATATTACAAAATGAGTATTTAAAAGCAGCAAGAGCTCTGATTATTTTTATAGGTTATATTTTGCTCACATGATGTGACTTCCCAAACACAGCTGTGTTTCATCAAATTACCACAAACTAACCAACAAACAGAAAAACATATCAAAAACTTGGGCCAGGTGTTTCAGTACAGGTGTACTCAGTCCTGTTTCCTGAGAAAACATATTGGACGGACGCCTGACACGCTCTTTTTATTTTTCTCTTTTTTTCATTTTTTCCTTAAGCGTTAATTAATGATAAAATGATGATGCGAAATACAGGACTGTAAAACACCACAGAATGAGAAATATATGTAACATCTGTAAAGATCATGTTTGCTGAATTCATTGTTATAAATGTTTTAGAGATTACAGCAAAGAGAGAAAGCAATAACCATGTAAAAAACAAGTGATGTACTCTGAATATATGTACTGAATAAGTAGCGAATGAGTATTTTTATTCAAGTGTAATACACCCAAAACTGCCCAGAAACATGGGATACAAAATAATATTTACATCACCTGTAGAGGCAAGAAAAATGAAGGGAAAGCAACCCACACATGTTATGTGTAAGACACATTACATCAGATAGAAACATATGTTGGTGTTAATGATTTAACACAAACTGAGCTGATGTCAAATAGACTGGGATGTCTGGTGGATATTTTCAGGAAAAAGTTCACATTAAGATCCTGATAAAAAGGAAATAACTAACAGCCACTTTCTGCTCCAAGAAAACTTAATTGAAGTTAATATCAGTGTCAATACAGTTTATACATATTAATTCAGCCCGGCGGAAATCATTTCGCTACTTCTAATAGAAACAATATTCTAACAATAAAGCATAGTCAGTGATCAAATGAAACCAGAGTGAAACTTCGTCCATCATTTAAGCACAGGGAGCTGCCGGTGTCACTTCCAGTTTCCAGTTCACCAGTTGTTCACTGGCAAACAGAGTGAACAGTGATTGAGCAGCTGTCTTCACTCAGCAGTCTGAGTGTTTGTCTACACAGGGGGACACAGAGACACCGAGGCACCAGGCCAGAGCCCAAACCCAGGATACAGAGGTTGAGTGAATGTAGTGTTGAAGGTGTGGAGGTGGATCAGTGTGCCAGAGGAGACTCTGTAGAAGGACAGAATGCCAGCAGGACAGTCCACATACACTACTACTCTGTTAGAGGCAGAGGAGGGGAAGAAGAGGGGGTAGGACGAGGAAGGGATGGATGTGCGTATCCCATTGTGACGGACATGGTAACCAAGAGCAGAGCAGTCCAGAGTCCAGGACTGATCATTAAATCCAAACAAACAGTCAGAACTGTCTCCTTTCCTGCCGATCCCTCTGTAAGACACTGCTATAAGAACTCCTCCTGTCCACTCTACCTCCCAGTAACAGCGACCAGTAAGGCCATTTCTATACAGCAGCTGAGGACCTACGTCAAATCTGTCTGGATGATCAGGATATGGCTGATGCTGTCCTACACATGTCACCGTCCTGTTGTTGTTAAACAGTTTGAGGGTTGTGTTTATTGTGTTTGTATCCGGTGTGAGTTCACAGATATCTGATGAAGAAAAGATGAAACAACACAGCAGCAGTTTATCATCTGACACACCTGTTGGATTTATTCTCTGTTTAAGTTGATCTTTTGTACATTTCTATCAAGTTTGACAATGATGCATTTTCTAAGAAATGTTTTACTGAATAAATACCACAAAGATCAACTTAGTATTTAAAGAGAAAAAGACTGTGTGCTGTTAAGTTGTCATGAATCAAATAAAATCCACACTTACACTTCTTCATACCAGGTTTTAACCTGTGCTCTCCACCATGGTCCACCCTGGAGGAAGAAACACAGTTAAAATTGTTTTCTATCCAACATGAGTCCTAACTGCTGGTTAACATGAAGCAGTGTTCCTCAGTTTGTCAAAGAGACGCAGAAACTGGCTGCAACTCATCTGTCTCAACTGTGTGCTGCATTCTTTAACTGAAGTCTGTGACGAACGTGAAGAAGAAGATGTGATGTACAAATATGTCCTCCCATGTGATAAATCAGAATATTAAATATTGACAGAGTTTGTCATGACTTCAATATCAAAAGGAGACTGAATTTCAAGGTGAATGTTAAGGAGCAATTTTGAAATCATCAAAGAATACACCTATAAGATAGCAAACCATTTTAATGCAATTATATGCATTTGTTTATTCGTTTGCTTTCAATATATAATTATAGAGGTTATAATAATAATGATAATAATAATAATGATGATAATAATAAATAATACAGGAAAATATGTGACTTGGAGATGTTTAGTAATTCAATATTGAAAGGAGATTGTATTTCAAGTTGATTAAGGAGTAATTTTTCAGTTGGAGAATAAATGCACCTTTAAAACATCTTACTGTAATTATATGCATTTGTTCATTCATTTGGTTTGAATATATAGGCTAATAATAATAGTTGAAAGACACTGTAAGAAGCAACAAGGACAAGTTAGGAAGTTCTAAATAAAGTTCATGATACAAGTGAACCTCTTTATAATAAACATTAAATACATCCATAATAAAATAATATATGGACTCTCCTCTGATGAGTTAAGGGACACCAGGAGAACAGGAAAGTTTCACAAAAAAATAACTTTAGGTCGCCTTTTCCTAAGGTTTCACTCACATCACATGGTCTTCAAACTATTATTTCCATGATCAAGAATGAACATTTATGTTCAGCATCAAAGTTGTTTACCTGAGAGTGTCCACCTGTCTGTCCATACCTGAGAATGTCCACCTGTCTGTCCATACCTGAGAGTATCCAGTCTCCAGTGTGGATCCTCCAGTCCAGCAGACAGCAGCTTCTGTCCTAAGGCTCCTGGATGATTGTAGCTCAGGTCCAGTTCTTTCAGATGGGAGGGGTTGGAGCTCAGAGCTGAGGCCAGAGAAGCACAGCCTTCCTCTGTGATATGACATCCTGACAGACTGTAATTCAGAAAATTAAGTTAAGTGTTTCAGAAAATCATGTTAGCAGGACAATCCTATAGATGTTGACCATCTTCACTAAGATGAACCTAAAGCAGGATGAGTAGGATATTGAAGATGAACTGTTTATATGAATCCTGACCTGAGAGTTTCCAGTGTACAGTGTGGACTTTCCAGTCCAGCAGACAGTAGCTTCACTCCTGAATCCTGCAGGTTGTTGTTACTCAGATCCAACTCTCTCAGACTAGAGGACTGAGAGCTGAGAACTGAGGACAGAGCTGCACAGCTTCTCTTTGAGAGGTTACAGAAACCCAGTCTGAAGAAGAATTAGTGATTAACACAATCAAAACTTTTTGTCATCTATACAATTAAAAAGACATTGTTTGACATTATTCATTTATATTAATTCATCCACTTACAGAGCTTTATTTGAAACTTTGACCACTGGTAGCAGCCTCAGAAGAGCCTCCTCTGAAGCAGAGTATTTCTTCAGGTCAAACACGTCCAGATCTTTTTCTGATGACAGTAAGATGAAGGCCAGAGCTGACCACTGAGCAGGAGACAGTTCATCTGTGGAGAGACTTCCTGAACTCACATACTGTTGGATCTCTTCCAGTAGAGAATGATCGTTCATTTCATTCAGACAGTGGAACAGATTGATGCTTCTCTCTGCAGACTGTTTCACATTGATCTTCTTCTTGATGTACTCAATTGTTTCCTGATTGGTCTCTGAGCTACTTCCTGTAGGTGTCAGCAGGCCTCGTAGGAGAGTCTGATTTGTCTGCAGTGAAAGACCCAGGAGAAAGCGGAGGAACAAGTCCAGGTGTCCATTTGGACTCTTCAAAGCCTTATCCACAGCATCTTGGTAAAGGTATTTTTCTGCAGATTTGTTTCTAAATAGCGCAAAGAAGGAAGGCTCTGACAGCAGATTGACTCCAGAGTTGATGAACGTCAGATGGACATGAAGAGCAGCCAGAAACTCCTGAATGCTCAGATGGACAAAGCAGAACACCATGTCCTGGTATAGCCCTCTCTCCTCTCTGAAGATCTCTGTGAACACTCCTGAGTACACCGCGGCTGCTCTGATATCAATGCCACACTCTGTCAGGTCTGATTCATAGAAGATCAGGTTGCCTTTCTGCAGCTGCTCAAAAGCCAGTTTTCCCAGAGAAACAATCATCTTCCTGCTCTCTGGATTCCAGTGTGGATCTCTCTCAGTTTTTCCATCATACTTGACGTTCT
The DNA here is from genome assembly GCF_963924715.1 of Thunnus thynnus. Lineage (NCBI taxonomy): Eukaryota > Metazoa > Chordata > Actinopteri > Scombriformes > Scombridae > Thunnus > Thunnus thynnus. Next base: position 27,751,211 of record NC_089522.1, on the reverse strand, counting down.
TCAGCTTGGACTGAACCACCAAGAAGTGGATGTACATCTCAGTCAGGGTCTTGGGCAGCTCTCCTCCCTCTCTGCTTTTCAACATATCCTCCAGAACTGTAGCAGTGATCCAGCTGAAGACTGGGATGTGGCACATGATGTGGAGGCTTCGTGATGTCTTGATGTGGGAGATGATTCTGTCGGCCTGCTCCTCATCTCTGAATCTCTTCCTGAAGTACTCCTCCTTCTGTGAGTCCGTGAAGCCTCTGACCTCTGTCACTATGTCGACATACTCAGGAGGGATCTGATTGGCTGCTGCAGGTCGTGTGGTTATCCAGACATGAGCAGAGGGAAGCAGTTTCCCCCTGATGAGGTTTGTCAGCAGCACATCCACTGAGGTGGACTCTGTAACATCAGTCAAGATCTCATTGTTGTGAAAGTCCAGAGGAAGTCGACATTCATCCAGACCGTCAAAGATGAACACAACCTGGAACTCTTCAAACCTGCAGATTCCTGCTTCTTTGGTTTCAGTAAAGAAGTGATGAACAAGTTCCACCAAGCTGTACTTTCTCTCTTTCAGCACATTCAGCTCTCTGAAAGTGAACGGAAATGTGAACTGTATCTCCTGGTTGGCTTTGTCTTCAGCCCAGTCCAGAGTGAACTTCTGTGTTAAGACTGTTTTCCCAATGCCAGCCACCCCCTTTGTCATCACTCTTCTAATTGGTTCATCTCTTCTAGGTGAGGCTTTAAAGATGTCCACTTGTCTGATTGTTGTTTCTGCTCTGTCTGGTTTCCTGAATGCTGTTTCAATCTGTCTGATCTCATGTTCCATGTTGACGTCTCCACTTTCTTCCGTTATGATGTAGATCTCAGTGTAGATCTCTTCTAGGAGTTTTGAATTTCCTGCTTTTGTAATTTTCTCGAACAAACACTGAAATTTCTTCTTCAGCTTTGATTTGAGTTTATGCTGACACTGGGCAAAAATCTCTGTGTGAAAACATAAATAAGAGAGTAATGTTAGAGTAGGTTTTAGTAGTTTTGTAATAATTGTGCACATTTGATTCATAACAAAATATTTCCTCAGATCAAAATATTGTTCATATTGTGATGAATCACACAACAATTGTACAACCATTTACACCAAAACATCCTCCTGAATTTGTTTAAGTCTCCCCTCCAGTATTCTCCCATTGGTTTCTGAAGTAGCCTCAGCAATGTGCCTCCCAAATAGTTGGAGCACAACCTCTGGTCCCCTTTTTAAAAATGGGGATCACCAAGTTCACAGGCACTGTCCCCAACCTCCAAGTAACACTGTGTCACCCCGCGGGACCCAACACAAATCTTGCAGGAGCAGGCGGCTATAACTTTGCTGCGGGTAGTCAAAAAAATATACCGTGGGTCCCAGGATTTAACCAGCACTGAAGGCCGACTCTCACAGAGCCAGGCTTAGTGCTCAGTCAGCGCTCCTCCTGGTGCTCCGATACAGCTTCCTGCTGCTGCTCCTCCTCACACACATACACATACACTCATGATTGCATTGCTGCTGCCACCTGCTGACTTCACCTGAACAAGCAAGGAACAGAAACACCAAACAATGTGTGCATATTGCATTATGCCATACCACAGGTTATTACTACTTTTGCGCTCTTTTAGGAGGTAACGGAGGAGTTGCATGCCATCATCATTAGGAGTGCTACTCCTGATCAGTGCGTTAAAAGACACAGGGAAACTAAACAAAATAAAAGAACCTCAGCAAAACAAACAACCACAGCCAACAACACATGTTCAAAAATAATATGTAGGCTAAAATAGATAAATACAATATAATTTTGCCCTAGAACAGGTGTACCCTACTTATTGCACTAGAATAACTGTAGTTAGGGCTCTACCCTGAACCAACCAAGCCTGAAAGGACTCCTCCTTCAGGTTGATACCAGCAACCTTCTGGCCAGAAGTAAGAGCAGCTGCTCCTGTGATGGAGGTTTGGGAAATGGCCGTACCTTTCACCCTGGGAAACTTCAGAAAAGGACAGAGTTCAATCCTTATTCAGGAGTTTGTTTTCAGAGCTGGCATAATGCGTAGATCTGAGTCTAGCTACATCTAGTTAGTACTGCTCCACCTCCGGCACCAACTCTGGTTCTTTTTCCAACAAAGAGCTGACATTCCACATTCCTGGAACTGGTTTTCAAAGCTTAGGGTAAACATGCCAGGGTCATTGCCTTTGCATGACACCCATTTGGCAACACACCTGACCCATATGTCCAGTGTTGCATGTAGATCTGGCCAACAGACAGTCTCTCTACTCTAGGTGAGGCACCTTGCTTACAAAGGTTCTCATAAAGATTTTCACCTGGGACTAATTTGCCTTGGGTGACCAGGAGCTTTTGTCCCTGACAAGAAAAGCTTCAATTAAGGGTCATGGTGATTCTCAATGTCCGCCAGATTTTTGATATTATAAAGATTCAATATCCTCACTTCTACTGTATCTGTTGTTATTGGCATGTAAATTACCTTATCACAGTTTAAAAGTATTCTGTTATGTAGTTATATTCTTTTTTAAAGACTTACCTGCAGGTTCGTAAACAGTGTTTGATAAATTCTCCAAAAGATTATTCTGATTTATCTTCCCCAAAACCATTCTGGTCACTTTAATAGTGTTTATACAGTAGTTTTGGACCATTTGATCCACTGTGTCCATTCTGTCGGCATTCTCTAGTTGACTCTTTCGGATTGCTCTGAAGCCTTCGAGGACCCCCTGCTGCTGAAGGTACCACTTGAACATTTTAAAGTCCTCGGCTCCCAAATCCTCCAATGTTTCCAAGATCATCTCTTTAGGTGTCGCCATCTTTTCTCCCTGCCAAGACCCCAAAGAGATCAAAGGAAAAATTACTTTTCTGAATTTGAAAACATTCCTTTTTTTCAGACCAAGTTTTGTAGAGTGAGCTATAGCTGAATTAGGTTGTTTAGTTTTAATGCGCAATAATAACCCAGAGGGGTCATATGGAGAAGTTGGGATGAAGAGCTTTGCTCAAGTACATCTCAGTGGTACTGGAAAAGTACTGACTTTTCACTCTCTAAATCAGAAAACAATTTGTAGACTCCAATAAAAGTGACCGCATTTGTTTTAGAAACCGCATTAACTATATTCCTTTTTATAGTTTTATTTTTGTCCAATTGAGAGATCATATGCAGCAAGTTACAGTTAACTTCTGTTTAAAAACTGATGACATGCATATACTTTTAGTCAGCTGTGTGGCAGGAAGAAAGTACTCACCAGGTGAATTCAGACCCACATCTGGTCACAGAGTCGTTCTACCTTTACCTGTAGAGGAAACACAGAGAGAAGCTGCAGCTGACTCTCCTTCGTCAGTCCTTCATCATCAATCTGAAGATGCTGCCACACTCTCATAACTTCACAGTCAAAGTCCAAAACCATAAAGATGATATTAAACCAGTGAACCCTGCAGCAGAGGTCAGCTCCAAACACACAGGGGGAACCTGCCAAGACTTTCTGTGAGGACATTAAACAATGTCACAGTGCAGCAGTATTCTGATTTCACTGGAATCTTATGTTTTTCTGTCCAAAAACAAATCATTATTCTTTGTCTGATATGTGCGAAAAGGAGCAAACCATGCAGAATATTTAAAAAACTGAAACCTTTAACCCATACCAAAATACATTATCTCTATCTTGTCATAAAATTGCTTTTATTGTCAATTAACTGACTACAAAGCATTTATTTAAACAACATGATTCACTTTTAATGTTTTTTAAAAGGTAAATGTTTATTAAGATAACATGTAAAAATCAGTGCCAGTGTACCTTAACCCTTTAACATCTAGTGTCAGTTATGTACTGTACTATATTTGGCAAAGATGTACTATTTGAGAATGATCGTAATTAACTTTTTATTGAACTAGAGGTCTGAGCTAGATATTATGCTCCTCTAGGTAAGATAGACAAAATAATCTAGTTAGACAAATTAATAGACTGCCACAAAGTCGAGCCTAAACATGAACCACAGAATTAAACAAACGTTTGAAGAGGTTGAATTTCACCTTTGGCAAAACAAAACTTTTCTTATTTATTCTGGCATTTTGTTCCTTCCACAAATGCAGTAAACAAAGCAACATAATTCATCATTATAACTTCCATCTCTGCTGCTATCAGATCATTTTAACACCTGCTGACACAAACATGATGAAAACTGTTGGTTACATACCTTTAGATGCTGAAAATAATAGCTATATGAGTGAAGGTGAAATTAAGTAGCAGCTTCAACCAGGGAACCAGTGTTTCAACTATAATAGTACAGGCTTGGCGGGCCACCAGGCCAACGAGAACCCCCGCCAGGCCCAAAAATATTTTTTTTAAATGCCAAAAATAACGCCAAATATCCATTCATTCGAAAATCAATAGCATTTGGGAGAATCTGAGCAGCGCTGTTTCGAAACGTGAGTCCACGTCTGTGTCGTTGCCTGGGAAACTGCAGGTACATAACTCCTTTTAAGGAATAGGGCAGAACGTAAACCAGTGAGTGGTTAAACGAGAGAGCGGGCATCAGAAAAGTGACAGTGAATGTGAGCAGAGCAGAGGAAAAGGTTAGCAGTAAGGCCATATTTCAGGCGGTGCAGCGTTCAGCCGCAGGGTCAAACGGACGTGTGAGGGCGTGTTTATTTGTCCTCTGGAATGTAACTGCATTGAAACAATCAGAAAATAACGTTTTTTGATCTGATTCACCAGCATCCTCGCTACCAGCGATCCCTCTCTTCATTCACTCTCTAGCTTGCTCGACCACTGCTGCTCTCTTTCTCTATCTCTCTCTCTCTCACTGGTGCTCTCTCTCTCTTTCTCTCGTCTTTTTTACAGTACAGACTACAGTGTGTAAGTTAATAAATGCTGCAGCTTGGGGATTAGCTCTGAAGTTAGCAACAATGAATTAGCCTAACCTGTTGATTCACAGTCTCTGTATTCATCTTCAACCTGAAGTGTTTTTTAAGGAAATCTTATCACAGAACAGAAGCTCTGGAACTTTGGAAAGAAAAACCTGCAACCAAAGTCAAATATTAACAGGAGTCCATTCCAGATAGCAGGTTCAACAAACTCTAACCCTGAACTCTGAGTTGATTAACCATAAGATGGGAAACTCTGAGTTTTCAGTTTCAGAACAGCTCATCAGTCAGTCCACTCAACTCTGAGTATGTTCACTCTACATTAAGCACATGTGAGGTGATTGAGAAAAGCAATCATCGATAGAGCTCCAATACTACAATTCACCAACAGGCAACACGTAAATAAAAGGCACTGTCTCCATTTTAATCCAGTGGACGATGTAGAGATATTAATGCGTGTGTATACAGACGGTGCATTTATCTTTAAAAAGAAGAACCTGAGTCAGAGCGGAAGAAGTGTCAATAAATTAACAGAATACATTTTTAATCTGATAGGGAACAAAACACAGGAGGCAGCAACTAAAGATGAAAAATATAGTTTAAGATTTAAAAAATATATGGATCAAATACATAGAGACATGACTATAAGCTGACAATCTGATCCAGTAATAATGTGTTTTGTGATTTAGACTTGAAAGGTTAAAATGCAGTGGATTTTAAATGTTTAGACGTCTATTTGTACGTTGGCTCAACAGCATTCAGTGATGCTGCTTCATCCTGCTCACTCAGAAATATTAACATATAATCTCCAATACTGTAAGAATGATGTTCCATCAGTGAAACCAATAACATCATGGGTGATAGAGATAATTCATTGATCCTACATGTCTAAAGCTCCATACCGATTTTTACATTTTAAACTTACAATTATACATTATGTGCAATAAACATTTCAGTGTATGAGCTGCTCTTACAAACTGACAGCTGTCTTGTGTGCACAGTGTTATAGCAGAGGGACATGCAGAGGTTTTATTCTGAGCTGAGGCTGAATTCACGCTGTGTAATATCCAACGTGAAGGCAAAAACCGTTGTTCAAAGAAATGACTGATGCGCACAAAAGCAGTAACTTTAGATAGTCCTGAGTAACTAAACTCATATCAAACCAGGATTTTGATTTTTTGATACGTATAAATGATAATGAGGAAATGAAACAGTTTGTCTGCTTTCGCTTTCAGGAAACATGGCCCCGGAGCCTGTACTACGAAGCGGGAGTTGGAGTTATTGGAGTTAGCGAGGTAACTTCAGGTCTGGGTTTTCAGGGTTACGACGGTGGTTCACTTCTTACCTGTTTTCATCGCCATGGTAACTTATGCTGAACAACTAACTTGCTCCGGCGCAGACTGACGTGTACGTCCCGTCCATGATTGAATCACATGATCACGGCCACGCAACATCTCGACCACTGACCAATGGTAGAGATCACTGCAAAAAAAAAAAAAAAAAAAAAAAAAAAAATTCATAATTTCTACAGGATCTCGACATGGACAAAAATCCTGAGTTTACAATGAAGTGACAAGTAAAAAGGAGCAATATATCGATGGCCAAAGCGCAAAACCTAATATCTGCAGAATTTTCCGGTTGGCTGATTTCACTTTAGATGATGAGAAAAAGGAAAGCTGCTCATATTTAGTCTGTCTGCAAGATAATCCCGTCCTTCGTTGTGACAGAAAAGTCACACAACAAAACAAAAACACAACACAGAGTCCCTGGATGTGTAGGGAGGCTATAGCACGAGTGTGTTACACAATCACTGAACATTCACTTCCAGCGGACAAGGAAGCAAATACACTGAATTTAGGGAATTCTGACCCTAGTATACTACAATGTAGTAACTATTACAAAAAGTTTAACAAACTTAATTTTATTTTTAATTTAATTTTAATTATTAACTTAATTTAGAGCATCGTTTTGTAGAACCTCTTCCAACTTGCACCAAGTGCAAAAGCTCCTATCTGCACTTTGCGAGGCATTAATACCTAGTCGATATTGTTAACACATAATAGGGATGTGCAGAGAGCCCAGTATTTGTATTTGTATCTGTATTTGTTGAGGCAGCAAAATTATTTGTATTTGTATTCGAATAAAATTGGACAGAGGCTTAAAAATTGCTTAAAAATACGCTTTTAATTTTAGAAACTTAAAGTGTTACAATAAGTGTTCATGAAGCGTGTGTCAGTAGCTCAGTTTATCTCTGGGGAACACCCTCAACTCTGGGAGTGATGTCCAAATTAGGAAATATGGGTCATGTAGCAGGTGGGTGTGACTCCCCTCACTGAGACCCACTGATAGGCGTCACAGCGGAGCAGAGGAGAGACACTGAGATAGCGATGTAACCAACCTGCACTCTGGTATTTGAAATGGTTTATTTTTCTTCCTGAAAACAAACAATTTTTGAAATATTTGTATGAAACAAATATTCGTAAAAAAAAAAAACCCACTATTTGTGCTTTGCCAAATAATGTATTTGTATTCGGGCACACCCCTAACACATGACATAATAATATAGTCCAAAAACAGTGTATTATATATTGGGTACCCTTAACAAATAGCATTCTGCAAGAAAACAAGTTTTTTTTAGTTTTCTCAAAAAAGTGCATTTTTCAGATAGGAGACTTTGCTCTTCGGCTATCGATATATATTTATAGGTCAGTAGAAACATTCAGTTTTTTCAGACTTTCTATTTCCACTCTGGTTTTAAAACAGATCTTCTACCAAACAGAGAGATCGTCTACTTCACTAAACACATAATGGTTATTTTAGCTGCATTTTAACTGTGCAAAGTTTATTTTATCCCTGGACTGACAGCTGACAGTGTGGAATATTTTGACACTCTGATTCCATCGCTGCACCTCAGAATAACATGAGACAACTGTGTGATACTAACTGGAAATAAAAATGTAAGCTTGTCTTTTATTAGAAAAATAATCCACACACTGTTAATTGGCTCCCATGATTATAAAAGCCACATTTGGGTCAGATAGACCTCATCAGTCATTAATTACTTTTCCCCTCTTTGCTTCAGTAGCAGAAACAGTCTGGCATTACTTTTAATGTGACATATTCAGAATGGTTTCATCATCCAACTAAATAAAATAAAAAACTACTCACTCTATAGTTGAGTCTTATATAATTATTCCTACATGTATTTTAAGCCTTAGCCTACTTTTAATATGTGGAAATTATTTCTACTGTTTCTAGTCTTCTTATTCTGTTGTATGATTAGTCTGTCATTTACATTTCACTTTGCTGAATATGACTTTTTGCTGGCCCTAAAACAGCAGTTTTTCATAGGTACTTGATATCACTGTTTCATATCATATTAAGTTTTTCATTCATGGTTCTGATGATGTCGCTCGTAATTAGCAACCCCATGTCTTTCACATGAATTTGCTCCTAGCTGGATAGGAAAACCCAGAGTTGACTGAGGTAGTTGATAACCAGCTTCATAGTACTGGTTATTGTGACGGCCAATGTTAGGCTCAGTGAAGCCAGATAACCAAAAGATATCCTGGATATGTTGAACTTGCTTCGTAGTGCAGGCCCCTGATCTCCTCTCTTTTAATTGGGTTGTTTAGACACAGTGTTAGCTTATTTGAATATACTTCCCAGCATGCATTGCAGTGGTGTGAAAACTGTCCAGAAAACCTGGCAGCTGGCAGTTTAATCAGCTGCAGCAATCACACACATTTTCTTCAGGAAATGTAAATTCTAGTTTCACATGTGAATAATTCATATAGACTTATAGATTTCACACACAAAAAATAACGTTTTAAAAATTATAAGTATTTGCTGTAATAAACTGTAAGGTGTTGTTTAAAAGGATGTACAATATGGCAGGCACACAGTAGAGTGGAATGAACATCATGACAACAACATTTACTCAAGTATTGTACTTAAGTACAATTTTGAGGTACTTGTACTTTACTTGAGTATTTACAAGGGAAATATTGTACTACGACTAGAATTATTTCATAGCTGTAGTTACTTTTCAGATCTAGATGTAAAACTGTAAAACTGATGTATTTTTAAATATTTCAATAATATATTTTTTATTTATTTTATTTTTATTTTATTTATTATTTAATTACATTTTTTTTCTGTTGATCAGTGTAAAAAAAAATCCACATTAAATAACCTTTGATTCAATGTTAAAAGTTAAAACATGAAACCTTCCAGAGTGTTAATACTTTTTTAAAGGCACTGTATGAATGTGTAAATATAATGCATGTGTAACTATGTGTTGCCATTTTGAATTGATACTTTTACTTTTGATATTTTGAGCAAAATTTGCAACTAATACTTTTGTAATTTTACTTAAGATTTACAATACAGATCCCAGATCTCTGACTATTCCTTCTCTGAGAATACATATGAGTTAATTTTACACTTCGCTGTAAGTCACTTGATAAATGCATGTTATTGCTCACACTCAGCAGATAACTTTAACTCATAAGTTGGTTCTTTTGGCAATATTTTGCTGTCGTAAGATAATGTATATTCTCTAAATCATATCATAGTTTGGATATGTATGAGATTATGTAGATTTATAAGAATTATTTATTTTGAATCATAAATGAGTCCTGAATTCAGTTTTGAGAAGATTTTATTGCGTATATACGGGTTAAGGTTCATTGTGTGTTCTATGTAATGTAGCACTTCACAACACAGCAGGATTGTAAGAACAACCATCATTTCACCAAACCAATGATTTGCTTAGAAGCAGTAAACATAACATCAATTCGTATTTTCATGAATCACCGTCGTCAGATTTGATTATTCACAATTCAAAAACGCATTAATGTGAATTTCACAATTATTGAATCTAAATGGCTTCAACTTTTACGTGATCAATCAGATTTTATGTGCAACGCTTTACTTCACAGACATCACTTCACAAGACAAGAGCTTTTACATTTTATCCAAATATCATTGATGTGTGTTGTCGTATAAATTAAACATGACATTGCACCGTCTTCCTGCGAGCAATGCGGACAAAATCAGTGCGGCTGCAGTTTACAAAACCTCTCTTGAATGCTACTCCATGTCAGACACATGCGACCTTAACTACAACTTCAAAACTGTAAAAAACACAACAACCCCCCTCTGAATACCAACACGCTACTCTACACTGAAAAGCACCGCGTCATTCAACATACTAAACATACAAATATAATTAAGTCAGTGGCCAGTACTAAAACAGAATTAAAACATTTGAAGAGCACAGTGACACATCGTTATACAGTACAGTACATAGCTTACGTTCTCCATTTGTTTTTATAGTACAGATAACAAACACACAATACATTCATAAAGAAAACACACAACATACTAACTTAATCACAACGTGCTGACATATTAAAAGTTAAAATAACAAAAGAAATTGGCCTAAATAAGTAAGGCGACTGTGTAAATGAAACCTTTAAAACATTATTTGATGATTCTGACAAAATAATAAATGACAGCAGCAGAACAGTTAGTGTTAAAGAGTCGAATTCCAGTTTCTCCTCAACACACATTTCTTAAATAAAATAAAAAAATTAGGGCTTTTCACATTTAAAATCAGCTTACAGTGCAGTCTGAAAGTAGTTGAATTTACAGCTTTATGTTTGGTCACCAGAATTTGAAGGCTTGTACATATAAAAACAGTGACTTTCCTACACAGTTTCATTGAATGTGGATGTTAACGCCCTTAAATTAAAGCTGAAACTCAGCACTTAAGCCTTGTTCACATTGGGCCTCATGCAAGAACATTTTTATCATCTTCTCCTAAAACTCTCTTACGTTTTTCTCTTGAGGTTTGTTCGTACGAGTGTTCCAAGTCAGACTCAACAAACTCTCTTAACTCCACAAACTTGTCGTAAATCGCTTGTTTCAACCTGATGATTGTCATCTGTTCATGAGGAGGTGCGTGGTCGTGAGATTTGATCATTAGTGCTATCAATACCCCTGACTTGTCCATATAAGGCTCCATATTCCGCTCCATTTGTGAGAAAGTTTCGTTCACAAAAATGTTACCAAAGAGTAAAAACAAGTCCTGTTTTCAGAAATCAGCAGACAAAAACAACAAAATTTAGGGGCGTCAGTAGTAATGGACCCAAAACGATTAAAATATATTAAAACAGCTGCCAACAATGTGTCATTAGAGCAGCGCTGTAGTGTGACAGAAATAAAGAGGGAATGCTTTGACATGGAGGAGATAGAGCATTATAGCCTTCTGCAGGTGATGTTACACTGACAGCTGCTACAGAAGATGATACTGGATCTGCAGAAAGAATTTTGCTATTAACTGATTCTTTTTTTTTTTTGGCCACTTGGGGGCAGCGGAAACAAGGTGTGAACACAAAACTGTTACAGAGCAACATTTTCATTCATTTAGAGTCGTGTTTCTGTCCATCTGGTGAATGTAAGTCCAATTTTCACTCTTTTAGCTCTGTTAACAGTAAAGTTGTGGCTGGACAGCTAAATAATGAGCTGAAAGTCACTATAAAGCTCCGTAAAGCCGAGGAAAGCTGCAGAGTCGCTGATAATTCTCTGTAGGTTAATCACTACAAGCAGCGCCTCACACATTACACAGTCATTTGATACATTGCTATTATAAAAATATTGATTATAGCCGCTTCAAACTCATGACATTATAATTCTAAGTCAAACTAGTGTTTTCCTCTTCATCTCTTCAGAATTAATCTGTTTGTACGAGTCGTTTTTGCACGAGGCCCAATGTTTCGTTTCAAATCCAGTGTGTTGGAGTCCAGAGCCAACACAACGCTGTTCAAATACTTACAGACTACGCTGTTTGTCGCTGTTAACATACAGTATGCAACACAAAGAAAATGTAAAGTTGGAATAGATTTTTTTTAAACTGGCCATGATTAAAATATAAATACATTCTGTGATTATTTTTTGCAAAATAATCAGAGAAAGTTTCAAAAACAAGGACCAGACGATAAAGGAAAGTTGAAACAGGTCCAATCACAGCCACCTATGATGAGCTTGTGCTCGTCTCTAGTCTCGGTCTCCATTTGGTCTTCATGCAGAGCTACGGTGCCAGCGTCTGTCTCCGTCAGTCTTTACAGGTAAGGATACTGGTTGAGTTTTCGGGGGTAGGTAGCACTGGAACGGTGGAAAGGCTGCCCTCCCAGCTGATGCTGCTGCTGCTGTTGTTGGTGGTGGTTGCCGTACTGTCCCGGAGTAGACCCTCCCAGGGCTAAGCTGCCATTCTTTTGGAGCAGCGCCAGGGAAGAATAAGCCCCGCTCGCTCTGCCGTGGCGGGACGAGGCCCCTTGCATCTGGTCCACAGCCTGGGACACGGAGGCCAGGGCGGCGGATGCAGGGTAGGCATACAGGTTAGGGGTCGAGCTGAAGAGCGTGTTCTCATGAAGCCGGTAGGAAGAGTGGGAGGAGACGGGAGGAGGGTATGTGGGCTGCCGCCTCAGAGATGTACTGCTTCCTGTTTGGTCATGAGATGATGACATCACAGACTGCTGTACCTGAAACAACAGAGAAAGCTGAACTCTGCAAACAGACTCTTTATGGATTCACGTGGAGCAGACAGCAGGGGTCTGTTCCAGAAAGCATGTTTCAGTTTGTTTAAAGATAGATTCACGTTTTTTGAACAATTGTATACACTGAAAAAGCTCATTCTTCTCATTCATACTAGTCATAAAGAGATCCCTTCCTATCATGGCTCTAATGTAACAGATGCTGAAGCAAATATTAGGCTTGAGCAGTCTCTTTTAGGCTCCACACAAGTAAGCAAATGCCAACATCTGGTCCAGCTGGCAGAAACAAACATTCTGTGAACATACTCTACATGAGCTCTTGCACACCAGTGAAGGCTAGTTAAATCTAATCAGAGCGTTTCCATGACCACGGTTGTAAAAAAACATTGCATGAAGAAGGAAAAAAAGAAAACACTGAAGATACGAGCTGCGATCTCTGAATTACTCACCGAGGAAGAATAGAATTTCTGTCTGAATGAAGTGACAAAGTTCAGCTAGAGCTTCGTTGAACTAGTCAGCAGATTGTTTTAAGCAGAAGTAAACCCAAACGAAAGGGGTCCACTTTCTCTTGTTGTTTCATGCTATAGCGACCCAAGCTAGAACACAGACTGCAGCTTGTGCTTGCATTGGGCTTAAGGGGATGTATCATGCACATTTCCAGGTCTATATTTTTATTCTGGGGTTCTACTGGAATATCTTTGCATGATTTACAGTTAAAAAAACTCCTTATTTATCTTCTACTGACTCTTTATGCAGCGTCTCAGTTACAGCCTCTGTCTAAAACAGGTCGTTTTAGCTCCTGTCTCTTTAAGGCCCTGCTCCCGATGAGCCCACTCAGATCTGATCGGTTAGCTTTGTGGCTCCAGAGGCTACAAACAGTAGCAGGACTTTTTTCTTGTTCTTTGCTTAAAATGGAAACTACTGAAATACATCCGTACATGTTCAAGCACAATCATACTTTCACCTGAGGTTTTAGAACATTGACCATGTTTGACACAGACATCCAACATCATAACAGTATATAGAGTAAATGAAAGAAAAGCTTAATAAATCCTCTTTAAGTATTTTCAGGTGACTCCATAATGCAATGACGTGTGAAATGGATCTTGCATAACTCGAAGCATGTTCATACTTGCAAGGCTCTGACTTTGTTAAACCTGCTTTCTTGAAGAGGCCCTCGCTGCATTGAAAACCTGTTACCTGACTCAAGTTGAGAGGCTGAGATCTGCTGGATGCAGCCCGCTGATGGCGCTCCGTGTTGGAGTCTCCTGGCCGACTGGACTGCTGAGATGACCCCTTCTTGGCCTTACTAGAGCCACTTGTAGCTTGATCTATTGGTGCAAAACCACACAGAAGTATGTTAGCACTAAGAAGAGTATCGCTTACAGATGTTGGAAGTAAAATGGATCTGTCATTTCAGTTAAAAGTTAATCCTGTCAACAGAAAAATGTATCCAATGATGTAACTTGCAACCACATCTAGTTATTTAAAATACAATGAATATGTTCGGAGGCTTCACTGTAAGAAGAATATTCATTGCTGGATATAAAGCAAATAAATGAGGACTTTATGTTTCAAGTTAGGCAGTGAAGTGCCCTGGAGGACCTGGAGCTGCTGGAGCTTTGTGGGTTGTGCTCTCCCCAGGCTGGCTCTTCACAGAGGGCATGATGACGGCCAGAGACTTGGTGGGCTGCGAGGAGGTCTTGGGGCTGAGGGGGCTGCTGGTGGAAGAGTCAGAGTCGTGGGAGTCGTGTACCGTCACACAGCTAATCACGTTGGTCCTCTGGCTTGTTCCAGAGCTGCGGGAGAGGATAAGAGAAGAGTAAACAAAAATTTCAGCTAAATAAAACCTCTTAATTTTTCTCAAAGTGTGAAAAATATAAGTCTACTGAAATATAATATGTCCAAACTTGCTTGAAAATGGGCCAAACAGTCTAATAATATCTGTCTGAACAGGAAATGAGCTCACCAGGCAGCAGGGAACTTCCTGTCATCTTCGTCCTCTGAGTCGCTGTGGATGGTGATGATGCTGACGGCAGGACTCGGCGTGTCAGAGATGACGATTGGCTGAGACTGGTCACCGGCCAAAGTAGAAGTGTTGTGAACCACAGTGGTGGACGAAAGCACTGATGACACAGGCCTAGAGGGGGAAAAAGACGCTCTCTCACTGAATCATCTTAATCATTGAAGACTGTTTTCAAGCAAAATGACAAACATTGTCTGATTCCAGATTCACAATTTTGAGGATTTGCTGATTTTCTTTGACTGGTGTGATAGTAAACTGAATATCTTTGGTTTTTGACTGTTCGAATAAAACAAGAATGTCGATGGTGTCAACATGGACTTAAAGGATAAGGCTGGTGATGATGATGATGATTTTTTTAATTGCTAATCATGTCTCTATACTTTTTGACTTCCCATTCATTCCTATTGAAATCTTTAAATATGGGTCAAAAATATGTAGCCTATTTTATTTTTATAAAATGATAAATAATTTCCTAGAACAGCTGGACACTGTCATTTTTAACAAACATTACTCAGACTGGTGTAAATAGTGCATTTGTTGGGGAATATTTTCAGCTGCGGATTGATACACATTTGGTTCTAGTATTTCCAGCAGAATGGTGTATGAGGGATTGATACAGAATAAACTGCTGTGTGTGTGTGTGTTCATGATAATGAAGGAACATCAAGTCATCCAGTGCAACTGTGTGGCTCCTTAAAGGATAAGTTAACACATTTTCCAATGTCTGTCTTAAAGGATATCACTGGCAATTTTTCATATTGTCAACAAATCTCATGTATAGATCCTACTTAGAAGTATTAGTATGTATCCAAAGTCTGATATATCTTATTCCATATAATCAAATACGAGGCTTCAGCAATCTGAGTTAGTCAAATCAAGTCTCCCAAAGTCTTTTTTAGTATAAAGTTCAACTTTGTGTTTCCTTTTTGAGCATTTCTCTCTATTTTCAGACATTTTTTACTGACATTGATTGATTCATTAATCAAGAAAAGAATCAGTAAATTAATTGTCCATAACGTCTTTTACTCAAGGAGATCGAACCACCAACACCACAATTTTTTGACAACCTTCCCCCCCATCAACATGTAGATGAGGTGACAGTGTGACAGTCTGACAGGATACCTGGCTCTGCTCTCAGCGTGACGAGCCTTTGACCTCTTGCCCTGTTGGGATCTTGAGTGAGCGGCCCCGGTGCTGTGGCTTTGGGAGGCAGCGTGACGGCCCACGCCAGAGTCCTGCTGGCTGCCTCCATCGTACTGGCTGCCGTGACGACCCCTAAGAAAAGCAAGAACACATCTAGCTCAACTATCACTTCTGTTTGCCTGACTGATGTTTTACTAAATGTCCCATTATATTTTGACATTAGAATGAAAGACAGACTCTCACCTCCAGCCAGAAGCTTGTTGACTGTCGGAGACAGGCGCTCCCATGGGTGAGTCGGGCACTACGGCCTGCCCAGGGTTATGGATGGCCATGCCAGGCATCTGCTGCCATGTGGAAGGGATGAGGATCTGTTGTGTGCCTGCTGGCCAGCCCTGCTGTATTCACACACACATGCACACACATACATAAGCACATCTAAAAAATGGCAAGGGCTAGATGTCACTTGGTCTATTTTCAAAAACTTTAAATTTCAGTAGTGACACTGAGGGAGGAGGATAAACAGTGCAGAGTAAGTCATGACTGTATCGACCACAGTGGAATAGACAGCGGAGATATTTTCTGAACTGAAAGAGAAAACATAATGAGAACATGCAGTCTGTACACATACACAAAAGGTTCCCAAGTGTCAAACACCAAGACATCCAGCATGTTCCACAAGAAGTACAACACACTTTCACCTCAGATGTCACATTTAAAATAAGCCCTGACACATTGACAAGCTGAACACAATTGAGATGTCACCGCCACCAGAGAGCTGCATTTGTTACCGCTGAGAGGAAAATGTGCTAGAAGCGAATCAACAAGCAGTAAATACCCTGAGTCACAGCAGGTCAAACCAAGCTCACAGAAAGACAGAAAAAAAACCACATTTCAATCCTGAGCCAAACGTGCATGCCAGACAGTCCTGCGCTGTGGAAAACAGAGTGTCCAGTAACAAGACAGCCAACCTGAAATTGAAAGGAATGTGTTTGTCTGAGATAAGAGCAAGAAAGAAATGACGATGTTAAAGCTGGTCACAATGCTATTTTGACTCTTGCTGACATTTGTTATATTGCGTTTTTTAACTAAAATAAATATTGGCGGAAGCTTTCAGAGCTTTATAATAGTGTGCATTGCTGTCTGCCAGTCTTTTTTGTTTGACACTACCACTAGGGGACGCCAGAGTTCTATAGACAAGTTTGAAGGAATCTCTGAAAATTTCTTCTGTGATGAATTTTGATATTTACAAAAGTGTTTTCGCTTGAGACAACACAGTGTGGCAGTCAGCATTTTGTAGGGAAGCTTTAAAGGATCCATCTGCTGTAGTCAAAATGCCAAATTAAAAGGAACACATTGGATTTTTCTTCTTAATAATTAAAGTTCTCTTTACATTCTGGTGTTGAATGCATTTCCTTCCACATGGAACATTTGCAAAACTGATTTTTTTTCAAACAATTTGAAACATGCATTGTTTACAGTTTATAGTCTTCTTCTTATCAGCATTTTGCTGGCATATAAATACATTTATTGGTGTGTTACTGCCAGGTGTTGATCAGTGGAATAGTGTGAAATCATTGGCAGGAATGTGTATCACGTCACCCGCAACCTTGTGCATGTGAAAGTGTGCTCTCAAATTTGAGAAAAACACTGTTTTCCTCTATTCTAATCTGTATGGATGAAGGGCTGAAATAGAGAGAAAAAGATGAGTTTTTAAATTTAACCGTCTTAATGTGGTCTTGGACCTGCTCCATATTCTACTGAATTTTGTTTGCAGAGCCGCACTTGATCAAGAGTTGTCAATTTGTGGGAACACCAGAACAAGTGTCATTTTGAGAGTTTTATTTGGAGTGGAGAGGACTGAATGGTTTTTGGCATGCAGAAAACATAAATGACCAATTATGATACAGTGGCCACTTGCATTTTGGATCTGGGTCCCGGCTGATAAAATTCCTGGATTCACTAAGCTACAAGGCTGACAAATCTCATTCAAACTTTTTACCTCTCTTCACTTTTTTAATTTTGCAATGTGCAAAACATTCTGGTAGCAGCTTTTCATTTTTAGCCAGCGCTGAATGCTAATGTCACCATCAAATTAAACTTAGTTATTAAATCAAATTAAAGCAGTGTTTCTCTGCCTTCTCTGGTGCTAAGTTTCACATCTGTCACACTTCTTCCTGCAGCCCGCATTACTGATTTTGATTCATTCAGTAGATGGATTCAATACTGGATTCAATACTGGATTCAGATTCAATAAAACTCCATCAAACTCAAACCCTGGTAGTCATGCAGCGGGGCCTACCTGTGCCAGCATGCTAGGCTGGATGTGAAGAGGCTGGGACGACTGGTTCTGAGGAACTAAAGGTACTGAGTTGTCCATCCTCACTGGGTAACCAGAGGGCTTATTGGATGTTTGAAGACCTGTAAGAAGAAGATGGAGGCAGATTATATTATGTAAAAAAGAGAAATACTACATATAGTGCATGAGAAATGTGTGAATTCTGAAGTTAGCTGCACAAAAGCAAAATATCAAAAGATGTTATTTTCCTTTTGTTTCTCTTGATTGTGATAAAAACGGACAAATACATTTTTTTAAATTCTAGTTATTGCCCTCATGTCTGGTGGTCATATTATTATAATTTCTACATTGTAATATGTAAGTGTAAAATGAGATTTCTTTTCTTTGAAGCAACACTAACATCTTGCTTTCTCACCCTGGATGGTGGGTGGGCAAACGATGAGGGTTTGCTGGAAGGGCTCGGTCTGGGTACAGAGCTGGGTGGGTCTGGTCTGCAGGGGCACGCCCTGCTGGGCCAGGCCAGGGATGTTTATGGTGGCCTGCTGGTAAAGGCCGGGCTGGTAGTTCAGCAACGGGACATTACTGCTGAGGGACAGGGACTGGCCTCCTGTTGAAGCCATCTGGCAGACAAAACATGCAGAAAAGAGTATTTAATGCCTGAAATGATGAGTCAAGTACAGTTTCAAAGTCCAGCAGCCTCATTTATGATTTACACATCAATGCTAAATGTGTGTGTGGAAACCATTTATACGAAAAAGCAAATTGGTGTTATCAAACATGCAATATGGACAATGATAAATCTCACCTGTTCTACATTAATCTAACATACAGAATTCAGATTAACATATGGAAATGCCAAATATGGTCGATTTATTGTTGAGTTACTTGTGGACAAAAGTAGCAGCTGAGAAAGAAAACATCACAGACCATATGGTTAAGATACTTAAGCATCCCGGGAGCAGGCATGTGGGAAAGCTTCCCAGCAATATAAAATGCAGTCATTAATGCAGATTGATTCAACCGAGTGTGACTGACAGATCCTCTGAATCTCTAATATGAAGCCACAAGTGCTCAGTGATGCAGTACAAGAGAAACAAGATGAAATTGAGGCAATGAAGGTATAATTTCACCCTGAAAGACATGATTAACTTGTTTACCAAATAAAAACAGAAATGCACGTCTCTGCATATTTTCATCATTCTCAAGCACAAGAAGAAAGTGATAAATCAGATTCTATGCATAGAAATGAAGCACAAAACTGTAGATAAATGAGCCCTCACTTTACAAAGCTCACTATATAACCTGCAACAAATGAAAACTGGATCAACGAGAGAAATGTTTCAAATCTTAAAAGGTGACCAAAACTCACCTGATTGTGCTGGTTCAGTTGGCTGCTGAAGGTGACTGTGAGGTTGGTGGCTGCACTTGGGGTGTTGTTGCTGGCAAACATATTTTTTCCATTCTCGAAGGCGCTGCATCTGCGTTTGCATATGTCCATATTTTGGAAGCAGGACTTCACACTGTAACATGAATAAAAATCATGATACACAAGCTCAATCAATCAGTGGAATCATGGGAACAATGTTAAACCAAGGCCAACACAATCACTACAAATGGCTTACTGCGAGCTGTGAGGGAAGTGCAGCAGGTGCGTCATGGTAACGAAGGGGTGGTTCAGTGTCTTCATGGGCGTGATCCGTTTGTCTGCATCTAGAGTCAACATCTTCTTCAGCAGGTCTATGAACTCCCGTCTGTCGGCCTTCTCCGCCAAGATGTCTGTCCCTTCCAGGTTTGTCATGTTCACCTGCAGAGGGACAGGAAATAAGTCAAACTGCAACATTCAAAAGGTTTTAATATACCTGACAGCATCACTTTCTAGGATATAGTAAATTCTGTTAATAGTAAAAGTACAGTGATACAGCAGTTACACACAGAAGTTATGTGTCCTACTTTACATCCCTAGAGGGGGAAATTATAAAATAATCAGTTCCAGCAACAAGGAAACAGTTCTGTAAATGCTAATCTGAGATTAAACAGTTCCTTCCTCACCTGCATCATATCATCGAGACAGTTGAAGATGTATTTTCTCGCCTCTTTCGACTTTATCCCCATCTCTGCCTCGTGCTCTGCAGGAGTCTGCAGAAAAATAACCGCAACAACACCTCAGTACATGTATATATTTTAGGTTTATGATAGAAGAATGTTATGTGACGTCTCTGTGGACTGAATCTCTGCGGAGACGCTTACTTTGAGTCTCCAGAGGGGGTAGCTCGAGTCGGGGCCTCTGTTGAAAAAACGGCTGGTCTTGGTTCCTGCACTGAGCAGGTACTCTGCTGGAAGGCCCTGCGTCTGAGAAATGTAACGAATCTGAGGGAGACAAACAAAAAAACAATCTGCCAGTTAATAATGTATCACATATGTAAATCTTGTTACCAGCAGTGTATCTGTGATCAATACCAGTTAATACAGTTTATGACGACTGGTTGTGTCGATTGATTTAAATATTAAGACTCACAATGCAATGAAATGCAAACAATCTGGTATTGTAGATGGACTCTCACATGTCCCCACTCACATGTTTTGAGATTTTCTAATTATTTATAAGCAAGAAAAGCATTTTTTAAAGTATTTTTCTGTGTGTTTTATGACTTTACTAGATAGCAATAGTGGAAAGATGACAGGAAATGAGGGAGAAAGAGATGCAATAAAGGTCCCACTGGACTTGAACCAAGGATGTTGCAGCTCATCGTCAGCATCTTAACCCTTAACTAACTGGGCGCCACAAAAAGTGTTTAAATCAAAACACACTTTAAACTCATGTGTTGACACCATAACAAAGTTGCTATGACTGAACTGCCATCAACAGTAATCACCCCTTTTCACAATTTATGTATGCTGCTTTACAACCATTTCCTATTAAGCATGAAATAAATGTGACTTTAAGGTATTTGTGAGAGCGTTGCAGCTGACCTGATCATACTCTGAGGCTCCGGGATAGAGAGGCCAACCCAAGAATAGCTCAGCAATGACACATCCCAAAGACCACATGTCGATTGCTTCACAGAAAGGAAGGCCCAGAATGATCTCTGGAGCTCTGCGAGTACATCAGAATGGACAAATGACAAGATCACAGCAGGTTATTTACATATTACAGACACAATGAATGATGTACTGTACTTACTGTACAGTCTTACCTGTAGTAGCGTGACTGCAGGTATGTGGAGCAAACAGCTTTGGACACGTGGCTGGCAGAGCCGAAATCAATGACTTTCACCCTGTACGGCTGCCTCAGAGGGTCAACCAACATAATGTTTTCTGGCTTCAGGTCGGCGTGGATCAACCCCAGGCTTTTCAGCTTCATCAGTGCCGTGGCGACCTGCTGCAGAATAGGCCGTATACACTTGAGTAGCAGAGGGCTGAACTTGCTGTGCTTCAGGAAGTCGTAGAGGTTCTGCTCCAGCATCTCAAACACAAGGCACGTGTGGTTCTTGTGCTGGAAACACTCGTATGAGCGCACAAAGTTGAACTCATCAGCGTTTTCTGTGCTCAGCCGGCTAAGGATGCTCACCTACAGTAGAGCACAAGGAGGAAGGAGAAGAAGATGAAGATATAATGTCTTCATCAATGGAGAAAACATTAGGTCACCACATTTTGTATTTTAACCCTTTGAACCCTCTGATTTTTTGCTCACTTTTTTATCCCTTTATTTCCAGGCTTTCAGCATAGTGACTACGTGTCTTAGCCAGACATGCCATACTGTGTATTATTATTTTTCACAATAAGTTGGGCTTCTAAATGGAAGTTGCACATGTTCTAGGATAGTTTTCATTAAAATAAAATTTCCAGCTTCATGTGATTAAAAATTGTTTGAGTTTTTTGTGTGTATGTCCACACTTTTCAGTAAAGAGCAAACATCTGTATGTGAATGGATGCATAGAGGAGTGTCACTTTTCCAGTAATATAAGAACCATGTTGATGGGACATTCTGATCTTTAATAATATGAAAAATAATTTGAAATAATCATGTTGTAAGTTTTGGAACTACAGTTCCCATAATGCTTTGGGGGAAGGAAGCAGAAGGCAGTCAGTGAGACCCCACTGGACATTTTTTAGCCTATATTTGTTTATATTTTGGCTAATTTGCATTATGAAAAGTGATACAGAATTTGCTATTAGCAGTTCCTGTTTGCACTGTACACACAGATGTTATTGTTGAATTATCACTGGGTTACTTTTGATACCCAAACTTCCAAATGCGATAATTATCAGGCAACATCTGAAGTTATAATGAGCATCTTTGTCTTTTGATTTCTATGACTTCTGTTTATTTGAGAACCAGGTGCAAAGGGTTGAAGAGTGAGAACAGCTTTTCTATCCTGAATGTTGTCTTTTTAACTGCATGTTGTCTCTTTTAACTGAATGTTGTTTTTTTTTGTCTGTTATGTCAGGTGTCTTGGCACATACACCCTATGAGAAACGCCATTTTATTCTGCCAAGTGTATGAAATAGCCTACATATGACATGAATGATAAAAATAAAGCAAATCTGAATCTATCTGCCCTGGAGTTCCTTTTCTTTTCAACACAACACACTCACTTCAATTTGACCTTGTCGAGCATAAGAAGGATGGTTCTTCAAGATTTTGATCGCCACAATCTCATTTGTGCCACGCTTCCAGCATTTTGCCACCTGGCCGAAGGTGCCGCGTCCCAGGAACTCGAGCACCTCGTAACTGTTGGACATCGAGCACAGAATCTCGTGCTGGACCAGCTGGTAGTCGCCCTCGCTGTGGGAGTTGCTGCTCTTTGTGGTAGAAGTGGAATGTGCTATGGACTGAGCTGTAGTGGTCCCTCCTCCACCACCGGTGCGGTTTGACACAACGGGGGCTGAGAGCTCTTCCAGTATCTGGACGCTGTCGCTGCTGTCCACCTCCTCGCTCTTCCGCTTCAAGCTGTACTGCTTGTGGTAGAGGTCGCACGGCTGGGAGGAGGACTCTGCATCCTTAATGCGGCGGCTGGAGGAGGACGAGGAGGAGGAGGAGGAGGGAGGTCCGCGGAGGCTACCTGTGCTGTCTGCTGCCCGCACCACCGTCTGCTCCCTGGAGCCTGCTGTCGGCGGGTGCACCTGGTTGGCGTTGTACACCGGGTTGAAGTTGGAGCCAGAAGTGGAGGGTGCAGCTCCCTGCGTGGGGCTCTGCTGGTAGTAACCATTGTCCCCCAGCTGGTTGGACACATCCCAGGCAGGGTTCTCTACTTTAAGCCTCTTTGAACGAGAGTAGGCACTGGAGGACACAGAGGGAGAGGAGAACACCTGGAGCTGGGACGCCATGTCTGTGGACGAGATTAAAGATCGGCAGCAACCATCAATCAGACATCTAAAACACCTTGAAACAAGTGAAATGGATCCAACTAGTGCAGCTCACTTGATTTAGGATGACAGCCCCTGGCTTTAATTTTTTTAGTCCTTGTTCAAACAGAAAATAATTTTAACCCTCACAAGCTGCTTGTACATATAATACAGTTGAAGAAGTTCCTTTTTAGACAGATTACAAGGATTTGAGTGGTAAATTGGTGCAAATTGTAACAATTAGACTGGTGATAGGGCTGCAACTAACAATTATTTCTATTTAATCTGCAAATACTTTTCTCAATTAATCGTTTAGTCAATGAAATGTAAAAGAATTGCATCCACAATTTCTTAAAGCCCACACTGATGTATTCAATTTGCTTATTTTGTCTGAATAGCAGTCCAAAATAAATATGAAAACAACAGCAAATGTTTAAGAAGCTAGAACCACAGAACATTTGGCATTTTTGCTTAAAAAATGACTAATGATTAATCAATAATTTAAATAGTTGCAATTCATTTTCTGTTGATCGATTCATTGATAAATTGTTGCAGCCCTAGCTGGCAATATTCTACATTTTTGTTATTGCCCACAAACCCCATGAAAAGACTCTCTGACTACCCTTATCTGTCTGTGGCTCTCATATTCAAGCCTTTGGCATCCTTCTGAAAATAAAAGTCTTTAAAAACAGGTCACAAATATTTAGTTTCATTTTTTTCTAAAAAGGCTCAGTAATTTCCTTGAACAGCTTGAACAGTAATTTCCTTGTTGGGGACTATTTTCAGCAGTTCAACAGTTATATGAAGGGAAATTTAGAGGAATTTAGATGTCTCTTTGGTGGAGCTTCTAGCAACTCTGCCATCTGAAACATGACAAGGAGACACAACTACACACTGATTTTTGTATGGGGCCAAAAGCCAAAAAGTTTGGGAACCACTGGTTTAATCTTAAAGTCCCCTCCACTCAAAACTGTTTTTTCTTGTTCCTACAGTTGAATGTTTGAGCTTCACTGTGCAAAAAGATGTGCAGTTGAGTTGAGTTTGACACTAGAAGGCTGTTTTCACATCCGTCTGCTGAAAGTGGAAAGTTTCTCTGTGCTCATTAAAAATCTGATTTTAAAGGATGAGCCTACGAGCCTGATTTATGACATCACAACTAATTTGGAAGCCAATCCTGGTCCAATATGCAACTTACATAAGTGTGATACAGAAACAGTTTTGAAGCCTCCAGTGCACAAACACTGAGAATGGACTTAACAGTGAAGAAGGAGACATCTTGCGTCCACCAGTTAAACTTAAAACTAAATATATTCATAGATTCTGGATTTTTTTTAATGAGGGAAAATAGGTAAATGTAATTTTAAGGATTTTCACAAGATATTTGAACTTTTTTGGTGGAAAAAAACATATCAGATACACATTATTCACAGCAGATGCATCTTAAAACATGTCTGGAGGGGATCTTTAACATTCCAGTGTAATTTATAAGCTCATCATTGTGATATTATATGTAAAACTGTATTCTGAAAAGTAACTAAAGCTGTCAAATAAATGTAGTTGAGTAAAGAGTACAATATTTCTCCCTAAAATGTAATGGAGTGGAAGCATAACGTAGCATAAAATGAAAATACTCAAGTAAAGTACAAGTACCTTAAAATCGTACTTAAGTACAGTAGTTGAGTACATGTACTTAGTTACTTTCCACCACTGTTGTCTACCTATAGTCTACCTTAAATGCCCCACTTGGATCACACACAATAATAAAAATGACAATGACTGCTATCGGTAAATCACAGCACTGAGACTTTAACTATTCATGAATGGCAATACCTGTATCTGATAAGTGAACACACCGCCGCCGATCCTACATTTAAGGCCTCCTCCTCATCTTCTCCTGTCCGGGCTGTGTGAGGTGCTGCAGCGGATCAGCTGAGCTGCTAGCCGCCTGCTGCTGGAGCTCCGGCTGTATGTAGCAGGATGGATGAGCGCTAAGCTAACTGCCAGCTACAAGCATCCGAGTCATATCTGACTCAAGAGTTACATCGCGTGTCAAGCAGGCAAAATGTGCATGATGTCCCTCGAAATGTCAGATATCTTCATCGTGAGCGCTGTCGCCTTGACAGAGCTCCATCATCGCGGACTGACTGCTCGCCGTACTTCCTACCCTGCCGACGTAACGGCGGGACGTGACAGACGTCAACGGCCGGGACCGTTGGCATGGTTACAAAGATGGAATCAAAGATCGTCTATGACTCAATATTGGAGCACATTTTAAATCTGCTTTAAGAATCGTAAACTGCAGCAGAATATAAAGGTAGGAGAGGCAGTGACGGAATGTAAGTAAGTGCATTAGTCTGCGTAGAGATGTAGGCTACTTAAAGGACAGGTAAACATTTTTCTAGACTGTCTGTAAACAACAGTCAGGTGTCCAAATAAGCATTTAAACAGGTTATTCTTGCTGTAATCTTTCCTCTTGTTCATACAGGTGATAGGGGACACAGTCCTCCTTCTGTGCAAAAATGTATTATAAGTTTATCTGAAGCTAATATGACGCTTCAGACGTTCAAATTAGTCAAATCAAGTAGATATCTTTCATTGTTACAGTCTTTTTAGTGTCAAAGTCCCTCTTTTTGTTACTTTACCTCCGCTGCAGCTCAACAAGGAAACACAAAGAGGGAATTTGATGCTAAAAAGACAGTAAATGTGGCAGATATCCACTTGATGTAACTCAGACTGCTGAAGCCTCATATAAGCTTCAGATAAACTTTTAAATGCATTTTTGCACAAAATGACTGTGTGGACTCACTGTGGATTTTGGCCTCCATCAATTACATTGAAAACACATTTGAAGGGGATCTTTTAACAGCCAGTATGAACAAGAGGAATGATTACAGCGAGTATAACCTCTTTCAGTGTTCATACGGACACCTGACTGTTGTTTTAAGACACATTTGAAAAATTGTGAACCTGTCCTTTAAGTACAAATTTGAAGTACTTGCACCTTACTGAAGTATTTTCATTTTATGCTACTTAATACTGCTACTCAATTATATAGGCTTATCTTACAGTGCTTCTTGTTAATTTCCAGATTTTTCCAGATGTCTTTTTGAGTTGTTCCCAAAGACTGATTTTCCCTCTAAACATCTCAGATGGAGCCTGTCTTTTGAATAACTATGTTTGAGGTTCAAAGAGATAAAATTATCCAAAAGAAAAATGAAAGAAAACACCACACAATTCATACAATTCACCTTAATCACATCATACCCCCTTCATATTTATGTTGTGACCCTCTGGATGGTGCAGTGGCAGTAGTATTTGTCAATAATCAAATTTAAACTCAAACTTAAATTGTCCAACTGAATTCTTAGCATTTTCTTGAGATTTATTTATCCAGTGTGAGCAAGAAAACATGGCTCCTGCTGCCTCTCTCGCTCTGCTAAAAAACAAAACAAAACAAACAACAACAACAACACATATACCTTCCAAGTGCATGTTGGTGCTATACCTCCCTTCCTACCTATATAACCTGAGGTGCCCATAGTGTTACCCAGTTCTCACAAAAATGAAGCTAAATATGCTAAACATACATATAATTAACATTTTTACAGAAATCTCTACTAATACCATGTTCAGTTATTGCAACTAATGTGTAGGCTATTGTTCAGTGAATACCATTCAGCTCATGCATTTGATAGGCAATGTGTAATGATACAGTATTTTAAATGGTGTTTATCCTCTTTACTTTCTCATGGTTATCACCATCAAATAAACTCAGATAGTTTTATACTTAACATGCATGATCCAGGCCTGTTTTATCATTTGTGACTGACTAGTCTCACTTTTCGACACAGGAGGGCGCTGTTGCCTCAGCTACATGGATGTGTGATGTAGTCAACCTCAACATAGACTCTTACTGCACATATGTAAACACAGACAATGTTTATTTTAATACATCTTTCATCAGTACTCCTGTTCATTCAGATATATTAGCATTTTTGCCTCTACAGCATGTAAACAGCATCATAAGCACTGCATTTCATAGTGGTACTGCAAAGTACATTTAAACAAAAATTATTTATCACCGAGACTATACCAGCATAGTCGATGCAAAATAACACATTTCATATCAAAATAAACTATCCATCAAGAGAGATAACACTGCGAGTTCAAGATGTTGGACTGGTGATGCTGATAACTAATGATGATATGACACTTTTTAGCCTTACAGACATAGCAGAATTCAAGTTTAAGTATGAAATATAATGAGAGTAAATGCATGCATTACACATACAGAAAAAAACATTAATATACTGTAAAGCATTGATGAACTTCCTTCAACCAATTATGAAACTGATGACAGCAAACAAATCATGGTTTATACAAAAAAAAAAAAGAAACAAAACAAGTGCTTGGTATTTTTTTATCCATCTAACACTGTACAAAAATGCTTTATTTATATATGCATATAAGAGGAAAAGACCAGCAAATCCTCACAGAACACATTCCTATCAAAACAACTGGTTGATCTGAGAACAGCACATGATTCTTGCAGATATAATGCAGCTATCCTAAACAAAACAACAGCATCCAAAAAAAAAAAAAAAAAAAGTCTTCCACTAAATCCACTGTGTAGGTAGGGTAACGGAGTACAGAATCAGGTTTCTCCAACTAGTGGTTCAAAACATGGAGCTCAGGATCACTTGTGACTGCGTTTGGAAAGTGGCTACTGCACTTTTCAAGTATGTCTTCCTCTGTAGACGCTTGGCGGACTACCTGAAGGAGTGTCGGAAGTGCACACTCCTCCGTTTCAGCTTCTCTGGGTTGTGCGATGCCATGTGGGAAAATTCTCGGAAGATGTCGAGGTATGTGGCGTCTCCTGATGAAGGAAAACAAAAAGGAAAATATTAATGAAACTAATATACATGCTATTTGTGCAGTTTAACTAAAAAAAATGGGGGAAAGTGGCATTACCGCTTTATACAGTCAAAACATCTTTTATATGAATTGAGGAAAACAGAAAGCAGAGGGTGAGAAAGCCTCGTAAATGGAGGGGCAAAAACAGCCTGAGGCACCATGAAGCCCTCCTCTTTCAACTTTCCAAATTCTGAGGCTTTACTTTTCTTGTGGCCATGGTAACCGCTGAATCTACGGACATAACAAAAGCAGTTGAACTCCTTTGTGTCCCATGAGAGCTCCCAGGCTCGGCTAATTAAAAAGGGGAATGAACATTCCTGGCTTTCCCTGTGTGTGTGTGTGTGTGTGTGTGTGTGTGTGTGTGTGTGTGTGTGTGTGTAAGGAGAAGGAAGTTGAGAGATCACTGAGTACAAGCCTTATAGTAGATATGGTTTCTTGGTAACACTTTATTTTAACCCCCCCATTCAGTATTTATAAGCAGTATGAAAATGATTAATACATGTTTTATAACACAGTATAACACACTAGTTGTAAGCAGATATAAGCGCAGTTTAAAGGACGTCTTCACAATTTTTCAAGTCTGTCTTAAAACAACAGTCAGGAGCCCAAAGGAAAATTGAAACAGGTTTTTCTTGCTGTAATCATTCCTCCTGTTCATACTGACAATTAGAAGATCCCTTCATAATGCACTTACAATGTAAGTGACGGAGGACAAAATCCACAGTCCTCCTCCTGTGCAAAAATGTATTTAAAAGTTTATCTGAAGCTAATATGAAGCTTCAGCTGTTCAGATGAGTCAAATCAAGTAGATATCTTTCAACGTTACAGTCTTTTTAGTGCCCAAGTCCCTCTTTTACTTTACTATACTTCCACTGCAGCTCAACCGGGAAACACTGTCCGAGGGAACACAAAGAGGGAATTTGATGCTAAAAAGACTGTAAATGTGACAGATATCCACTTGATATGAGTAACTCAGACTGCTGAAGCCTCATATAAGCTTCAGATATACTTTTAAATTCATTTTTGGACAGAATGTCTGTGTGGACACACTGTGGATTTTGGCCCCCATCATTTACATTGAAAGCACATTTGAAGGGGATCTTTTAATAGCCAGTATGAACAGGAGGTATGGTTACAGCGAGGAAAACCTCTTTCAGTGTTCATATGGACACCTGACTGTTGTTTTAAGACAGACTTGAAGAATTGTGAACCTATCCTAAAAGTTTATCAATGAATTTGTCAGCAACTATAACTCTTCCTGTGAATCATCTATAACAGGTGTACACTACAATGTTAGAAAGTTATTAAGTACATTTAATCAAGTGCTGTACTTACAGTACTGTACATGCAGTTTTGAGGTACTTTTCCTTTAGTTAAACCTGCATTAACTGATTTTTGGCCACTTGTTTTCAGCAAAAACAGACATCATCACCTTTTAAGTTTATATGTTGAACTCGTTAGCAAACAGTTGCTTATTTCCACATCCAGCAGTTACAGATCAACATTATCTTTCATTTGGAGTCGTGTTTATGTCCATCTGGTGAATCTAAGTCCAATATTCACTCTCTTTAAGCTCTGTATTTGCTCTCTACCAACTCCTGAGGGAAACATCTGGCTCTTTAGCTGCTAAATGTTCACCAGCTGCTACTCCTCTACATTTCAGAGGGAAATACTACTACTTTGAATCCAATACATTTATCTGGAAGCCACAGTTACTAGTTAATATTCATATTTTACATATAAAACATTTGATAAACTTATAAGATATAATGCATATATATTACCACATAATATACAACATGCCATACCCGTGTCTGTATCTCTACTATCACTATCAAGTGAAACTATGAATGTAAAAACAGAACAAAATTATTTAAAATTAGCTCCACGTTGATCAGCTGTGATATAAAAATGCTGCTTAAATGTTAATACTACTATCAATCCATTAATATTATATATATGAGTATTATATATAATACTCATACACACATAATACATAGACTATGTATATATAAAAGGTTTTTTTACAGTGTGCTGCTACTTTGACTTCAGTTGCATGAATATTTCCTCCACAACAGCAATTGTATAAATTGTTGACAATATAACACAACAGTTGTAATCATATAAACACTTTCTCACTCTGGAGAATGGGACGGTCTGTCCAAACTTTAGATTGGTGCTGTATATTTATTAATGACGTATGTATTTGTATACAAATACTTCTACTTCACTCTCATGACAGCTGAGCAAACTCCATCAGCTGATAAAAGCTCCAGAAGAAATCTAGTAAGTGTGTTAAGAAATTTTGTCACACTTGTGCTCATGAGGTGAAGAATAAACCTTGAAGCTCGACACGTCTTCATCAGTTTTGAACACGTTTGTAACCCGTTTTAAAGCCGACTGTGAATAATTTGTTCATAAGAGTTCATAACTTTTTATAACACACTGAAAGGGTTTGTTCATGTGTGTAATTATATATCACTAAATATAATTACAGCTATGTTATATAAGCATTATAGTGTGTTATAAATAATTAATTTCATATTTTTATACTGCTTATAAATTCTAAATAGGGAAGTTAAAGTAAAGCGTTACCAGTTTCTTTGAACCAGAGCTAAAGATTATGTGTCTTCAGCCTGAGTGGAAAAGATGAAATGCGAAAATCAAACTCTCTCCACAATCTCTAATGTCATGCATGATCAATCAAGTCAGTCATGTTATAATGTCATCTTGTGAAAATCAAAGATATTTGACCCATAATTAGTTCACCAGTGTACCATCAAGTTAGAAGTTTGTTAATGCTGTTAGATGTAGTAAAAAGGCTGTCAAGGCAACTAAAAGAGGAGTTAGAGATGAAGCAAAGAGGCAGAGGGAGAAGTTAGTTTTTAGTCACATCTTCTGTTTATTTTCAGTATGATTTTAGAAGACACTGGGAGGAGATTTTGAACAAAAAACAGATTCTAAACCAAACATAGGTAGCAGTAAGTGTTAGTAAGCACATGTACTGTATATTCAGAGACACACGTTCTCTTACAATATTCAAAGAAATTGTACAGATAACAGTCAGAGACAGAAAAAATACAAGAAAGTTCAAAATTGCATGTTAGAAGCAAGCAGTTAAAGTGTTAATAGTTTTTAGTTTATATACACAACAGTCAACTCGCTGACCTACTGACTGATACACTGTAGACACACCGTACTGTACAACACATAATCCTTCAATGGCTTGATGCAAATCATTGTTTGGTCAGTGATGACATCATTCATGTCGTATAATCGGCTTCCTGTTAACTTTTGTAAAGTCAGTGTGTAGCCACCACACGCATGTACTGCAAGTAAAGGCTGGATTAAGAGAGATTTGTGTGTTTCAAAGTGCTTAAAATCTATCACTGACGAGAAAGAAGGGAAAAGAGACACTGCCACATCCATTAAAATAACATTTCACTGCTTAATGACTCCAACCTGTACACTATGTGTCTTGACAATGCAAGTTAGGGACTGTACGAAAATTATTTGCAGTGTGGTCTGAAATTTCTAGAACATTTCCATGTCCCACATTTAAGGCCCGACTATGCCAGCATTTAAAACTGTCAAATTGTGTGACAAAATCAGTTTCACTAACAGGAGCAAAATGGAGGACGCTATTGTAGATTATGAGTTGTGTTAAACCCTCTACTATCAGAGTATAAACTGCTCCACAAAGGAGGAAATTATGAGACAGGAATCGATGGTATAAATGCGTACATATTCTGAATAAACTGCTAGAACTTATTGTCCCGTTAGCAACAAAGCTAACAAGCTTGCTAAGTTAGCAAGCTCGTTAGCTCAGATAGCTTTTTTTCCCCTCTTGAATAAAACTGGCAGTTATTAGTTTTGAGAAAAAGTACATGTGGATTTTTATATTTAATAAGGACTGAAGTAGAACTAAAACTATTTATCGTTCAACAGAAAATGAATCAGCAACTATTTTGACATTTTGTTTCAGCTTCTGGAACAAGCAAACATGATGTGAAATAGGATGTTTTTCTTTGTTTTATGTCATTGTAAAGTGAATATCTTTGGGTTTTGAAGTGTTAGTTGAAAAACAAGGAGCCATTTAAAAATATTACAATGGGCTCTTGGAAATATTCTTACAGTTTTCTGATACTGCCATTTGCTTATTCAGAGACAGTGTAATAACTGTTCATGTAGTTGCTCTTGGTTCAAAAATATAGAGCAGCTGGGATGCTTTTTAAAAAAAATTTGATTCATGTCTTGCACTGCACCTTTTATTCTCCTGTTTTATCTGTCTTATTCTATTTTAGCTTATTTTCATTTTCTATTGAACTCTTTTTAATTGTATTTAGATGTCTTTTTTATATGTTTATTTTACATTTTGTCTTGATTCCCTATGTTTTATGTAAAGCACTTTGAATTGCCTTGTTGTTGAAATGTGCTATACAAATAAACTCGCCTTGCCTTGGTAAATAAAACACATTTGTTATGTTTCCAATTTTGGTAATCGCTAATTCCACTCCAAATGATTGTTCTATTCACATATTAAACTTGAAATCAGGGTTGAGTTGAGAAATGAGGGGTGTTGTAATTAAGTCCAAAGCAAATATTAATAACCCTGGGAAAAGTCTTGCTTTTTCAAAAAGTCAACATTAGTACCGGTCCCCCTCCCTCAACAATAATTTTCATACAGTCCCTTATAAGTAAAAGAAATCCCTTTGGACTCATGGCCTTCTATGAGAAAGGAAATGGTAAAAACACTTGCTGGCTCTGATAAAACTGTCTGTGGTCTTTGGTTTGAACTAAACCCCAACAGTCGCTAACATCTGTGAAAGACAAGCAACATCTTTGGGAAAAGGTAATTCATTAATACTGTTCTTTAGGCTGATTCTGCCTCAGATACCATATGAACAACGCAGTGGTCCGTTACATACGAAGCTGTTCAATGATTAAAAAACACAAAAATGTCAAAAACGTAGTTAGTGGTTTGTCCATTTGGGGCTATGAGTGATGGGATGAATAAATACAGTTTTAGGCAGCGTCCAGCCTGCCTAATGTTCATTGTCATCAAGCTTTTTTTACACTCGCATCACCCTGCTAATGGAAGACAGCGGGAAAGTTTGTTTGTATCCATTTCTGTCTGAAAAATTGAGATAGTGGCTCATGAATGTCATTCCATGCACTGTTGTCATGATTTGGCAGCATATAATATGGATATTAACATTATTCAACAATACTAAATGTCAAATATTCACATACACTGGGTACAGAAGTAAACAAAAGCAACAGGGCTTAGGAAGACCTGGGCAACAGCCACCCATGCACTATAAACAAAGAACAAATCTAATATAGGCCTAGCTGTGATACATCAGATTACCATAAACAAATGTTTTCAACAAACATTTTAACATACAAATACCGTATATCAAGTAACACATGTTAGTTTAGTGTAATTTATCAAAAATGTCCATCTTCTACTGCAGTTTGTACTGCAGAATTACTCCAAGTGATTATATATTATGAAATTGTGGAGTATTGGCTCTCTTTCTCATAATGAGAATATAACACTGGCGCTGTGTGTGCGTGAGTGCTCAGCAAAATAAAATCTAACAAAATATATCCAGCTTAAAAAAATACCATCTGCATTGTTGTGAAACATAATACAAAAAATACAGATTATCTGTACTGAAATAATCATTGCACTATTGCTCTGGACGTTTTGTCATAAATAAAAACAAAAGCATTCAAACCTGTTCCCGGAAAAAAAAAAAAAAATAAAAAAAAAAAGGTACAACGACATAAGAGCAGAAAAAAAAAAAAAAATTCAAATCACTGTTGGTAAGAAAAAGTGCATAATTTCGCTTTTAATTAAACATAAAAGCTTTACTTGATCAATCTCTCGATCAATACAGAGAAATGATACTTCTTCTGTGATCATTCGACTCTTTAGCCTCACAGTTACCCCTCATGACCTTCACACATATAAATTCAAGAGCTCCACCACCGCTCGATCACACGTGCACCGACAACAGATCCTCAGGTTTTAAAGAAGCGCAGCCAACACAGATTTAGTCGACCTCCTACAGGTGAGTCAGCTGTACCTCCCTGTACTCGTCAATTTGGCATTATTCCACACTCTGAAACAACATCATCTGTGCTACATATACCATATAGCGTAAGACTGTAATAACAGCTCAGTTACATAAAGAAATTAAACTTATTGGGATAGATGTCAGGTCTTTGGTTCAGAGCACCCTGTACCCTCTAATACCTCCAAATGTATGACACGGTTGGTCCCAAATACATGTCTGATGACTTTATTGGTGTCTTTTGATTGCTTCACAATAGTGCTGCTGGATAAGCTTTAAAAAAAAAAAAAGTGGCTAACCCTTCCCTGGCAGTGATTTCTCAAATCCTATCAGCACCTCGCTAAGCTCATCACTGATTTTTTTTTTTTTTTTTTTTTTTTTTTTGGCAACCGTCGGATTTGACATCATTAAAGGAAGTTAACACTGAGTTCTTGTGTGATCCTGAGAGGGGAGCTGACTTGCTGGCAGACTGTGCAGGGGAGAGGAATAATTCTGGATATATTTGATGTAAAGAAGAAGTTAATCTGGTGGTTAAAAGTCCTGTTTAGAGAGAACAAGTGGAGGAAAACAAAGCTTGAAGCACAGGATCCCCAACAGGCCTCTCTCTCTCAGTCAGTCATATGTCTACTGGCACCCCCTGCACTGGTTTCACCTGACTGGATTTGATTCTAGCACTCTGCTATAGTGAGACAAATAAACTCCTGTATGCATTTCTTATACTGCTGTTCAGTGGGGCTGCTGGTTGGGTATTGACCTGGTTGACCAAAGGGTCCCTCCGACTCCCGCATCTCCTCGTTCATCCTGGCCAGACGCAGCCTGCAGGAAAGACACAAAAGAAACAGAGAAGAAGAGCAGAATGTTAGAAATTTGTCAAAACTGGAGAATAAAAAAAACATTAAGTAAATAGCTGCTGATTTTCAATAATTTTCTTATTGTCACAGAATCTAATGTAATGTTTTTTTTCTGTCTGCACATGTGCAGGAACATGAGTCTGTTTACAGAGCTTCACTAGCTTGCTGTGCTACATATTACAACCTCTTGACTTTGTCCTACATTATAAATATCTCAAAGAACTTCACTACAAAGTCAAAAGGTTGTGATATGTGGCACAATAAGCTAGCAAAGCTCTTTAAATGGAGCAGCTTTCCTACATCCTGCACATGCTCAGTGGCGTCTGCCTTACACAGAACTACTCTCCTGAGGCTGAAAACGTGATCGCTGTTATTAGTCTTTGGAGCTGTTTCTAAACTGTAATCTTTGGGGTGAAGAAACATGTCACCCAGTGCAGCAGTGTGACTCACTGATGTGTTTTTAATAGTTTTTGGACAACAATGGAGGTCTACAGCAGTGAGGAATAAGATGTATCAGGCTTTGGATACACACACAATACTTGTAAGTAGGTCAATCCATTGTTGGTTTGGCTCTGCACATGAGATTTGTGGACAAAAAACAGAAATGGAAAGTATGTAAGAAATTCAACGTACAGTGTGACTATATCTGCATTGGCCTGCTGTACAGCTATACTCAAAGGATCCTGGCCGTCCTCATCCCCGTCATTCTGTGTGGCTCCTCTTTTCAGGAATAAACACACCTGCCTGGAAATACAAGGCAAATGGAGATCAATAAGAGCAAACAAATTATAGATTTCTTTTCATGTGTGAGCATGCAAATGACAATAAATTATCTTTGAACCTTGAAACACATATCCAGTCACATTCTCATTTTTACTCAAAGTCTGTGCTCCGTACGTCTCCCTCAGCGACATAAAACAAACAGTTCAAATTCAAAGAGGCAGCTGCAAATTCTGGAAATCATTTTACGTTTTATTGAAATAGAAGCCGTGTGAAAAGTGGTTACAAATGCTGCAAACGCAGCTTTCCGCCTCATGACTCACCCTGTGTGTCCCAGATATGTGGCATGATGCAGGGGGCCCCGCCCTCTCGCGTCTCTTTGATTGACATCAGCAGCGTTCTGCAGCAGGAACTCACAGGCTATCAATGAACCCTGAAATAAAGTAACACCAGTCAGCACTGACAACAAAATATCACTATTATATTGATTATGGCAGTAAATCAGTATTTAAAATGGATGTTCATACATTCTCAGATGCTGACATGTGACTTCTTTTTTTATATATATTTAGTATCGGCAAGAGTTGTGTGGTGAATGCACAACAAAAACTCGGTGCTGGTCATTGCAATGGCATATATTGATGAGACTATGACTGCACACTGCTTTGATTTTATCCATAAAACCAATGTTTTGATCACACTTGCTTTGAAAGACCAAGTGAGGTCAAAATGTTGGTTATATAATAAAATCATTGGACCATAGTGTGCGGTCATCTTCTCTTCTATATACAGTGTGTATATGTGAAAGTTAATCAGAAAATGTAACATGCTTTTTTGAAATAAAAGGGTCAAGTAACAGGACTACTTCAGCATGCTGGCAACTCTGTGAGGCTGTACTTACACACGGCGATCCTTTGAGCAAAATGCTAACAATAACATTTAGCAGGTATAATGTTTCCCATGTTAATATCTTAGTTAAGTGCATTAGCATGCTAACATTATCTAATTAGCACCAAACACAAAGAGAAGCTGAGGCTGATGGAAATGTCATTAGTTTTTTAGGTATGTGGTCATACATTTAAGTGAATTAATGAATTGACTTTTTACTCTCATGTCCATAAAATGGTCCATCCCACATGGGTTTTGGATAAATTTATATTTTTACCTGATAATGGTTCTTATAATTTACCCTGACAAAGGCATGCATATCCTTTGTATCTAATTTTGTGTTATCATCTTGTAAAGTTTGTATATATTGTGCTTATAGTTTAAATACTCATAATTTTATATTTTTTTAGAGTATATTCCCTACTCTGGTTATCGATGGCGACTGGAAGGGAGTGAAAACTAAAAATTTCATTGTACAGAGCAACTGACTGTTCTCTGTACATAAGACATAAATATTTGGTTGATTGATTGATTGATCAATAGTTGTTGAGACATTTAACTCCTCTAGCGCCACTACCTCACAGTGGCGCTAGAGGAAAAGTCACTTGCATCCATGTAAGATTTTAAAAGTTTACCATAAAAACCAAACTATTACATGTTGTAGTATCACACGTATAAATCTGCTGCTCGTCACAGATCTAATTTCAGTACAGATATCAATACATTATCCGATCACATAACTGCCAAATTTACATGAGCTATTTCATTTCTTTTTGTTCTATTACTAAAACACTGATATTCACAAATGACAAATTTTCCCATATGACTAATTTCTGGTGCTTCTCAGTCGACTGACTCACCCCGATGACAGCCTGTATGAGGGGCGTCTTTCCTTCATCCTCCTCGTTGACCAGATTGACGTCCGCTCCATGGGCTAGTGCTTCAGCCATGACAGGCAGGTTGCGTGCTTTCGAGGCTTTGTAGAGCAGCGCTCCAGGATGAAGATCCCTCATGTCCTCCGGGTCTGACGTCTCCGGCTCGGCCTCCAGCTCAGCCTCGCCACTCGAGTCCTCTGACACCTCACACTCTGAGGACGGGGAAAGGAGACTGAGTACTCATATTACAGGAACATACAGTAGGTTAAACAAAGTATATAGATTGTTCATGTAGCTGTTGAACTTGCATTTAAAGGATAAAACCAGCATATTTCTGTATTTTTCTTTTCATCTCATGAAAAGATCAAAACCAAAAATAAGCTAGCCCTTCTTTTAATACTTAAATATTGAAAAATCTGACTCAAACATATACTTTCAATTTTTAAAAAGGCTCAGTTATTTCCTAAAACACCTGGGCACTGTTGTTTCTAGCAAATATTACTCAGACAGAAGTAAAAAGTGTTTTTGTCTGGAACTACTTTCTGTGGCGGATTAATACACATTTGTTACTTTAGTAAATTCATGGTAATGGAGGAACATGTCACCCAGTGCAACACTGTGGCTCATTGGTTTTTAATAGTTTTTGGACAACAGTGGATCTCTACAGCACAAAGGAATAAGATATATCAGGGTTTGGACACACAGACAATACTTAGTAATTATGGGATTTGTTGACAAGGGGAAAAATATAAAATATCACCAGCTTTATCCTTTAATTTATTGATTTCATAATGTATCATTTTATGCCTACAGTGTGCACATAACACCAAAGTGGCCATCTGGACTCACCCTCCTCTGTGACGCTGTCCACCACCGAGCCAAACACCAGGATGTCTGTGCTGCCGTCTGTGCTGCCTCCCAACCCGCTGTCACTGCTTAGGCCTGCCGGACCGGGAGACGCCAGAACATGGACACATTAGTTACCGCTGTCTCTTTCAGGCTGACCAGTTTTGTTTAAAAGGGACATCACACTCATTCAAGAACAAACAGATCCATTCAAGCATCTTATTCACACGTTATCTGGCTTTAATGTGGCAGACTGTCAAAATAGCGAGTCGCTTACTTCGAGGTCCAGATCCTGTATCAAAGTAGGAGAAGAGAGAGTCCAGCTCATCGGGACAAAACAGGGAGTCTCGTCTGAATTTAGCAGCAGCTGTGAGATGAACATAAGTGACAAGTTAGAATTCAGAGAGAAAAGCATTTATATATTAAATAAATTAACTATATCATTAAAAAGTACCTGAGGAGAGGGTGGAAGGGGAGACGCTTCCAGGCTCTTGCCGATATCTTCGCCGTGTTTTGGGTACTGTGGTAGCGCTGTTGTGCCTCCGACACTTTTTTACGCTCCACCGCCGCTCCGACTTCCTCTCTCCATTAATGAGTATCTCTGTGGAGCCCAGCTTCTTCAGGAATTTCTTCTCTACATACTTTGCCTTGATCCAAGCCTCTTTTTCCTGCCTGATTTTAGTGTTCAAAAGTAAATATTTAGTTATTTAAATAAGGCGTTAGATTGTGCTTATACTGTATATTTGAGCTATACTTGATTAATTCCTACCTTGAGCTGGATGGTAACGGTTTCTTCAGACCTTGTTCTTGGTATGAGCCTTCATAGATGTGGTTGATGACGCTGTTTCCAAGCTCACACATTAACTACAAAGCAAAGACAAGAGATGAGATGATGTTAATGGTCTTTACACCAACTGATTTGTACTATAATAGTTTGACATTTTGGTTAGTACACTTATTCGCTTCATATTAGCGTCAGATAAACTTTTAAATACATCTTTGCACAGGAGGACTGTAGATTTTGGCCCCCATCACTTACAATATAAGTGCATTATGAAGGGATCCTCTAATAGTCAGTATGAACAGGAGGAATGATTACAGCAACTATTTCAATGTACATTTGGGCACCTGATTGTTGTTTGAACCTGTCTTTAAAGCTCAATTAACATGTTATATCTTATTTATTTAATCGTTTTTTTAAATCTTTCCTTCTACAGAGCCAGGCTAGCTGTTTTCCCCTGCATCCAGTCTTTATGCTAAGCTAAGCTATCCATTTCCTCGCTGTAGCTTCATATCTAACAGACAGCCATGAAAGTGGTATCGATCTTCTCATCTAACTCTCAAAAAAGCTAATATGCGTCTTTTCCAAAATCTCAAGCTATTCCTTTAATGCATCAATATCTGCTTAATGGATAAACAACAATAACTGCCTTGTTCTCATCATTATTTGGCAGGATAATGCTGAGACAAACTGTACCTTTAATAATTCTGGTTCCCATGAGTCCAGTGTGAGTGAGCGCACCTTCGAACAGTGAACTCCGAGACTCCTGCAACAGAACATATTTTAAAGTTAAAAAAAAAACGTGTTTTGTTGTTAAATAGTTAATTGGTAAAAGTAAAAAAGAAACTGACTTGGCAGCCAGTGCAAGGAAACAAAAGTAGTTTCTATTCTTCTGATAGGAAAAGAGGAAGTTTTACAAATGAATCATACGCTGTGGTGCTGTACGGTGACCTGGTTTGAATCTAAAATCACAACAGTGTTATCCCAGGGGGAAATGAGAGAAGCCGTTCCTAATGTCATGCAAATCACTAAGTTCCACCGATGAAGCTGTCTGGTATCCAGGCAACAGCGATGCATTAGAAAAAAAAACTGATACTGTGTTTTTTTTCCCCCCTCGTCGCTCTGCATTGTAACATGAGGCCACGTCTGATCTCACTGTGGGAAGACAAGCCCAAAAGGGGAACATGAATATTCAACAGGTGGGAACGCACAGGGACGAGGGTTTTGTGATTACATAAGCAGTGATAATTGCGGCATCAAAATAAACACAACTCCGGAGGGAAATCTTTTCCCACCGGGAGCTTGAAAACTAACCTCAGTGATGCAACAGTGTGATGTAACAGAACATGAGCTTGGCGCACTGATCTGGATGATGAGAGGACGTGTTATGTGATACGTTCATTCAACGGCATTACATCATGACTATATTCACCAGGATCTGACACCGAATTTCACTATTCACTGGCTTGTTCGCTAGTGTGTGTCTCAGCTCTGCAGCCGCCTTTATCTTCTCACTTCCCTCCCTCAATAAGAAACTCTCAAATCAAAGCCTGATCCAATAAGCAACATATTGCACTTTAATCCCTTCAGCTGTGTGTGTGTGTGTGTGGCAGAACGTGCTCGCTGCCTTTAGCAGCGCAAGTTAAGGCCAAAGTAACAGACAGTTGGCACATCTTCCTGTCTTCGGAGCCAGCACCCTCACAGCACACATGGCTGCGGTGGAGGAAGCATTCAGATCCTTTTACTTAAGTAAAAGCCTCAACGCCACAGTGTGAAATTACTCCATTAGAAGTAAAAGTCCTGCAAAGTTTTACTTAAAGAATGAGGCGAACAATTTTCTGTTTTTCTTTTCCTATTGTCAATAAATATCATGTGCAGAGCCAAACCAACAGTGAATTCATCCGACTTATAAAAATGTGATCGCTGTTATTAGTCTTTGGAGCCGTTTCTAAAAACAAACTATTGTAACTAAACTCTTTGTGGTGAAGGAACATGTCACCCGGTGCAGCGGTGCGGCTCACTGACGTGTTTTTAATAGTTTTTGGGACAACAATGGAGGTCTACACAGAGGAATAAGATATATAAAGCTTTGGAAACACATATAATACTTGTAAGTAGATCAGTTCATTGTTGGTTTGGCTGAGATTTGCTGACAATAAGAAAAATATAGAAAATCACCAGCTTTATCCTTTCAAGTGCAGAAGAATTATTAGCAAAAAGTACTCATTATGCAGAGTGAGCCCTTTCACAGTGTTTTAATATACACTATAACTTATTATTGTATTGTTATCATCTATGAATTAACATGTCAGCAGCATTTTAATGTTGGCTGGTCAAGGTGGAGCTGATTTAACCACTTTATATAATGATCATATTATGTTCTACAGTGAAAAAGTAATTATTTATTAGTTATTGAGGCCTAAAAGTCTTTAAAATACTGTAAGTGAAAAAGTCTGACAGTCTAGTTAGATTATTTCAAACTGTTTCCGATAAAACTCAACTTGTTTCAAGAGCTGTTTAGAAATGAGTGTGAGAATCTTAAAAGAAAACAGAATAAGATTGAAATTATCTTAACACAATGGCTGATTTTTTAAGGGACTTCAGTATTAGACTACAATTACTTGGTAAGATGAAGATACCTGCAGTAAATGTAGTATGTAAAATGTTAAGCCTACAGAGTAACTCCAACACTAAGATAAATGTAGTGGAGACTGTGGAGTAGAACTTCACTATTTTTCGGTTTATTCTGACAGTTGCAGACGTTCTTCTGAACTCTACCTGTGGATGCCGGAGCACTCGATACACAGCAAGATGCCCAGGTTGATTGAGGCCCAGCGAGGGTCGGCCTGTCCGCAGTCACAGCACTGCTCGTTCCCCGGCAGACACTGGATCCGCTGCAGGATGGTCTCCCCTCGGGCGCTGCGCTCCCGCGGCTCACTGGCTGAATCGATGCTGCTGGTGGACGGGGAGGCTGTTCTGTCCAGATGCTGAATATACAACACACAAAAAAAGACATCAGTCAGGATTGTAAAACGTCACATCAATGTGCATTTTCTGTCATTTGCAATTGCACTCCTTATTTCTGTTTTTAAGTGCCAGACTGTTGGAGTTATCACATTACTATGCATCTTAATCTAGACTCAAAATTTTAACAAAACCAAAGTTTCTAGGAAGTCACTGCGTATTTACCAAAATGTTGAACTATTCCTTTAAATACATTTAACTGCTTTACATACCAGGTACTTTAATCTGTAGCAATGCAGCATATTTTATAAACTGATCATATGTTGTGTGTCTAAAATCTTAAACCACAAAGTAACTAGTAAGTATAACTGTCAAATAAATGTTGCAAAAAGTACAATATGTCCACCTGAAAAGTAGTGAAGTATAAGTACTAGCATTAAATGGGTATCTCATTATAGTACTTACATAGCCTACAGTACATAAGTTAGTACTTCCACCATTGGACGGATACAATAAAACCTCATAAACAAGCTATAAGTGTATTTGTATGAGGTTTATGACCCACATCTGTGACTTACCTCTATATAGCAGGTGTCTGGGCTCTCTCTGTAGGCTGAGGCGATGCTAGCTTGAACTGCCTGAATCCACGCTTGTCTTAGCTTCTCAGACTCAGCCTGAAGCATACAGCTCCTTTAAAAACAGACGATCAGATTACTATTACCATGTCACAGTGTACTTCCTTACAGATCTGTGTAATATAGTGACATGCTTAACTTACACCATTAAAAAGGAAAGTTTTTATCTATTTCATCATAATGTTTTTATAAACTTTATAAACTTTTTAAGAGCGACAATAAAACAACCACAACCATGATTTTTTATACAATCTTATAAACGAAAAGGAGTGTTATTATGTTATTTTACTTTGCTACAGCACGATGAAATAAAACATAGTAGTGATTAGGATTGGAGTAGGGCTGTAATATCAATTATTGTCATTGTCGTTTAATCTGGTGATTATTTTTTTGATATTTGCTGAATCATTTTATCTATAAATTGTCTTGAAATATTAAAAATGTCTGTATTTCCCTACTGTATGTCCTGTAGGAGGTGATGACCTCAAATATCTTGTTTTGTTCGACCAACAGTCTAAAACCCAAAGATATTTAGTTTACAAAGATACGAAACAAAGAAAAGCAGCAAAATCCTCACAGTGGAGAAGCTG
Organism: Thunnus thynnus; assembly: GCF_963924715.1. Lineage (NCBI taxonomy): Eukaryota > Metazoa > Chordata > Actinopteri > Scombriformes > Scombridae > Thunnus > Thunnus thynnus. The sequence continues at coordinate 27,707,822 of NC_089522.1, read as the reverse complement.
GAACCAAAAAATTTTTGGCATTTTTGCTTAAAGATGATTATCAAAATAGTTGCCGATCAGTTTTCTGGCAATAGCCTAATTGATTAATCAACTTACTGTTGCAGCTCTACTACGACAGGACCATGAATGCCAATTTCATGGCAATCTGATAGTTTTTGGGATATTTTTGTACCGTTCCTTGAGCCGCTAACATGGCTAAAAAATTTTCTTCTGCATATTTAAAAGGTGTCACATGATACACCCATTTCATATTTTTAATGTTTACAGGCAACAATAAAACCACTGCAACCATAATTTATCATAAAACTAGATTTTGTACTCGTATAACATAACCTTAATGATTATTAAAGCACACTTAAAAGGATAAAATTAAAAATATCTGTTATTATGGTGGAGAGAGTGACTTACTTGGAGGGGGAGACGACCTCAAAGCAGAACCTCCTCTCGATGTCCTCACATGGTTTAACAGAGCACAGCCGGAGGTCTTCCACCACCACTGTCAGAGAGTCCTGCCGACACACAAACAACAACTTCTCATTTCTCCCCCCAACACAACATAAACATATAACAGCTGTTCCTCTCTGATAAGACATTTGTCCTGGCAGCTGGAAGCCTCAGTGTACCTGAACATTAGATATTCACACACATGGATGTCAAGCAGAGAGTTGAAAATGACCTGAAAACCACATAAGGCTCCAGACTGAGTACTCAGATATCAGCTGAGACCTCTTGACTCACATGCAGTTGGTGGGGAAGTGAGTGATGATGGATCCCAGTGAAGATCACCATAATGTTAAAAACATTCAAAGCCCACCCATTACAGTTGCACTTAACCTCTTTGGTTAAGTGCACCTGTAGGTAACCTTTTAGGTTGAGTTACGGGCTATCAGTTCTCCCCACTTTACCCCGGGGAAGCTGATAGCTCCAAGATATATGGACTTGCCTTGAGCTTCTTCTGATAGACCAGCTGACTGTTCTGTATGGAGAACCACCGCCTAGAGAGAGAGAGAGGGGGGACATAAATAAAAAATGTTTTAGATGGATATCTTTGCGATGCTGAAGGGTCAGTGCACAAAGGTGGGTTTTGCTCCTGGCAGCACGATATCGTGACCAGCGCTTCATATCTACTCTAAGCTCTCTAACCTGCTACAGAGGAGAGGAATACGCTGACAAATCGACTAATGAATAAGAAACTGAGGAGACATCACGCATCACAGGCGTCGTGCCCATTCAGGTACTTGAGATCGGATGGCTTTAGAAAATTCTATTTGTTTTAGGACACACTTGAAAAATTGTGAACTCATCTTTTAACTCTGCTTGCTGCACAGCTGCTGCAGCTACTTGGTTCCTTCTAGCTAAAAAGCTCTACGCAGTATCAGCAGAGCTTGTAGAGTCGCTCTGCTGCGGCTATTGAAGTAGCTCCATGTCTATGAGCTTTCTTTACTTAAATAATTAACAATGCTACGAGCTAACCAGCTAACGTTACCTCTGAGTTTAAAGCTGATTCACTAACATTTACTTGTTCAATAATGCTGGTAAATGCAATATTGTGTTATCAAGTGTCATTCAATGACAGTTCTAGATAGCTTTGACAATAGAAGCCAAAACAGATAATTACTGGTAACAACTCTTGGTTTGAAGTGAACATTAATATATGCATCGTGAAAATGTGCACCCTCAAAAAAACTGACTGTATGACGCTCCTGACATGCACAGTAATCACCTGGTGACTGTCTATGTAGAGCTACAACTTAAATCAAACTTAATTGGCAACTATTTTGATAGTCAATGAATCATTTGCTGGTTCTAGCTTCTTAAATGTGAGGATTTACTCCTTCTCTCTGTTTTCATTCATTGCAGTCGAGTCAATTTATTTATAGAACACATTAAAATGAACAGATGTTGACCAATGTGCTTTACAGAGAGATTAAATTATGGGATTATTTGATTTCGTATGACTGTACACAAAGTATCTTTGAACTCTTGGTCGGACACAAGACATTTGAAAACATCACTATTATCTGACATTTCATAGACTAAACAATCAATTGATTAATCACAAAAATAATCAGCAGAATAATTAATAATGAAAATAATCATTAGTTGCAGCCCTGCAGGACTTCTATAGTGATATTAAATCCACATACAGTGTTGTACCATCAATTTCCAGTGCCTACTAATGTCGCACATTCCTGTATGAAGAGATTTTCACTCACCTGTTCCAGGTCTTAAAGGCATTGCTGGCCCTCTTGAACAGGTAGCCCTCCATCACCACACCATTAGGAGCGTCCACATTGAACTCCACCTTGGTGTCGTCATAAGAGAAGTCCTGAAAGAGAAGCGAAATACCCCCAAAATTAACCCTGGCTGTCATAGAAAAGGTTAATAGCCTAGCAGCTAATAGTTGGGCAGGATGTTGTTCTAACCTTTTACCCATCAAACAGGAAACAAAACACTAAGAGAGGTTGCATTCATGAGGTTCCTGGAATACCAGTAGCATTCAATGTGCAATGTACTGTACATACTCTCCACCAAGCCAGTAAATCATCATAAATTGTGCGATCATGTGGAAACAGTCACATGTTTGTCCATGTATGCATTTGAGTTGCATGCATATTCCTGAGTGTCACACTGGGGCATTTCATAACTCAACAGATGTGAGTGTGACGCAAATTATTACATAAACTGTATGATTCATGTGAAATTAGCCTCTAACCTTTTTATGACTTCTAGCATGACACTAAGCGCTTTAATGCTAGCCAACAGAAAGTGGTACATAGGTATGAGTTATGGTGCAAGTTGGTCATGGCTTCAGTATGTTTAAATGTTTTAGGAAGCACAAAAACCATCATTTAAACATTTTTGTTTCAATGTTTCATGTATCAAGGATGAGAAGTACGACACGGTTTGTCCTGAGAACACCAATACACGACATTTTAGTAGTAATGTAATATTGCAGTAGGCACAGAACATTAACTTATCCCTAATTGAATTACGACAGTACACACATGAAGCGCTGAGAAAACACCAGACCCAGTCTTCCCACCAGAGTCAGTTCAGGTTGCAAGCTTAAAATACAAAGACGTATCAGTCATAAAAAAAGGAACCAAAGAAATAAATATATAATATGAAAATGTCTGCTGGAACGACCCATATAAAAAACTCTTCTGTTTCATAACAGAGTACGTGTCCTCGCAGCGGCTCCCAACACACCACTGCATGTTTGAATAATAGAACGACTTTCCTCTCTCCACATATCACTATTTTAACACATGTACATATGAAAAAAAGGTTGATTTCCTGCACACTGTCAGCACTTTGTGTTTGTTAGAGACACAACGTTTCGGTCATGGAGCTTTGTCAAGCATTACATTTAAAAAAAAAAAAGGGAAATCTTGAACATTTGAGACAGTAACTGCATCAATAATTAATAAAAAGCATCCTCAAAAGGAGACAAACAATACATGCCATATGAAGGGAACAACATAAATAGCTTTTTTTTCTTATACTGTAAGTAAATGTAAAATACGTGATTTTCCTATTTTTTTTTTTTTTTTTTCCTATGATCGTGTCCACCAGTGTGCATTGGTTAACACTTATTTTAACATGTATACATGAAACATATTTCACTAAGCATTATATATATTTTAACTGTACTGAATGTGCAACTATTAGCATGCAAAACCTACAAAACATCTCTGAAGTCATGACAGAAAAATAATCACAAATCAGAGCAGATTATTCTTAGCATAAAGTTGAATATTACTGTACGATAACTGCATTAGAAGATGTACTAAAGTAACAGACAGACAATGTAATGCAAATCAACCCACCAAAGTGTGATCCCACTGGCAAAAGATCTTCATTTTAAAACGTTTAGTATGCTCCAACAACATTGAAAAGCACAAAAAAAAGCCAAAAAGTTTAAAAAAAAAAAAAAAAAAATACAACAAACAGGCTCCAAAAAAACCCAGCAGTCTCAGAGTAGAGGCATGTCTGAGGAGATAACGGTCTTCACTCTCTCACTGCTGCAGCTCTCACTGTGAAGGGAAGCGCATTGTGTCGCTGCAGAGCGGTGCGTAATTCCAACACTGACATGTGTGTCCTCCACTGCAGCCACCTGCCTCCTGCCCCTGTGAGACTCAGGATTAGTACTCAGGACTAATTAACATACAGCTGCCAATGTATCCGCGGCAGGGTGCTGCGGAAGAATAGTCAACTACACTGTAGGGTACTGTAGCTGCTCTTGACCTAAAGACAAGCAGGCTGCTTTGACACTACGGTGTGTGGGTCTGCTCCACTCCCTAAACACACCTCCCCTGCCGAAGAAGGAGGGGAGTTTCAGTCTCCTGTTGACCCAGAGGGAATCTGTCTGCCCAGTTCACCAAAGCAAACACTACTGAAGGTTTGATTTACCATCTAATGACAGCGGCTCTGCAAACAACTCCTACATTGCAACTTTCAAATCTGTAAGAAATCAAGTCGACGCAGCTTACCTTCAGTTGTTAGATGCCTTTCTCTCTTTTTTAAAAAAATATACAGCAGAGCACCACAAACATAGGAGGCAACAACGCCGAACAAGAAGTGCACTGGGTGGCACTCTGCAATCTCTCAAGCCCACAACAATCTATTTTTAATGATGCAACGTCATACAGACAGAAACTGAACATCAGTGAATTATTGAACGTGCAGGGAAACAGAGACTACCAAATATTTGGAGCAAAATAACTAAACTGGCTGGCTGTTGTGGAAAAAAACCACAACAGACTGCAACACCGGATGATGCCGACAACATGTCCTGATGCTTCATCCACCTGCTGTTGTGTGTGCTGTAGGCCGGCCTGCGGGCTATGCTGCAGAGCCGTGATGCCAAATGGCGAGCCCAGTCGGTAGCGCTGATTACTCAGACTACTGTCAGGTGTTTGTTTACTGGCTGTAGGATCCTTCTGTGTCTCATTATTACTACACTCTGCAAGCAATCATCTGTTAGCGACTGGCCTTTAACATTCGTCCCATACCTGCCTGACATCTGCTTTGCCTTCGTCAGTTAATCCTCAAACCACCTGGTTGACTTCATGACAAAGTTACCACATGCTACGACATCTTTGAAGTCTTTTTAAATACTATTCAGCCATGAGACATCCACCGCAATTTTCTGTGATTAATTTAATGTGACGGAAACTACCACAACAATAAAGACCTCAAACTGCGCCGATCAGGGAGGCTCAAGTTAATTCCTTAATTAAAAATGAGATTTAACAACAGACCTGAGGAGCAGATGTGAACACGACCACAACGACGACCACACAGACAGCATTATTGTAAGAAAACTTTCCTCTGGAAACACTTCTCTCCATGTACAGCTGCAACAGAGGCTTTCATTGAATCCTCGACTTTCTATAACTTCTCTCAAATGCAAAAGGGATGTTGATAATGAAGATATTAGATTTAAAAAATCCAGCATTCAAACAGCTACAGACAAGGAAAAAAAGCAACACTTGAAAAATGCAGAGTAGCTCTTATAGCTATTAGTTATTCATCAAAAAGCGACGTGAAGTTTAAGCCATTGGTTTTAATCCGATGACCTCTTCTAATGAAGGCCCAGGGCTGAAACGTCATGTGATAATGAACAAACAGAGCTATATTTATCTACATAGCATGTGTTGCAACTCTTTTTTTCCTGCTGTAGGATGAGAGCATTCAAACAGAGGAGACAAACAACTCATGGGGCAGCTTTTTCTTCCCCAAGGAAATTTAAAAAATGAGACTTTTTGGACTAAATGGATGCAAAAATGTATCAGACACAGTAAATATGAGTTTTTTGTTTTAAGATAGACTTTGAAAAATTTCAACCAGTCCTTTCAAATGAGGTCTGGCTGATTTAATTAAATTTTTTTGTCCAAAGTGACCTACATATTTTCCCTAATATACACACACCGGCTGCAATTTGAGGTTCAGTAACTTGCTCAAGGACTCTTTGACATGTGGACAGGAAGATATGAGACTACCAACCCTACAATTAACCTTGCAGCCAACCCACTCTACCACCTAAACTTATTAAACTTCGTTGATCAACAGAAAATTGATCTGCTACTATTTCATTTTAGTCATTTTTCAAGCAAAAATGTCAAATATTTATGTGTCCCAGTGAGAACTTGCTGCTTTTCCTTGTCTTACACTATAATCAATTTAATATCTTTGGGTTTTAGACTGTTGGCTGCACTAAAAAAGCCATTTGAAGACAGCCAACGTGTGCTAAAAGGACTATAGCTCACACACAGTCCTTTCTATATTGCCGTAAAACTACTCAAATTAAAGCTGAGACACTTTAGAGCCTGGAAAACAAGATATATCTAACTGTCGAAATACTGCATATACATTTACTTATGTATGATCTCTCTACCGTATATCCTCCTACATTAGTCCTCTGATTTAATGCTTTGTTGTCTGATGTACAGTGTCGTTGACTATCATGAAAAGGACCAAACAAACAAAATATTCAATCATTATTTTATCACAACATCTATCTGTATTTCCAAGCAGTAAAAATAAACCCAGTGACACACAGGGGAACCATGTAGCGCTGTGCCGGTGATATAAATGTAGAAATATAGAACAGTAGGCAGAGGCAGCTGCCTTGGACAGGACTTCTCCATTAAATCTGCAGTTAAAAATGAATGGCTCTGGCATTTAGATGCTTTCGCTGCACTGTGTGCCCAGCCGGCAATAGCGATAGTCCACGGTTGGAGCACTTTAACTCCCTTTTCTGCTCCCCTGGTTTTCGCTTGTACTGAGTAAGGGCTGCCCCTTTGTCCTGTGTAAGTTTACACAAGGCTTATTGCACATGAAGAAAGAAAAAAAACATCTCTTTAAAGGAAGGATGAAAGAATAACAAAGTAGGCCATACCGTTCTAAAAGCAGCGGAGAACAAAGATGGCCAAATATAATACAAAATACAATTAAATTCTACAATTTTGTGCATGAATAAACTACCCATTCCTATTAATAAGATTATGTCATTAAATATTTCAGCTTCAGAAAGATTACATGGTTAATTTTGATGCATATACAATGAAATAACAACATAAAAAAGCAAAAATAGAACAGATGTCACTTATTATTATGCAGGAAAAGCATCCTCAGTGGTCAATAATTACACTGCTATCTATTTAAGGAAACTGCAATTACCCCCTTGCAGCAGGTGATATAACAGACAGCTTCGATACAGGCACCTATTCAAACTAAGTTCAGTGTTTCTAATTGTTTTCTATAAATTATTCAGGATGCACTTCAGCTCGCCCTCAAGGCTTTTTGGAGTCCGACCACAGCTGAAGAAAACTTCAAAGGGGTTTAATAATGTTCTGTACTAACACAGCGGGCTGTGCTGTGCCCTCGCCGCTCACTAAACCAAAGATGTATTAGTCAAGTAAAAAATGAGAATTCAGACGGGAGTACAAATGGAGGAGTACTCACCTGCATGAGGGTCTGAGAGTAGATGGTGGCATTGGGAGGATGCAAGCACAGAAGAAGGAAAGAGAATTAAGAGTTAGGACCACCAAAGACAAATTTAAAAGCAGATTTAAGTGGGGATAAAACAATAATCCTTCAGGTTGAATGCACCTCCTGCTCACTGGCCTTCCAGCAATGAAGCAAAAAACATCAACCGTCTGACACTACAATATTTTAATACCATGCAAATTTCAATGTGGTTTCAACGACGGACCTTGTTTATTTACTACTACATGTCCCTTGCTGATGTAGAGTGTGGCGTATGAAGCTTAGTGTCTAACAGCTCTGGCAAAAACAGATCAATAACTGTCCCCACATTTGACCCAGCCCTTCCCCGTGGCTCTATCCACAGCACAGACCGCAGCGCCCGGAGGGAGAGCGTTGACCGGCGCTGTCTGACAGATGGTCACTGATCCTGGGGTACAGAAGAGCCAGACATCGGCCTACTGAAAACACTGCTCTCTGAATTATTTAGTAAAGAGATGCCAGACAGGGAGTGCACCCGATATTTATGGAGTCCATTTTAGAAACTCCTAGAGAAAACATGCAATATGCAAACAGAGTCTGTTTGAAATGTGTAAAAATAGCAAAATTCTGGTGAAATATGTGGTGATGAAGTATTAAGGACAAAATCATTTCTGATCAAAATTAAACAAGATTTAAGAGTCTACAGTCATGCTAACTGTATTTGTGAAGCTGTATTGTTTACCATCAGATGTTTACCATCTTAGTTTAGCATGTTAGCATGCTAACATTTGCTAATTAGCAGATCATTTACCAAATCATAGCGTTCTTCCTTATAGATTTGCATGATATAGTGCGACACCACATTTGAAAAGAAAAGTTTTCTTGTGCGTATCCCTGCTGTAGTTTTCACATGTTAGGTTGTTACATCGTAATGTTAAATTATTAAGAGATGAAAATACAACAACCAGTCCTATATAATCACATAACAAAAGGACTGTTATTCTTCTTCTTCTTCTTATTATTATTTTTTACTAAAGCTAGCACGGTTAAAAAGATGAAGATAAACAAGTTTATAGCCGTGCTAGTACCTTTGTGAAGCTGTTCTGTACTTAGCTAAATGCTAATGTTAGTATGCTAACATGCCCACAATGACAATGCTAACATGCTGGTTTTTAGCAGGTATAATGTTTACCATATTGACTAAATTAGTTTAGTGTGTTAGCATGCTAACATTTGCTAATTAACATTGAACACAAAATACAGCTGAGGCTACAGCAATTGGACAAACTGAGGTTTAACCTGATGATGGTGCGAGTTAAGGGATCTCCACAATTATTACACTTCATCCTGAGGAGGAAATGAGTGTGTGTACTAGAGCCCGATATCAGCTCATTGCAGGTATATAGTTTCGATATATGTCAGCCAATAAATGACAAGAAATTAAACTACAGAAATGCCAAAGATATGTTTTGAAACAATGTCATCATTCTATAGTTTGTCCAACAGAGAAGTGATCAGTTTATTTTTCAACTGAAAACGTCCTGCCCAGTAGGTTTCTTGGTCGCAATTATCAAAAAAAATTATTCATAGGTTGTGTATACAAAATAAGTATCAGCAGATTTATTATTGTTGAATTTTTTTAAACCACAATATTATTATCAACATCAAAAATCCAGTATTGGTTGTGCTATGGCTTGCACCAAATTTCATCAAACTCAAAACCACAAATGTGGTGCTAGAGAAAAAGTCAGGGGATCATCAAAGTCGGCGGGATTCATCCTTTGGGGACCATGAATGTCTTTGCAAAATGTCATCTTGATCCATCCAATGGTTGTTGAGATATGTCAGTCTGGACCAAAGTGGTGGACAAACCAACTAACCAAGTCCAAAATCACCACACTGATAGTATGGTGCTAAACATGCTCAATAAACCATAAACTCAGCATTTTACTGGACTAAAAGCACACTGTGGCTCATGCTAAAGCATCAGCACATATTCAGTAGTTAATGTGCTGACTGTTACCATCTACAGCAGACAACAGCGGGATTAATATCTCTTAAAAACACTTAATCCCACCTGATTTAATGCTTTAAGCAATGCCTAAACTTTGTTAGGGAGATTAATCAAACACTTCTGAGCTGCCCAGGTCTAATCCCTCCCCAGTCACAACAGATGCACTTATCCAAGTAGCAGACTGGATCTTAGAGGTGTGATGTGAGCACATTCACACCCTGTCAGATTCTCAGTATCAGCCTGCCAGCCTAATAGACAAAAGAAAGATTCTTAAGGGTCAAAATATGCATCCAAACCTGATAAATCCTTAACTGAAAGAAATAACTGAAGCCACATTTTTTTAAAAAATTGGTCGAACTGATAAAATAAGAACTCACCCTTTGCTGAATAGTTGCATGTTTATGCTCCATTTCCCTCTTCTCCATGGCTGAATCAATCACCAGCTGATCCAGCTGAAAGTCAGTTCCCACGAACAAAAATGATAAACAAGATCACTGTTTCTGAAGAGACATTTAGCCAAAAGTACATCCAGTGAAACTCTTCATTACATATTTAGTAAAGACACTGTGAGAGCTGAAGTGATTCAGAGCAGCTGAATGTAACACAGCGGCAAACACAGGCTAAGCCCGCAATGACACGTTAGGTCAGTGTTTGGTATTGAAGCATTGATTCAGTTTTCCTGCAGCAGTCAATCTGCTGTGACAAACAAGTTAGCCCACAATAACATGTGTACACAACAGCTAAGGATAACATGTTGTTTTGTTTTTTTTATGAGTCACAAATTAAATGTATGCAAACAGGAAGCTTTTTATTAGGTACAGAAGCCTCAAAATAGAAAGTAAGTATCACAATGTATAATTAAAATGAGGAATTATGCAACTGTCCCTTGTCGATAATTCAAATGAGGATCAAACCTCTTCCAATCAAGACAGAAAGCCTGGGGGAAATGACACAGGCCCACTGATGGAGCATAAGCTAAGTGATGATGATAAAGATATTAATTTTTAAGATATTTAAAATAATGGTTACTGCGCATGCCACATATCTGTTAACTTCCTTGGTTCAAGTCCAGCAAGCGTTGCGTGTTATATCCATCTCACTCTGCCCTTGTTTCCTTCTTCCGTCTTTGCCAGTAACCTTCCAATAAAGGCAAAAAGTACCAAAAAAAGAAAAATCTTAAAAAGATGTTTAACTGACCTCAGCAGCCAGTTTCTTCATGTATGGGTCGATCTCATCCAGCAGGTTGTAGCCCTGCTGGAACAGCGAGTACTGGGCGTGCATGAATGACAGCATCTGGACCAGAGAGAGAGGCAGTTGCAGGTAGAATATATTACACAGATGCTCTTGAAGGTATTATGTGTTTTTTGTATACTTTGCATTAGGAGACATAATGCTTACAGCATCTAGGATCTCAAATTTCTTCTTCGCCTGGAGGACGTTGATCTGCAGGAAAGACAAATAGAAATGTGTTTATAAATGAACACTGGACACTCTGGAGTATTAATTATCTGTTTGATTATATCTATATCAATACATCATCACGTCATACAGTATAAAGTACATGACACCCATTAAATGTTGAGACGACTCCCTCTTGTGGACAGTATTTTCTTTTTCTAACTGTGGCACCATCAAGTTTAGTTTGAATCAACTCTAACAAAGGCAAACCTCAATACGGTGAACTTGTAACTGAACTTGTACCTCTCGTCCCAGGTTCTGAAATAAAACTAGGTCAGTTTCATATAAATTTTGTAACACCCAATACATTTAAAAGTTTATAAGTCCTACATAACATATGCCTCACAGATGTTTTTGTTTGCTGATACTAACTGAACTCTTTGTAGAAAAGAAAATGAATCATTCACATGTTTTCAGTTATAACCTCACAGCCAAATTTGGTTCAAAAATAAACATAATTTTAAACTTAATATCAGCAGCTAGCAGCTAGCGTTAGTGTCAGCTCCACCCTCTCGTCCAAATATGGTCACTTCTGGCTCAAAAAATCCAAGAAGGCGATGGTCAAAATGCCAACTCGAGGCTTCAGAAGTCCACAAGCCAGCGGGTGATGTCACGGTGGCTACATCCATTATTTTTTACAGTCTATGGCGTGAATGCAACTTTGAACACACATTTTTTTTCCCTTTATACTCCACTCTGCGCTGTTTCTTTAATGTAACTGTCCATAACTTGTTGTATGAACTCCATTTAGTCCTTGTGGCGTTTCATATTCATATTGCATTGTATATCTTAACTGATGCAAAACTAAATGACATTTTGTGCTACATTTAAGAGGTCACATACATATAGCGCATTACCCGACCTTTTCTGCCTCGAGACACTTTCAATTAAGACTCAAAAGGGTAAGCTGTCTGAGAGTAGAAAGAGGGCACGGCCATCACACTGCGATCACACTGAATCAGTCTCTTTGTTCCCCGCAGGCAGTTGTGGATAGGAGGTTACAACTTGTGGGTAAAATAAACCCCTTGCTGCATATGAACAAAGTGAAGAATGTGTCACACAGGCAGACGGACAGACGCAGACATCGCTGCAGGGTAAAGAGCTACGTCACAGTCGCTCCCCGATTCTTCTCATAATATATAAACAAATGTGAATACGTTACTTGAATATAAACAGATTGTAGATGTCTTGTATTCTGTTTGGTACAAGATATAATCTTATGTTGGCTATTACATTATTATTACATTATTATTATAATAATTACATTATTATACATTTTACTTTGGGTTGATTCTGAATTTTCCTTTATGTATCACATTGATTTTATGATAAGTAAATAAGTAGTTTAACATTAATATCTTCATATTTGTTTGGAGGTGACCTTATTGGACACATCATTGTTTCATATATGATACACTTAACTAGTTATCATTTAACACTCAGCTTTTTTAAGAGAAATATTGGCCCAGAGCAACTCTTATTTTTATTTTCCTGATGTTAAAACCTCCTAATCTTTTTCCACTGCTCATTTCCACCTTGATCCTTAAAATATTAATCTTGCTTCATTATTTACATTTACATGTATTCATTTGGCAGATACCTTTGTCCAAAGCAATATTTTATGATTAATTTAGGTACATTTATTTTCTCAATCGATTAGTCGTTGTGTCAATTAAAGGTGAAACATGTCAATCACTGATTCCCAAAGCCAAAAAGATGATGTCCTCAAATGTTGTTTTGTCCTGACCAGCAGTCCACAACCCAAAGATATTCAGTTTACTCTAATAGAAGACTACCAGAAAGTATTCACATTTAACAATGTGGAACCAGAGAATTTTGGCATTTTTTCTTAAGAAACACTGGCAAATCTAGACTACTTCTAGCAATTTCCAGTGTGGACACCACTCACCTCTAGTATAAATCCCACAACAGATATTTTATCAGCAGATACAGATACGGATAATAACTTTGATTTACACCTCTTCTGTCTAGATCTTTATGTCTCTGTCAGGCAGTTGAATATATAAAATTGTACCTTTGGGAACATATGTTCTCAAACAAGAAGATGCTCAGTTGCAACTGAAGTTTTCTTTAATAAAACACTGCAAACTAGACAACTACAGGAAGAATTCAAGAGTAATTTTTCTGACCTGTAGAACGTAGTCCAGAGCGAGGTGTCTGAAGCACTTGCGGGTGATGCTGAGCGAGCTGGTGGCTTCTTCTACCTCGTGAGGCTTGTTCCTCGGAGCCTGAGCGTTCTTCACCTGGGCGATCTCCATATCCTCACGCACCCTATCAAAGTGCTTCTTGGTCTCCTTGAACTTCCGTACATCCCTGACAAACAGGTGAATACAGAAACTTTCTGGATCACAAACAAACTGAAATTCAGTTCAAGACATATGGGGATTACATATTTTAAGATATTTAAAGCCACCACAAAGTCAATGTGAGACTACAAGTAACCTACTTTAGCTGGATTGTTCAGGACATTCATGTGACAACATATCTGGGCTGCAAAAAGTTGTACTCGGTTTAATAATTAAAAGGCTTGCAGGGGAAACAAGAGTATGTTTGCCTTTTAAAGGGTATGGACTTTGGGTTTTTCTACAAGTGCTGAATTTTTCATACACCTCAAGTTCTGCAGAGACACCTTGCTGAAGCATCATGAATCATAGGTTTACTCACTCTTTCACAAAGTTGTGCAACTGCTGCTTTACAGACCGCTGAGCTTGATCAAACAGTATCTGAAACAGATGAAAAGAAGACAGTCCTTGATTATTATTGATGAAGAAGATTATGAAGACCTTGTACACCTGGAGCTGAAAAACATGGTCAAAAACATCCTACACTGCTAGTGCTGAATTGCTATTACTGTGTTACAAATCCTGGGAAGAAATGGTTTTGTTGATCCATAAATGTATCAAATCTACAGCTGAAATTATTAATCAACTGAAGGAAAATTAATTGTAAACTGTTAATATTCCATTAAACAAGTCATTTTTTAAGCAAAAATGCCAAAAAATACTTAGTTCAAGCTTCTCAAATGGGAGGATTTACTGCTTTTCTTAGTTTTATTAGATAGCAAACTGAATATCTTTGGATTTCAAAGTGCTGGTCAGAAAAAAAGAATTAATTTGAAGACGTCAACTTGGGCTTTAGCAAACTGTGCTAGGTATTTCTCACAATTTTCTGACATTTTATATTTAATTAATCAAGAAAATAAGTTGGGTATAACATAAATTAGATATAAAAAGCTGTAGTTCACTGTTTGCTTATCATCTGTATTATTAAACCAATATGACACAAAATATTGAAATTAATAACTACCGCCAGTAGGGCTGCAACAAACAACTCTTTCCATTATCAGTTAATCTTCCAATTATTTTCTGAATTAAAACTTTGGTCCAAAAAATATCAGAATATTGTGAAAAATGCAAATCCTAGTTTGCCGGAGTCAAAGGTGATGCATTCAAGGGTCTCATTTTGTCCGACCAATAGACCAAAACCCAAAAATATTCAGTTTACTATCAAGTTTGACAGAGAAAAGCAGAAAATCCCCTCACTGTAGAAGCTAAAACCAGCATGTTTGCTAGAAAAACAACTTAGACGATTAAACGATCATAAAATTTGCCGCCATTTCATTTTCTGTCGACTCCAAACGTCTGCACAACCTCAAATGCATTCTGACATGTCCCAATCTGAATAATAAGACTTTTGGAGGGAAAACAAAAGTGGGCTTCTCTCAATACACCTGCAATGTATTTGTAACCAACAGAGGGCGACAGAGCACAGCTTTTTTTTCCCCCTCCACATGATGCATGCAGATGATGCAAATTAGCCCTTAATGCCTGTTGGAATGAATGGAGGAGGAATGTCACTCAGACTCGTACACACCCGCTTTAACACAATAACACACTGCCTTCAGTTAGATGTTTTAAATTCAAGTTCCCTCCTCTTTTCTTTCACACACTGAGCACATCCTCTGTGATCGTTCCTGCTATGCTGCTGCCGCCGCTGCTGCTGCTGCTGCTGCTAAATAGGTCACTCGGGCAGAGAGGGAGGGAGGAAGTGAGTGAGAGGGAGGAGAGGAGAGGAGGTTTTTGGTACAATGTGACACTGCAGACTCTGCATCCAATGCAGGGTGCAAACCCCCCCCCCCCCCCCCCCCCCCAGACAAACTGTCAGAGCCTGTGTGCTATCACCATAACTGAGCAGTTAGATTTAAGGGGTTCGCGTCCTCATGCACCCTGCCTGAATAATTGGATATATAACTGTGTGTGTGGATTAGAAGATTTGACTTTGCAAGGGCCTATAAAACTGGGCTTATGGGTGTTTTAACTCTGGGATTACAAGAGTTGATGAAGAATGAGACACTTCTCTCTATTGATGCCACAATAGGCAGTGTACAGAGTGAGCCAACAATCAGCATAACACTTGAAAAAACAGATTAAAAAATAAAAAATATGGCTGTGATGGAAGTGGTCAGTTTTACTGTATTCATGCCACCACCTTTAAGAGAGACATGTTTGTTTTGATGGTGGGTTAAAGCT
This sequence comes from Thunnus thynnus, assembly GCF_963924715.1. Lineage (NCBI taxonomy): Eukaryota > Metazoa > Chordata > Actinopteri > Scombriformes > Scombridae > Thunnus > Thunnus thynnus. The sequence goes on along the minus strand of NC_089522.1, from coordinate 27,692,324 downwards.
AAATTTTACTGCTCTATAAACTCACTTGGTCCAAATAAGTGTGAGAGTGGTGCTACAAAGCAGCCGTGCCATTCTCTTTGTTGCTTTGTGAATCTGCCATCACATCAGAAACAATCGACTCTACTGTATGTGATCACAGAACAAAGAAAATCCTCCGATCCTGCACCAGACGCTGTCTTATCCAACTCGGGAGTAACACACAAACAGGTGAGCCAACCTCTCTAGTCAAGTTAATAAACCGCTTTTAATGGCTTCTCGCAAAGTGTCATGTTCAAAGGCCGCCCGGTCTGACTGCAAATCACTCGGGGTCTGATTGTGCATGTGCGGTCAATCTGTTTTCCTGGATCCAGTTTAAAAAGCTGTTAGAAAAAGTGCAAGTGAGAGCTGGAATCTTGTGCCATCGAAGGCTCCCACAAACTGCAGTGACTCGAAACAAAATCAGCAGTGCAGCAGTGTGCAGCGGTCATAAACACTCGGGTGTAACGTTGGGTTGCAGACAGGACTGAGGTGGACGATGGCTCAGTGTAAAAAACCACAGTCTTTAAAAGCTGTCAAGTCAACAAGCACACTGCCATGTTGTTTGTGTGTGTGTGTGTGTGTGGTGGCAGGAAAACTGCTGTGAGACTTCCTGGTTCTGGGGGTAGCAGTCAGCCGTTAGCATTCCTGTGCTGCTTTGTGGCAAGTTGACACCCTATTTTCATTGGACCAAGATGCTACAGGTTGTCTCTGTAGGATGTGATGTGACTGACAGTGAGGAGGGCAGGATTAACAATACATAACTAAATGTATTCAATAAGACTAAAGGGATGATGACACTAATGGGGAGGGTGATGTCGGTCAGATGGTCTGTCAGTCCGATGATTTGTGAAATATCTTGGCAAATATTGAATAAGTTGCCATGGAATATTACATAAAGGCATTCATGGTCGCCAAAGGTTCATGCCAAGTGAGTAAAAGTTAAGTAAGTAAGTAAAAACCCACTTATCAGGCACGTCAGTTGACAGGTTACCTAAAAAAAACAAATTCCCATCAATTTAAGCTGCTCTTTGACCTTAAAAGTAGCGTGTGAAGTTTTTGACAGCAAATCGCTATTGAGCAACGGTTTTTTGAGTGGTTCCATGTGGGCATAGTACATGTCATATAATGCATATATGTATATACACTCTCTCCTTTTTGCTCAGTTTTTGGTATGAAAGTAAACCAAAATAGTAAAGTCGAGAGTCAGAGAACCAAAACAACAAGCTGAGAGACGCTGAGTCGGCTGATAATCCTCTACCCTATCGACATTATACTTAGGCTAGTTATTTGATGTATTGTTATTATATAAAATTCACTACAAAAACATTGATTATAGCTGCTTTAACACGCTAACACTGTGCTCATTACAGGGTCTTTTTGTGGCTACAGACTTTTATTGAAATGAGATCACTCTGGACTTGAAATCTCAGCAGTTACTGGATATCATAACTTTTTATTGTCATATTTGATATACAGGCCAACATACTTATTGGAGTTTGAACAAAGAAAAACAGTCAATCATGTAAGTAAGTGAAAAACTAAGTAAGGAAGGAAGGCCGGAAGGAATATCTGGCACATCTTCATTGACCTGATACCAGAACTGAGGAATGAGACCGCCACAAACACCATCACAATGGACTACTGTACTGGCTGTCTAGTTTGCTAATTTCCCTGTTATTCCACTGGCATGTCGGGGCACATAATGATGTAATGAAAGCAGTCAAAGCAATTATCTTTAGCCCAGTCGGTGCTCATCCCAGCACAAGAGAAAGCGCATCTGTCAAACAGATATAACATATCATAGTGTGGCAAGAAACATGTTTTTAGACTTTATCCGGGAGGGATGACTGATCGTACTTCCAGTGAATTGTATTCCTTTATTCTGACAGATGTTTCTAATCTTTAATCCACTTCAAAAACACTTGACCGAATATAATTCAACTGCACCACAAACTACAGCCTCCAAAATAACTGTTGAGTTGAATCTAGGGCTGCAACTGACAATTATTTTCATTGTTGATTAATCTATTGATTATTTTCTTGATTAATCGATCAGTCGTTTGGTCTATAAAATGCCTGAAAATGGTGAAAACTGTCAATCACTGTTTCCCAAAACCCAAGGTGTTGTCCTCAAATGAATTGTTTTGTCTCAACCAACAGTCCACAACCAAAAGATATTCAGTTTACTGTCATAGAGGACTAAAGAAACCAGAAAATATTCATACTTGAGAAACTGGAATCAGTACATTTGGATATTTTTGCTTAAAAAAAAAAGGGAAATGGGAATTTCTCATATTCCAATTCTTCAATGGCATCAACATCTCAGATCGTTTGTATATTCCCATCTGTAGCTGTTTTTACATGTGTTGTTCACGTTCTCGCATGCCTCAGATCAGATTCAGGCTCAAACATGTACCGCTGTATTTGAGAAGTTTCCATTTCGAATAAAGAACGAGAAAAAGAAGTGAAGTCTAATTACTACTGTTTGTTTATGTGGCCTCCTGATCTGGTGAGCTGGCCAATCAGAACAGAGTGAGTTCATCAGGAGCCTTAAAGAGACAGGAGCTGAAACGGCCTGTTTCAGACAGAGGCTGAACTGAGGGGCTGCATGAAAGCCCAATATAAGATAAATGAGAAGTTTTTTGAACTGTAAATCATGCAAAGATATTCCAGTAGAGCCCCAGAATATAAATATAGACCTGGAAATATGCATGATACGTGCCCTTTAAGAAGAAGGGTGCTGCAGAGCATAACAAATGAAAGTATTTTAAGGAATACAATAACAACAACAAAGTGTTAGGAAACATAAGGACTGAAATCTGTATGTGTGTGTTCCTTTGAAGACACATTTTCATATATTTTTATTTTATCAACAAAGGACGCAGTTATGCCCTGTAGGGAATGATAAGGGTTGCAGTTGTAGACATAACTGCCTTCCTACTGTGTCTTGTTTTGTTTTCCAGTTGCCAAATATAACCAGGAGACAGTAGCGTTGGCATCCCACATGGGAATTCACTCCTTCAGTGCATACAGCCTACTGCCCGAGCATACTTATTCTATTCAAATGCATTAAAATCAGGGGAATATTGTATGCCACAGAAACTATATTTGAAAACCATATGTAACTGCAATCTAAATTATTTCATCCAAACATGTTTTCTCCCCCATCTACCGAAATCCCACCAGCACCTATGTAATTTATAATCCCTTATGTGAATATGGTTTTCAATGCATAAAGACTTGGCAGCTCAGATGTTCGTCTCTCTTCGCATCCATGTGTCAGTCTCCGCTCATTTTTAATGGATGTTCAGAGAGTCAAACATGAGTCAATAATTTATTGAGTATTCATATGGAGTTTCATGCTTGAATTAAACAGAGAAAATGTTGGCCTGATTCTGTTGATGCCTGTTCCTGTCTGAAAGAAAAATCTATTGTGAAATCTTTGGACGCGCGGGCTCCGAGCTGAAGTAAAAGGAGCTATACTTGGCTTGACATTCATACAAACAGAGCCTGCTTGTTCTGTTGTGTGGTGTTGGACTGGCAAGAGAGGAAATGGAGGGAAGAAAGGGCCAAGACTCTTTTCTGCTTTTCTTGGACGTGTGTGTTTGCTTGTCTGAGCTCATGTTCACGTATATGCTCAAACATATGTGCAGTTTGTGTTTATTTTATGGGTTTTAAAGGCATCTGAGCATGGCAGCAACAAGGGCAGTTGGCACTCAGCGGCCCCATTTGTACGGTGCCATTTAATATTCTGGAGTGTCTGCAGCGAAGGGTAAGCACAGCGGCAGCTGCAAGGCAAAGCATGCACACAGAGGGACATCCGTCATGACTGGCAGATATAACCATCATCATTTCTTATTCATCGGTGCCCTGCCGGAGTCCCTCAGCTACGGGAGCGCCACACAGTCAACTGCACACGGTGTCATTCCTGATTAAAATAGGAATATGTAAAAGACGCCAACAGAAAAAAATTACTGCATCAGCTAATGAAACTGCAGTTAAGCTCTCCTCACTGTAATCAGGTCACTTCACAGGTTTTTCATCTCAGGGGAATCCCTCTTGTCAGTCACACTGCTCTGTTCTGCTTTTACATCAAAGTAACACAGAAAACTTTTGAGAGCCAATCATATTAATGTCCAGTCAGGCTCTTGGCTCTGATGGACTGGAGAGAGGGAGAGGGGGAAACAGGAGGTTGAAAACCCAGCTGAGCTTTCAGTGGACAGGCCAGCTGATCTCAAGCCAAACCTTGCTCTCTTCTGGTCTCTAAAGTGTGACATACTGAACCAGACAAACAGGGGAATCTGTCAGTCTGACAGAAACGCTGACAGAATGACCAGAGGTGCTTTTGACTGAAGCTGGCAAGCAGTGGACACAAGCATGTAATCCTAAAACTGCCAAAATGTAAATGGTATGTTTTTTTTGGTATATGCCCAATATATAGTAGGTTTAAAGATCAGTAGTTCTCAAATATTATTATGTCAAGGACTGTAGATCAGTATTTCATCAGATTTTTTAACAGATTTTGTACCAAATTGTGAGTTGGATGCAGGATAATTAAGGTTGAGTTTGTTCGGTACACCTAAAAACAAATGCAGTCTTATACAACAGCTCTGTAATAAAGCCCACCTCCTGGAGGGCTATAAATAAATATTAATTTGAAACTGTTTTAGAGATGTGTTGATTTAACCTTATGCTTATTTTGGAGGCTGCAGTTTGTGGTGCTGATATTTTTATTGTGTTATACTGAGAGTAATGTCTAATATTCAGTTTACTCTCAGTGGTATAAATGGACTCTCCTCAGGGTCCTTTAGGGTGCTACCAGCCAGGAACAAACATTGATAGAATTCACAAATAGGTTGCACGAGGGCTCACAAATGTTCTTGCATTTAACATTTTGGGAAATATGCTTATTTTATTTCATGCAGAGAGTTAGAAGAGAATATCAATACTACTCTCATGTGTGTGCGGTAAATATGAAGCTGGAGCCAGAAGCTGGTTAGCTTAGCATAAAAGACTGGAAACAGGGGAAAACAGCTAGCGTAGCTCCGTCCAAAGGTAACAAAACCCACCTACCAGCAACTTTACAGCTTACTGTTTAACAAAACATATCTTGTTTGTTTTAATCCACACAAACACTGAAGAATAATTTTTTTGGCATTACAAGAGGTTATGCAATAGACTACTTCTTAGTGGGGAGCAGTCATTTTATGAAGTCGTGTCATCACCATGAGGTTGCCAGGCAACCGATGAAGACTCCAGGACTCCTGGCCAAGAAGTAGTCCAGCACATAATTCCCCCCCATAACACCATAAATTCTTCACTTCGGTTTTTGTGCAGATTAAACTTAAAAAACATGTTAATTAGTGAGCCGGGCTAGCTGTTTCCCCCCGTTTCCAGTCTTTATGCTAAGCTAACCTCTCCTGGCTGTAGCTTGGTGGTACTGAATGGTATCAATCCTCTCTTCTCACTCTAAAGCGAATAAGATTTCCCAAACTATTCCTTTAAATCAATTAGTAGCTTAAGAGAAACAAAATTCCCGATGGAGGTTAATGAGTTTTTGCCCTACTTATTTGTGAAATCTACATAAATTATGTTGATCAGAGGTTTCTGTGCCGCTTCTCTGTCACTGTCAACAAACTCAATGCAGCACAACAATGCAGCAAAAGCCCACAGGATGTCATGTGCGTGACACCATGTCTTTGATCTGTCTTTTGGCACTGAAGCACCAGATCATGACAAAGTTTTCCTTTGTAGTTACAACATTAACTCATCACCACAGCGACTCTGACAGAAAATCCACACACATTTACTGCATCAGACAAGAGCACACTATTGTATGGCCACAAGTTATCGACACCAATGTCATCGACAGTCACGTGCACATAGATGCCTGGCCATATGTGACATGTCAAGGTTGTAAAGGGTTACTACTGTCCACCGGCTAAAGCTAATCCACGCTTGCCTGAGCGACCCGGGCCATTAACCCTCCATTAGTAATACTGACCTCTCTCTCCACCAATGGATAGAGAGTGATTGGGGTGAAGGGAGTGGCTGATTTGCGATGACACATCTTTGTTGCTTTAGAAAGGAATGTGATCTATACACACACACACACACACACACACACACTGCACTTTACAGCACCGTCAAGCATGCAACGGGTTCAAGCTAATGGACTTCAAAGGGCTTCAGAGGGGCAGGATGGGGGCAGGGGGTCAGGAGCCTTAAAGGCAGGGAGGGGAAACGACACAGCAGTAAAGCACATGCTCTGTTAAATGTCAGCAGACAGATGTGGATAAAGAAAATACAGTAACAAAGATGGGAATAAGGAGACTATTACTTTACTGTTATTCAAGGTTGTGATTCTCAGGAATTTTACGAGGTTTTAAAATACTTGTAGATAACTGATTTTGAAAACAGAAAATTACACAAATGGCTAGTAATAAGGCATCCTTTATAACTGGTTCATAAGTTGTAACTAATGGCTTTATTAATAGCTAATAAGTAGTTTAATTATGCTTTATAGACGAATGCGGGTTGCAGGCAGAGGTAGCAAAGTCGTCATTATTACTAACACTGTAATTTATGTAAAAGGATCTCACTGTTTGGGTGCTTTTGCTAAGAAACACGTCCAAGAGATCCTGTAAAAGCAGTAATATGTTGGAAATATAGTCATCATATGCCATTAAAATACAGGTTATAATCTACTGAATTTAACTTTTCAGTGAAATTTAGTCCAGTTTTTACAGACGGCTCTTTGCTGTGCTATTATTATCACCTGCTATACAAAGAAACAGACTCTTTGGAAAAGACAGAGTGATCATCTTACATGGGGCTGATGGTGATCTGCCTGTTAGCTAGGTACTACGGTACTTTTAGATTATCATGTGTTTCCGCTTTTTTTTTTTAGCTTAAATTATGATTTTATTCTGATTAAAATGACAGAAGCTCATAAACTAGCTAGTAGCTCCTGCTGAGTTAAATTAGCCGCTACACACAGCACTTTAACATCCACACTATGGAGGCTACGTTCATGTTATTTTTTCATAAAGCCTGGTTCCCAATTAATTTATTGTTTATAGACTGAATAATTCCCACATTCACACAGACTATCTTCATCTGTTGAGGGGGCGACAGCTGACCGTGATTAACCCAAACATCTCTGCTTTCAATATCAGTGTACGTGTGTTCAGTTCCCATCAGCCATCGCAGCAATGGGGCGACGCTCGAGAGTGCAACACATAAATCAGCTGCCGGATTTGTCTATAGATCAGTTATAAGGCATGAAAAAGAGCTAAAACTGGATTTTGACTTATTAACAACTTATTAAGACTTACAACTGCAAATTCCATGATTAAAACCCTTTATTGATAACTTATTAACAATTGTATCTTGTTTTTAACTGTAAAGATGATAGATTAAGCAGTGTAAGATAATTTACAAGCACAAACTATATGTTCGTGATAAAAAAAAAAAAACTCAGGCTCTACAAACAAAGACATCAGAGAGGACAAACAATACATTTGGAGCAGATATGAGGAAAGAATACACAACATTTTTGGAGTTAAATAAATAATTTGGGACCAAAATGCTTTGAAGAAATTCTTGTGCAGGTTTGGTATGAAGAAGAAATATCATTGGATTTGATTAAAATATTAAATGAATGGGAGGGAACTTTTTCCAATCTTCGTAAGACAAAATGAAAACTTCTGACAATGAGTTTTATGAACATAAACTATGATGTTTGACGAGGGAACATGTGAAGCAGTACCCCCAAAGTGATGATTATTTAAACAGAGACCCAAGTAGAGAAGAAGTGAAGGAGAAAAAAGGATATTTTTCACAACCTGGCAACCCCAAATTTGTTCTTATTAATTGCTCATAACTGATCCATAAAGCATTAGTAAATAATTGATTAGCTATTACTAACGCCATTAGTTACAGTTAATAATCTCTTTATAAAAAGGTGCCTTGCTAGTATGTGGTACAACGTTTAATGAACCATACAATATGATATAAAGCCACCTTAGAACGACAGAGGAAGAGTCTTTTTGTGTCCTCGGTCTCTGCTCTGACTGACAGGTACATTTACATACTGACAGTCACACAGCGACAGACAGACGGATTCAATTATGTGTGAAAGTCAGTTCAAATACAGCTCAGACTGACCCTTGGTGCTCTACTGAGGGGGATATAGGACCCTAGTGAGGCCTTAAATGCCAGTTAATGTCAGCATTTCAAGATGAGATGATTTCATTGTGCCGGTCTGTCTCAATCTACTGTACGCTGAGCATATGGGGGACAGACTGCAGAACAGACTCACCATGTGGTAGTTGATGATTTCCTGGAGGCTTTCCCCGCACTTTTCCAGGCACTCCTGCAAACACGATATAACATTTAACCTAGATAATATAAAGAAATATTCTCATAACTGCTACCGTATCTGCATCTAAGGCTGTCATGAAGTAAAAACCAAAATGTAATTGAATTCTAAATGGAAGAAAATGAAATGATCTGCAGTGCTAAAATTAAGTCAAGGCTGGTTAATGTCACTGAGGTGTACTTTTGTGCTCTAGCAGCCTTTTTTTTTTCCTTGAACCTTGCACGGGAAAGGGAACTATAATTGCAGGGCTGATTCAGTTCTTTTTTTACAATGGAAACTACAAATACGAACAAGACTTTAATAAGAAACTCTAAATTAGTCATACAGTTAAAGCCAAGACGGCTTTTAATAGTACTTAATGTCAGTAGCAATGAAACTAGTCCAGAGCTGCGGAGACACTGCTACTGCTGCTGCTGCCAGAAGTAAGTTTCCAGGCCTGATCTGATCCTCACTTACTATTCTGTTAGTAATCAGGTTTACTGACACACAGACCTGTAAGGCTAACAGACAAACATGAGGAAAGTCTCCATCCCTGGATACAGTTAACTATAACAGTCCTATCCACTGACTGACAGAAAACGATTACAACGTAAGACAATAAAACCACAATAAAGGCTATAATGGATCAAACAGACACTCATCGGAACCTCACCGAGATCATTTCATCCTTCTTGCACTGCTGAGACAGATCCCGGATGCCGTTGACGAAGAGCTTGTTGGCGCTGACATACGCCTTCCCCGCTTCAATCATCCCACTGCATAGCTTCACCAGCTGTGGAGAGAAGAGGAGACACACAATCGAAGGAGATAAAGGAAAATATTGCAGCTTTCATCGACACATCAAATTAATGTCAGTTAAAGGACGGGTTCACAGTTTTTCCAAGTCTGTCTTAAAACAATAGTCTGGTGCCAAATGAACATTGAGAAATAATTTTCTTGCCATAATCATTCCTCCTGTTCATACTGATCGTTAGAAGATCCCTTCATAATAATTATCTGAAGCTAATATGAAGCTTCAGCCGTCCAAATGAGTCAAATCAAGTAGATATCTTTAAACGTTACAGTCCTTTTAGTGCCAAAGTTCCTCTTTTTGTTACTATACTTCCACCAAAGCTCAACAGGGAAACACAAAGAGGGAATTTGATGCTAAAAAAAACTGTAAATGTGACAGATATCCACTTGATATGACTAACTCAGACTGCTGAAGCCTCATATAAGCTTCAGCTTCAACTTTTAAATGCATTTTTGCACAAAATGTGGATTTTGGCCTCCATCTCTTACATTGAGAGCACATTTGAAGGGGATCTTTTAATAGCCAGTATGATCAGGAGGAATGATTACAGCGAGCAAAACGTCTTTCAGTGTTCATTCAGGCACCTGACTGTTGTTTTAAGACAGACTTAAAAATTTGTGAACCTATCCTTTAAACTCATATTGTCTCATCATATGGGGGGAAAGGCTGACTGAGATCAGAGACTCCATGTGACTATCACTTCTGAAGAACTGTCAACGCTCGAAGGCAGCAACTTTTATGGCTGAACAACATCATATGCTCAGGCAAAGCACTCAAATGTTGGCTTCCAGGTCACACTTCTTCTGTTTTCAGCACATTATCACACACGGACCGGGACGATGCCTGTTTGTTGTCTGGTTATCACCTGCGGTTGCATACAGTAGACGGTGCATTCTCAAGTGGGGTCCATATGTTAGCCTGTGACATTAGCATGTAAAAGCTACGGAGGCTTAATGTTATCCAGGAATGGAGAATTGAACCCAGACATCGATAATTCAACATGTATGTTTTGTGTAAGATTTTGTATCTCGACCACATACTGTAACATGCCGCAGTGAACGCACCACAATATACATTTTCTCTGCGACTCTCAGCGAAATTTGTCATTAGAGGCCTGTTTTATTTTGCTTCGACCTTCATGAGAGGAAAATTAATTCTTCTTATTTTTCACTCTGTGTTGTAACGCCAGACTTTCTGTTTTTAAGCACCCTTCATCTCCAGCAAAGTCCCATTTCCTCCCAGCTGCTAACCAGACGTGAGGCTGAACTCTTCTGCCCTTTTGTTTAAAGGAATAGTGAGACATTTTGAAAAAAAAAAATGCTTATTCACTTTCTGACAGAAAGCTAGATGAGAAGATTGGTACCATTCTCATGTCTGTACAGTAACCTAGAAACACAATTTAGGGCTGCAACTAACGATTACTTTCATTATCAATTAATCTGTTGATTATTTTCTCAAATTAATCAAAACTACTTTAAAGCCAGGCTAGCGGTTTTCCCTTTGTTTCCAGTCTTTATGCTGAGCTAAACGTCTCCTGGCTCTAGCTTCATATTTAGCGCGCAGACAGAGCGGCATCTTCTCATCTAACTCTCGGCAAGAAGGCAAATGAGCCTCATTTCCCAAAATGTCAAACTATTTCCTTATTACCTTAGAAGGAGCTTTGTAGGACTGAGACAGTGCTGGCACTGCTGCGCATTGAAATGGAAATGCCACCTGTTGTTTGACAGTCTCGCCTTGTTACAGACATTGTGTGTCCATAAAGAACAACAGCCAGTTATTTGTTCCACTGTAAACGTTAAAGAGGACTAAGAGTCTACAGCCATAGCTTCTCTGTGAGGCTGAGGCTAAACGCTAACAACCATAGAGCTGCAATGATTAGTCGATTAATTGATTGGTTGCCATCTATTAAATTAATTGCCAACTATTTTGATAATTGATTAATCTTTTTGAGGCATTTTTGTGGGATTTTTTCTGATTCCAGCTTCTCAAATGTGAATATTTTCTGGTTTCTTTAGTCTTCTATGACAGTAAACTGAATATCATTGGGTTATGTACTCTTGTAAGACAAAACAAGACATCTGAGTACATCATCTTGGGCTCTGGGAAACAGTGATCAACATTTTTCACAATTTTCTGACATTTTATGGACCAAACAACTAATTGATTAACAGAGAGATCAACAGATTAATCGATAATGAAAATACTTGTTAATTGCAGCCCTAAACATCAGCATGCTAACATCTTCACAATAATAATGCTAACATGCTGATTTTTAGCAGGTATGTTATTGACCACGTTTACCACTTTAATTTGGTGTGTTAGCATGCTAACATTGGCTAATTAGCATTAACAAAGTGCATCCGATACTAATGGTATTGTCATTAGTTTTGCAGGTATTTAGTCATAAACCAAAAGTATTGGACAAATTAACATTTTGATCTGATGATGGTGCTGGATGTTAAGTCAGGAGATCAATCAAGTCAGCAGTTTTTAATGTCGAATGTCTACAAAATGTCATGGCAATCCATCAGATAGCTGTGAATGGACCAACAGACATTTCCTCCCTCATGTTATGCCACTAGCATGGCTAAAAATGATCATTTAAAAGCATTTGGCATACATAGTTAAGAAATTATTTTTTTCTAATAGAATATTATTAATCTAGATCAACAAATCATTTGAAATGTGAACTGAATAGTTTCTCCTTCAATTTTTCCCATTTTCATGATCTAGTTTTAAACGTTTTTAAAGAGAACAGTTTGATTAAGGAATATTGAATATTCAGGGATGACTTTTGACAGGAATATGAACCACAGTGGAGGTTTCCAACACTGATGGCAGTAAGAGCACAACTGTCTAATCCTGGTCTCTCGCTGACACATACTGTAATTCAATGTCAAGAGGAACAGATGGACCTGTGACATGAGCATTACAGGCAAAGCATCTGGCTGCCTCATTACAGGCAACTGGATGGTTTGAAAGCCAGAATGATTCAATCTAATGTTTTTCAGAGAGTCCCGGTCTTACTCTGTTGCCACGTTACGTTTCAACAAACCTGCGCTGAACTTCAACAGGATGACTGAGCGACATTACGCCGTCTAAAAGAGTCCAGACTGCCATAAGTAGAGGTTAGCAATGGTAGCGCTGTGAGATTGGGCACTGCAGAGGCAGGCTGGGAGTAAGTAGCTGTGTATGATGCCAAAGCTGTGACTAATTTCTGTAGCAGCAAGACATGACTTACCTGCAATTATCTCCAAATCAGTAACAGACTCATAATTAAATATACTTAGAACTGGCAACTTAGGCAGTAGAGGCAAAAGTTTGAAGTGTAAGGGTCCTGTTGAGGTGCAATATGTGCCGTAGCAGTAATAGCAGTAAATAAATGATAAAAAATAAACAATATTAGCATGTGCTGATTGCAGAGCTTTCTCAGAGTTTTCAGTCTGTTATGTTCACTTGTATTTCCACCATATCAACTCACTGTTGTGAATTTTACACACAGTGTCCATACTTTTCATTTATAATTTAAATATTCTGACCCAGCACCAAAATGGTATGCACCCATGAAAATCCAAAAGATTTCAAGTTGATACTGTGAAATTATTTGGAGTATAAACGCCAACTTTTTAAATTTTTTTAGCAAATGTCAAAACCCCATTTTTATGTTTTTTTGGTCATTAAAAGTATGGTATGACTTTTTTCTCATAGCATGAATAAGAACTTACAATTTGCATATGAACTCTTTTAGATATATAGTACTTTTGAGACTTAAATGATGCTTTTCAAATACACAAAGGAGCAGAACCGCAAAGTTTAAATGTATTAATTAGCCTACTTATACAACTATAAGCCAGTATTCATGCCAGGAGATGCGATACTATGCTGTAATATACTATAATAATGTATAATGTTAACTTTTAATTAGCTGCATGTTCACAGTCAGTCACATTTAATGTGCTACTCCTCACCGTTACCACTTCAACATGCAAATAAACTTTACAATATAGATAAATAATGAGCTTAATTTTCAAAAAAAAGATTCTGTGGTTTTCAGGGGGTCCTAAGTGGTAATTAAGAGGTCTGAGATCAGCTGTCACCTGAATCATTGAACGGTTTATCATGTATTTTGTATCAGCATGATGCTTTTATGTCCTATTAAAACAAATCCATCACTCTGAAGGCTGTACTGTATGTTGCATTGCTATACGAAACCATCACTGCTAGAAAATCATTGCTGTACTATTATTTAAACTTTCAGGCAGGTTGGACTTCTGGCCACGCCTCGCTCAGTGATGTCACAGCGGGAGTTTTGCCTTCAGGTGGGCTCTGAAACATGACCGGCACAGACTTGTGGCAAATGGGCATGATTTCACAGCCATTTAAATTCGGCACACATAACAGCACGTGCTACTTGGCTTGATCTCAACTTGACTGCTCGTAGGGCAAGAAAACAAGCGTGTAGCAACAGCACTGATTGGCAAGGCTGAATATACCGTAAATGTAGAAGGTCTTTGCCAAAGTTGTGTCAAGATGTCAGCCTGAATGGTATGTTTTTAATATATTACTCTAACTGATATTGGCTTTTTTTGCTGGTGCAATTTAGTAGCAAACAAGCAAGAAAACTTTATTTCCATAGCACAGAAGTTACAAAGTGCTTGACAGGGAGAAGAAAAAAGGGAAATCCACAAAATAAAAAGTATAAAATCAAGAGAAAGCAAAAGAAAACAAATAGGTTTTAAGATGCTCTTAAGAATATGCATTGATTTGACTTCTCTGACACTTTCCAGAGTCGTGAAGCAACAACATTTAATTGTCAACCAGTAGCGCTTTCACTGCTCATCCACGCTACATCAAACTGTTGGATTATGAGCTGATCAGTTCTCATGGTGTTTACTATCATGTGGGATGTCAGCAAGGAGAACAGCCTTGGAGAGATGATGCAAAAACCAGCTGCGGCATCACTGTGTGTGTGTGTGTGTGTGTGTGTGTGTGTGTGTGTGTGACATGCCTGAAGGTTTTATCTCATTGAGAACAGTTCAGCAATACTTTCCTGCTCTGTTTTCAGGGTTAATTTACTCCTTTATCATATCACATATCACATTTTCTGCTTCTGAAAATAGCCACATGGAAACAGATACGGTTCACAGCGACAATATCAAATGTCTTACCTTATCTAGTTTCGCCTCAATCTCCACAACCTCCGTCTCCACCTCATCAATATTTGCCCTGAAAAACAAGAGCGAGAGAATGCATGTGTGTTACTTTATGACTGAAATAAATTCCATTAAAGGTCATTCATCTCGTTGGATGAACAGTCGTTCTCCAGTCTGCTTGTGATTTCCCACGTTCTCAGAAAGCATGACGGTGCTCCGTAATCTGTGAGTGACAGATGGAGCTACGTGGAGCCAAACCCAGACATGTTGGAGCAGCATCAGGCCAGAGTTTGGGTGCGCTTAAGCGAGCGAGCGAGACGCCGCCCTGGGAGCAGTTCAGCTCCGTCCAAACAAAGTGACACGACAAGGTCTCTAAACAGTGAAGGGAACATGGCTGTCTGGCTCATGTCAAAAAACCCCGATCCACCTACCCAATGTCAACACCCCCACCACCAATACCACACCCAATTGCATCTGGATCCCAGGCCACTGGGAGAGCTGTGATTTACACCCAGCTGAATCATGTAGTCCCTAAAAACACCACTCCCCAACTTCTCCACAAGTGATGTCAATAAGGAGTTCGGGGATTATGAGCAGATTTAGAGTCACCATCTTGATGAGTTCATTTCTATCTGTTACCTGCTTCCTGCTGCACTGTGGGACCTCATGGTTTTAGTGGAGTATAAATATGATCTATAGCCCGTCTGTCTTCTGATTGTTTTGTTTTGTTTCTCGAAAACACACATAAAGAGGACATAACATGCAACACAATATTTATATTCTGGGGCTGTACTGGTATATCTTTGCATGAGTTACAATTAAAAACAATCCATATTTATCTTATACTGGCTTTTTATGCAGCCACTCAGTTCAGCCTCTGTCTGAAACAGGCTGTTTTAGCTCCTGTCTCTTTTAGGACCCACCTCTGAGAAGCCTACTCTGCTCTGATTGGTTAGATCTGGAGGCTACAAAAAAAAAATGTTCCACTTCTTTTTCTCATTCTTTACTGGAAATATAAACTTCTTAAATCACAGAACAGATGGTAGTTTGTGGCCATGCACGACCAATCTGATGTCGTAGTAAGAGGGAAGTAGAGGTAACACTGCAAATGAACCGTTTAGATCAGGTTGAATCCTTGGGTTTTGACTTGAAGGCTGTATTTTTACATACGTCCACCTGAGTTTTGGACCTCTGACCATTTTTAACATGGACATCCAACATTATAACAGCATAAAAATGACAGAAAATCACAAAAAAAAGCACGATACGTCCCCTTTAAAGCTAGTTTTTTTTTATTTGATATCAAAGGGATGGGAGTCACAGCGCTACATAAAAAGCACGTCTGTGATGAGAGCATCTGTGGCATATATCGGCCATGGCTGGCAGGATATAAAACTTGTATCTCTGCCTCATCTCTTTCTCTCTGGCCTTGGGTGGATTAGCCTGCTTGGCCGAAGCTGCATAGAGCTCAGAGGACGAAGGATGGCACGTGCTGTTCTCATACTCCTCTCCACCCCCACAGCCTTTCCTCTCACCATCTCCTTTTATATGGAACAGAGGGAGTGAAGCAGGGGATAATACTCCAGAGAGGAAATATCTGTCAAAAGCTCCGACTCATGCAGAATGGAAACATACATTACCTAAATAATCAATATATATTATTCCACATGTGGACGTGTGTTATTGTAACCTCAAGTGATCTCCTGCTGAACAGAACTTCAGCCAACCACACCCAGGATTAATCTTGCAGTGAGCAAAGCTGTTTTCATTGCTGATGTCATTTTTCGAAACTGCACTTTTTTTTTTACGCGATAATGCAGAGCTTAGTGAGCTCTCGCTTTTCAGGAGGCTCGTTCCCCTTCACGCTTTTCAGCTACAGCAGCGGCCAGACTAATCTCAAAAAGTCATATTTTGTTTTAAAACGTCTACGTATGACCACCAACATGGTTCACGAATGACCAGTTTAAATTAGAAACAAGTAGAGAGTCTCAGAAGCTGTGATACATATTTTCCGAAGATACCTTCTTTGGAAATAAAATCATGCTTTTGGGTTTTGTGTGTTTTAACCCATTGCTGTTGCCTGTCTTTGCCGGGACACTGTTGAAAAAGAGATTTTTCGTCTCAATGAGGTTAAATAAAGGTTAATTAATACCATCAGTATTTAGACCTGATCTTCTACATCTACCTGCTTCAAATTTATTCCACTGTGGTGTGAATATCAGCTTACAGAAACTTCAGACATGCTTTAAAGGGGTTAATTCATCACAGTAAACATTTAATTAACTTCACTCTTTGTCAAAGATATACTGTGTTTGTGTAGAGTTTTGTGGAAGATCAAATTCACATCATCCTTTAAACGTTGTTTTATTTACATAGTTGGTCTTCTGAGTTAGTTGTTTTTTTTTTGTAGCCAATATAGCTCATGAACACAATGTTGTTTGACAGCTGACTCTCAGAACTCAACCCTTTAATGCAGTGGTTCCTAACCTGGGAGTGGAAGATGAGATGATTAACAAGACAGGAAAGAGGAAGACAAAACATTCCTGCTACACAAAATGTTACTTTTCCTGGCTTTTCTCAAATCTTTGCTTTTTCTTGTGTTTTTTAATTAAACAATCTGACCCGACCAACAGTCAACAAACCAAAGATATTCAGTTTACTATCAGTGACGACTAAAGAAACCAGAAAATATTAATTCATACTATATTCATTTGAGAGGCTGGAACCTCTGGATACTTTTGACTTCTTTTTCCTTAAAAATTGCTAAAAACATCTGTTGATTGACTAATCATTCATACACAACCTGTTAGAAGGGATGGCTAGTAGGCATTAGGTGTCTATAAAGGGTCACAGGCCAAAAAGGTTGGGTACCAGTGCTTTAGTGCTTTATAATCCTGCGTTAAACCAACCTAAAACATCTTCATTCATGCCAGTTTATAGTCACATGATTGTGAAAATTAGGTTTCAGAGGCATTTTCACCTCTCCAAAAGGTGTAGGACAAGCACTGAAACATTTAATTGTGTGGCAATAAAAAGGCCAAATTTCAAAGGAACTGACTGACAACACTAAATATAAACTCTTAGTTGTTCCAGTCTAAAAATACTAAAGTCAGCAGTCAGTGAGAGCCAGAGATGGCGCTGGGTTTCAGTCATGCTTCTCCTGCAGAGCGCTGCTCTGAACGCAACTGAACCAGTGTGGCTCCACATGGTGACAGCCCAGCTAGCTGTTCCAGATGTGCGGGCGCTGGCTTGTGAGACAGCTGCTCCCTCTGAACCCCCCCCCCCCCAACCCACCACCCCCCTCCTCCCCCGACGCTCCAGGCTGTAACCCCCACTGCCCTGTCTCACTGCACATGCCTCCCATAATGGATGCACACAGCGCCCCGGGCCCGTAGCCACGGCAACCATCTCCTAAGTGGGCCGCAGTGGTCTCTGATGTGCTTGTGAGTTGACCCTTATTCACACCACGGGGAGCAGAGTAGCTAAGTAGATAATAACATGACTCACAACAAGGCTACTGTGACAGGAGATGACCGTCTTCACACCATTAAAACCTCGTCAGGAGACTATTAAACACCAGTACTGTGACTCTGCACTGATTTACTCAAATAAACACGCAGTTGTTGGTTGTTCTTGACGGCAAAAACACTTTATAATAACTTGTCAAGGCAGATTGCAGTTTCATGCCTATTAGTGTGCAGGATTAGTCTGGGATCATTTATCTGACATGGAACAGTGCAGTTAAGTAGCGGTGTAAAAACATATATCTGAGATTGTGCTGAGCAAGCTGCAACTCCGGTGGTTTCTGGCTGGTGACATGCTGACGGGGCGTCCAGGAGAACGGCCGAGGTGCTGTTTACTGGCCCAAAGTCCTACAACACCTCTGTTTCTCTTTAAGCCAAGCGCTACCTCACATCTTTATTTGTTTCACATGCTACTAGGGCTGAAGCCGTTTGAAATTCTATAAGAATCACCTCAAAGAAAATGTTTCCATTATTCCAGTAAGTGTGGCTTGGCTGCTGTGTGTGAACCGGATGGCTGGGAGAAATGCAGCTGGGCACTGATGCCCCAGAGGGTTGTGTTTTGGAGGGTGAACCGAGGCAAAGCAGTCTGGTGGCCTGGATGGAGAATGAGCAGGTGGGATGCTGAGGACGGAGCCAGCACTAGTGACCCCTAAAATACAACCGCGACTCCCCAACCAAACCCAAAGTGTCCACCAGCTGGGGTACGCCGATTGAACCTACTGACAGCGGCCCGCTGGGGAGAGCGAATTACCCAGCGAGTAATGCGGCGGTGTCAGCACGCTCTGGTCTCTGTGCCAGCATTCAAATGAGAACAGCTGTAGAGCAGACTGGAGGCTAACTTCAAGTGATCCTCAGCAATCAGGAGACTGTTTGATATCAATCTGCTGTTTGCTCTTTCCTACACTCTTCAGTATCTTTAATCTCATATTAATTCAAAACCTACCACAGAAGGTTTCATCAATGTGGAGAATTTAGGAGGCCAAAGAGGGAATGGGAGGAGGGGGTGGAGGAGAGTGGGTGGGTGGGGGGGCCAGAGGGTTGGAGACGGGGCGGCCCTGTCTGTCTGAGGGCCCCATTGTGACAAAGCAACTTCCTGTCTGGAGAAATGGCAGCATTTTGTTATAATATTGATTGCTTTAGTGTCCTAATTGAGGCTGGACTGCAGGGCTGAATGGCTGATTGGAGGAGGAGGGGGTGAGATCCCCGAGCATATTCCCTTCAGCTACATTGAACAACAGCTGAGCTCCTAATAACCCTGCCCAGCTCTCCTCCTCCTCCTCCTCCTCCTCTTCCTCTTCCTCCTCTAGACCACAACATGAACTAATCAGTCCCTCCAGGAAATTGCGATTTTGTGATCACAATGATTAATGCAAATTCAAGAAATCTTGCAGAAGAACTTGCAGATTTGCTAAATTACTGCAACTTTTCCGCATCGAATGGCCAAATGAACTGACCGCCTGTGATTTGGAACAATTGTCGCATTTTGTGTGGCGGTAGCTTACGTCATCGCAGAGCACAGCACGCATTCAACAAGGTTTCAGGCGCCATTCAGATGGAAGATGGACACATCTCGCCATAGACTATGAAAACAATTACCAAATGTTCCTAAATGAGTTTTGCATTCAGTCAGTAAGAAGAATACAAGTTGATGCATTGTTCAGACAGCAGAGATGACATTTACCTCAAACACAAAAATGGGCACTTTGGAAATTAAATCAAATTTTTATTGTAATGTTGAGGTGAAAGTTTATTTAATAAAGGCTTATAAATGGAACTCATGTACGGTATTTTCTTGTTTATATAACTAAGCTCATGGTTCTCATGTTCAGAAAATAAGCACTGAAATATAGTTGTTTCTGTGATATGCAGTATGACTTTTAGCGAAGGAAGTGATTACATTTGACTCTTCATTGGCAGTTGTTTTCAAAAAAAATTGCAATATTTTTCTTCCAACTTCACAAAAACCGCTGCGAAATCAAGCATTTCTGGCTGCAATAATCACAAAAAAACTCTGCAAAATCTTGGAGGGACTGAATAATGGAGAGTCAGGATTGCACTATAAATGCCAAGCACTTACAACACTCCTGCCCAGTACTTCTAAATAGCGTTCAACCTCCAAGACGTAATTACAACTGGGAAACTGGGATTTTTCTGAAAGCTCTGATATATCCAAAGTGCCTGAAAACCAAGCTAACATAGATTCCTTACATCAGCCAAAGTCCATCATTCAATGTAATTAAACTCAAATTTAATGGATATAATGTAATTTTGCCAATGCACAGTATTTTGAACCCTCATATAACCAACTCAGTTATCATAAAACCTTCCTGAGAGTTGTCAGATGACGTGAAGACTCGCAAATCCTTAACATGGAATTCCTTACGATCCTTCCAATCCATCTGAAGATGACGGTCTTATGGTCAATTACTACTACCCATCAAGAATGTAAACAGCCCATGTTGCAGCGCCTAAACATGACCTTATGCCCTCCACTCATCCAGTTGGCGTCACATTTACATCATCATACTAATAATTTCAGAATTACGATGCCCCCTAATCTGTGGTAACCCAATCCTAATACATTTTAAGGTGCAGATAGAGTTCAAATGTTTCCAGTAATACCCTCTCTGACATGTGTTCAAAGAGCTGACTATTGTTTCATAAGCCCTGGATTGTATTTCCACTTGAAAGCTTAGATATGTTCCTCATACTTTCTGTTCTGAAAGAGGAGAGCTCAGCCGCACTATAAACACTGCTCACATTTCTGCACCAGACTATATTTAAGTACGCGCCGGTGTCTTTGCATTAACCTCAAACCCTCCTCAAGACACTTCTGTACTAATGGATCTACAGAAGTGACACGTCTTCTGCAGCAATAATTACTCATTTATGCTTCGATAACAACATGCTAAAAGCCCTGAGCATTACTGTAAGCCATCTTTGAAAGCATAGATTTAGTTGCTTTTAGTATATGTGTGGTATCCATCACAGGGTTAACATGTATGTCTCACGACAGGTGCTCACATCAGTTATGTCAGTATATATACTAAGGGTTGGTTGGTTCTTCTACAAGTGGAAGTTAGTCCTCACCATCCCCCCTCTGATTGCCTACTGTGCCACATACTTGTGTGTAGCCAAACAGCTGAGTGGCACCCATTCACCAGACCCCCGTTTCTACAGCAACATTCATCTACCCTCGTAGACAGACGACCCTCCCAGCCCACCCACTCATTCAGTGGACTCTATACAGAGACCACCAACACTCCCATCAAACTATTTCCTCACAGAGGGCCTCGTGTGTCTGATCTCTGTCACGTCTATAAAGACTGTCTGGTGTCGAGTTCAGGAGAGGACGGGACCTACAATCCTGCGAGGTCACATGCTTTCACATTAGTGCTGAAACAATTAGATCCATAGATCAGTCTACAGGGAAGGAATCTGTAACAATGTTGCCAAGCGATTAATCGTTTTAAGTCATTATTATGCATAAAAGACAAATATTGGTTCTATCTTCTCAATTATAAAGTGAATTGGACAAAATAAGGTATTTGAAGATGTTACTTTGGGATCTTGGAATTTGTGAGTGAACTTTTCTGGGGATTTTCTCGATCAAACTTAAAAATTAACTGAATAATGAAAAAAATAATTGACACACAAAAGAATTTCATCAATTTCAGCCCGACTGTTTTTGTCATCAGTTATAAAAATGTGCAGAGTTACAAACTAAAAATTATTTTCTCAATTAACTGTAAAAGAAATTAGTGTCAGGAAATAGTGAAAAATGCTTGTCATCATTTCCTTAAGCCCAAGGTGTCTTCTTGAAATTGCTTGTTTTGGATGATCAATATTCTAAAACCCAAACATATTCAGTTTACATAACATAATAAAAAGAAAAGTAATAATAAAATCCTCACAACTGAGAAGCTGAACCAATGAATGTTTGGGATTTTTTGCTAGAAAAAAATCACAATTAATCAACTATGAGAACAGTTGCAGATTAATTTTCTGTCAGTTGACTAACCAATAAATTGATTAATTACTTCAGATCTGTTTTACATAATTGCAGATTTAAGACCTTTGGAATATCAACTGTTGATCGGACATAAAGAATGAGGGATCTGGAAACTTGTTGTGGACATTTTTCACAGTTTTTTAACATTTTCTAGATGAAACGATTAATTGACTTATTGTTTAACCAAGAAAATGACTGTTAGATTAATACAAAGTTAAGATAATCATTAGTTGCAGCCCTATTTTACATGCAAAAAAGACCAGACCTGCTGCTACTGGTCATTAGTAATAATGTTGTATATGTTTTATATGAAGCAGACACAAATTAAATAAAATTGTTGTCAGTTTGGGAGAGAAAAAACATGAAAAAACATTCTCTGAATACTAGAGCACGTGCCCGACGTTGTGCCATCTAACACTGCCAGGATGAATGCCAAGCCCCACACTTCCCTTGGGGCCTCTCAGTGAAGCAGTGACTAAATTGACAGTGACTGACCTAACTGCCACCTGACCGAATCTGTCCAGGCGGAAAATCCCCCCAAAAAACTGGGTCTATTTTAGCAGAAGGGCATGTTTGTACCCTCTCTCATGACAATGAGAGGCTTCATAAATCACAGACAAGGACAAAGGCTCACACACGCCAAGAGCAGGACTGTATGCCTGCATGAGAAGTTATTAAGAACAACCAGCACAACCACATTTATATGTGACTCAGACACACTAAGTCTACAGTTAAGCAAACAGGCTAAAATAGAATAATCCAACAGTGTAAAATTAATCTATTAGGTTAATTCTGCACAGTTTTGTTGTTGCATGCGATGAGAAACCTCTGAAATGCAAATTAGATTGGACAGGGTGTCTCAAAATAGATACAGTATGTGTGCATGCTTCATATTTTCTGCAACAATTTTCCAGTATTTTAGTCACTCACGCATTTCACTAATTCAGTCTCCGCTGCAAGTTCAGCTTAGAACAATAAACTTCCCATGTGCAATGAGATTAGTCTATTTTTTCTTTCTTCATGGTTGTTGCTGTAATGTATCAGCAGATTGTGGAAGCAAAATAAAGTGGCAAACAGAGTTGATGTTTAAAGGAACAGTTGGACAATTTGGGGAGTACTTATTTGCTTTCTTGATGAGCGTTAGGGCGTTTTCAAACCTGCGTTGTTTGTTGAATTGAACTCTGGTTCATTTTCCCACTCGGTACGATTTCTTTGGGCTGATCTGAGCATAGCAATCGTACTCGGGTGTGGACCAAAACAATTTACCAAGATCCTTTGAGGAAGTGGTCTCGGCCAGGTCCCAAACGAACTCTGGAACAGTTTGTTCGTGGTGGGAACGTGATCCGACCTCGATCCGACCCAACTGCTAGGCATATTAACTCTACAAGTTTGAAATAAATGGCTCCCATAGCCAGGAGTGCTTTGATATACTGGGATACAGATGAGAGAAGTAAACAGTGAGAGTAAACCCAGATCCGACCTGGAGTAGCGCAAGTTGCATGTTTGATATTTAGGCAGACTGAACCTTCTTCTTCTGTTTACATACCTGCTCCCACACCAGACACAACTAACCAATGAGTGGAGCGAATGTTCTCAAGTGGCTTTTAGTGATGCATCTTGGATATTTTTCTGTGTGAAAAGAAACTGAACCAATGGGAAAATGCCCCAAGTCTAACAAGTCATCCACTGATTCAGACCAGAGCAAACTAACTATAGGTTTGAAAGCGCCCTTTGATGAGAGGAGCGATACCACACTGATGTCTGTATGATAAAAATTGCACTACAGCCAGCAGTCTGTTAGCTTAGCTTAGCATAAACACTGGAAAAAGGGGGAAAACTCACAGATTAATACTTTATATCTCATTTGTTTAATCCTGAAAAAATGGGCCATAAATGGGTAAATTTGTGGTTTTTATATGGGGTTATGTGCTGGAGTGATTTCTTGTCTTCCAATGACTTGCAATAATTTCCTGTAGTCGTGTCACTGTGAGGTTTGGATGAAATGAATGCAGGCTGGTCATCTATCTTCCTTTCCTCAACCTCTCTGAGTGAGAAGGCAGGCGAGACATCCCAGTTGCAATGCCAGGTGAGCCACGTGTATCCACCATGTGTAACCCAGCGTTCCCTAATCTGTGCAGTATTTGGGGCACGTTTTTTCAAATTCACAGACTGAAGTCAGCAAGGTGTCAGTCTACCAAAACTGAAAGCATGAGACTGAAACTGTGAAAACATACACCATGTGCTGCTGTGGCTTCTCTGTGAGGAATTCCCCAAGGCCTGAACTAGTATAAGGTGTCAGAAACTTACAGTATCTGCATGTGGAGCCCAGATGAGCTTCATCGGAACATTTCTCATCCAGTAAATAGAAAGAGAGGGAAAGACCAGTAAACGAAGGTGAGAGAGGTAAAGACGTCTGACTGCAGAGAGTCTGGCTGATAATACTTACTCCTCTCTCCTGACTGCACAGCGACCTCTCCAAAATCAACACTCCTGATATTTTTTTAACTGAAGGAGATATCTAGTCTGGCGGCGGGTAGAGCTCTCCACCTCAGAAGACCAGTCTGCCTGCTGTGGGTGAACTTTTGCCTGTCTGCTTCCTACACCTCCTCCTCCTCCTCCTCCTCCTCCTCCTCCTCCTCCGTCCCTGCCACACCCCTGCCAGCTCTTCCTCCTACATGCTCATGGGTTAGCTGTGTGGTGCTTGTCTGTAGGCTGCAGACCACAGCACATAAATCCTGAGGGAATGAACAGCTCGAGGGCTCGATGTGTCTCAGTCTCCTCCTCAATAAGCAAACCAAAAACACACACAAAAAAACCCCAAATCAAAAACACATTTAGTGTAAAAAATACAACAACAAAAAAAACAAGTTACCCACTGAAGTTACCCACAGAAGCAAGCCTTAAAATAAATATTTCATGTGTTTAAAATAAAGGCTTAACTGATGAGGACTGATTGATTAATGCCAGTGTTAAATATCTTTATATATGAACACTACTATGCCAAAAATTACAAATGTCCAATGGCTCCCCCATAATTCTTTACTTTGAAATGACACTTAGACTCTTTAGCTGCCCAGGAAAACCAAAAGTAATTAAAAAGTCAAAAAAGTGAATGATAAATAAATGTTATGGCTGGTTTTGCTGATTGATTCTATGTAGCTGTGGTCAGGAATGACCATAAATCATTTCAGAAGAAGGCCACATGATTTGCCAATGTCCTGCATTTATTAACAGGGCCAATATTTGTCTGAAATCTTGGCAGATGTAGTATCTAAGTAATTTTAAAAATTATTTATTCAAAGGGGAATTTGAGTAGTTTACATGAACTCATTTGACTTGTCAGATTTTGATCATAGTGAATCAGTTATACTAGCCATCTTTGGGGTTTTTTAAGAGTTTGCTTTTAAATTACAGAGCCACTCTTTCCAAGAAACTAACACAACTTTAAAGATCTACTCCAGCAATTTTGACTTCACTTTGGCTATCCCACAATAGAAACTTTTATAAAGGGTTCAAGGATGCAGCAGAGGCAAAACTATGCTGACTTTTAGTCGCTATAGTATGACCCAAAAATGCTGGATCCTACATTTCCCATAATGCAACTCAACTCAATTTTCATTGGATGCACATTGCCTGGCAAACGCCCACATCTACATATCCCCAGTTTGTAAACTTTCTGTTGCTAGAAAAAGAAAATCTGAAAAGAGTTACCTTGCGAGGCGCCTGGATTCGCGAGATCACAAGACCACACGAGAATCCATCTTGTCAGGCTTCAAGTTATGTGCTTGTGTCTGAACCACCGGTGGATCAGACCAATCAGCGTACTATGAGGATTCTCGTGTGATCTCACAAATCCAGCTGCCTTACAAGTTGAGACAGTGATAGACAGATGGATCATCCAATCACCTGCCAAGTATTTTTTGAAAGCGCCTGCCGTTTTCCAAACAGTTTCCAATGAAGATGGTTTGTTACACAGAACCATCTGAGAACGTCACGAAGAAATAACCCTGATGACATCACTATGACATGATCAGGGTTACTTTCTCAAACTTAGAAAAAGCTCTCTGCAAAGACATTATACAAGTGTTTTCATAGGCAGAGTAGTACAAATCGGGTTGAGTAAGCTGGTCTTCATATGTTAAATCTGTGGAATGTCCCTTTAAGGAAAGACAAATTTTCCTGTTTATCAACTAGAGAAAGAATAGCTTTCAATTATAATCAAATATTCTCTCTGCTTTTACAAATCCACCTCCTGTATCAGGCTGTTGGACCTTGAACAACATGTGTGCATATTTTCAGACCCTCCCTTGGCGAGAGACAATAGTTCTGGCGCTGTCCAACGACCAACGGTTCACAGGCAGTAAAGCAGCCAGGCAGGCAGTCCCTGAGCAGGGGATAACATTCCCGTTTAATCTGAGCAGATGAAGTCCATCTTCTAAATGTGCACATGAAGAGAAGGGGAACAGAAAGACATTCTTCAGCAGAAACACTCAAATCAAACAAGACGTCTGCAGCCAAGCTGATTCCTGCAAAAACTCCTGCCAGGGTTGTTCTTTGAGACGTCCACAGGAAAAAGTCCAAGGATGAAAATCACGTTTTATTTGAACACGACTTGTAATACAGATTGTTTCAGAATGTAAAGTGAAAACTATAAAGTTAAAGGAATAGTTCAACACGTTGTGAGATTCACTTATTTGCTTTCCTGTGCTACGAAGCTCTAGCCGGCAGCCTGTTGGCTTATTAGCTTAGCATAAAAACTGGAACCAGGGGGAAACTGCTAGCCTGGCCTGTCCAATTCTGCCCACCAGCACCTCTAAATCTTACTCAATTTGTTGTTTTTACACTTCTGTTTTTGAACCAATACAACGTGTTAATTAGTGAGTTTTAGAGATGCTAGCAGGCATATTCAGTTACCTTCGGACAGAGCCAGGCCAGCTGTTATTCCCACGTCTTGTCTTTATGCTAAACTAAGCTAACCAGCTGTAGCTTCATATTTATCGGACAGATATGACAGTGGTAATTTCTAAAAATGTTGAACTACTGTATATCTTTAATTAAATGACACAAAATAGAACAAGACTAAGAGTCAGTCACGCTAGCGGCTCTGTAAGGCTACTTACAGGCATAGTGATGCTTAATGTGAGCTTAATGTTACGTCAGCATGCTAACATGCTCACAATGACAATACTAAAACACTGATGTTTAACAATGTTATGCCTGTTAACCATGTTAATCTAGCTTGTTAACATGCTAACATTTGCTAATTAGCCCTGAACACAAAGTACAGCTGAAATTGATGGGAATGTCATTAGTTTTTCATAAACCAAAGTATTGGACAAATTCAAACTTTGACCTGACGATGGCACTATATGATAAAGTCAGGAGATCAAAGTTATTTCAGTTTTTAAAGTTATTGTAATTCGTCCTGACGGGAACATGATAGTCTGGACCAAATTTCAAAGCATCCATTCTGTAGATGTAGAGACATTTCACTCGAAACCATAAACATGAACCTCATGGTGCCGCTAGAGAAAAACTCAGGGGAATCACCAAAGTCACCAGGATTCATCATCTGGGCTCCATGAATGTCTGTACAAAATTTCAGGGCAATCCATCCAATAGTTGTTGAGATATTGTTAATGACACCGCCTGACAAACATCTCCATCTCTAGAGCCATGCTGCTAGCTTGGCCAAAAAAAAATCCAGATTCAAATGATACAATAGCTTGTAGTAGTGAATGTAGTAGCTGCTGTATCACACCTCAGTCATTCATCACACATACTGGCTGCCAAACTCTAACTCCTGACCCTGCAGCAACCATGTGAGAGTGACCTGACCCCTGGGGAGCTAGCAGCTGCCCTCGGCCTCCCCCGTCTGATCACACTCCAGGCACAGACAAAAACTGGGTTAGCCCGCCAAAAGAAAAAAAAGAGAGCGTGTCTCCCCCGGTTTGCTTCACAGCCACAGAATAACGTGTCAGACAGAGAGAGACAGGCTGCCGCTGACCAACAGCAACAGCTGAGGAGGCATTTCCCGCTCTTTTTGAAATCAAGACTGCTCAAATTCAAAGCAGTCAGCCCTAACAGATCCACCAAGAAAACATGCAGATGGTTCAATCTACTGTCTGACAAAGAAACATCTTCACGAGTTAATCAGAGTGAAGAGAACAAAAAAAAAAAGCTCTTTAAGGAAGAAAATATGCAAATTTGACAAGCATTACTGCTTTCTTCTTGTTGAAGTCATCCACTGAGATTTTTTT
Organism: Thunnus thynnus; assembly: GCF_963924715.1. Taxonomy (NCBI): domain Eukaryota; kingdom Metazoa; phylum Chordata; class Actinopteri; order Scombriformes; family Scombridae; genus Thunnus; species Thunnus thynnus. The sequence continues at coordinate 27,664,181 of NC_089522.1, read as the reverse complement.
ATGACTAAAATAATGAAAATGTTTCCATTTTTAACTCGTCTGGCTCTTGGATTTGTGCGGCAGACAAATGGCAAAACATCTGGATTATCTAATTTTAGCTTCTACTCAGACAGATAGATTTAAGGGTACATGACCCAAGTAAAAAGACGTGTCAAAGCACATGCCTGAACTCCACAATTATAACCCCTAATGCCCATTATGTGGCAGAAAGTTTCTATCCTGCTGCATCAGAGTTGGATCTGCGAGGGTTTTCTTTTCCTGTGTCAGCCTTTCCATTAATATTTCAAAGCTTTAACTACGGGTCAGCTTTGGAACAGACGTCTTCTGCACAATATCGCCTTTCATTCTGTAGTCAGACAGCTGGATAGATTTCAGTGCTGAAGACAGTCATATAAAAGACTTTAAGAGGCTAAAAGCAACTTCACTTCTTATTCAACCAGAGGAAAAAACTTCACCTTCTTTTTTAAAATAACTGACTGTTGATCTTCCCCTTGAGTCGAACTAAGAAGAAGAAAATTAATCTGCAGTTTTTAAATCAATTAATGGTCATCAGTCAATCTTTCGGTCATTCAGTCAAGCAAAAATACCAAACATTCATTAGTTCTAGTTGCTGAAATGTGAATATTTGCTGCTATTCTTTGCTTTATGTGAAAGTAAATAGGATGTCTTTGAATATGTCACCTCTTTATAATATAAATTATAATGGGCATTTTTCATTTTTTCCCTTTTATAGATAAAATGATCACTAAAATTAATGCCAAATTGATCGATTTTTGCAGCCCTAACTAAACAAAGGTAGACAACATTTCAATGCTGTTGTTTAAGATATTTTGGTAGTTAAAGAAATAAAAAGCATATTATATGATATCATAGTAGTGATTCAAACAATGCTATTCCTGGTCTGATGAGTTCAATCAGTTAATTAGGATCCCAAAACATTTAATCAAGTGGTCATTTGACAGAGAATTACTCAACAATTTTGATAATTGCTTAATCATTTAAGTGATTTATGTATCAAAAATGACAATTTTTCAGCTTCTCAAATATGAGGATTTGCTGCTCTTATATCATTGTAAATTGTATATATTCTGATTTTGGGATATTACAAGGACAAAACTAGACATTTAAACCTTGGGCTCTGCATTTTCCTGACATCTTATAGACCAAAAGACTAATCAATCAATAAGAAAAATAGTATAGTTCTTATAACAAACCTCTGTAAAGAAGTGACATTTTGTTTGGAGCTCATGAAATCATCCCATTCTAATGACATTTTTACAAAATTGTTAAAAATACAATAATTTAAGCACCTCTTATGACGGAAATTGACATTAAGTACAGCTGCAACAATTAGTTGATTAATCAATTGGTCCATTAGTTGATAGACAAAAAAATTAATTGGCAACTATTTTGATAATCAAATAATCACTTTAAAGCAATTTTAAATGGCAAAAAATCAACTGATCCTAGTTTTGATTTTCTTTTATGATACTAAATCAATTATCTTTTACTCTTAAAGTGACCATGGGCTCTGGGATTTTGTGGTGGACATATTTCACAAGTTGCTGACATCTTACAGACCACATACATGATTGACTCATCTGAAAAATAATTGTTAAATTATTCAATAATCCATATAATCACTAGTTGCAGCCCTACATGTAAGTGTTTTCCAACTTTCAATACAGACACCATAACTGACATCTCACTGTGTCAGCTGTAGGAAGGTTCGCAAGCTGTGAATTTAATTTGTGCCTTTAGTCGATTTCCACACATCAGTCATGTTCCTGAAAGCCTGTGGAGCTTTGTGGTTAGAGCTGCATTAGCTACTAATACGTCCCCAGTCTGTACTGAACACCACAACCACAGTGCAGGAGATTATAGAGATCAGTTAGCAACAACTGATGACACTCAGTCCAGACAAAGAGCTAAATCTACTGCGTATAATAGAAAGACAATATTCTCTGAGAGGAGGAGAGGATGATGTAGGTCCAGACAGAGATTTCTATAAATTCCTCAGTGTCCAGTATTTACAGTGACTCTGTAAGCAGCCATGTGTTACTCCCCAGCTGAACTTCCTGCTGTTCTTGGAGGCTGAGCTGGAATGCAATGTTGAAAGGAGAGACAATGAAACGGGAATGCAGCCAGCGAGTCCTGCGTGACCTTGGTGTTGTTGTGGGTCAGTGGTGAAGTCATTCTGGAAATCCCACAAACAACAACTCCCACTTTGATATCACCACAGGAAGAAACAACAACAACTACCCGGCTTTCACTCTCGCTACTTTAATGGATAAAACATCAGTGTGAATGAAAACCAACGGTGCAGATCGGCTGGAGGGGAGAGCAGAGCCGGTGTGATGCAACAGCCTGTAACTAGACTTGACCAAATATCACATTGAAATCATTGTTTTTTAACGTGCCACAGTATCTTTCTACTTCTTGGGCAATAGCAGGGTGATAGATAAATAACTGAAAACAGAAAGAAAGAGAATGAGAATCAGGACTGGAAGCTGCTTGAGGGCAACATAGAAAGGTTTTGCATTTATAGTAGTGAAACAATAACTCGACAATTCAATTAGTCAATAAACAAAGGATTAATTTACTTTAATTTTGACAATACATTAATTATCTAAGTAAATATGCCAAACATTTGCTGGTTAAAGCCACTAAAATGTTGTTGTTTTTCTGTTTCATCTCTGTAAATTTAAAATCTTTGGTGACCTCTATTGAGACAAAATTAGCAATATGAAGACATTGGGTTTTGGTAATAGCGGTGATACTTTTGGGGCGAAATGATTAAAAATAAGATAAACAAATTAATCAATAATGAAAATAACTGTTTTTTGCAGACATTAATAATTACGCTTATTGTTATAACTTTAATTCTCTATCAAACATGGTCAGAAGTCATGCTAGTTTCAGACATAAATCATCTAAAAGTCAAGTAAAGTCAATTCTCATAAATCAAAATCAAATCAAAAATTTGGCTCAAGGGACTTTACAATCTGTACAGCACACGACACCCTCCATCTTTAGACTCCTTTAGCAAAAAGCACAAGTCAAACACCAATACTAATTTGAAATTTAACCAATTTAATTGTGATTTAAATTTAAAAAAGACCCTACCGCCACGCTAACAGCTCTGCGGGGTTGTAATTTGGTTAGCCAAATGCTAACATGCTGATGTTTAACGGGCATAATGTTTACCATTGTCATCTTAGCTTAGCGTGTTAGCATGCCAATATTTGCTAATTCTTAGTAAACACAAAGTACATCTACAGCTGAGGGGAGTATCATGATGATGGAGCTAGATGTGAGGTCAGAGGGATCAACAGAGTTATTACAATTCATCCTAATGAGAAAATGAATGTCTGCATTATATTTCATGGCGATCCACGTGACAGCTGTCAAAACCACAAATGTCAACCTCGTGGAGGAAAAGTCAGTGGATCACCAATGTAGGCGTCATACAATGAGGACCATGAATGTCTGTTTACAATTTAATAGCAATCCCAAGCGTTGATAAGATATTTCAGTCTGGACCAAAGTGGTGGACCAACAGTCCCACATTGCCATCCCTAGTAGAGTCACACTACAATTTAGCTAACCTCAGCTTCTTCTGTAGATGCTCTTTTGGGCAAATCTCATTTCTTGTTTTCAGTTTAAACTTAGACTTACCACATCTTGATTGATAATTGTCAAATTTGGCAAAGAGCACGGAGATGGTCTTTAATACTGGCTGCAATTAGGCTTTTTGACAAACCATCTGGGTTTAGTGGCCATGCATAATGCAGTGCCAGCTCCATCCATCCCCCAGCAGCTATGGGGGGGGCTGGGTCGCACAATTAGGCCACTACAGCCCATGGGGAAATGTCACTTAAGACAGGGGGCCAACAAAGACGATCATGTAGGGGAAACGTGACATAGATTAACCCTTTCAGCACAGCTCTTTTACACCAAGAACTGCCCTCTGAATGAGTTTGGTCTGCGAGTGCTTCCTGTACATCATCATGACGGAAACAAACTTGAATGGACAGTCTCAAATCGTGTGTTTGTTATTACATACTGTAGGATGCAAGAGGATGTGTGCAACGTCACAACAGTATTGTAAGAGTGGGTGGGGAGTAAACAGGAGAAAGGCTGACAGGCCAAAGAAAGATCAGGATATGAGAGGTCTCGCCTGGCGGCGCAGGTTTATATTAACTCAGGGTGGTCTGAGATGACTCCAACACACAAAAATGTCAATGAAGATATTCGGGACGAGGGAGACGAAAGAAAGAACACACACACAGAATCTAGAAGAGGCCTGGGCTGTGAGAACTGGCCTGGACAATGTTCCATTGAAGGGAGGAAGACAATAAAGCCTACAGACATGGTGCTTCTCGCAGCCTTTTTCTGGGCAGCACACCAGACTGCCTGGGTAAAAAGTGGCGCAGAATAGAGCACTACTCACAGTGAGCCAATCCTACTGTGTAACACCCTGACATTTTGGTGAAATAGCTGAATTCCCTCAGTGAAAATCCCTCACGTACACAGGCGTGATGTGTCCGGCGGTGGTGGGGCTGAGCTGGGAGTCTTCCCGGCATTTTTGTGGGCTAAACATGCAGCTTGGCTTGCACTAGAAAGACATACCAGACGTGTGAAGCATTCAGCTCTTTCCTGTCTGAAAGCTTGAGAGATGGAACTCGCAGAAACAACAGTGCAAACGACAGGCAGCCTCCATGTGAATTATGCTGACATCCCTTTAACTGTGAACAGGCTTCGAAACATTAAAACATCAACTGTTTTAAATTTGATCCAAAAATCCAACAATACAAACTGAAATGCCTTGGAGACACAATCCAAACAGCGGATTCATGGTTTACATAAGCATGTGCAGCTGGTGCTTGTTCATGTTACCCAATCATACATCATGTGAATGTCACAGCGGTCCAAAAGACAGTCAGAGACAGCAGGAGAGGTACTGGATCCTGTCACTTCCTTCTGGGTTTCCCCCAGGTGTTTCCTCTGGTCTGAAGTCAGCAACAGGCCCCTGACGTCAGTCTCTGGCTCTCTTCCATAACCTCTGACCCCTTTCCATCAGTGCATGGACCTGAATGTTGATGTGACTCTTGTGTCAACCAACAGAGACCTAACCGGACCCTGACACTGTCAGTAAGGAAAGCATAACAAGGAGACAAAGCGAGGCAAAGCACTGAGAAAACAACTCTCCCATAGCCTGCAGTTTGTGTTGCTCAACCTGAGATGGGATCTTTACATATTAAAGAGGATAAGTTAAGAAGACAACAATAGCTGTTCTTTGTTAAATCTGCCTTTGTGAACCCACAAATTGTGTGAGAAAAATCCAACAGCAGGATGACGGCAGAAAATATCAACAAATGACACTTAATGTGCAAAAACAAAAAAAAAAAAACAGTGAGAGTACAGTGAAGTGAAGTATGGGCTGAAACACGGCACTGAAAATGACTCCAGAGATTAACAGCTTCAGTTGTTCTGCCCGTCTCGGAGTGTGGAAAGAACAGACTAGAATTATACAGTTTTGTGAGAAAAAATGAACCAGAGTCACGGCTCATTGGTCTCTTCACCAAACCACATCCTCCGGGGAGCGCCACAACAAACTTCAACAACAGTAAGAAAACAATGAAAAATGACTTAAGCGGAATGTAAAGTTCAGTCTGATCTGAATGCAGATGAGGTCCAAAGAAGTTGAAATAATACATATATATATAACCCTTATGTAATGATGAAAAAATAGATAGGAAATGTCACAATGGAATGTAGTGCTCCCAAGCTTAAGTCCCAAAATCCTGGACCGGGACAACATAACTCCAAGGTGCTGCCAGTGGTAGGCATTAACATCGGTCAAGGCCAGTTTGTGGTATAGGCGAGATAGGCAATTGCTGAGGGCACCAGTGTGTAGGAGAGCAAACAGAGTGAAAAAAAAAATGGCTTGGCGCTCCCCTCATACAACTTCTTCTCAGATATTTACACACATTACTGGAATCATCAGAAGTTACATTTTACAGGCACAGTGGAATCTTATCTCAGAGATAAAAAAGATGCTTCTTACTGAATAACTTCATAGCTCATCACTTCATCTTCATGTTCATACACATTTTTTTCAGTATCAAAAGTATTCAAGTGATAGTTGTCTGTACATCCAGACAACAGTACAAATGAAATGCTAACAGCTATACAGCGTGTATGCTCTTGGTACAGATTCACAAAAACATACAATATAGGCTAAAACAACAAGACTTATGGTGTAGTCAAGCAGCAACTACTACGGCTTGAAGCTGAAGCCAATGTAGAAGTACCTTAAAGTGCTACTGACGACGATTAGATGTTGGGGCTCCAATTGACTCCCAGTTGACTTGCTAAATTCAGGCCCTCTAATAGGTGTGCTGGTGGTCATTTTGGAAATTATTGCTCCATTAATAAGATTTGAAGACGTATAGTAGCTTTGATGTGAAATATCCAATGTTAGCCAAAGTGTGCACCAGTTGGTGTTCCCATTAAGCTTGCGTTTGCCTCGGTCCGAGGTAGCAGGACGTGTTTCCAGAGCGTGAAAGGCAACACACCGCACTCCTTATTTGGAAGGTCATTTTGCAGCTTTTGGACTGGACTAACTAACAAAAAATAGGAAGACATTCGCTTGGGCTTTAGAAGATGTACTGGGCATTTTTCACAATTTTCCAACATTTTATGGACCAAATATTTAATCAGTTAATCAAGAAAATGATCTGCATGTTGATTGATAATGAAAATAATCATTAATTGCAGCCCCGAACATGATCATCCTGAATAGAAGACAAAGAAAAACAGTGACCAAATCCATGAATATCAGATTCATTCATTCATTCATTTTTCACTATCAATACTTTTTAAAACATTATTATATAAAATGATTGTATTAGCGTATTGATAGTGATCAGAATGCCCCATAAATATGATTCTTATATCCCTGGGACACTGTATTATAGTCACATATTTACTCTGTGTTGTAAGCCTGTGGACAAAACTGTAAAACATTTAATTGCAGAAAACCACCTTTTCTATAAAACTGTCTTAGGACATGCATGTTATAACTCACACACAACTTGATAAAACATTAAATGACTCAAATAAAAGTCTGTCAATTAAGTGGCATTGGGAGGGTTTAGTCTGTAAATGTCAGAATAAAGTGAAAATGCCCATCACATCACAACTTCCCAGAATCCAAGGTGACGTCTTTAAATGTGTTGTTTTGTCTTGACTAACCATCCCAAACCAAGAAGTATTTAATTTACAATGATATAAAACACAGGAAATCTGCAAATCCTCACATTTGAGAGGCTGGAAGGAGTCGACATTTTGCATTTTTGCTTGATGAATTGACGGAAATGATTAAATTTCTATAGATTCATTTCCTTTCATTCAACACTACTAAGAATATTAATTTTTTTCCACTGACTAAAAACCGGTAAACAACATGTTTCTTCACTTACAGCTTTTCTTTAAATTGGCAGAATAAAGAAAATAATAACCATTCTTCTCATTGTCTGCTGTCATTTAAGTTTTATTAATGCTGGAAGTTGTTCAAGGGTGTTTAGGGGATTTATGTTGTGACTCAGGGTTGGGTGTCAGCATCCTCCTCACACACCACCTCCCTGGGGTTTCGCCCTTTACTCTGAACCGGTTTTTAATATTTGAGCAGACTGACGCATTTCCTGACCCGTCCCTAGACCCGGTTCTGGCCCAGCCACGACAAGAGGTCTGCCCCCGCACACAGAGGAAGCCAGGGAGGACGGAAAAAAGGGAAGAGAGGGAGAGAGTATGAGGCAGGGAGTGAGAGGGATGGAACAAATCAAAAACAGATGCTTGTACACGTGTGATTCAGCATTTCAAAAAACTGAGCGGAGACGGAGCTAAGTGCCTGTGGAGCCTAACGATTTCTCCCTTTATCTCCTCTTCACACTTCATATTTGTGTTGGACATAGTGTCATTTCATATTCCCCAGGTGACGACAAACAGCCGCAGCTCCTATCTCTTACTTTATCACATTTCCTGACCCATGTTGACACACCTGGAAACTACCCAGCCACTTTCCCTTCGAGACAGAGGCTTTCCAAGCAGCCAGGTCATCAGGGGAGAAGCTTCAGAGACATGATGTTAAACAGTGAACTCTGGTAGTCATAACTCTCTTTTTGTCCAGTCAAACACAGATTCAACTATGCGTACTGCTTATTTTATTTATCAAGAGTCTGTACTGGTGCAATAACTACAGGTCATCGTCTGCTGACAAATGACGCACAGCAACGACCGCTGACTGGAGGGAGAGCTTTTAAAAAACAGCAAATCTCCTCCAGCACCGTCTAAAAACAAAGCTGAAAGATGGGCCACGAGATAGGAGCGATGCGGCCGTTATGTGCTGAGGAAATTGGATATTTTCCAATTAGTGCTTAATGTAAAACTCAGTAGGTGAAATACCAAACATACTGCACCCCTAATGAGAAAACCTGATACAGATTAATCAGATTTTTAGAACCTAAAGCTTGAACCTTTATGTAATGTCTTTGGGTCATGAACTCATGAGAGAGGAAGCCTTTTAAACAATCCAGGCTCTCGAGGCTACTAACGTGACGTGAAAGCAACCACAAAAAAAAAGACTGATCAGAGGAGAGAGGAAGAGAAAGACTGCACTGCTGTCCTGTCCTATTACACCGGCCTTTCCTGCAGCACATCTGACAGCTCTACTTTACAGTATGGATAATCCAGGAGGAACATTAGTCAGACTATTTATATTAACTCAGAATTATAGTCCGTTTCATAAGACATGGAGTCACGTTGCAACTGAGGCTTAACTCTCTCCATACAGGGTCAGAAAGGGCTGCACAGATGATAGTCATCCAAAAAAAATGAGGGATTCATTCCAGCAACCTGTTGTTTTATGCTCTAGTACACACATTTTCATGTTTCTCAGTGTTTCTGCCTTTGCCATCCTGCGGCAAAAACACATGATTGGGCCTGTCTCTCGGCAAATTGGAGCCCTTCTCTTTTATATCAAGGGGAAAGTGGATTTTCTCCTCCGTAACAGTATGAGACATCTGATATCCACAGCCATACAGAATTGAGATCAGATGTTTGGTCTCCATTACCATAATCCAATCTGCTAGGGAAAACAAATGCTGAGTTGTGAGCGATTTTGTTCACCCACACTGTGAAGTAAGACCAAAGGCTTGGATTATCAGCGTTAAAAATCTGCTCAGTGTGTCCCAGTGTGTGTGTGATACTGCATTCACTGGCCCCAGCTCTTGTTTTCTAACTCCCCTGCCTCGCATTAGTCATTGCTGGTTTCATTCACCATGGGTTGTGATAGGAATACTAATGCCAATTTACTACAACTCATCCATCATTTAGGGCTCAGGATGTTGCCATCGTGCTGATTCAATGTCTGCGACACAGCATGCGCAACCTTCGGCAATACCGGATGTCTGATTTGAAAGAGAGACAAGGGCAACTGAGCAAAGTCGCAGCCATGAGCTTTAGCTATAGGCCCTGTGCATGACTGTAGTCTGCTGACTTCGGTTTCCCGAAGGTGTATATGTGTTTCCGGTTCAAATCTGCTGCCAACCAAAACCTAGCAAATAGCAACCTGCAAAGAAATCAACATGAAGCGTAAATATAATTGAAAAAGTGTCAGATATCAGCAGAGGGGAAGCAGTTCACATCATTGTTGTGTTCCACTGCGCTCCAATTCGAGTCGATACAACTCCGTATCGAGCTTCCACCGCTTTCCGAAAGACCCCGAACTCCGTCTCAAGTCGTTAAACAAAATTAGGTGGGATTGTTTTTCAGTAACAAGTCACACAAAAGGTATGCGGCCGACATTTTAGCAGTGACGAAATTTGCATGACATCACAAGGAAGAAGAATGTTGAAAGTCGGGGCAATTCCCTCTTTATTTAATGGAACTACACAAAACCACAGATACGGTCTGGGGTTTGGCAGTGCCGTAAATGACCCAGCACACCACCAACCCAGTCCGACCCAGAGGAGCCTGCAACAAACAAATGAGGAGGTGGTGCCAGTCATTGCGGACCGTGAGTACTGTGTTCCCAGTAAAAGTGTAGTCATGGACTGTGAACAGTATGACGGTATGCTATGGGAGATTGAAGCCTTGAAGGACCAGCTACAAGCCCTCCGTTTACAAGACCCCTGTGGGTTGCAGTGGTTCGCTGGATCACCACAAAACATTTGATTGTACACCAGGTAAGACAGATAAACTGCAAGCAGTGCAGACAGATAATCCAGCTCATTACGACTGATAGCCATTTCAGAACTGTTTGATGACGCTCTAAACTCTGGTAGATAAAATAGCATTTGTAAATAAGCAAAGACTGAATCAGAAAGTATTCTTACTTCAGTATGCATATAGATTGCTTCTGTCATTAGTATATATGTCTTCTTAATGCTATTTGTGAATACTTATTAAAAGTTATTATAACTTAAACGTTCAAAATCACTTGAATTAAAATGATTTGGCCTGTTTTCATATTGCTTCTGTCTTCAGAAGACTCACTCAGGGAATATTAAAAACACCAGAATATATAATGCAGTGTTTCCCTTGTAATTGTACAGGACTGACGGGCCACCAGGCCAACAAGAACCGCCAGGCCAAAAAATATATTTTTCAAAGCCAATAATAACGCCAAATATCCATTCATTCGGAAATTAATAGCTTTTGGGAGCCTCTGTGCAGCGCTGTTCCGAAACGTGAGTTAACCTCTGTGGTATTGCCTAGGAAAGTCTTGGTAGCGTAGCCCCCCACCAGGCCAAAGCAATAAACCTAGGAGAAACTCTGGACTCTCATCGAACCAGTAACATTAAGGATGGTAGGGGCTCTTTCTTTGCTGTGAGAGAGACGGCTTCCAACAGAACCACGGTAAGTGGTCACTGCAAAAGTCACCATAGCAATACAAAAGGGATATACTGTGTAATACTAATCATGCCTTTTTTCCAAACCAGAAACTGGTCCCCATACGACAGCTGGATGCACCCAGTGGGACTTGGCCACTGTTTTAACATCCACCACACAACGGTCAGCAGAATTATTATAACATGGGCCAGCTTCCTCTACTGCCGGCTCAGATCTGTGTGCACATGGACGACACCTGAAGAAATTAGAGTCTATCTTCCTCATGAGTTCAGGGACTGTGCAGACACACAGGTAATCATTGACTGTACAGTGTAGCGCTGCCAAACGCCAAAGTTTTCTCTTCATACAAGTCCCACAGCACCTTTAAGGCCAGGATAGGCATGGCACCATGTGGTGCTCTAACATTTGTGTCAGCGCTCTGCTAAGGCTCTGTAAGTGACAAAAAGATCTTCAGGCAACCAGGCATCATACGATAAGGTTGATAAGGGCTTCCTGGTAGATGACCTTGTCCCTGGCAAGTTCACTGGCCTGCCTTTCTGTCTAAAGGGAACCAAATGTCAGCGCATGATGAGTCCATTGCTCGTTTGAGAGTCCATGTGGAGAGGTTAATTAGGAGGGTCAAGGAAAACAAACTGTTTGATACTGAAATCCCCCTCTTCATCTTATTCACTGTGGCATGCCTCCTCTCCAATTACCAGAATGGACCTCTGGTTAAAAAGTTAAGAGTAGAAGTCTGAGGATGCAGTTTGCCCTAACACACTGTACACTTGAGTACACACTGAGTTGAAACACTGTTAATGAGTTTATGGGTATCACATTTACTGTAAACTAAATATATTTGGTTTTAGACTGTTGGTCAGACAAAACAAGACATTTAAAAGACATCCCTTTGGCATTTAGCAACTTGTAATGGACATTTTCACTTCTGTCCTTTTTTAATTGGCCAAAAATAATCTAATTCTTTTAATTCTAGAAAAATAATCTGATAATTTATATAGAAAATAATATATAGTGATAATAAGTTTACCAACATCAAGCTAGGCTATAGACTAGGCTAGGCTATAGGCTTAATTACTCACCCTCGTAATTGTGGACGAAACTTGATATGTGCAACTTGACACCTTTCTCCCATTTGCTGGAGGGTGCAGGTGAAAGTGCGTCAACAATAATATATTGCAAATGATATACATAAATAATAATATAATAATTCTGTGCACATTGTTGACATTTATCTGTGGTAAATCTTACAGGCATAGCGAAAAATATGCCATTGTTGATAGCATACGGCAACAAACCAGAAACTGGTACAGTATGACCACCGCGGTAGAAACCGGAAGTCAGTGGACTACAGTTATGCACAGAGGTGATTAGATTTCCTCACACTTAATAAACTGCTCACACTCTTGCCGGTTTTGGTAGGAGAGCAGGTCCACGTCTTTCTCACCTCTCAGGATGTCCGACAGAAGCAGATTAGCACAGTGTTCACAATGCCTTTCATGGCTCTTTGTGTGAGCAGTGTGTGAAACGTCTTACTATTCATTGAAATGAAATGAGAGGGACAGCCAGGGCTCATGTGGCGAGTCCCCTCGTTTCAACACAAAAGGTTCAGGGATGACATCATCTCTGCATCCCAAAGCCTCTCACCAGGGATTAATCTCCATTTACACAAATTGTTAATTAACTTCCTGGATATAAATCATGTAATTAGACATGGTATAGTATAGAGCTGCAACGATTAGTCAATTGACATAAAATTAAATGTCAACTATTTTGATAATCGAATAAACATTTTAGTCATTTTTTTTAAGGAACAATGCCATAAAATTTGCTGGTTGCAGCTTCTCAAATGTGAGAATTTGAAGCTTTCCTTTCCCATACATGACAATAAACTGAATATCTTTTGGATTTTGGGATGTTTGACCAGACAAAACAAAACATTTGAAGGCAACAACATGAAATCATAAGAGGCATTTTTCACTATTTTCCTGACATTTTATAGATGAAACGATTAATCGAGAAAATAATCTGCAGATTAATCGATAATGAAAATAATTGTTAATGGCAGCCTTTGTATAATACCTAATGCAGCACATAATTAAACCTGTTCTGTGACCTCATGGCTAAGTGTACATTAACATCTTCTACCATATCATTTTAAAAATTATGGCAAAATGTTTTTTCAAAACAGTAGTCTTGACCATTAGAAATCACAATAATCGGGTTAATTTTCAGTTTTCCTGCATTTAGTCTTAAGTTTAGTTGACACATTGTTGGCTGTTATAGTGATTAACCTTTATCCTTAACACCTGGACCCATGACGCTGACTAAAATGACTTGCTAGAAACCTGAGTCATCTCGGATGTGGAGCAACAAAGCTGAGTCACCAACAACACAGCAAACAGAGGAAGCTCCCGAGGAAATTATCCTGAACTCTGAGTCGATTCAAAAAGCGCTGAGCCAAGAAATCTGTGGGAAGTTTGACGTCATAACCACCAAAGGTGACAAGTGTCCATTGACTCAAACAGCTTTCTCACACAGTGATACTATAAAGAAGGTGGACTTGTCTCTGCAAAGGCACTGAAGACGAGCATGAGAAGATCTGGAGAGGATGCAGAGAAGAAATAATAGGTCTGCAACTGACAATTTTTTTAATAATTTGATTAACTGATGAATCGTTTAGTCTATAAAATGTCAGAAAATAGTGAAAAATTAATCAAATTTGATGTCTTCAAATGACTTGTTTTGTCCAAGCAAAAGTCCAAAACCCAGAGATATTCAGTTCACTATTATATGTCACATAGAAACACATTAAATCATCATATTTAAGAAGCTGACACCAGCAAAGTTTTAGCATTTTAGCTTAAAATATGACTGAAACAATTATTTGATTATCAAAATAGCGGCTGATTAATTTGGGGTTTCATCTGCTAAAAGAACTGCTTAATTTGGATGAAAAACTCCTATTGGACCGAGCACAAGCATAGATCCCTGCAGGGAAAACCTAAAGCTAGTGAAACTCCACCTTCCTTTGTCATTAGGATTCACTTTGACCAGATTCACAACCTTTATTCTTCGCCAAGCAGAAGAAACTTTGCCTCTGATGCATCAAGGCAAAAGGGTAGTCTCCATCCAACGCGCTGCACATACAGAGCCATCTTTGTCTCCTGAGATTTACCCTGAGGACTTGTATATATCTGTTGCCTTTGAAGGAATATATGTCTTCTCAGCAAACACAAAGTCAAACACTATGATAATCTATGTGCAGCGACCTTCCAACAGCTGCCCTACATGCTTTGGAGCCTGGTGAGCTCCGAGTCTCCAACTGGCAAAAGCCCTTCATCTAGTCTCATTTTTGAAAAGATGAAAGCTAATAGTGCTGTGCTTTCTCAGCAGGAGGGCAACAACACTGTGACTAAAAAATCCTATTGTGTTATGTATCATTGGATGTGTTTGGAGTCCTTCACATCAGGATGACACCAACTGGACGTTAAGCTTCCAGGTGTGACACCTTTTGCCGTCCAGGGATTGAGCAGAGGAATGTGGGGCAATCCCTGATTAAGACACGCAGCCATTAAACTGCACACTGCTGACTTTAATCCCTGTCACTTTCATTACCTGGAGTTGTTAGCTCCAGCGCGCAGAGCTCACTTAACAAGATGGTGAAAATGCCCGCAGGCCAGCGCCACTGAGCTTTCATCATGTCGTTAAATCAAGGACATGAATGAAAATTAAAATAGCAGAATAACTTCACACGGGTGGGTGAGAAGGTAGTGGAGCACGAGTTTAATGAATCTAATGTGGAAATCACAAGCAGAGGTCACTAAATTGATGCCACACAGGATAAAGACTTCATGAGTAAAATGCTTTGGTTCAGGCTAGGGCTTAGCGATCTATTAAATCAATACATATTATAGTTTTTGCACAATTTATAAAATGTCTACATTGTGAAAACGGTAATTTTAGTCAAATAGTAACAAAAATCATGGCTGGCTACTGAGACTGCTGTCCCTACCAAGCCCACCGATTTAACATTGTGGCCAAACCGCGTAATTACAATGTTTGGGTCAGTCACGAGATGCACACTGACCCAAACAGCATTTTGGAGCATTCAGGAGCGGCTGTAAAACAGTGAATACATTATTTTAGCGTCACAACCACCACAAAATTACTTATTTTAGTATCAAGATTTGATCCATTCAGTTTGATAACATCTGGAAAGTCTAAAAGAGCCGCTTGATTAAATTATTTCATCCCTATTTTAGGAGGAACGAGGAGCCAACCGGAAGTCTGCAGGCTCTAGTGCACATGCTCTACGGGCCTAAAAACACGGAAGCGTGAAGAAGCCTGCAGAAAAACTGTGGGCCTTTTTTTGGCTTCACGCACCGCTTAGCAACTTTCATAGGAATTAATGGACACCATGTTTGAACACAGTATCCAGTTCTCCTTAATACATCCATGGTCCCTACCAGCTAGCTAGCGTTAGCTACCCAGCTGCTGATATCAGTCTGGTGTCTCCAAACACACACAGCAGGAGAATTAGTAAGCTGACTCTTATGCTCATGTGTGATGAAACTTTTCTTTTAAACTGGATGTCCTAGTTGCAGGATCTTATTCTGACAGTCTACAGCTGTGTGGGATAATCTGTATATTGAATATGTATAATGATTTTGTATTATTCTTGCTCAATTCTCTTGCACACAAAGTCCTAAAAAATAGAGCTGGGTTTTAATGTTCTTGCATTTTGCAGGAAAAGAAAAATGATTAAAACCGTGATTTGTTCCCTAGCTTGAAAAACATTTTTGGGGCCATATCGCCAAATAGCACTAGGACAGACTTTCCTAAAACTATGCAAATGTTACAAGACAGACAGTGTAATTTGTAAAAGTACCAATTATTTAATAAAAATGATCAGTTTCAGCTGCTGCTGCACGAGGAAACGGATGTGATGGAGACCAGCTTGATGATCAGCAAATTGTTTTTTGCGTCCCCCACCCTTACTGGCCAGAGTCACAGTCTTGGGAGGAGCACTCTTGGCTGAGCAGAAGGGCCACTGACACAGATTCAAGATGGAAGGAGGTCAGTCTGAAATAGAGCAGAAGCAACAAGCCCACATAGAAGAAATCCCTTCCAGCTCCAAGCAGCTGGAGATGCAGATCTTCCAGAAACATGAGAAAAACATCCTCCAACCTCCCAAAACACAAAGACAATTTGTTATGAACCAAGATGAACCAGATGCTTTGCCTCACTTTAGATGTTCTTGGTACCATGGTCAGCTGCTTGGCAATGAGTTTCTTTTAGTAAAACTGTTTTAAATATGGAGTCAGCTATTATAATCCCACTATAAATTCCCTCCCTACAAAGAAGGAAACAGATGGGTTGAGTACATCTTGAAATATAAAAAGGCAAAATAAGTCAGGTACTTTCCAGTTTGCTAAACAATGTACATAATGCCAAAAGGAGATCTAATGTTTGGCAAGTGTCAAATATGGAAGCAACAAGCACTAACATGAAGATTTGATCTTAATCAAACAACGGTTGGATGTAGACAAACTGAAGAAGAATGCAAACGTCACAGAGGTGGCGTTACATTTCCAGCATTTCATACTGAATGAGGAAACTTATCTTTAACACACCAAAACAATAGGAACGTGTGTTTTTACAGGGATTAGCGATAATTTTGTATCATCTATTGAGATTCACTGGAGTCGTATTGTGACCATATGATCAGAAAATGTTTTACTAATTATTTTTTTAAAATTATGGTTTCTTTATTAATTTTCAAGGCTGCAATTTACAATTGTTTTCATAATTTTTTCATTGTATTTATAATTATTTTCCAGGGGGAGCTCAGAGTAGAGCCGCTAATCCTTTGCACCAAAAGGAGCCAGCTGAGGTGGTTTGGGTTTGGATGCCTCCTTGACGCCTCCCTCTGAAGGTGTTCCAGGCACGTTCGACTGGTAGGAGACCCCGGGGCAGAGCCAGAACATGCTGGAGAGACTACAAATCTCTTCTGGTCTGGGAACACCTTGGGTGGGATCCCCCAGAAGGAGCTGGATGGATGAATGCCGGGATGAAGGATGTCTGGGTTTTCTTACTCAGTTTGATGCCACGGCAACGCATCCCGGATAAGCAGTGGAAAATGGATGGATGGATTTATTATTTATCTGCTTATTATTTCAGTTGGTCTATAAAATAGTGAAAAATATCCATCTTAGTTTCTCAAAGTCCTAGAAAATGTCTTCAGACGTCCCAAACCCCCCAAACAAAGAGAACGTTTGCCTTTTTTTGTTTGACTAAAACAATTAATAAACTATCAAAATAGTTGCTGATTCATTTTTTTATGGACTAATGGTTTCACTTCTACTAATCTTCATCAAAAACTAAAAAAAAATCACTATTAAAGTCTTCATTTCATACTGATTTCTCATCAAATGCAAAGCAGTGTCAGCTCCATGCGTTGAACATCAATGCGATAATTCTGCATGTGATTTTGCATGCGTTTACCACATTGTGAGATCGACATCAGAAAAAATATTCATATTAATGTCATCATTTTAATTTCAGCCACATGACCCAGCCCTAACGTTTCACTCGGCTTTCTTCCAGTACATTCACTCAGTAGCCACTTTATTGGCTTCCTGTACAATCTAATGTGATCTAATGCAACAGCTCTTTCATGAATTCTACTTTCTTCTACTGAATCCATTCAATTTACACACATAAAGTAGAATTCAAGGCAGAGCTGTTTGTATTGGACTTGGATTAAATTGTAAAAGTGTAACTAATAAAGTGACCAATAAATGTCTTTACTGGCTGTACAACTTGTACAAGTACTTAAATTTCTGATTTTGTACTTAATTTTCCACTAAACAGCCGTAGCTTTTTGTCCCCTACAAACCGGGACATCACACCAGATGCTCCGCATTCCTCAATACCCGGCATCTCCTGGAATCTGACATACCACACCCCCCCCCCCCCCTTCCTCACCCTCCTCACCCTCCTCACCCTGTCATCTGACTCTGTGTCACAAATCCATCCATCCAGTCATTCTCTCACAGACGCTGCAGACACACAAGCAGCGAGCGCCACAGGTCATTGGCCTCGGATTCCCCGCCTTGTCGGGGGGGGTGGAGGGGGGGCTCTGCGCTCTGCTCTATGAGTCAATGACAAGCCCATCACCATGAAGGCGGCCTCGCCTCGGCTCTCCGCCCCCAGCTGTTCACATGGGAGGGGAGGAAGGATCATCTGGGCTCTGTGCCCCGGGGCCATTCAGACACAGAGAAAAGAGTCTGTCTCTCAGCGGAAGCAAGAAGCTCTCTGGACAATAGTCATATTCTAGTGGAGGAGAGCTAAGAGAGCATGAATACTGGACTCACATTCACCAGGTGGACGGAAACACTCCAAATGAATGATAATGTTGTATATAAGCAACGTCCGGCTCTATTTCTGACTATTTGATAGTGTATTAAAGTGCAAAACAAAACCTCGGCTTCACAAATAAAGCCAAGAAGCTCAGAAGTTATTTCTATACTGACAGATCTATTTCTTCATGTGAACTTGATTAAAAGATAGTAGCTGCTACGCGTGTGAGGTTCCATCAGTATCATCCTCCGACAGTGAGTGTGTGAGTGTGACCTCGAATTGACATGTCAGTGGGGAGAAAACAGCTCAAACGTTGTGTGTGTGTTGCCAATGTTGTGCCGGAGCAAACACAAACACACGAGTTCCTGCGGCCGTGTAATCATTACAGACCACTCTCTCAAAACAGATGTGGAGAGAGCATCGGCGGCTGCAATCTCACATCTGTCCGAGTCGGGGTATCCATAGAGACTAAAAAAAACACAGAATACACACACAGGTTTGAGCTCGAGAGATCTCAGGGCCCCAAAGTGGACGGTTCATCCATCATATCGTCGTAGAGCGCTTAAACAGAACGTCAAAGAAGAAGAAGAAGAAGAAAAACCTAACTGTCAGATATTTTTCTTCCCCGTCTGGATGATCAATCGTTAAGCGATCGAAGCTACAGCGAAAGAATCCTGCAACATGTCGGAGATGATGGTGCAGAACTGATTTCCCCGCGTGTTTTTTTTTTGCACGTGTGGGAAGCAATCTGTCATGCAAATCCTAATCGTGAAAAGCCTTGATTTTCCTGTATTCTGCGCCTGCTTCCTTCCAGTCGTCCTCCTCCAGAGGTTGTTACGTAACACTTGCTGCATGCTGCTTTTAGCTTCACAAAGGATCCATTTGAATGCTCTCTGAAAACACTGTTACAGGCTTCAGTGGCTACGAGAACACGCGTTTACTTTATCTCTTTCAGCGTCGTTTAAACAGCGCGGGCAGCTAGATAAAAGACTCTTAACATAAACTGGGGCGTATAGGAACATCTCTCTGTGTGCTGTGGGTGTTTGATCCTCTTCAGCCAGTGAGGAAGTTCTGTACAGTGTTTATGAAGAGGAGGCATTCACAGCTCCAGCCAGATAAGAAATAACTTCATCCACTCAGGCCTCGTGAGGGGAAAAAGAAGACATAGCGAGGCATCTCAGAGCTCTAAATAATGAGGTGGATGACTCTTTAGCATGCAGCTTGTCTCGCTGTAGCTTCACTGCTGCTTAGCATATGAAACAAGGGGAGAAGGTTAGTGCAAATACCCTTCACTCAGCGCTTCCTGAGATGTGCCTTTCTCCAGCCCAGATGGCAGTCATTAAGGTGCTGCTGCCAAGTCTGGAAGTCTTTGATTTGGAACAGAGATCCTATCTTCAGGAGTACACAGACACACACACACAAACACACACACACAAACACACACACATGTGCAGTAGTGGAAAGTAACTCGGTATATTTACTCAAATTCTGCACTTAAGCACAATTTTAAAAAGGGGATTTCTATTCTATGCTGCTTTATACTTCTACTCCATCACATTTCTGAGGCAAATATTACACTTTTTACTGTTATATTTATCTGACAGCTTTAGCTACTAGTACAGCTGCAACCACCGGTCAATTAATTGATTGGTAGATCGACAGAAGAATAATTGGCATCTATTAAGATAATCAATTAATCATTTTTCGTGTATGACAATAAACTGAATGTGTTTTGGTTTTGGACCATTGGTTGAACAAAGCAAGACTTGAGCTCCTTAAACTGTAGGAAATTATGACTTAAATTAAATTATTATGCATTTTTCACTATTATTTAGCAACTAAAAGATTAAATCAATTCACTGTGAAAGTAATCTGCAGATGAACTGATAATGAAAATAATTGTTAGTTCCATCTCTTGCTACTAGTTACTTTTCAGATTAAGATTTTACATTAAAACATATGAAAAGTTTAGAAAATACAATCTATTGTTGAAGACTAAACCTTTGATTTGTTATAAAAACAGCCCTAGTTTGGTCCCTTGTCATGTTTCAGATATCTATGATCTGTTAGCAGTTCCAGCAAAGAAAGATTTCCCCTTTAAACTCGTCAAATCGTTTCATTTAACTAATTGTTCAAGGCCCAAAAGTGTTAAAGTATCCAATATTTTATAAAAACAGCAAATATTGCAAAAACATCCAAAATCTGAACCCCTATTTGTACAGCAGACCTTTGTTTTTTCTTCTTTCCTCTCCTGTTAATCATCTCATGACCCCTCAGATTTATCTAGTGACCCTTTGAAGGAGCCCGACCCCTAGGTTGGGAACCACCGGACATAAACTGTATATAAAGTAGTTGAAACTAGCTCCACTCAACAGTAACATGGTGCTCTAACACTGATGCAGCAGTGTAAACAATCCAATAATGTTATATAAATGAATTACACTTAAAGTACATGTTGAATTCAGGACTTTTTCTTGTAATTCGTATCTTTACTTTGTTGTATTGGTACTTTAAAGGATCTGAGTACTTCTCCCAACGCTGCAGGAGGATAAAAGGTCCTGAGACTGAGGCTCTTGACTTTTGCTCAGGTTTTGATGTGGGTGTAGAAAAATTCCTGCCTTATTTATATAACCTTTGGTGCACAGGCTGTCAGGGGCTTTAGCACAGTCTGTGTGTGGAAACCTTCAGTTTCCTCTGATCCAAATGATGAGCGTCACTGTTTGAACTGCGCTCTTTAGACAGGAGCCCATTTATAAGGGAAGTTAATACAGAGTTGTTATCGCAGTTAAGCATTTCCTCCAATTTCCTTTATTTTTTGGATGAGGATATGATATCTAATCACAGACAACTGTTACAGATCTCCTAAACCAGTGGTGGAAAGTAACAAAGTACATTTACTCAACTACTGTACTTCAGTACAATTTTGAGGTACTTGCACTTTACTTGAGTATTTCCATTTGATGCTACTTTATACTTCTACTCCACTACATTAATCTGACAGCTTTAGTTACTTTTCAGATGAAGATTTGACACAATGGATAATATGACCAGCTTTTAAAATACAACACCTTGTTAAAGATGAAACCAGTGGTTTCCAAGCTTTTTGGCTTTTGATGTCTTACAAAAAGCAGTGTGTAGTCGGGGTCACATTTCAGATGTCTATGAGTTGTTAACAGCTCCACCAAATAGTGATTTTCCCTCTAAACTTCTCACATGGTTTCATTTCAATAAATGTTCAAATGATCCAATATTTCACCAAAAATCAAAGATTAGAGAAAAAGTCCAAAAAACTGAAAACAGATTTTTGTATCACAGCTTTGTTTTTTCTTCTTTCCTCTCCCATTAATCATCTCACGACCCCTCAGATTTATCTGGTGACCCTTTGGAGGGGCCCGACCCCTAGGTTGGGAACCACTGGACTCAACTAGCTAACTGTATATAAAGTAGTTGAAACTAGCTCCACCTCCAGCAGCTACAACAGTAACATGCTGCTCTAACACTGATGCTTCACTATTAATAATCACATCATACATTTTACTGCTGATACTTATGTACTTTTACTTAAGTAGGATTTCTCATGCAGGGCTTTTACTTGTAATGGAGTATTTCTACTTTGCTGTATTGGTACTTTTACTTCAGTAAAGTATCTGAATACTTCTTCCACCACTGTCCTAAAGACCATTTTGGAAGGGGGCGTGAAAGCAATATACAAATCTGACAATGTGAGGACCAACAGATATGACTGTGATCTCAGTCAGTCCATGTGACATCTCATATGGCTGCATTGCTCATCATCATCATCATCATCCTCATCATCATCATCATCATATTGCCTACTTGTCAGTAAGGACTGACTCTCAGACAGTGAAATGACTCAGATATGATTTATATTCCAAACTGTAACTGTAATCCAGACACCATTTATCGGATCGGGGGTATTAATCCCACTGAGATTCACGTGCAACGTGTCGCAGTTTAATTAGTCCAACATGCAGCAGCGCACGTTGAAGACACATGTTTGATCGCATGTTACAATACAGATTGATCATGTGCATTAAAACAAACAAACAAAAAAATAAATGCAAGCAATCGTACAGTCTGTATGAGCAATGCTGAGGCGTTCAACAGTTCAGCGGGCAGATGAGGAGTTTCATGTTCTTACCTAAACCGGGGTGAATCTTTAATACAGTCTTCAAAATCCACCGTCATCTTGGGCTGGAGTGAAGTTTTTGTTGTGTTTAAAATGCGGGTTTCATCTCCTGTGTAGAGTAAAGCAGAAGATGTAAGTATCCGTTACAGTGATCCTCCCTCCGTCTCTCCTGCTCCTGCAGCGCTTCACTCACTGATGATCTGAAGCGGCTCCACTCAGTACAGGACGCTGTGCTGCCTTCACGGGCTCCGGATGAGCTCGTACTTTTAAGCTTTAAGCTTTTATTCAGCTGAGTTTTAGTGGGAAACGATGACTGGTGGAAAGACGGGCTCACAAATTTTCAGTTCTGTCTTAAAACAATAATCAAGTGCCCAAATCAACATTGAAATCGTTTTGGGTTTTTTTTTCATATAATAGTAATCATGGGATGGGGGACAAAATCCACAGTCCTCCTTTTCTGTGCAAAAATGTATTTTTAAGTTTATCTGAAGCTAATATGATGCTTCACCCGTTCAAATTAGTCAAATCAAGTGGAAATCTTTTAATGTTACAGTCTTTTTAGAGCCAAAATCCTTCTTTTTGTTACTATACTTCCACTGCAGCTCAATGGGGAAACACTGTCTGAGGAAACACAAAGAGGGAATTTGATGCTAAAAAGATTGTAAATGTGGCAGATATCCACTTGATATGACTAACTCAGACTGCTGAAGCCTCATCTACGCTTCAGATATACTTTTAAATGCATTTTTGCACAAAATGACTGTGTGGACACACTGTGGATTTTGGCCCCCATCACTTACATTGAAAGCACATTTGAAGGATCTTTTAATAGCCAGTATGAACAGGGAGGAATGATTACAGCAAGGAAAACCTCTTTCACTGTTCATATGGCCACCTGACTGTACTGACAGACTTGAAAAATTGTGAACTTAGTGCTTCTATTTTATCTGACTGCTTCTTTAGTGCTTCTATTTTATGCCACTTCATACATCGACTTCATTACATTTCAGAGGGAAATATTGTACTTTTTACTCCACTACATTTATTTGGCAGCTACTACTTTGCAAATGAAGGTTTAAAAAACTATAATGAGAATATAAAATTTTTACTTAAGTAAAGAATATTTAGAAATACTTCTTACACCACTGTAAAAAATGCTGCCAATGATTAACTTTTTCAAACTGTCAAACACCATGATTGTAGTTTTCTAAAAACTTTGTAGGCTATTAGTCTTTAAGCAGCATTTCATCCTAAAGGATGAATGTAAAGTCCAAAACTTCAGTTCAGTTTTGACACAACAAATTCAATGTTAATCCAATTTCCAACAAAGTATAAATGACACTGCATATAACATATACTTTGTAATAATAAAACATATCACCTTTACACAAGCAGTAGACCTTTAATGGGTTTATTTATTCTCTGAACATCACTTCATCTTATCATAGTGTCATAACCAGTAGTGGCAGAAGTATTCAAATCCTTTACGTTATGTGAAAGTAGAAAAACCACAGTGAAACACTCAAGTCACAAGTAAAAATCCTGCATTCAATATTTTATTTGAATAAAAGTACAGAAGTATTAACAGCAAAATGTATTTAAAGTATCAAAAGAAGAAGCAGGCCTATTCATTATGCAGAATAGTTGTACAGTATGTTATTAATATTGATGCATTAGCATGTAATCAGCATTTTAATGTTGAGGTTGAGCTCATTTTGACGAGGTCTACATATTGTCGGGCAAATTAATCTACAATACTGCACCATATATTATATATTTAACATGTGTTTTGTATGTAAAATCCCGTACTTATATTATGTTAAATACATGTAGTGGAGTAAAAAAGCAGCCTACAATCAGTCTATTTCTCTCTGAAATGTTGTGAGCAGAAATATAGGCTAAAGTAACATAAAATTAAAGTTTTGAAGTTAAGTATAAGACCCTCAAAACTGTTAACCTTAAGTACAGGTAAGTAAACGTATTTTGTTACTTTCTACAGCTGATCATAGAAAATTCCGACTCTATACAGTTGCATTATGTCGCAGAACTCGTAATGACTTCAACATTTCCGACAGCACTTGAAAGCAACACATGCTCAGCCCTCCGCATGTGAGCGCGCAGAGCACTGACGTCACATTTCAGCTCATTTGAATGAATACAACGTGATTTCTCTGAACAATGCTGTCATGTTAAGCACATATGAAGAATACTACAGTATTTTCTCCGGGGATTAACGTCATTCTGACATTTTTCATTGTTTTTTTCGATTAAAACACCAAAAAAAGAGAACATTTAAGTTTTAGTCACTACAGGTCAAGATAAAAATAACTGGAAGGTCTGTAGGTTAATCAGTCTTATTCTGTTATTCTTTGCATTCTCTACAAATAAAGACAGAGAATAAATAAGTATATTCAGGAATTGGTGATGATATTGTGTTTAACTCATTAGTGCTGATAATTTGTACAGATTATATTGATTAACTCTCAGATCTTCATCTCTTCATTGTGCCTGAGATGTTTCAGCTACATATTCATCAGAAAAGTGTGATGAAGGTATTTTTATACTCTCTGGAGTGTTAACTACGGCAGTGAATAAGCAAACACCCACGACAGCTTCAGTTACTGCTCTTGATTCTTAACAGTCAGATTCATCTCATGTTTTTCACACCTTTGATTCTGTATGATACGTCCTGCATGTCATGTTTTACTGCTGCAAGCTGTGAAATGTATTCATTGGAAAGGCCTGACTCACTGAAACTAATAGCTTTTTAACACATCCTACAGTTAATCTACCACTTTCCAATGCAGCTGTTAAATGAGGGGATCTTAAGTGCATCCATTTCCCCAGCAGGGCTATTATTAATTCATAGGAAATGGAAAGCTTGGAGAATGAGCGCCTGCTTTGGATTTCACTGCAGGTTTTCATAGAGCGCCATTGTTCCTTCCTATTCCCGGCTTTAAAAAGGCTGCCACTCAGGCTATGAATGGAGATGATCTCATTCACTCTCGGCGGAGGTGTCTTGACAATACCACCATCATTCACTGACACAACCAAATGTCAGAGGAACGATACAGATATGATCAACTGTGCAGTTGTTTGTAGTCAGCGGCTAAGAGATGCCAATCAGTTGGTCCACCACTTTGGTCGAGACTGAAATATCTCAACATCTAGCTGATGTATTGCTGTGAAATTTTGTACAGCTAGTCATGATCCTCAGAAGATGAATCCTACTGACTTTGGTGACCATCTGTGGTTCTAAGTGATAGGTCTCCACAATTATTGGATGGATCGCCATGACATTTAGTACCGACAGTCATATCTCCTTCAGGAAAACTGTGGTAATCGCTTTACTTTTCATTTGGTGCAATCATCATCAGATTTATCCAATAGTTTAGTTTATCTCAAATACCTGCGAAATGTATGACGTTCTCGTTAGCCTTAGCTTTACAGTACTTTGTGTTTAATGCTAATCAGCAAATGTTAGCATGCTAACATGCTTAAGTACATGGCACGGTAAACAGGATAAACATCATAAACATGAGAAATAGAGAAAGAGGATGACAGAGGCCCATGATATAGCATTTAAACATGCAGGCAAGTCAGCCGACAGTGGAAAAAAACAATATGACAAAAGAATATATGGTCAAGAGTGAGTCAGCCGAGTTCTGGTGAAGAATATGACAGAGAGGGGATGGCCAGGCAAACTCCGCTTGCACTGGGGGAAGGAGGTTTACATCATCAGAGGACGGAAAGGGGATAACAGTCCAGTGTTTGTCCAACTGGAGAGTGGAAAAGTCCTCCATTGAAATCTGTTGTTGCCATGTGACTTCCTGTTTGTACATGAAAACACAAAACCACTTCAGGGCACAGAGCAAGTAAGGACAAGAGACAATAACAGACTCAAACAGGGACTCGTAACACAACACACCCAGCAAACAGACGCTGATGAGGAATCAGATGAGGAGTTTCCCACAGGACTACTCTCTTGGTCAAGGTCCACTGGCACTGAATCTCAAAGCACAGGAACTCTATCCTCAGGGCACATCTGATGTTTCAGACAGACAACACTTGCTCCATGGAGCTGATGAGGAACAGGATGAAAACCTGGCTGCTGACATGGGAGAACTGGATGATACAGACTACAAGGATGACACTGGGAATCGAGGAGGATGTGTGAACTGAGATACTGGAGGAGTTTCACACAGAGAACAGTGTCCACCAGAGAAACAGCTGTGAACGGCCACTGGCGGCCTCAGTAATGGAAATGGACTGATACACCTCATGGACTGTTAAAATAAAAGATTGAGAAAAGAGACTCTATAGTGGCTTTTGGCCTGGGGAAAGAGCTAAGCACACAATCTGTTGGCCGAAGTGTGTCATGGTGTAAAAGTATTGAGTGGGTATAAGGACTGTTGGACTGTCAGAGAGAGAAACCCACCAAGGTACAAGCACTAATAGTTTGGTAGTGATGTGAAATACGGGGTAAAGGGTATGTGAAGTGACAAAGTCAGAGTCAATCATGATCACAGTGCCTGATGGTTATGGTGCTAAAGGAAAAAAAGTAATATGTTGAATAATAACATGTTGCCCATTCATTGTAATACCACTCTATAGATTTAGGGGTAAAAAAAAAACTGTACTGGTGTAGTTGAATGTAGGGATGACATTTTTTCAAGGCGGGGAGAGTATGAGAAAGATTTATGTTTAATTTGTGGTAATAATACCAGTTCATCTGAATTTAGGTTGAACACGGTTTTATACCCATTGTTTTTCTTTATTTTGCATAGATTACTAACTTTACACTTTAAAGGTGCACATATACGACATTCAGCCCCACTAGATGTCACACTAGAGCGCCAGCACCTCAGACCAAAACAAACGTGCGTGTCGTTTACTCAATAAAGTTGGAAAAAAAAGAAAGAAAGCAATCCTCGAACCGACAGCTCACGAATCTCAGCTCAAACAGTCAAACCAGGCGGTGCTGATCAAATATGATCAAGATTCTCTTACTGCATACCGCCTCTGATGCTGTATCCAGCTCTCTTTTCACATCCATGTAGGACACGGAGAGACTCACATGCACTAACATGCACTAACATGCACTAACATGCACGGCCAGACCGACTATCAAAACAAAGAACAGAGAGGCTCGGATTACAACACATACAGAGGGAGCATGACTTCATTCTCTGCTCAGGATGCCATTACGCCACTATATCTTTACATAGCAAATAGTTGTTTGCTGACATCTAGTGGGGCTGAATGTCGTATATCGCACCAATAGGTGTCTCAATCTCACCACAAGGCAGTTGTCAAGCCAGTATATTCACACTTCCTTGTTGAGTTCCTCAGAAGAGGAACAGCAAGAGAGGAGTGTGTAACGCAGAGACGGCACCCTCATTAAAATCATTTGTTTTAACTATATTCAAGGTGAGGTTGGTATTAGAAAAGCAGACATTGTTCAAAGAGATTGTCACTCAATGTGAGGTTAGTAGCCTAGCAAACTAACCTGTTAGTTAATGTGATGTGTACAAGCATGTTTATTTCAGTAGTATTATTATTTAGTTTGGAATATATTACATGTATCTCAGAGGAAGAACAGAAAGAGAAGAGTGTGTAATGCAGAGCAGGCACTCTCATTAAAATAGTTTGTTTTAACTATATTCAAGCTGTCTGCTGCCCTTATTTGGTGCACCTCATCATCACACACTGATGAGAGGGCAACACATACAGCTGCTAGAGTTAAGTCTTTGATACTTCAATGTAAACATAATAAGTTTGGGGCATTTGCTGAAGTGACTTATACAGATTTTGCCGTCACTTACATAGGAATCACAATAGGAGATGGATCTCTTTAGAGCCAATATGGACAGGAGGAACATTTGCAGTGACTGACAAATCTTTCAATTTACATATGGGCATATGAATATTGTTTAAAGACTTGAAAAATACTAGTTTACTCTTTAAAATTTGGGAAGGCAATCAGTGAGGTTTCTTGGGATGATTATTAGTCATGGGATGAATGAGACTGGTTTGCTTAACAATGAGATGATTTACAGAGGAGACTGCCCAGCTATCATATCATTACTGGACTGTTCATGAGCTGCTTCCTGCATCTGCTTTTGCTTGTGTGGCATCTACCAGGAGCGAGGATGAGGCTTCCCTGCCTTTGTGTAGGAAAACCATGAGGAAGGCGTCTGTCGACTCCCATTTTTGCTTCCATCAGAGGCCCTCTCATGGCAGACGTGAGCAGCACTGCAGCGTGGAATCACTGGGAGAGATGTGTGGGTCTCTGGGAGGGTGACCTACTTTTGCTCCCTTCTTTGGTCTGCTGGAGAGAGCTGCGAGTTGCGCTGCTGAGCACACAGCTTGTAATGTTATCCCTTCTGACTGCAGGTGCAAGGCTCGACAAGCCACTACCAATGAGGCGTGTGCAGATGCTGCATGAATGTTCTGTATTATGCATGTATATGACTTACTCCAAAATGCATTCCCAAATCTATTTTAAATGAATTTTCTTGACTGCTGTGCTCACACTGGTGGAGATGTGTGTGTGTGCTAAGTGTACTTGAAAGGTAGATAGAGATATAATGAAATACTGACATGACATAGTGCTGGTGACATGACATTTTTATTTTCTTACTTTTGTTTATTTTTTTGTGAAGCACTTTGAGCTGCATTTTATATGAAAGGTGCTATACAAATAAAGTTTATTGTTATCATTATTATTATTATAGTATTACTATGATCATGTATACTTTCATAGTATAAAATGTTTTAGACAGTCAGCAGACTTTTCTGTTCGGCGTAAAACAATGAGAAAAATAATTAAGTCTTTAACAATTACTGTAATTTCTTGTTATTTAGAAAATGTAAATGATTGGTAAAGGATTTAAAACATTAGAAAGGACAACATAATGTATTAATTCAGTAGAGATTAATGGTATGGAGATCAATTTATGAAAAATGTGCTGCATTCCTGCAAAAAAAAGTGCTTATTTTCTGCTCAACTTTTAATGGTAATATCTGGTTTTTGTTTTGTTTTCTTCAGTTTCAACCAAACCATCATACTGATGTGTTTTAGTGAACTGACCAAGAGGGAAGTCATATACACAGTACTGCAGGAAAAAAATACTTTTGTTTACTAAACTGGGGAAGGATTTTGGGGTTTTGCACAGTGTGCACAGTTTATGAGATCCACTCTTCACTGACCCTATAAATAAGAGTTTTCAATACCTAATTATGATGTGTGTTATTACTACATATAAATAAAACAGTGGTTTCCTCACAAAGGGTCACAAGACAATTGTGAGGACTCACAAGACTTTAAAAGGGATAGAAAAAGAGATATGCACCAAATGATGTTTATTTTTTCAGATTTTTCTCTAATATGCTTTTTTCTTGTGCATTACCGGACCCAAAATTACTCAAATAAAACAATTTTTAGTTTTCTATGGTTTAACTGGTAATAACCAGTAGATGCTACCAGTGAAGACAGGCCACAAGCTAACCACTGAACTAACGTGAACTGCATGTTCTGATAATAACCTTCATAAATTATGTTCTCGTTCTGCATACTGGGTCACCTCCAAAAGCCCTTGACGGATGACCTTTGTAAGTTTGAAACACCCATTACCAGAAGCTGTTTGCAGTCATGCTAACATCACTGCTGATTTATTTAGCAGGTCTGCCAATGCAGATTAGCCCGTGCAGCTAATGTCTCAGCCAGAGTGCTTCTCTGCCTCTGCAGCTCAAAGCGTCACTCCTGGGTGTGATACTGCTGCTGCAGCAAAAATAACTTCAGGGGATTTTCATGCGTTTACTTTAGCTGTGTGCTGACATGGTCCCAATAAATAAATGATAAATGTGGGGAATGTGAAACCTCCTCAAAACTGATGAAAGAATTTCACAAACACATGGACTAAACTCTTTTTAAAGCTTTTATATTACTGCAAACAGATATTACGTTAGCTAAAGAGCAATAGCTTCAGGGAATTAAAGGACTAGTTTGACATTTTGAAAACATGCTCATTTGCTTATATTGCCGTCAGATGAGAAGATCAATAACGTGTCGTGTTTGTAGGCTAAATAATAAAACTAGAGCCCGAAGGCGGTTAGCTTAGTTTAGCATAAAGATTTGGAAGCTTTGGCTTTGTCCAACCGGACACAACTTATAAGAGTCTACAGCCATGCTAGCGGCTCTGTGAGGCTACTTGTAAAGCTAATTGTAAAATAAAAACCGTAACTGTTGGATGCCTGAATGAATGTCTCCAACCAAGCTGCACAGTAATCAATCCAACCGTCAGGAGATCTCCACGGTCAGATCACACTGGGATCACTGACGTAGCTAGCGCGGCTAAAAAATCTGCCTACCAGAACCTTTAAAGCTCGCTAATTAAAAATTATCATTTTTATGTTTGAGGTAGATTATGTCCATCTTTGCTGGACTTGTATTCTTTCGACTAACTGAATGTAAACCTCATTTGGGAACATTTTGGAGTTGTTTTGATCGGTTTATCATCGGCAGTCTTTTTTTTTTTTTGGCAGGTGAGATTTGTCCATCTTCCACCTGAATGTGGGCCTGAATCCTTGCTGAATGTGCGCTACAATGACGCAAGTTTCCACAACACAAAAAGGCGACAACTGGTCCAAATCATGGGCGGTCTATTGATTTGGCCATTTCATGCCAAAAAATGTGGTAATTTAGCAAAACTGAGAGCTCTCGCGAATATTGTGGAGATTTCTTGAATTTGTGTTAATTATTGCGATCACAAAATCGCAATTTCCTGGAAGGACTGATTAGTATCAGACTTCCTCTGGAGCACTGAGTCATTAGAAGTATTTTTGACCTTGGCTCCATTGTGTGTTAATCATGTTAGGGTAAGCTTAATTGCTTAAGGAGTCACAGGCTTTAAGCCCCCCAGCACCGGCAGCTACTTATCGACTGCAAGGTTCTTTAAATGGCTGCTGTTCCCGTCAGTGATTCCTGCGAAGGAAACAGTGACAGGATCCCATAAAGAGTGGATAGGGTGAGTACTGGGTCAGCACTGGAACAGCTGGAACAAAAACAAAGGAAAGTACTTTTCAGGAAGCTGTGTCAGCTAGAGTAGTATCAAATATTCAGATGCCCAAAAGCAATCCAAATCTCCATCCACCACCAGATGTGAGGACGACAGGATTCAATGAATGGTGGAACAAGGTCAACTAGGGTCACAGGGGAGGACTACTGGGAGTGAAACTGACATCATTACAGCAACAAAGCAGCTGGCCTCTTCCAAAAAACAAGTTGTTTGGCTGAACCCTATCAACAAAAAGAACAATGTGTTCATCCAAGCCTGACGAGATGTATCAATCTTGTCATCTCAGCAAAAAAGTTCCTAAAATGTCAAACTATTCTTTTTAAACTACAACTCACCATCAATGGAGAAGAAAGCAGAAAATACTGTATCTCACAGTGAAAAATGTGTAAACACAGATGATTTGCCTTTAGTCAACATTCATTTTGAATTTTGTAGAATTTTATCACCCTGCAGTTTAAAAAAGTAAATTAAAAACTGCAAATGTCATACTTTGAAATTTGAAATTACAACACGAATACTGACACCAGGGCTCTGCCGACTGTACTTGAGTTTTGGGGCGTCTACTTGAGTTACATTATCTCTTTTACAAGGGAGAGCTGGCCAAAATGGCAGCGTTAAATAGGTGTTACAATCTGCTCAACAAAACAGAATGTGAGAGAAAAATGAAAACTTGATCATTTAAAACAATTACATTAGTCATGAAATGTTTTTTTAATGTTATAATGAAGCCTTGGACAAATTTAATGCAAAGGTTTCTGAATGAAAAGTGATTTTTAGTATCAATCATAAAATCATTAAACCTTCCATAGTTCTTTTCTGATCAAAAACAACCCGTCAGAAGTTTTATTCAATACTTAAAACGGCTTTTAAAAATGGAAAGCCGCTAGTAAAGAAACAAAAATGTCAGAATAGAAGATGAATTATGCAAAGAGCTGCTCTCCAATAATCTTAAATAAGGCTAAACCAACAAACAAGAAACTGTGAGCGCTTTACTGTGTGCGCTTTGTGTTACACACCCTATGATGTCTGAGCCAGGACATTTTGTTCATTTCAACAGTTCTGCTCAGCAAACATGTCTGGCCAATGAAGGTGAACATTTGTTTTTCTGCGCACGTTGTTTTTTGGGGAAAGTAGGGCAAGATGAGCTGCAGGCTCGTTTAGTCCCCGCCCATTGAATCACACTGATAACCACACAAACACACATACACACACATCGACTGAGCATGGACATATATATATATATATATATACATATAAACTATAATAACTTCACTATAATATCAGGAATCACACTGATGGTTGAACACATGATTTCTTGACCTCACAGTAGTCTTTTATTTTCTTGCATCTCCCACAAACTAGTTTTGATTTCTCTGCTTCAGCATGTGATGCTTTTGGACATCAAAGGCTGGATTTAATATCAAAAGACCGGAAACAACAGATCTGAGAGTGTCTGTCTGAGGCAGCCTCCTCTTGGGTATGGCTGGACGAGAGCCTGAGAAATCACAGAGGCTGGTGTTGCTAGGCGATGGGCTCAGTGCTGCTGAGAGGCAGGATGAGGAAATCCTGCAGACGAGCACAAGAGCTGCTCTTTGATTCAGTGACACCTTTGTCGCCTCACATACTTTCTTTAGCCAGCATCCATCTACACTGTGATCCTTGTACCAAAATAACTACAGATCAGATGTGGACATCGCATTTAATCTGCTCATTTGATAAATATATCTGGTCTAATTTTCAGAGGTCCAACTGAATGTTGTAATTAAAGGACCAGTTTGTAGGATTTAGTGGCATCTAGCGGTGAGTTTGCAGATTGCAACCAAATGAACATCCCTCCCCCAACCTCCCCTTTCTAGCATGTAGGAGAACCTACGGTGGCTGCGAAACTCGTGAAAAACGTGAAGGGCCCTCTCTAGAGCCAGCGTCTGGTTTGGCCATTCTGGGCTCCTGTAGGGACATGGCGGTGCAATATGGCGGGCTCTGTGGAAGAGGACCCGCTCTCTATTTAGTGATAAAGGGCTCATTCTAAGATAACGAAAACACAACAATTCTTATTTTCAGGTGATTATACACTAATTAAAACATACTTATGAATATATTCCATTTCTGCCAACAGATCCCCCTAAATCTTACACACTGGTCCTTTAAGTAATACTGTTCTCTGTCAATATTGATTGTTGGTACTGTTTTTTTGTTTTTTTTTACTATTTTGTTTTTTGGTAAGGCTCCACTTGGACCCCTGTGCTTCTCCACTTGTTTGAACCCATTACTTACAAACACTGTTATCTTCTATGTTTCACCAGTTGGTCAGATGTGTTTGTTCTTTGCCTCACGTAAGACAAAATCGCCAAATTTCTTCATGTAAATGTAAATGTCATTTTCTTTAAAAAAGGACTCAAAATGATTAGTCGATTATCAGAATAGTTGGCGATTGATTTCCTATCGATCATTAATTGTTGCATGAAATTTTGTACAGACGTTCATGACCCCCAGAGAACGAAGCCTGCTGGCTTTGATGATCCACTGACTTTCTCTGTAGCGCCACAATGACGTCGATGTTTGTGGGTTTGAATGAAATGTTTCAATAACTACTGGATGGATTACAATGAAACGTGGTAAACACATTCATGTTTCCCTCAGGATGAATTATAATAACTGGGTGACCTCTTCAGTTCCCATCTAGCACCATAATCAGGTCAAATTTTTAATTTGTCCAATACTTTGATTTATGAGGCAAATGTTAGCATGTTAGTACCTTAAAATAAGATGGTGAACATGGTCAACATACCCGCTAAACATCAGCAAAACACAGCTAGTGTGGCTGTAGACGGTCATGTTTCACAACTTGTTTGTTGAAAAGACAAACTTGTTTTCAGTGTAAAAGTCAAAAAATTTGCCAAAAGTTATGATTTCTTTTGCAGATGAAGGTGGTGTATTACAAAATTCAGCTCATAAAATGGTTCATTAAGTTTTATTTAATTAAATAATATATTGGTCACATTAAAAAAAAAAAAAAAAAAAAAATCGAGCAGCTGTGGCTCATGAACAGGTCGTCCAGTAGTTGGCGGGTCAATCCTCGCCTTGTCCTGTCCAGATGTTGAATTGTCCTTGAGGAAGAAACTGAACCTCCAGAATTGCTCCAGATGATCAGGGCAGCACCTTGTATGGGAGCTCCTCCACTGTTGTGAATGTGAAGTACTTCTCTTCCTTTCAGATTACACGTTTAAGAAACTTTGATTAATGTTTTATTTGAATCCCCAACCTGAAACATAACAAGGAACACTCTAGATGTTTTAAATGTCTGTGCTGTGTATAACTAGGACCCAAACAGGAGGCTTCTGGTTGTAAAAGACTGTAATATTTTGAAGCTCCTACTTGTCCCACAGAAACATGCCGTCCAACTTTTTCTACTGTTTTATAAAGCCGAACAACTTAAAAATGATATTGCATCTGGTGAGTGTATCCTGCTCTTTAAAAAGTTAACCACTGCCTTTTCTGATACCTCATGTTTTCTACAGTAAATCAACCAGCACAGAGATGCTGACATACATACAGAGGAACAAGAATGTCAAACAATTAATACTTTATTTACACAAATTATATGACAACTAAAAGTAAATAAGCCTGGTGATATTCTATACTGTTCTTATTGTCAACAAATCCAACAAAAACCCCCAAAACCAACAATAAATTGTTCCTGCTGACAAGGGTTTGTAGCTGAAGCCAGATATATCTTATTCCTCTGCGCTATGGAGCTCTATTGTTGTCCAAAAATTATTAAAAACACAACAGTGAGTCACGCTGTTGCAGCGGCTGACGTGTCCTTTCATTATGCTGAAGATGGCAACCGCAGTTTATTTTGAGTCAATCCCACATAGACCATCCTGCTGCAGCAAATTCGCACTAGAACCAAGTGTATTAATCCATGGCTGAAAATAGTCCTCAGTTAATGCTCTATTTACTTGTATTTGCATGAACGTTTGCCACCTTTACAAAAAATAACCTCTTAAAAGTAATTTTTAGAAGCTGTTTTATATATTTTTAAGCCATTTTTAAAGATTTACATCTTCAGGAAGAAACAGTAAAGTTGGCAAAGACTAACTCTTATAGGATTTGTTGACAGTAAGAAAAATATAGATTATTATCAGCCTTACTGTTTCAGGAAAGTGAAAACAGAAACATTCAACAACAGTTTTTTTTACAAAGGATATCAACGTCACTGTTAAAAGAATAAAAAAGCAGCACCTGGTTCAAGTTCATTTCCTTCATATCATGTTTATGTTTGGAACTTAACGTCTGACTGCTAACGCGATGCTGCCACCATGTGGTCGTTTCTGGCAGAAGCACATTCAGCTGCTGTGACGATATAAACTGTATTCCAGCAGCTCAAGTTGCACGTTTCCTTCTTTTTCTAGTCTTTAAATCTGTGAAACACACAAAAACAGACAAAAGTTAAACATCAAAGCATGTAAAGACTCTTGAAGCTACGGGGAAGTGAGCTGATAGATGATAACTTACTGCTGTGTTGAGGTGCAGCTGATTCATCTGTTGTGACTGACGGCTTTGATGCCCGTAACAAGTATTTAGGTACGTGCTGAGAAATAAGAACAAAAAACAGTGATGATAATTCACAGGCATAAACATCCAAGTGATGGAAAGTTGTGTTTCACAGATCACAAGCAAACCTGATGTTTCCTTTAACTGAGAGTCTTTTTTGTCCTCTTATCTCCTTTACTGCATTTGTTTTCTACTTTTAACTCTGTGTATTTACTGCTGCTCTGTTGTTTGTGTTGTGTGATGTCTTTTGGTCAATTTGTTTATCTATGTGAGGCGTCTTCGAGTGCCTTTTAAAAGAGCTGTATAAGTAAAATACATCATTATCAACTGACAGATTTCATTCGGCACATGATGGTGTTCCTGCACGGTGCCTTGTTAACAGTGTACTGGTATTTATTCACAAAAGGTTTGTATTTTTGTATCCTGTCATCCGCACAACTTTGTCTTTATATTTGGTAAATATGAAGTATTTACAACACAAATGTGAATTATGTGTTTTTTTTAAAGAAATAAGGACTATTCAATAATTGAGAATGAAAGCTAAATCCATATTAGCAAATCCGGACCATCGTCTCTTTAAGGATTTGATATCTTTGCCTCTAATCAGAGATACAAATTACCAAAAATTTGATGCAACAGGTCCAATTTTTCATTAATCCCATATACAATGAACGTTTGTCTTTAATACACTATAAACTGCCCTTTTAGCATTTTATCTTATCCCTATTCTTATTGTAGCAGTTTTTCTTTTCTTTTATTACATTAACATCGTATTGTATTCTGTATTGTGTGTATGATATAGTCACTTTTAAAGTCTTCAACTGTCTCCATGTATTTATGTTATGTTTTTATTTTTTTATGCTGCAAAAGGATTTTTTTTTATTGTGGGACAATAAAGATCTGAACTGAGCTTAAAGAATGAAAAAAAAGCTGTAAAGCATTTTGTGACTTTGTTGAGAAAAGTGCTATTTAAATAATGTTTATTATAATAATTATTACTATAATAAACTGGCTATTTCCCCTTTTTTTTAAAAGATAGGATATTTTTGACATGAACAGGAAGAAGTGTTCAATACTCCTGAATTAATTGTGCAGTTGCCGGCTAAAAATAGTAGCCAGAGACTTTTAGTTTACATAAAAGTGGGTTATGACCTGATTGACTGTCAGCAAATCACTAAAACACTAAGTAGAGGAGCGGAGATGATCCACAGAGTCCTCGAGCAACAGAAGACCACAGTTCAAGTCTTGGTTGAAAAGAGGAAAAACACACGCTTGGATGTCCTTGAGTGAGTAAACAAAGCCGTCTTCACTTCACGAGCTCACAGATGTCTCGTCAGGTAAAGAGTGTGCCACCTGAAGAACTGTACTCTTAACAGCTTAAGAAGAAGAGCTTCTTTTGATGAATACAGCAAACTAAAGGCCCCCTTGACCCCTGATTAAACACCAATATATCAGAAGTCACAATAAACCAGTGTCACACAAGCAGAAACAGCAGCTGTAAACCCACACAGATGAACCCAGGAGGGCAAAGAAAATGTTTTTTGTCAGACAGTAACCACAGACACCAGAAGGCGCCCTGTTTGACCGACCGTGCAGCCAAAGATGATACAAATGTGTCTGCAGACAGATGACTGATCTTCTAGGAAAGTGTATTTGCACCACTTACAGTACACGTAAAGGAAAATCACTCAGCATGGCAGGAAGTGTGGTTAGATGCTGCACTTAAAAAATCTTTTCCCCTCGATGCCTGCTTGAATTATTTTCATTTGCCCTATTTACTTGAGCAAGTTAACGACATACCTGAGGTTACTTAAATGAATAATGTCCGTAATACATTTAATAACATACACCAAATGCCCATAATTTGAATTATATTTAATTTGTAGTTTGTTTATGCCAAGATTCTCAGTAAAAAAGGTCAAGGTATATGTAGAAGGCCTAAGTTAAGGCCTTTCATCCAAAAGGTGTCTAAAGCTCTGACTGACTGGTGGGGAGTCCCGGACATTTAACAAATACCATGTCCTCACACGGAGGTTACATGCCTCTTGACTTTCTGACACCAACCAGCCAACATTCACACCCACAGTGATTGGCCAGCTGTGCAGAGGTGAGAAAGGAGCCAAGGTTTCAACTTTTCTCTCCAGCTCTTATTTTCATTCTTGACACAACTATTTCTGTCACTTTCTCTGTGAACAATGGAGTACAAACACTATGACTGCCTTCCAGGAGAGACAATCAGAAAATATGCATTGTTATCCCTGTTGTTTAAACGATATTGCATCTCCCTCGCACCCCTTCCCTCTCTGTGACGGTTTACTTTTCACACCATCCTTTGAGTGAAGCCATTCGAAACTGTAAACACATTTGATTTCAAACGTGGTCAGACGACACGTCATGAGAACCTGTTCTCTATGGACCATAAATCTGGATTTGCATTTAATTTTGTAGAGCTGCAACAATTAGCCGATTAATTGATTAGGCCTAGTTGCCAACTCTTACATTAATAGGAAACTATTGATAAAAAAAGAGTCCAAATTTTATCTTTGAGTTGTGGCCAAAACAAGATATTTGAAGATGTTGACTTGGGCTTTGTGAAGCAGGGGGTTAAGGTGACCTCTAACTGCCCCAAGGTGCCAGCACAAAGGAGAAAACATACCAAAGTTCTGTTCTGTAAATCAGGATGAAATGCCCTTTAGAGTGTCTCTACATGTGACAATCACTGGTGCCCTTTCAGTGGAACAAAGTGTGATAGTGACCTGTAAAGAACCCCCGAAAGCGAGAAAACATGATGTGCCCTTTAAATGAAGAGAGCGGTGCCCTCTGAGTTGCCTTTTGTGATGGGATGAGCTGTAGGTTTTGTATGGATGCCTTTCTAGTGGACAAAAAAAGTGCAATTTAGTGTTCCCTTAAGTCTAACATACTGAAGTGCAGAATTGTGTTTCAATGAAAAAAAAAACACCTCTTGGGTGTCCCCATGTGTGAGAAAACATGATGCCATGATGAGTCCCCCTTTCAATGAACCAAAACAATGCTGTTAAGGTGCTCTATAGGGTGCACTGTATGGGTGAACAACATTGTGAAGTACCCTTCCAGTGACGGGTAACCCCTTAGATTAATCCAACCCCTTAGATTAATCCAACGACCCCATGTGCAGGATCTGACCCTGTGGGTTGGGAACCACTGCACTAGAGCACCAATTATGTATTAATTTTCTCTGAAAATAGACCCCAAAAAATTTACCATTTCCTCCTGACTGAGTGACATTTTATAAACACTGCAGTGCACAGTGTTTTAGTAAATTATTGGTTGTAAATTGTTGGTTTTTGGCGGTATTTGTTGAAAATAACAAAAATATAGAATATCACCAGTCTTATCCTTAAAAAATATGGTCATATTTTTGTCCTATCGTCCAGCCTTTCTGTATTTCTGCCACACATAAACTCCAACATCATGAATGTAGGCCTACACATTTTGTAAAGCAAAAATTAGCCGATCTCCAGAAATAGATATATTTAACAACCTCGCCTCATGATATCTGGTAAATAAACACATGACAAACACACAGTACTGTAATTTAATGCTGAACTGACCCAGGAGGTTTCAGGGCGAGGGTCAGGACTGCTGCTGGCTCTGCTCTGGATCCTCTGGCTGTGTCGTCGTCCACTGGAGCTGCTGGGCTGATTGATGGTGGAGGGCCGAAGGCGACTGCTGGTAGACGGCGTCTCATCTACTTCGGCTAAAAGGTCTGTTAGTTCCCCATCACTGATCTCTTCTTCTACCGCTGAGCCTTCTGTACAGGAACAATTTCACAAATACGAATCTAAATCTATCCCCCTTTACATCCTGCAAACTGGTGCTTTAATGGTTACTTCCTAGGAACCATCACTACCTGTAGCCTCAGAGACCGAGAGGCTACAGGTAGTGATGCTCTATTTCCTTTTATAATTTCCAAATAGAGAGCAAATATTTGTCTTTATTTAAACTCGAAAATCCTTGAGGGAAAAGCCTTAATTTACAATGACGTTGAGCAAGAAAGAAGACAATCAATAAAACAAACATATAAATACAATTAATAAATAAAGCAACAACAAAATCATTAAAAACAGGTACAAACAGAAGTTAAAAGGTTTGAGATAGTGGATTTAAAATGACCAAGAGTTACCAATGAATTCATTTCTAAAGTGCTTTGTAGTGTGTTCCAGGTTAATGGTACAAAGAAGCCAAAAGTAGATCTTCCAAGCTCTGTATGAACACAAGGGACATGGAGCATGAGCCAATCATTAGTCCTGGTGTAATGTGGTCCAGTGGACCAAACTAGCATGGAATTAATGTAAGAAGGCAGCTTTCCAATAAGGGCCTTATAAATAAACAAATACATCTGCAAATCCTGCCTCTCAGAGAGAGAGAGAGGACCTCCCAACCTTTTTGTACAGGATGCAGTGATGAATGTTATAAGCATCACCAGTAATGAATGAGTACAGAATGCTAGATCAAGGTGCTTTAAAGTGGCTGCCGAAGCATGTCACCATAGTCTAAAACTGATAAAATAGAGAAATGTTCCTATCTATCAGAGTGAACATTTAGATTTGGTTTTATTCCTGTAATGTTGACTGCCATACCTTATTGACATAAACAAAAAACAGTGGCTTCCTGGAGGACACATTTATGAGGTGCTATATGTTTTGGAAACAGGTTGGCAGTAATGTGGTGAGTACATGGTTTGAATTAAATGAGTTAGAAAACATAAAAACCCAAGGATGGTCCTTTGAAGAAGGGTTACAATCAGTTCAAGTGTTGTGACATGTAACATGAGTGATCATTGACTACACAGCTTTACCTGTATGATGAGGAGTGACCGCACAATCAGGACAAATCCAGTCACCTTCAGGGCCCGTGTTTAATGAGGGTGTCAAGCAGTCTATATGATACCTGAAACATACAGTACAACCACAATTTTGGGATGAAATGTCTTTAACCTCATGAACCTTGTGTATTTCCCACAGCTGCACCAGAGTCTGATAGCAGACGATGTTTCAGTGTAAAATGGTTAAAGTCAAATACAACCCCCTCTTTCTCTCACAGGACTACTAATACTGAAATAAAACTTGATATTTACTGAACATTTAAGATTAGATTAGAAAAATCATGACAAATTAAACATCCGCTGTAACAACATCACTACATAAAAGTGTGTCATATGTGAACAAGATAATGACTTGCGTGCACAGGATATGGGTCTTGTTCACAAAAAAATACATATCTAGTGCCCTAAAGTCATTATCTTAGTCCACATCATCTCATGCACAGAAGATAATGACGTGTGTTTGTGCTGACAAGATTTTTCAGAACGTCCGGGGCTCCGTACATACTGTTCTGTAATATCATACCCTGAATCACAGTGGATGCACACCAGCAGCCGGTGCCTACGGTCGCTGCGTCCACATTCCTCACAGATAACAGCACTGCTCCGCTCCTCTTCTTCTTCTTCTTCATCATCATCCTTTTTGTGCGTCCTCACTTTGATCTGCAGCAGCACAAACAATTCAGCCACCAACGCTGTTAACATATTTCTAAATGCTTGGCAGAAAGCCTCCTTCACATACTGCAAATAGTCACCTTCTTTTGAATGTTGCCTCCAGGATGGATGAAAGTAAAACTGATCCGATCCACCGGACAGGTGTTGGCTGTCTGAGAATCGAGACAGAACAACAAAATGTTTTCATTCCCTTGATGGTTATTATGCAACTTAGCATTGAAATAACAGTGTTTTACAATTTGATTCACATTTTGAACACAGAAGAGGTACTGTACTTGGAGGCTCATGCATTTCAAATAGGTTTGTAACTAATTATTATTTTGTTTAGCAATTAATCTGACAGTTATGTTCTCGATTAATAGTGGAAGCTGAAGTCTTTAGATTCAATTTACAACAACATAAACGTAAGAAATAAGACATAAGACATAAGAAAATCAGCAAATCTTCACATTTGAGAAGCTTGAACCAAACAATGTTTGGTTGTTATCAAAAACATTTTTAAAGATGTCATTACATCTACTTTTATGTGCTTAAATATTTTCATTTAAACTATTAAACAATGTGCTGTTAAGAGAGGACAGTTGTAAAGTGAATTTATTTGAGTTTTGGCCTGTTGGTTGGAAAAAAACAAGCACTGTGTAATCATCACTTCATATCATACTGGAAATTTTTAGCTATTTTCTGACATTTTAAAGGCAAAGCGATGAACCGATTAAATAATCGATAAGGAAATTATAAAGGGCTTATCAAAAATCCCTGCAAATATGTGACATCACTCATGTAGGACTGTTACATCACATTGGCAAGAGAAAATATTTTTCTGATAACAGTATCCGTGGATAAGACTGACACAGATATCCTGTTAATACACACACACATAGTTTATTAGCATTCACATTTATATTTATTTATAGTAGTTTTTTTTATCATGTCAATTGCACTGCTTTTTTGCAGTTTTAATCGTGTCAATATGCATGCACACAGTCCATCCTACTGCACAGGATCTTTATAAATTACTGTCCCTCTCTTTCTTACACTGTTATGTTTATGTTTACTGTTTATTGCTTTTTCTGTTGACATCTGGACCACACTGACTACATGTGATTGTGAGACAGGAGTGACAGGTGAGGTGTGTGTTTACCTGGGACCACTGAAGAATACATTCAAGACAAAACACATGCTGGCAGTTTTCCAGAGAGGCAACAGTCTGCTCTCTGAAGAGACTCAGGCAGATATAACATTTATCTGCATCCACTGTTGCATCTGCACCGTCTGTGTTTAACACAGCTGACTTATCCATGTTACAGATATTACTGGGCTAAAAGTGTATGTTTTGTGACGCTCTTAC
Source organism: Thunnus thynnus (assembly GCF_963924715.1). NCBI lineage: Eukaryota > Metazoa > Chordata > Actinopteri > Scombriformes > Scombridae > Thunnus > Thunnus thynnus. The sequence continues at coordinate 27,621,231 of NC_089522.1, read as the reverse complement.
TTTAAGAGAATGTCAACAATAACGACCAAAAGCGTTTAAATCAGGGTGAAAAACGGGTCACCAGGTTAGGCATGAAACTGTTTTTATAGCTAACAACAGTAGCTAGTTAGCTAAGTTAGCATGACAGTCTTTTCTGAATACGCCCTTGAATTAAGTCAATAATGTCAGGCATGTTTCGGCATTTAGTTAGATAGTGTTGCAGCATATCTTACTTTATTTAATCACGATAATTTGCATGTTAACTTCGGTTCCAACTAGCTAGCGAACAACTTCATGGTTCGATACTTCTTCCGCCGACCGCTAAACGTAATCACTTAACTTCCGGTGAGAAGCCCATCCTCCTTAACAAGTCGTCTTTTATGATGCTCAAACTTAACCGAACCACAACTCAACCAGCTACGTCTAATCACCATAACCTTGACCCTAAATGCAGAGGAGGGAGCTGCGAGAAACTCTTATTTTAACTGTAGGGGAACATTATTCGAGAGACGAACCGACTTCGATACACCGGTGTTATGTCCTAACTGGTTTTAAAGCTGACTTGTTCCCGTACGCGTGCACGCGCTGTGTTCACCTGAACAGCTGTAAAGGACTGAAACTGCCAAAAATCAAAAATTATAAATAACTCATAATGATAAATTAATATGCTATCAAATGTACCAAAATAATATTGTTAAATAATAAAATAATACAATTAAATTTAGGCATTGATTATTTGATAAAATGTGACATAAATTGTAATTTCTGTTTTGCAATTTGCTTCTGTATTTACTTACCTTTGTATAAATTCCCCTATCTACTTTCCCATTGAATTTATTCCGTTTTAAATATATTTATGTAAATGAGGGGGCTGTCGTTCAAAGTGTGTGACGGGGTCAACTTTTTGTTGATGTGCATAGATGACTATGTTGATGTCTGGATTTGAGTAATATGAAACCTTAAATCTGAAGGACTATGAGTTAATAGTTTGAGTCAAGCATAGAGGCTGTACTATATGTAGCTTGTAAAATAGCGATACAGGACACTGAATTTGATGAATTTACTGCACAAATCAGACAAGAATCAGCACAATACTCTGTCTCAGTTGCTTCTGTCTCTTCATGTAATTTCAGACTGACTCCATGATGTTGAGATCAGGGCTCTGTGGGGGGCAAAACCATCTGTTGCAAGACTCATCGCTCTTATTGTCACTGAAGATAGTTCTTTATGACTGTAGCTGTATGTTTGGGGTCGTTGTCATGCTGCAGAATACATTTGGGAGTGATTAGATGCCTCCCTGATGGTATTGCAGAATAGACAAGAATCTAAATATATGAAGTGCCTAAAACTTTTGCACAGTCCTCTTTATCATCATATCAGTATACAATGCCGTCATTTGTCAGCCAGCAGTCAAACACTGTGTGGAAATACCATCAGTTTATGTTGTTGAACAATTACAAGCCAGGACAGCACGCCTTTGAATTCTAATTCACCTCTGACTGCCCATGACTTTAAAAAACCTCTGTTCAAATCCCTGTATCCTTTTCAACTAATTACCCAGAATTGCACAGAACACAGCTGACACTTAAATCCAAATATAACAGAGCATGTGCAGCATGTTTGACCTCTGTGTAATCATATCAAAGCCCCAGGCCAGCCCGCAAACCATCCAGAAATCATAAATAAACTCATCATAAAGGAAAATGTGGAAATGTATGAGGAGACGAAAGCTTTATCTGTTTTTCTGCGATATTAAAGGATCGCACCCAGACAGAAATAACGATTCAATGGCAAATTATTCTCAGGACATGCAAGACTCCTGGGGAGCCTACCTACAGGATTGGGTGACAGAGTAAGGACAGAAAAATAATGAAATGGTAAAGCAAATGAATTATATTGATTTCCATATGAGAGTTATGCTGTTTTTTTTAATGTATCACATAATTTGCAGGGGGTTTTTTTTGTTTTTGATTGACCATTCTTGTTTCTTTGTTTGGGGGTGTGAGTAAGGAGAGTTTGGGTTTACCCACCACATATCACACTGCACTGGGTGGGTGACAGAAATAGACTACTACATGCATAATCTAGTGTCATGCTATAGTTTCAAGCCTACTTCTCAATCGTACACCTACATCTCACTTAAACAGGAAATCAGGAGGTCTGAGCGAAGAGCAGCATGTTATACTCACTGTACACAAGGAGCCACACGGAGAGGAGCTGCACAAAGTGCAGCAGCAAAACACGGCTTCGTCTCATGAGTTTTCAACCGACACCGAAGCTTTCTACGTCTGAAGATTGAACCAAGGAGTCTCAGTTAAACTAAGTAAGTGATTTCTTTATTCCCCAAATGCTTTATAGTTTATTGTGAAGTTGTATAGTCTAGGTTTTGTTGATTTCAGGCAATTTGTAACTTCTGAAAATGTGAAAAGTCAATCCACAAGTAATAATATTCACTCTTACAAGTACAGTAATGGATGAAGTGTAACTTTGTTGACTTTATAACCCGTTAGTCTTCTTCTGCTTTGTTTCACTTTGCTCTTCTTTAGATTATCCCTGAAATGAGTAACTGTGTATCGTATGAAGCGTACAAATGTTCACCCCCAGCTTTTCATCTTGCTTTAAGAAACCTGAACAATTCAGAATAATCAAGTCTGTTTCCAGACCAAAAATAATGTGTTTGGCAGAATAAAAGTGTTGTTAGTCAAGTAGATGGTTTGTTTCCAAGATCATGTGAAAGTGTGAAAAACTCTAAATGGAAACATGTCTGTTTTTCTACAGTTGTCATTACAGCAGACGGTCTGCAAAGCAGCAGTGTTTATGAGAATCAACCCACGCTCTCTGATTTTCATTTGACTACATTCAAAAAACACTCAACCTGCAACGATGAACGAGACGGGTGCCAACTGTGGTATGCCCTCAGCAGAGTACCAGTACTACGTTTACCCAGTGGTTTACATCTTAGCTTTAGTTTTAGGTCTACCAGGTAATCTCGCTGCCCTCTTCGTCTTCACCTTTAAGATCACTCCCCGCACAGCCTTCAGTGTTTACATCAGCAATCTGGCTCTGGCAGACATCCTCATCCTGTGCACTCTACCCTTTCGGATCCACTACCACCTCAACAGAAACAACTGGGAGTTTGGGGACTTTACCTGCCGCATCACAGGTATTCTGTTCTTTGCCAACGTCTACATGAGCATCTATTTCATGACGTGCATCTGCGTGGACCGCTACATGGCCACCGTACATCCGCACGTCTACCTGAGGCTGCGGAGCCCACGGTGCTCTCTGGTTGTGAGCGCAGTGCTGTGGGGCGTCATTGGAGTGGCTATGCTCGTCTTTGTCCTCCTGGGACCTCTGAAAACCAACACTCAAGAATCTGGAGGTCATAGCTGCTTTGAGAATTTTGCCATGAATGAGTGGCAAACGCGCTTAGGGGTGTACAGCGTGCTGGGCCTGATCTTTGGCTCCCTGCTGCCGTCCATTATCATCCTGGTGTGTTACCCACTGGCTGCGAGGCGCATCTCCAAGATACAGACTAAAACAGCCCAAAAAGCCGTGAGGGTCATTTACACCATCCTGGCTATAACGCTGTTCTGCTTCATGCCCAACCATGTTGTGTACCTGCTGCACTTCCTTCGACGCATGGGTGTCATCGAGAGCTGCTCTGCCGCCGATGCCATCTACCACGCCCGGCGGATCACCCTGGCCCTCGTCACCCTCAACACATGTCTGGACCCTGTGCTTTACTATGTCACCACCAGCCACTGCAACTGGAAATGCTTAAAGATGACATGGCTGTGGGGAACAATCAGGAGGACCAGAGGTGTTTATACCATTCCAGTCAGCTGAGTGAAGGGGTAGCAGCACATGAATACTGTAAATATAGCTCTGTATATGCTTCTTTGTCATTGGATATGTAACTTCTTTGGTACAAGTATTTCAAAAATGAGACTTTCCTATAAAAGTGTTTATTCAAATTTGGCTTTTTACATCACAATAAAAAGGGACAAATCAGAATTTGTGTATCTTTTGTTCCTTTATCTTGGGCAATTCAGTCTATAAAGAGTCTGAAACATCCCTAAAAAAAAAGCAGAACAGGAGCCTGGGTACATTTAAACATCGTTATCCCAAGAGTGAAAGAGGGCCGATTCAGCCGTGATGTTGTTTACAGGTTATAATCTGGATTTTATCACTGTAAAAGTAGTTTGTAGCTTCCACAAATCCAAGATCAAAACAGTGACAGGACATTCATTCTTTTTTTTAGTGTGAATTTCCCTTCAAATGTTCATAGTTTCGGAAACAAAAGATATTTCAGCACAGTCCGGACGGAAGCCCTTTTTTCAGCAGAGTTGAAAGAAAGCTTCCCAGGTCCTCGTCCTGACAGAGAAAAAGAGAACATAAAGTCAAAAAAAGAAGACGTATTGACATATTACACATTACAGTTAAACCACTGATGAATGAATTTAAAATCTGCACAGAATTGCGTAATTTCCAGTTTTTGAAAGCTGTAATCAAAATCCTTGAGAACATGGTTTTTCAAGATTAATTAGTTGAAGATAACACACCCAGCAGTTACAGAGAAACATTTATTTGTTTGTTTGTTTATCTAACAGGGACAGTGCACATTAATAAACATTGCTGTAAATGCGCCAGAGTTATCCAAGAGGCTATTTTTCACCTGTAATCCCTGGACAGATGTTACAGAGTCTACTTAAAAACAGAATATGATAATGAAATTGAAATTACGAAGTTAAAAAGATCATTTATAAGCATGCGGAACAAATAATAAAATGAAGAAAAAAGAATACATTAAACATCATTCAGACATCCTTAAAACATGCAACACAAAGGCTCATAATACAAGATATGCAAGACAATAAATACATTGAGATATTAATGTTAATAGAAATGTAGATTGAATAAGACCACATTGAGCTGCATTGTTAGACACTAAGTGAAACATGCAAAGCAGAAGCATAGACATTCATTTGGAGTTATATCTCTGTCCACTTGGTTAATATTCAGTTTTAGCTCTGTTTTTGCTCTCCACCGACTCCCGAGAGAAACACCAGCTCTTTAGCTGCTTAACGCTCCGCTATGTTCACCAGCTGGTCACTAACTGTGTCTGTTTGCTGTTTGGTGCTGAGCAGGTAGAGTACAGTGGGTTTTTAGAGCTCCATAAAGCGACGAGTAACACATTAAAAACTGTCATTTGATACATTGTTACTGTAAAAATACCAATTATAGCAGTTTTTAATTCTTACAGAGTAGCTGATCATACTGTATGCATGTTTTGAAAAGGTTTTAAAAAGTACGGTATTTCATATCTTGCCAATCAAATCTGTGAGATACTTTTCTTTGGGAGTATAAGATGGAAAAGGTACAACAAAGAGGCAAAAATATGCATGATTCTTTCTCTTCTCTTGCCCTTTGCGCATGGAACATATTAAGCCTTAGAGAGTTCAACTGGCAGGTTTCCCCACCCTCAACTTTGATCTCATTCTCACTTTCAAAGCCCCTACTCTCATACTGTCCGCCCACACAACCGTTTTCGTTTCTTTTAGCACTCCTCGGGTCTACGTGAGCATGCTCAAACTGTTAAAACTTGCACCCCTCCAGAGTTGCAGCCAGACCGGATTTTACCAAGTAAGATTAACTCACGTGTTGTGGCGAAAAAAGGACCTGGGACAGGAAATAGTGTGGCTTTTAAGCTTTCCACAAGCTGTACTGTCATTTGTGCCACTGTCTTTCTACTGACTGTGGTCCAACAGCCTCCCTCCTCCTCTGCTGCTGCTTTCATTTATTTAACTGTATAGTTACAGTTATAAACATGAATATAAATAATAAATTATTCCAGAATGAATCCTCAACGCTTCTGTTAGTTTTGTTGCATCCGTTAGCGTTGTACAGCTCACACCTTTGGTTCTTGATGATTGTTTAACAATACGGAGTTTAACAACTTCCCAGCAAAGTCCTCTCATGCTCCCTCAATCTGAAAAGAGATCTAATCAGTAAGTGCAAGATCCCCCCAGAAAGACAACATTACTGGAGAACCGTTGGATGTCTGTGCAGGTGAGTTGTGTGATTTCTGTCACCATCTGTCAGAGAGTCCCTAGAATATGGAAGCAGTCAATAATTATACCAACAGGGAGGAAAAAGTCCCCAAAGGAGCTCAGTGACTTCAGGCCAGTGTGGTATGAACTGGTAATGAGAGACTGGTCAGAGACTGGTATTTATCAAGTGTCTCAGAGTAGAAAATCAGTCCTAAACAGCCAGAGATTCTCATTGACACATTTTTTTGATTCTGCTTTAAGGATTTAGACTAAAAGTGTTTTATCAACTTCCTTATCTTAGGAAATGATTCTTATCACAGACGATATTTAAAGTAGGAGAACTCAAGAGGTGTCCTAACCTGATCAGACAGAAACAATCCATGAGAAGAGAGATGTTCTGGGGTCTCTTGATAAAAAAACACTTGCTTTGATGAAGTCTGAGGTACGTTTGTGACTGATTTTGTGCGAGTGCGGAGGAGGACACGTGCTGTCTCTACGGCAACAGATGTTTTTACAACCTTATGATTTACTGCGAGTTTGTATCTTTGCCACACTGCTGTTACATCCAACAACATCGGTCATCAAAAATAACTTTTGATCACTCTTAAAGATAATTTGCCTCAATAATAATTTGACTCAAGAGTCCACAGTGAGAGCAGACTGAAATTTTTATTTTGAACACAATCATGTACCTTTATGTACCCATTGTTGCTAACTTTGGAGCTAACCCCCTTTACTTTTCCAGCATTTGGGGAAACAACAGACGTGACTTTTTAGCATTTATTAACTGACACACTGTAGTCTGTACTGTACATTTACTGCCAGACTGACAACTTACTACTGACCTTTTCCTCTGCCCCGCTCACATCCACCGTCACTTATCTGCCCCTCGCTCTTTCCCACTCGCTACGCAAACATACTACGCAATGACGTATTCCTTAACGGAGCCACGCTACCAGTGGTTTCCCAGGCAACAACAGAGGTTGACTCACGTACCGGAACAGCGTTGCACAGAGACTCCCAAACACTATCGATTTCAATATTATCAAATATTAAAAATATTTTTTTTAGCCTGGCGGGGGTTCTCGTTGTGTCATTATGGAGAAACACAGATTCAGTTAACGTTCAGCACGTTCAGTAGACGTTAAGTACGGGTGGATCTAGAGGTTTCCATTACGTTGGGCGAGTTCAAAGTTGTGAAAACAACGGGGGTGTTTTCAAACAGGTAATTTGTTAGTCTGTCCCACCCGCCGCAGGAAATAATGGATTACTCCTGGAAAGCTATTGATGTAGCACTTATGAAAATAACACGGAGATTATTCGACCAATGAGAATTTAGTCGGACGAGAGCATATCGACCAACTAATCGACCAGTCGACCAGCAGACTACAGCCCTAATAAATAAGGAGTAAATCATGCAAAGATATTCCAGTAAAACCCGTAGATTAAAAATACAGACCTGTATTGTGTCCCATTGAAAGGACCAGTGCGTAAGATTTAGGTTGATATTTTGGCAGAAATCGAATATATATTCATAAATATGTTTTAATTAGTGTATAATGACCTGAAAATAAGAATCGTTGTGTTTTTGTTACCATAGAATGAGCAGGTCGTCTTTCACAGAGCCCCTGCAATAAAGGTCTGCGGTTTGTTGCGGTTATGTGGTATACATCTTAACCAACTAAGCTGTTATATTTGACAAATGTGTTCATATCGTTATGAGTGTATGTTGGCCCAAGACTGGGCAACAGTAAAGAAATATATTTTCCCCCGCCTTAAGGGGACATACAGTAGGAGGTTTCATGCTCTTCGCAGACAGATGACCACAGGCCACAGAGGTTTTTCATCATCATTGATGTGTGTGCACTACAAGACGCAGCATGTTTAAAATAAAGGGTTAAAATGACCAATTATTTTCATTTGCATGTACATTTATTTTTAAGCCTGTGTGAATGTTTGCTTGTGTTTGCTCAAAGTCTTTAATGTAAAGGGTGTATTGGTGAATATAATTATGAGATTTAACCTATGTATTAATTTTGGTATCATGCTTTTGCATTTATAACATTGGTAACAAGTTATTGCATACACACCTACCCCCCCAAAGAATGAAGTTTTACCCTCGTTTGCAACTGCAACTGTCAAAAAAACCTACAATTTTATGCTTATCAGGTGTTGTCACATTATGAGTTGCCCTTCTCATGGCACAAAGGAGCAGTTTGAGTCATTGCTCAGTTTTCAGCGCATTTCCTTGCAGTGATTCGGAGGCGCTTGATAAAAACAGGTCAAGGACTCAGCAGCTGAGCGAGGTTGAGGGTCTCCTTGACTTGTTGCAGTTTGAGAGTTGTAAACCACTTTGCTCATATACCTTCCTAAGCTCCTTAAGTGCACAGAAAGTCACACAAGAATTTTTCTATCCCCACACACTAATGTCCCGTCACCTCTATTGTTTATTCTCTACACCATCAACTGCAGAAGTCAGTACAATTTGCAAATGACACGGTTGTTGTAAGTCTGACACGGGCCGGTGGTCAGTCCTAGTTATCGATTTCTCAGATGTTAGAGGGTCAGAAGACATAACTGTGGAGCACTATCTTGGCGCTCATATTCTGTATCGTTGTATATTAACCAAGTATATAAGTAATACGTAAACTGTTGACATGCATATGCACTTATGCACAATGTTTTGCACAATCCATGAACGCTGCAACAGTTTCCACTGCCTGCAACACCTCAACCTTGCACACTGTCTTCTTTTATTTACCTTCTCTTCTCATTATTTTCTCTCTCTCTTTTATTTAATTGTTTTGCTCTTCTTGCACTATTATTTGTGTGTAGTTTAAACCTTGAATTTCAAATTCTTCTAAGGTTAAAAACATCTTACGTATTAAAATACTTTCTCCCCAAAGCAACTGGAAACGAAGAAGTATAAATGTAACTGCGGTGAGATGACAAAGGTCCTTCTATTAAGCAAAACAAATCTCCTGTCGTGGGACAATAAAGATTTTAAGTGAACTGAAATCAAAACAGCCATGTTAAGTAATTTAAAAGACTGTTTAGATACCAACGTAAAATTAACTCAGTGATATACAGACGATGCAAATGTTTTACCTGATAACTCCAGGACAGCAGTATGACCTTGGTTTTGCTGTCTTCAGCAGAGGAGGACACTTTGATGACGATAGACTCCACCATGACGGTGCCGTCAGGGAGATGCTGGATGGTGTAACCTTTTAACACGCTGAAGCATGGAAATTTAAAGATAAAGGGATCAGATACCATCAGATATAATCTTACATGTGCATCATTAAAATTTCATACACAACATATTACCGTCAAAATTACAATTCTAAGACAAGTGGGGTTTTTTTTACTCTTTTTCTGAATCATATAGGGAAAATGTACAAAGATGATGCGGTTTGGTGCTGGAGAGTTGCACAATAATTCAGATGAGTTGATAAAAACAGGAAGCCCAGCGACCTTCGTCTTCCTGTGCTAATATTCTCACCTCTTCAGGTGTGTGTAGATTCTGTGGAGCGTGTCCGGGTCGCTGTGGGGGTCTTGGAGCTGCACACGGCAGGTGAAGCGTAACTGATGTTCGTTGAGGCCCAGCTCCTTCAGGGCCTGCTCCGAGGACACCAGCTTCAGGTTCTGTGCTCAGGATAAGACAACGAGGAAGTACATCATCATCATCTGTTGACTGCAGCTCACACATTAAATGCACTAACTGGACTGACCTAGATTTTATATAAACAAAGTGTTGTGAGAACAGTAAACTTACGTTTTCTTTCATGATCAGGGTTCCGTGCATGGTGCGAGGTTTTTTAGGATCAGGTAGAGGCCCTGCAACAAGAATTGTTTTATACATGAATAAATGAACAACAACAACAGACAGTTCCTTATGTAGTTGATCTGCTTGTCTATAAGGTTCAGGGTGGGATATGGAGGATTGAGAGAGCAAAACAGATGCTCTTATTTCTTGATTTTTGTTTGTTAGTCTTGTTTTGGTTATTGCATGAACGTTTGTGATGACATTAATTTACTTTATCTGTGGTCTATCAAATGTATAACCCAAAAATGATCACAAAAATAATAAATAAACAAGTAATAAATGACATACGCACACATGCTGATAGTCAAAACTGGACAGAATAGTAAACACAAACCAAGTCTCACAAGGAAAAACGCCTTTTGTGATGTGCACCGCACGACACTGAAACATTACAGTCCGTCCTGGGAAAGTGAGATAACTTTCTTGGACGCTGTATTTCTACCATTTATTTCATGACTGTTGTGATGAAAGATAAAACAATAACTGCCAAGAGCATTTCAGAGCAGTATAAATAATATCTGAAAACCATGTGAAGTGTTTTGGTGTCTGATAAACCTTCAAATTCATTGATCTGTTACTCAAACTAACATTTGTGGACCTTATTCCATCATTTATCTGAAGCAAAATGCTCACAGGGCTGTTTTTGGGTTAACATGCATTTGCAGGTATTCGATTGGCCAACGCAGCGCCAGATTGTGTTGCACTGTGTTGTGGAAAAAGTTGAAACAGAGCTGTCTGCATCAAGGTTGTTTTTTTCCACACAGTGCTGTTATCTGTCTAAATCAGGCACCACAGTTCTGAGCGGCGGTCTTTTTCCAACTGTCTTTTCTTATTTCTATATACTGTACTCTAATATAACAAGGGTAACCCTGAAGAAGAAGCCACATTCATTTTCTTATAAATGTTAACCTTGGGCTTATTCCAGTATCAACAGAAAATTCATCTGGAACTATTTTTAGATCATTTTTTAATCATTTAAGTCAAAAATTCACAAGTTGTAGCTTCTCAAATGTGAATTATTTGTTTGTTTTTCTAGTCCTCCATGAAAGTAAACTGAAGATGTTTTAAAAATATTCCTACAGTACAAATCAACACTTTAACCAGCAAAGTATCCATCATATTTTAATATCACCAGACTTCAGGGCAATGATACTTACTTTCTGTGAAACTTGCTGAAGAGAAAGTTGAGAGTAAATTTTTTGAAGTTGTTCTGCACTGATAAACATGACTGATCATTGTATCTGATTATAGAGTACTATGACACATAAAAGACATCAATCATTATGACAACTAATCTAGGTTATGATATATATATATATATATATATATATGAGTAACAACTCGCTATGTAAAGCAGACTGCACAACCACTTCAAAATGTCAAATTCAAGAGAAATGTAAATGACAACAAACAGAACTGTAAAAGCGAGACTGTGTAGGCAAGCTGTACCGAGCAACATAACTGAAGAAACACTTTGTGCCAGTTTATTACTCATTTGGCTGTAAGTTAAACAAATCCCTTTTATAAAAAGGTTTCCCAACTGTCAACAGGACATACCTCCGAGAGCCATCTCCCTCTTGAGCAGGTTGAGCGAGATATCCACAGGCACGCTGGGATTTGTTGTCACAGTGGCCGTCTCTCCGTTGGCTGGCATGTAGCAGTCAATGCCTGAAAACATAAAGCAATAACAAGACTGAAAACTCCTTCTCATCCTACTCTCAATACGCATACACCACCATATTTCCTTTAATGGGTTTAAAGCTGTGGATGTATGGTAGACAGGTCTTCTTTACAGATCTGTCTAAAGCGACGGATAGTCGCACTTACTGAACTCCTGTTCAATCTTTCCCTTGAGGAACTCCATCTTCACCGCCTCCCCGTGTACCAGCAGCATGTTACGAGGCTCCGCCATACGTATGAGCTGCATGATGCCCTTAGCATCAGCGTGGGCACTGAAGGACATGTACTCCACCTGCAGCTTCACATCCAACTGTAAGAAATCACAGAAAGGTTAAGAGTCAGTGAGTCAGTGACTATGCTAATGTTGTTTTTCACATGGATCAACAATTTCATGTTTTTTTTTTGGTTGTTATTTTTGAAGCAATAGCAGAATTTGAGATTTTTGTTAAATATGACGTTGGAGCCAGGAGATGGTTAGCTTAGCTTAGCATGAAGACTGTTAAAAATAGAAAACAGGCCTGGCTCTGTTCAAAGGTAAGAAAAGAATCTGCACCTCTAAGCTCTAATTAACATGTTATATCATGTTTGTTTAATCTGTACAGAAACCGACGTGTAAAAACAACAACCTGTGGTTTTACAAGTGGTTATGGACTCTCTTCTGCTGAGCGCAGTGACTTTCGCTTGTTGCCTGGCAACCTCAAGGTGAGGATAGCTCCAGGAAGTCACTGTGTCCACTGTGTTCAGCATATAACCTTGTTAATTTGTGAGCTTTAGAGGTGCTAGTAATCAGATTTTCTACTTTTGGACAAAACTGGGCTATCAGTTTCCCCTGTTTCCAGTCTTTACGCTAAGCTAAGCAAAGCTAAGCAAAGCTAAGCTAAGCTAAGCTAACTGTCTTCTGGCTGCAGCTTCATTTTGAACAGACAAACATTAGAGTGGTATTGATCTTCTCATCTAATTTTCAGTGAGAATGGGAATAAGCATATGTCTCAAAATCTCAAATTATTCTATAAAGAATATTTGCATTAATAGATAGAAGTCACAAGGAAGATGAGTAGAGCTGCAACGATTAGTCGATTAATCAATTAGTTGAGCAACAGAGAAAAAATTGGCAACTATTCTGATTATCAAATAATCATTTTAGTAATTTTTTAAGGAGAAAGGCCAAATATTTGCTCGTTGTAGCTTCTTAAATGTGAAGATTTGAGTCGTGCATGTTAGTAAACTGAATATCTTTTGAATTTGAAAACGTCACCTTGTGCTCTAAGAAATTATAACAGGCATTTTTCACTATTTTCTGGCTTTTTATAGACATTGTATAGTTGAGAAAATAATTGTCAGATTAATCAATAATGAAATTAATTGTTAGTTGCGGCCCTAAAGATGAGATGTCATGACAGAGTTCATGAGTTCCAGCTGTACAATATGTGACTTTATCTGCTGAGCTGAAAGAAATCATTCAAGCCATAAAATACTGTTTGACCTCATAACTCACATGGATGTCGAGGAAATTAAAAACGATCTTTGTTACAAGAAAAATAAAAAGAATCTTACCATCGCTCTTCCTTCCATCTCCAGTTTCCTTTGCCCATTTAGGATCTTGTGACCGATTGTTCCTTGTACACAATACCCAGGCATGATTACCTACGAAAAGAAGTTGTACATCAAATATTGTCATTTTTTTAATCTTTAAATAAATATTCTTCCATTTCTTTAAAGAGACTCACCATGTTCTTCTCATTGCCAGCCCATTTCTTGAAGATCTGCAACGACTGACCCGCGTGCAGCATACCCGGCGTAGCAAACACCACCTGAAAATGCACATATTGTTGTATCAGCTGTGATATGAATTTTGCTGAAACTTTTTTTTTAATTGGAGGAGGGATTAAAACAAAAAAAAAGAGTTACCATAGGTCCAGGATTGTCTGCGTAGGAGCGATCGAACGCCTTGATGTGCTTAAATTCAAACATGTTTCTCTGTACAAAGGTTTTTCGAATCTTCTGGTTGGTCCACGTTATGAAAAGCTTGTAGTAATGATTAGCTTTCTCTGTCAGCCCAGTGGAGAAGTAGATTGGTGCCTTCAGGTTCATTCTCTCCCTGTGGAGTGAGAGGCGGGTGATTAAAGTGTCTACCCAGTGAGCCACCAATTAATGATGAAACAGTCCATATACCGCTGTTATTCTATCAAGCTTAACAAAATGAATACAGCTATTACAGGGTGCTGAGATTTTTTAGTCGAGACACTTTATGACAATCATGCATCATAATCATGTGCAATTATTACACATTGAAAGAACTTTCTATTTAATTGGAACGGCAACAATTATAAACCAGAAAAACGGCCTTTATTATCACTCAGCAAGGGAGCTGCGATCATCTCGACACATCGCTGTCTTTCATCTCTTATTTCTAATGTTCACATTCACAAGCTTTTAAAAGTAGTTGGAGCTTCTTTTAAACATGAACCCTACCAAAATGTCTCCAACAGGATGCAGAGTTCTTGCGCTCTTCCGAGGGCAAAAACTGGAATGAGAACCTGGAAAAAAATAAGAAAGTAAAGATGACACTGAATTAGTACAACTGTCTCTCTCTGTGACGCCGTATTAAAAAGAAATAAAACCAAAAACTTTACATCAAAATACAGTGTTCAACTAACTGCAACTATTACCTTTCCTCCTCTTTCTATGGATTCATGCACTTTCTTCAAAAAGTCTCTCTCTCTGCATCTCTTTGAGTCTCGGATGGTGGTGGCGTATGTGGACTCAGAGATGAGGATGTCTGGACGGCACTTATCGATCCATGCAGCACTGTGAATATACAACATAAGGATGAAGAGACTGTGCAATATGTAGGTATACTCTTAAAAAGTTGTTTAAAAAAGGTGAGATATTGTCTTTTTTCATTCCGTGCATCCTGGTGCCTACATTACCCACAATGCTCGATTCACTCGACTGTACAGATTTGGGAGACTCGACGGACAACTACGACCTGCAAGGAGAGGATCAAGTGATCGACAGAGACAGTCGAAGGTGTTGTGATCCTCTCCTTGCAGGTCGTAGTCGTCCGTTGAGAGTCGCCCTACAGATTTGGGTGTATTATGTTAGCAGAGGCTCATGTCGCCTGGAGCTGCTAGCTTCAAGCGGAGATGAGGAGTGGGCTACAGAGGTCTGGCAACTAGGGCTGCAATTAATCTGTCAATTATTTTCTCGATTAAACGATTAGTTGTTTGGTCTATAAAATGTCAGAAAATTATGAAAAACGTTGATCACTGTTTCCCAAAGTCCATGGTGATGCTACAAATGTCTTTTGTCTGCAACAGTCCACAACCCAAAGATATTAAGTTTACTGTTATAGAAGACTAAAGAAACTAGTAAATATTCACATTTCAGGAGCTGGAATCAGAGAATTTGGACATTTTTTTTCTAAAAAATGACTCAAAAGAATTAATCCCGTATCAAAATAGTTGGCGATTAATTTACAAGTTGGCAACTAGTCAATTAATCGACTAATCGTTGAAGCTGTACTGGTATGGTTTGTTACTCCTTGTAACCAAATTTAACCCCAGGCGACGCTGACTCAATGGACATTTATGGGAAATTTATCAGAGTTGTATATGCAGTAGTATATGCAGTAGTATTTCCCAACACCTGTAAATGGAGCGTGAAATTAACACCCGCCAAACGCCAAATGTGGGTAGATTTTCTGTTTGGTGAGTAAATCTCTGAAGGCTATCCGCCTCACTGGTGGGTAAATGTTTATTCCAAAAAAGTCATGCAACAAAATATCTGGTGAGATGACTCAGAGGAAATGACTCATGTTTGTATCTATACAGTGTATACAGTATATGTGTTGTTTTTTTTTTTTATACGTGTCTAAACAGTGCTGCAAAACTGTGAGCTCTTGAGACAGTGTGAAAGTGTGTCTACACAGAAAGCATAGCGAGAGCAGCAGCAGCAGCGAGTGCTCCGTCTGTGTGTCTACACAGGAGGCGTTCAGGTACAGTGTTTAGCGTAGGTCACCTGTGTTTTGGAAGTGCTAAGAGCCCAGTCACAATGACTTAAGCGTGTAAAACTCAGTGCAGCACTTTGGTCAACTACAGTTTTTTTTTAAAAATGTGCTCAAAAAATAAAAGTTGATTTGATTTAATTAACCGTTCATCAATATATTAAAATAATTTTGCTTCAAATTTTGCTCTGGCCTCTTCTTGAAGTTTATATTCAACATAATACCTTATTATCTCAATGAAATGTACTTAAATGAATGAATATGTGACACAAAAAAGGCAATTTATTACTTTGGCCAGTAAAAAATATACTTGGCCGGTTTGATTTTTTTCATCTACAAGTCTCCTTGGCAGCTGAGTCAAAATGTTAATTTCAGACACTGCCTGTGAACCTACTTTGATGTGTAAGATTGTTAGAGTCCACCTTTAAATACAGTAAAGGTCACTTACCCTAAATGCCTGTCTGGTGTCATGTTATAGTCCCCCTGAAAACGAAAAGCAGTTTGACGTTATCCTTTTTGTGAGATTGTAGTTGTTAAATTCATTGACTTCAACACAGTCCAGACTTGTTTACACTCACAGTGTAGACCACAGACTCTGATCCCACTTTGATGTGCACCATGGCAGCTCCCAGGACATGGCCTGCATAGTACGCCTTGATCTCCAGCTCATCATCCACCTGCCACCAGCACAACAGAAAACAGCTTTATTAGCCATCAAAAGAGACGAGCAGCTGGTGCAGAGGTGATTAAAAGACGGATATCTGGGCTCAGCAAAAAATTATATCAGCGCTGCACCTGGACGGTTTGGTGGAGGTTCAAAGGTATCACTTTCTTCATGCAGTCCTTGATCATCTGTGAGGTGAAGAAGTTAGTTTCTCCCTTTTTGTCAACGGTGATCTTCCGGAAGTCTTCCAGCAAAATGGGACAAATGGCCTTGGTGGGATGGGTCATGTAGATGGGTCCGTCGTAGCCCACCATCTCACTCATGTAGGGCAGAGCGCCACAGTGGTCTAAGTGGAAATGACTGAGAGAGGAACAAGTGTAGTCATTTAGAAACACTGGATTGTTTTACTGCTTTTATAAACATACGGTACTGTGCAAAAGTTTTAGGCACTTTAGATGTTTAGATTCTTATCCGTAATGCACTGCCATCAGGGAGGCATCTGATTGGTCCTAAAAGTATTCTGCAGCATGAAAACAACCCCAAACATACAGCCAGAGTCATAAAGGACTATCATCAGTGACTCACACTAAATATTGATTTAGGTTTATTCTGTTTACTGAACTTTGTATGAAATTAACTGATAGATAAAAACTATTTACGGCATTATTTTTGAAAGCATTCTCACTTTACTTTTAGTGGCTAAAACACTTGCACAGTACTGTATATAATATTGAAATGGCACATTATAGCTATTCAAACAAACCTGATGATCACACAGTCCAAAAAGTCTGTCAGGCGCCCATTCTGGATTATGTACGAAAAATCTGGGAAACGTCTCTGGAATGACAACACAGATTTACACTCAACTAGGAATATACTGTGAAAAAAAAATTCTACACAAGGTACAAAACATACGAGACTCATGATGTAGTTTTTAAAAACCAGCAGTGGAAATCCTTTTTATTCAAGGAAATGCAAAGAGAGATGGATGAATGCACTATGAAAAGTGAATCTACATGTTACACTTAAGTCCACTGAAGTCTGTAATGTAGCAGAGGCACAGCAGTCTTTGCTTATTTTCCACTATGGAAATAGATTATATTAACTTCATCCTGTGTCATGCTTCAGTTTTATGCATAAAATTCTTTTGGTCATCATATTTTTCGTTTCTGCATGTCCAGGTCCCATGTTTGATTTAATCTGAGTCTTTTGTGCAGGTTTTCCTGTAATTATTATTATTTTTTAAGTGAATATTTGAACATGTGTGTTCTGTGTAGGTTACTTACAGGGCTGCAACTAATGATTATTTTCATTATCAATTAATCTGTCGATTATTTTTTAATCGATTAGTTGTTCGGCCCAGTTCACAACCCAAAGATATTCAGTTTATTGTCATTGAAGACTAAAGACATCAGAAAATATTCACACTTGAGAAGCTGGAATCATAGACTGGAAATTTTCTTCCATTAATGGATTATCAAAATAGTTGGCAATAAATTAATTAGAATTAAACCAAACCAACGAATAATCCTTGACACACTGCCCAGTTGTTGTTTCTCTTTTGCAGAAGAAGCCACCATACTTACATCGTCGTTATATCCCATGTGCATCCCACAGTCCAGCATTATGTTTTTGCCCCCAATGGAGACAAGGATGCAGCTGCGGCCGACATCCTGTCCAGCACCTTGGAGAGAGAACAAGTTAGTTGTGAGAAAACTCAAAAAGACAACACATCATAAATGCACCACCAGTAGGACCACTGACTTTAGCTTCTGCGGCTAACAACGGTTGTTTAACAGTAAACGGTTACACTTACAAGCTGTTTTCAACCACTGTTAACAGCAAATACACATGTTATTACTATTCAAAGACAGCTACACACTTAGCGTCAAATAACGTCAAAGTTATGTACACATTTAATGTTGACGGAACTAGCTTTGCAGATGCTAAGTAGCCTCTGTACTCACCCAGTGGCGTTACATTTATTTCAGGCATGTTTTCTCATCGGAACAGCCTGATTTTATAGATAAATGAGGATCAGTTACGTAACCCAGAAGGACTGACTCCTTCCGATGAATTACTCCAAATTTGCAAGGAAGTGTTTATTGTCTAGCTTGTTGTAAACATGTGGATATTTCATTAAGTTCTCACACCAGTGTCAAACTACTCGCAGTGAAGTGTAACACTTCCGGGTACGGAATTCAAAATAAAACCCCTTTTTGTACCAAGACTGTTACAAAAAGTCACTTACAGAGCAGGTTCACAATGTTTCAAGTCTCTTTCTCTGAAAAATGTATTTAAAAGTTTATCTGAAGCTATACTTATCCTCTAAAAAAGAAGATAATAAAACAAAATAGGTTAGCTCCGTGATATAACTCCCAATCCTGCAAATTAAAGGATAAATCTGTAGGATTTAGTGGCATAAAGCACTGAGGTTGCAACTAAATTAATACTGACCCTCCTCTCTTTTTGCTCTAAAACCCAACCTAGAGTCCAGTTCTGCTTGAGGTTTCTTCCCATCAAAGCAGAGTTTTTCCTTGCTGCTGTTGCCAAGTGCTTGCTCATGGGGGAATGTTGGGTCTCTGTAAATTAAAGAGTACAGACTATAGGCACTATATAAATAAATTGACTTGGCTTGAAGCCATATTATATAAAAATTCTCATAATAAAACATTATTTGAAATAGAAAAGTTTATCTGAAGCTAATATGAAGCTTCAGCTGTCCAAATTTGTCAAATCAAATAGATAGATAGATAGATAGATAGATAGATGGATAGATAGATAGATAGACATTATTATTGATTGACATAAAATAAGTAACATAACATAAACAAGTTTCCTAAACCATTTTTCACACAAATTTTTAAAATGTATATGACCATTTAGAGGATTGCATAAAATTGTTTAATTAAATCCAAATTTTATATTCAAAATTCATTTATTTATTTGGCAGGGACAATGCTCATTAATCAACAGAAACATAGAACTGTAAATGAGCCAGAGTTAGCCAAATTTTCATCTGTTGTCTCTGGCCAGATGTTAAGGGGCGACTTAAAATTAGTATAAAATTCATGGTACACAACATAATTAATACACACAGACTAAACAATATACATCCACCAATAAACAATGTCAAAACACAATATAGTTAAGCATACTGTGTAAATGTCTCTTGCTTTCAAAAAATGTACATATTTAACCAATTAACGTTAATTTTTCCAAATACCACAGCTCTCCATTGAAAGCACATTAGGAGAGTATCTCTAATTAGCTATTATATATGTAAACGTTCAGTGTTTATATGTAGGCGTGAAAAACTTTGAACTTGCCCTTTAATTACCGACGCTTTTAGTTTGAAGGCAGCGTCACCAATTTCCGGCGTTTCCCCGGCGCGAGTCTGCGCCTGCGCAGTAGCAGCAGATTAGAGCGAGTACGACCAGTCGTTTCAAGGAGCCGAAGGAAATGCTTAATTTTCCTTTCACTTTTAAGTTTTGTCGCAGGTAACGTTTTTCGTATCAGACTGTTTACATCAGTACGGACATCTGTTAAGATCTCAGACTCGTTGGCGTCCGTTAAAAACATTTTCTCATTAATTTATCGTGTCTTGGTTTCTGTCAACAGCACTTCCTATTAGAAACCATGGCTGGTACTGTGGCTTCAGAAGACCAGAAATTCTGCTTGAAGGAGGTGCTCGACACTTTCAAGTTGTGTCTGTCAGAAAATAAAGAAGTCTACCTTGAACACTACGTTGCTGGGTGGCGTGGACTTATAAAGTAAGTTATTTAGGAGCATACCTTTTAGCATGTGTTGGATATATGACTCTTTTTTTGTGTGAACTGATGATATTTTCAAGGCACTTACAACATTATTATACTGTACATTCACTATAAGGCTGCAAGTATCAATTATTTTCATTACTGATTAATCTGTCGATTATTTTCTGGATTAAATGTTTAGTTGTTTGGTCTATAAAATGTCAGTCACTGTTTCCCAAACCCCAAATGTCATGTTTTGTCCACAACGTAAATATAAAGAAACAAGAAAAAATATTATTCCACATTTTATTATATTATATTCATTTGAGAGGCTCGAAATAATGTATTATCAAAATAGTTTTCTGTTGATAGACTTAATGGATTATTTGACCAATTGTAGCAGCTCTAGTTAATGCACATCCTGTTATAAGGGATGGCTAATCAGCACTGTGTGTCTATAAAGGGTCATAAGCCAGAAAGGTTGGGTACCAGTGCTTTAGCGCTTTATAATCCTGCATCAAACCAACCTAAAACGCCTTCGGTCATGTCAGTTTAGACTCACATGATTGTGAAAAGTATGTCGTTCCGCCTCACCAAATACAGGAGGGTGGGACAAACTGAAACATTAAACCATGTGACAATAAAAAGCCCAAAATTCAAAGGAACTGAATGACAAAACTAAATTTTACATCTAGTTGCTTCAATCTAAAAACACCCAACAATCTTGAATGTCTGGGACTGAATATTTCTCTTTCACCCCAAATGAATTTTAATATTGTTGTTTTGTAAAACCCACCTTCACACAATATCAGTTTTTATGATGAACTGATAAGACTCCTCACAATATGTAATCATTTTTCTGGAAGTATTTTGTTTGGGGAACAATATCAACTGGATGGAGAAAGATGCTAAACAGAAACTGAAACAATAACGTCAAAATTCAATTACCAACAACTTAGGAAACTCTGAGTATTTGGTTTCAGAACAGCTGATTAGAGATCAGTTCAATCAACTCTGAGTTAAGCGCGTGCTTAATGAATGAATAAAAGCATCAATGGAGCTCTGATACAATGAGTCACTATGGCAACAGGTAAATAAAAGGCAGAGTCTCCATTTTAATCCAGTGGACGTAGAGATTATTAGAGAGATATTAATGCATGTGTATGCGGATGCTGCACATTTATCTTTTTAAAAAAAAGAGCCTGTGTCAGCTTGAAAAGTGTCAATAAGTTAACACAATAAAGTTTTATTCAGTGTTGTCCATTAATGCATCATTTACCAGACTTACATTTCCTTAATGATGATAAAGTGGAACCTGACTGTGTATCAGGCTGCAGCTACATTACATTTTAAATATATTTGTTCAGCTTTAATCTGATGGACAAAACACAAGAAGCAGCAACTGTAGATGGAAAATATAGTTAAAAGATTTAAATCATATATAGATCAAAGACTTAGAGACATGACTGTAAGCTCACAATCTGATCCAGTAATAATGTTTTTGGTGATTTGTACTTGAAAAGATGTCGAGGTTAAAATGCAGAATATTTTATGTTTTTAGACATCTGTTTGTATCACAGCTCAACAGCATTCAGAGTCAGTTACTGCGGTAACTGACCCAGAGTTTAATTTAGCTCTCTTTCTGAAACTGAAAACCCAGAGTTTCCCTCTTCTCAGGATTAAGAAACTTTCACTTTTCAGAGTTTTCACCAAACCCGCTTTCTGAAACCGGTCCCTGATCTGACCTGACCTACAAGAATAACGGAAAAGTAAAACTGGTTGATCTTGTTTTCACAGACAGGATAGAAAAAGAATAAGAGGCCTATCAGATCATAATATGACATTGGCTGTTAGAAAACTGACCAAGAAACAATTAGTTCATCACACCAAGAATGACACCAAACCTGTAAAATCAAGGATACTAAAATTTAAATTAGCAGATTTTGAAAGAGAACCAATGCAAATGAACTGGGAAACACTAACAGAAACACTTGCTGTGATCATTTTATGACAGTAGTTAATGGTTTAATAGACAGATACAGTAAAACATGGAAGAGCTGCACTAAAAGGACGTCACTTCCAGGGTTTAGTCAAGATATCTGGCAGTTAATGAAAAAATGTGACTTTGCCCTCAGAAGGTTTCTAGTCACAAAGACTGATACTGATCATCTCATTTACACAGGGCTTAGAAACATAGTTGTCTCTGAACTGAAGGCTGAAGACAAATTACTTCTCAAAACGTATTGAAGAGGCTAATTGAGTAGCTCCAAACCCTGGAAGCACATCAATAGTTTAACCAACTCAAACACCCATAAGCATCAGAGAATAAAGGAGCTCAGAATAAACAACAAACATATTTCTGATAATGCAACAATTGCAAATGAATTCAATGCTTTTTTTGTAAAGTACTGGCCTCAACAAATGGTAACTGTCACATTGCAATGTGTAAAACCTCATTTGGAGAATCTGTTTTCTCTGTTAAAGGAGCAAAACTATGGAACTGTAAACCCACTGAGTTGAAAATGCAACACAATATAAAATGTTTTCAGCAGAAGTGTTAAATCATGGCTAAAAGAGAAACAACATTGTTCTCACATCAAACACCCCTGTATAGACACACCTGTGTTTTTGATGTATGTATTTTTGTTTTTCCTGTCATCTTTCTTTCTTTTCTTCTTTACATTTTAAATTTTATATTCTAACTTAAAAAAAAAGCTTCTTGTGGACAAATGTTGTAATTTAGCGTTGGTGCCTGTTGCATAATTGTATGTTGCAGTTCCAGTGTTATTGTGATGTCCATGTCAAATAAATACACTTAACTTAAAGTGAAGGCAGACAGTGGCACTGATTTTCAGTTAGAGCTACGACTTATGATTATTATCAATTGATCTGAGATCTGTCAGAAAATAGTGAAAATGCAAATTTTAATTACTGAGACACAGAGGTGGCATCTTCAAATGTCTTGTTTTGTCTGATCAACAGTCCATAATCGAAAGTTATTCAGTTTACCATCATGTATGACACAGAAAAGCATCAAATCATCACATTTGAGAAGCTGCAACCAGCTAATTTTTGACATTTTGCTTAAAAAAAAAGACTCAAATGATTATTCATCAAAATAGTTGCGGATTAATTTTCTGTTGATCGACTAACTGATCAATCGACTGATCATTGCAGCTTTATTGTGCTACACTCAGCTGTAACAGTCCACCAGATGTCATAGATACATCAACAGCCTGTTTTCCTTTATCCCATCAACAGGTTTCTGAACAGCTTGGGAAGCGTCTTTGGCTTCATTTCTAAGGATGCTGTCAACAAGATCCAGATCCTGGTCAACTATCTGAATGGCGAGAACGGGTCCCAGTATATCACCTTCCAGTCCATGGTAAAATATGAGCTGGAGAACGAACTGGTGGACCTCAACAAGAGAGGCAGCCACCCAGAGTCGGGCTGCCGTACTCTGCTGAGGCTCCACCGTGCACTGAGGTGGCTGGAGCTGTTCTTGGAGCGCCTCCGTACCAGCACCGAGAACTGCAAGACCTCTGTCATGTGCGCAGAGGCTTACAATGAGTCCCTCTCCCAGCACCACCCTTGGGTGGTCCGTAAAGCCGCGGGTATGGCATTCTGCATGCTCCCCGGACGCCTCGCTTTCTTTGAAGTGATGAACGTAGGCCAGCCAGAGCAGGTCGTGGCCATGCTGGGGGAAGCTCTGCCTCTGGTCTCTGAGGTGTATCAGATCACAGAGGAACTTTACGCTCAACATAACCTGCTTGACTTACCTTAGAGAGGAAGAAGTGCTGCGATTTGCAACTTCATACATGACGTGATTAAGCTCCTGATGATGGGCTGTCAAGCTAGCTGCTACTACTGTTTGGTGATTTGAGGGTTGTGTGTTGTTGCTACAGTGTTGTGCACAAATATAATTTCACTTACATTAATCTGTACCTACTGCATTCCCACTTTTTAATATAAAACTACTGTAATGCTTGATGTTTATCTTTACTCTTTATGAGGCACATGTGATTGATCTTTTTAATTCATCCTGTAGATTTTTTTTAATAGATGAAAGGAACAACAGTGGGGACCAGAAGTCTTTGCTCACTGCTAAAAGCTGCTTGTTTTCACCATTTATCAAAAAATCAAGTTCCTTTGTTTGACAAAGTTGAAACTTCTTATTAGGGAACACATTATGTAGAACTGCTGCCATTCATGATTTTTATATATTAGAAAAATCCACGTATGAAATGATGAAGGAATATATTTTTGCACTCTATAAGTTTCTTAAGATCACAGATATTAACACATTTATGCGCTTGTAACACAGTAGGAATTGCTCTTATCTAATATTAGATGATCTGATTTTGTTAGAAAAGTAAAAATACAAAAAAACAAAACTACAGTTAAAATACAAATTAGCAAACTGCAGCCTTAATGGGAGAGTAGCAGTTTCCAAACCACTTCTACAACAACAAAAAAAAGTCTAAACATGCCAAAATACCAAAATTATACAAACCAAAAGCAAAGTAAAATATACTGAGAAAATTTTACTTTCACTAGTTTTATTGTATTATTTTTTGTGGTAAAAATATGTAATCTCACTTTAGTAATGTCTTTGTTTTTGGTAAATTATGAAACAAAGTTCTTAGTAGTGGACTCAGAATTGTTAACCCCACTGTGTATGATCTCCATGTAATTATTCATTTACATATAAATGATAAAACATGCTATATTTATAGCTAATGCTAATGATTTAAGGATATGGTATATGGTTTTGAGGTATATGGTATGTCCATGTATAACAATAAAGTAAATGTATTGATAATGGGTTATTCATTATTTGAAGTGAATGGTGTATTGTTTTACAGTAAAATATATATATTGTGTGTATATATACATGATATCACTTCAAACTGAATTGTCGGCTACATAAACAGTGGAGCTTAATAAAAAAAAAGTCCACCTGATTGTCGTGAATTTGTGTATTTTTTACACTGATTATTGATCCATTTGAGAAACATTTTGCCCAGTGGCCTGTTACCTGTTGTCTAAAGTAAATGAGGAGGTAATTTAACTAATAAAACTAATCGTGTCCTGATGTTTGTGAGTTTTGTGATTCCCCTAAATCTTACTTTGGTCATCAAATGTCCACAGTACATTACTGTTGAATATTTAAATCCATGTGTTTTGTTGACATTTACTCCCTCATTGTAAAAATAAAAACAATTTTGAAAAAGTGAAAATAATTGCAAAATCTACCATTTTCTTCTTGCTTTATTAAAACCCAATATGTAGAGAAGTATGAAGTGGTGACTCTTCATTTGTCACAACTCGCATTTTTTATGAGGGTGGCAAAATATTAAAATAACCATGGATCATTTTCTTACACTGTACAATATGTCATGTTATATATGCTATATGGACCATGCATAAACAAATATATGTTCCTTTTGTTCTCTAAAAGCCTTTCACAGACAAAGAAATGTACTGTATTTAATCCTACATAGTTGTTACTTATTCACAATGAATAAACTGTTATAAAACCCCAATAACAGAAACAGACTTCATTTGTAGCAATACAGCAGCATAAAATGCTGCAATACTGCAATACTACTTAAGCAAATTTATAAAAATATTAGTTGCAAAATGTCCTTAAAGTATTGAAAGTAAGTAAGTATACTGTATATAGACTACTGTATTCACCTCTCTTGGAATTTGTTTTGTTTTAAAACATCAAATCAGAGAGGATTTAATATGGATTGTTTGACACTGATCAACAGAAAAAGACCCTTTAAAAGTGACTATAGCTGTGAAATAAATGTAGTGGAGTAAGAAGCACAATGTTTACCTGTAAAATGTAGTGGAGTGGAAGTATAAAGTAGCATGAAATGGAAATACTCAAGTAAAATAAAAGTGCCTTGAAACTTGGGTACAGTACTTGGGTAAATGTGCTTAGTCACAGTCCACCACTGGCTATAACTGTATATAACCATGTTTTTCAGCAGGTTTCTGAGACCACAAACAGAACTAATGTGTCATTTTCTATGGTGGATACCAGTTCAAAATCAGGTTTACAAACAGTTCTCATTAAAGTTAGGAAAAGCCCTGAAGCATCGAGGTAATTAATCAATATTAGGTATGTTTTTTGAGCTGTTAAAGAGGGCTTGGCATTGCCGGGACCTCACAACCCTAAAATCAGAGTTACATCTAGCTGCAGGTGTATATATTTTTTTAAGAATCTATTTTTTTTAATAAATCATCAAAAGTACACACATCTACTGTACAAAAAGTTGTAGATCAACAAGATTTACTGCAGCACAATCATTGTAGAGCTTATTTACAATTGCTGAATTATCTTATTTATCAGTGATGAAATCTAAATTTAGCTAGGGAATGAGTCCAATCTAAAGAAAACTGATTCAACTCATTTATTTACAGACCACATTTAAGCAAATTTAAACTGAACTTGAAGTCTGAAACCCTGCATTTTTAATTGGCTTAATCTGTGAGAGCCAACCTTTAATTAAGACCAAATAAACTGACAATGAAGATTGAAATCCACATATTAATCTCTACATCTATGCAACTGCAGATTCAATTAATCTCCAGCATTGCTAGAAATGATTTGCTCTCACGGTAACGTAGAGGTGATATTAATCAGCTTTCAATTAATTTCCTATTCTTACACTTGATCAGCTGAACAGAGCAAACACATGGAAAAATAAAAACTTTTAAGAACTCCAGATGCCCTCAATCAACTCAACTTAATCACTCTTTTTTTATTTCTGTTTTTTTATTTTTGCACACTTGACAAATTTCACTTGAGATTAGAAATAAAGTGTCCTGCGTTATATACAGTTGCGTACATCTAACAGCAGGAGGCTCCCTGCCTTCAACTATAGGCCGTCGTCAAGGCAACCAGGCTGTCATGGTAACCGCGCTGACGCTGACGAGCGGCACTTCCTGCTGACGCCGTGAAACTGGATGGAAAGCGACACAAAAGTAATGCGCAGACACGGCATTTTAACGTCTTAACCTTTCATTAAGCGACAGTAGTGTGTATTTAGACTTCCATGTTGTA
This sequence comes from Thunnus thynnus, assembly GCF_963924715.1. Lineage (NCBI taxonomy): Eukaryota > Metazoa > Chordata > Actinopteri > Scombriformes > Scombridae > Thunnus > Thunnus thynnus. The sequence goes on along the minus strand of NC_089522.1, from coordinate 27,594,187 downwards.
TGACAAGCTTCTAACACTGTCTTAGTGTTGTGTAGTAACTTTCTGTGCTCCTTTCATGAAGGATTGAAGCCGAGAAACAACTGTGAATCTTGACTGTTGTCTTCAACTCTAATAGCAAGAAAGAGGCTCAACAGCTGCTCATTAATGCATTTAACAAGGCCAAAGTCCTCCAAAGGGCGAAGCAGACCCGCTGTAAACAACTCTCTATATGCAAGTGACACAGACAGCATCCAGAGGCCGCCTGAGTCTGGATACAGCAGGCCGGACAGGAACCTCCGCTCCCAGTCCCAGCCAATAATGTGGCAGGCCAGCCAGCTGAGCCAGGATCAAGTCCTGCAGATGCTGCAACAAGCACCTGCCGCCCCCCCGCAGTCCTTAAACAAATACAAGGTGCTTCCATCCATCGAGAGGAGGCGGTCAGAGGTGAGTCCTGGGAGAAACCTGGACAAGAAGATGTCAAAGCTCCACCTGTCTGATGATGCTCTCCTGCAGCAGAGGCATGAGGAGCCAGATCTCCCCTCATCCATGGCTGTGACCCAGACCAGCAGCCCTGAGGTGGACAAGAGGGCTGACGGGCCTCAGCCTCATGATCCAGAGTCAAAAACGACCAGAGAATTACAAGAAGACAGCTCCTCTGCAGGTACCACTGGCAACTTGCTGTTAGCTATCAGAGCACCATGTGGGAGGAGGTTTCAGCAGCACTTTGACCCCACAGACGCTCTACAGATGGTGAGAGCCAGTGCAGAGGCCAGGTATGGAACCAGGTATGGAGAGGTTTCCATTGAGACCATGGACGTGCCACGCAGGACCTTCACAGACATGGATATGACTTTGGCCCAGTGTGGCATCTTGAACAGATCAGTGCTGTGCATCTCTCAGACTGACAGTGAGGTGGAGCATGAGAGAGCCTAAAAAACTTTAAAGTCTTGTTTTCCAGTTGAAATTAGGCTGCCTGGTGGTATTTATGTATACACAAGGTTGTCTCTTCTGGTTACTTTTATTGACTAAAGCTAATTCAGTACAAATAGGTCCAATAATTAATTTTGGTAACTTGTCTTGCTGCACTATTGCACATAATACGCTAGAGCTGCAATGATTAGTCGATTAATTGATTGGTTGCCAACTATTAAATTAATCAGCAACTATTTTGATAGTCAATCAGTTGTTTTAAGTCATTTTTTAAGAAAAAAAGTCTAAATTTTCTGATTCCAGCTTCTCAAATGCGATTATTTCCTGGTTTATTTGGTCTTCTGTGATAGTAAACTGAATATTTTTGGGTGTGGACTATTGTTTGGGACAAAGACGACATTTGAGGACGTCAGCTTGGACTCTGGGAAACGGTGACACCATTTTCTGACATTCTATGGACCAAACAACTAATCGATTAATTATTAGTTGCAGCCCTATAATACTCCAGACAACTGCATTAAAATGTAACCTGTATGTCTGTATATAACCACAGCTGCATGAGGACATTTAATATGACATGTATGTTCTATTTCAGTTAGACTACACAAGATTTTAATCAAAATAGCAAAGTAAGCACTCGGATATGGTGTCAGATATTGATTTAGACATAAAAGTCTGGTTTATGTATGTGAAACTGGCAGTGGTGCTGGCACTCAATAGCAAAGTGTAATCAGATTATTGTATTTTCACCAGGCCTGCTGACAAATGCAGCCACAAACTGTTTATTTGCCATTTTCCACGTCATTTCTTCAAAGTTAATGTTCTTAAATGCCAAATAAAAGTCTTTCATTAGGGTGCAGAGGCACAGCTGCTCATTACAAGGTTGTCAATAGCTGGTGAATCCATCAGACTATTTTTATACTAGAACTACTGCCCTGCTTCTCAAGTGTGTAAAAACATGAGTGCATTGAAAGTTAGCCTTTATCCTGTGCTTTTTTAGCTTGGCATCTGTTGAGTCATACGTCGAGATAGAAGCAACAAGCGGCACAAAAGAGGAGAAAAGGAAGCTGACTAATGCACATCAAACAGGAAAATAGCAAGCACTCAACTGTTACATCGTACCCTACTGAATTGAGTCACAAAATTATTTCTGGATGGATAAGAGCTCCGCGTGTGATGAAGACTGGAAATAACACTTCAAAACTAATCAAACGTCTTTCAACATAAACACGAGACACGAAACACCTGCTCACTCTGGAAGGTTTATTAAAACAAACAATCACACTGTTAAGTTCAAAAACCTGTCCATTGACAAGCTAAAGCTGTCCTGCAAAAAACAGCATTTCAGCAGCAATAAACTGTCTGAACAGGTTTCACATTTGATAGTTATATTTATTTTTTTGTCCACACAAAAAAAACTGAGCAACAGCTCTGGATTCACAGTCTGATAAAGCATCAAATGAAATGATCAGTAAAGTAATAAGTCATCTACCACTAAGCTCAAACAGGCATTTTTCAAACCTTCAAATGCTTCAAGTCACTCATGGATATTTTATGTGAAATCAACCTTGATCAAGCCGTGCAAACATCTATAGATGAGACACACTAGTAATTCACTTCAGATAATCAAAAACACGACACAGCAAACCATAAACTCTAGTATTAGCACCACCCTTCCAAAATGCTGTTTTAACAGCTAGTGGTTAGTTTTTCGTCTCTGGGAGACACATTTTAAGGCTTAAGGTGACTTCAGTGATCAAAAAAAAAATAAAATCAAAAAGTCGGACAAATCAAATCTTAAGTGAAAAAGTTACTGCTATGAAAGAAGTCTGCATAGTCAACATTAGCATGCATCTCTCTTTTGTAAACAATATAATGCAAACAATAAACCCTTGAAAGAACTCAAGTCACATTTGAGGTAACACGTCTAACTGCTTCAGTATTCGGTAGTGCATGTAAACAAAGCGTTCAGGTCATCAGGCTTTCCATTTCTTCAAGATTGTCAGTGTCAAGTTTAGTGATTCTCCTGTCTGTTAGAGAAAGAGAGAGAGAGAGAAGAAAAATCATGTTTGGATCCTTATATTTGATGTATTACATGATCAAACTGGAAGAAACAGGAACATACTGAAATGCATCTCAATTTGGTTGATGATATCCATGCTGTGTTTGCTGTCAACCATATTGACAGCAAAGCCTCTTCTGCCAAAGCGTCCGGTGCGGCCGATCCGGTGAAGGTAAGTCTCGTTGTCAGCGTTCCCATCCATGTCCACAGGGAGGTCGAAGTTGACCACCAGTGACACCTGCTCCACGTCAATACCTGTGATCAACATAACCATGAATGAGAGTTGAGATATAAATACTCACCTCTCAACATTAAGTGAAGGTTTTAAAATCTCTTACCTCTGGAGCACACATTTGTGGTCACGAGCACCTTCTCCTTGCCTTGCCTGAAGCGTTCGATGACAGCAGCTCTCTGCTCCACTGTCATTTCCCCGCTCAACAACGCCACCTGGTGGCCCTCTTTGGTCAGATGTGCAGTCAGCCAAGAGGCCATCTTGCGAGTCTGCAGAGAAAAAAACATTTAAAAACATTAGCTAACAGAACAGCTCATACTAAGTCTCCAAAGTCAGTAGGATTTAGCATTTGGGGACCTCGTATGTCTGTAGCAAAATGTTATTTCAATCCATCTGGAAGATGTTGAGATACCCCACTAAATCTAGAGCTAAATAAGAACATCAGAAAACCCTGAAAAATGCCCATAACAATATCCTAGAGCGAAAAGTGACATCATTAAACATGTTTTGTCAAAAAACAGTGCACAACCCAAAAATATTCTTCTTGCTATAATGTAAGACAAAGAAAGGCAGTAAATTCTCACATTAAAAACCTGGAACCATCAAATCTTTGGAATTTTTGCTTGAAAACTGACAAACAATTATCAAATAATTGTGAATATTCTTTCGATTTACTAATCCAGTAATTGTTGCAACTCTAGTCAGCTTCATCCTCTGAGGATTGTGGATGCCTGTGCAAAAATTAAAACAATCCATCCAATGTACGTCGAGATATTTCAGTCTGGACCAAAATGGTTGACCGACTGCCATCGTCATCCCTTGGCTGCTGACGTGGGTGCTTAGGCCAAATATATTAACACTACACAACTACAGCACAGTTGATTGTATCTGTAGCATTCCTCTGAGATTTAGTCATGTCAGTGAATGATGGTGGTATTTAGTCAAGACACCTCTGCTGAGGGCGAACGACATCATTTCTCTCTCTCCTGAGCTGCAGCCTTTTTAAAGCTGGTGATAGGAAACGGACAATGGTGATCTATGAAAACCTGCAGTGAAATCCCAAGCAGGTGCTCTTTCTCCAAGCTTTCCATTTCCTGTGAATTTAATAGCAGCCCTGCTGGGGAAATGGATGTACTTTAAGTATATGACTGGTGATTTTCTGTATTTTTCTTATTGTTAACATGTTCATATGCAGAGCCAAACCAACAATGGTTTGATCTACTTCACCAGTCATTAAGATTCATCTTCTGGGGAACACAAATGTCTGTAACAAATTTCAAGGCAATTCATTTAATAGTTGAGATACCAGGTGAGTCCAACAGTACAATAACAACCATTGTAATGACATGTGTGCTGTGTATAGCTACAGTAACTGACTCACATGGCAGAAGATCATGGCCTGTGCGATGGTAAGGCTCCCGTATAGATTACAGAGTGCTGTGAACTTGTCCTCCTTCTCCTTGCAGACCACATAGAACTGCTTGATGGTGTCCAGTGTCTCCTCTTCGCGCTTCAGCCTGATGATATTGGGGTCGGGAACCACCTGCTCAGCAAACTTCCACACAGACTCCTCAAAGGTTGCAGAGAAAAGGAGCATCTGACAGTCTTTATTCAGCAGTCTGCACCAGAATGAAGAGAATGAGGACAGGAGAAGCTTGTTGAATGATGTGACACAGAAAACTGCATCCTCTATTATCATCATCATCATCAGATGCTTGTAGGTTTATCTGAAAGGAGCCCACCTATGGATACGAATGCTCTGGTCCCGATGACCCTGCGTAGCAATCATCACATCAGCCTCATCCAGCACAAACATTGTAATCTTCTTGGGGTCAATGAGCTTGTACTTGGTGCACCAGTCGAGGACGGTGCCTGGTGTTCCTATGATAATCTGCTCCTGCAACTTGATGCCTCGCTCCACTGAACATAAAGCAGAAATTTATGGAGTGATACAGCCAACAGCGGCGACCAAATGACTTGAAATACCATTTTGCTACCGATCCCATCAGGCGTCATTACGATTACGGTAATGTTCTTACCTTTGTTGCCCCGAATGGCATACGCCAGTTTCACATCAGGATAAAATTTCCCCATTTGCTCGATTACTTGACCAATCTGCAGAGCGAGCTCGTATGTTGGCGAGATGCAAAGACACTGGAAGAACCAAACAGTTTTTATGGGTGAGTACATTTCAGACTACAGATTTGTGAACCCCGGCTGGCGGTGCAGATTACATGTTATGCTTACCTGAGTCCATTTGTTGGCTGTGTTTACATGGCTGAGCATGGCCAGAGAAAATGCAGCAGTTTTACCTGTGCCAGACTGTGACTGGGCGATCAGATTCTGAGGTCTGGAACCAAAGAAAACATGAAAAACAAACTGAATGAATCAAAACAGATTAATGTTTAATTAGATCTTAGAGAAGAGGGATAAAAACAGTGAATTACTGTTTTTATACTTAGGTTTTTGTACAGATTAAAATGAGATATAATGCGTACATTTGTGAGTTCTCCTTGTCAAATTAAAAGGACAATTGTTACATAACATTTACTTCATGCCAATTTTCTTTTCACATTTACTTATTTTCCATTTTTGTTACAGTATGTTATAGTCTCAAACCTAGCTTACAATTAGTTGTCCAGACTAACACTGATACAGTAAAAACACTGATATGATGTGTGATATGGTTTTAAAATGCACAATGTTTTTAAGTTTTAGTCATTAGAATATGTTAGAAGTGGCATAAAAATAACAACAAAGAAAAAGAAAAGAACAAAGTTTTGTCATTAAGCCAAATTCTGCACTGAACTGCATTTGAATGAATTAGATAAGACAATTACAACTCAAACATTCTGGTTTCAGGTTCTCAGTTGTGAGAATTTCCTGCCTTTCATTTTTATATTGTTGTAAATCAAATATCTTTGAGTTTTTAGACTGTTGGTTCAATCAAACTAGCAATTTGAAGACTTTGGAGCCTGAGAAATTATGATGGACACGTCACTATTTTCTGACATTTAATATAATAAACATTTAAGGTTAAATGAAAAAACAAAAACAGATCACTCAATGATGAGTAATAATAGCTGTTTGCGCCCTAAACAGAATAATCCTTAAATAAGCAAAAAGGGGTTACTGGGTCAAGAGTGCTTTAACCCAACAATAGATTACTTTTATTAGATTAATCTATGGATTTTTTAAAAAATTAATAATTGATCAATTGTTGTTTGGTCTATTATAGAAAATTGTTAAAACATCCATCAAAATTTCCCAGAGTCCAAGATGATGACATTAAGTTGCTTTTGTTTGTCCAAGAGACCAGTCCTAAACCAAATATTTAATTTTTTCATTATGTAAAAAAGGGGGAAGAGCAGCAAATCCTCACATCTGAGAAACTTGAACCAGCAAATATTTGGTACGTTTCCTTAATTAATGACTTAACAGTTGGAATAGATCTTTATTGGGTGGAAAATTGTCTTTGGTCTTTGTCATCAAATGGTTCATAGATGATTCTTACATCTATGAGCCACATTACACATTAAAAACAGTTCATGTGTCGTCTCTCATCTCAGTCACTTTGCAGAGTTCAGAATACTGATGGCACTTGGGATGAAGGACTTGTTAAACACATTTTTAGTTGCCAGAAGCACTCTATAGCACCTCCCAGAACACAAAGGCTCAAACTGGCTGAACAGAGGATGAGAGCCATCTACTAGGATACTGTTTTCTCGTCTTTTCCGTAATGAGTTGAATCGAGGACTTTTGGGGTTTGCCAACTATTCTGCTGGCTGTTAGGACAAACCTGTAGGGCTGCAACTAACGGTTATTATCAATTAATCTGACGATTATTTTCTCAATTAATCAATTAAATCATTTTGCCTACAAAGTGTCAGAAATGAGAGAAAAATTGTGAAAAATGAAGGTTATAGTTTTCCAGAGTGGAAGGTGATGTTTTCAATTATCTTGTGTTGTGGGACTAACAGTCCAAAAACCAAGAAAAAAACAAAACAAAAAAGCATCAGATCGTCACATTTGTGAAGCTGTAACCAGCAAACATTTGGCATTTTTGCTTAAAAATGACTAAAATGATTATTTAATTATCAGAATAGTTGCTGATTCATTCTCTGTCGAATGACTAATCAATTTATCAACTAATCTTTGCAGTGCTACACTACTGGAATGTTTATTCTCAGACCTACAATTTAAGTGATCACGCCAGGTGGGAAGATGAAAAGTTAACACTGTCAACCCCAAAGGTTTAGTAAACTAGTTCTAAAATTTGCTGACTAACACTGAGGCTGCTGAGTCTCCTGAGAAGATGAAGTCGCTGTGAAAATATACTCACCTGGAAGTCAACAACAGTCAACAGTGATTTCTCCCTCTAAACTTCTCACATGGCTTCATTTCAATAAATGTTCAAATGATCCAGTATTTTAACAAAAATCAAAACTTAGAGAAAAAGTCCAAAAACTGATGTCATACATAATATCAGACCTTTGTTTTTTCTTCTTTCCTCTCCCAATAATCACCTCAAGACCCCTCAGGTTTACCTGGTGACCCTTTGGAGGGGCCCAACCCCTAGGTTGGGAACCACTGGACTAAACTAGCTAACTGTGTATAAAGTAGTTGAAACTAGCTCCACCTCCAGCAGCTACAACAGAAACATGCTGCTCTAACACTGATGCTTCTGTACTGATAATCTAATGATGTCATATATAATATAGAATATCAGTTTGTTTGGCATTTCTGCTTAAAAACTTACAAAGATGATTATTCGATTATCAAAACAGTTGCCTATTAATGTTCTGCCAAATGACTAATCGATTTATCAACTAATCATTGCAGCTCTACAATCCTGGAAGGTTTATTCTCAGACCTACAATTTAAGTGATCTTGTCAGACAGGAAGTTAAAAACACTATCAACCCCAAAAGTTTTGTAAACTGGTTCTGAAATTCCCTGACTAACACTGAGGCTGCTGAGTCTTCTGAAAAGATGAAGTCGCTATGAGCATGTCTTGAAAATATACTCACCTGGAAATCAAAAACTGTACCTGTAGATTTAAAGTTTTCCACAGTTTCAACCTGTTGGCCATCAAGTGAAACTGGCTCTATCTTTAAATGTTGTTTTCTAAAGATAATTAATTACTTTGTCCTTACCACATTGATTTCCAGCTGGCTAATTGTTGTCAGTTAATTTTAAGTTGGTCCACTAATTGATTAATCAATTAAGTCTTCCTGCACCACTCCAGAAGAGTAAAAACAGAACTCACGGCTGTGCCAGCATCATGGGCAAAGCATTCTCCTGGATCTTGGATGGTCTATTGAAACCCATGTCGTACACACCCTTCAGCAGCTCGGGTTTCCTGTTGATCATCAAATCAAAATAACAAGAAAACAAGTGTTTTGAGGAAGGAAAGAAAAAACATAAATGACCATGCATGTGCTCATTTGTTTGAGAGCTCAGTCACTCTCATAACGGTTTTCCTTGCAGACTCACAGTCTCAGCTCCTCAAAGGTCTTCACGGAGTACAGAGGAGAGGTGGGGTCCCGCTGCAGGACCTCCACCTGGTTTCTGTTCCTCACCAGAGACCGGCGGATCAGTTTATTCAGCAGGGACTGCTCGGCCAGATCCACTTTGTCCACATCTTTTCTGCAGCTTCCATTTTCAGCTTTCTCCGGTAAAATGTTTCCTGCACAGGTGGGAGGAAGGAAAAAAAAAAAACACACACACACACACACACACCAGAGAGGATCAAACACCACCACACGTTAGTCAGCGGTTTTATTCCTCAGCTGAAGTGTTAATAAAAGAGAAAAAACGGTTGATTTAGTTTACCATTTATGTCTCCTTTCACGTTACGCGGACCACGGACTCGCTCCAGTTTCTTTGAGAGGTCAAACTAAACAGAAAAAATACAGTTTTATACATTATTAGCGGTTAAATCTGACTGATGCAACAAACTGCGTAGAAACATTACCGAGGCAGACGGCAACGCGGCTAGGTGGTAGCAGCAGATGTAGCTAGCAGCCTGCTAGCTAACGGGACGGATTAGTTGTGTTTGAAGTTACTTTTTGAGCCGTTTGTCACCTCTAAAACTCACCTGTATGGATGGAGTTGTTGCTTCTTGAACGTCGACAGCGAGCGCCCAGGAGTCTCCGGACATTTTCAAACATTAAAGGGCTTATTTTCTGTCTAGACGAGCAAGACTTTTTTATTTTTTTTAATCAAAAAAGTTTGGTGTCAGCGTGAATGATGTGCGTGACAGTAGAGTGACGACGTGCCGCTGTGCTGACCTGAGCCAACCGCAACCCGCTGGACCACACCACTGATGCTGCCTTCAGTCCCATCGGAAAATAGCACGTTTTAACACCTGAGCCATCAGAGGCAACCAATCGAATCGACAAATAGCCTACAAATGGGAACCTGCTGGTCATTTTAGGACGGCAGCTATTGTTAACCTTATATCTGTATCTTTAGGTGAAAAGTTGAAGGATAACTTTTACGAAACGGCTAATTTGATCCTCTGTCGACTACATTAAAGTTACTGTTAGGTTGCTGTTTCTCTCTTTGTTTGATGGTTGGTGTCAGACATTTCTCACATTAGTTTACTATCTTCTTTACGTAACTGTAGAACCGTTTGTTTTTAGGATTAAACAAAATGTAAACACTTAAATGTGTTCAACTTAATGTTTACGAAGTTTATGGGGGAAACCTAAAAGCACCATCGTATTCCCACCCTGTTTGCAAAGGGAACTTTCGGACACACCCGTCACAGATATCTGTTCACCACAAAACTACCACATAATGCGGTGTTTAATCAGTTCAAGGCAGTAAACTGTTCTCATCTTTATGGGAATCCGTGAAAAACAAATAATTGCAATAATATTTCACATGATATGAAATGTGCAGCGGTGGAAGAAGTATTCAGAACCTTTGCTTAAGTAAAAGTACCAACACAACAATGTAAAAATACTCCATTACAAGTAAAAGTCCTGCATGACAAATCCTACTTTAGTAAAAGTACATCAGTATCAGCAGCAAAATGCAGTTAAAGTATTGCAGTAAAAGTAGCCTAGTGATTTGGTCCCTCTGACTGATATATTATTATATATATATGACATCATTTGATTATTAATACTGAAGCATCAGTGCGTAAGCAGCATGTTACTGTTACATATTACTGTTGTAGCTGCTGGAGGTGGAGCTAGTTTGAACCACTTTATATACAGTTAGTTTAGTCCAGTGGGTCCCAACCTAGGGTTCGGGCCCCTCCAAAGGGTCACCAGATAAATCTGAGGGGTTGTGAGATGATTAATGGGAGAGGAAAGAAGAAAAAACAAAGTTCTGATACACAAATCTGTTTTCAGTTCTTGGACTTTTTCTCTCATCTTTGATTTTTGGTGAAATATTGGATCATTTGAATCTTTATTGAAATGAAACCGTGTCAGAAGTTTAGAGGAAAAAAAATACTATTTGGTGGAGCTGTTAACAACTCATAGACATGTGAAATGTGACCCTGACTACACACTGCTTTTTGTAAGACGTCAAAAGCTGAAAAGGTTGGAAACCACTGGTTTCATCTTTAACAATGTGTTGTATTTTAAAAGCTTGTTATATTATCTATTGTGTCAAATCTTCATCTGAAAAGTAACTAAAGCTGTCAGATTAATGTAGTGAAACAAAAAGTACAATATTTCCCTCTGAAATGTAGTGGAGTGGAGGTATAAAGTAGCATCAAATGGAAATACTCAAGTAAAGTTCAAGTACCTCAAAACTGTACTTAAGTGCAGTACTTGAGTAAATGTACTTTGTTACTTTCCACCCCTGGACACATCCATCACATATCTGCTCTCCACAAAACTACTACATGATGAGTATTTAATCAGTTAAAGGCAGTAGGTTATTCTCATCTTTATGTAAATCTGTGAAAAACAAACTAATTGCAATAATATTGCAGATGATGTGTCAAATCAAAACAGTCTTTATCTGTTTTATAACAGTTCAGTGATTAAGTTTCCACAGAGCACTGATTATTGTAATCCTAATGTTTACTAATATGTATGTGCTGAAGCTTAAATCAGTTCAAGTCTAATTTTAGGTGTATAGTCACAAGTTTATATTTATAGTTTATATTTTATGTATTTGGAGTATCTGGAAAAGAGCTCTATATGAAACATGTTATTAGTATTATCATAGCTCTTTTCCGATACACAGTAGGGCTGCAACCAATGATTCTTATCATTATAGATAAATCTACTGATTATTTATTTGATAAATTGATTAATCATTTGGCCTATAAGATGTCAATCACAATGCCCATCACAATTTTCCAACCAACAGTCATAAACCAAAAGATATTCACTTTACTTTGATCTCAGAATTTCTGCATGATCAATGACTTAATCATTTTAAATCAATTAATTGATTTCATTTTCTTGTCATTTTGATTGGTTGGGACAAAAGAAGGCATTTGAGGACGCCAGCTTGGGCTTTGGGAAAAACTGATCAACATTTTATGACATTTTATGGACCAAACAGCTTATCGATTAATCGAGGAAAGCGACAGATTAATCAATAATAGGAACAATCTTTTGTTGCAGCCCTAGTTCAAAGTAGAGCTGAGGTGATTAGTTGATTAGTCAAGCTTAAATCAATTATTTTGATAATCAATTTAGCTTTGAAGTCATTTCTCAGGCCAAAAAAAGCAGAACATTCCCTTGTTTCCACTTTTCAATTCATCACCTTGAATTTCAGGATTTTTTTAGGGCATTAACACTATCTTCTGACTAAATGATTAACTGAGAAAATAATAGTCAGATCAGTTGATAAGGAAGATGATCATTAGTTGCAGCTGCAGTTCAAAGTCTCATATGTTACTAAAACAAAACCTCCAAATTTAAGTGGAATTTGCCTTTAACCCTATTTGGTTGTTGTGAGAAAGAGAGAATGCGCGTGTGTGTGTGTGTGTGTCACGCACGTTTTTGTTACCTCATTGGGACCTTTTCCGGTAGCAACACCGATCTTGTCTGGACCAGTAGTCCTCATGGGGACCAAGGCCCAGTCCCAATGAGGCAAAGCATCATTTCTGAGGTCCTAGTCAGGGTTTGGGTTCGGCTGTCCACAATGAATGGAAGTCAATGTAATGTCCTAACAAGGATAGCTGTGCAAACATCTGTGCGTGTGTGTGTATGTATGTGCGTGTATGTGTATGTGTGTGTGTGACAGTGTTTGGGAGGTTGAGAAACAGATAGGCAGGGAGAGGGAGGGGGGGGGGGGATGGGGGAGTTTTATTGGCTGCAGGTTAATTCAATTTGGAGGCGGATGCTGAGTTTCAGCCAACCCACCCACACACTCACACGCTCACACACACATTCACACACACTCACACATACATAGAGAGAGAGAGAGAGAGAAACATGCATCATCTACATTATCACCACTACCACGATGACTTTATAAACACATATTAATTGTCATGGTAACCCCAGCAAGAAAACAGATGGATCAAACCAAGTGATAACAAAACATAGAGACAGCCAAACACCCACTATAGGTTTAAAACATTAAAGTCTTTCCAATCCCCCCAGAGGGAGGAAAAGAGAGGTGATATGATGGAGAGACTTCCAATCATATGTTGCTCCAAGCCTTTATTTCACTCTCCTGGTGTTACAGTACATGTCATTTAATCTGATCCCTGGCTATTAAATAGGGTACCTGAACAGTTCCTCTCTTGTCATCGATGTCAGGGAAGGCTGGAGTGAGTGGGTGGTGCTGAAGCTTTGCATGCATAGGGGATGGGAAGGGGGGATATTTATTAGAAGGACTGGACCCTCTGTCTCAACCCCTCTCTCTCTCTCTCTCTCTCAAAGCCCTCCAACTCCAGCAGCCACAGGGAGGAGGAGGGGGAAGAGGAGGAGGAGGAGGAGGAGGAGGAGACAATAAATGAAACCGTTTTTTGTAACCACATGTTGCTGTGCTTGATTGAACTGCTGCAGCAGGTCCTACCTACCTTCCTTTTCTTTGCATTGTACATCTAACTAACAATGTGGCTGCTGCATCTGTAGTTTCTGCCACCTGTGGCAGCACTCCTATTCCCTCTACGCCACAGAGAGAGAACAAAAAAGAAGAGCTCAGAGAGGTCGGAGAGGAGGAGGATATCTTTCATGGTAAGTGGACTTCTGACAGAGAGAGATCCTCGCTGCATACCCAGTTGACACAAATGAAAGGTAAGATAATCAGGCTGATACTGTGATCATATCAGATGCATTTTAATGCCGCAGTGTGTCTCTCTGATCATGCATGTTTAAACATCACTGTCATTTGTTCAGAATGAGGGAAAAGGTCAGCCAGATGATGATTAAAACTGCCAATTGATGCATCTTGATTTGCACTGTTAACAGATATAAAGACACCGTGTTTCAACAGGTGGTTACCACAGCATCTGCTCTCTGTTTTGACACTAATGAGAGCAAAGAAGTGTGGCAATGCTGGTAGAAAATGTTGAGAGTTAATGGTTTGGTGGTGTTTTAGCAAACCCTGAGGGAGGTAGGGTGATTCATATGACTGAGCCAACCAGGAGAAAAGCACCGTGGGACTGACACTATTAACATTAATTACTATAAGCTGAAAGACTGTAAAGAAAAAGGATGCACTCACTCACAATGCAGTTCACTGAAATTTAGTTTTATTTTCTTATCACCTTTTATATGAGACAGATCTCTGATTTCACATGAATTAGTAATTATTTATTGATGCTCAGTGTCTGTATCTCATCACTTTTGCTAGCATATGGATATTTTGCAGTCCAGCTGTGCTTGCATTTTTATGTTAAGTCTTTCTTTATTTACATTTAAGGCTTTATGTTTCCACTGAGGGACAAAGGGGATGTGTTCATCAGTTTGCCTTGCAATCTGTGGTTGACTGGACACATGATGGCACTGTTGAGACAGACAACAAAATAGCCTGTAATTGCATCTGAATGACCTTTTCCTCACCATAAATAACCATGTGGTGCCTAAAACGCCGGTTTGACTATTAGAGGGACTGATCGAATTTGTTATTGACCCTGATGTAGCCGGGGAATATGAGTGAGAGAGTTGTCTCATCTTGTCTGTGCAACCTGTTTGAATTTATCCAAGAGAATATGATTTTGTGGATTGCAGAAGAAAGAAACCGCCTGGTGTTTTCATTCCAATCAGTCACTGTATCACAATTAAAGGCACACTTTGGAGCCGTTACTGGTCAGCGCAGGCAAGCAGGCAAGCAAGCAAGCAGGCAAGCAAGCAGAGCTGTCTCTATGGAAATTGCTTTCGTCATAACACTTCCTATCAAGCCTGTGCTGGGGCTCTGGTCGTGCCGCACACACAGACCTTTGATAGCACATAACCAAGATTGTTGGTGGAGGAGATGACATTAACAATAAAGCACGGCCCCGAAGCGACAGATAATTTTATTGTATATCTTACATAGTTAGAGATGCTGCTTTTTACCTCGAGCATTTTAAATGTATCTTAAGTTTCTTTTTTCCCCTCACTATGACACTGAGTATTGATTTTCTATCCTATTATATTAGTGGTTGGTGTGTTGTAATGATAATACCACCCTAAATTTGTTTTATTGCTGTGACGTTTATCTCAAATCCTCAAGGGACCAGTGTCACCCATCCTTAGGCTCCTGGTTTTCCATTATATCCTTGAAGATTATTGATGTTGGAAAACCTATAAAACCTGACGCACTGAACTGACATCTAAATAACAGCTTTCATGTAGTTTTGGAGTCAGTAATGAGACCCTGCAGTGTGTTTGATGTTATTGCTGGGTAATGAAAAGAAGCAAAACATAGGGGACATATCGTTATCTGACGAGTTTTTTCTTTGAACTTTTTTTTTTTTTACATGTTTCTGGCAATGAACCAGAATCCTAAAACCAGCACCATGCCTGGACTCATTAACAAGGAGAACCGGAGCGCTCTGCCCCTCAGTGTCTCTGACATCACTTCCTGTGTCAGAGGTTATACTCTGGCCCTGACGGCTTCTATGACCTATGAAAATATCGAGGATCATGCAATCGAGGGTAAGTGAGTACACTACAGAAGACTAATTTGTTTACTTTAGTTTACTACGTGACCACTTTCAACAAATCTAATTCCACTTTATGCTCCCAAACACTGTTGTAAAATTCAATATTATCGACCGAATATGTGTAATTGCTTGTTTGCTGCACCTGGCTCATGCACTTATTTTCTGTTTCTTCCTCTCGTACTGCTTTTTAGGCATATTTATTTATCCACTGGAGGAAAATTCCATTGTTGTGGGGTTTGAGGCGATGATATCCAGTCAGATTATAACACTGCAAATCAAAGACAAGGCAAAAATTGACGACTGTTATCTGGATTTCTGCAACACATCTAATGGAGGCCTCCAGAGTGGCAGCGGTAAGATTAAAGCTGCTCTAATCAATATTTTTATACTAGCAATGGATCAAAAGACTATCTGTATTATGAAAGGGGTCGCCTCTAGTGATGAACTCACAGAAAATTATGACTTGACTCTGCAGTTCCACTTAGCTATCTAAAGCGATTTAGGGTCTTTCAGCTCATTGTTTTCCAGCCCCCAATTTTACTGTTTTGGTTCACTCTCACCGCTGTCAGCAGCAGTTTTCACCTAAAAAAAAATCTCTAATAAACCCACTGTGCACCACTTGGCAAGTGCCAAATGACACAGTGATGAAATTAGCTGGTGAAGCAGCTAAAAAGCCACACATTTCCTCTCAGGAGTTGGTGGAGATCAAAACAGAGCTAAAAGGAGAGTGAATATTGGACTTTTCAAGAAGAGGCCAGAAAACAACTCAAAATGAATGCTGATGTTGCTCTATTTGCCAACTCATTTGCCATATCAACTTCATAAGGTGATAATATATCAGATGTTGTGTTTACAACTTTAGCAGATGTATAATGTCTTCTGTGTCATTATCTCGTATCGGGCTTTTGACTATAAAACTTTTACAGAAAGCCTTTGTCACAAACTGCGAGTGTTGGGTTTGAAAGTCATGGACATTTACCAGACACAGAGGGTCTTTAGGAAAAACCCCAAAACACACTGTAGAGCTGCATTATGGGACATATAGGAAGTGTTTTTTAAGCTAGAGAACTAAGAGTCAGGATATCTTGGCCTCTGCTGTTTTGATTTAGATCATTCTTATTTTAATCTGTCTCTCATGAGTCCCCCAACTTTATGAAAGTGTAATACTAAATTGCTGGAGTACTCCTTTAAGTCCTCTGTTACATGAGTATCCAACACATTTTCATCCATTGTACTTCATTTGTAGACCTAAATATCGGTTGGGGTTAGTTAGATAAAAATGAAGTAATATTTTAGGTTTCAGAGGAGTACCATTTTTTTAAAGTATTTTTTTATAAGCAAACTAAACAACCAGATGTGATATAATGATAACATTATACTAAAGACATAGAAATACTGCCTGTAGAATGAACTTTGAGTCATAATCTGTAAAAGCCAGCACTGAGAATGGCAGCCTGCAGTCTTTCTAAAAATGCCACCGCCTTCTCAAGCCGGCTTTAATCTTAAGTCTAGTATTAGAAATGCCCTGAAAGACTCCTGCTCTAAGTTGTTCGCAGGCTTCTAAGAGGTTAGAAAGTCAGAGATATAATTGATGTTTTCAGTAAAATCTTAAACCAGCAAAATGTCATGCCAGAGTCCTGTACAAGAGCTACTAATCGGAGGAGCAAGAGTGGCGTCTGTTTTAAGAGATAATATTTGTGGTAAATTTTTTAAAATTTTGGTTGTTAATTAATCTAATCTGATATTACAGGACAAATAGTGATGGATGAGGATTTGGAGAGGACAGTGTTAGTGGTTAACCTTGGGATCATCCCTCCTATGGAGACGGTCCATATTCTGGTCAGTACCTCCTCTGAGCTCTCCACCCTGCCCAGTGGGGGCATCAGGGTCTCATCCCCACCAGTGTGTACACCTCGGGTTCAGAGGACCATCAACGAGGAGCAGGGAATATCCCCAAACTTCTCCAGAACGTAAGAAATAAATAGATAAATTCATGGAAACAATAAAACAAAGCACTGTCTTGTTGATATTTCATCACATTGTGTTCAAAGTCTGACTGAAATCACATTTAGTCATCCTGTTTTGCAAAAGTAATGTTTTTAAATACATTGTTAATAATTCTTTATCAGTAAAAGGAAGTAAACTGGCTTTTCGAGCCCCATATTGTACAGTATGGATGGATGGAAACTGACTATACCAACATTTTGCATATTCATTCACATTGGCTCCATTTGACTACTTTTAGGCGGGACAGGCATTCCTGTGCCTCCAGTCCTCATGATCAGCCTCCCAACTCCCCTCAGCTGTGTTTGGCCTCACTGCTTGAGGAGGAGGCAATCAACTCCATGGACTACGAGTTTAACTTCCAGCTAGAGATACGTGCTCCCTATCTCCTCGCAGGTCAGAAAATTAACTATTACTCCTAGGGCAAAACCACTTTTTGACAGTGAAATACTGTTTTTTCAGTGTCTATATAAGATTTATGATCACTTCAGCAATCCTGTAAGCAAGCATTACACCTCAGTGCACCTGGAAAGTTCTCATGTCTGCAATGAGACATTGTTGTTTTAAGGAATAAGAGGTAAAAACATTGCTCCAGTGTTATTCTTTTGTGTGTGTTTGCAGTTATGTGTATGTGTGCGTTGTAACTATGTCACTAGATTACAAATTATATTCATATTTTTCTAACATTAGTAGGCAACACAAAACATGTTAAATGAACAGTATGACATTTTTGACAAACCAGCAGGCCAGCAGGCAAACCAGCATACTCCAATCATCAAGTTGTCAAGTTCAGATGAATAGTTTGACATTTTGAATAATAGTCAGATTTGTTTTCTCACTTTCTTTTTGTTATCTCTCTTTTCAATATGAAGCTGGAACTAGAAGACTGTTAGCTTAGCTTAGCTTAGCATAAAGACTGCTAACAAGTGGAAACAGCTCCTTTAACCTTAACAACTCGGTGATTTGATTATCATCGAATTTTTCATATAATATTACATAATTATTGATTGCTTATTCTTCATGTTTGGTCAAGCTGCAGCAGCATTTGAAGGCTCTTTATATCTTTTAGAAATGAGTGCTCTCATATAGAACTGCATCAATTACTCAATTAATCAATTAGTTGATCGACTCAGTGGCAACTATTTTTATAATCAAGTAATCATTTTACTCATTTACTTAAGCAAAAATCTCAAATGTTTGCTGGTTGCAGCTTCTCAAATGTAAAGAGTTGAAGCTTCTTTGTGTCATATATGGATGGTCTGGGTTGTTTATCAGACCAAACAAGACCTTTGAAGACGTCACCATGAGCTCTAATAAATCATATTTTTTCACAATTTTCTGTCTTTATATAGACAAAACGATTAATCAACAAAATAATTGGCGAATTAATCGATGATAACAATATTCGTTGATTGCAGCCTTGCTCTCATCCGTGCACAATTTGCAATGGGACCTGCTGGTTTGTGTTAGTGTTATTACTGGAGGTGGAGCCTCTGGTTATTTGATCTGCTGTGGTGGTTGCTGTGTAGGTGTGGAGAGCCCGTCTCATGCCATCCGAGCTGATGCAGACCCTCTGGCTCGCTCTGCAACCAGCGTCGTCATCACTCTGGCTGACAAGTACACTTATGACTGTCCTGTTAAAATCCTCATCTACCCCAGTGGTAGGTCTACAGCTTAAACGCTCACTTACAGTATAGCTGTGCAATTACTTTTTTTCTCCCCTCTCAATAGCAATATTTTGAAATTGCTTATTTCAGCTGTGTCAAGCTTCTTTTACCTCATTTTTTTGTGCTAAGCATTTGATCAGATCAGTGATGTGAGTATCTCAGTCAAAAGGAAAAAAAATGGTCCCCCTGTTATTAATGTATAACATGCCTGTGGAGTCAGACAGCCATTGTGTGGGTGTGCACTATGTGTCAGGTCTTTATTTCTTTCCTGTGCTCTCGTCTCTCCCTCACTGCCATCTTGACTTACAGTATGTGTAAGCCAGTTGTCTCCCAGAGGCAGGAATGAGGTCCGGCCTTGCTGATCCAATAGGCCTCTTATGAAGGCTTTGTTCACAAACAAACCCGCGGCCAGCGCTGAGCAATTTAATTCAGCTCAGACCAGTGTTGCAGTTTCAATCACAACATGGATGCTCTGCTCGAACAGAGAGATGAGGGGAACCGAACTGCGCTGTAACAAACAAAACCAAGATAAAAACACGAACAGAGCAGTTTATTTTCATCATCATCTTGGCAGATTAACAACCAGAAACACAGGATGTGTGTCATATGAATTACTAAAGAGAAGAAAATAAATAAGAATCAAAATCCCCAGGTTTCAATCAAAATTCAATCCTCTGAGCTCATTTTGTCTTCCTGAAACCCAGCTGTGAGTAAGCGTCTTTATATGCAATCACCTCTTAATTTTCACTTCAGTATGGGAATAACTATTCACTATACTCCCTCTCCCTCTGTGCTACATCTGGTGTCAATTTCAGGCATTATCCATCTTCTTTATAACCAGTCTGTAATGTTTATAGTAATGTCTTTGTCCTGACCAATTGTGTCACTTCAGAGCCTCATCTGCCACATGTGCTCATTGAGAACGGAGACATGACGCAGGAGGACTATGATGAGTATCTTCACGGTCGGAGCGATTTCATCAAGGCCACTAAGAAGGACTCGAGCAATGAGAGGAAAGTGAGTGTGTCCTTCTGCACCATGTACCTGAACTGATGACAATAATATCATTTTCAGTCTGGTAAAGACTGCACAATATCATGAACAATGCCTTGCAACAAATGCTATTTTTGTGAAGCTGCAGTGATTTTTGCACATTACTTTGTTATATCTTATAATGTGATGTGATCCAGTAATGCTATAAAAATGACTATAGGTGTTAAATTAGCTCCTAGCTGTCTGGAAGAAGTCTCAATAAAAATGAACACTATGATCTTTGCAAAGGTAACGTTTTACTCAAATTATCTGCTAGCTTTTCCAGGTGTTTATGACACTGTTTCCACCCTTTGTATGTCCATATTTCATGAAATGTGGACATTTATAAATTGCACTTAAAAGTCTGGAAAGAGTTAAGAGTACATTTTCTACTCTTTGCCCTACAAAGTAAGCAGTGACTGCAAAGCTATTCAAGTTTTCAGACTGGTAAAGTAAAGTTTGCTATGCCTTAATTTTATGCCTTTTTATGCCCAAAAATATGCCATACAACCTACTGAACACCTAAAAATGCAGTTTTTACAAGCAAACTGTGTTTTTTAAAAAAAAAAATTCCATTCCAACTAGTTTATTTAAGAGAATAAACTATATTTTGATCATTTACAGTTCATAGTTAGTTAAATGTCTGTTTTGCAAGGTGTCAGTATGTCCATCTACTACAATAGCCTATATCATGCCTGCTATATAATGTGTTCCTCAATATTTACATTGAAATAAATACATTACAATTTGATACATTTAAATATATGATTTGAAAGTGGGTTAACCTCAACAAATCGCATGAAATCAAAGGAGTCAAAAACTCAGATGGCAGTTACTGCTAAGCTAACTTAGTTAGCCTAATCAGTTTAATGCTAGCTAAGCTATTTTTTTCCTCTGTCATGATTGGATGTAGCTACTTCCCTAAATTAGTTATGTGGAATACCAAGCTGAATTTCCAAGATGTGGAATTTCATCAAAATTAATATTATACAATTACAGATAACAGGTAGGGAGTAATGAGAGACAAATTTTTGCTTTAGCTTTAGCTACAGCTATCTCACAAACTAGCCTTCATTTGAGAGCTAGTTAGCTTGTGAAAATTTTAATTACATGCAGTTTCCAGAGACGTTATACTCTTCTATGGCACAATCATTTTTTATATGGTAAAACATGTCAAAAAGTCAGCTTCCTTCCCTTTACTCAA
The DNA here is from genome assembly GCF_963924715.1 of Thunnus thynnus. NCBI lineage: Eukaryota > Metazoa > Chordata > Actinopteri > Scombriformes > Scombridae > Thunnus > Thunnus thynnus. The sequence continues at coordinate 27,572,999 of NC_089522.1, read as the reverse complement.
TTTTGACCCAATACTGTATGCAGTTATAGTTGCAGCGTGTTTGACTTTGTAGGTTGTAAATGAATCTTTTCACCAGTTCGGCAGTATTATTTTTCAATCTGCCTGGCTGAACAGCGTTGTCGATTCAGTTAAGAGAGTCATTTGGTTATGTGTCCATTCACATCTCCGCTACGATGAGGTTGTTAAGTGACAAGCAGACCTAAACAGGAGGAGAGCAAGCACTATAAAAATGGGTTTCTATGGAAACACTCCAAAGGCTCCACATTCTGCCTGGAATTTCCTGCACAACAACAATTGATGTGCTCTTTCTATTGACCTAATCACTCGCCTCTTTTTTGCCTCTTTTTTTTGCCTACTTGAAGTGTTAAATGAATGTCAGATTCATAGTCGGTGCAGTTATCTCACGGTGCTCAGTTCGCTGTTATTCATGCTTTTCCTTTTGATTCCTCTGTCTGTGTAGGTAGATATCATTCACAGGCGACTCCATAAAGACATCCTCCACAACCCTGTGGTCATGTTGAACTTCTGTCCTGACCTCAAGTCTATCAGCTCAGATCTGAGGAAGGTGCACGGCGAGTTCGTCTTCCTCATTGACCGCAGCGGCAGCATGAGTGGGGTCAATATCAACCGTGTAAAGGTATTTGAGTCTCAGTGTGGTGTAATATGTTGTATTTCTTGTACAGATGCAGATGGAAACATACAGTAAAGCACAAACTGATTTACATATAGATTGTTATATAAACATATCACATACCATCACCAGTTTACAGTTTTTTCTTAAATAATATCTGCAGAATACAATGAATTTGATGGAAAGTGTTGTTATGTAGTCGCTCAAAGCACATTAAAATATACAAATTCTTAGACAGATTAAATGGAAACACCTTAATTCATTAAAAAAACATGACGACCATGGCTGCGTTCTAGGCTCACAGCCATACGGTTTCTCTGTGCAATCTGTGGAGATTACAGACGTGTTTAGCCAACTGTGTTAAGGGCATGTACACAGGGATATTGATTAGACAAATCATTCACCATTCACCAAATGTCTTCCAGTTGCTAGGTTCCAGACATGAGTCTTTGAGGTCATATCAGACTTCATGTGGGGTTTCTGAAATACCTATAGTACAGAGCAGACTCTAAGGTTGATGTTTTTGTATGTTATTTGCCAGCTTGTTGCACTGACTCTGCCTTGTGATGTGGTGCTGACTGATGTTTCATTTGTGACTCAGACTCGGGGTTTTATTGGATGTGTCTGATGTAATAACTGTCTATCACTGATCTTTCAAGAAATCCTTCAGAATACCTTTTAAAAAATCCTCTAAATTCTTGCACATACCATATTGAATTTTTGCTTTGTTAATGCACCCGAACAGGCATTTTTACTATAGATTGTCTGGCTGGTGTGCTGTTCACTTGAATTGAAGGACGAGATAAGCGGTATTTCCTTTAGAAACTCCCCTCTGAAGGAGAAGAGGCAGTGATGGATAAAATGACACTCTTCTCAGAAAAATCTGCTGTACAGTGCTGCCAGCCGAGTACAGGACCATGCTTCCATTCAACCAGACATCAGCAGATGTAGTTGTGTCGCAGTGGAAAATAATCAATTAGTTCAACAGGATATTAAGCTCTTATTGAGCAGGAGAGTGTTTTCTTTTCTTTAAGAATTTCAGATTTCATAGCCTTTTTGTTCTTTTCCATTTTTTTTTTTTTTGGCCAAGAACTTAATCTGCTCTCCGTGTCTTTCTCAGGATGCCATGGTGGTGATTCTCAAGAGCCTTGTGCCAGGCTGCCTTTTCAACATAATAGGCTTTGGCTCTACATTTAAATCACTATTCACAACCAGCCAGAGCTATGAGGAGGTAAAGCAGCTCTGTATAATTAAGAGAAATGTTTTAAACTGTATAAATGTTTTTGCTTTCAACTTCTTTACATTATAGTACTTTATGATTCATAACAGAGTTTCAATGTGCAAAACTCTGAGAGCCAAACTGACTTTAAACACAGAATGCTGTGCTTGCATACAAAATGCCAAACATCACATCACATGCTCAGTCTTCAAAATACAGACATCTCATTGTTAGCACAATTTTCAGTCCTTATTAATAAGCATTTCTCCTTATTTTAATTAATTACATTTCTATTCAGGTGAGCAGTATTCCAACATAATTGCTAATGACTACCGCGCCACTGCCATACATTTCAAATGAAAAAAAGGATAAGGAAATGTATTTGTTGTTGTTTTAATTAATTTCAAAATGTTAAAATATACTCAGTGTGTAAAATTTGGTATAATATTATTTTCTAGCATTACCATGTACTGTAACTGTACAGCCTGGTCACCAGAATAAAACGTTGGCATCATACGTTTCTGCAAACCACAGAAACATTGATTATCTATGTTTCAACACGTGTAATATGTAGCATATTAACATTTTAACAATACATATCATATCAACATTTCTAAAGTGATGTAGTTCACGAGATCTATATGAATTGACTTTCTTATCAGGAGGAGGAGGGGTCGGTGGATGTTTAGGAAGTTTCTTGGCAGAAAGTTGGAAATCAGCACAGAGTACAGTTCGAAACCACCTTGAAACCAATGCCTGCTTCCTGTTTCAACCGACAAAACCGGGTGTTTTTAGTGAGATGTCGTTTTATTTTATTTTTTACTTATGTTAACCCAAACCATGATCTTTCCCTAACCCCAACCAAGTGGTCTTTGTGCCTAAACCTAACCAGACCTTAACCACAGCGTTGTCACATCATAAAACATCATTATTCAATGGATAACGGCCAACATAGAAATATAGATATTCAATGTATCTGTGGTTCGCAGAAACGTTCAATGCCAATGTTTTGTTCTGGTGATTGGGTTGAACTGTAGGTTACTGTAGTTTGAATAATTGAACATACAAGTCACTGAAACATCAGAGGTTCGGTGTCTTGGATAAAACCAAACTTTGTGGTCCATCCAAAAAAAAAAAAGTAAATTGATGCAGTGAAACACAATCATCAATGTGTCTTGTATGAATGCCGAACTCAATGTAAAACAAAAAGTAAAACATCTTCAATGAATAACATTAAAGTTTTCAAAAGTCTGTCTCACTCTCCAGCATTCAAATACTTTCTTCTGCATACATTTCACATATTTTCCCATTGCTGTTTGTATAATCATGAGGAATGATGACATATAATCATTGTGAAATACCTTTCCCCATGATGTATTACCTCATTTATTTTCATTTTGTGTGCCTGAAAGGTCCCTGTGTGGTTTTCTTGTAAACAAACAGAGGTTATACATTCAGCATTACGCAACAATACACACTGTGTGTGTCCTTGAGGTCTAACAAAAGCGCCGAATGCATCTCCTTCCTCAAAAAACATTTGCAAAGCAGTATTTTAATCTATTACATCCATGTTTACAAGCTTAGTTGCTTACTTTCTTAGCACATTACAGCCACCTGTCGATCAGCGGAATAGTGTGAAACCTGTTAGTGTGAAAGTGCTGTAACTCAAGAAACCTCAGATTATATTTTCCCCTCCTCATCTTCATGATCCAGGAAGCTTTGGCTCTGGCTTGTGAGTATGTCAGGAAGATCAGAGCCGACATGGGGGGGACCAACATCCTGGCACCGCTTAACTGGATCCTGAGGCAGCCGATGTTCAGCGGACACCCCCGCCTGCTTTTCCTGCTCACCGACGGGGCCGTCAGCAACACAGGCAGGGTTATCGAGCTTGTCCGCAGCCATGCACGCTACATCAGGCAAGTATTACTGTTAACACACTCTGGCTAATAACTGAGCTCTGTCCTGACTGTTAAAATAAAGGAGAAAGATCAATACTGTTTGACACTGTTATGGATATTGTCATTATTGTCTTGTAGCTATCTTTGTTGTTATGGCCTCTAAACGCATTACAGAATGACCCATTTGTTACTAAATGTGATTCATATCTGCAGGTTATTGCAGTATCCCATACTGACGTGGATGTGTTAGGTCTGAGGCAGCTGCTTGTTTTTTAAGAGTTAAGAATGAATTTAGAGAAGCATCACTGGCCGAGAAACTACTGTATGTCAAAGCAAATGATAATAAATTCATCTTGTGTTTATGCTTATTATGCAAATAGCAAATGGAGAGCTCCCTGATAACATCAAGGGATTTTCAGGGGCTTTAATACAACACCTGGTTATAGAGCTCTAATCCTCTTAAAATGAAATCTAGGAATGTGAATCAAATGTTGTGTCTAACATGATAAACTGTATATCTCTGCAAAGAATCTGTCAGAAGGGCAACATTTGTGCAGGTTTGATTAAAAAGTATGTTGTTTTAGAGCTACATCAAGAATACGGAAATAAGAAAACACCCTGCAGGATGCAAACACCACCTGTCAACTGGGCATGAGAGCTGATAGCACATTACATTTGCAGTACACAGGGAAATCATTTCATTTTGCTGTTTGCATCTGAGTCTCATACTGTGAATCCCTCTCCCTAGTCACTCTGGAAATAATTGACTTTTGTCTTTCCCCTTTTAATGGATGACTGCCCCCAGACGATCGCATTAGGTACACAGAGCTTGGCCAATTCATTGACGCTTCCTGAGTCATTATCACACTATGCTTACAAATCAGAGCAGCCGGTCAGAGGCAAGATCAAACAACGATGAACCTCTGTTTCGAAAATCCGTGTTAGGTTTTTAACTATGCAGAAGGTGACATTTCCGTTTTTTCATCAGCTCTCATTAAAAATGCAAAAACGGACTTACCAGGTGCAATGAAATTAGCCATCTCATTCCTCAGTGAAAATTGAACAAAAATGGCAAAACAAAGCATCAGCCAATCTCTCTGGAGGACTCAGAGAAACAGCAGACATGACTCAACTTTTCAACAGGAAAGATAATTTCCTGTTTGGCTCTGTTTTTTCCCCAGAAAGCTGTATATGACAAATTAGATTATTTAAAGAGGTTGCACCTTTCTGCTCTGTGTTATATAAATCCAGAGTGTGTCTCGAAATGTATGCACATCCTGTTATCATGCTCATATATGTCTCGATCTGTCCATGGAGCTGCAGTGTTTAATCTGTTTGTGCAGATGTTTTACATTTGGCATAGGACAGAATGCTTGCAGGAGGCTGGTGCAAGGACTGGCAACAGTTTCCAAAGGAACAGCAGAGTTTCTGGCCGACGGCGAGAGGCTGCAACCTAAGGTACTCGTTTTCAGTGTTGTGTATCTCTCTTAACGACAGCCAGCTATTCTGAGGGCCACTGGAGAGCCATTATGCTGTGGTTTCAAAGCAGGGAGTGTCTGCCATTGATACCAATTAGGAAATCATATCTCACAGACGCCATTTGTTTTACGTACCGGTTAGAGAGAAGCTGTGTTTTATATACGACAGTCTATTTATCTGCTTTTTAAAAAACTCTACAGATGATAAAGTCCCTGAAGAAAACCATGTCTCCAGTGCTAAGTGACATCTCCATCGAGTGGCTCTTTCCTGAGACCAAAGAGGTGCTGCTCTCCCCTGTGGGCAACACCTTCCTGTTTCCAGGGGACAGTCTGATTGGCTACAGTGTGGTTTGCGACACCACCCGTTACCATGCCAACCCCAAATCTGTAAGTGCAAGACACCTGCTGAAAGGTGATGAGTGACTGCATGCATGACTTTCTGTGTTGTGAACATTTCTGTAAAGGAACCTCAAATTACACCACATGTTTTTTTGTTGTATTTTTAATGTTCAGTTTGATAAATCACTCAATAATTCCAGTTAAAGAGGGCATATCATGCACATTTCCAGGTCTATATTTCAATTCTGGGGCTCTACTGGAATAAATTTGCATTATTTAAAGATAATTTATCCTATAATGGCAGTTTATGCAGCCCATCAGTTCAGCCTGGGTCTGAAACAGACTGTTTTAGCTCCTGTCTCTTTAAGGCTCCCCTCCCACTGAACCTTCGAATTGAAACTTCTTGAATATTCGAGCCAGAATCCTATCTGAAATATGCAAGTGGGCAACATAAACAACCTCAGCAAGGAAAGCTACGGAAAGGACGGCTGTTTTTGCGGGCGTGCGCGAACAATTTGATGCCATCACGAGGAGGAAGTAGAGGTCACATAGCAAACCAAGCATTAAGGGCAGGTTTTTGACTTGCAGGGAGCATTTAAACATACATTCACCTCAATTTTTGGACCTTTGACTGTGTTTAACATAAACATCCAACATCATAACAATATAAAAATAACAGAAAATCACAAAAAGCATGATATGTCCCCTTTAAATCATATAAAAAGGGCTAATGCTGCATTCAAGTCATATCAGAGTTATTGTTTCCATGTTTTTCTTTGACTTTATTGAAAACAACGATCAAATTCAAAACACAACATAACATACTAACACGTATAAGAACAAAAAGAGGAAACAAAGTGCCAGGGAATTAAATTATAACATTACAAAAATAAATATTCAGTAAAAAGATAATGCAGGAGATTCTTCAATCAATCAAAAATGGGAGGAGGAACAACCAAATCTGTGATCATAACATTTGCAAAATGTTAACATGGGAACGTTTCCCGTTTGTACCATCCAGGACGTATGACTTGAACACAGCGTAGGAATTCTTTATCAAATCTTGTGAGTGGGTTTTCATTGAAGCACTTGTCACGGATGTGTCACCTACTCAAAATCTCAACAGGATAAAAGGAGGCGATACAGCATGATGCGCTCCATTGAGTCAGCCAGCTCAGTGTTTTATCACTCTCAAGAAGAGGATTCGATGAAGACAGGTGTGGACGTTTCGGGGTCTTACAGGGAAGCACCCTCTGGTGCTCTGTATGACTCCTACCAGGACTCTGTGACAGACAGCAGCCCTGTCACCACAGAACAAGACACTATGGGTAAGAACCCGCAATACTTCCTGAATGAGGGCTTTTCAATTGCTCAGATTACTGTTGTAAAATGTTAATTTATGTGCTCTTACTACTACTTCACTACACTTGTCTTTTGTAACATTGATTGGCGGCTGAACAACTGCATTTCAAACCAGCTGGGCCAGCCAATGTAGAAGTAGAGTAGATACAGTGTATATATAAGGCCTGATTAAGCAGCAGAGTTTCTCCTATTTCCTTGGTTAAAGGTAGGATTCAAAGGATGTTTAAAGGTACTTTAGGTCAGGATTAGCAACATTACATAGAGATGGCAGTGGATTATTGTGACATTCATGGTACCCAGAGGATGAATCTTTGTGACTTTTGCAATCTCCTGACTTTTCCTCTAGTCACCACCAGGTCAAAATTTTCACATATCCAGGGAAATATCAACATCTACTCGATGGATTGGCACACAGTTTTTGACAGACATCCATGGTTCCCAGTTGATGTGTCCCATTGACTTGGGTGATCCCCTGGAGTTTTTTCTCCATCATGAGGTTGACATTTGTGGTTTTGTCTTGTGAATTATTGGATGGATTGTCATGAAATTTGATACACACATTCATGTCCCTCTCAGGATGAATTGTAATAACTTTGGTGAACGTCGTCATCAGGTCAAAATTTTAATGTGGTGTTAAAATGGTTTAGTCCTAATTAAGTTAGCAGAATTAGTATGCTAGCATGCTAAGCTACGATGGTGAACATGGTAAAAGTAACCTGCTAAACATCAGCATGTTAGCATTATGCTGACATTAGCATCTAGCTCAGAGCACCACTGCGCATAAGTACAGCGTTGCTGGCATGAATGTCCACTCTTGTTTATCTGTGATAGTGGTTGTCATTGCACATGCCAACTAGCTACTTATTGTATTTATTCCAAACAAAATGATGCTTTTGAAAATGTAAAATGAATCACTTTGTGCTGGCAGAAGATTTTCTCCATTCAGGAAAGAACCAACCCTAATACATAGTCACTATTGTGTCAAAGATCAGCAATTCAGAGTTGGTAAAATAAACATTGTATGAAAATGTCATGGATTGTTATTTTAAAATGTTTGGGTTTTTACTTTTTTTTTTTTTTTTTTTCAACAAAATATTAGGGTTGGATAGCAAGACATCCCCAAGAAGGCGTGCATACAGTACCAACCAGATAATAGACTTCAACCCAGCGAAGAAGGTCTACACTCCCAGTGACCCCAGCTCTGTGGTGACCAAGAATCCCCTGAGGAGAGCCAAAGTCCAGGAACTGATTGGCCAGATGAGCCCTGAACATGAGGCGCAGTGGAAGAACGACTACCAGGTGTGTTCCCACACTGTGACGAAAATAATAAATAACATTTGCATGATTGCTTTTAAAATGATCTGCTTCGGTCTAGTTTTTAAAATGGGTCAGCAGTTACTTCTGATTCAGTTTGTAATTTAGTCTAGTAATTTAATTTTGCCTCACATGTGTCAAACCAGTACTTTTCAAACTGAACTTTCTTTACTAATAACAATACACTTGTTGTATGTTTAAGTCCACGTATGCACATGAAATAAACCACAATCCATTATGGTTGTAAAGGTTAGTGAATCTTATTTTGAACAATGTATCAATTATATATGAATGAAATATTCATATATATGAATATTTGTATTCAGACTGTGTTGACAAATTAAACAGCCCTCTGACCCTTGTCTGGACTGGAGTATAATCAAGAACAGAATAATGTGCTCTCCTCAGTAATGAGGGGCAAAATTTATGAATGGTAATTAGGTTTGAATATTGCTCAGAGATCATCTTAGTATAACTAACCAGAATTCAGCGGGCTGTGAAGAAATGGTGTCCTCTCTTTGCAAATCCTTCTGAGGATCCATTGTATTTGCTATGACTAATCTATTTCTTAATAGCTTTCTATGTATTTGTTTGTTTATTTGCACATAAATTAAAGAAATAAAATTAAGTTATTAAAAAGACTGTGCAAGAGGGGTGAAAGATGAAGGCTTTTATATCTCTCCTAAAAGTCAGAGGAGCATAAACAATTCTTCCATCACATTCATTTCATGGTAATGCACAAATCAAATCTAATCTCATCTTGGCAATTATAGCTATAACAATTAGTCATTTTGGCATAAAAAAAGATTAATTAAGATTATTTTTATAATCAATTAATGGTTTACATCATGTTTTAATCAAAAAAAAGGCCAAACATTCCCTGCATTTGTAAGCATTTGCTGCTTTTTCTTTGTTTTATTTGAAAATAAACTGAACATCTTTGTGTTTTGGTCTCTTGGTTAGACATTTGATAATGAAAAGCTGCGGCCCTTTTTTCTCTAGAGTTGCAACTAATAGATTATTTGAATGAGTTTGGGAATCTACATTGGTTTAAATGTGTCTGTTTCACTGTTGCACCAAAAAATGATGCATTTTAATGGTCTTATTTGATATTTCTTTTGAACACATAGTCAAGACTCTGTATGTCACTCATCACCGTGAAACAACTTTGAGTGAGCACACCGAAAGGACCAGAATTACAATTAGTAGATAAGGTTTCATATCTTGTTAAAACCTGTGACAGTACCAGGATATTAAAGGTAAATTTACCAGGTAAATTAAAACAGCTTTCTTTTGTTTACAGCCACAGCTGGCAAGCCTGTGTGCCACATCTTCCAGAGGGCGTCCTGCCAGCTGTCACAGGCTGGTCCCTCAGCAGGAGGCGCTTCTGCAACAGGAAGCCGACTCAGAGCTTCATTTGCATCCCCAGCCTCAGGACAACCCTCTGCCCGGCAGCAGCGTGCCGCCTGCAGCTCGCAACACCGCTGGGGAAGACGGATCCAGATCCTCCACGGACAGCCCATCTGTTGGCAGCGTCGGAGATACAGGTTAGACCACATGCTCAACTATTCTGTTTTACTGAAAATGCAAAGAAGTTGTTGAATATATTTACACATCTTTTAAAGAAACTAAAGATTTTTAAGTCGTAATGATGTTTGCCCCGAAATTATTTAGCAGTCCATAGTGTTGGAGGGACTTGATAATAAAGACATGTAGTATTATGAGTGACATCAGAGCATAATACTTTGTTACATTAACTGGAATTGATTACATTGAAAAAAACAATTTTGTGTTTGTGATTTGTCACATGCATTAGGATTTTCCCTTTAAAGGCATAGTTCCACACTTTGGGAAATACTCTTATTTGCTTTCTTGACTAGAATTACATGAGAGGATTGAAACCACTCTCATATCTTTCTGTTAAATATGAAGCAACTTCAGCTGAAATAAGCAAACATGTGTGCTTTAGAGGTGCTGGTAGGTAGATTTTGTTACCTTTGGAGAGCTCTAGGCTAGCTGTTTCCCCTTGTTTCCAATCTTTATGCTAAGTGGCTGCTGGTTGTAGCTTCATATTTCATGGACAGATACAAGAGTGGTAATAATCTTCTCATCTAACTCTCGGCAAGAAAGCAAATAAATATATTTCCCAAAATGTTGAAATATTCCTTTAATATGATAGAATATGATGTAAAATTATTGTGGCCATAAAATTACAAACCCTTGAATTTGAGCCCTGACCACAGTGTGTGTATTCAGTCTGATGTGACAAGTCCCTGAAAAGTTTGATTTAAATGGCGTACATCTTTAATCTAAGATAAGAAAGGCTGCACTTGAGTCTTGGCAAATGGTCGAGCATAAAGGTAGCTCTGGGGGAGGACAGGAAATAATTTTTCTATATTAGTGGACAATACTGAAAATTAGACAGGAGATGAATAAGAAATGAAAGAGACAGTATTTTAGAAAACAGTTATTTGAGGTACATTCAAGCAGGATGAACTCAAAGGTTTAAAAACAGATGATGAATTAATTTAAAGGGGACATAATCTTCAGGTGCTCTGAATGCTTCATGCTTCATTTGCAATGTTACGTGTACTTCCCCATCACACTGACGTCAGATTGTTTGCACATGCCCACAAACAGCCGTCCGTTCTGTTGTCTTTGTTACTAAAGTTGTTCCACAGGTGTTTGCATTGTCCACTTGTATATTTTGGCTCAAACATGTACGGACAAGATTAGATTTTGAGTAAATAATGGGAAAAATAAGTGAAATACAGCCACTATTGTTTGTTTATGTAGGCTCTGGACCTGGTGGAAGTCTGCCAAAGACGAGCTTCTGGGAGTTAACCAATCAGACCAAAGAGGGCTTGTCAGGATAAAGAGAATGGAGCTGGTTTCAGACAGAGACTGAACTGGGGGGCTGTATAAAGGGCTAGTATAAGATAAATAAGGAGAACTGTAAATCATACAAAGATATTCTAGCAGGGCCCCAGAAAATAAACACAGACTTGGAAATGTGCATGTTATGTCCTCTTTAACATAAATCCAATCACAAGTGAGCAGTAGCAGATAACAAACTTCAGTGAAATCTGAATACAACACACACAGTGATCGATAAATGCACATTCAGGTGTCAAATCTCGCTCCTGTAATATTTCAGATGGATACGGCCACCAGTTATGTCAGGCAGAAACTCCACAGGAGTCCAAAACTTCAGATCTGGGTGCTGCCAGCCAGCAAAAAGGTGACTGCAAGGCTGTGGTGTCCGGACTGCTGTGTGGGAAACCGGTGAAGTGGGAGGTGGTCTTTGATGTCGAGCCCTTCCTGAACGGCCGGGAACGTGAGGAGAAGGTTCACGAGGAACTGTGGAACGAGACCTTCCACCACCTGGCTGGACGCTCCATCATACATGACTTTGAGCACATGGCGGATAAGGAGTGTGAGATTGAGCACGGTGAGCTCTACGGGGATTTAAGTGTTTGTGTGGTGACTAAATTATGAGGATTTTAAGATTATAAAGACAGGAGTCAGGAGTTGGCCTACTGACAAATCCAATTTGGCATTCAGCTGCTCTGTTTCTCATCTGCTTATTTCACATAGCTGTTGAATTATTAGAAAAAAAAAATAGTTTTGACATTTTAGATAATACTTTTATTAGCTTTCCTGCCAAGAGTTAGAGGAGAAAATCAATGCCACTCTCATGTCTGTCGGTTAAATATGAAGTTAAAGCTAGAAGACAGTTAGCTTAGCTTAGCATAAAGACTAGAAACAGCGGGAAACAGCTAGCCTGGCTCTGTCCAAAGGTAACAAAATCAGCCAGATTATTCAAACATGTTAATTAGTGACCTTTAGAGGTTGTGGTGGGCAGATTTTGTTACCATTTGCTGTTTCCCCCTGTTTCCAGTCTTTATGCTAAGCTAAGCTAACTGATTGCTGGTTATAGCTTCGTATTAACAGAAATGAGAATGGTATTGATCTTCTCATCTAAATCAAGAAAGCAAATTAGCGTATTTCCCAAAATGTCAAACTATATCTTTCGGGCCTGAGCATGAAAGTACTGAAAGTGCAACGAACCTATTGTTTTTGTAAAGATTATTATTATTTTCCCCCGCCATTGCATTTTTGAGGGGCTTGGGATGCTCAAAAACCTATGAAAATTGGCACACATGTCAGAACTGGTGAAAATTGCAAAGTTCTGTAATGATTGGGCGTGGCCAGCGGGCTCCATAGCACCCCCAAATGCAGGGCCATGTTGGGATAAAGTTGCTTGGATGTTCATGAAATTCAGTGGGATCATTGTTCTCATCATTCTGGACACAATACATTTTCTGAAATTTTTTCACCCAACAGGAAATCAGCCATTTTGGATTTCATGCATCAATTTTAATTTTAGGAACACATTTGAGGCCTTTAGGATGCACAAAAATGCACAAAACTTGCGCCCACTTGACCACCTAATATTTTGATTTGATATTGTAATTGGGCTTGGGTGTGGCACGTCGGCTTTATAGCGCCCCCAAATTACTTTTAGCATTTTTGAGGTGCTAGGTTACATGTTAAATGTATTTCTGCATTAATATTTCACTTATTTAGTCAGACTACAGGCAACAGGAAGTGAAGCCTAAATGACACACAGTTCATTAAATGTATACACAATTTCCAATTCCAGTGTCCGATAATCCTGAAAATTCAGAGCCGTGTCAACCAACGCTTTCTCTGACGCGTGTGAGGGTCCATTCATCGCTGTTTGCAGCTCTAATTAAGATTCCTTTCATACATATGCATGATTTATGCATGCATTATGTATGATTGACAAATGTTATCTTATATCATGTAATGCATATTCATGTTACGTAATCTTATGAAATGTCATGTAATCATTTTGTGTATATACTATAATTCACAGGCTCTGGCAGGAAATACCAACTATACGCTATTCACACCAGCAAGGCCTGCAATATACTGAGCAAACACACAGCGTTTGTTCCCATTGACCTGGACACTAATGAATATTTGCAGACATGTATTGAATACATAAACCCCGGTAAGTCGTATGGATTTTATGTGAAGAGGTCCTTATGCAGCCCATTTTTTGAATAGAATATGTTGTCATCAAACATAACCTGGAGCAACTTCTTTCAGTTGAACTTCTTCAGTTCAGCATTTTGAGAAATATGCTTATTCACTTTCTAGAGGTGCGGAGATGAATACCACTCTCACATCTGTCCCTTAAATATGAAGCTGGGGCAGACCCATTTCATGACAGTTGGCCAGCAGCAGGGTTGTGGCTTCAAAGTATTTTCACAATCTCACAGATGTCTTTTTTTCTGCCCAGAATGATGAAATGTTTGGGCAACCTGAAACCAACATTTAAATTTACTACTTCTACAGACTTTGCCTGCTGTGGCCTGTGCAGTGGACTTGAAAAATTCCAGCAAAGAAGAAGAAGAGCAGAGCCGAGCAGCACAATTTGTAAAGATATTTGATTTAAATGTTGTTTTTTCTCCAAGTTAATGTTTTATCATACCAGGCAGACAGTGGGCATCTGTGGAATCACAGAAATACCTTTGAAGATACAACCCACTGTTGGATTTGTATTTTTCCCTGAGGTCTGTGTAGAGAACACTATGCAACTAAATCACACAGTAAGGTGGGCGTGCTGAGATCAAAAATGAGCCTTGCTCTGCCCAAAGCTAAAGAATCTGCCTACCAATACCTCTAAAGCTCACTATTTAACATGCTAGATTTAGTTTGTTTAATCCGTACAATGATCTAAGTGTAAGGACAAGTTGCTCTTTATGTGCTGGCGGTATGTGCTGGACTATTTCTTGGTTGAGAGTGGTAACTTTCTGGAGTTTTTGTCATGATCTTGAGGTTGCTGGTTGATACTCCGGGAAGATACTGCACCTGGTCAAGAGAGTGAATAAGCATATTTCCCAAAATGTTGAACTATTCTTTTAATTTTCATTGTAGCAATCTGATGATATCTCTCTACAAGTTATCAATATTGACTTGGCTCTCTTATCTAGCTTTTGGCTTCGAAACACTCAGCTGTTTTTGGTTCAACGCCCAGATCCAAAATTATATTCATCTGGAAACACTTTCAAATGTTGATTAAAGGTACAGGCCAGCTTGAAATTTGCTTTAGTCTGTCTACATTAAAAAGACAATGTACTGTTTTCAGGTGAAGGTCTGAAGAGGGGCTCACACTCGAGCTCTCGCTCAGGAAGCAGGAAGAACAGAGGTTACTCCGTTGGACTGGGTCGCTCTCAGTCTGGCGGCATGACGGAGGAAGCTGAAGATGTCCTGCTGCCCAACAGTAGGCCGCATTTTACATTAAATAATTACACAGCAGAAGAAGCTTTAATTTCTATGTCAATCACAATGAGAAATATAGTAGAAAGAAAGATAAACGCTGCAGTGAAAGGTAGAGGGGATCTTTTATTGAGAATGCAAGAAGTGAGTATATGATTGAAGGAATATCAGAGATATGAGATTCCTGCATATGAAAGAAGACTGATGTTTATATATTTATATTTATTTAAATCTGTCTTTATTTGAAATGAAAGGGTTGGAGCCTTGCATCACCAGCAAGTGGGAGCTATGAGATATTGAGCGCTCAGAAATCTGTATGCTTTACATTAAAAATACTCCAACTTCAGCAAAAGGGCACAACATTTTAAATTGGTTTGCAGCGGTGGCATAGCAACAGCATGAGCTAAGACTGGCACATTGCTCAAGCATCTGCTTGGCATGGCAAGTTAAAGAAGTGGTGCTCAGTGGGCACAAAAACATGTGGGTTGCATCAGTGTGGCCTGATAATGCAGTCTTTTTTTTTTTTAAAGCAATAATGTCTGGTTAGGCTCTGAGAAAATAGAGGGAAAAATAAAGTACATTTTTAATCTTATTAATCTTTTTGATTAATGTCTCAGGTGGAGAGGACGGAGTCTCTCCCTGCAGCACGCCCTCTTCCTCCGGCTGGGACAGATGTAACTTCACAGAGGGTAAGAGCAGCAAATCAACCGGTCAGTGACTTTGCTGTATCTCATCAATTTTCTCCACAGAGACCTTTGACACACACACTGCCCGGTAGTCTCTTGTTTTCTGGGCAACATCGGTGCATTGTTCCAAATGTGAAACATGAGATTATTGACATTTTAGTCCTTCTTCTTGTAAGTGATGACAGGAGTCGACACAGTTTTGTGGCTTGTATTGACAGACTCTGTCTGGACCTTTTCATAAAACAATGAGCACATGCTGAATACACAAACACACACATACACACAGAGAAAGAAGTGTTTCGCCCGGATACGAGGGACAGCTGCTGGAATATAGTTTGTCCTCAGCTGTCACTGTTACATCTCAGTGTGTGTGTTTTAGCTCTTTATTATGGGAGACTGCACTGACAGAAATGCCACTGCCTCTCTCTCTCTCTCCTCTCCTTGTCTAACACTGCTTATAAATCTGCCTCTGTGTTTCTAAGTTTTCCAGAGGAGTCCGTCTGTGACTTCTGACCAATCACAGAAATCAGTGGAGAGCCTTTTTTCTGCCAGGTGGGTGATTGGAGACTGGCTGGTTGCATAAATATGCTGTAGCTGTGATACCAGTGCGAGACCAAACACAGGGACTTGAGTATTATACTTCTGTCTAATGTCTGCCTTACAAAGCAGAGAATATTTCATCTCCATCTTAACTATGACCGTGTTGTGATGATTGACAATTTCTTCTCCTTTCAAAAACGAGACTACAAGTCTAGAGACATGTTAGCTTCATAGTTTAACATTTCGACGTTCGATTTGTTTTGAGTTCATATGTACATCTAGCTCATCATTATCTTAGATTCCCAATATGTGGTCAGTTTATCCAAATAATACCTATTTGAAAATTTGCTGCATTTTCGGAGATGTGAGGAGCCCGTCCGTCATCATCCTGGGGAGAACATGATCCGATGAAATGATCTGTGCAGCTCTTTGGTAATTTACCTCTGGCTCTAATATCTCTGAAGGATTTTGATATATGATATAATTCCTTTTGGAATATAAATGTTGGTTTCACAGATGAAATCTAACAACTGTAGCTGCCACATTAGTTTGTCTGAACGTAAAGTGATACTCATGTTCTTACTGGACAGAACAACAGCGCTGTCTCTGCGGCTCTATATGAACAGATATCACCACGTTTCAATAAATATGAATGTATTAAAATGAGCAGATCAGTCTATATTAAATTTCATCTTATTGAGTTACATAACAGTTTGGATTTTCATTATAGCTTCATTAACAGACTGAATAATATAATTTACTGCATCTCTCCGTCAATGAGGTTATTTTTTTGTGAGAAGTGTTAGAGGAGCTTTGAATTGAGATTATTTTGTCACAGTAACTTCAGGTAGATGTGAAACTGAAGTTGAAACTGAAACTGAGCTGCTGCTGTCGGCAAGTACGCTGCTGTTCCAATTGCAGAATGATCGTACTGCGCCCTCCCGTCCTCAGAAGTTTGTGCTCCCAGGTTGAACTTGCCAAGTCTGAACTTGCAAGAATGCAAATCCGAACTTGGCATACTTTGCTTAGAGAAAGGCCCTATGATTAATTTTGTGTGTATAAGCGTTCATGTGACGTAGCATATAGCTTGTGCTCTTGCCACCTCACATTTTTCGAATTTGAACACCTAACAATTAAAATGATCCATGATGAAATAAAAACAAATGTAATAATTTCATTTGGAGTGATACGTTTCTCTACTGTCCCAGAATTGTCCCAGACACTGTATCTTTGTGTCCCAGGTGCTATTTTTATTGTTTTGGGGACAACAGGACATTCTTAATTTCAAGCGCTGGTAGCATGAGAGCCTGCTTGCTACAGTTGACAGGAATGTCATTAGTGTTGAATGAACCAAAGTATTGCTTGGACTAATTGAAAATTTGACTGATGGCATTCGAGCAAAAAGTTATGTTATTACCAAAGTTATTATAATTCATACATTTGTTTAACAAATTTCATGGTAATCCATCCAATAGTTGTCAAGCCATTTCTCAAATTTCATGTTGGCACTAGAGGAAAAGTCAAGAGATCACCAAAGTCAGAAGCCTTCATCATCTGAAAGCCATGAAAGTCTGTACAAAATTTGGTGCCAATCTATCTGGTAAATGTTGGGAGATTTCACTGGATAACAACTTTGACCTGCTGGTGGCGCTAGATGAAAAGTCAGATTACCAAAGTCATTAGAAGTCATCCTCTGGGCACTGTGAATATATGTACCAAATTTCACAGTAAACCATCCAATAGTTGTAGAGATATTTCATCTGTGATTAAAGTGGTGGACTGACTGACCCACAGAC
The DNA here is from genome assembly GCF_963924715.1 of Thunnus thynnus. Lineage (NCBI taxonomy): Eukaryota > Metazoa > Chordata > Actinopteri > Scombriformes > Scombridae > Thunnus > Thunnus thynnus. Next base: position 27,555,424 of record NC_089522.1, on the reverse strand, counting down.
AACCATTGCCATCCACAGAGCCACACTGCTAGCATGGCTAGAGAACAGAAGTAGAATAGAAGTAGTAGATTAAATCTAATAGTGTGTGTACTCTGTGAATCACTCTGTGATTTACATCTGCTGTCTCCTTCTCCTCTTTAAGGTTGGCCCTCAGCAGGACTCGTCTCCTGACTCGGGCTGCCAAAGGATTCATGTGTCGATCTCACAGCAAGTCCGGTGATTCAATTGGAGAGAGTGACAACGAGAACAAAGACTACATTCCTCTGGTAGGCAGCGGATCTATACACGTGAATGCTCTGTCAACCTGCATGTTCTTGATGGACACTAATTTGAACTGACTGTGGATTTCTCTGGAGAGATGAATGTGTCACAATCTGTTGAGCCACTAAAAATGCTTAAAATAATCCCTATCAAATCAAACCGAGTACCTTTTTTTTGCATGTAGTACCTCTTCCTTTGCAAATACTTCCCGTCTCCCACTGAAAGACAGAAATAAAGAAAAAATTAAGTAATATAGCAATAATGAAAAAGGCGATGAATGGCTTTCAAAGTTCCAGCCACTTAATCAGTCCTTATTTATTGCAAATTATGCAGCACATACCACCTTGCTCATGTATTATTCATCAATATGCAAATAATTCAATGGATAGAAAATATCTGACAAAAGTGTTCAGTATAGCTGCCTCGAAAAAGATTTTCCCTTCCTTTACCATCTACCATAGAGGTACCCTTTAGCGAGGCACCTCACGTCCAGCTGCTGATTGGAGCAGTAAGTGATGAACCATAAAAAACTATGCACACTAGTGCATAGAAGCAGCATACACTCAAATCAGATGGCCAGTTGCTCCCTCACTTCTTATTTTGTTGTTTGTCCTGCAGAAAAAAAAATCTTACTGCAGTTAATTTTGGGGGCTGATTAAGGGTTGCCAAAATAATAGCTGTAACTTTTTCTGTATTTTATGTCAAACTGAACTGTTTCCATCTCTACAGGTGTTGTTGCAGTTGGCCAGTGGTGCATTTCTCCTGGACATAGCTCTGTGTGATGCCATTAATGTGCCCATTAACAAGCTGAAGTGGACATCCCCCTTCACCAGCCACCGCAGCAGCCTGGGCCACCTGTCTCACTCCAGCACCCGGCGTGCTGAGAGTGCTGATGATGGACGTAGATCACCATGTGAACCAGAAACATATCAACAACCTGCAGAGCACACTGTAGGCATCCACAGCCCTTCTCATCTGTCCAGGAGCGCCTGGGCGGATGCTGGCCCTTCCTCGTTGGGCAGTCCATCCACTGCTGCTGAGCCTCCGCTCTCCCCGAACTCCCAGGCGGACAGCGGACGGAGCTCTGGGTCCGGAGGCTTGGAAACTGCATCGCCTGGCGGTGTGCTAAAGAGGATGCTAGATCCGGAGAGCATGGTGTGGGCCACAGCTGTGGCTCTCGCCTGGCTGGAGCACAGCTCTGCCAGTTATTTCATAGAGTGGGAACTGGTTGCCGCCAAAGCCAGCATGTGGTTGAGTGCGCAGGACATCCCAGAAGGCCGGGATTTGGCCTCCGTCAAGGCTGCTGCCAACCAGCTCTTCATCATCCTCAGACACTGGGATGAAAACCTGCAACTGAACATGCTCTGTTACAACCCTAACAGTGTCTGAGGCCTGCTAGTGTGATACAGATCACTGAAGGTACTTAACCCCATATGATACTATGCTAACTGAGACTGTACTATTCTCTGTTCAGCAGTATGTCCTCTGAAGTCTGATCTGGTTGTTGCAGTTGTGAACAATGTGTATTTTTTTTTTTTCCGTGTGCTACTCCTCTAAACATATCACAGGCTCTTCAGAGGCACTATGTGCAAGCTATTACCTCGCTGGTGCCATATACTGTAGCTGGATCCTTGTTAGCAAGGGATCTAAGTTATGCCACAGATTTGAGTTTCATGGAGAAGAATGTTAGTGTTAATTTAGTAGCATGCTGGACCACTGATCATCCCCATCTGAGAAAAGCTCTTATTGTCATCATATTGATGTTATGGGGGGAATGCTGCAAAACTGTTCCATTGATTGACACATACTGTTTTTAGATCTTTACAGCCTTTTCTGGATTGATTGTATTGTGTATATGTTACATGAAAACAACTGGGTACTTGCTAGCAGTATTGCCAGTCTTTTCTAATGCCTGTTATCATTACAGTGTTATTAATATTTCTCATTTTTGCAGTTTGATTATAGCAGAAACAGAAAAATATGCAAAAAGCTAAAGATAACATATGGATTTGGTTTAAAAAATATGTGGCTTGGGTGGGAATCTATGAATGCGTATCCCACTGACATATTATTTACTGTTTATTATTTAATGATACATACACAGTATATATTTTTTCACTTATCTGAGTATACCTGTCTTATAGTAGAGGTTTTGATCATGCATTAGTTTTTGGGTTCAGCAAGAATAACATAGACCAGGAGCTGGTTGGGCCAGCTATTCGTAAGTTCAAACTTTGCCAAGTTAGAAGTGTTTAGTAAGAGGAGATTTATCTGTTACTCCTTTAAAACAGGTTGCACCACACAAACTATTTCTTACACACCTTAGTGATTACTAAATATTAAAAACCAGTAACTGCCAGTTGTTAACCGTTTTATTGCTAACTGAACTGCCTGACAAAGTTAACATTTGCTTGCTACTATATTAAAAACCAATAGACAAAGTTAACGTTAGCTTGCTAATATATTGCCAACCGACTGACAAACCTAATGTTAGCTTGCTAATATATTACCATCTGGCAAAGTTAATGTTAGTGTGTTAATATACTATCAACCACTGACAAAGTTAATGTTAGCTTGTTAATATACTACTTACCAACCCACAAAGCTAATGTTAGCTTGCTAATATACTACCAACCAACTGACAAAGCTAATGTTAGCTTGCTAATATACTACCAACCGACAAAGTTAATGTTAGCTTGTTAATATACTACCAACCGACAAAGTTAACATTAGCCAAATACTGTCAGTCAGTTTGGTTGGTGTAATTAGGTGTTTCTGTGTCATTCTAAATTGTCTACAGCTAACATGGATTTCTCCATATATGCAGATATAAATAAAATAAAGTCATATCTTTGTTTAAAAAAGATTGGCAGTTAAGTTTAAGATGTCTCTTGACCCCATAAAACTGTTAGAAGTTATTTACAGTTCTTGATGCTACCATGATTTTGTATTTGACAGTGCAACAGATTTCCTAGCAAACAATTTACACATTATTGAAGTATTTACTAGCTAAAACATTCTTCAAGTAATGATGGTGCGACACAATTTAGTAAATCACTAGTTTGAAACTAGCTAGTTGTTACAAGGAACTTATTAAGGACGAGCCCCAAAAACGTTAGAATGGATTTATTTACAGCTGGTGCGAGTCCTGAAGAATATAAGCAGCGATCAATAGTCCAGAGAGGAAAGGGGCCCTGCTAGTTCTGTCATGCCCACAGCTCATGTACCGCAAGTGCCTATCCAAGGTTTAAGTTCGCAGAAAATGTAGATCTGTTCACTGCAGTTTAATTAGTGTGGATATTGATTGGTTCTTTTTCTTAAATATATAGTAGGTACCCTTTCTTTTTTTGTTTGAACTTTTCTTGATTCCCTTTGTGGCCTATTTAGGTATCTTTCAGTATTGATTTTTCTCTTTCTTATTCCATTACAGTGTTGCTTTACTCAGGTATTTATTCATTTTTTCACTCAGGCTGAGTTGCATAAATCCTTCTGCATGAACACAGATGTTGATGTTATGATGTTAAATGAATGAATTGCCACATTGGAGCCAATAGTGCAGTATTTTGCTCTCTGAAATGAGAAATACAGTGGATGTCATATAGTAATATTTTTGTGCTGTAATTGCAGTAGTAAGTGCAGCTGTAATTGTAATAAGTTGTATTTTTTATGTACTGGGTCAGTTGTATAGTGCAGTATCTTTCAACTTGCTGTGTGTGCCTTTATAAATGAGTGTTGACTGTTTGAGGCTGTTGAAAGCTTCTGTAGTGTCTTTATAACTGTGCTCTGCGGGTGCATGTAATAAAAATAATTCTACAATAAAAGGTTGTACAGCTATTATTGCCCTACTAATAACAACAAGGGGTACCTCAAGGATCTGTGCTTGGACCCCTTCTTAATATACAACCACCTTCTTTGGTGTGATTATCTGATCACATGGTTTTTCTTGCTATGCTGATGATACCTAGCTCTATCTATTCTTCTAGCCAGATGACACTACTTCTTGTCATGGATCTTGGCCTGTATCTCAAAATGGATGATTGAACAACACCTTCAACAAAATCTCTGTAAAGGCCTGGTCACACCAACATTTAAAACAGCTTAATTTTGCCGCACAATCAATTCATTTCAATGAAATTGCTGCATTCAATAGATTTGAAAATCTTTGGGTTCAATTTTGGGGAAGTGTTTTGCCCCGGTCTATATTTCCATTAAACAATATCCTCAATAATGGGACCAGTGTGTAGGATTTAGTGGCATTTAGCAGTGAGGTTGCAGATTGCAACCAAATGAATACTACTCCCCTCACCCTCCCCTTTCAAGTGTGTAGGAGAACCTATGGTGGCCGCAAAACTCGTCAAAAACACGAAAGGCCCTCTCTAGAGCCAGTGTTTGGTTTGTCTGTTCTGGGCTACTGCAGCAACATGGCAGCCTCCATGGAAGGGGACCTGCTCCCATTTCCATATAAAGGGCTCATTCTGAGGTAACGAAAACACAACCATTCTTATTTTCATGGGATTTTACACCAATTAAAACATATTTTTGAATATTACATTCCATTTCTGCCAAGTCCGTTCCACTAGATGCCACTAAATCTTACACACTGGTCTGCTGGTTGGTGTTATGACCAACAGTTTCAATTATTTCAACAACATTTCTGTTAAATCATGTTTTGTCCATCATTTTGGCATGGTGGATGGCTAAAGATACAACAATACCCCCAAAAGCCTCGGCTGCTGTTGCTATGGAGAAAAGCCAATCAGATAGGTGTGAGTCAGGGCGGTACTGAATTCAAAAAGCGTCATTGTTGAAATTGTAAACAACACATGATGTCATAGTTGCCGAATTAACTTGAAAGTGACCCAGAAATTAAAAGTGAAATGATTTATACTGTAGATTATAAAATCAGTTATCTCAACACTGTAATCTTTGGCTTCCGTGATGTGTGACAGAATTTTAAGCTCAGTGATTGGTTGTTTCTTGCCAAAATGCACCTTGGGAGTTGTAGTTAACATCTACTCCAAAGTTTTTATGTACATAGTCTTGTAACTTTTTTAATCAAAGAACCAGATATTTTCTAATGTAGTTGTTCCTCTGTTGTACTTAACCAGGAGACTATCGTGAATCAAGCTGTAGAAGAGCTCTAACTGTGAGTCAGGTAACACTGTGTAGTACACCTAATATTGTATAATATTGTGATTATACAACGGTTACCAACAAAATAAAACATATAATCTATATATATATAATATAATCCATTTAAATACATGGGGTCTGAGGAAAAGCGGAAAATAATCATTGTTGTTACGTCAGTAGAGTTTACTACTCCAGCAAGTAAGCCGACCCTAACGACCTAGCAACAGAGACGATTTCTAGTCCAGGTTGAGTCAGCCAGCCAATTTGAGCTTATGCTTTCTAGAGATCGTAGGAGTTCCCAAACTGCATAAATACCACACATATAAACACAAAACTGCCTTGCTAGCTCAATCTTGTTGTAACTAAGATATCTGTTGAAAATTTTTTTTTCCATGGACAGATTTAGTTACTACGTCCACAAACTTCATTTTTAAGCTAGTTGAGCCGTGCCTCCAACTAACCAGTACATCTAATGGAGGATGCAAGAGTGGGAGCTGAGATCTACTCTCAACTGAGGAGAAAATAGTTGAGTCTTGTTGTGTATTGGCGTGCCAGGTAATGATAAAAAGTAGAGCAGGGTTCAGGTTTTTCAGTGTGTGTCAGAGAGTGAGTGTGTAACTCGTACCAGTCTCAGAGTTCAATCCACTCAGAAAAGGATCAGTTTATTTTTCCCCACAACCCTAAATCAGTTCAGTTTAATCCAGTTTCACAAACAGAAAAGAAATACAACTGAAAGGTCTGCTCTGGGTTTTACTGCTGATCCCCACAAAACAAAACATCAAAGACTTACAAGGCAACACAGTACATAAAATAAGGACAGCAGAAGTGTCAGATAGGTCTGACCACCATGTTTAACTATATATCTTCAAACGTTGCAGTTACGGCTGAAAATGACAACAGAAATAAACAAGTTTGCCAAGTACACATTTCTCCACAATTCAAATCAACCACCAGTTGTGTACCCAGAAGTGACTGTTGTTGTTAGTGCAATGTCACAGTCTATAGTTATAATCAATGGTGGAGTAATATTTATAGTGATGAGGCATTTTTCATTTGAGCACGGCTAGCTGTGCTGTCATGCTGATTTGATCATGTTCTAAATGTCTAGTTGACCAATCAGACTGCTTGGTTGCATTGTATAATTTTGCTACTCCATTTTCTGGTGGAGTAGCAAAAGGCTTAGACTGAATTCCTGGTAATGCCACATTTCCTACTTGTGGCCCTTGTGTTGGGTGGCATTTGAAACGGAGCCTTGTGGCACTTACTCTCAGTGACTTCCCCTTGAACCAGTGTGGCTTGAACTGTACCTCATTTGTGCATTGCTAAGGACAATAAAATGTTAATGTATACAACCCATTTGTAAGTATTACTTTTTGCTCCATCCTTTACACATACAGTACACGCCGTATCTACTTACTACTGTAATTCCCAATGAACACTGTCTTCTCAAGTAGGTCCCATGGTGAAAGACATGCTATATAATCCCATCTAGCACAGCAGGTGATGTGATGTCAAGGTAACATCAACTGTATTGGTTGTATTTCTTCCCAGACTGACATGGAACATGCCTCATTAACAACAAAAGCTGCCATAGTATGGCTCCTTGAAATGAAAGATGTACTAGTAATTGGGATGACAAGACATAATTTATACTAGCCAGCCTATTACATGGTAAAACATACACAGCATGAGAGACAGAGATTTGAAAAGGATGAGTGAAGGAGGAATGGAGGGACAGAAAACAGACAGCGGTGTAGGAAAAACGATAGCTCATTACTGTACTGCTATTAACCAACTCCACCCCTGCTTCAGAGATCACACAAGACTCTAACAGTTCCTGACAGTATACAGTGCTTTAAAGAGAACATGCATACCAAAAAACTAAACAAAACAAAACAAAGTAAGAGATTTTGTGGAGATGTTTTATACAGATATTATTGCAAACTCCAGTACATTGTGATATCATATGTGGAAACAGCAAACAAAGCAGGGCTATTAATTTCCTCAATACACTGACAAAGGAAAATTATAGGAACTTTTAACCATATTCTGTTGTTGCTAGGCTACTGACTATAAGATGATAAAATATATTGTTTGAACAAATATCATTTATAGCATATACTGTGTTATGTATAGTACAGTATAATAAAGCTTAACAAACTGACAGTAAGCTTTTCCCACTGCTTGAACCACTATTTGAATTTAGATTTATGTTGAAATACATAAAATCTCTCATTTAGCTCGACTCACACAGCCATGATCATGTTTTTTTTTCTCATTGTGTCCTCACTGACAATTATTCTCCTACATTACAGCTACTTAAATTGCTTTGGCTGCAGAACGGAGGCTGGTGTCTCTAATTTAATCCAGCCCACTATATCAAAATAGTTTAATGTGCACATAAACAGCGGCCAGAACAAACATAAGTAATTGCATTGTCTGGCTGAGAGCTAGTCCAGAGGTAGGTCGTGGGGTACGACAAATGAATCTTGTCTCAACTTTGGGGTTGCAGGAGTTAAGACGATGATTAACAGTTCCCATGGAAACCATTGGTGTTTTGTTCCATTGAGGTCTGTCTGGAGTGCTGCAAGGAAAATGATCTCAGGAATGTTTATTTTGTTTTGGTCCAAAGGGTCCCTAAACATGTCCATTTATTTATTTAGTTATTTTCATATCAATTGACTTACTGTACTTATCTCTTAACTGATATATATTTTATTTAACCGTGGGTACTTGATAATTTCACAAGAGGCTCTTGATGATAATTATACTGTATGTCTAGATCTATGTAGGAGGCTGAAGTGTGTGAGACTGTTCGATACTTAAACTCACAGCAAGTCAAGACAAGTACAACCACTACTTGCTCCCCCAACATTGTAGCTGCGAGATATCCAATTTCTTTCACAGATATGATTTAATCACAGTAAGGATGGTGATAATGGGAGACTTTGTGGGGAAAAAACTGTTTAAAATGTATTATTTCTTAAATTTAGATCAAAGTTTGATCTTAAAGAGTTTGACTAGCCCCATGAACTAGCCCTGACATCATCACAGCAGAGAAGTCTGGATACTTTCATTAGGTTTTTCCCATTGTTTGATCAAGAATCACCATAATGTAAGTTGTCTTCTTGGTTCCATGGAATTGTCATCCAGCAATTATGGTCTGGGCTTGTTTTAAGTTGAAGTTGTTTCACTGTTTTAGCCTTAATTGGCATCTTAATGGCTGATTAGTGTGGAGGACACAGCATGATTGCTATTTTATGTTTTGACCAATGCTGATATACTGTCTGGATACAACAACTCCACATGACTGCACCTCCACAAACTCCTCCATAAAGCTCCTCAGGTTTGCAGGTGATACAACCATCATTGGTCTGATCCAGAACGGGGACGAGTCTGTGTACAGACAGAAGTGGCGCAGCTAAAGTCCTGGTGTAGCTATAACAGCCAGGAGCTAAACACCCTCATAACAGAGTTGACAATAGACTTCAGGAGAGCCCCCCACCCCCCCAACCCTCCCTCCACTCACCATCAACAGCACCACAGCTATAGCCGTGGAGTCATTTAATTTCCTTGGCACCATCTCCAAGCATTTTAAATGGGACATCAACATAAGCTGCATAACCAAGAAGGCCCAGAGGATGTTCTTCCTGAGACAGCTGAATCATCCATCAATGTTTAGCACAGTGCAGCAACCAAAAAGGACATTCATAGGCTGCAGTGCATCATCCGCTCAGCTGAGAAGATCATCGGCTGCATACTCCCCCCCCCATCGATCAGCTGCACTCCTCCAGGGAAAGGCAGCGTGGAAGCAAGATCATCTCTGATCCATACAACCCCGGACACAGACTCTTTGAACTTCTTCCCCCCTGAGATCCATAAAAACATCCACTAGCAGACACAGGAACAGGAATATCTTTCCAGTTGCCCTAATAAATAGCTGAACTGTACTGTTATCAAACTGAACTTTACATATCACATCCTTCACTTAATCCCTGGACCGGTCACTTTCATATATTTCATCAAACTAGACTTAACATTGCACATTGCATTCAACCTCCACTGGTACATAATTTAATTATTTATTGCACATGTCACATTTAATTTTTGCACTTGTCACCTTCATATATTTCATACACTTCATTTCTTTGTCCATAGCACAGTCCATATTTCCTTTGTACAATCAATATTTCATTTCAAGTTTAATACCCCATTTCACAACTATTTTTGTGCCATTCTGTAAATAGGTTGAACATTTTAATAGTATTTTGTTTAAATTCATTATTTATTATTACCTTACTTATGTTCTATTTTTATTCTTCTATGTTGTGTTTATGGGAAGTAGCAAGTGGCAAGACACGTTCTTTGTACGCTTGCATATTTGGCTTATAAAACTGATTCTGATGTTCTATGGTTGTATGACTAAGCAATATCTCATGACTGGCTGTGACTGGCACCATGACCAATTAAACCGTAGGCTGTTGATATAATGGTTTAGGCCAGCTTGGAGACCAATGTTGCTGCTTATAGCATATATTTCATCTTTACTATTTCTCACATTTGTGTAAAAATCTTGCAAAATATCATTAACATGGTTTGTTGATGATATCTTAAAAACCAAAATGATGCCTTTCTGTGGACACCAGTGCTTGAAGCATTTTACAGCCCATTTGGTCTGTTTCTCTGTATTAATTTTGCTTTGTTTTTTATTCCCATGTCGTCTATCTCCTCTTTTAAAAGGTTTGCATGCTGTCCTTTTTTGGGGCTCTGCAGGTGGATTTTTTCCCCCGTGACAAGCACTGCTCTATCCACCGCTACATAGTCAGACCTCCATGAAGATCAAAGCTGATGTTAAATTCATCCATTTTATAACTGATGGCTGTTGAATGTAAAGTTTATGGTTTTTAGGTTAGAACGTAGCTAACAGTTTTAATGGTAGGTGCGGAGGAATAATTAAAAATAGAACTATAAAAGGACATTAAACATCATATCCGTGGTATACTATGGTTATCAACCAATCAAATCATATTTTAACTACTTGTTTTATAACTTTAAATATGCTTATAAACAGTAAACTGTAGTAATGTGAAGTAAGGCACAATATTGTACATTAATGTCTACTAATTTATGTGCAGTTAATTTCAGTACTTGGAAATGGAGTTTTCCTACATTTGCATGATTATCCATGAAGTGTGTGAAGAATTATGATGATTGTTTATGCTTTTCAGGGCTGCAGTAAATAGCTTTGTTATTTAAATATTATGTTAATTCACATTTATGTAATAACACATCGTGTATTATTATTTTCTGTTTGTAGACCACAAACATACCCCCTTAGCCATCCTATTATTGGAACATACATATATGTTTGTCCACTGCACTTCCCTACAATAAAACCACCTCTGAATCTTTGACGAGAATCATTTCCATATCTTGTAAATCAAACCATTTACATTTTCCAAAGGCCCCACCTTTATTTAAATGTACGCAATCAAAATTATCATAATCATGCCTGAGGCCGGCCCAGATTACCAACTGGGAAAAGCTTGTAACTGCTCAAGGGCCCCTGACTGAGCCTTCAAGTAAACCTGTGAAAGCATCTGGAGTTAAATGGGTTCTTTTTTATTTTTACAGTGGAGCAGAGAAGGGGGACCATTGACATTTAGCAAAACCAGGATGCTCATCATCAAGGACGTTTCTAGAGCAGCATGTTGGGCAAGAGGTTACATCCTCACGGAAATTAAGTCATGGGTTCAAACTTCACAAGGGCTCCACGGTTTGTATATTCTCCCTGTGTGTTTTGTGTGTTTTCTCAAGGTGATCTGGTCTCTTCCCACACAAAAATAAATGTGTTTACTTGGAATCCTCCTGCCGGTGTAACTAACCGAGATCCTAAATAGTTAGGATGGCTCAAACGCTGGCGGGATATTAATGAATAATTATCCTCTCTGTAAAAGCCAGTGCATGAATCCGGTTAACTCTATTTGTGTTCCTCCTGAGCTACGCTGGACACCACTTACTGTCACACATCAGAGTCAACATCCTGAAGTCTGCAGCTGTATGTCCTGCTGGTATTTCTCTCTCCCCCAAAATAATTGGATCTTTTCTGCTCCAAAATGTCTCCACTCCTCCGCTGCTGCTCTCATCTGTTTTACTTTAACTTTAACGGTACTTTATTAATCTTATCTACTGTATGTGTAAATGATAAAATCAACTCTATCTGTAGATGATCATATTGATTTAATCTGTAAACAAATGTCACTGTATCTTATTGTCCATATTTGTCTGTTTAAATTAAAATCAAGAATACAGCAACTTTGCAGAGGTGGACTTCAACAGAGAAGAAAAAGAAAAGTCAGATGAGAAAAGTTCTTCTACAAAGCCACAATAAACTGACTAAAGATCACGATGAACACCAAAGTGAGAAAACTCTCTTTTCGTAGCGTACTCTGGTCAGAACACTCTCTACCTGAGAGATACAACTGGAGGCTAGTTGGGAAATTTCAACACTTAAGGGCACTTAAAATGCAGTGATAAAAAAATTAGCATTTTCATAGACCTGTAACATCATAAAAAGATGCAAATATTTCAATTTTAGCCAAACATTCAGTTATAATGATGTTACCAACAGGGAACAATATGTTCCTCTAAATCACAGTATCAATTGAATTGATGGGGGCCTTGAGGGGGGACCATGGCTCATTTTTACCTAGGGGCCCTGTAGAGGCTTAATCTGTTCCAGATCATGAAATGAGAACCAGTAAGTAGTTTCCCACTGGAGTTTCTAACCTGGGGATCGGGACCCCCCCCACAATATAAATCTGAAGGGTTGTGAGATGATTTTTAAAGTATGTCTGCTATATAGAAATTACAAGTTTTCTGGCTTTTCTGTTATATTTCCCTTTTTCACTGTGAAATTCTACGTAGCTGACCAAAAAATCTCACCTCTAGCACCATGTAGTAGCTGTTCTTGAGCTTTTCATCACATCACATGATCTTCATTTTTTTGTAACCAGAATAAAATAGAAATTTGAACATCTACGCTTGTATGACAACTAGACAAACTGAAAGATCATGTGATACGATGATGACAAAAGCCCTAGAAAAGCTACTAAACGAACCTTGAAGTGTGAATGTTTTGTCAGCTGTTGTTTCCAAAGTTATGGATGAACTTTGAAGTTAAGATTCTGGTTCTAGTTTTATCTCTTCAGATCTCTAAAAAACTTTACTAATGACAAGAAGTCACAGTTAGACGTTGCTTTGCTTTAAATAGTTACAAACCAATAAAGTTGGACACCACTGTTCGATTAAGTCACAAAATCTTAACAATATAATACCTCACAATAAGTCATTGTTCTTTGATCAAAAAAGCATGTAGTTATAATGGTATGATGCCAACAGACAATAATACTAAATATGTTGTTTAGGGATGAGCAAACAGGCTCTAATAGCCATCACTAATATCTGATATGATATATACTGAAGATTAATGTTATGTTTCAGTGTTTTCGACAGAAAATGACATTGTAATATGTATATTTCAATGATTGCATGTCCATATGTCATCAGGAGAAATATAATCAAAAGCTAAGAAGAATCAAGGGAGCAGTCGACTGGCTCCCCACTGCTGATAAATTATTATATATGAATCATATTAATTATACACTATTAGCCAAGCTCACACTTTACATTTATGCAGCGCTGGAATATTTAAAGATTTATAATTAAGTGTAATTTTGAAAACTTTTCTTGAGTATTTCCATTTTATGGTACTTCTACTACTTCACATTTCAAAGGGGAATATTGTACTTTTTACTACATTTATGACAGTTATAATTACTTTACAGATTAATGGGTTGCACACAACACATATGATCATCTTGTATATTAAACCACCCAGCAGTATGTAAAATAATTACATTCGATGCACCTCCACCAGCTACAACATTAAATTAATATACATGTATAATAACACAATACTAAAGGGTCCATTCTACCTAATAAGAACTGATACTTGATGATGATTTAACTACATTTTGATGATAATACTAACATACTTTTACTTAATTAGGCAGGACTTTTCCTTGTAATTGAGTGTTTTTACATTGTGGTTTCGATATACTGACTTCAAAAAATATATACTGTATACTTCTTCTGCTACTACATGTATCCAGATTGTAACTGTATTATATCAGCAGTATCAACTTTATCTTGAAAACTATGAAATTGGAAGTATTCATAGAAACTAATGATAGGATTTAACATGAATTATCCTTCCACAAATACTCAAAAAGATTTTATTCAAGGGATTGAAAATCTGTCTCACACAGAAGTGCAATAAACAAACTGTGTGGCTTCTTAAGAAATCATTTTCATTGAAATATACTGTAGCTGTGAACATTTGTTTACTTGAAGACTCTCAAGCACTTGCTTTCAAAAGATTGCTACCACCACAGCAGCTTAATTGAATCGAAAAAATCAATCCACTTGCCTTGACAGCTAACATCACTTTTCTGATGAAAGAAGAGAATAACTGAGGTGATTCAAGTGATTTACTGAAGTGATTTATACCACTGTAATTGGCACCACTTTCTAATATAAAGGGTGCTTGTTAGAAAATGCTACCAATTCCAGATATCCTGTAGTATAAAAGAACATTTATGAGCTTTGAGTGAAGTCAAAAACAAAATATAATATAACAAATTTGATATATATTAACTGCCTCTGATGCCATTCTTGTCAAAAATAATTAAATTACTATGTTTAAAGAGCAGTGAATTGTACATTTAAATTAGCATATTTTGCCCAAAGTGAAAACAAGACTGTAGATTCTTCACATTTACAATTATACATTAATGTGAAGAATTAGCAGACAGTCTTGATGGTTTGTCAGAGCAAATTACACAGTAATCCTAAGTGCTATTCATATCAATGTGTTGTCTGAGGTTTTATTTGTCTGATTAATCTTACTGACTGACTGTCTGAAATTATGTGTTTGAGAAAAACATCTCTGACACGTCTGTTGTTTTGAAGTTCAGGCCAGATTGATGTGTGAATTCTGAAGATTTGAATCAGGGCTGATTCGTGCTTTTATCCACGCTAAACGCTGCACAGTAAACATCTCACCTCCGTCATTAGGCCTGTGTGTAGCTCTTATCATCCAATTCTTGCCCAGTCCTCATGTGGGATTGAAATTCAAAACTCTTAAGTGGGGAATAATAGAGGGAATGTCTTTGATGGTTCACTCAATGTCAGTACAGTGACAGCTCCTGCTGCTAAAAGCACTGCAGGAACAGATTGAAGGGTTTCCATGGTGTTGGACCAGAGCTGCTGCTTTCATGTTCGTAGCACAGTGAGAAAGAGTGGTTTGTTAATACGTGACTAGTGGCTGAACAAGTGATGTTTTCACAAGTGAGATCATTTGGTATCATATTGATTTATAGCCACACTACAAGTCAGAGTGTATGGTAAACATCTGGTAACTAAGATCTGAAAGCCTCATAATTGCCTCTGACATATTGCTCAAAAATACACCTAACAACAATATTTAACACGACTAAAATAGTCTGCAGCCACACTAGCAGCTATGTTAGGTTGTATTTAGGCTCGGCATGCATTAGCATACATTTGGGTCACCGAGGTAACCAGGTTTCTAAAAGATAATGTACTAGTAGATATTGTTTAAGTAAAAAACAAAGAGTCACTTAACTCTGTGACCCAAATATAAGCTAACGTATGAGAGGCACCAACACACAGCAATGGTTTGAGCTAAGTCCTATATGCTAATGTTAGTATGGAAACATGCTCACAATGACAATATTACAACTCTGATGTTTAAAAGTTTTATATTGATCATGTTAGTTTAGCATGTTAACATGCTAACATTTGCTAATTAGCACAAAGTACAGTTGAGGCTAATGGGACTGTCATTAATTTAGCAGGTATTTCCTGAAAACCAAAGTATTGGACAAATTAAAACATGATGATGGCGCTGGATAACAAAAGTTATTACAATTCATTCTGAGGGGAACATGAATGCATGCACCAAATTTCAACCGTGTGATAGTTCTCGAGACGTTTTGCTCAAAACCACGTGTCACCCTCATGGTGGTGCTACAGATCACCAGTCAGTAGGCTTCGTCTTCTGGACACCATGAATGTCTGCACAACATTTCATGGCATCCATCCAATAGTTGTGAAGATATTTCAGTAAGAACCAAAGTGGTGGACCAACTGAACAATCATCACATCCGTTGCTATCATGGCAAAAAACATGTAAATGATAGAAATAAGAACTAGGAATGATTGTAGGTAGCTCAGGGTTAGTTACGGTGGGATCAATACATCCAACAGGAGTTAGTGCGTAATGCTCTTCCTCCTTGATTACACTGTATAACTGACATTTAGCACAAGTTTCCTTCAGAGACAAACCGACATCTGCTCAGTCCTGGAAATCTGTGAGCCAGCCACTGAATACTAATGTGATGATAATGCCAAAATCCCAATGTAACGTTAAGTAATACATCTGAGATTTCATAGCATAATGTGGGGTGATAAAATGTGATTTTTTTTCTTTTTATATAATTCAGTTTAATTTGAGAATACAAAGCACATTCTTGTGTGCTCAAATTGCCTTAAGATGCCTCCTCTGGAGCCATATGTGCATCCCTGCTGGCCTAAAATTGAATCGTGCTGGAGCATTTCCTTCTGCCTCCACCTTTGCTGTCCAATTGTCTGACTAAAAATGTGCTTGAATGATCATCTATTTTCTCAAGAATAAAGGATTCAATAAAGGTTTTAAACTTTGTCTGCTGCCTTACAATGAAAAACGTGAGTGTGTCACAGTGAAACAGAGGCTTGAATCATTAATTGATTCGTTTCATTTCACAGAAACAAAGCCGAATTAAGGGTGAAGCACTTGACTACGTATAGGCAGCTTAAAGTGGAACAACAAACACAGAAGGAGTTTAAAATAACTGCTCGTGTTCAGGGAGCATGTGGCGTTACCTTTTTATGTCTATTCCGGCCCCTGAATCTCTGAATTTCCTCACAGGCAGACATCTCCCTCTCCTGGCAGCAATCTCCATCTTCCTCTAACAACAAGGCGTTCTCCTTTTGTCTAATTTTACACAATGACATAATTAAAGTAATTCAGTTTTCCAACAATAATTGGCTTAACATTGCATTTGTCTTTAATGCGGTTTCATTTGCAAGTAGACAATGGGTTCAACATTTCTGCCATTATTCCCGAGAAAAACAGTTTCAAAGTGCAACAATCGAGGGTTCAGATGGCGCCTCTGTTCAGTGTTCTTTAACAAGTTTAACATGCTTCTGTCTGCTACTGTGGCTGAATGTAGAGCCTGAGCACCTGCTCCACATGTCTTTATTAGCAGGCACCCAGAGGACGTAAGAACAGGACAGGGTCGGCTTGCTCTCTCTACAGAACAAGGACACAATCTGACAAAAGGGTTGTACAATTATCCCCCCACCACTCCACTTCACTCTTCAAACTCCCACACAGAATTTTTTTATGTGAACCACACAACCTTTCGTCTGCCTCCACTATGTAGCACAAAACACAACCTTAAATGAACCACAAGACCTTCATTAACCTTAAATGAACCACAAGACCTTCTTTAAGCTAAAATAATCAACATTAAGACATGAAAAGACACATGTACAGTCTGTACACACTCCCAAATTAAATGTAATGACTAGACAAGATGGGCCCTGTTTCCCAAAAGTATCGTAAGGCTAAGATCGAACGAACCCTCTTAAGTTCATGAGGTTTTTCCAACTTTAAAACGCACTTAAGGGAGACTAAGAGCATCTTAAGGAGCTCTTGAACCTGTAGAAGGGACTGAAAACCTCAATGATTCATTGAAGATGTTCATCTTTAAACCTGCATTAACTGATTCTTTGACTACTTGTGGGGAGCAGAAACAAGTTGTAAACACAACACTGACACATCCAGATGTTACAGAGCAACATTATCATTCATGTGGAGTTGTGTTTCTGTCCACCTGGTGAATATGAGTCCAAAATGGACTCTCTTTTAGCTCTGTTGAGTTAAGTGAAATATCTCTCAGCTACTAAATGTTCCACTATGTTTACCAGCTAGTTGCTAACTGTGTCTGTGTGCTGTTTGGTGCTGAATAGGTAGTGTAAAGTGTGTTTTTTGGAGCTTTTTCTCTGAAAACAGCTGCCTGCTGCTGCCAAAAACGACACTATGAGAGCACTGAGAGTGAACCAAAACAGTACAGTCAGCCAGACAGCTAAACAATGAGCTGAAACTCGCTATAAAGCTCCGTAAAGCCGAGGGAAGCTGCAGAGTCGCTGATAATTCTCTGCAGGTTCACCACTATGAGCGACACCTCTGATATTACACATTATCTGACACATTGTTTATTAAAAATATTGATTATAGCTGCTTTAAGGTCAAATACAGAAACCATGACAGAATGACATTCCTGACAAATGATGTGTACTTTCATTAAACGTGAACAGCCACTGCTTTATTTTAGGTATAATATGTGCTTAAGAGCAGCAAATTCAAGCAACAGTTGCATCGATTAAAGTTTATTTTCTTCCATCCAGTAACATAAATTATTGAGAGAAAGCTCCAAGCTGAAAGCTGTTGGCGTCACATTAAGAAGAACATTTTTTAGTGTTTGTAGAAATGCTTTTAACTTCTAAGATCAATCGTTATCAGGAAACAGGGCCAAGATCAATCAATATTTGTCAGCGTCTAAGTAAGACGAGATCTCATTTTCTCTCTCAAGATGAATCACAGGTTCCGAATCTGATTTCAACATTTGATTGGAAATGCGATTAAGTGATTCAGCACAGAGATACTTACTATTCATCATTCATCAGTAGTAAGCAAGAGTAAGCAAAAAAAAACTCCAACCAAAGTACAAAAAGTACAGACGCAACCCTTTCCAAGCTTGAAAGAACACATTTTGAATGATATATTTCCAAGTTCTCCATGACTGAGAATGTCTTCTCCACATTTTCATTTCTATATTTCCAACAGTCCCTACATTAACTGTTGTAAAGAGGCACCACCCTGTCTATAATGGCCCTGCAGATGGGGCATTTCTTTGGCTCTGGCAGGGCCTCGTAGCACTGGGTGCAGGCACACACGTGACCGCATTCGAGAAACACGCAGGACCGTTCCTGGCTCAGGCAGACAGTACAGCTGGTGGGGGACACGCTGCTTTCCTCAATGTTGAGATCACGCATACGTTTCCTCTGATGTTCCTTGAACTCCTCAAGCAGGCTCCTTTCCTTCTTAATCTGCCTGTGGTGCACGTATCGCTTCCACAGGATGAAGAGGAGCGTGGAGCAGGCGGCGACGCCGAAGACGACGGTCAGGATCCTCCACAGTCTGACGCTCTTCCCCTGCTTCCTCAGAAGGGAGTCGTAGTCCAGACGAGTGAGGAAATAACGGAAGCCCTGCTTGGGAGGTTGGAGCTTGATCAGGTTGTTGTCTAGGACCAGCTCTCCTATGCCTGTGACGCTGTCTCCCAACCGCAGCATCTCCTCCGTTTCGTGGATGCCCTTGGGTCGTTCCCCGCTGATGAAGTGGCCGATAACATTGGATAGGGACTGGACTGTGGGGTGGAAGTTCTCGTAGGTGGTTTCCAGGTCCAATTCCGCAGCGTCTAGTGGACGTACAATTCGTATCGTGGCAGCGATGTCTTCATCGTGAGAGCCGAGGGCAAATGGAACCGTGTTGGTGCGCTGGTGGATGACTTTCTCTGTGTTGTTCCTGTTCATAAATATCATGTTTACTTTTGTCTGTTACTTCAAACACAACAGCAAAAATTGTAATATACAGTTCAGCAAGCTTTCACATATCTTCTGACTGTATTTTAGAATACTTTTAACTCATTATTTTAACATTCTCACTGACTTTATTTTACTGTAATCTGTTTTTTTGGGGGGGGGAAGGGCGTTATTGTCTTATTATTTTCTTTCTTTTGTTATTTTTTTGTCTTGTTTTTATAACTTAAAGACCGAAACGAATCAATAAATCAATCAAACTTACCAGAGATGAGTGGTGCGATTCCACACCATCTTCTCCTCCTTCAGGGTCAGTCTTTCAATGACGCCTTTACAATTATCAACAAACTGGCTGTTCAGAGTTTCCTTCACAGATCTCACTACACCTGCAACGTGCAATAAATAAAACCATGTATGAAACCACTGATATAATAATGCAAGATAAATATTAGTCATCATGAACAAATTATATAGTCTAAGTTAGGTTTTGGTGGGTAAAACTGGATTCAGACCTTCTATGACAGCGTATGGGACACATCTTCCAGGAGTTTCAGACAGGATGTTTTTCAAATCCTGGTCAATAGTTACTTTCTTGGCTTCCTGCATGGAAAAAAACAAAACAAAACAAGATTAACAACTGTAACATTACAGTCTTGTCACATATATGCATTATATCCACACACTCCTGACATTCACATTACTAAGATGGACTGTTTGTTGAAATGTGGCTGACCTTTAATCTGGCCACTGTTGTAGCTCTGCTCCTGTAGATTGTATAGAAGACCGCAGTCAGGGCTGAGCTGGTGGCTAAAACCACGATCTGTGCGGTTGATGGTTTCCCGCCGGAGTCCATCCTGCGATCCTCAGCATGCAGCGCTGTTGGGAAAGAGATGACGAGCACAGATTTAGCTGTCTTTAAATTAATTCTGAGTCAAATAGTACTGAACTTGAGTAAAATTTAGAGGTATTTGTATTGAGTATTTCCATTTCTGCTACCTGATACTTAGGTAGATTGTACTTTTTACTCCACTGCATATATTTGACAGCTGCAGTATGGTCACTTTTGAAGAGTTTACATACGAACCATTTGATCATCTTACAAGATAAGATGCACTGTTTAATTTAAAACTGCTCAACAGTATGTTAAGTAGGCCTGCAACTAATAATTACTCTCATTATCACTCAATCGGCTGATTATTTTGATGTCAAATCGATTAATCGTTTGGTCTAGGAAATGAGATATGATAGTGAATTAAAATATCACAGTGCCCAAGGTGATATTATCTAATTACTTGTTTTATCAGAACAACCGTCCAAAACTCAAAATATTTAATTTCTATTAAATATGTCAGAAAAAAGCAACCAATCCACACAATTAAGAAGCTGGAACAAGGGCATATTTGATATTTCTGCTTTGATGAAGATTAATAGATTATCAAAATAGCTGCCAATAAATGTGCTTTTGATTGACTAATTGATTAATCAACTAATGTGAAGTAGTTAAAATGACCTTCTTCTCAAATGCTGCTTACATATTAATCCATCGACAGTAACTGGCCATGAAAGGATAGGTTCACAGTTTTTTAAATCCGTCTTAAAACAATAGTCAGGAGCCCAAATGAACATCGACATGTTTATCTTGCAGTTATCATTCCTCCTGTTCATACTGGCCATTATGAGATCCCTTCATAATGCACTTACAATGTAACAAAATCCACAGCCTTCTTTCTGTGCAAAAATGAGGTTTCAGTTGTCCAAATTAGTCAAATCAAGTCAATATTTTTCAAAGTTACTGTCTTCTTATTGCCAAATTCCCTATTTTTGTTATGATCCTTCTACTGCACCTGGACAGGAAGACACTGTTCGTCAAGGCAAAAAGAGGGATTTATTTATTTTTACTAATATGACTGTAATTGTTGAATTATTATTTGACTTACTCAGATAGCTGAAGTGCTCAGATAAACTTTTAAATACATTTTTGCTCAAAACAAGGATTGTGTGTGATTTTCGTTCCCCATCACTTACATTATAAGAGCATTTGGGAGCACCAGAATGAAAAGGAAGAATAATTACAGCAAGCAAAACCTGATTCAATCTTCATTTAGGCACCTGAAGATTTTTTGAGACAGACTTGAACAACTGTCAACCCATCCTTTAATATGATACAATACAATACTTTGACAAGGCCAATTCTGTGTTGCTGCAGTTGTGTACAGAAGTGAAACTCTGAATGCTGGACTTCAACTTGTAGCAGAGTATTTTTTTAACATTATTATGTTACTTATTAGCTTCGTAAAGTGTCTGAATACTTCCATCACATCATAAAACACTCATTACAACACTGTATACAGAATGTAAATGAGCCCAGGTGATTAAGGGAGCTTTTAATTAAAAATCAACCTGTTTTCTACAACCTACACTGACAAAGTAACTGAACTACCTTGATAATAGCTTAAAGAGAATGACACAGTGCTAAAATATCCATAAGTTCACTGGCTGTGGCTACTTTAATACTATAACCTTTACTCTCCTTCCTGTACATGATTGACAAGTTTTGATTTTTGGTGTTCAATATTTGACACGACATGATGATTCATCATAAGATAACTCAGAGGTTAATGCTAACTGTCACGACCTTGCATGCTAGTTTACAGCCTTAGTTACTAGAAACATATATATGTATAGATATAAATCAAAATATAAAGGTTTTTGCACGTCAAACCGTGGCTGTAAGTTACTATTACAGCTACAGTAATGTTAGCTTTCCGGCAGTGTCACACACTTCCTTGATTTGGGCTTCCTGGCTAGCTAAATTAGCACTCTGCTAGCAATGTTTCAGCCTAACTAAGGCAACACGACTCAAACATCCGTTTTGAAGATATTGTAGCTTTAGTACGTCAGGTACAAAAAAAATCCCCCCAAGCTGACAGTTAAAAGCTTCTACAGACCACATCAAAATTGGTCAAACCTGTATTTTCACTCGTCCCTCTGTCAACAGAGCTTAAACAGCAGCAGCGTCTCCTCAATTCAAAACAAAAACCAGTAGACATGCAGTTCCCCTCCCTGCCAGCAGGTGTCGCTGTAGAACCACTTATAGTAGAAAGCTACCACGTAATAATAATAATAATAATAATAATAATAATAATAATAATAATAATAATAATGAAACAAATAATACAACAGAAGCTATTTATACAATATATATATATAGACATATTGGCAGTAAAACTGTGCGGTATCAATTAAATAAAGGCCTTTCTACAAAGATGAGTTTTGAAAAAAGTGATTTAAGAGATGTCACTGATTCTTCAAGCCTCAAATCCTCAGGCAGGGAGCTGCAGAGCTGAGGGGCACTCACTGCAAAAGCCCAATCAACTTTAGTCTGGAGCCAGCAGCCAGAGGGGCCCTGTCTGATGATCTGAAGCTGGAAAAAAAGAAAAAAAAAAAGACAGCTACTTGCAAGGATGGTTATAAATCCATAAGATAGCTTTTTCAAACAGACATCATCACACTACCATATGTGATCTCATACTGAAATCTGACACGGAAAAAAGCGTGGCTGGCTCCTGTCAAGTCGTTACCAGTGGTGGAAAGTAACTAAGTACATTTACTCAAGTACTTTTTTATTTTTTATTTTGAGGTACTTGTACTTTACTTGAGGATTTCCATGTGATACTACTTTATACTTCCACTCCACTACATTTATTTGACAAGTTTAGTTACTTTTCAGATTAAGATTTGACACAATGGATAATATAACAAGCTTTTAAAATACAACACATTGATTCAGTTCTGTTTTCCTCTAATCCAAAGGCTGTAAAACAATCAATTCCAGTTTTTTGTTAAAAATCTTTGTATGAACTGTAACTCCCCCTGCTCTGAGTTTTTTTTACTTTTCTTTTGCAAACCACAAGATGAATAATTTGATATTTTGTATATGATCATTTTGTGGAAGAAGAAATTGTAATTGTTTTATATGTCAATAAAGAAAAAAAAACTTGTAGGGATGGTAGGCTGAAGATATTTGACATGTTACAGTGAAGTAAAAGCACAGGTGTAAATTAAATTAATGATGGCTGAAATGTAAATGACCAATATGTGTATATATCTACATGTATATACTGTACAAAACCCACTGTATGCACCTAAAGTAACTTATTCCATCACCAATACTATTTGAACTACTGTATACATAGTTTACAGTGACAGTTTGACCATATAGACATTGTATGTATGTTGTTGTCCATTGTTTTGTGTATATACTTTTTATTTCATTTATATTTTATATACATATTTATGATATTTTTCTTCTTTTTCCACCTACTTGCCTATATATAATAGCTATATGTTTATATCTGCTTATCTCTGTTAGCCTGTTGCACTTGTATAGCTGTATGTATTCTGTATGTATATGTCAGGGTACATTGTATGTGAATGCATTGAGATTGAGAGCAACTGGAAAGCAGAGTCAAATTCCTTGTGTGTTCAAACATACTTGTCCATAAAAGCTGATTCAGATTTCATTTAGCTGCCTCTGTTTCAGGGTCCTGTATTGTGCATGCTGGCTCATTAGCTGTCAGGGCTTACTGGGACACACACAACCATTGTTAATGTTATTAGTAACACCTGTGCTTTTCTAAAGTCAAAATGTCTGCTGTAAACCCCCACCCTAACCATAGCTGTGTTCTAATTCAATACTAATTCAAAGCAGGTTTTGAACTGTAGTGTGTTCACACTGGAAAAGTGCCAAAGTTACTCATAAAAAGGCAGAATGTGTACTAAAAATGCTTGATTTTTGAGTGGGGTGCTGATGTCTCACAATGCATTACACAGAGGAAACTGAGGACATACTGAATACTCACAGCTGCAAAACATAAAAATAAACTGTGAATGGTGGAAAGAGGAAGCTCACTTTTTTGGACCATATGTGTTGTGTTGACTAAAAAAAACTGTCCATGAGGTTATTTTTTCTTATTTTTTCCTGGTTAGTGGAACTTTGAGTAGGGATTGTCACAGTTAAGTAATTAAGTTGTGTTTAAGTGTAATAACCAGAGCCTAGCTGAGCTGGTGGTGTCAGCAAGAACACTGCTGTTTCAATTGCAAATGATTGTATTGTGTCTTCCCATCCTCAGGAGAACAAACTCCAGAGTTGAACTTGCCAAATTCAAACTCCCAAGTACGCAAGTCTGAACTTTGCGTACTTTGCCTTAAACTTCCCATAAAGACTACAAATATTAGTGATTTCACAGCTGTGCACTCGATTTGAAAAGGTGCATTAACATACATCATCTAAATCTTTAAATGTTAAAAATGCTTTAAAGGTGTTAGTCCTTTTAGCCATTTGAAGGCATAAAGATCTTATTTACCACCAAGTACTAGATGATATTTAGGTGGTAATCACTTATCTCAAAGCACAAAAAAATGTTTTTGCACACCCAAATCAGTTAGATTACTCATTTGATTTAGTTTTATTTAGTGTATTGCACATTAAAAAAAGGCATAAAAATATGTGCATTTATTTCCCCTGTGCTCAAACTGGATGAATTAAAAAGCAAACCCCTTTTTATTTTTGGTTGAGCACAATGATCTTTATTGTTACGGTGTAATAACTTCCCTAAAAGCAAAGCTGAAATGCAATCATCACATTTGAATTTAGAGCCATATATTTTACTTTGAGTTGTTTACTTTGTGCTCACTGTGAACCTAACTGTATATCAGTTTGTTTTTAGTCACTTGAGTTGAGATGAAGAAGAAAGAAAGTGTCTTCACATTTAATCAAAATGACATATATGATACATACAAAGCATTGTTAAACATAGGAAAAGTGGTAGATTCAATAATAAAAAAGATAAATCCAAATCCATACATTGCAGCAAAGCACTGGCTCCACTTACAAACCTTAGTAGTTAATCAATACTAGCACCAAAGCTGACACATTCACACCACTTCACAGTGGGTCTATTTATGGTTAACTGTATGACTAAAGTCAGCTGTTGGTACATTCATGATGTAGAGTAACAGCACATTCGATACTATCTGCAGTGAAATTGCAGGAAAACATTGTGTATAATGGATACCGTCTCCTCTCTGTTGTGGCACTGTGCACACATCTATTTGCAAGTTGTCCAACAGGTAAGAATGATGGTGCAGAATCAGTCTGTGCACCCAGCAGACACAAAAATTTCCCAAAATATGTCTGTCTGTCTGCGGGTGCAACATGTCAGATTTGTTTGTGGTGTATGTTGATGTTTCCCCTTCCAGATTTGACTCTTTTCAAGGAATTCAGCTATAGAAAGATTTATTTATATAGCACTTTTCAACATACACACACACACACACACACACAAAGGGATTCAAGCAAAAATGAAGAAACAAAACAAAACAAAATAAAATGCAAAACCATTACTGAAGAAAAACAAGGTACCAAGTACAAGTGGGTCTTGAGAATTTTCTTTAAATGGAGTTTTAATGAAAGTTCAGTGAGGAAGGCTATCTCTTGCATGCTCATGTCTGCAGTTTTATTTCTCAAACCATCTATCATTCCCATCCGTCACGCATGCTCACTCATAATTTCCTTGATGTCATTGCCCGGGGTCATCAATTGAGACGTCAGCTTTTCACATCAGCTGGTCAATAGCAATAGCACGACGACACACCTTTATTGTCAGTCTATCATCCTGCAGCTGTCTTTTTAAATATGTTTTCTCCCTCTCTGCCTCTGGTGCTTTTCATGCTGCCATTATGCATGCCCCACCACCTCCCCATCACCGCCCAGTCTTTGCAGATTCATCAGTGCATCACAAACTCATCAGCCTTATCTGTCTCAGCAGAAGTCATCATCCACCACCACCACCACCACCACCAGTGTCTGGACTCCATGGGGGGATCTATCTTGCTGCTGCTCAGGACTGATGTCCCTCGATTATAAAATCTCCCCATAGAGTCTAAGCAGCAAAGACTTTTGACAAGACTTAATCATCAATGTCATCTGTATAATAAGCAATTCTTTTTGCTTCATTCACTTGTCTCTAATGATTGAAATGCCAGTTGAGTTGGATGATCTAATGGTGAAAGGTAAAGTTTTCCAAAGTTTAGGGGCAAATGCACAACCTCCTTTCATTTTAAGACAAGCTCTGAGAAAATTCAAAAGGCCCTGGTCGGCCGACCTTAAAGACCGCACGTTTCTATAGGGACACAACAATTCAGAGCTGTATTCGAGGGCTTCATGTATAAAGTCTGATAGGTAATTACTAAAATTTTATATTTAATTCTAAATTCCACTGGCAGCCAGTGGAGAGAGGCCAACACTGGAGTAATTATACTCCCTGTGCTTTGACTTAATAAGAAGACAGGCAGCAGCATTTTGAACCATCTGCAGACAAGCTACAAATATAACTGGAAGTGCTATTTATTATACTAGTACCCAGTCTGAAAAGTTAAGCCAATGCAGAAGTGCTCTAAACTCGCATTCTCTCTAATGGCCATTGAGGGGCGACTCCACTGGCTC
Source organism: Thunnus thynnus (assembly GCF_963924715.1). NCBI lineage: Eukaryota > Metazoa > Chordata > Actinopteri > Scombriformes > Scombridae > Thunnus > Thunnus thynnus. The sequence goes on along the minus strand of NC_089522.1, from coordinate 27,528,735 downwards.
CAAAAAGAAGTCCAATTGTATAGAAGTCTATGGGAAAATGACCCTACTTCTCATTTGATTTATTACCTCAGTAAACACTTTCCTAATGAGTTCATGGTCTCAATCGCTAGTTTCAAGTCTTCTTCGATACATCATGATGTTCATTTTGTAAATTATGGTCCCATTTAATTTAAATTTGACGATAAAGCAGGGTATGCTTTAAGGCTTTGCTTTAACGTTGTGTTTGACAACTCGCTACTACGATGACAGTGTTGGTTAGGTAACGTAACCATGGCATAATCCCAGATTCAAAGAGTATAAGTGTAGCTACCACTATTTAAATGTGTTTTCAGTTCATGAAAGTTAATTGTAACATTTTGTTTGCCTAAAAAGTATTGTTCAGCATTTGGTTGTACTAAAAGAGCCTCTAAGGAGTCAGATGTTCAGCTTTTCCTATAAGTACATTTTGTTATAATGTTTTTAAGCCTGTTTTTCATTAGTGAAAATTAGCATTAGCATTATCACAGTTAAGCATAGACTGTAAATGCACCATGCTAACCAAGCTAGCAGCTAGCATTAGGGTCAGCTCCACCCTCTCATCCAAATATGGTTACTTCTGGCTCCAAAAACCCAAGACGGTCAATGGTGACAGTCAAAATGCCAAACTCGAGGCTTTAAAACACGAGTCCACAAACCAATGGGTGACGTCACGTTAGCTATGTTCATTATTTTTATACAGTCTATGGTTATTCCAAGGTCACAGTTTGAGTGACGTTCTATCATAGACAGTAGTCCATGACTTAATTAGTATATACTACATAGCTTTACACATTAGTATGTAGTATGGACCTGGCACACTGTACAAGCACCTTAGCAATCTGGAATTTTTTGTGTCGCAGTAGGAAAAACACAGATGTAACTACTATCTTTAATGATAGCTCTGTTGCCTTTGGGAAGGCCATTCAGCCATGCACCCATTATTAATGTTATTACTTACACCTGCGTAAATCAGCATGCTTCATATAAAAAGCCACCTCTGTGTTCTGAAGTATGTGCCAACAGAAATATGAAAGAACAGTCCAATTGTTTTTAATGAATTATTGGGTAACTGCCATTTATAAAGTTATTATTAAGTAATTGGTAAACCGCCCATCACTTCAAGAATTTATTATTCATTATTGTGTCTAAGCAGTAAATTAGTTTCTCAGTTTATGCCGGAGACTTAAAATGAGAATTCCAATTTGACTGTATTGGTGTTAAGAGTGTTTTCCTTTTCCTCATTTCCATCTCACATTTAATTTGCCTGCTGCACCATGCACACATTCTTCTTATGCCACTGCAGAGGACATAAAGCCAGAGCTGTAGTAAAATTAAAACAGATTCCAACCCATAGAAATGTGAAGGAGCACCCATAAGCCACCTGGAGGGTATGAGGGTTGTCTTGCCCTGAGTTGACCTTCTCAGCTAGTGGTTCAACCCAGGCTGCATACAAATTATGCTTTTTTACATTAGACTCTAACCCGAACCATGACTTTAGGTCCACTTATAATCCCCACCAGTATACACTCATCCACACAATTACATTTGGATAAAAAACAAATCTGTTGTCAGACAGAATAAAGCAGTGTATGAGTCAGTAGATAAAACAGCCTTTCATTCTGATAGTCTGCTCCTCCTCCTCCTTATTTCAACTGAATTTGCCTTTTTATATACTGCTTCTCTGCGCATTGTATCATGTGTATGGCGTATTTCTTCAGAGTTGTAGCCAAATGCTGAAATTAAGATGTTATTTTACTAAAAAATTCATGCAATTCTAACACTGATTGAATCTACCTTTAATACCAGGTGTGGTCTACAGATTTTGAGAGTTTGAGTGCATGATATGGATTTTACATAGGAATCAGAGACATCCAGATGATATTGGCTACATATAGCCCAAACCATTTCAGATTGTTTGTTTGTTTGCTCTAGAATCTCCAGCTGTCAAAACTGTCCTATTGAAGTCCATTAAAACACTGGTACTGCACAGTGTTTGTGAGTGAATTACCCACAAGTGAACTGTGGAGCAAATAACCAGCAGCCAGTTTCAGTCAATAATAGCCTGCGTCAGTGCAAGCAGAGCTGCTTTGAGTTTTGTCTTGATTTCAGTGGTATTCTGCAGGTACTCCTCACTCATCTGAAGCCAGCATACAGTTTTTACATTTAGTAAGGTTACAGAGAACGGCAGTCGGTTATACAACGACAGTTTGCTCATTAAATAAGCAACAATGGATGAAAAGGTGGAATAAAAGAGAATCTACCATTTGCAGCAATTCATCAAGGTTTCCATCATGTCCTTGTCATTGTTACTGTGTGGGCGGCTGTAGCTCAGGAGGTAGATGAAAATGTTGAATTTGTACTTATTACTATGGTTATATGCACTTAATTTTGGCTAGTTTTACTCATGTTAAGAAAAAGCTACAATAACTCCCCCTAAAATCACTATTTGTAATTCTTATATTTCACATGTGGTGGTTAAGGATTACACAACTGAGATGCATCATGTAAATAGGACAGCTTTAGAGGTACTGGTGGGTGTCTTTTTTTCACTTTAGAAGGAGTCGGGCTTCTTTCATCCTGCCTATTGTCTTTATGCTAAGCTAAGCTAACCATGTCCTGCAGGCTCCGAGCTTAAAGCACAGACATGAGATGAAAACATCTTCTCATATGAACCTCGAGGAAAATATGCAAATATGCATATTTCCCAGAACTTTAAACTATTCCATTAAGAAGTTGCACATGTACTTTTTCATGTAGTCATATTTGCTCAATCTGCTTTGTCCACGTCTACCTCAGTTGATGATGCTGTACAGAATCGTCAATGCTTGGGGCCTGTGATGGCATGCTACACAATTGAATTAATGGAGATGCCAACATTTCTTCTTTTTAATGATGCACAAATTCAAAATGTGCATATAAACGCAGGTGGTTGGAAACATACCTTGAAAAGCAGGCAGCAGATGTAAACCTTTTGAGAATTTTGAAGGAAGGAAGGTTGCCAAATGTAAAGGAATGAAATTTTATTTAATCACAGGTGTTTAAGAATAGGAATCAGTGGACGATCATTGCATTCACTTTAGGGCCTCTAAATTTTTGGCTGATATCTCTGCCTTCAATTACGTGCACAAAAACACTATAAAACACCGTAAGTCTACTTGTTTTGGAAAGGATTTGCCATTGAAATGTTTTATGTAAAGAGAAAATATAACTGGATTGTAAATTTTTACTTCCATCTTCTCTGAGCTATCCTTCAAAATTTTAGATGTTCAATAATGTAACAGGAATAGCTGCCACAGAAAAAAAACTCTTCTGGCAGAATCAGTCTGACATAATCAACCTGACATGTGAATGATTAGCCTACGAGACTTGCTTCCGATGGGAAAAGGTGCAACCTTGTTTTCAACCCCGGTAAAAGAACAGAAATGTCCTCGGGGCTTTTATTCAACATTAGTCACCTTGTTTTGTGGACAGAGTGTACCTTGCAGACCCAGTAACCCCCCTGCCCACGTAAACCTCCCACTGCCTTACTTTCTTTGTGTCTGTCACATAATGACTTCCGTTCAAATGTCTGCCTCACACGCATTCACGTGTACTTCAAACAGACAGAAATAGCGACAGCAGATGGAGGCAACAGCTTTATGGGAGGAGTACGAGAGGCGAGAAGAACATCATATGTGTCCTCTGAATCCTGTAGCGTCGAAAAAGGATGACAGTTGGAAATTGCTGACTGCTTGTGATAAGCCCAGACCCTCGTCTGCATGTGCAACATCCGGAAAACACTCTTCCCTGTAGAGTCTATGCAGTCACAGTACACAGTAAGAACCCAAACACACACCAGTCGCATACATTTAGTGTAATATTTTGTCAGATTTACCACACAGATGCTGAAATTACAAATTGTGTAAGCTCCTTTTTAAAATGCCAAAGTAATTCAGGGCAGACCAGAAGAAATTGTTATTATTATGCATGCATAGGATTAACTTTTCAAATGTCACATTTGATTATCTGGCTTCTTTCATATGAAGGAGCAGAGAAAGTTGGCTATAACTCTCCAGAAGTTTCTGCACACTCTTAACTTTTCGGTCATTCTGATCTGACTAATACCATTCTTGAGTATATGTATATATATATATATATATATATATATATATATATATATATATATATATATATATATATATATATATATAGGCCTTTCAAACCTTCAATATCAAGTATGCATCAAAAGTCTTTTAGGTAAAAAACTTCAAAAGCACATTATTTCATGTGAAATCCATTTGGAATAATTTGAAGATTTTTATTTCAGTTCTCATACCTCTTAGCTATATCCAAGCATGCAATCTGCTTACTGTCCCACTGAAAAGCATATTATTTGGTGCAAAAGTCCCAGTTCCTGAAGATATTGAAATCAGCTGGCAGCTTGGAGGATTGTCTCTGAGGATTAACCAACAAGAGCAGAGGATGTATACTGAAGCTATCTGGCACAGACTTTATCATGGTTTGTCATATTCTGTCTTTCAAAACTTGACATATTTATTTACATTTGACACATGATGAAACACTGAATACCAATCATACTGAATGTAGGGTAATCTGCTATTATCACATGAACTGTGTGACTAAGGGCTACTGCACAGAAACTGTAGATTTCATGAAGCATTGAAATTGAGCATAGATCCAAAATGTGCTTCTAAACAGCACACTCTCAGCTGTCTTGCTGAGAGTTAGATGAGAAGATTGATACCACCCTTATATCTGTCCATTAAATATGAAGCTGGAGCCAGGGAATGGCTACCGTAACTTAGCATAAAGGCTAACTGTAGCTCTGTTTCCAGCTTGCCTGGCTTTGTCCAAAAGCAACAAGCAACTGACGCAATTAGACGCATACTTGCCCAGGGTGATGTGAACTGATGCTAAAACACATCCATGCCAAATGATGCCAATCCAGCTAATGTTTTTGGCTGTTTGGGGCGAATAAACACAAACAGTCCAAATACGTGCAAATGAGGCTCATGAATTAACATGACTTCCTGGAGTCTCCACCGGGAGTCACAGCACCTGGCCATGAAATTTTCTTGCGCATAAACCCTGTTTAAACCACAAATTATACAGATTAAATTGTCGAGATATAACGTGTTAATTAGTGAGCTTTTTGAGGATTTTGTTACATTCAGACAGAGCTGACAGAGTCTTTTTGCTAAGCTAAGCTAACCGGCTCCTGGCTGTTGCTTCATATTTAACAAACAGATATGAGAGTGGTATCTAACTTTCAGCAAGAAAGTGATTATGTGTGTTCCCCAAAATGTTTTAATTATTTTTTTCCTTCAAGCGTTCCAAATCCAGATCCTGATCAAAAACTACAGCTATGTATAATTCAATCTAACATGCTCTAATTGGGTCTCATTTTAATTTCTCTTAGCTAATTGGCTGTTATTTTTTCTTTGACCTTACATGCAAACTAATAAATCATTTAGTGTAGAGCAGCACTCTCCCCGTGCCGAAGTATAAGAATAAATGAGAGGGAGTTGACCTGCTGGTCTCCTGCGACTGTATCGTTCTCCTGATTAAGGAAGGGAATGAGGCTCCTGTACCTAATGTCCTGCGCTCTCCCTGTTCATTAAATTATGATTCAGTTGAACTGCATTATGTATTCGGTCAAGCCGATGGGAATCTATAGGATGGGAATGAGATGGTATTGATTTCCATCCCTTGAGGCTTATAATTCCTCTTTTTGTAAACAAAGAAATGACTTCAGCTCTTCAAACTCCTCATGACATTCCCTTATCATTTTTGTGAAACTAGTATCTTTTTTTTTGTGATTGGGTGTAGGCGTGTTATCTATAGCAGCAGTCTGATGTATGAGCACAGTAGCCCTTTCTGTCATCATTCCCTCTCTCTCGTTCTTTACTGTGTGCCGTGCTGCCTCGCTGCTGCCCTCACGTACAGCCATAAATCAGCCATTTGAGAGCTGGGACCCTCTCTGCCAGGCCCCTCTCATTGATTACACTGCACTGGGTAACTGTAGCGTGATGAAGAGAGAACCCAATTCAATTAGGCTGCCTTGCAAGACAGAAATATGTAGCATACGCTGCCCCGGTTAAAAAGGATGTCTTAAAGAGCAACGGAAAGAAGCTAAGGAAAAGGGAGAAGAATTTGGGAGGTGAGAGTTGGGCGCCATTTAGATAAAAGTAATTGGATCGCTGTGATAACATTCTGCCCCCTGGGTTGCTTGTGTGAGTTGATAACGGATGTTCATGTTCAAGGAAAGGCGAGGGAGGGAGGAAGTTACAGCGAATGAGGATGAATCAGGAGTCAGAGGTGAGCTGGAAATGAGTTTGTAACTGTTTCCAAAACTGTTGCTCATCTGAAAACAATCTCTAGTGACGGTAAAGTCAGTCTGTCGGTCCACAACTTTGGTTCAGACTGAAATATCTCAACTATTACATGAACTGCCATGAAATTATTTAAAGACATTTATGGTCATCAGAGGATGAATCCTAATGAGTTTGGTGATCCTCTGATTTTTTATCAAGCACCACCAGCCAGTGAAACATCTACTCGATGAATTGGTACAAAATTATGTACAAACATTTATCATTCCAACAGTAGACAATGTCTCCTAATGACTTTGGTGATCCCATCATTTTTGCACAAACATCACCATGAGGTTGACATTTGTGCTTTTGAGTGCAATATCTCAACAACTATCAGGTGGATTGTCATAAAATTTGGTACAGAAATTCATGTCCCCTCACCATGTATCAAAACATAACTTAACTCTTCATATAGCACCATTTTGAGCTCAAAATATTAATTTGTCTAATACTTTTATGACCAAATACTGCAAAACTGATCAAAACTCATCAGCCTCAACTGCTTGTATAGTGCTAATTAGCAAACTTAGCAGCCTAACACTCTAAACTAAGATAGTGACGAGGGGAAATATACCTGCTAAACATCCACATTTTAGCATTGTCATTGTGAGCATGTTAGCAGGCTGGTGTTAGCATTAAACTCAAAGCAACACCATATTTAAGTATAGCCTCACAGAGCTGATAACATGGATGGAGATTTTTAGTCTTGTTTCATACCCCCCTCCTCCTATTTTACAGATGAGTTCATGATGAAGCACTGATGCATTTGCTGAGTGCTTTAAATTGACATTAGTTCCAATGGAAAAGGCTGATGAACACTTCACGAGATTGGACTGTATAATGAGTATGTTTTTACCATGCTAATTTAGGAACTGCTAGTTCTCCAACAGGATTAAACATGTTTATTTGTTGGTGATATGAACCGTATACATAAGAAAGTGGTTCGAACTTTTTTAAAACTTACTTACATTCACTTTGAATCCAGAAAGATTTATTAAAATGCACCAAACTCTCTGTCTGAGAGAACAAATTCATAAAAAAATAATTTTGTTGATCTTCCTGATATTCCTCAGTCCTCACTGTTCACACCAACATACTCTTAATTGAATGCTTGCAGAGATAATTATATTGTATTGCTTTTTACGACAGCTCCAACATTTTGTTACATACACGTTGTTTCATACTTTCACACCCCTTTAAAGGGGTCAAATCACGCACATTTCCAGGTCTTTATTTTTATTCAGGGGCTCTTCTGGACTACCTTTAAAAAAGTCCTTATTTATGCAGCCCCTCAGTTCAGCCTCTGTCTGAAACAGGCTGTTTTAGTTCCTTTCTCTTTTAAGTTTCATTTATACTCCCAATCGATGCCCACACGGACAGCTGCGGACACCACGGACGGGTAGTTAATGTGTTTATACTACCTCCTCGGGTCCACTTGGAGGACGTGTTCCACACATGTGCAGTAGATCGATGTCTACAGGAACACAGCTTTGTGACTGCGTGGATTGGTGTGGACAGGTCCACACGGACACAACAAATTGCAGGTACGCGGATGTCCGCACAGAGCCTACGTCAAGTGGACCCTAGCGGACCCTCACAAGCTCGCGGACACGGAAACTATAATTTCAGCTTAAGGCCCCCTCCTGAGGAGCCTCTCTGTTATAATTGACCAGCTCCCCGGAGGCTGCCGAGGCGGTTCTTTAAGCTATGTAAACAAACTATAATATAAGAATTTCACTTCTTTTTCATGTTCTTACTTGAAATATAAACGTCTGAAATACAATGTAATGCGATGTTTGAGCCCCAATCCAATAGACCATGGAAAGGACGGCCATTTGTAGGCATGCATGAACAATCTGACATTGTCACAAGGAGGACGTAGAGGTAACTTTTTAAATGAAGTGTTTAGAGCAGTTTGAAGCCCTGGCTTTGACTTGCAGGGAGCATTTTTACATTTGTTAACCTCAAGTTTTGTAACCATGTTTAACACAGAAATCCATTAATCCAACATTATAACAGTATAAAATAACAGAAAATCACAAAACGCTTGATATGTCCCCATTAAAGCTGAGATAGACACAGATTAAACTGACAGCCAGGAGATAAACGACTGGACACGTTACACGTAAGACTCGAGACATTTCCTAATTTCATTGAACAACCCTCTGATACAGGCTGATAACTCGAATGGCAGATAAGTCAACACTGAATACATGCATCCATCTCTGTAAAGGCCAAAACATGATGGATTTTTTCAATTTAGCATATCAGAATCTGCGTTAATCTTCTGTGGTTAGAGATGAGCTATCTCACATCACAGAGGTGATTTATGGGACCACAGCTGTTTGCATAAGGCCTCTCCATCACACTATCTTTGGAGACTTGAGAAGATGCTGGCTCATCCTAGACCATATCATGGTCCCATTTTTTATTCACTCCAACTAGACTATAAGCAAAAGTCTCTTCATCATTTTTTACAGGGTAGCATCTCTTTTATGGCTACTGCCCAGACTATTCCCAAAGCATTTTATCAGATTTAACCATTTCCAAACAATCTTTGGTTTGGCCACATAAACTCTGGCTATGTGCGTGGTTTACTAAGAAGCCCTTTTCAGTGTGCATCCTGAGCCATCGAGAACAATTGAGATTTTAAATATATAGGAAGAGTAACAGAAAAGAAATGCAAAATAGTTCTGCACCCAGATTTGCTCTCTCCCTTAATAATAATTGGAATAAATCATATCTGCATATGAGATAGTGCCTCCAAAGCGATTCAATTTATTTTCCTATTCATGCTTTTCTTTCATTCACAGCACACATCAGGGCCAAAAAAAAGAAAAAAAAAACAGACATTTACTCTTCAGTGTTGCCACAGTAACTAACTTCCATTTCTCTCTAGTCATTTCCTCGGTAGAGAACTTCATCCACCATCTACACACGACAATTCAGTACATGCTGCCCGGCAGCCTCGGTAGGAGACACATATGATACTTATTTTGATTCATTGCAGCAGAATTCTCCACTGAAAGAGCAGCCGCCTTTTATCTGCCCTCGTTATAAGGTGTCGGCCAGTCACGTAGACAAAAAAAGTAATATATATACGAAAGATGTTCACTGATGTTCTCTTAGTCGTGCTCCAGAGCACATTGCACTGTAGATTTTCAACCAAGTCTGCTAGAAATTACTTTTATATTGCCTACTTCTAATTTGTTATGTTTTTAGGGAAATGTAATGCAGTCCAGCTTTTTAACAACATAATGATGGATTGTCTTAAAGAACACATTGCTAAATGTTCATTGACAATGTATTTGATTTGTTTTCCTACATAAAACATCTGCTCTTGCAATAAATCCACAATAAATCTGCTAGTAGTACAGTAACTGAAGCATGTAGCATACATAAAGCTTTTTTTCTGGTGATGTTTAACCCAGGTGGTAATTACCGTGGTTTGAAATGTGGAAGTACTTTAAAGTGTAATGCCACTGAAGGCCACTGGATGCTGAATCATAATAATTTTAGTCATGGTCTTTTGACTAAAATGCCATTTAGCTTTAGTCATATTTTAGTCATCTGAATTGTGTAGTTTAAGTCTAGTTTTAGTTGAATAAATATCATAATCATAGTTTAGTTGACCAAAATCTAACAGGTTTGGTTAAATTAAATGCATTAATTAAACTTTTCTCTAGAATTTCCAGTTAATTTTCTGTATATAAACAGATTGCTCTACAAACTCATTATAGACAGATAGGAAACATCTGTTTTCATGTTATTATGGAATAATATTAAGGTTTGAATTTGCAATATAGAGACGGTTTTAACTGTTATGATATGAAACATGCATTTATTTGTCTTAAAATCAAAAACATATAAAATTAAGTCTCATATAAAAGAATCATGAATATGGCTTTGCTTTTTGCAAAAGACCATCTCAGACAATAACGAAATAACGCCAATGAGCATTAGGCCTACTCTCCCTGAGTAATTAGATATACTCTACTGTCTCCGTCATTAGAACAAAGTCTTCAGTCTTCAGTCGTGACCAGTAATCCTGTTCGCTCAATCCATTATCTATGCCCTCCTCCTTTCTATGTTGTTCTTTAGAGTCACTTTTGTACTTAAAAGCACTTAGAGGAGCTGTTGAAATATTCTGCTGGGATGCACTAGCTTTATTTGCAATCAGTGGCCCATTCTTGTCATCGGAGGTCTTCTGTCTAATTTTTCTCTCTTTCACCGCCTAACCTCCCCTCCCCTCCCTTCTCTCACTCATACACAAGCACACATGACTCCAAATTGTCTCTATTCTACCCCAGCCCCCTCCCTCATATGTCTGATATTAAGTAACATTAACATGAACATTAAGTTTAACATTATGTTTTTTGGACACGTCGGTGTGTTGGTGTTAAAGCTCTGTTTGTCACATATTTGTTTCAATTTGAGGACAGTGAAACTTAATTATCTTTAGCGTGTCAATCAATATTTTAATTTATTATCTAAGATTAGCAACTCTGGGTCATTCACTTCTCTTATCAGTAAAGGACAGCAGTGGTTTCTTTTAGCTTGTATTGTATTACAAGTTTAGTGAAAACACACCAGCTCGGGTTAGCTGATAAAATAACGTTAGCTTGAAAAAAAACATTAAAGTGCACTTACCTTTAAATGAATTTTGGGATGACTTTTCTGCAAATGTTGCTTCAATTTTGTTGTTTTTAATTTATTCATATGACTGATCTCCAACTCGTCTCTCCTAAACATTTTCATCCAGATTTTTATTTGTTTGACGAAAGATATCATAAATGAGTTTTTATTTAGTTATCGTCTCATTTTGAAAAAATGTTGTTGACGAAAACTATGACGAAAATTATTCATCAATGAAATGAACACTGGCTCCAATTAACACAATTGACAACTTCTCTCTAGAAATATTAAGTCAATGATTGTTTTCTATGAGTCATTATGGTCTCAATCACTAAATTCAGGCCCTGTTAAAGGTGTGCTGGTGATCATTTTGGAAATTATTGCACCGTTAATAAGATTTGAAGACTAATAGTAGTGTTGATGTCTGCAGTGTTGGCATTGATTGACAGCTGTGATTGACAGTTGGTTCACCTGCTGCTCTCCCCGGCTCCAGGCCTGGTAATGAGTCCGACTATTGACGCAATATTTCAGTAAGTTTAATCTTACTTGATTATGATGCCTGCCCTTTTGGTACAATTTAGCTAAAGTAGCTAACAAGCCCAAATGTGCACAGCTCAGTGTTCCCAGTAAGCTAGCAGTCACTTCAGTCTCGAGTAGCAGGCATGTTTCCAGAGTGTGAATGGCAACATCCTGCACTCCTTATTTGGAAGCTCAAACAGACAAGCTGCAACTCTCGGCTTCAAACTGGCTCCAATACAAACCAATGGGTGACATTACATCTTGCTATATCTTTATTAACAGTCTATGGTTCAACCTGTTTATCTTGGTTAAATCTTGGTTAAATATGAAACAAGAGTCTAGAGCTATACTAGAGGCTAAATGTTAATGCCAGCACACTTATATGCTCACCATCACAACGAGGTACATGACTTCAGTAAAAAATTAGAAGTGTGTAGAATACATTTTCCGTTACAAATACACTGGGACTCCTTATTTCGAATGCATATTTTATGTTTCATCCTCTGAATCTCTTTAGCTGTAACTTGCTCTTTGAGTTGCTCTTGAATTATTGAATAATGTCATCCATCTCTAATGGAAGTCCAATCTGTAATTATTCTGACCACATATTCAAAGTATTTTCATCACATATATATTTCAAGAAATTGTACCACATATGTAAATTCTGCCTTTTGTGTCTTTCACAAGTGAAATTACTGGTGTAAACAAACCTCTTAGAGCATTAGAGAGAACAGTAGAAACTTGGATTTGCTTGTTATCCAGTGTTATCCAATCCAATCAAGCAAATTTACAGTAATACCAGGTTTTGAGCTTGTGTTTTGGCTTTTAACAGCAGAGCCCAGCATCACAGGTTGTGCCTTTAACTTCTTTAAAGATGAAGACAATTTGTAAATTCACAGTGAGGACCAATATGTTCAATCTGTAAAAGTATCACTACTAACAAGATCATTTTATGGACATTTAAATGTTGCAGTAAACAAGAAGACTTAATTAAATTCTGTGGACTTCACTGACTTTTACCAGAATTTACAAGTAGTCACATAAGCCCCCTGACAGAGAATGACGGGGCGATGTACCCTCTTCCTCAGATTTACCAGAAACATCAATACAGTGATACATCAGTGCAAAGCTGGACGGATAAATAATGCTTTGGTAGGGAGCCATTTGGAAGCAAAACAACGAAGCAGGGAGGGGGTTGAGGGTGCTTGAACACTGGGCTAAGGCTCCTGCACTGATCAACGCTGCATGGTGCAGACAGCAGAGGAGAAAGAGGAGTAGGAGGAGGAGGAGGAGGAGGAGAGGAAGGAGGAGCGAGCAGGGGAACAGACAGGCTGAGGCTCGCAGCCCTCAGTCTCTCTTCTGTGCTTCACAAAGCAGCTTCTCTCTTCTGTTCTTCCTCTCACTCTCGTACGCACACCGGCTCTCCTACTCTTCTTGCCTGAACTGACGAGAGCAAACGCAGCGGCAGAGGGGCTCACTCGCTCCAACTCCTCTCGTACCATGTTGCCCTGGAGAAGGAATAAGTTTGTTCTGGTGGAGGACGAGGCCAAGAGTAAACCCAAGAGCCTGGGGACGGGGCTGACCTACCAATCCATTCTCTCCTCCCTGCTGCGCTCCTGTCCTGACTTGCTGCCCGACTGCCCCTTCGACTGGGTGGGCAGCATCTTTCATACCAAACGGCAGAAGGTGGAACTGAACAAAGAGGAGCCTGTTTACAACGTGCGCTACCTGGGAAGTGTGGTCACCATCACGGCTAAGGGAGACGGCTGCACCCAGGAGGCAGTGGCCAAGATCTGGGCGAGGAGCAACTATGGGGAAGAGAGTGTCAAGATGAGGTTAACAGTGGGACCACAAGGGATCCGGATGAGTGCCGACAAATCCGGGAAAAAGAAACCCATCCATCTTTACTCTCTGAACAGAATCACCTACTGCAGTGCTGACCCGTGCCGGCCCAAAATACTGGCCTGGATCTACAGACACCAGGTCAAGAACATGGCGGTGGTGCTTCGGTGTCATGCCGTCCTAGTTAGCAAATCGGAAAAGGCCCAGGCCATCGCCCACAGCCTCTACCAGAACGCAACCTCTGCCTTCAGCGAGTTCAAACGGCTGAAGCGTCAGAGTGACTTCCGGCACTGCCAGCAGCAGCTGCTGGGTGAGGAAGCGGTGCCCCTGATGCCCCTGAGGAGGCTGCTGAACGGGCAGTGCCACTATAGACCGCCTGCCGACAACACCGGGTGTGCAACCCGCCTCTGCTCTATCACAGAGGAAGAGGAGGAGGATGATGAGGACAGCAAAGATGAGAAGGCAGCGGGAGAGGAGGAGGAGGAGGAGGAGGATGTGGAGGAGCAGCATGAAAAACAGAAGGTTTTAACAACAAACACTGACCCAACTCAGTTATTATCAGAGTTGGACCTCGGGGATATTGCCAGACTGGAGCAGTGCCAAATCAACTTCGTCAGTGACAGCAACAACAACACATTTACGTTTATAACCTCTCTGGTGTGACTATTACGCAGTTAAAAGAATGCGACTCTGCAAAAACACTACAGTAAAACATTCCTCTCTTTGCCCTTCACTGGTACCCCACTCAGGCTCCCTCCTTCCCCGTCCATGTAATGTGAAGTGTTTACCAGAAACTTCTCCCACTGCCGGGTGGTAGAGAGAAGACAGACGATCGTTGTGTGGGAGTAAATTTCTATTCTGGCCAGATGGCTCAGATGCTGGTTTGCCAGATTGACTGTAGCAGTTTGGAAAACTGTGCACGTGTTTACAAAGAGGGCTGGTTATGCACAGACTAACGATAGCACAATGACGAACGAGGACAATGGTTTCAGAAAACACCAGAGCGCTGACGCTGAGATCACTGACATGCAGGTCACATATTGATCACAGCACCAACTAGGATGTGTTTATTAGTCCTCTATGTCTTATTTTTGTGAGTATAATTAATGCAGTGTTTGCCAGCAGGGACATTTTTCGGATTGACTTGTAATATTTTTTTAAGGGAGGCTCTTTGTAAATTTGTGTAATTTTTCTAATATGACAATCCTCACTAATGTTGTTCACAGACTGACCTTTCTGAATGCTTACAATCGCGAAGAAGTTTATTACTGTTTTACTAATGATCACGGCCGACTAATGAATAAGGCTATAATTTAGGAAGCAAGCCATTGAGTTGACATGTTTATTGCTGCCATTTGTTACAGTCCTTATCATTTATGCATGACATGTCAGCAGTAACCTTTCATGCTGAGCTTTTGTCTTTTTTTTCATGTGACATCTTTGATCCTTCAGCTTTTAAAATGAACACTGTGATAAATGTGTGACCAGGGACAAATACACAGCTGTTCATGCAGCAATGTCTGATTTATGTAATGCATTTTTTTGTCATCTGGTTTTCCAGAACAAAAAAAAAACAACCTGATCTCAATTTCCCATAGCTGTGCTCTGTTTCTTTTTTTTTTTTTTAGCAAAGTTTTGCAAATGCTTTTCCACATCAGCCTGTGCAAAAACACAGATGGACCCTCACAATTTAACACAAAATGACTTAAGCTAATTTTTCTGTTGATGATATCTGTGCCGATGTCTAAAGATACATTGTGATTATTATTGGATGACGCGATTTAAATATTTATTTTCAAAATATGATGAATAAAAATCACCCTCACTTGGGTTTCCTTCTTGAATCTCAGAGGGAGAGTATTTCTAGATACTATCAAAGAGAGTATTCAAATGACTACAACACAACTCTGCGTACCACTAGTGTGCATTTGCATGTTTCAGATGTGAAAATATGTGTAACCTACACTTCAAAGAAAAAAAAACACGACATATTTACACCAGCATAATCTGCTTCCTTTCCCCACAAGGAAAGACAGACAATATCAACTTTAAATTGGCAGTCACTCTCAGTAGATGTTAATGTGGTTTGATTTGAATTCCTGCAGGCCTTGTGCTGACGTCCCAACCCTTTTACTCTGAGGGGAGCAATTAATCAGCGGATTGAATTATTCGGGAAATGAACATAAAGCACCTGCCTGGGCAGGACTGCTGTCAGGCTCTGACAAAACCGAGTGATCCAAAACGGGGACCAGGAAGTTGACTCACCCATCAACCATTTTACTGCTAACATCAGCCATTTTAGTGATGACGGAGTCTTTAAGCTGCTTTACTGGAATCACACATCAGCAAGTGAAAACAATGAAATATTTATAACTGAAGCACGTTGTGGGTTTTTTTTTTCAATGGGGCAGTTTACAGTCTTCAACATCTTTGAACAACAATGAATTAATCTTTTATTGACCACCATTATATCATCACAATATTACACCGCAGTGCTATAAATATATTAATGCTCCGTGAAATTATTTATGTTGATACTGTTCATACATTCCCTTTAATTGTCTTACGTAACAACATCAAAAGCTGTTTGATTTGACAGTACAGAGTCCATATTAGGAATTCTGCTTTTGAAGAGGAATAGGTGCTGCTCTGTTGACGTTTCAAAAAACAAATTACTTTGGTTTGAATTACTGAGATGGATTGTTCTGAAGGGATTCTTTCAGCTGGAGCCTTTGAGATCAATATTTATCTTTTCCTCAAATAAAGTACCACTGAGGAAGAACAGGATCTAATGTCAGAAGACAGATAATAAAGGATTCCCGTGTCCTTGTCACAGCTGTCAAATCCACTCAAAGGAAGGATGACTGCAAGATCTGAAGAGAAACCCTTTGTGATTATATTGCTTCGTTACATTTTTCTCCTGCATTTTAATCTTCAGCCAGTTCGATAGGCTCCTGCTCTGCATAGATAAACAGTCACACAATGTGATAAAGTCACACTGTTTGCACTGTAATGCTTTGTGTCTGACATGCTGCCAACGCCACGTTAATATGGAGTGGTTAGCAGAGGAGCCACAGTGCTTTTATGTAAACATTATTCCTGTCAGGCAAGCAGAAAAGAGGGAGCAGATGGCAATAGCAAGGTGCACGCTGGGCTACATCACCGTCATCATCCAGAATAACAAGGGCTCGAGCCCGTGATCACAAGCTTGTTTTGTTTTGTCACGTCGTCAGCTTCAGGGGACGCTTTAAGAGGAACACCGAATCTAATCAAACACAGCGCTGACAGACACTGGCCTGTCAAGTGTCAAATATGAGTGCTGTGCCATTTGACAGCAGGGCGTCTTCAGAGCCCCCCAAGAAAGCCGCTTCTGTCTGCACACAGCTGTTCAAAGGCTTTCTTGTCCCTACGCAGCTTCTGTGTAGCAAACAGAGGGATCGAGGTGAGTGACAGCACCACAGGCCGGCTCGTCTCCATCACGACGAGGAGGAGCGGAGGAACAAAATGTTGTGTCCCAGAGCAGCTGGCAGCAGGTGGCAGTCCGTTTAGTTCCAGTGAGAATTGTACAACAACAACAAGAGAAAGAAGCTTTCTTTGTGAGGATGGCAAAGGGGAAGAACAGTCAATGCAGGGAAAAGGAGACTGTGAATAAATGAGACATTGTAGAAACGTGGTTATCTGTGTGTTTGAGTATGTTAATGCTGCTGACTGCACAGAGATTTTATTCCACATATTACCTACCTCATTGCTTGCATCATTTGATGATCCTATCCTGTTACAGTCGAAGGAGAAAACTTGAGCTACAAGTTCAAATGATCAGACTATCAAAGCTAACAAGCAGCATTTTCCATCTCATGCATATCTTATAGAGTCTTCTGAGAAAAGAGTCGCACACCTGGCAATTTGCAAATGAGATGCCGTATGTTTTGCTGCTCAGCAACACTGTCAAAATAACACCGAGGCAGAAGATGCTCTCCCTGTTGGTGCAAACAACCAAACTGCAAAGCAATGCACATTCATGATTTTTTTTTTTTGTTTTTCATTTGACTGAAATACTTTGTGTTGAATATTATACGGCACAGCTTCTCCACATGCTCTGAAAGTGAGTGAGAACTCATTAGAATAAGTTGTCAAATAATCTCCTGGGGCCACAACTGAGCTGTTGAGTGTAAACTGAAGCCCAGACTGCAGAAAAAAAACAAAAAAAAAAACCTTGAGTGCCAGTGAGCATAACTATACAGCTAACTAATTCATGAGAATCAGGGATTAGTTACTGCCATCAAAAGTTTATCCTTTTATCTTGTAAAAACATAATAAGAAATGCCAAAATTGTCAGGGAAGAAGTCTGAGAAGAAAAATCACACCTCAGGAAATGTAATTTTGCTTAATAATGCTGTTCATAAAAGTGAATAACATCTCTGTCGTCTCTTTTCTCCTTGGAACAGTGCATGTTTTTTGTAGCAAGGCAAAAGACTGCAGCTAAATTTATGGTGGTGAAACGACTGAATCTTGCAGTCTTGAATAGTGTTTCAGTCAGCTTTACTGCTCATCCCTGCACACTTTTTAGCTGCTGGGTTTATTGAAAATGAGCAACAGAGGATATTCCCTGCTCTTCTCACCGCTATTCCACTATTAACCCTATTTAAATTACTCTTTGCAAAATTGGAAAAAGTCTCTTTAAAGGTTATTTGTAATGATGTTACAGAAACGGGAACACATAATTTCGTAAAGCCTACATGAGGAAATTTAATAGCCCTGTCATCCACCACCTGATGTCTTTCTACCACAGGCTACAGAGCCGGGGGATTGCAGAAGGTTACACGTATCTGTCGTCCCCTGACGTCACCAGAAAGCCATTACACAGACTAATTATAAAATCAATAACCTGAGAGCACACGTTTGTGTTTTCAAAGTGTTCTTTTATGGCACCCGGTTGGAGCTCATGTCCTTGTGGGGGTCTGTTTAAATTGTTTTGTGGTTGTTGTGCTTGTGCGTCAGCTGCTTCGCTGATTGAAATGGTGAGATCCGGTTACACGCCGCATCAACCTTGTCTGATACCTGTGATGTATGCTGAGCCTGACTGCTGTAATTGCATTCTGACATCACCGGCGTTGACAGCAAAACAGAAGTTTGGATCTAAAGAGTAGAATATGAAGAGAAGACTATACATATCCAATGGTGTAGAGGTGTTTTGGTAGGTTGGTATCTATAAAAAAAACTCCAGCTTGACCAACTACAACAATAAAAATCCCACTTACACATTAATGCATCAGTAATCCAATGATATATTATATTAAAGTGATTTTTTTGAAATGTATAAATTATACTTTAAGTTAATTTTGCTAATAATACTTATGTTGCTGTATTTACATGACATTCTCAATGCAAACACCCCCTGTGGAGCTGTGATTAACGTCATTAACTAACATTTATGTTTGTCTTTAGAGATACTGACAGTTTTTGCTTGTTGACACACTTTAATAATGTGCATTGATGTGTTTGCTTCATATATGTAGTTGTGTGCACCTGATCAGCTAGCTACCAGTGTTTTAAGTAGCCACTCATCATTTCATACCCTTTCATGAAGCTCAGGGGTTATTGAAAGACAGCAGAGTTTGTCCTTAAGGCTGCACTTCTCTCCAGGTTTGGTAGTGTTTTATAGTTAGTTTATTACGTTGCCAGGCCTCCTGGCTTGAAAATGGAAAATAGTTGCTTGTTCTCTGGCTAAAGTCAAGCAACACAAATCTCTTGTGTGCAGTAAACAGCACAGATTACATAAAACACTGTGAAATGATTGGCTGCAGCCTTGCTCAGCAAAATGTGCAGTGATACGTATCTGTAGCTATTTTTAGGTGGGTGTACAGTAAATGCCCCTGTTCATAGGGAAAGTTCCTCTCATCTTAAGTCTGAGTTAAAGACGTGTACCTATGAGCATGATTGGTGACATCACACATAGTTTGGAGACAATTGTGGTCAAATATGCAACTTAAACAAGTGTGAGGTGGAAACTTGAAGCCTCCAGTAAACATACAGTTAGAATTGACTTTACAGTGAAGTAGGAGACATCTTGTATCCGGCAGTTAAACTTTTGAAATGAACAATATTTGCATATTCATAGATTCTGGATTTTTTTAATGACAGAGAAAGAGGAGATGCAATCTTAAGGATTTTAACAAAGTAATTGATATTTTAAAAATTACATATCAGACACAAATTATTATTCAAAGAAGAGTAATCTTAAAACATGCCTAGAGGGGACCTTTAAAGGACCAGTGTGTAATATTTAGGGGGATCCATAGGCAGATATGGAATATAATATTCATAAGTACATTTTAATTAGTGTATAATCACCTGAAAATAAGAATAATTGTGTTTTCATTATCATAAAATGAGCCTTTTATATCTACATAGAGAGTGGGTCCTCTTCCACATAGGCCGACATGTTGCACCACCATGTTTCTAGCTCAGAACAGACAAACCAAAAAGGATCCCCTTTGTAGCACATAAACTTGGATTAAATAAACAATATATGATGCAAGTTTTTGTGAGCTTTAGAGCTGCTGGTAGATAGATTTTTTTAACCTTTGGACAGAGCCAGGCTAGCTGTTTCCCCCCGCTTCCAATCTTTATGCCAAATTAAGCTAATCTAACTGTCTCCTGGCTGCTTTGGGCATGAAAGTGATATTGATCTTCTAATCTAACTCTCAGCATGAAAGCAAATAAGTTCCCAAAATGTCAAACAATTCCTTTAACAAACATGATAACCGAGTGTAATATGAGATTAGCGTCAGATTAGATCACGTCTTTCAAATAAAGCGAGGTGTTCTCGAATTTCTCATGTCCTTCTTTTCACCTTCTCCTTCTACTTGTAATGCAGCGATCTCACATTCATGACATCCACTGGGTTGCAACAAAGATAATCCACCATCCAGATGTCTTTTTTTTTGTCTTTGTCTTTTAAACCTTTGCTGCTTGCTGCAGCCACAGAGATGAATAACATTACAGTCATGCCATTTTGCCTTCCCGCTAAAGGCTCCATATATTTAGCTTGTACAAAACAGCAAGGGGCAACATGAAAGTAATTGGCTGCAATTATCATCACATTTGCAGCTATTTGCAGTAATGCGGAGGTGTACTTGTCATTATACCTGTGGCTCTCTGGGTTCATTCTGATGCCGCATTTGTAGCTCTTTGATGTCTTAGTAGAAGGCATGACTAAATATCATGACCAAACAGAAGCACTTTGGAGAAAGTTGTTTGAAGGAGAAGAAAACAAGGCTCCATCAAAAAGGGAAAAAAAAAAATCCCTATTTACCCCTAAAGCATTTTGTAGGACAGCGAAGAGGCAATCAGTCCAGCATCCGTTTGTTATAAAGTCATAAAAGAAACTGGGCCAAGACACACACATACACACATGCAAAGCTGGGGGCATTTCATTTAGATAGATAGTCTTTGAGGATAAGATAAGCCTTTTTTTTTCCTCTCTTTGATGAGCTACACAGAGTGGCAGGTGGATAAAAGGGGCAGCAGAGTGGGTGGACTTGGCTGGCATGTGAGTAGGTTGGCACATGCCACAGAAAAGGCTGTGAATGGACCCGAGCCATGACCACAGTACCTGAATAAACAGGGATGCACAAAAACAAACAGGCGGGACCTCTGCAGCCTTTTAGAGGGGACACACCAGGGTACATTTCTAGCTTTTGGCATCACTTTATGCACTAACGACCACATTGAGTGTCAGTTATTAATGGTTGACTTAAACCTTACTTTTACTAAATTACATTTTAACGTATTCATCACATACAGTACAGATGACGTCAGAGAAAAGAAAAATATAAATTTACTGTATACAAAACATTTCACAATTGCAGACTCCCCATGTCTATGAGTAGGTGTAACATCAAGTCTGTGATATTGCATCAGGACCTTTATTATATCACAAATACATTGATGTAGGAGTACACCGCAAAGGATCCAAGGCAACAAAATAAATATAACTAAAGCAATATCAACAATCAACAATAAATAAATGAAATTCAATAATCATAATATAATTTAAAAATCTATAAATTATTGGAACTCACAATAGAAAGATGTAAAAATGTCTTTTAATGAATGACATTAGCAATGTCACCGCTTCCTGTTTCTAACCATGAGTCGTTTAAAAACTGTAACATGGTGTTTACTCTTGCCGATGAAGGTTTCCTAACTTTAAGGAAGTACTGACCATGTCTAAAGTGGTCTGTTAACCCAAACCAGACCTTCACCACAGCGCTGCCACACCATAAAACATCATTATTTTTTAACAGCGATATGTAATGGTTTTTATGCTCCTATGGGTTGTTCTAAAGCGCAGGTACAATCGCTCGACGTGGTTGTTTCATTATGAGGATGTGTTGCCTCAAATATTGTTCAGAAATTGTTTAATGAGATGCATGACCAGAACATATGGCCCATTTATACTGATGATTGATGACATAGGACAGTTGGCAGGAGAATCACAATACATTTTCTCAAGTAAAACAGAGACAGAGAGCAACTTTGATCTGTAGCAAGTTATCAATGGCATTGTCGGTCTGTTAGTCCATCACTTCTGTCCAAACTGAAATATCTCCACAACTATTAGGATTGCATGTCAGGGTTATGACACCACTTGGGATCTCATTATTGATCCCATTCACTCCTTATCTATTTGCATTTATCAAAGTTAAGGCAGCTATAATTATCTATTTTTTTTTTATAATGATAGTATGTAAATCATAAAATGATAAGAGGTGTTGCATTATCAGCAACTCTGCAGTTTCACTCGACTTTACAGAGCTTTATAGCGCATTTCAGCTCATTGTTTAGCTGTCCGGCTGCTTTACTGTTTTGGTTCACTCTCAGTGCTCTCATAGTGCTGCTTTCAGCCACAGCTGGCAGCTGTTTTTAGAGAAAAAGCTTTAAAAACTGACTACCTGTTCAGCACCAAATGGCAAAGAAACACAATTAGCGCCAAGCGGATGAACATAGTGGAGCATTTAGCAGCTGAAGAGCCAGATATTTCCCTCAGGAGTTGATACAGACCAAAAACAGAGCTAAAGGAGAGTGAATATTGACCAGATGGACAGAAACACGACTCCAAATGAATGATAATGATGCTCTGTAACTGCTGGATGTGTAAATAAGCAATTGTTAACTTAAGAGGTGATAACATGTCAGTGTTGTGTCCACTATTTGTTTCCACTGCCCAGTTAAGGCAGGTTAAAATAAAGCTAAACCTCCTAATGATTTTTGGTTGGTTTGGTTTTTTTCCAACCTAAATTAAATGAAACACTTACAGAATAATACAGATATTTAATAACAAAATAATACAGATATTTAATAACAAAATAATACAGATATTTAATAACACCTACTCATGAAGGGAATTAGGAATTTTCTATTTTTCTTGGGATATTTCATCAGCCTAATGTTTCCCCAACCACAGATATTGCGTTCCAATTGGATTACCCCATCTGGCGATTTACATGCATGACAAATTCCTCTTGCTCTCGCAGACAGTGCCCGTGTTCATTTGGGATCAGCAGGAAGTCATTATAAAACCTGCCAATCTCTACCTTGAATCTGAGATGAAGGAGGCCATCCTCATCACACGCATGCTTCAATAAAGGATAAGACAGATTAAACATGCAACACGTTACATCACATAAGGTTTATGTCAGGGCCCGAGAGTCGCACGACATTAGCTTTGTTTATTTTTAACAGCAATGCATGACACAACTGCTTGAACATTCATCCATCTATAAATTCACCATATCTGCATTTATCCGCTCTAACACACTCATTTATTCACAGCCAAGTTTTCTTCATCTGTCCTTGTATCCATTTTGTCAGTTATCTCTCCACCACTGCATGACATGCCTGAAAATGTTGACAAGAGCTGGAGGGGAATACTGATGTGGTCCCCAAAAGCACAACACACACACACACACACACACACTGTAATGCCAATTAATTTTAAAAATCATCATCTCCTGTGTCTGCGTTCGGAGAACAGACAGGCATCACCACAGATAACTCAAAAAAATTTTCCCTGAATATCCTCCAGTCTCTTGCCCACGCTGTGCTTGATTCCTTTCATCAAGAGTCTTCATTATCTGTCGCAGGTAGAGACTACACATGTGGAGCTGGCTCCAGCTGTTGGCTTGATGAAAGTTTTAAGTGTCATAGTGATGATATTGCAGCTTATTGTGCATGTTTTTATGTTTCTCAAAAGAGGATAAAAAGAAGACATATTCTTGGAAACGTCTTAAGTTCAGCCTTGCCTCATTCACTTGTGTTTGACTGCTGGACCCTGTTTATTCACCCAAGACAGCTGAAATACTAACTATACATTAGCTGTAAGCTAGCTTGCAACAGACGCACCAACCCTGTCTACACGTTTGTGTTCAGTTCAACTGCTGATTGACCTCAGAACTCATCAGAGACTCCAGCTCTTTCTGTTATTTCCTGCCAGTCTGTCTCCTTTTTCCCCTAGTGTCTGTATGTCTCCTTATGAAGTAGATTCATAATGGTGAAGACCAACTGAACGCGATGTGATGTGACCCGAAGTTCACCCTCATTCATTTTCTATGGGACACAAGAGAATCGCTTCACAGGGCGTTGAGGGCGCTTTGGTAAAAAGTTGGGAATTCAACTTTTATATGACTCTTCTGTAACCACGTTATGAAGCTAAGGACAAAAAAAATGCAGCACGGTCAATTGTTGGTGAAAGCGATGAGTTGTTTATTTACACAAGGCTTGCCATAATGCTAACAAGCTAAAAACATGTCTCAAATATTAATAGGAAACACTCACAGTGGCCCTTCCTTGTTGACATGTGATGAAAGTATCTCAGCATCCTTGAGCCGGTGTTGACATGCCAGTAGTGACAAGTGAGAAGTGCAATGTTGCACGATTTGTATGCTTTTAGAGACCTGTACTACGATGCAGGATTTGGGGTTAGCGAGGTAAATTTAGGTTTAACTCTAGCTTTTCAGGGTTACGACAGTGATTCACTTCTTACCGGAGTACATCGCCATGGTAACTTAAGCAAAACAGCTAACCTGCTCTGGATGTCATGGCCTCGCCCCTGTCTCTCTTTATGTTTTCCTCTGTTTCCCCATTTCTCCTGTTTCATGTCTTACTCTGTGTTTGTGTGTTTGTGTGTGTGTGTGTGTGTTCCTGCTGCTGAACTGGATTTAACACGTCTACCTGCTATCAGCTCATCACCTCCTCAGCCAACACACCTGTCATGCATCAGCTAATCACCTCTCCAGGATATCTACCCCGGTGTTCTCCCACTCATCGCCAGATTGTTGTTTCTGCCAGTGTGATAGCTATACACCAGCCCTTTTTTTGCAAGTGATGTTTTCTGTGTTAGGTTCCTCGTGTTTTTTGCAACTGGATTAATACCTGTTTGTCTTCTGTGCTTTAGGATCCTTGTCAGTCTGCCTGCCTGCCTGTCTGGCTGCCTGTCTGCTCACCTACCTGCATGTTCATTCTCCCTCATTACCTCTGTCAGCCATGCCGCCTTGCCATCTCCAATCCTCCTGCCTTTGTCAGCCAACCCCAGTCATCTCATTATCTTTTGAACAACAATAAGTCTGTAAAATGTCATCTGCCTCTCTGAGTCTTATGTTCTGCATTTGGGTTCACTAGTAAACTAATCTTGAAACCAGAGCTGATTAACTTCAGAGGATCAGATAAAAAACCTGTCAAAACCCCGACCACTGACCAATCAGATCACTGGAAAAAAAGAGTCATCATTCTTACATAGGATCTGGGTTTACAATAAGGTGACAAGTAAAATAGAGCAATATATAATTTTATAGGTCAAAGGAAACATTTTATTGTTCCAGACTTTCTATTTCCACTCTGGTTTTAAAACAGATCTTCTAACAAACAGAGAGCTCGTTTACGACACTAAACACATAATGATGATTTTTAGCTGCATTTTAATTGTGCAAAGTTTATTTTATCCCTGGACTGACAGCTGATAGTGTGGATGATGTTACACTCTGATTCCATCACTGCACCTCAGAATAACATGAGACAACTGTGTGATGATAACTGGAAATAAAAATGAAAGATTGTCTTTTATTAGAAAAATAATCCACACACTGTTAATTGGCTCCCATGATTATAAATACAACATTTGGGTCAGAAAGACCTTATTAACTACTTTTCCACTCTTTGATTTGGTAGCAGAAACAGTCTGGCATTACTTTCAAGTTTTTTCATGTGACATATTCAGAATGGTTTCTTCATCATCCAACTAAACAGCAAAAAAATACTCACATTATTCTTAATATAGTCATATATGATAATACCTACATGTATTTTAAGCTTTAGCCTACTTTTAATGTGGAAATTATTTCTAGTGTTTCTTCTATCTATCATCTATTCTGTTGTATGATCACAGGCTGTTGTTTATATTTCATTTCATTGAATATGACTTTTTGCTGTCCCTAAAACAGAAGTTTGAACATACTCGTAGCTGAATGGGAAAACCCCAGAGTTGACTGAGCTAGTTGATAAGCAGCTTTGTAGTAGTGGTTATCTGGGAGGACAATGTTAGGCTCAGTTAAGCCAGCTAATGAAAAGATATCCTGAGTATGTTGAACTTGCTTCATAGTACAGGTTCCAGGGGGTCTTTACCGCTCTGGGATGTGTAAAAATTTTTCTATCAAACTGAACAATTTCAACTTGCACGCATGTAACTTTGTATGTTCGCTTTGGATTCTGTCTGAACACACAGTAAGAATCGAGACTTTGGAGCACATCAAAGTCATATACAGCCTTTAAATTGATACAAGACACTTTTCCCCCTTTTTCAACAAGCCTTCATAGTGTCATGTACTGTTAGCTATGTAAGTCATCTGTTCATTTACAACATTAATTCTATGGTGTGTTTTACTGTAAATTTGGATTATACTCAGAAAGTATAAACTAGCATATTAATCTCTCTTTTGACTCTTTTGGTACTGCGTACTGTGTGTGTGTGTATTTATATAATCTGTACATCAAATATACATAAGGTTTATATATAAAATGAATTTTCGACTGACACTTCCTGTCAAACTCTACAGAATGTTAATATTAGACAGCATTAGTATTGCAGGAACACGCTCAAAGAATGAAAAGAGCTGTAATCCCCGCTGTGTTCCTGAGACGTACGTACATGAAAATGTAGCCGCCATGCTGTGAGCAGACTGCTTGTAAGTGTGAGCACAACCTCAAAATGACCTCTGTAAAGATGTTTCATCTTCTTCTCGGGTAAAGTTGGATGCATCAAAATACCGACTCAAAAAACTCCAGGTTCTAGGTTTGCTTTGAAAAGTTTTAAATGAGGGGAATGAATAGCAATTCAGAGCATCTCCCTTTTCAAACACGGCAAGGGGTAAAATTAATATCTTGGTTACTTCACCCTCATGAATGGAGACTAGACTTGTCAGCTTTATCAGCTTAGGAGACGAAAGACAAATGAGTTGGACAGGATCCGAGGTATTCACTTGGGTACATATTGGAGAACTATGAGTGTTTAATATTCTGCTTCACAAGAAGGAGAGCTCTGTGCTAGTGCAGAATGTGTGTGTGTGTGTGTTTCGGTGAGAGAGAAAGTAAGAGGATGATTGAGAAGAGTGATGGAAAGAAAGAAAGAGAAAGAATAAAAAGAAAGAGGCAGGAAGACGCAGCTTATTCATGAGAGCAAAACATTCATTTTCATATCTCATTTTTGTTTAATTCAAGCCCCCACACTTCTCCCCAGACGCAGAATCTGTCCTCAGGCGGTGCTTTCTCTCTCTGGCAGACTGGTTCTGGCCTTTGATCTGCAAGTACTCAGCTACTGTATATCCACATTGTCATACAGCTCTGCTCTGCTGCATCAGCTCTGTCACTGGTAAACAGACTGATGAAGGGGATTTTATGGTGATTTATCATGACTAATAAAATCAAAAGAGATAGCCAGGTCACTTATGTAACATTCATCAGTACCAAGGGTTTACTTTGTGCTCATTTGGATTCAAGAAAAACTCTAACTGTAAATACAGCTGATTAAGAAACAGCTTCTTGTATAACAAATTTAAATTTATGTTAAAATTGTACTTTCATTTGTCTCAATTTTGAGTGCGTGACAGGACATTTTGAGCATAAGGTGTTTTTTCAAGCAAATAAATTATAGTTGGTCGAGAAATTATCATCACACAAAGAAAAATTGAATTTTAAACAAGAAAAAAAAACTATTCTATGCACAATACATTTGCATGTTTGCTGTTATCCTGCTCTCTCAAGTTTGCCTTCTTAACCTGAGTCCACTCAGATCTCTTGTAGGATTATTGGTTACTAGAGAAGTAGGGGAGCAATGCAAAAGCAAAGTATTTCATGTACAAGTATAATTATAAATTAATCTCTACAAAATATAACCTATGTGCTTGCAAAGAATAATATAATTCTATATTCTTGTGCATTATTTCAGTTGATCAGTGATTTCAACAATCATACAAGGTGCATAAATTAAAAAACATTAATGTCAGTCTTGGTTTTGCCTTGGTTTTCAAGTATATCTCCCATTATATCTTCCTTTCTCTTGATTTTGCTTCCTTCAGTCTGGCACGGTCCTCTTTGCTCACCTTCCCAACAGATACGGATGAAATACCATCTGTAGATATGACACTCTGTAGGCCAGGCGGGCTAATGAGGAAGTTTAGCATAGTCGGGGATCATCTCCATTTAGCCATGAACCCATCTTTGCTCTGCAGAGTCCTTTTAGCTTCCCGGAGACTCTTCAGGCAGAGGCAGCTGCAGCTCTGCACTCACAGCATCCACAGAGCTGTGACCCGAGGCACCACAATAGATCTCACTGCCTCGCAGCCTGTGCCAGACAGAAATATCATCACCTAATCACAGCAGAACACATTCAGAGCCTCATTTAAAGGGATAGTTTATTTTTTGAAAGGTTTTTTTTTTTTTTTACAGTTTTATCTACTTAGCAATGCAGGAAAAAGAGCCTACCTCGCTAGCAGCTGCTCACAGTGACAATGCTGACATGCTCATATTTAGCAGCGCTGTTCACGATATTAGTTTAGCATGTTAGCATGCCAAAATTCGCTAATTAGCACTAAATACAAAGACAGAAGATATTTCACTCAAAACCACAAGTGTCAACCTCATGGTGGAACTAGAGGGTACCATGAAAGTCTGTAGCAAATGTCATGACTATCAATTCAATGGTTTGTTGAGATATTTCACTAAAACCTTAAAGTGTCAACATCATGTTGGTGCCGGAGGAAAAGTCAAGGAGTCATAAGTCATAGAATTCATCATCTGGGAACCATGAATGTCTGTCCAAATTCTGTGCCAATCCACCTAACAAATGTTGAGATACTTCACCGGACAAGTGAAAATGTTTATCTGCTGGCAGCGCTAGATGTAAAAGTTGGGGAATCACTTAAGATTCATCCTCTGGGCACCATGAATGTCTGTATCAAATGTCATGGCTATCGATACAATAGTGTATTGAGACATTTCACTAAATGATTTTTCTAAATGACATCACAAAAGGTAGGAAAAGTCACAGGATTCCCAAAGTCATTAAGATTCGTCCTCTGGGGATCACGAATGTCTGTACAAAATTTCACGGCGATCCAACCTATAGTTGTTGAGATATTTCAGTCTGGACCAACTAACCGACTGACCAACAATTCCTTGGGCCGTGCCTCTAGCACTTTTGAGAGGAGGTTCTGCTTGATTCCATAGACATCCAATTAAGCACCATTAAAATCTTGTGTGACTTTGGTAGGGGGGAGATATAAAAGTCACACGGTTTCTAAAAGTTGCACAAAGTTTTTTTTTTTTTTTTTAAAGGTTGTGGAAACTTGTAATGAGAAAAACACCCCAGTGACCTCAATCTGCAACTGCAAAATTAAGAGTTCCAATTTGCATAGAAATACATGTAGTAACATATGTTCGCGCTGTATTCAGTAGCAGCTCTGCCTGGAGAAAAATCTAAATTAATGACCAAATCTTCCCACATCGTTTTTTTCAGTGACAATGAGTATAGAAGTCAGTCACACTCTATACAGTGGGTGAAAACCTTCGCAGTAAAAGTTCATCACATTGTAAGACAGAAAAAAAAAATGAATCAGTGACACGGTAACAACCCCACTAATTGTTTGGAACAACAAATCTGACAGAGAGAGATAGGCTGAGACGTTGTCGTGCTGCTGTGTTTTTCTGGCACTTTATTGCTTTCTGGGAGTATTTCAGTGATGCATACTGAAAACAATTACCTCCAATTCATGCTAGGGTGGGAGAGAGTAGCAAGATGTGTTGCTAACAAGACATTTAACAGCAGAAAATGAATGCTGCAGTGCACACAGGAAGCCACCTCAAGTCTTCATTACTCATTCATGGACGCTATTTGCCGAAAAAAGGAGGGAATAGCATGGTGTGGTACATCCTCCGTAATGACCTGAGAGGAACAACTCATCTGGCGATAAAATAGACTACTGTGGATAAGTTATGCCAGTAAATACCCACACACCACACCCAAATACATAAATTTGCATGTGTGAATTTTGCCTGTGGTCTTGAACACAGGAACAATATTTTCTTAAAACATATATGAACCTGAAAAAATGCTGGAAACCAGAAAGACAAAACCTCCATCTGTGAAATCATCAAGAGACCAAACTTGGAAGCTGTTCCACTAATAATTAATGCCGAGAAGGCTTTTTGGGACTCACACAGTTTAGCTGAGTGTTTTACATCAAAATTAACTTTTATTATTAACTTTTTTTTTTTTTAAAGTGTAGTGCTAGAGGCTTTAAACTCTCGAAAGAAAAAAAAAAAAAATCTCCGCCAGATTTTCATCCACTGTCAGTGAAGCAGCTGCAGGATTTGTCTTCTTTTTTTTTCTTTTTATATCTCTAAGACAGTCTTGGCTCTTGTCTCTTGCTCGGAAGAACCTTTCATGTTCAAAAACGACAAATTCAACCCCTCAGGAAAACTCTAAAATAACATACTCACCTTGAATTATACCGCAGTTTTTTTGCAAATTCAGTTTAAATTGGATTTTGTTGTAGATTTAATGTACATCTATTATTGATATTTACTTTCATTTTCCTTTTGTCTCAACTTAAAGAAGAAATGAAGGCAGGGAGGCGACATGGCTCTGAGTCTGTACACTATATCCTGACTCAACTTCCTGTTAGTCCCAACACAAATGTCAGATCAGGGAGTCTAAATGGAAACACATAAAGTGCTCATATATGAGACTGGACTGTATATGAACCTATAAAACTCATCAATGAAAAAGGGATAAAGTACAAAAGAGAGAGGAGTCGTTTTAAACTCAGTTTTATAGACAATAACAATTTAAAGGGTATTGAAAGTAAGGTAAAATAAAACCATCAGCATCATTACAAAATAGAGCAGACGATGTGATATGTTGCTTTAGTGGAGATTGGGAAATTAATTTACTATCCAGATAATGAACATGACACCCTATTAATATTAATTAATTTGATGAGCAGTAATTTTCAGCTGTCTGCTATTGTAGTCAGTGGATTAGCCCTGTGTGTGAGAGTGAGGTTAGAAGTCGTGGAGGGCTATTAGTTGGTGTGAAGGCTCCATGTCAGCCCACTCCAGAATAAATTGGATGCGAAGGATTTACGGCATACCTGAGTGCAGCGGCCCGGGGGTAATGAGAACCTTTTAAAATGAGATTGCCTTGAGGGTGGAGGCATCGCTGGAGGGCCCTAACCTCTGCCCCCACCCCCCGCAAAGCTCTAACAGCACTGCAGATGTTTTCAGTCGTCGTGAACAGCCGCTTCCGCCGCCTACTGTTCCCACTTCTCAGCTGGAATAAACACACCTGCCTGTCACAGCAAGAGGCCGCCTCCAGAGACCCAGACGCAACTTCAATTCGACGGCCCTGCTGTGAATTCGGCAGCAGTCATATCAGTGCCTGGCAGCGGTTGTGGCTCAGCTAATCTCCTGAAGCTTTAAACAATGTGGTTGTCAGAGGCAGGGCCTGCCAAGCCCCTCAGCTAAGCCGAGTCTCAGAGTGGCAAATGATCCCCAGCAACACACCCGTCTCTCTGCTCTGCTCTGCTTTGCTGTGCTGTAGCAGCACGTGGAGTGCAGAAATGTGCTGGGATGCATCTGAGTGGTTGAAGCTTTGATGCATACTGCAAAAAAAACCCCTCAGTCGCTCAAGTCCAGAGTGAGATATCTCAACAACCATCCGATGAATTGCAATGAATTTTTGTGCATACATTTATTCTGTCCAGATGGAGGAATCCTAGTTAATCCTAGTGGAAGCAAAAGTTCTCACCTACTCAATATCTCAACATCTAGTAGATAGAATATTACTGGCTGTGGCAATCTTGTACACCACTGTGCTGCATATGCTGCTGATAAGTGGTCACCCCCTATATGTCCTCCTGTATGTCTGCAGACTTTCTCATTGGTTAACTTTTATACACAGATCTCTCCATGGGCTGGTTCAATCTTATCTCTGTACATACATGTGTAGAAATCAAAACCAATATGGCCTGTGCTGTCACAGTTTTCTGCAGATGTTGGTTCCCCCGAGTTAGGATGGAGCTGGGTGAAGAAAGCTTTTAAATATGCTGTCCCTTCCTCCTGGAACAATGTACAGAAGTACTTGAAACTGTCAAGGCTGATTACTGTTTAAGTCAAGTCTAAAGGAGGAGAATAGTACTCTTGGTTAGTGTGGTTGCTTTTAAATGTTTCCTTCTTACTTTAGTTGAGATAGTTTTGTAAAACCATGCCCGTTCATGCATCTTAACTAGATTCTGTCTATAATCTTGTATCACATATTAACTGGATATATTGTGTATTCTTATTGCATCTTAACTGGATTACCTTTTTATTGCAAATTAACTGGATATTGTGTTCACTCGTTTGTAGTGTGTGACAATTGTCTTAGTCTGTTTATGTCGTTCGTATTCATTGTGGTTTGTAATGTTTATGCTGCTCTCTTGGTCAGATGTCCCAACATTATGTTCCCAGATGGGGGAACCCTAATGACCTTGTGCCATCATCAGGTCAAAGTTCTCACTTATCCCATATCTCAACATCTACAACACAGATCAGCAGCTACATTCATGGTTCCCATAGAATGTATCCTAATGATTTTGGTGATCCCTTGACTTTTCCCCTATCACCACCAGGAGGTTGACATTTGTCGTTTTGATAGAAATGCTTCAACAACTTTTGAATGAAATTTGTTTCAGACATTATTTCCCATCAGGATTAATTGTAATAATACAATTAAATCTCTTAATTAAAGTGAGACTGTGTAACTTTTGAATGCAGAAATATCATATTCACTTTACTAATAAAAAGTTAAACACATAGGCAAAAAAACACTCTCAATTCAGTACACTCAGCAGTTTTGCTGCTACAAACTTACTTTGTCTTGTATGAGTAGCTTATGGTGGCTAATGCTAGCTCACGTTAGCAAACTTTAGCTAGACGCTGCATAACTGACATTACTGATTCAATTTGTTGACTTAATGACTCTTCTCTACTTGTGCTACTGTAACACTATGGTTTACCATTTACCAACGGACTGTAATTGTCACTTGTGGCCACAGTCGATGCTGTTCTTTTCAAAATCTCGCTTTAACTTTTCATTAAGCGTCATCATCAAGTCAAATTATTTATATGTCCAATCCTTTGTTAGTTTGAATACCTGCAAAACTAATGACATTCCCATCAGCCTCAGTGTTTAGTGCTAATCAGCAAATGTTAGCTAACGAGCTAAACTAAGATGGTGAATATTATACCTGCTAAATGTTTAGCATTTAGCTCAATTCTGGTGCCCAAGTTCATCTTTTTCATTTCAGCATTTTTGCACGTGTTTGTCAGGCCATATTTTAATGCATGTGTTATCACCACTTGAATAGAAAGCATATGTTTTCTTCTTCTTCTTCTATATTACATTAACACAGTGAAGGACATCTGAGAGGCAAGCTGCAGATGAGCTACCAAAGCCATTAGATAAATCAGATGGGTAGAATCAGTGGAGAGGAAGGGTATGGTGTAATTTTCCTAGTGTGTGAAAGTATTGCCTCCCACACTTGACACAGTTAATCATGAAGCTCTCAATGATGTCCATAAATATCCGCACATTAGTCAGTTCACACCGCCTCAGTGTTCTCCATGAGGTGCGTGGTTGACACGACTGTGACTCCAAAACAAAAATTAAAAGTGGTTGTGTCCACACACTGAGGCCAAACACTGGAAGAATCTATTTCAGTGAAGCCGTTAGGTTTGTGCTATTTATTAATGCTGTTGTAAAGGAAATAAAAACAGCTTTGGCTGAATAGTCTCCAAGGAGACCGGTGAGGGAGAATATTTTGAATGGATTACGATCACAAAAGTGTTTTCATTCAACAGATTCTAACTTTGAGATCGAACAGACACCGAGGAGCAGAACAGAGTGAGCTTCAGTCCATCAGAATTATAACACGTCACTCTGTTCACTAAACAATTTTGGCTACATCTCATACATCTGAGGTTGTTTACAGTTGTATTATATAAATAAAATAATCAAAAAATACCATATTTAGTCCATGTGGATACAGAAATGAGAGGAATGTAAATTACCATAAATACAAAACATAAAATATTACAATTAACATTTTAAAATATTCTTTCTTTTCTAATATATTATATATATACAGTATATCGTGTATATATATAATATATATTCTATCTTTTAATCAATTGGTAATAATGCTGAATCTACATTTTTCGATACAATGCAGCAAATTCTTTCAACCTCAGTTTTCAAACTCATTTTAAAAACAATATTTATGGATAAATGCATCTAATTTTATAGTCAATCTACTGTTGAAACTTAACAAACCTGAATTTCCAGTTATTCTCAAAGTATTTTTCATGATTTTGTAAAAAGTATGTAAACAAAGGATGATGGTAATGTTGTTTTGTATACTTAGTATCTTTGCATCTATGAGTCACATGACTTATCAAAGTTGTTGAAAACGTATGCTGAATAAAGCATGGTGTGTGTGCTAGAGAGGAGTAATCATTTTAATGGACTAGCATTTCCATTTACACATATTACAGAGATTTTCTTTGTTGATTAAACCAGCAGGGAAGACTCTGAAATAAACTTTGAAAATTTGAAAGCAGCATCATTTGCAGAAGCCAAGTCCTTCACATTTCACCTTCATCAGTTTGGAGAACGTGCTGCGCCACTGTTGTGGACTCAAGGATTAAACAATCTGCGTCAGTAATAATATAATGTTAGTTGGTTTCCACTTGGCATTTATGTGAATCACCTTTCAGAGCTGAGGTACAGTAATCGCCCTGAGAGAGGACAGCCAGTGGCTGTGTAAATGTCAATTAGATATTGCCTGTCAGATCTGATATTGAATACTCTCCTTTCCAGCTCTCCTCACAGAGGAGTCCTCATGGGGCAGTCTGGACTAGAAAATAATAAGTGAGCACAGCCCTAATTGTTTCATACACACCCAGACTTTATGAACTAACCTTCTACCTTGGAGCCGCTCAAACCCCAAAGTTTGCTGTTCATTAAAAATCTGCTACAACAAAATGCTTCTTAAACCTCTCTCTGAGTCGAGATCAGACACACAGCTTCAGTCCAGGCAGGCATGCAGTATTTCTCATCCACCGAGAGCACAAAGGCTTTTAAATAATGTATGGCAGAATGCTTCTTGACATCATATATTATAATAAAGCTTTGTACACCTTATCACTTTAACGCTAAGAATTACATCCAGTCTCTGCAGCACTTAAAGGCCTTGAAAACCTATTTTCTGAATTGGCTTCTTACTATGAACAACAGGATCCTTCATGAACAACAAACCTTCTGCCAAAGTAGAACATTTTTGATTATTTCAATTGAGAGATTTATGTCTGTACTACTTTTTGTCTGTGCTCTTTGTACTGGTTTGAGGTGGACTGGGCTCAGCTGGAAAGATTTGATGTCACATATTTCTGAGCACCAATCAGGATTCAGCAAAAAATCAAATCAGAATGTAATGACACTTGAAACAATAGAGTGCACTATATTTATTGAGTATCTGAAATCTCAACACACCATATGTGTCCTCAAAAAATCCCACAATAGAAAGATAAAATGTAGTACTTTCTGATAATAACCCTAAAAAACCCCATAATGCAGTGCTCCACATGTTAAACGGCCATGTGACATCACAGCTGACTGTGATGACGCACAATTACATTGATTGGTAATTGTCTGAAATCTCAATTTACAGCTCACTATTGAGTAAACTATTCAGTGTCTATTGGGAATAGTGAAAGAGTGAACGAGGGAGTGATTTCAGACACAGTCCTAATCTTACCGAGCTACTGCCAATCAAATCAGATCCATGAAACCACATCCACACCGTCTTGACATAATGTATATAAACCCCTGAAAGTATTGAATTGGGAAAAGGTGTTATATTACTTATGAATTTAACTTTTCATTTGTAAGAGGAAGAATGTGTTGTTTTTCTTTTAAAAATGATTAAATCTTCCTTTAAGTTTGAGCATCTCTTGTTCTTATCCAATTTATAATGCAGTTAAATGCACTTACTGATACAACATATAGTATAACATTTACTATGATGAGAACAGTATGGCTTCCCTAGTTCATAATTTTGAGGGTTTTCATAGATATTTCATTTTGGAAATATCTCATATATTGTAAAATGCAATTAACACACACAGGATTGAAAGTGTAATATCCTCTATAATGGTCCTCCCCATTAGCAGACTGCGGGATTCACCGCAATTAAAAACACAGAAATCTTTTCTTATTCTTTTTATTTCAAGGGGGGAATGTTTTACCGTTGGCATGTAGATACAATCCAGCTCATGATGAAAGCCTCTCTAAAAATGACAGAGTGAACTCAGTTAACTTAGCGCAGCTCCCTGCGGAAAAGTCAGCTGACTTAGCTTCTTTATTAAAATTTCCCCCACCAAATATTTACACAACTAGCAAGATGCATGAATCAAGGATCTCTATGGAGAGGCATCTCAATGGAAATACCAATAAATAAAAAGCAGAAAAGCATCTGGGGATAAGCTTTCCTCTATTTTCCCTGAATGGGGTCTAAATCTCACTGATGGTAGGAAGGAAACAATAATAGCGCTCATCTGCGGAATAATAAAGGACAAGAGGAGACTGACATTTGGGAAGGGGCTTAAACAACCACGATGTTACATAAAAAAGAAATAGGTCGGGAAAAGTGAAGTCAGTTGTGGGAATCTCTCCTTAGAGCATACATAAAGAAATATCAAAAAGAAAAGACTCCCAAAGCAGAATTATGAATTCATGAACCTCATGGTTATTTTGGCGAAACAGGACAGAGCCTGCTCGACTGAGATACTCTGCTGCAATAACTCACACCACATCCGCAGCTAATAACTATGAGCATAACAAGGACACAGCCAGAAGCACAGAGTAAACCTTTAATTGCATTAAATATTCAAATGTAGTCATATCAGCTTTCTTCAGCCAAACTACAACAGATAATACTTCATATCATACACAACCTGCTTGTTTTTTGTTTTTTTTCACTCGGCATGCTAATAAACCTTTTGTATATCAAACATACTTAAACGTGACGAGTACAGGCATCTTGTTATATTGCTGTGATTTACAGAACGCTTTGTATTCTGCATCCATGTGGATGTGCTCTGAATGTGACATTACACCCTTCAAGTTTGTTTGAGAAGGCGCCTTTCTTTGTCTTGTTGCTTGCGCTGCAAACCGTTGAAGTGCTCTGCCTCAGTAGGAGAAGAAAGAGCAAATTTACATTTCAATTTAGCAGCTGGTAATTAAGCTACACAGCAAAGCTCCTCCGCAAAGTCTGACTCAAGTTAATTGTGGATTAAAAAAAATAAAGTGCTCACATTAACAGACCCGAAAAACTCCCTGCATTTGAGTCCTGACGTGCCAAAAGAGAGTCAAAAGATACTCAAGTAATGTGAGCACTGATTTACTGTTCAGAAAGCATCATCCTCCCCGTGGTTCCTTTGTTTTGTTTATTCAGTAAGCTGCATCCCAGAAGTGAAGACGTGACATCAGCTGCATGATGTCATGAAGAAGGAAAGTTTTGTGAAACTGAACCCAGCAGTTTGTGTCTGTCATAAATCCTGCAGATCCAGTCATTTCTCTTGATGAACGCTGTGCTTCATGCTGGTTGATGATAGTTTTTATTTATTTATACGGCTCATGACGGGAAAGTGATGGCTTACTAAACTAATTTTCATAATCATTATTCCTCGAAACACAGTGTGACATGTCATTAAATATAAACTTGTCTGGTCTGTTTTCTGCTTTCATATTTATTATCACTTCTCTCTGACACAAAACCACTTTGGTTCATGTAGACTGAAATATCTCAACAACTATTGGATGGATCGCCATGAAATTTGTGCAGACATTCATGTCAGCCTCAGGATGAATTGTAGTAACTATGGTGATTCCCATTAATTTATTACTTTTATTCATGACTAAAAGACCTGCTAAACTAATGACATCTCCATCACTCCAAAGGTTAACATGGTCAACATTGTACCTGCTAAACATAAGTATGTTAGCATTTAGCTCAAAGTACTGCCTATGTACAACCTCACAGAGCTGCTAGCATGGCTACAGCCTCTTAAGGCTCCTTTACACTGTGTGATTTTCAGCCGTCTGAGACCAAATTTGACAGTTGTGAGAGAAACATGGTGAAATATTTGATCGTCAGTCCAACATAATAGTCCTAGATGGCACTGTTAGACACATCCATCAATGACCGATCTGGAGCTTTGACAACCAAAAACAGCCTGAAGCCAAAATCTTACACTCAAAAATTTAAGACCAAATTCTCACCATGTGAGTACCGCTATGACCCCCGACCACAAACCAGCCAATCAGATTGCAACATGAAACGACAGAGAATACACTGGCCTGTGTGACATTTCTTCACTGCGTTTTTGAAGAAAGTTTAGAGAGAAAACACACTTAAAGCTGATTTATGGTAGGTCGCTCGACAGAAATGATGTATTTTTGACATAAAAAAGTGTCACTCAACACTTTCCTTTCTTGTCGTCATATTTTCTCACGCAATGTTACTAACGTCACCATGGAGACTGTAGTTTTCATTGAACTTCCTTATATATTTTGTTCTGTAAAACTTTAGATAACTTGCAATGTCCTTTTTTAATTAGTCCCAGTCAGGATGATATAACTCTAATGTAACTAAACAAGCTTACTGGAGGATAGCCTCTGGTTACCATGGAGACAACTGAAACCTTTTGCCGAAGCATAAATAAATGTTGCGCGACTCTTTAATTCCTGTTGAGCAACACTTATCAAAAGTGTCGAGTGATCTACCATGAAGCAGCCTTTAATACACCCATGGCGAACACTAACACTAACACTAAAACGATGGAGGCGAAAGGAAAATAAGTTTGTGTGACTTTGCTGCTTTTTCAAACTTCAGAGCTTCAGATGGATAACGCGGGGTGATGATGTGCCTCTGCTTTCGTACATTTTTGTCCATTTCCATGATAGCACTATAATTCACCATATATTCTTTGCACAATCTGACATCCCTCAAACTGATATTGTACAGTCTGATATGCAGTAAACGTACACAATCATTGTTTTTACACAATCTTAAGGCACCTTAAGTCTTGTTTTCATCCTTTCCAGGTTTGATTTTAGCATCATGTGTGAACTCTTACTGAAACACATTATACATTGGAATTAAAAACCTGTAAATGTTTTATTTGATATTCACTTTGTGTGATATATGTAGTTTAATAGCACCAACTGTGATGAGGTGGAAGGCTGAAAAACGCTCAAGGAGAATAAAAAAAGGCACGTTACATAAGTCACACTCTCACTTTCATGATGTACAATCCAAAATAGAGCAGTGATCTCATTGTTAAATGACCCTCTGTGGATTTCCACCAATTGTCCAGTTTCACAGGATAGACTTCCTATTAAAAAGCGGCAGCTGGAAAATGAGCAATCTAAGCGAGGGAGCCCAAGTGAGACATTAGTGTAGTAGGGTGGGAAAGAGAAATGGTTTGCAATTTTCTACTCCTACCTAAAACACACACACACACATGAACATGCACACACAAAACACACTAAGCTATCTGTACACAAGCCCATAACTTGTGTTTCAATCTTCAGTAGTCGAACCGTAGAGACGCCACATAAATACAACAACAGCTATTAAAAAGATATTCAGCATCCTGAGGGAGCAGGAAAAAGCTACTTCAAAAAAACTTTCTGACATGTTTGTTTTGTTTGCGATGTCACTGAGAAAATGCATTCGATATCAGAACGCAAGGCTATACAACAGCAGTATTATTGGGATGGATAAGGTTCAGTTTCTGTTTTGGAGAATGGTAACAGAGAAGAGATTAGGGACTGTAGTCAGGGACTATGCAACATTTATTAGAGGGGAAAAGGGATCAGGAGAAAAGGGAGGGTTGCTGTATATTTTTCTTCTTCTTTGCTGAAAGGAGAGTAGCCTGAAACTTTTAGACAAGCAGTGGAAGGTCTTTCAGCTTTTTCTCATCCAAGATGATTATTATTTCATTATTACCTTGAGAGATTTATTTTAAGAATAAATTAATACAAATCGAATACTTACATCAAAAAGATGTGTGTACCATGGGTCATGGCCGTATGCAGAGGAAAACCAACTAGCTATGAGAAATAGATGTGGGATTACAAGGAATTTAAACAAGCGTGATTCTGTTTTCCAAAGCCTGCCATGTCTCTCACCTTCATGTTTTCTACAATATAACAGAGCAGCACACTTTCTCTCTCACTTCCCCATGTCAGAGAGCACTAGACTTTAATTATGTATAATATAAATTAATTATAAACATATGATTTAATATCTACCACTGAACTCTTAGAACAGCTGTTTGGACAACAACCTTCATCACATCTGGTCGTGCATCTCTGGCTTTATGATTTTGGTTTGATTATGACAGACAGTCTGACATCTGATCTCATACATATCAGACAATATCATCTGGTCTTATTTGCATCTTTTGTTTGCATGTTTAGTTTGTCGAGTCTGGTTGCAGGGCGGAAACCCTGCAGGGCTCAAATCCATCAGCAGCCACGGAGCCTCTGTCTGAGCCCTTTTCAACTTCGGGATTATTCACTGGCAGGATTATTCACATTTTTTGTTATGTTTGCTATAAATATTTTATTATGAGATATGAGGGTAGGGTATGAGGGTTTTGAACTCTTACATACTATTCAGCTCATTTTTTTTTATATTTGAGAGCAGTAAAAAGATCCT
Source organism: Thunnus thynnus (assembly GCF_963924715.1). Taxonomy (NCBI): domain Eukaryota; kingdom Metazoa; phylum Chordata; class Actinopteri; order Scombriformes; family Scombridae; genus Thunnus; species Thunnus thynnus. The sequence continues at coordinate 27,487,967 of NC_089522.1, read as the reverse complement.
CAACACCATCCTTTTACCCTGAAATTTGACTATTCCTAAAGTGACCAAGAACATGCAAAATTGTAATATTTCAACTTTTTTTTGTGCAGCTGATACATGGAGCCACCCAGAACACTTTTTATGTACATTTTGTACATTTTTTATACACCCAGAGTGTTCTTGGTGTGTTAAATTTCAATATCATTCATTGAAATCATCATCTGTTTTAGTTAACATAAAACCATAATATCATGTGATTGTAAAAACAAATAGCCTAAAACTAAAAAAAAAAGTACATTTCTCTGCTCTCTGAAAGCTTTATTACGGATGAACCGCCCATTTATTAATGACAGATGAGGTATTTATGAAATAATAATAGATTTGCGATTCAGAAGTTTGGTATTGTTGTGGAAATTTTCTTGAGAAAGAGGCACATGGAGACATAAAGAAAGCATTAAACATTGTTACTTGTTGAAGCAGTTGTAGACACTGTACAATCCATCACATCATCAATAACAATTATACAAATGTCCAAACACAAACAAAAATACCATCATCTTGTATTTTTGGAGAGAGAGCATGTTGTTCAGCCAGCCCTTTCCCTAAAGATTGTGAACCCAAACTAGACAGCTCTATACCTCTCCAGAGGCAAAGCTAAAAACAGTCTGGTCCCTACATGGACACTTCCCCAAACCGTTACACCTTCTTACAAACAAGTATGGTCTCTAAAACAGTAGGCTTAAGATAAATATATCTCTAGCTAACCTCAGAGGTCAGCAAGCAATCCTCAGATAGAAACAAGTTCAAGAGTTCAACTAGCCTGGGAGTAGGATTTCTTCACCAACATGACAATGACATTAGATCACATTCAGTTGATAACAAACATTGACTCTTTAGTTTGAAAACATTACTAATATATATACAAAAGATTTATTAAATGATAACCCACTATTCAATTTTCTTTCACAGTATTGAGACTATTTATGAGGGTATACTGTGAATTTTTAAAAACTTGCTTAAAAACATAAATGAAAGATTCTGCACTTCCCTACCTCAGTCATTTTTGTATAGTCCCATAATATATTAAAAATGCCATTTACAGCCTTAAAATCATATAGTATTGAGTCTTTGAAGACAGTGTGTCATCTTGAATTCACACGTCTTGACAGAAACAACTGTGTAAAGTAAAGTCGAGGTTGATAAGTTAAGAAGAAAAAAGAAAACTGTTCTGGGTTATGCCTTTGAAATGGACTTAAGGTTGTTGTGATGATGTATAGTCTCTCGCACCCAAACGATAAAGGATAATTATAATGGAGAATGGGAACAAGGCCAGAAGAGACTCCTGGCTTTATCTCCGGGAGGGTAATATATTTCTGTGGATTTGTCTGAAATGCAATAAAGGTCAAGCAGACAAAAAGAAACTTTGAAAAGAGTGAAGAAAAGGAGAGAGGAGACAAGGTTATATCGAGCAGTGATAGAGCGGAAAATCAACCGTCTTCATTTGGTGTTGAGGACACAAACTGTTGTTACTGCCAGAAAACATCTATTTGACGAAATGAAACACATCGATCTTTTGGGAGTTCTGGACAATAGACTCAAACGCATTTTGGGCTGGCACACAAAAAAAAAAAACCCCGTTTTTTTCCATGAATAAAAATCAGTGTCCAGGTAGTGTCTCGAAAACTCTGGGAACAAGTGGAGACCAGCTGCCTGGAGGAATCACCGCCTATCTCACTAAAGCAGATATTTTCTGAAAGAGTAAGCATTTTATTGAATTTACACTCGATCCATATCCATATGCTTGTTCTGTTTCAGCACATTTATACTACAGCAGATTAAGTAGAGTATCAAGGCTTTCTAGTGTATTCACCGGGGACTTTGAGCTGAACCAGCAATATTCCAACAACTTTGTATATCAGCATGGTGTGTGGCATTTAAAAAAAGACGACTATACTATAGCTCTGGCTTATCAGACAGCTTTTCAAATGAAAACATCTGAGGCCAGCATGAGTTGGTCTCTCAGGGCTCGGATAAATTAAGTTATGAACGGTCACTCGGCATGATTCATGGGTTTACAGGCCACTTGTTTATAGTAACAGATGCTGCTTCTCTCTCAGGGCTCTCTCATGAAGCACATGACATATGAAGAAACACCTTGGAGTAAACACAGCATCTTCTCAGCTATGATGAAAGGATATGATGGATTCATGGAGGGTCTCTGAGGGGGCCGCTTTTTCCACTTAATGATGATATTATAGCAGCTGGTGGTAAAGGCTTGGCATGAATCACAGTATCCACAGCAGATAAAACAGAACCCACATTGTACCCGAGTCCTTGTGCGTAGACTACACAGAGAAAGCAAAACACTAACGAGATTTAGAGCTGCTGATTAATCAATTAATCAATTCAAGATTTAGTTTATTGCGATTTTCTTGTGTACTCGCATACACACACACAAAAAACACACGCTGTTCCTCCCAGCTCACAGCAGTGCAACAACAACAGAAAGGATGAAGAAAGTACGTGTCTCAGTTCCATGTAGAAAGCTCTTGCATGTCAACGAGTGGCCTAGCTTGCACTCCTCCGTGTTTGTCCAGCTTCCACATCCTGTTGCACTGCTTTTGATGTTTCCTTTCAGGTGCAGCTCCAAACAAGGCCCTGGTCTCCTTTGGGCCCACTGGGCACAGCTGACCATGTGCACTCAGCTGATTTAGCTTCCAGCCAGTGTTTCTTATAGCAAAAGTCTTTGTTACAAATGTCCAAAACAAACTGATGATCATAGACATATTTCCCTTGCACTCCACACAATGACACTGATGTAGATATAGACAAAGACTTTGCATCGTCAGAACTAGGAGAGACCACCGCAAACGTTGTCGCGCTGCCATCATACCGGTTCATAGAGAGAGAGAGAGAGAGAATACCACCAATAAGGACCCCTTCATTTCTCTTCTTATCTTCATGAAATAACTCTCTTGGCTTCCTCAGTGCAGTTTCTCCTTTGGAGAGTTGGTAACAGTAGCAGGTAGCTGATTAATGCTGTTACCTCTTCTTTAGAGTCTTCTCTGAAGATTATTTGAAGGTTATTTTGCAAAATGTTCCACTTTTTAGCTCCAAGTTTGAGATGTATTCAGGAGCCCATCCCTGGTGCAGCCTCTCTCTCTCATTTCAGAGCTATTATTAGTCGATCGACAGAATATTAATCACTGAACTATTTTGATAATCGTATAAATTCTCTGATTCCCAGCAGATAATGATGTCAAAATGTCTTCAGTGAAAAAGGCCTATGATGCCCCATTTAGAGTATGAAGGTGAGGCTCAATTTTAAAGGACAGGTTCACAATTTTTCAAATCTGTCTTAAAACAACAGTCATATGAACATTTAAACAGGTTTTCATCACTGTTATCATTCCTCCTGTTCATATTGATCCCTTCCGAATGTGCTTACAATGTACAGTAAGTGATGGGTGACAAAATCCACAAGCCTCCTTCTGTGCAAAAATATATTTAAAAGTTTATCTAAAGCTAATATGAAGCTTCAGCTGTAAATAAAGTGGACATCTTCCAAAGCAACAGTCTTTTGTGTTTAAATGTCCTGCTTTGTTTGTCCCTGGACAGTGTTTTTCCATTGAGCTGTGGTAGAAGGATCGTAACAAAATGAGGGACTTTGGCACTAAAAAAAGTTCAAGTTTATTGTCATGTACGTTTAAAAAATACAAATGTACATTCAAATGCAATGAAATGCAACTGCCCTGGCTCTCGTAGCCCTTAAAACTATATATATAAAGAAGCAAAAACAAATAAATAAGAGATCCCACAAATAATAAATCACTGTGAGTCATGTAAAGTGTTTACTGCTCAGTAATCTGACCGCCTGGGGGTAAAAACTATCTTTGAGGCGGCTGATCTGAGCTCTGATGCTCTGCAGGCATTTTCCTGAGGGAAGGAATGGTAGATATTGACCAGAGTTTGAAATGTTTTATCTTTTTTGGATTGCTAAGACTGTAACATTGAAAGATATCAACTTGATTTGACTATTTTAGACGACTGAAGCGTCACATTAACTTCAGGTAATCTATTAAATGCAGTTTTGCACAGAGGGAGGACTCCATCACTTACATTGAAAGCACATAATGAAGGGATATCGTAATGTCCAGTATGAACAGAAGGAATGATCACAGCAAGAAAAACCTGTGTTCATTTTGACACCTGAGTGTTGTTTTAAGACAGACTTGAAATATCGTGAGCCCGTCCTTCAAGTGTCTCTAAAATCTATTGAGATGCTCTGCACAGCTGGGTGTGAAAGCTTTGCTTGGAGTAAGGACCTAAACCCCCCTAACTTGACCTGTTTATTAGAGTCAGAGTCAAAGAGGCATAGCAGCTCAGTGAGGCTGTACTCTTAGACTTATCTGTATTCAGTGTACAGACACGAGGTTGATATCGATCTTCCCATGAAGAAAGTAAATAAGCGACTTTTCCCAAATGTCAAACTATTGCTTTAAATCAATAAACAAACTAACTGCATTCAATTTTGCATAATTGAGCTTCATCTTCTGCACTAGTCCCTTGAACATTCTGTATGAACCACGTTTCAATTACTGTAATTGTCTGAAACAGTTACTTTTCAATCCAACTGATCCAACCTTAACCAAAGCTGAATTGAACTAAATCAGACTCTCTCCTGTCTTATGTATCAACCCTTATTACGGACACCATGCCAAATCCACTTAAAAGGGAGAATACCATGCGCATACTGAGAGCTGACACAGATGGAGGTTTAAGTGCAGGGGTGTTGGTTTGTTGTGGAGAAGGCCCGTTAATCCTAATTAGTGCCCTTCACTAATGAAGCCATTAGCCTTGTTGTGTAGCCAGAGGCACGCTGGGCCATACTGCTGCTGCTACAGATGCACTTGTTTTCATCTTGTCCTGTTTTACCTTCACAAGTGTCCTCTAGTAAACAATAAATCTCACACACTTTAATTTGGTCATTTACAGATTAGATCCACATTTAGTTTTATTTTAGTCATGCCTCATTATAAGACACCTCAGCGGATCGAATTGCACATAAATACCAGTGCCGTCAGTGCATCCTTTTTAAATTGCATCCCAAAGCCACAAATTGATTCTGAATTAGGTTTTTACCTCTGAATAGCAACTTTTGTAGCTGCGGTTTGCAAGGACATTTGTTATCTCCACCAAGCCTGGAGGGAATCATGCATTTGGTTTTGTGTGTGTGTGTGTGTGTGTGTGTGTGTGTGTGTGTGTGTGTGTGTATGTGTCTGTCTGTTTGCAGCTAATCTCACATACTACTGGACCCATCAGCCTAATATTTTTTGTGCACATTCATGACTGTATGGACAGGGACCTCTCGTGGTTGTGGTGACTCACAGTTTTTTAAAAACCTATTTTATAATGTGATTCCTTATAAGTCTTTTGTCTTTTCAGCAGTCCTCGCCATGTTACGATATGCTTTACAAGATAACAAAAGGCATTTCTGGCAATGCTAAAAACAGGGCTTAGCTAGGCTGCTGCAGGCTACATTTTGGCCTTCGTTGTGGCTCAAAATCTGACATTTATAGAAAAGTTTGGTCTCATCTTCCATACTTGATATGTTATGATCCACTAAAGTTAGACACTATAAGAGATGTATAAGTTTTTGTTGTCTTCGTCAACATCTTGACTGTAAGGGAGCCTGGAAGGACCATTAAATGAGATTCATCCTTTCTTTGTTGGATAGAGGAGAGGGAGGTAGGGAGGGGTTTTACTATATTTTGTGTGGTGTGTTACAACAAAATGTTCTTAATAAATAACAACGTTTGAATTGAGATGTTTAAACTTATCATCCTGTTTATTGTTTCCTTGGTGAACCCAGGATGCTCAGTTACAATACCATTACATTACTCTATGCATCTTAAAGAAAACTGAGACTATACTATACAAAAATACTGTTTAAAAACTTTGCATACATCTTTATAAGAAAACTTACACACCTGGCAGAGATCTGCACTCTACTGAGTGCACTCTGCTAGGTGGTACTTGTGAGGAAGGGAAACAGTAGTATGCATGAAGGCTGAATATTTATTAATCTATGTGGAACAGTAAATGAATAAAAGACTACGTTGGCAGTGAAATCTGCTCATATGCATGTTGCCGGAAAGTAACTTAATTAATTATTTGGTATTCGAGCGTCTTCATGAAGTGGCTGCTAGACCAAACAGGTGCCAGAGAACAATCTCATGTTAAATAATTCATCTTTAAATTGTTAAAGTACACATTATGATCTTTACATAACTTCTCTGTTATTAATGTCTCCATTACAGGATTTGCACTGTAGAAGAAAATATTGCTACAAATACAGCAAACACAACAAAATACAAAAACAGGCCGCAAATACAGAAAATACAACCAAATATTGAAACACTGCAATTTGTACAGAAGCACACGTAACTGAGAAACAAACCAGAAGAAGAGGCCACTAAAACTGAAACTAATTAATCACTCTAAATCATTAGCTGTGTGTATCTCGTCAGTTTATTTGTATTGCAAGGCTAACACGACTTTAGTATGTGTAAGTATTGTAATATTGCAATCAGAATACATCGTTAGCTCCTTTTCTAATATCACTGACTGGTAGTTGACTTCATGAACCACAAACCGTGATGAAGAGTTGCATGTTCAGGCATGTTTGTCTGTTTTTAGTGTCCTGTGGAAGCTTCATTTGTTTCGTTACTCAGTTCCATTTTTTTCTGTACAACTTGCAGCTTTTTTGTGTTTTGTTCTGTTGTGCAGTGTGCTTCTATACTTGGTTATGTTGTATATTATTAGTTATATATTTGCAGTATTTTGTATGTGTTTTGTATGTATCCTGTAAAAACGATGACTCCTTTATTCCCAGTGATCTGATTGGTCAGTGGTCGGGGTGTTGACAGGTTGTGATCCGATCCAGTTCAGCATAAGTTACCATGGCAATGTACCCCGGTAAGAGGTGAACTACCGTCGTAACCCTGAAAACCCAGTTAAACCTAAAGTTACTTCGCTAACCCCAAATCCTGCTTCGTAGTACAGGTCCCAGGTCGCACCAAATCCAATTTGACAACTTTCCTAAACTTTTTTGATGTTCAGGTCTCACAAGGAGTATCATGACTTCAGCGGCTGTCTTGCTTAGAGATTGTTTCCTTCCTGCCCAGGTACTCAAAGAAAATCCATCAAATAAAACTATGCTTCACCCGGGGGCTCTGCAGCCCCATAACACCTGTCTCTGTTTAGAATTGGCCAGGCAGTAACATGGATCTCTTTAGATCAGGCTGGTGTACTCCAATATCCCATCAGTCTCTCTTTCTCCATATTGATTGCAACCCCTCCTTGTTCTCTTCAAGTAATCAGCGGCTGGCAGTGAAGGGGGGATGACAGCGCTTCTCGCATTCTGCATACGGATGAGATGTAATCTGTCTGCCATCTCCAGCTAGAAGTGCTATCTGGCAGCCATGGGGCACAGGAGCGGAAATGACTCTGTTCTGTTCAATCACTGTTCTCTCTTTAACAGGGTCTTTCGGATAGAGCTAAGAGCCATAAGATTTTGCTTTCACGCACACACACAAGGAAGGCTTGTCCCTTTGATTAGCAATTTCCACTCAGAGTATCAAGTTTCAAGGCGACAGTCTCTGCGACCACTGACCTCTCGGTGTCCGTCTCTGCTCTTGCTTTATTTTCTCGCTGACAGAGATAATATTTTTAAAGATTCAAGTCGCAGGATTACCTCTGACATTGCAGTTGGGCAGTGAGAGAACTTGACATCCTCTCTCAGATTGGTAATCTGCAGAGAGTCGCATGATGAAAGCAGCTCAGACTCAGATGTGACACTGTGTCTGCTCTCTGACACGGGATCGAATGTACTTCTTCCCAGCGAGACTAAAGGAGCTTGTTAAAGTGGCTTTTCTGTGGCGAGATCCATTGAAGATTCAGACTGTTTACCAAGTACATTTAAGATTCTGTCTGAGTGGTTCAACTTCAAAAAGAAATTCAGAGCCAATCCACAGTACAACCACCAATCACTGTCAAGGTCTCCCTTGCTTCTCTTTGTGTAACAGCTTTGGAGATCTCTTCCATGTCTCCATCCTAGAAGCATGATTATGGTCTCTGCTGAGTGGCAGCATCAATTTTGCACAGTTGAGCTTCAGGGCAACATGAGGGTTAATTGCTCCACTTTGTCCCCTTGCTACCTTTGTCGTATGCAATTTCAACTTTGCCTAGTTTCAAAGATGTCAAAACAATTGTCTCTTGACAATGTTAACACAGGACTTAGACTCTTACTTTCCAAAATGTTGCCGCTGGTTTAATCACTGCTGTCTGATCAAAACATTTCAGTAGCTGTTAACACTTAGCTGTAATGTATTATTCAGTGGGGATGGGTGTTCTCTTCTTCTGTGCAATGTGGCATGTACACTGTTGGCATGCAAAGTACATGTAGAGAGAGATGTACAACCACAGCGTTGCCTTTGTGATTTGTTGTTATAAAAAAAAAAGCATCTTACCTTCAAAACCCCACCAACCAGATTAGACAGGAGACAGCAGATGTGTATTATTTAAGTAAAAGAGAGTGGGAGTTGTTCACATCCAAACACAACAAGCCTCATGGCTAGTTTTAAACAGTCTGTCAACACTGATGGGATCAGATATTTTGTTAAACCGCCTTCACATCGCCCACTCTATCACTAACTGGCTTATTCCTCCTCACACATCTTCCATTTGCACCCCAAATGTTCTCTTTCCCGCCATCTGACAGCGACACATAATGCAAGCGAGACATGAGTGTCACTTCTGCTTTGTCAAGTTTTAAATTAGCACATTTGTTTACTTATAATTATCTTTCACTGTTTGGACCAGCGATCAGATTAGCTGCAGATTAGTTTCATCACATTTGTTGGATATTCAGGTATTCAGTGTGAGAAGAAATACTCTAATCCTTTACTAAAATAAAAGTATCTGTTACAAGTAGTTATTATCAGCAAGATGTACGTGAAGTATCAAATATAAAACTACTCATTATGTGAGTTTTGTACTGCTATATATATTACATTATTGGATTTTTATTACAGATGCGTTAACATTATAAATATATAAAATCTTAGTCTGTGAACTAATTACCAACCAGTGGAGGAGTAGTGAAGCTAATGCGAGAAATGTAGCAGATATCTGCAATAAAATCTGAATCATGCAATCAGGATGGTAAGATAAATGTACATCATTACCATGTTACCATGGTAACAACTTTGCAGCAACTTTGATTCTTACTTCCATTTTGTTCCAGCTGCCTTTGTGTATTTGTCTTTCATTTTCTGCAAACGTGTTGTAAAATTGATTATGCTTTTTTTTATCATTTGCTTGTGTTTAGTCTGTTTGCATGTGTGTTTTTTAAAGTTGCAGTGCATTGAGCTCTGGGGCCACTATAAGATACCTTTCACTCAACTGTTTACTTGGTCAAACACAATCAGTGGAGTAAAAGGTAAAATATTTTCCACTGAAATGTGGAGTATTAGAAGTATAATGCTGCATAAAATAGAATCAGGTATAGTACAAATACCTCAAAATTGGACTTAGTTACAGTGCTTGAGTAGATGTACTTCAATACTTTCCACCAATGAGGGTACTTTGAAATAAATCAATTGGCTTGAATTCAAGCAGCCATGACAATACACAAGTTAGGATGTTTTGTAAGTCTGTCTTGTTATTAGCTGGTAAAGAGTTGGGGGAGTAAGTCAATTGTGTCAGTGGGCTCTGATCTGAGGCTTCAGGGGGGTTATCAGCAATATTTTCTCAACAGAACAAAGCACTGCCTCCCTTTGATGGCAGCCCTAAGTTAGGAAACATGATTAAAGTGCCCTACTTTCTGCTAATTCTCTGAGGGGAAACTTGATAAATCTACTGAGTAGTAAAAAGGACGTGGAAGGGAGCAGAACTAAGGCGAAGAAAAAAAAAAATAAGGGGAAGGGGGGGGGATGGGAGCAGCTTTTCAAAGTGTGTCTTGTCATTCATTCTTTACAAGTTGAACCAAACATGGATTTGCCTGCCTGCATTTTGTAAATAATGAACAAATAAGTTCAGTGAAATACTTTCAACTGTCCATCCAAAGAATTTCCTCCTCAAACTGTCTCAATTGACTGTCTAGGGGATGAAAAGAGAGATGACACACTTCACATCTTTCTCATCCTCCGTGGTAAATGTCTTTCATGGAAACTGAAGTGCTGTTATTTGCAATTATTATCCCCATCCTTCTTCTCAATACTAATGATTCTCTATTTTCAAATCATTATAGGCTGTCTCAGTCTGACATTTTTCATTGTACTCAAGCCCCCAAACTCTTTTTTTTGTAATTGTTTACCACTTCTTCTTAGTGAATTAATTATTTCTGTTGTAGCTATTATAGCAGATGTCTTTTGTTTCAGGATTAGCATGTTACATAATGAAGATAATCCTCCACATCTGGGTGGTAGGCAACACAATAAGTTACACCTGCGATGCTGCTCCCAAATCACAAGGGCCCTGTACTGTACTGAAGTGATATAAGACAACACTCACACACCCAGCACAATGGCACACTTGCAAACTCTGCATTTATTATTCAGAGAAAAAAAATAGACAGTGGCAAGCCCTATTATATGTAGCTGGGATGCATTACACCATTTGTATATGTGCACCCAGCTACTGTAGAGGATGTTTTTCCTGCTCTTGTCATCCAGTAGCATATTAGACTCCATAAACGTCAGTGGTTTTTAATATTCAGCTGTGCTCTCCGAGGTGTGCACTGCCAAAACTGTCAGGACTTAACACTTGAGCTATTCATCTCCATTTAGCAACAAACTCTTCTCAATGGACAGAGGAAACAAATGGCTCCATTTTCAACGTAATGGATTTAAAAAAAAAAACAAAACCTTCAGAGAGAGACAGGCGAATTATGAGATAAGGTAACTCTTAAATTGAGGATTCTGTCCTCTGCAACTAGAATCAATGACTTATTTGCTGTATTAGCTAATGGTTCCCTTTGTCTCAGTTTTGAAGCTTGCCAAGACATTTGACTCTGAGTGGAAGTCATCTGAACTCGAGAGGCTGATTCAGTCACTCAGCCTGCTCATTATCCTGATCTGTCCTCCTGTTTGAGACCAGCATCTATTTTTGGTGACCAGTGGCATCTGACGCAACCATCAAGAATGCTTTTTTACTATGAAAAGCAACAACAACAAAAAAAATCGGACTGCACAGTTACTTTGAAACCTGAGGCAAAGAATTACAGAGGGACTTCTTTTCTGCCACCACCTCTGACCATTTTTAAGTTGCAGAATATAGTAATGATTATCCTCTCTAAAATTTAAAACGTATGCCTCTGAGCCAATCCTCCCATCTTTTTTTAAAACATATTTTACACATCTCTTGTCCCAGATTCATGAAAATGCCTCTTGGCTGAAGCCATGTGAAAGAATTAAACAGGGAAATTGGTGACAAAAAAAATAAATAAATGAAAGTGCATGCATCTCCGCAGGGTCAGGATGGAAAGAAAGGGGAAAGACAGGAAAGAAAAAGGCTGTTTGTGAAGTTGAATGGCTTTTTGGTTTTGAGGAGAGGACCACACAATAATCCGGTCACGTTTTCATGTCAGCTTCTGTCATGCCTCGGAGCTTCCTGGCATCCCACTGAACTCAAACAGCTGTCTAGCCTCCAAGACTCTGCATCCCGGCTGTAATAAGTATAGAGGACCCCACAAATACTCTGTTCTTACCATCATATTCCCTCCCCCTTCTCATTTGGCCACTAATGAAACATCGCCAGCACAATAAAAGCACATTCATGACTTAGGTGCACTTAAGTACATTGTAGAGTCTCAGTCTGACAAAATATAATTTGAAGTTTACAGCCAGCAAAACCCTACAAAGGAACTTGTAAAGGTGCCAACACCTAAACTACAAGAACACACAAAATACATTAGCAAGCAAGAGACACACAACACAGTAAGATTCATTGTTCCCTATAGTGTATTAAACAGACAGTGACAGTGCAAAATTCCAACATATAGTGTCCCGTTCAACCCAACCCCAGAGTCAATTGCTCAGTGTTATCAGTCTGTGTCCCTCATAGACTGTAAAAAATAATGGACGTAGCCACGGTGACGTCACCCATTGGTTTGAAGCCTCGAGTTTGCATTTTGACTGTCGCCATCATGGATTTTTGGAGCCAGAAGTGACCATATTTGGACGAGAGGATGGAGCTGACCCTAACGTTAGCTGCTAGCTGCTAGCTTAGTTAGCATGTTGCATTAACAGTCTATAGTTAACTGTGATAATGCTAATGCTAGTGCTAATTTTCATGAGCGAAAAACAGGCTTAAAACCATTAAAATAAAATGTACTTCCCAGAAAAAACTGAACATCCAACTCCTTAGAGGGTCTTTAAGATGGAGCCAGCAGCTTTGTGCTCCTCAAACGTATCATTTGAGGTTAACACAATTGCAATTTCATTGTGCTGAACAAGACTTTTTTAGGCGACCAAAATGTTAGAATCAACTTTGATGAACTGAAAACACACTGAAATACCGACAGCTATGGCTACACCTTTACTCTGAGAATCTGGTTACACCATAGTTTTTTGTACCAGGCTGTAAACATGTTTATTTCTGCTGTAAAGTTTGGCATGTTAACATGGGGGTCTAAAGGGATTGACTCACTTTTGGAGTCAGCCTCAAGTGTCCGTTTGAGGAACAGCAGTTTTTGGCACTTCCATGTTGGCTTCATTTTTCAGCCCCGAAGTTTGCTGCTTGCTCTCTGTTCAGCAGAGACTTTCTTGGTTTCCACAATTACTCTGCAGAATTGGAGTTCCCCAGATTTAGACAGAGTGAAACCTCCATCAGAGTGGCAGCTTTGTAATTTGCTCTGGGAATTCCAGCATTACCTCCTGTACTCCAGCAGCAGACTCCCAGGAATGAAGCCAGGGAGATGAACGGATGGTTGGTGAGTAATTGGTGTGGTGAGTGCAGAGAAGTCAGATCCGGACTGTAAGGATGGGCGGCCTAACAAACGACAGACTTTTCTGATGCGCTGCCAGAGGTTGGCAGGCTAGTGACTGAAACTCTCGGACAGTCTGACATCTTCCCTGTGTGTGTGTCAGCTTGTAAGTATGCGCCATACTGCTTTTCGAATTCATTCATCCGTCTAGGGGTGTGTGTGTGTGTGTGTGTGTGTGACATAGGGGGGTGCTTCCTTAAAGGCGCTAATTGTCACAACATTCATAATCATTTCAGTTAAAGTATGATGTAACCTTTTTAATGCATAGACACAACACTTCAGAGGAAGGGCTTATTATAATCAAAAGGAGGCAAAGAGAAGGAAGTGCCAGCAGGCCTGCATCTCATCTGTTGTTTTTCTATTCTTCATGCTTTAATGATCAAATGCCCCCTGGTGGTTCAAGTAAGTCATGTGCATAAACAGCAAATGCTTTATGGTTTGACATTCTTGGAACATTAATCTATTAATAAAGCATTCATCTTCAAAAATGTATCTGAATATGAAAACATATTGTCAGCACAAGCACTAATAGAACTAATATTTATTCACATTGCCTAACCGTTTACTAATGTGTATACCACCTTACCTCTGATACGCCAAATCTCTGCTCGAGGCTTTAAAGTAAACTTTGTTCTTCAAATGCATAACACATACTGGAATATAATGAATGCAGGTGGCCTGGTTTTTCAGGGAAGGAAGCCATTATAATTGTAAAACATGACTTGTCTCCCCAGCTGTCACAAAGCACTGCTGGGAGAAACTGTGAATGTTAACAATCTGTATGCCTCAATCAATACTATTCGGCAAGAAACATACAAACTCGGAGAGAAACATTTCCCTTTGCGCGCAGTGAGCATATAGGGAACTCTATACTCTAACATTCCCTAGAGAGGCCTTCTCATGCCAGAACAAAAGGAATCAGCCTTTATGTAACAAAGCCTGTAAAATCAGAGGCCTAAATACCCTGAAATCTATCAATCACACGGTGCACTGACACACCCATCATCACAGAACAAACGGGGCTGAGCAGTGAAACCGGAGATCCCCCTAAAGTAGGCCATCAACTATTCATTCTGTTGTGATACGCTTACACCTATCAGGTGTGATGCAGCCTGTACTGATTTCACCTGGCTTTGCCTCCGCTCCTCTTTACAGGAATCACTGCTGGCTGCAAGCGCTGGCTTCATGAGGGAGAAAGGAGTCCAGCAAACGCCTAAGAGCCATTACACAGATTGCTCAGGGGGAAAGACTGGCCCCATGCATATTTCATGACGGTCTTCCAGTTTTGGGATAATTCATCAGCCGTTTTAGTAATTGCTGGTGACAAGCAACCAAGACTAACATTCAATACCGAAAGGGATTGCTGTAGCTTTTAAAAATTAATCAGTGTGCTGACTTATTAATTGTTCTCCTTTAATGACTTTACCGACTTCTTGTATAAATGACAGAGCATGAAGAGGACTTTGCGAGTTATCTATCCAAACAGCTTGTGTAATCCGTTGTTAAAGTCTCCACTCAGACGCAAAGAGCGGGGACAAGCCCCCGCGCTGCGATATCGACAGTGTACTTGCAAATAAAGACGTCAGCCGGAGAGTGGGTGGAAAACAAGATGGGATGATCAGCGATTTATTAAAGTGTATAAAACAGGAAAACACAGCAGTTCATGTCAATGTTTTATAACACACTCACAATTTCAAACTCTGTTTTTAACCTAATTCCATGCATTTGCTCAACTCTCACACTTGAAGGTGCTTTATGCATAGTGCCAGGTTTGGAACACAACTAGTCCATAAATAAACCACATGAAATTGGCAGCAATCATTTACTTATTGAATAAACTTCACTGTGAAAATTAAGGACAGACATACACATACATAGATTCTTACTAATTGTAACTGAGTTAGTTCACATTCAGATTGACAGAAATTCTGTATGCATTAATGGTCCTTTATTGATTAAATGAGACTAAAGGAATAAATCAAGCCATTTGTGAATTATTTATGCTTATGTTCAATGTCATTACAGCTGATCAAAAGCATGCATTTTACCATTTGATGTTTGTTTTTGCAGTACAACTCAATAAACACACAAAAAAACAGTGCAACAAGTTACTCTACAGTTGAATCAAGAATTAACTGACATATCTTGACAAAATTAAACATTATAAGCCTGACAAAAGTAGTGGTTTTTGCAAGGCTTTTGTATTGGGTTGCATTATATTGTACAGTTGTAGCTGCTTTTGTGTCTATCTGTGCATGGGCATTGAATGCTCATATGACTTGTAATGTTGCAGTTGTAGCAGCGTTTGTGAGTGCACTTCAAATAGATCTTCAAATAGAGGTTTTGGAAACTCTGAACTTGAACAATTTAAGCAATGATATGGCACCTCATTCTTGATGTTCTGGAAATGTGGTCAATATGTCCTGTTTTGCCAGAGGGAGTTTGTGTATTATATACAGATCAACAATTGACATGATAAATATTCAAGCTTGAAAACTTGGAATAGTTTGACATTTTGGAAAATGCATTTATTCGCTCTCCTGCCGAGAGTCAGATGAGAAGATCAGTATTACTTTTATATATCTGTCCATTAAATATGAAGGTGAAGCCAGGAGACTGTTAGCTTAGCTTAGCATCAAGAAATTTGCAAGCACATAACCTCACATAAAACGTAACTTTTACACTGAAAATTTTATCTAATTTTGTTACATTTGGATAGACCAGGTTAGCTGTTTCCCCCTGCTTCCAGTCTTTATGCTAAGCTAAGCTTAACAGCCGCTGCTGTAGTGTCATATTTAGCACACATATATGAGATGGTGTCAATTTTCCCAACAACTCTCTGCAAAAAAGTGAATTGAATAAGTGTATTTTACAAAATGCTGAGCTATTCCTTTAACACATTAATATATAATCAAATATGCACACATGATAAAAAGAACATAATGTTAAATTGGAAAAGGCTACACTGAAACCAAGAACATAAAGTCTCCACTGAGTGTTGTTTTTTTTATCTTAGAGGCTTTCTAGTTTTTTTTACATTTGCTGTAGTAGCTGAATATGGTGTTGTCTATCCACCTGCGGAAATTGGACACAGCAGTGTAGACTCCAGGAAACTGGGCATCACCACAACCTTTCCCCCAGGACACCAAGCCATAGACTCGGCCGTCACATACAAGCGGACCTCCAGAGTCTCCCTGAAACAGCAGGAAAGAAACATCATAAGGACTCCTACTGGAGTAAAGCAATTTACTTCATTAAAAGTACCAATACAACAATGTAAAAATACTCCATTACAAGTCCCGCAATCAATATTTTACTACAGTAAAAGTATATAAATGTTCTCTATTCTCATATTGATATTACCGATATATTATATATTACATAAATAGATTGTTAACACTGATGCACCAATGCTTTTGTGAAATATTGGATACTCAAACCTCTTTGGACCTCAAACAGTTATTTAAATGAAACCATTTGAGAAGTTTAGAGGGGAAATCACGCTTTAGTGGAACAGATAACACTTCATAGACATCAGAAACATGATGGGACCAAACTAGACACTGCTTTTTGTAAAGGGTCAAAAGCCAAAATGTTGGCTGGTTTAATCTTTAACGATTGAAATGAAAAGTAGCTATAGTTGTTAAATGAATATAGTGGAGTAAAAAGTACAAAATTTCCATCACTGGAGTAGAAGAATAAAATGGAAATTCTCACAAAGTGCTTCAAAAACTGCAGTACTTTAGGTGATGCACTTAGTGGATGCACTGGAATATGGTTTTACTGAAGAAAGTTAAACCATACAGTACAAGGAATTTGACTTTCTCATGTGGGTCATTTTAACCACAACAAGATGTAGTTTTAAATGCAGAAAAAAATGACAAAAAAAAAGAAAATGTAAAAATGCAGGAGTAGTATATAAAACAAAGTATCTTAAGAGCAAAATTTCTTAAATTCAAATTAATGAATTCAGAACTAGAAAAGGAAAATGACTACATGTGTATACAGATATATAGATATTTGTCCGTTATCTGTTACACTAAAGACTAAGACTTACCTGACAGGCATCCTTCCCACCTGTACTATAACCAGCACAGAGCATATTTGCTGTAATGCGGCCGTTGAAGGACTCGCTACTGTTGCACTTTTCTAAGGAGACGATGGGGAGTTTGACAGTGCGGAGGGTGGAGGGGATCTGGCCTCCACCGGGGCTGGTGAATCCCCAGCCTGAGACTCTGCACGCTCTGCCCTCTGCTATAGAGGCGCCGTATCGGGGCAGCAGAGCGATGGAAACATAGCTGTTCAGATAGACCGGGGCCCTCAGCTGGAGAGATAGTGGACAGTGTGATCAGTAAACAGAAGAGGCCCAACCATTTCATATGTGGACTGAAGAATCCACAGCTACACTAGCGGCTCAGTCAGGCTGTAATTAGGCACAGCAGTCCTTTGAGCTAAATGGTAACATCAGCATGCTAACATGCTCCAATGACAATGCTACCATGCTGATTTTTAGTAGGTATAATGTTTACCATGCTCACCATCTTAGTTTAGCCTGTTAGCATCTTAACATTCTCTAATTAGCACTAAACACAAAGTATTGCTGAGGATGATGTAGTAAGTAAAGATGTTACAATTCATACTTAGGGAACTTGCATGTCTGAACCAAATTTAGTGACAATCCAACCAATAGTGGAGACATTTCACTAAAAAACAACAATGTCCACCAATGGTGGCGCAGGAGGAAAAGTCAGGAGATCAGCCAAGTCAAGGATTCATCCTCTGGGGACCATGAATGTCTGTACCAAAATGTGCGCCAATCCGTCATGCAGATGTAGAGATATTTCAATGGATATTTGAAACCTTTAACATGCTGGTGGTGCTAGCAGGGGTTCAAAGTCATCCTCTGGGCACCATGAATGTTGTTCAACACATCCAATAGTTGTCAGTAGATTTCAGTACAAAGTTTCATGGCAATCCAGCCGTTCGTCAGAGAGATATTTCAGTATGAACCAAAGCGGTGTCCTGTTTATCACAGTGGTCTTATTGCTTCCTTTTGTGTACTGTACCTTTATAAGCATAATGTCACTATTGTTGGTGGTGCTGTTGTAGTCAGGGTGGGGCACCAAAAGTTGGGGCAGGATTTCTTGCTCTGTTCCCTCGTAGATGGTGAGAGAGTAGTCTCCTGCCACTATAATCATTTTTTGTATCCTGCAGACATAAAAATGCAGGAATAACATCATAATTGACAAATAGTTATTATTAATATTAAGAGAATAATAATTAATTAATATAAAACGAACATTGCTAATATAAAAATATTGATCAGTGCAGCTTTAAGACCTTCGTCTTCTTGCTGTGTTCAAAGTTAGCAAGCAGGTAACTTACGGGAAAGCCAAGATGAAAGTAACATTTTTCAGATAAACATAATTTTAAAAGATAACGTTACAGATACAAACTAATTTCTGATCAACAACTCACATGTGTGTCTATCAGTACCAGGTGCTATTTTGTACAAATGTGGAATGACTTCAGTATAATTTGACTTTGAACAGAGGTAGTGCATTGTTACTTTCAACCCCGCCAGTCGGGATGAAAGTAACACATGATTGAGTCAAAAGTAACACAACGGTATAAACTTGAATTGTCTGTATAATTCTTGTTTTTTATTAAAAATGTCCGACAATGCCTTTGTATAATTGCAAACATATTATGCCCTTTATCTTGATAAAAAATTATTAAATTTCATTTCCAATTTCATCAAACATTTTACAACAGTATGAACAATATAACTTTTAAAGAAAATTTAACAATATAAGTGTAAAAATGACATCTTTCATTTGCTGTATTACTAAGATAAATCCTCTTTTTTTATTCATTGTCACAGTTGTGACAGATGTAGTGCTTTGTGCCTGCAGTACATGCCTCGTGGGACCAGTGCAGACAAAAAAGACATTGCACCCACACTCCCCAAGGCAAGGATCAGCTGAATGTCTCTCCAAACACAAGACATTCCTCATCCTTGTCCTGGGAAAATGTAGGTGCAGCGGTTTGATCAGAGTAGAGTCTGCTGTAACACACACAGTGTGACCGCATGAATGGCAGGACAAAAGACACGGCTGTCACTATCATCCCGACAATGACTCCTGACAGTTAAACCTGACTTGCTTCTATACTGAAAAACTCTGAGATGGCAAACTTCAGGATGTGTTAAAGTACTAAATAATCTGTCAAATGATCATGACAAAGAAAATCTCCTTGTCACTTTCATACTGGCTTTCCCAACTACAAACCACAGAAGTACATTATAGTTTTGCTTACCCTATACAGGCTGGAAATGGATATCAATTATTCGATGGAATTTACTTTGACAAATGACTAATATTTCCATCTAGTGTTCAAAATTTGAAGAGTGGCATATTTAGTGAATTGTGGTACAACAGGAAACCAAAACTTTAGACGGGTTTCTGAGCGATGTCAATCATAAAATTGTAGAAACAAACCAGAATGAGCGTATCTTGTGTGCTTAAGTTAAAATCTTGTGTGCACAAGATTTAAAGGTGCAGTGTGTAGAATTTAGTGGCATCTACGGGAACGTATTTGGCAGAAATTGAATATAATATTCATAAGTATGTTTAAATTAGTGTATAATCACCTGAAAATAAGAATTGTTGTGTTTTCTTTACCTCAGAATGTTCCCTTTATATCTACATAGGGAGCAGGTCCTCTTCCATGGAGCCCGCCCTGTTGTACCGTCATGTTTCTACAGTAGCCCAGAAGGGTTTAAACCAAACATTGGCTCTAGAGAGGGCCTTTTACATTTTTTGCAAGTTTCACAGCCACCGTAGGTTCTACTACAAACTTGGAAGGGGAGGGTCATTTGGCTGCAATCTGCAACTTCACCACTAGATGCCACTAAATCCTACACACTGGTCCTTTAAAACACTTTTGGGGCTCTGTAAGAAAAATATTCAGTATCCCCCCAGAGGGAAACCTCCCTTCCACTTCAGAGTGTAGGATTATCGATCTGCGTCTAGTGATCTGGTCAGACACCTCAATCTTAACAAGATGGCAATTTTGCAAAAAAAAAAACTGGCGCAGAAGAAACACCTGTTTTAAGGTAAGACAGCTCAAACTGTTCCTGAATTTTTTTGGCTCTTTGGGTTAGCATTATTAGTGCTACTTCATAGTGGCCAATTCCATGTGTTACATTACAAACTGGTTTCCAGCAAGGTGCTTTTGCTGTCAAAATACTGAAAATATTCCCAGATAAGCTATTATGACACTGTGGCAAGGTCTTTTCTACACACCCAGATTCAGATTCCCATACGAAAGAGCTCCATTGTTACTGGCATGATTGTATCACTTTCATGTGCTTTCTCTCAGTCTTGATGACTCACAGGATCTGATATGGCTCAAAAAATACTGGATCTAATGAAATCCTGTACACACATATTTACACACAGAGAAGTCAGGTCGAGGTCTTCATATGTCATCATATGACCTTTAATGGCTGTGCAGCAACTCCTTATAAAAATCTAATCGGGACACAATATACTGTGACCTGGGCTTATTTTACCACTTTATCAAGTTTGTGTTTTCTGCCTGAGTTTATGCAACTTTTATATTCAGTAGAAGGAAATCAGAGGAAAAAAATTTAGCTCACCCGATATTACAGTGTGCTGCTGTGATTACCCAGTACTTGTTTATCAAGGAGCCCCCACAGAAGTGCTGACGCTCTGTCGTCTGTACCGACACAATGTACTTGATTGAATGTGGAACTGGTGCATATCCTCCCACAATACGTCCCTGTGCCACATCTTGACCTATGACACACAAAGAGCGAAATAAAGATGAGACACTTACAACAATGCACAAAAGCTAACACAGTTGTAAGGTTTCTACTGCAATTGCAGCGTCAGCGAGAACAATACAAAAGTCAAAAAGACAACACTAGAGCACTTCACTGCACGGATGCTTCTGGCTTAGCAGATCAATGAAAAACCATCTCATCCCTGACGTACATTGATTCACAGTGAGGATGAGTCAGGCCATCTGATGTTAACACAGAGTTTGGGTACAGTGTGCTGACTTAATTTGGTTTCCTACTCAATATGTAGTAGAGATATTCTCATGCAGAGTCCATTAGGAGTAAATTAGGTTTAACAAGGATTAAACCTAACTGAGAGCTTGAAAATGTCTTAAGATTGTGATCCTTTTAGTAGAAGAGAATGAAAAGAGATGAATATCGCTTACATGGATCAGCCCCTTTAAAAAAGATGAAAGGAACTTGTGGTCTGTCTTTGCTTTGGATAGATTGACTTAAATTGTTTAAGGGTAATACAAGAACTGTACATATTTATATAGCTCTTGTATAGAATTTTCGGAAACACTTGAAAGATTTAGAAATTATACACTGCTGTTTTTCTTTTTTGCTTTGGGAAGGGAAATATGTTAATGTACTGTACATGTGCTATATGTTAAAAGTTTTTTCACGTCTGTCTTAAAACAACAGCCAGGTGCCCATATGAACATAGAAACAGGTTTAGCTTGCTGTAATCATTCTTCCTGATCATATTGGCTGTTTAAAGTTTTTCTTTCTATTGCACTTTCAAAGTAAGTGATGAGGGACAGAACCTACAGTCCTCATTTTGTGTAAAAAATTGTTTCAGTTTGTCTGAACTTAATACGAGGCTTTAGTCCACTTGCTTAAGTATTGTATGTATTAGCTTCAGATAAACTTTGATTTGACTTTTTGACTTTCATTAATTTAATTTTGGCCATGTCTAATTTGTAAAACGGATAAATAAAAGTTAAATTAAAAAAATATATTGACTTTGACAAAAACAGTGCATTGGAGCTATTTTGGGTTGTTGTTGTTTTCAGTTTTACCATCTTTCAGTTGAAGACTCACATTTCTCCGTAACCAAAGAGAACCGGTGAAGATTGACACCCAAAAGGCAATTCTCATCATTTCTGTTATCCACATTGTGAACATTTGAGACTTAAAGGTTAACAAACCAAAAGTATACATCACAGTGACTGAGAGCCATGTCAGACTGAGGGATGAAGCAATGCCGTCTCATTACCGTCCTAGATATTGATCCCAGGCTATAATTAGCAGCAGTGGTGCGTGTCAAGAGCAAAATGGTAACTCTACAGTATACATTGCATGGATTAGGTGTGTGTGAGAAGAGACACACACGCAGAGGTGCATTTGAAAGTATGATGCAAGACCTTGCAACTGAACTTTTAACAAGTGATCTCCCTCTGTGTGTCATGTAAGCTGAAAAGTATAAAATAAAATTTATAAGATTAAATAAGGCAGTGGTTCTCAAACTTTTTCGCGTCAAGGACCCATAAACTATCACAATTCGCACCACGGACCCCCATTTGATAAGATTTTGTCCCAGGATCTGCCACCTGATAAGATTTTTGCTTACGGATGGAATTATAGTGACAATAAATTATTCCCCTTTTTGCTGGAGACCCCAGGAAGCCCATCAAGGACCAATGGGGGTCTCCAGACCCCACTTTGAGAACCACTGAAATAAGGTATTATTTTTGGTTATTCTGCATACCGTCAAAACTGTACATTGTAGCAGGTCATGCATGTAATTTACTGTTTATAGCTAATGTAGTTAGCCACTATCAATGAAAACAAAGCTAGTTTTTCAATATTTTGTACATTCAAAATGAACTTAACTAAGAAAATGTTTTCCTTGACAGTAAGACTCAATCTGTTGTTCATGTTTAACATTTTTGAAGTGCACCGGCTCATCACAAAATCATTAGTGCCTCCAGCATAGTCTCTTGTGAAATTTAACAGTTCTTTTTAGTACCAGATCCTCCTGTCGACCTGCTCAAGATGTCTATCGGAGTCTTCTTTCACATTTTATCTTTGTGACATAATTGCCAGGCACAAAAGGGGGTGTTGGCCACAGTTACTTATTGTTTTTTTACTGTTAGCTTTCATCTGTTGTTTCACTTGAGGTTTCAAATTCTTCTCGTGAACAAACATACTTATTGACCTTTTTGTTTCAAAAGGTATCTCTGTACGTCTGAGTAACTGTTACAGGAATATTCACTGTGTAATTGATTATACTAAAGTTGAAAATAAAACTTGTAAACAAGAAAGATCAGTAACTTTAACAACCTACAATATTGTGGAGGCACAGTACATAGAAAAGTATCTACAAAGGATTTTGTAAAGGCGAACCTAACCATATCTTACAGACATCCCAAAACAAAATGATGCTGTGTCCATTTTATGTCTGAAATATACTCATCTTTTCATTTTAAGTAAAATGTATGCCCTTTCTCCCCTTTCTGTGTTCCTCCGCTTGTGTGATTCTTGATTTCGATCAGAAACACGCAAAGTCATGCCCAGATGAAAAAGGCTGTGAGTCAGGAACACTTTTCTCTCAAAAGACCATTTTAAGGGAGCATCAAAACTGAAAGTGCCTCAGAGTGCAGCTAAAAGGGATGTTTTTAAAAATTGATGGCAGGAATACTAATAGCTACACATTCAGCCCATGTAAATACACAGTCAATTTGTTTTTATTGTTGTTTTTCAGGATGTTAGACAACAGTATGCATCTTAACTTTTCTGTCACCAAAAACAGGCATCGTCTCCCAGAGGTGCAACTTCACTTAAAGCTCTTTCATGCATACATGAATTAATAAATTCAAGAAAAAGAGGCTTACTTACAATTTACAGCCAGGACTTCCAACAATATACAAAACAATACAGATGTCAGGTCCATAGTGAGACAATGGGAAGAGCAGTCTACGCGGAGAGAGAGGCTTCACCTGTGTGCCACTTGTCTAATCTTAATGGGAAGGCATCGCACCTGCACTCTCGGGTTTCTTATAGTTCCTATTTCCGTTTCCATGGACACCACCTTGTCCTGGACCGATATATAATTGAAGCTTCAGCAGCACGGCCCCTTGTCTCACCTCTTCCATGACCTACTCAACCTCACCTATCCTTGCTCATTGTGTGTATAATCACTCAGTTTATTGTTGCCCCTTTAACTGTCACGTAAAAGGTGAAGGGATACTATGTCAACCTGTGCATCAGGACCACCTGTGGAGTTTTATCATGTAATTGTAACAGCGACTCTGATGTTCTAACCCTTTAAACTATGTCAAACATATGACATAATTTAGCTTGTGATTGAAGCTCCTAATATGGATCAAATGGGTTGCTGTCATCCAAAATGAAAGAAGATACAGTTAAGGGTCTTTGCAGCTCTTCATCATTTTATAGTTTCCTCTCATTGATTTCCCCAGAAAGGATTAATGAGGGTTTTGACTGATGACAAGAAGCAGCTTTTGTATCAGACCAGGTCAAGACGGCACTGCTCCACATCTATTCTAGGTCCGGGTGTCATTAAAAATGGAGCACAGCTCCGGCAAGTCTCATCACTGCTACCATCCCTCTGTGGAGTTCCTGACCTCAGCTGACTAATAGCCCTCTCCGTTGCCCTCCCTGCTACTGATAGCTAGTCGGGCTCTTGGTACCTCTCTCATCCCCTGAGTGCTGACCACCGCCTTTTTTCCGCATGACCCACTCCTGAGTCCAAACGCTGTCATCATTGCACATGGCAGCCAGCTACCCTTTCTCACATTCATCTGTCTGGCCCTGGAATGAGAACTCAACTGTATATCACAAAAGGCAGAGCTCTTATTCCTGAAATCTCATCTTTGTTTTAATACAAACACTTACTTCAAAATTCTCCACTCATTAAAAATCGAGGCTTTTCTTGTTTTATGTCAAGATTTCATTTTATTACATTTTCAAGACTTGACAAAGATTATAATCAAAGCTGAAGGTTTTAAAATGTACTTGAGGATTCAAAGTAGTCTGTGTTGTTTTTAATTACAGACAAAAGAAAAAATGAATAATTTATGAATCGGTAACAAAACGAAAAGGAGACATGAAGATCCTAAGATAATCTTAGTTTACAGTCTGTGAACTGGAGTGGCATTGAGGTCTTATCAGTGCCAGTATCAGTATCATCACTTCTTCAACATGACACAGCACTGACTTCCTGATTAAACCTTATTCAGTTCCTCCATGGATAAAGGCCTTCAGTTACAAACATGTTACGTTATGCATGAGTAGATGATTTTACTCAATTTCAAAAGACTGGGTGTTAATTGTAAAGGTTGATGGTAAAAAAAGATAAAAAATAAAAGTTAAACCTGCATCAGCACAACAAGCTGTAAAAATAACCATATAAACCATATTATATAAACCATATTCTTATGGTTAGTTCTTATGGCAAACGTTAGCAACCCGTTGTCTATGCTACAAATCCAGCAGACACAGAGCAACATCAGTATGAAAGTCGAGGTTAAATGAAAAATGCCCTATTAACCCTTTTAGATCACATCCACAGTCATATTGCACACCTATTTAACAATATATACCAAAAAAATACAAAAAATATCAATTTCTTTGTATTCTTATATTAAAATTCATCATGTTTTCTTCCTGTGAAACAAAATATGACGTGTGCTTGAACCAACCAATTTCAACCAATAATATCATGACATCCACCCATCAATCAGTCTTCAACTTTTAGTGGCACAAAGCTAAGATTCATTATGACATGCCCACTTTTCAACATTCAAATCAAATTCCTCCCAACATTATGTCCCGCCTGTCTATCCTGTTTCACTCTGAAATACGTGATGATACGGAAGTTAGATACTTTCAAAATACTGTTTCATCTGGACTTTAATTTAGCTGGGAACAACACTGATGACAGCAGTGAGACTGAACAAAAACAGCAAGTCGTAAAACCAAAACAATGAGCTGAAAGACACTAAAACGCTCCACAGAAGTGAGAAGAAAAGCAGAGTTTGGTGACAATGTTTTTGTGGGTTCATCATTACCAGCAAGACCTTTTACATTATGCATAGTAATTTGATCTTTTGTCAGTATAGAAATATAGATTGAGCAGCTTTGATAAATATAATATTTTTTATTATTTAGATGCAATACCATTTTAAGATACGCTCCAAAATCCTTGAATCTGACAGCTTGGTAAACCCAAACTACAGTGAGGGTGACCTGGAGACATTTGTCCTCCACAGGGTCTTCAACTTCCGACGCCAGAGGATTGTTTTCTGCATGGGGACATGCAATCTGAGTTGGAAATCTTCAAAATCTCCATTGCAGCTGCCATGAGTTACAGCCATATTATTAGTACCTGCCATGTCGGCAACCAGAGAAGAAGAGGCCAGAAGGATGGCAGCTTTTCTGGTGAAAGAAGCAAGAACTTGGGTATTTGGGAGGTTTGGGGAGGCCATCTTGATGAATTTGTAGGTGGTCTCATAGCTTTTATCTGCTTAAATACTGCTGACCTTGACTTGAGATATTGTCAAGGAGTTGAGGGAACTCAGTAAACTCTTGAATCCAATCTCCTTAGAGGACCCAGTCTCAAGACTTGCAAGACGCCATGTACATCTCTCAGACGGAGGTCGCTGAGGTAGTCCGAAAGCTCGATAGTATCTCTTAAGTTCTTAGAAACTAGTAGGTCTAGCTAATTTCAAACTAGTTACTTACTAAATCACGTTGCACTATGTCTTAGCGTGTAAAGACTTATGTAGAGTGTGAAATTGGTTGCTGGGAAACATAGCCATTCAAAAGTAATCAGCTATTCAACAAGAAGTCACCATAGCATAAGCTGTAGCTAACTTCCAAAACTACTGCTTTTGGAGGCAAATTAGATATTAACCTTAAAATCCTTTGTAAATGTAGTTATTACTTTTGTTTTATTTATGTATGCATACATAGAGAAATATGTGTGTTTCACAGTTAATAATATTCATGCAGTTTAGAATGAGTTATGCTAACCTAGCTGACATTATTTGGTCCTTTCAGTGTGATGTTATAGGCATAACAGTTGTAATTTCAGGTATCTCATGTTACTTTCATGAAATGTAATAAGAAATCTTTCCAGTTTTCATCATCATTACACTGCTTTTTTATCAAGTGTCAGGTTGTCTCTTATATTCTTCACTCTAAACGGGCGACATTAGCAAGCTAACGTAAGTTTTATCAGTTGGTTCAGTTAGCTGTAAAAGTTACGCCTGGCAGTAGAAAGAACTAATCTCTATGTAATTACTAGTTTGTGTGGTGCAGTCTGTTTCAATTTAGGGATGTATAAATCTCTGCTTAATAAACATGTGTTATATGCACTATAACTGTGCTAGGTTTGAACTTACGAACACCTGGTGGATGAACGTCACCCTGAGGCTCTAGAAAAAGGGGACAGGAGGGTTGGCAGGCTGGTTTGCAGTCTGAGTCTATGGTACTCTCTGCAAAACAGTGAGGTGAAAGACATAATGTATTTTTTGAGAACTGTTCACAAGGGAGAGTATGATAATGTGTGAAATCAAAAGGCGGATTGGTGATGAGGGTGTTGCTTGCTTACAATGCAGGAGGGCTGCATGGTAAGGGGGGAGCTGAGCCTGAAGGTGAGTACAGCTAGTACGACACAGTTGAGGTGATTCAGGCATCTGATCAGGATCCCTCCTGATATACCTCAAGTGTTTGTCCCCTCCCTGTAGAGGTACTCTGGGAAGAGACCTGTGAGGCAGTCACAGAACACACTGGAAGGATAACATATCCCACCTGAGCTGGGAATACTTCAGGTTCCCCCTGAAAGAAATGGATGATTATGTATATGTTTTCATTCCCTTGTTCAGCCTGATGAGAACATGCAGTATAAAGTTTCCCAAGTTGTGATTTAAATAAGGCAACATATGGTTAAAGGATAAGTAAACAGGAATAAGAAGCTGATTGAGTATTAGAGGCCAGATTGACAGTTTTTTTTATCATACTCTACTATAAACACAATTTAGTTGGTACTCTGAAAGTTGAGACTGAACACAGAGTCCCTGGGTACATGCAACTCATATTATGTGAGAACAAGACAGTTTGAACAAGATAATAGTGACCACCAGCTGTTATACTGTACACACATATGTTCAGAATACATTAGTGATAAATCAGATATACAGCCTGTAGTTTTGTTTTGTTTTCTGGTCTCAGATGTGAAACCTGCTGGGAGATCAGGGGTTTTAAATCAACCAATTATTACCTCCATATTATAGAGGATCTAGAGGCATTTTAAGTAAAAGGAAAGCATTCTGTAATATTTAATTGGAAAATATGAGGCTGTGATTATTAAAATAGTTTTAAATGATCTATATTTTAATTAATATTTTTAAAGAGATCTAGAAATGACAAAAATTAACACAGGTAGATGACTAAAAGAGATAAACATACACCTAACTAAATAGTGGAATTTGTACACTTGTTTAATGTGAATATAAACTGAATTTACGCATAAATTTAACAAAACAGTTCTTTTTTTGGTGAACTATTTTTAATGAACAAAAGAGGCAGACAATAATACAAAAATACCAAAATAAGAATT
The DNA here is from genome assembly GCF_963924715.1 of Thunnus thynnus. NCBI lineage: Eukaryota > Metazoa > Chordata > Actinopteri > Scombriformes > Scombridae > Thunnus > Thunnus thynnus. Next base: position 27,459,485 of record NC_089522.1, on the reverse strand, counting down.
TTACATATGGAATGGGTACACGTCAGAAACATGTATAACTGGACTAGAAAGGAATGATGTAGTCACATCATGGCTCTAAGTGAATCAATTATGTCCGACAATACCCTCATATTATGGGTTTGTGCTGTTTGTAACATGACACAGGATTTTTCATGAATAGCAATATACACTGCATTATTCAACCATGTGCTAAAAAGTGGAAATGTGGGGGAGTACCACAACTAAAGAACAGATTTCTTTGCCGCTGTAAGACAGACTACAAGGAGTCTGCACTGGGGGATTGATAGCTGAAGTGGGGAATCGTCATTAAGAAGAAACAGAGTTGGTGATGGTGTTACTGTAGTGTTTAAAGCAGTGGATTGATCCAAAATCTGGAAACAGACAGAGAGTCCCAAAACATATGTAACAAAACATTCTTCTTATAGGGTTACATTTGTATTTTGATTCAACAATTAAATTTATATTGTTTATCCTTTTATAAATTCCGTTGAAGTTATTGTGGCACTCCAGCTCACTAAAATTCATTTTTTCACTCCTCTTTATGTTAATGATTGTATTGTTTTATTGCAGGTTTTAGTTTCAGGGTTTTTTTTTTGGTTTTTATAATTATAGATGTATTATTGTTTGAGTAGTAGTAGTTGTAGTAATAGTAGCACTCTTCAGGCAGGACCCTTCCAGCTGTTCCTATGTCCCGGCTCAAGACAAAACAGAACTTTTTATTAATTTATACTTTTATTTGTCTTAGCCTAAAGTTTTATGTTTCCAGTTCTACAATGTTTTACTTGTTTTATTAGTTAATTTTACTGTTCTTTATTGTATTCTATTTTCTTCTCTATACCTTTAATTGCTGATTTTTATCTAATTGCAGTGCTGATTTGTTTTAATTCTTTTCCACATAAAGCATTACGTAACACTGTTTTAGATGTTACATGATTATTAGCTATATTTATTACTGATGTATTAATTTTTATACTAGGGAAGTAGTAGTAGTATTAGCTGGTGTTTGTTTCATTGGGCACTAAATAATACATTCCTGTGTAAAATTTGAAGCCATATTATCGTAACGTACATTATCTCTGTGGCTATCAGTGTGAGAAATCATTGACATACGACACTAATGTGTGTAACAAAACCAGAGGGTGTAACACAGTGGTACTTTAGCAAAGACAGTACATACAGTACATTAGAGAGTAAACTGAGAGTCAGGAAGCTTTAAAATCCATCTTGTCTCCTCGGGTTATCTTTACAGCCTCATATGTCATTCATATAATTCAAAAAGGGATATCAATAAAGGGGTAATAGCTTTTACCTGTTTTTGACCAGTGTTCTTTATTAAAAAAAGAATATTCATTACAAATATTTAGTACATTCACTGAATGTCTAAATTTGGTCATTTATGTTTGTATCAGCACACACAGCATATAGATATCATCATTGCATGCTGCAATGTGGTGTTATACACAACCGCTGTCACTATCATGGCCAATCACAGGAAGTATTATTACCTGTAATTACTTGTTTTTTAATTAAACCTTTAAATTAAGATGTTATCTGTTGATTTATAAATGAGACGCATGTTTAAACAACATTCCAGACTAGATTTTTTTTTTTTACAAATACAAGTTGAACCACACGAATGTATGATGATGTAGATTCTTTAGTTTAACAATGAAAATAAATGTACAACATTTATTCTATCTGTAACCTGCTGATGATGACTGTGCAGGGGTGTTCCCATCCCAAATACCTTCATATCCCAAGGTGAGAGCAGAAAACTATAGCTAAGACACAGACATAATACTAGACAACACCATAGCTTTGTCATGTAGTAGGTCAGTTTCATTGTTCAAGCGTGAGATGGTCAAAGTACAAAACAAGACGAAAGGATAATACAAAGGATTTGAACAAGGATTTAGTTACACTATAAAAGACAACAGGAGAACATTGGTCAGACCAGTTGGAGATACTCTGAAAGATGCTGTGTTTGTGCTTACAGGTAAGTAGAAGGTAATTATAACGCTTTTTTGTCAAAATATTATAATTAACATTCAGTCATCTGCCCAGATTTCAGGGTATGATGGTGCTTTAAATTTAAAAAAAAATCTATATTATTACAAACATATTTTTATCATACATGTTAGAATGGCATTTTAATTTCATACCCTTATTTCAATATGAAAGTAGATAGCAGATAGTCATAATGACATATACTTATACCAATAATAGGATTTAGACATTTAATTTACTAAAAAAAAACAAAAAAAACTTAAAGATTGTGAACTTTTGCCATTAATTAGTTCCACTAAAGGAACTGAAAGCAAAATCTAAAAAAAAATCATTATTTTCTACAAATTGTGACATGTAACACACTTAAAAAAAATCTTGAAAATTCAAGTGTACAGCCGAGTGAAGAGAGTATAACTGTACAATAATTTGGGGCAATGTATTAATTTTTCTTAATTTAATCAGATAATCAGTTGTTATCATTATAGTCTGACAAACTAAATTTATTGGCACATATACTCTGTTTATACAGTATATATATGTATATATATATATGTATATCGAAGCTGCTAAAAGTCATGTTTCTGCATTACAGGTGATAAGTCAAAATATGGCTCCACTGGGAAGGTCTACTTTGCTGCTACTCTTGGCTTTCTCGGTATCAAGTAAGTTCTGTTCAGTCTTTAAAATTTTAATTCCTGGATGAATAATAAATCCGACACTCAAGATGTAAAACCATGTTGAAAGGGACTTTCAGAAATGCATTAACATAATAAAACCTTAAATCAATGGCCAATTTTGCCCCATTTGAAGTGAATATATTACTAATACAAACATTGATTTTTCCCCTTTCCTCTTCGGTAGATCACAGAACAAAAACATTGACAGTTTTTGTAAATCTAATAAACTCATTTAAAAGACAGAACAATCCAAATGCCTGACAAGCAGCTTGTTTTCAGTGTCGACAGGGACATTTGCAGCAAGGATCATTGGGGGTCAGGAGGTCCGGCCTTACTCTATCAAATATCAGGCATCCCTGCAGTTCGAGACTGGGCAACACTACTGTGGAGGAACCCTTGTGCACCCTCAGTGGGTGGTGTCTGCTGCCCACTGCTGGAGACCGTAAGTACTGACAGTAGATACTACCAGACAAGGTCTATAATGATGTTTTGAAAGGAAATAAGATATAAGAATGAAATTGAAGACATCAAATTATCATTTTTCTATATTTTACAGTTAAAGTGTAAATTCTAAAGCAACAAATCTCTGTTTTGGCCCTCAGGAGCACTATGATGAAGGTGGTGTTAAGTGAACACAGTCTGAAAACAACAGAAGGATATGAACAGGTCTTCAATGTCTCAAAGATATACGTCCACAACTTTAAGTACAAGACTTTCAACAACGACATCATGCTCATCAAGGTATGCAAAAAAAAAAAAAAAAGAAAGTAGCAGCTTAAAATAACAGATATGGTACATGGAGCTCTGCACACATGCATACGCTCCTCACTCCTAATAGATGAATTATTGCTTAGTCAGCATCTCACAGCTGTGGTGCTGTAACTTTGTTTTGTGTTACAGCTGGGTGAGCCGGCACAGCTGAATGCCAATGTCCAGCCAGCTGAGCTGCCAGACGAAAACACCCCTCCAGTTTATGATGACGTCTGCACAGTGAGCGGCTGGGGTGTGACACAGATTTACAGTTACTACCTCTCCCCTGTGCTACGTGCCGTGGACGTGAGAATTATGCCTTACTGCAGCTATTACTACTGGGGCAGGATCACTTCAAACATGCTGTGTGCTGGATCTCGAATGGGTGGCAAAGATTCCTGCCAGGTACAGAAAAAAATATTTTTCTTTTTTTGATTTAAAGGTTTCTTGCTCTGTGCATGTTTTAATTACTGCCAAACAATGTTCTGTATAGTACATAATATATTTATTAACATTGAAGGATTGGTTCACAAATAGTACTTATATGCCCATATATACATTAAAATCATTACTGGTCACTTTAATTGTCACCTTAATAATACATTTTATTTATACTTTGCTTTTAAAAGGCACTCAAAGTATCTTATCCATACCGGTTGTGACGAGATCCCTTCCTAAAGTGATTCCTTCAGAGCGTGCAAAGTCCTGAAAAATTATTTATTTTTTAAGTGTGTAGACACAAGATATGGATCCTGTGTGCACAACATATTAACACAAACCAATAACTTGTGCACACAAGGGAAAAAAAGTTAATCTTTTGGGACTTATGGTTCATTTACATTAGATTCCAATGTAAGTGAACAAAATCCACAGACCCCACTCAAGAAATGTGTCTTCAACAGTCTGAATTAGTCCAATTAAGTGGGTATCTTCCAAGGTTAAAGTATGTACAAAAGAAGACTAACTTTGGAAGATATGGTTGGTTTATGCTCAATCACAATTAGTTCATACAGCGAATTGTCGGACCAAATCGGAAATCAAAAATATTTATAGTTTTTCCGAAAACCTACACCAGGTACCATTTAAATACAGAGATAATGGTGCATGGTTTCACAGTCTCCCCTGCAGGGTGGTTGTTCATGTGAAAAGTGACATAAGGTGGATTTATGGTTCTCCGAAGATGCACGTAAACGTCTCTGCGAACATACGCAGGGAAGGGTGTTTATGGGTAGCGGAGGCTACGAGGTGACCCCCGTTCATGTTTGCCTTCTTGCAGCCTAGAGAGCCATAATTCCACCTTTACTGAAATACAGTTATTGTTGATAATGGAAAAAGAGAGCACATCTGCACAGCTGGCCAATTACGGCGTAAAGTGGGTGTGAATGTCACATTACAGATATTGACAGAAATGAAAAACTCTGACCCTAGGTCAGAAAGGTGTTGGGGGGAGGGGTTTCTGAGGCTATTCGACCGTCTGACAAGCAGTTCTGACGGATTATGGTGGTGCCTTCATATTAGCTATACCAGAACTTTAAGAAGCATTCTTGCACAGAGGGAGGAATGTGGATTTTAGCCTCTATCACTTACATTAAAATCGCTTTAAGAAGCCAGTATGGAGAGGAGGAATAATTACAGCGACCAATAACTGTCAATGTACATATGGGCATGTGAGTTTTCCTTTAAGATAGGAAAAAATGTGAACCTATCCTTTAATATTCCCTTAGATCAGATTAAGAATGTGATGAGATACTGTTCAGCAAATACTGCACACTAGTCTATGCCAAGACTGAAATAAAATATGTTTGTTTATAATCTCTCATTCGTCTCGGTGATCCACAGGGTGACTCAGGTGGTCCCCTCATCTGCAACGGTAAGTTTGAGGGCATTGTCTCCTGGGGTATCAGCTGTGCTAATCCATACTTCCCTGGAGTCTACACCAAAGTGAGGAACTACGTCCAATGGATCAATTGGATTATTGACAACGATACACCATGAACAGTCACCGACATCCTTTATAAGCAGCCTGCAGAGACGAGCTTCTAAATGTATTGATTTTGGTCACTACTGAGAACAGATGCAGCCGATTAATTGCTGTAATTTGTGTCATAGTCAAAGGTGATTTCTGAACTGCTGCTGTGATCTGAACACAGCATGGAGTGAAACACAAACATAGGTCTTTATTATTTTCTAGGGCTTTCTTTGTGTTTTGTATAGTACAAGACGTTTATTTGACACACTTTTTACGCACTAATTGGAATTAATTTGGTTCTACTCTATAGAGGCAGGGTTATCAGTAATTTCCACATATAAGATTGGAAATCTATTAATATGCTTATAATTCATTGATTTTCATTCATTTGTCACCCTGATAGAGCGATGAGATTCAGAAATAAAACCGTCATTATTTTAATTATTATTAGCTGAAGCAGTAGTAGCATTAGCAAAGACACTGAAGCTGCATTAATGATGATGCTCTGTGGGTTTGTCACTACAGTCAACACCTTTTATATTACATTCAGGCATTTTATCCATCACAAATATCAAAACACTGATTAATGCAGCTTTAAGAACATCATACTAACGTTACTGTGTCTGGTGATACTTTCCTAATGTTACTAAAAGCACTGAATTAATGAATAAACTACCCACAGTGACAATAAAGATCAGTTGTTTCTCTTATGATAAAGACTGTCTGTTTATACTCCCAGTAATCTCTTGCTCTGTCCTTACAAGAATAAAAAAGCCACCTCACATGCTGAATCAGTAACATCTGTCTAAAAAAGTCATGAGGAAGACGACATTAATATTCATGAGTCCTAGAAGGCCAAAAGAGGTTGCTTAGTGTCTCTTATGACAAAAAAGGAACTTCTTCACCAGTAAGTCACTATTTCTGCTCATTTAATTTAATTCAAATTTGACATATTGTCCAAAACAATAACTATGCTGGTAAAGTAGATTAGTTGCAATTAACCTGAACTCAGACTTACATACTACCTGGATTTCTGTCAAGATAACAGTTAAGTCTCAACCTAAGCTATAGGAACACTGATTACGGCCACAGTACATTTAGCAATTCAAAGGACCATATGAATGTGCACCAATGTGAAGTTTTACCTCTTTAACTACAAGTTATATATACTCTATTACATTTTTGCTGTCCATTTTTGAATGGATGCTCTACATTCATCAAAATCTGTGACAGTCTGTAATATTTTGATGCACTCATATTTTCACAGCTGTTACACCACCATTTTTAATAACAGCTTTCAAAATATAGTATGTGACCATGGTAACAGCTTTTGCAGCAGCAATACTGAATAAGATTAGCATCATTCTGCTCTTATTCTTAGAATAATGCATTTTCCAACATGAACAGGATATTCTGGAAATGTGTGGTAAGTCAATAATAAGGTACAATGTCTTTCCAAATACCCACAATAACCACACAGCATGAAAATAATGAAATAATCAACATGATGGATTTAGCATGAATGCAATCAAATGTTCATATGTGTCTATATAAACTATAAAAAATTGCAATAATATTATAATATTAGCTTAAAAGGGCAACAATGAATGAGAAAACAGAAATTTCAAATTAAGCTTATTCTGAATAAATGAACTTGACAGTATAAACTCATGAAGCTGTCATGATACCTGACACATAACTTTTGCAGGCCTGTTATTGATTGATTCAGGGCAGTTTGGGGTAGACATGTTTGTAGTCCTTATTTTACAACACTGCAGCCAGCATTTAGGAATCATACTTGGACTTTTCTTCCAGTTACTTTTACCACATTTAGGCCAATATAAACCTGCTAAGACCTATTTTTTGCTTGGTTTTTTTCTGACACATGCTTAATTCTTATATATTTTATACATACAGGTTCAGATCACATATGTTGACATCTCATACACTTCATGTTTGTGTGAAGGAGAATTGCTGTGTTTGTTTGAGTCTTTCTCCCTCTAGTGGTCAAAAACTATTAAGGTTTTGGTTTAGTGTCAAAAAACTCCAGACAGACTACCTATAAACTATGTTTTCTCATGATTTGATGTTAAAATTGTAGCTTCTACCTATACAGGAAATTTATTGTCCAGCAACAGAAAAGAAAAGAAAGAAATGATATGTAGGTCGCCTGTCATTCTCGCGCATGCTCGGTAGTAGCTATTTTGTTTACACAACAGTGTCCTTGCGATAGAGACAGCTGAGAACAGGTGGACACAAACAGACTCTAAAACCAGCTTAAGTTACCTTTACAGGTAAATTATGTCTGTGAAACACGCTATTAGCCGGGGGCTCGAGTTGGGCCGGTCGGTCTTTCAGCTGGGTCTCCTTAAATCGGGTGGCCGACTCGCAGCAAAGCTCCGAGCTGACCGTTTCCGTGTAGGCCCGTCGGTCCGCACCGCTCAGCCTCAGGCTTTCCTGCCGTCTCGGTACCGGTATTACCGCACCTCTCTGAAGGGCCTGGCAGCCCAGCTTCAGTCCGCCGGCTTCAGGAGGAGGTTTGGCGGTGGGTCCCCGCGAAACAGGGCCGTGTTTTTGGCTTTCGGTCTCGGTGTGGGGCTCATCGAACAACAGCTTGAAGATGACCGAAAGAGCGCGGCGACATGCCAGGAGATCCAGGTAACTAACTTGTGGTTTAATAGTTATCTTTAAGTATTGTAAAGGTACAATTTAGAGTTACTTATACATCACTTAAGTGTTTCCATTTCATGCTACTTCATACTAATAGTCCACTACATTTATCTGACAGCTGTAGTTATTAATTAAATCTTATTTACATTTGACATACAAAACATATAATCAGCTTAGAAAACACGATTAACTGCAACACTTAAATGCTGCTTACATGTAAACAAATCAACAAAGATAATCCAATAATGTAACAGTAATTTTATATAACATAGGATCAGTTTCTGTATAATAATATTGATATTTAAGTATATTTTGCTGATATTTGTTATCAATATTTTCTGATAGCCTAATACTTAGCAGTAGATATACTGAAGTAAAAAATGAATGAAATACATTTTCTTGTAATAAAGTATTTTTCCATTGTGGTACGTTTAACTTTTTTTAAAAATACGTTAAACTATTTTTTCCACCGCTGGCAATTTGATTATTGTGTGGGATCTTGGATTTTATTTAGAGTTGAATAGATTAGAGGTATTCACCTGCTTAGCCCTAATCTTGTCACATTTTCCTGTAACCAGTAGAAACATGATGCCTTTGTGGTACAAGTAGATGATAAAAAGATGATGCATGTGACAGTACCTTATCTAGAGCTTGTTATTTCTGGATTAAAGCTCCCAAAACTTTATTGGAATGAAAAAAAGATCTTACTGGGTCTTTATTGTCGTATACTCAACTCAGCGTGTGTTGTCTTTTTATTGCAATTGTCTTGACCTTTCACTCCAAAGAGCACCTTTGTTCGTTGAGTGTGCTGTTTCTAAATATAGGATAGGATGGGATGTGCACGCAACTATTTTTCTGCATCTTTAAAAAAAAAAAAAAACATTTCTCCCAATCTACAGGCTGTGTTTAGCAAGAAAAGATTCCAGACCCCACTTAAGCCGTTTACCTCTGGATACAAGCTGGAAGATTACGTTATTGGGAACCAGATTGGGAAAGGCTCGAATGCAGCTGTGTATGAGGCTGCAGCTCAGTTTGCCCCTATGAAGGAAAACAACAGCAAGTGCTGCCTGATGCAGCTGAGAGAAGATGAAGAGGAAGGAGAGACTGCTCGATCTCTGACATGCTGCTCACTAAGAAACTTCCCCTTGGCTGTCAAGATGATGTGGAACTTCGGGGTGGGTATTCTACAATGTATTTGTTACCAAGGAATTTTCCAACAACTTTAGGTATTAATCCTCTGTGGGAAAGCAGATGACAGACACACATCAGTACTGACTGGTATTTTCAATGTCATTTGTTTGCAGGCGGGATCGTCGAGCGAGGATATATTAAAATCAATGTCACAGGAGCTGGTGCCTGCTGGCCCCCTGGCTTTGAAGCAGGAAAAAGAACAAATAACTCTGGATGGGTAAGTAATATGCATTCAGTGCTGCCATTGTTCATTACGATTCCTGCAGTCCTGAACTGTGATCTCATCTCTCTACATGCAGACATTTTGGAGTCCTGCCCAAAAGAGTGTCAGCACACCCGAATGTGATCAGAGTGTACCGGGCTTTCACAGCAGATGTCCCTTTGCTACCAGGTGCCCAGGAAGAGTATCCGGACGTGCTGCCAGCCAGGCTGAACCCTGCGGGTCTGGGCAATAACCGCACTCTTTTCCTGGTCATGAAGAAGTAAGACCTGCCGTCTTTCATTCTCTTGGTCAAATTTCTTACAGGATATGAATTAGAGTACAAATGTCAACAGCTTAATTTCAAAGGTGTCCTGCGGAGTTGTGTTTACATTCAGAGTAGGGCTGGATAATTAATCAAAAAGTAACCAAAACTGACATTATGACCAACATAATTTTACTTATATCAATATGTTCAATAAATGAATTCCTTCATACTGGCTGTCATACTTGCAGTTCAAACTGATGTAATTAATCATATGTGTCCAATTAAGACAAGGCACCTCAAGTGTTGAAGAAATGCAGCTGGCTGGTGCAGATGAGATCAAGCTGGTACAAAAAAAATATATATGTTTTGTTGGTAATATGGCTACACTTCATTCACAATTAATCCTGATATTGATTTTACGTGTTATCGCCCAGCCTTAATTCAGAGTCACTCACCAAAATGCATTGTGTCTATCCTTCAAACAAAAACATTTTTAGTGCATTTCCTTCCTCAGAAAACATTTGCAAAGCCCTATTTTCTTAAAAGTTTGAATCCTGCATTGTTTCCACTCATGTTTACTTTCTAGCTGTCTTCTTCTTCCCTGCTTTTATTGGCGCTTTGTTAAGTTTCTTAGCACGTTATCCTCCACCTGTAGATCAGTGGAATAGCGTGAAATCAGTGTCAGAAATGTATCGCATCACCTGCATGCATGACAGAGAACAAATCATACAAAAACATTGCTCCATGGTGCTAATGATAGTCAGAAACTACACAGGTGTATTTGTGAAAGCTAAGGGCATCCATGTCAGTAGCACTAACATCCTGTCCTCTGTGCCGTAGCTATCCCTTCACACTGCGACAGTACCTGGAAACGTCCACACCTGGCCGCAGGCAGAGCTCTCTGATGGTGCTGCAGCTCCTCGAGGGGGTCGACCATCTGTGCAGACAGGGTGTTGCTCACAGGGATCTCAAATCAGACAACGTGCTGTTGGAGTTTGACTCAGGTTATAAAATGTTCAGTCAGTAAGAAAAAAATAGAAACATAAATGTTAATTACATCACCTTGATCGCATTTGTTCTGTGATAAAAAATTTCCATTGACTTTAATTTATGCAGGTGGTTGCCCTCATCTGGTGATTACTGACTTTGGCTGCTGCCTGGCCCAGAGTGACTCTACTCTACAGCTGCCCTTCAACAGCATGTGGGTCAACAGAGGAGGAAATGCCTCCCTTATGGCCCCTGAGGTATGCTTAAGTAGCACTTTATTGTTATTAAGTAGAGGAGGAATGTCCCAACAGTCTCTTATTGGCCCTGTTTCAAATAGCAGTTGTTTGAATGTAATAAAGAAGCAGAGTATTATCAGGGGCAGACAGTAAAACACACACTTAAGTGCAATGAGTCGTTGTCATTATCCATAATGTTACTTTAAATAACCACATATTTAATTACCACCGTTTATCATGGCGTTTCTATCCGAAGGTGTCCACTGCGGTTCCAGGATGTGGTGTGGTGATTGACTACAGCAAGGCAGATGCCTGGGCTGTGGGCGCCATGTCCTATGAGATATTCGGCCAGCATAACCCGTTCTATCGAGCAGTGGGACTGGAGAGCAGGAATTACCAGGAGAAGCAGCTTCCTGCTCTGCCGTCTACTGTTCCTGCTGATGTGCAGTTAGTGATCCAGTTACTCCTCAGGAGGAATCCAAGCAAGGTATAGCGGGGGTTATGAAGGATTTGTTTGGACACTATGGGCTCAGTCAGTCATTGATATGATTGAACATGATGTGTGCAGGTCAGATCTAATTTTCATATTGCAGCATTTTATTTATTTTGTTGTTCAACACAATTTAATCACCCTAAATAGCTATAAAAGATGAAATTATTTCTGCCACAGGGGGCAGCGCAACAAGCTGTAAACACAACTTTGGCATATTATCACATTATGAGGTAAATATGGTGAATGTTGCCTGTTTACACATCCAGCTGGCATGAAGCAACATGGGTTTTTATTTGATACGGTAAATGAGAAAGAGTACTTAATCCCAGTGGGAAATTGTAGCATTACAACTGACAGAACTAATAATAATATAATAAAAAAGTAAATCACTAAAATTTTAGCTAGAAAATGAGCTAACATAAAAAACTAGAACCATACGACATAAGTCTAAATATATACAAGGATCGTCCCTGGTCATATTCAAGGTGAGGCAGGTTTATTTCTATAGCACATTTCATACACACATTACAAAATGCAAAATAATATTAGAACAATAAAAATAAAACAAAACTAAAAGAGGCAAGTAAAATGAATAGAGCAGTAAAATTAGATAAAAAGTAAAGGACCATTTAAAAGGCAGCATAAAGGATAAAAATAATGAAATGCAGCTTTAAAATTTAATTTAAACTATGACAAACAAATGTCTAAAATTTAAATGTAAAAGTTGTCAGAATAGTCCCTAGTCTGAGATCTTCAGGTAGTCTGTTCCAGATGTGAGCAGCATAGAAGCTAAAAGTAGCTTCACCATGTTTAGTGCTAACTTGAGGAACCACAAGTAGACCAGAACCAGCTGACCTGAGAAGGTTCATGCTGTATGAGTAGATCTGAGATTTATCTAGAACCTGAAACATTCAGAGATTTATGGACAAGCGGTAATACTTTAAGGTCAATTTTCAATTCAAAACATAATTAGTGTAAGTGTAGTATATACTTTGTAGTCTTTTAGCTCTGCTTTGATCTGCACCAACTTCTGAGAAAAATATCTGGTTCTTTAGCAGCTAAATGCTCCACTATGTTCATCATATTCCTGTTATAAACAGATGGACTCTAAATTGTTCTGCTAATAGTAACCAAATATCTGATACCACGTACTTCCCCTGATGAAAGCCAGGCATGTTTTTAACTATGAATAAGTAGTCATGAAATATTAAAGGCTTTTTAAATTTATTACCCTCTTGAGTGCCTCAGATCTTCTTAATAGCTCTAAACTAGTCCCCAAACGGAAGAGCACCAGAGGGATACCTTTCTACATCCAAGCAGCACTCCATACATCTGTTTTCTGACTGACTCATACATCTTATTTTCACTCCTCAGCGCCCCAGTGCTCGTGTGGCAGCTAACATGCTACATCTCAGCCTCTGGGGACGGAGGGCACTGGCCAATCAGGACAGCGCTGGCATGAGGAAGCTGGCTGATTGGTTGCTGTGCCAGTCTGCTGAAGTTCTCCTGAAGGGCTGTAGTGGACCTAGTGGGAACACAGTGGAGGCGGAGCTTCAGAGGAGCTTCCTGTCTAATCTGGACCTGGAGGACCTGCGCACCGCTGTAGGCTTCCTCCTGTATGGGCGAGAGCAGCGTCAGGCCTGCATACTGTCTGCATAGATCCACTCTCACTCACTCAAACACAATTTAGACCTCCTGATATGGATAGACTGAGCCTAGAGTTAGACATCTATATTTGTAATGTTTATAGTATAAGCCTTTACATCTAATGGCCCTTACACTATCATACATAATCTTACGTTCAGTGTATTCCAACAGCTGTTGTGAATTATCAAGTGTTGTAATTCACCTCTAAACCAGTGTTTTCTGTTGCTACTGAAGCTGCTAATCTGCATTTCCCAGAATGAGTTCTCACAAATTCCTTAATTAGTTGCAGCCAGCATCAAAAACAAAGTGCTACTAGTTCCTCTTACAGAAAAGGATCATGGACTACTGAAGCTACTGTTGCTGGAGAAATAAGCTTAGTTCTTCTCTATGTTTATAATGAATTTCTTCCTAAATTAGTGTTGTTTTTCAGCACCAAACAACTAAATAAGCCCTGAAATGCAAAGTACCAAAGGCTACTGGTATTTCTGTTATAAAAGAGCATGTTTAATTTTACAAGCTCTTATGCACTTTTTAGTTATTTGTTAGGCAAGACCCCACAAACATACAGTATCTGTGTGTTTGATAGAAATTGGTCTGTGTAGACGTTTTGGACTGATAAAGCTGAACATCAATGCAGATATTTTAAAGTAAAATAATCTACAGTACCCGTCAGACCCTACTGTGTAGGGCCACATATGTTTTATGTATTCACAGGTAACATTCAGTCCTTAAAAAAGCTGGAATGTCAATCAAACTGTCACCAAAACAGTCAATTATTCACCTATTCTGCACAACGTAATGCATGTAAAACCTCCCTGACATGTTACTCTATAGTAATCACATCAATGATGATAGACAGCATGGATCACACAGACGATTGACAGACCTTAAGGATGTAATTTTGTTTTTCTTGCTGTGATTTGCACTTTATGTTCATGTTTGCACTTGCTCAGAGCCATTATTATGGCTAACTGATGTTTGTTCATTGCTAGGTTATCTATAACACCTATTATAATCTGGTAAATTATTATGCCAAATCCATGATTTGAATGTAGTGATTTAACCCTTCAGACATCACTGTAATCTGTTATCAAAACTAGACAGTTAATCCTTCAGTTTTGGCATTATAACATGCATCATGAAACATCATATAATCATATGGGCAGTTAGGGATACAAGACATAGGGTGTGTACATTGTTTTCATATGAAAGATGGTGAGAAATATTTTGGATATATGTAGATTTTTCTGCTGTGTTTTAGAATAAAAATGTCTGTCTGAAAAGAGCTCTGAATGGATTGTGCAAGTCATTGTTCTTGTTTATTTAGCCCCTCTTTTTTCTAGGTTAAAGTGAATATAAACTGACAGTTGGGAGATGACTGAGCAACAATAGTCAGGAGAAATACTGAAGTCACAACTGATGTACAACTTTTTTTGAAGATGTTACATAATCTCTAAGCCTAAAATAAAATAAGATATAAATATGCATCAGGCCAAAATATCAAAGAAATCCCCCCCACAGCGTTAGCAAGCTGACCTCCCGCTGCTGCACTGTCAAGACTATTAGCATATACAGTCTTCTCACACACACTTCAAAGCAATCAATTTATTTTAATCAACAGAGCAGTTTTGCTTTCAAGTAATGTTTGCATATGTAATGGTCCTGTAGAAATAAAGTTTTAAAACTCAGCATTTACAAACTAGGTTAGGTTGTTCATTTAATAGTGATTATCAACTACAGCTCACATTTAAACCATAAATTTATGTTACCAACATAACATTCTAGTTAGATGAGCATGTTATTGAACAGGTTAAGGATTTTATTTTATTTTATACAATAAAAGCACTAATATTGGGAAATCATTACTAATCTATGAATTATGACCATAAGTCTGTACCAACCAGAACCTCCCAGTCTGATTCTCCTGCAAACCTGTAATTTTAACAGACGGACCACTGTTCTCATCTTTAAAAGAAAACAAGGGAAGAGAGATTATGTGTTAATTGGACAGCTCTTGTTTAGTGCATTTTTACTTGGAGCAACAATAAATGATAAGATAATGGTTCTTGGTTGCTCAGTTACTTAAAGAAGCTGCTGTTACTGTTAAAAGGATCAAATATACAGTACCAGTCAAAAGTCTGGACATGCTATATTATAGTCAGTCAGTCAGTTGTTAAATCATTACACAATGTCTTTAGGTTTATTCTGGGTGAAAAACAATTTAAGTCTGATTAATATTTAACTTGTTTTAATAATGTATAGTGTTAGTGCAATGACCTGTTTTAAGCTGAATCCTGAGTGTCTTTTATCATGTGTTCCCACAGAAGTTTTCCCATGAAACTTACATAACTAACATTTTTTTTTTTTTTTTGAGATAATCTTTGTAAATAATGTTGTGAACTCTGAACTATGGATAAAAAGCTTAAACACTTTCAGAACTCACAGTTGAGAAAGTAACTTGCATTGCGTCACAAAATTTTAATCTTATCCTTATATGAACAAGAGTTTAGTTTGCAGTACAAACTAAAGATCACAACTCGGGTGGGGTGTTGGGGTGCATTTGAAATCAGGCGACGGAAACTAATGCTCAAATATGCAGACTACTTTTTAAACTACGAGTAATTCTGACATGTAATGCATTGTGTTTTTTGCTGTACAGCTATTTCTCAAACATATGCTATATCTAAAATTTCCTGATCTGATTATATCCGATGGTAAAGGATTTAGGATTTAGGATTATGGAGGAAAATCACCTGCAACTAATAGTTAATTCTCCAAAAAATAAAAATAAACACAGACAACTTCATGTCACAGGAATTTTATTTAGAGCGGGATTTCATTGACATTTATGTTTGTAATGCATTCAAGGATGAATTTGAATTATTTGCCTGTTTAACTAGCTCCTTATGTTAACACTCCTCCCCCCCCCCCCCCCCCTCACACTACAGTCAACTGTACCCTCCCTGTATTCTTCTCTCACAACTACCATATCCTTTCTGTCACAGAAACTTTAAAATGTAGCCAAACTGGTGATTAATAGACCCACATTTAAGTTAGGAAAGTATTGAAGAACATATTGGACACACATTAAACAGGAAACACATCTGTTTCCTGTTTAAATAATGCCTTTATGTCCCTTTTAATATTCCTCTCCTTCCTCCTCTCCCTCACCCTCAATAGAGTCGACTCCAACCTCCTCATAATCCTTCTCCAGAGCTGCCATGTCCTCTCTGGCCTCAGAGAACTCTCCCTCCTCCATACCCTCACCCACATACCAGTGAACAAAAGCACGCTTAGCGTACATCAGATCAAATTTGTGGTCAAGCCGAGCCCAGGCCTCTGCGATAGCAGTGGTGTTGCTCAGCATGCACACAGCCCTCTGGACCTTGGCCAGGTCTCCACCAGGAACTACAGTGGGAGGCTGGTAGTTGATGCCAACCTTGAAACCAGTGGGACACCAGTCCACAAACTGGATGGAACGCTTGGTTTTAATGGTGGCTATGGCAGCATTCACATCTTTGGGCACCACATCGCCACGGTACAAAAGGCAGCAAGCCATGTACTTGCCGTGGCGAGGGTCACATTTCACCATCTGATTGGCTGGCTCGAAGCAAGCATTTGTGATCTCAGCCACTGAGAGCTGCTCATGATAAGCCTTTTCAGCAGAGATGACGGGGGCATATGTGGCCAGAGGGAAGTGGATACGGGGATATGGCACCAAGTTGGTCTGGAACTCTGTCAGATCAACATTGAGGGCACCATCGAAACGAAGGGAAGCAGTGATGGAGGACACAATCTGACTGATCAACCTGTTCAGGTTGGTGTAGGTAGGACGCTCGATATCGAGGTTCCTACGGCAGATATCGTAGATGGCCTCGTTATCTACCATGAAGGCACAGTCAGAGTGCTCTAGGGTGGTGTGGGTGGTCAGGATGGAGTTGTAGGGCTCCACCACAGCAGTGGACACCTGGGGAGCTGGGTAGATGGAGAACTCCAGCTTGGACTTCTTGCCGTAGTCGACAGACAGACGCTCCATCAGCAGGGAGGTGAAACCAGAGCCGGTGCCACCTCCGAAGCTGTGGAACACCAGGAAGCCCTGTAGGCCAGTGCACTGGTCGGCCTGAGGACAGAGAGGGAGAGACATGATCAAATGTATGAGATACACTTATATGATTTAGTTTTATATTCTAAAGAATAATTTGGAATAAACTCCTCCTGTTCAGAATTGACCCACCAGTTTGCGGATCCTGTCCAGCACCAGATCAATGATCTCTTTGCCGATGGTGTAGTGTCCACGGGCGTAGTTGTTGGCAGCATCCTCCTTGCCAGTGATGAGCTGCTCAGGATGGAACAGCTGGCGGTAGGTTCCAGAGCGCACCTCATCTAAAGGGACAGATTCAATCGCAAATGACTTCAGGATTCACCAAAACAAAATAAAGATGTAACCATGGTATCTGTATTTAATGAGAGTTTACCGATGACAGTGGGCTCCAGGTCGACAAAAACAGCTCTGGGGACGTGCTTCCCGGCTCCAGTCTCACTGAAGAAGGTGTTGAAGGAATCGTCTCCTCCTCCGATGGCTTTGTCACTGGGCATCTGTCCATCCGGCTGGATCCCATGTTCCAGGCAGTAAAGCTCCCAGCAGGCATTGCCAATCTGGACACCGGCCTGACCGACGTGGATGGAGATACACTCACGCTGGACACAGAGAAAGAAGATTTGAATTAAATATTTAGTTAAATCTCAAATCATGACAAAGGAAATTGAATTTCCACAGCAACGGCTTTCACATTCAAAATGGAGGAACTGAACATGTGCATTTGACAGGGCTTTAAAGTCTTAAAAGCCTTGTGACGCTACAAATCAGAACAAACTGTTCCAATTATTTCCCCCCACATAAGCACATTGAGTCTACGCCTGTCGTATGAAATGTGCTATATAAATAAACTTGAAATTGCATGAAAGGCTTTTATTATTACCAGTTTATTTTCTATGATAGCACGCCAGTCTGACTGAGTTTCAGTCTATCATTTATTTTACAGAGGCCCTGGCATTTTCTGCTGGTCTCTGCTGCGACACAAGACTGTGCCTACTGCGCACAGAATTACTGTGAGGACAGGGGATTATCTAGGTCAGACATGTTGCAGTGTGCTGTCTCTTTAAAAAGCCTCATTCACATTCTCAATGAGGTTATGTGCCCTAGAATTTATATTTTATTTTATTTGCAGTATATAGCAAAAAGGCGGCTTACATTTATGCAACACAAAAAGACAATTTATAAAGAAAATTTCATATAAAATGGTCTTTAGCAGAAGGAGCACAGGATAGATGTAATATAGCCTACATTTATACAAATGCAGCAAAGACTGACAGCAAATCAGGTTGACTAACTGGTTACACAGTGTGAAACCAGTGGGCATGCAATTGTAACTAAGCTGATTATGTGGGAAGAGGATTAGGCGTTTGCAGTGCAGAAATGCATTGGACTACATACGTAAAAACATAACAGCTCTTCAATTGTTTGATAGTAGGAATATTAACAATTAAACAATTTATAGTCATAATAAGCTACCAAATCCATCAAGACAAGAAAAGCACCATTAGAGACATCTTAGAACAACAACCTAAGTTGCTTTCCTCCTCTTTCAACTTAACGATGGATTAGACTCTCAAAACAATAAATCTGCAGGAAAAATGTTAGAAATGACATTTAAAATTGCACTTACCATGATGGCTTGTCGATATTATGCAATGTAATGAGACAAGTCTTGAGGAGTGTCTGTGTCTGAGGTGTACGGTGTCTGAAGCAGATCTGATGACGCTCCGCACTCTGCCTCTTGAGGAGGACAGGTGAAGTGCGCAAAAACCCTCCTCCTCCTCCTCCTCCTCCTCCTCCTCCTCCTCGTCCTCCTCCTCCTCCTCCGTCTGCTGCAGTAACTGTTTCTCATCCACAATCCCCAGCATGAGATAAGCAAGTCCTTCAAATGTCTCAGATAGGATGTTTAACCAAAGAAAGTAATTTGGAGGATGTGTTGATGATTTCGTTCAGGGCTGTACAGGCTACACATGTGGGGAAATGGGGAATGTGATTATGTGTGATTGAAGAATGGGTCACATATAGGTTATATTTTGTACAGACATTCATGGTTCCCAGACGATGAATCTTAATGACTTTGGTGACCCTGATATCATTTCTGATATCATAATAGTTGTAGAAATAATGAAGGCATCCCTCCCTAACTCATTTCATACATATTTGCTCACCAAACTCTTGATAAACTGTATATAAATATCACAAGTGACTCAACATGATGACATTTCTGCTCACACTATCCTCACACAAATAAACCATGTAATATCGCCATGCACATCTCTTGACACTTTAGCCTAATTACAGCATGACAAAATCTTCTGCTCAAGATCGTTATTCTGACACCATCTGAACCCGAATGTACATTCACTCAAGTACTGTACTTCAGTACAATTTCAAGGTACTTGTACTTTATATCAGCATTTACATTTTAAGCCACTTTATACTTCTACCCCACTACGTTTATTTATTTCACTGCTGAGCAAGTTACTAGTTACTTTTCATATCTTTACATATAAGACATATTATCAATTAAACTATTAAACAGTATATTACGTTGATAAAGTTAGCTCCACTTTGACAGCATTAAAATGATGTATACGTGAATGTATCAGTAATAATATTCCAATCTTTTATACTGTATAATACACTGTATTGAATGGTTCCATTTTGCATAACTACTTTTACTTTTGGCACTTTAAGTAGGCCTACATTTTGCTGCTAGTGTACTTTAAATTTTGAATGCATGACCTTTTTTTCTTTTTTAAACTAATTTTTATGCTATGTTACTGCGACTTTTACTAAAGTAAAAGTTCTCAGTACTTCTTCCACCAACGCTAAATGCAAAAGTTACTGATAGGCTAGGTATACACAGAAAATTGATCGACTGTAACACTGTGAAAAGGACGTGGGATCACTATGAACTATGCACTGTGTAGGATTTAGTGGCATCTTGTGGAACAGACTTGCAGAAATTGAATATAATATCAATAAGTATGTTTTAATTAGTGTATAATCACCTGAAAATAAGAATTGTGGTGTTTTCTTTACCTTAGAATGAGCCCTTTACAGAGGGCTCATTCCTCTACAGAGGAGGCCAATTTTTTTCCCCAGGATGGTGAAGTCATGACCTTGCCTTTGATTGGCTAGTACTCATTGCCGTCTTGGTTGGGTTGGTTAGGTTTAGGCATGAGAAGTGAGATCGGTTAGGGTTAAGGGCAAGAATACCAAGGTAAGCCAATCAGAGGCAGGGGAGGTCAGGTCATGACTTTGCCATCCTGGGAAAAAAATATTGCCAAAGGGGAGCAGGTCCTCTTCCACGGAGCCCGCCATGTTGCAATTCCATGTTTCTGCAGTAGCCCAGAACAGACAAACCAAACACTGGCTCTAGAGAGTGTCTTTTGCGTTTTTTGCGAGTTTCGTGGCCACTGCGGGTGCTCCTACATGTTCGGAAAGGGAGGGGAGGAGGAGGGGTATTCAGTTGGTTGCAATCTGCAACCTGACCACTAGATGTCACTAAATACTACACACTGGTCCTTTAATTTTCCCCTTAAAATTCCGTTAATTTTCCATTTATAATGACGGAATTAGGCTATTTATTAATGTTTTTTAAGGGGATAATTAATGGATTGAAATAAATCAAGATATTTTTAATGATTATTTGCATGGTTTAAGGGGTTTTAAGGGGTTAAAACTTTAAAATGGTGTGAAAACTATGAAAATCACCCCTTACTTATGCCTTAAATAGGCATAAGTAAGGGGTGGCTCAAGGTGTTTTTTCAGGGGCGAATTAGGGAGTAATTGCTGGTATTTTAAGTGACTCTTGTTTCATAGTGGATAAATAAAAAATACACACACAGCTCACACACAGGTGCCCCTCCCATCTGCTCCGTTAGTGATTTGCGTATTTATGCTGCCTTCACGGTCACAATCACGTCGTAACTTTGATAATCACATGCACGACCTGACAACAAACGTAGCTAATTTATATGTCACGTGAAGTGATGTTATACTGAATATGGTTTAATGGGTGGACAGAGATGGACCATTCAACAAAACAACGTATAGACAATAATTAGACGTCCAAAACTCCCGTGGAGTACTTTTTGTCATTTCCCTACGACTATAATATAGTAGGCAATGTTACGAGCTTACAGGGAAACGCTAAAGTAGCATTTGTCCATGTCAACAGTCCGTCTCACCAGTGCCCACACAGCTCCATATAACACCCACAACTAACAGCAAACATGTTTTCAGTTTGGAGAAACCTAAAGTTCAGTCGTACTCTTATTCCGCCGTCTAGTTCGACTGCAGCGACCTTCTTCTCTCTTCGCACACAACAAACTTCGGCTCTCTGCAGCGAGTTAGACAGACATCCATGCATAAACCCAAACAGAAAGTATTCAGGAAAAGGCTTCAATGTGCCGCCGAGCGCCGAGTTTGTTGCAAGGGTGTCAGGGATCCCCACCATGGCCAAATTACCTTACCAGGAGACAGCGGACGGGCTTGATGCCGCGTTTATCGGCGTCCCAATTGACACCGGGACCTCCAACCGACCTGGAGCAAGGTGGTGTTTTTACTCCGCAGCTGCTGTTAAAAAGTCTGGCCCTGGCCTGCTGCTACATGCAAGGGCCACTGCTTTGTAATCATTAATTCTATCATAAGTATATGTGCTTGCAACAACAATCACTTTAAGACTCACAAATTTGTTACAGAATGGCTATTAATTATTAATAATTAAGACATATTGAAAGTTTTTCCTATTGCATACCGAGCACAGTTCACACCTTCAAGCACAGAATTAATATGAAGTGATTGAAGAAAGTACAGAAGTATTGACAGCCAAATTAACATTAAGTATCAGAGGTAAAAGTATGCAGAATGGCATCATTTTAAATGTTCTGTATATCATAAATATGTCTATTATTGGAATATTAAAGCATTATGATGCTTTGATGTGTTAGTAGCATTTTAATGTTGTCAAGGACACCTTAATATACTGCTGGGTCATTAAATGTATTAAAATGTAAAGTGAAAAGTAAATGAAAAGTCACAACCACACTGTCAGATAAATGTAGTGGAGCAAAAAGTATAATATTTCTCTTTGAAATGTAGTGCAGTATAAGTATATGGTAACATACAATGGAAATACTCAAGTATTGTACCTCAAAATTATACTTAAGTACAATTTTTGTAAATGTACTTTGTTACCACCTCAGTTAATGATATTTGCCTCACAGTTTAAGATTCAGATCACTGCAATATGGAAATGAAACACCAGATATTCCCTCCACCACCACAGGTTTGGTCCCAGGCAGATCAGAGTAGAGTCTGCCATGCTGAGGGCCTACAACAGTGGCACCAGGGCAGCACCTTATGAGTCCCTCATGGTGGCTGATATTGGGGACGTCAATGTGAACGTGTATGACCTGAAGGACACCTGCAAACGCATCAGGGAGACCTATAGAAAGGTCCTGGCTACTGGCTGTATCCCTCTGACTATGGGTGAGAGTGACTCGAGGAAAAAGAATTATTAAAGTGTCACTTCTGCATGATTTGTTCACCACCTAGACAGGTTGGAGATTATCAAGATAGGCCCAGTAAATGTTTTATAACTATCAAAGCAAGAGCTGTACAATTATTAGCCATTTAAATCACTCTATGAAATATAGTGCATGTTCGATCAAAGGTCAGATGTTAAGGAACTTTTGCTGTCTGCAGGTGGCGATCACACAATTGCATACCCGATCCTACAAGCTGTTGCTGAGAAGTAAGTGGGCTACTGTGTGCTTCACTGCCAGGGGCTGTACATGAAGTTTACTTTGCCTGGACATGAGGATTGTTTCCTTATTTCCAGAGTGAAGAAAAATCCAAACAGGTTATAGAGCTGCAACTAATGATTTTATTCATTATCAGTTAACCAGTTAAATTTAGTCTATAAAATGTTAAAAATTTGTGAAACTTGCTCGTCACAAGTGACACCCTCAAATGTCTTGTTTTGTCTTGTTCCAACGGACAGTCCAAACCCAAAGATATTTAGTTTAAAATTATTTTAAAAAGAGAAAAACAGCAAATTATCACATTTAAGAACCTGGAAAGAGTGAATACTTTGCATTTTTGGTTGATAAAACAACTGAAACTATATATCAATTATCAAAATATTCTTGGACAAAGCTTATCTTAAACCCAAATCTAAGAAAACTAGCCAAAACCTTTTAATGTTATTGTAACTACCTCTTAACCATTTCAAACACAGTGTCTCGCTTATTCTATTCTGTATTGATTCGTCAGGTACGGCCCAGTGGGTCTGATCCATGTGGACGCTCATGCTGACACCAGTGACGTGGTCTTGGGGGAGAAGATCGGCCATGGGACTCCATTCAGACGCTGTGTGGAGGAGGGGTTGCTTGACTGCAAGAGAGTGGTCCAGATTGGTCTGCGTGGTTCAGGCTACTCTGCAGATTCATATGAATGGAGTCGGGCACAGGTACTCTGCTAGAATACTGGAGTGGACGACGTGAAGCAAAGCCTCAGACAAATGGCAACATGTACTGCATAGCCAGACTATTATTAAGCTGTTAATAAATGTCAGTATGTCTCACTGCTAAGTATGATATATGGAAATCTTGTTGTCATGGTAACATCTGTTTGTGTGTCTGAACATAGAAGGAAAAAAGCATTTATGTTCTGCCTGGAGAGTAGAGCTGATTAGATTTTGGAACACTGTGCTGCATAATTTGCATAATCATGAGGACAAACTTGCTTTTAAAAATAACTACAACTGCCTTAATAAGGTTTCACGTTAATGCCTCTTTAATTACTGTATGAGCAAATATATGCTGGTCTAATTAACATTGTTTAAAGACAGACCTCATCTGCATACCTAGTTAGATTTAGTATATTATTGTTATAGGCTTTTTCACAGAAGGCGTTTTGTCATAGTAGGAAAAGCACAGGTGATAATAATAACTTTAAAGATGACTTTGGTAAGTCACAACAGTGTGACAGCATGCACAACACCAGGACCCTGAATCCGAAGCAGCTAAGTAAAATTCATTTCATTTCCATAATATTTTTTTTTATTTACACCGGTGCTTTTCCTACAGTAACATGTCAAAACGTCCTCTGACAGAAAGGCCTGTTATGTGCTCTCCCAGGAACAATAAGTATTACTGTGGTAGTGCCTAAGTGAAATCCTAAAAAACATAAATAAACGTATACTTGTATTTGTACCTTCAGATCTCAGAATTTGAAAATCAATCATTTTCAAAAACGACTAAGTAATCTGTGCCCTCTATTAGCAAACTGTAGGATTTTCATATATCACTTTAATGTCTGTACACTAAATTTGAAGCTACAGTTAGTTTAGCTTAGCATAAAGACTGGAAACAAAACAAAAAGTCTAAATCACATTAGCAATGAATGAGCTGGCTAAATGAGGATGATTGTGTGTCTTAAATTTAAGACACACAGTCATCCTCCATAAATCCATAAACATTTGTGTTTGTTGTTTCCGATGCCAGAAATCTCATCACTTATCCAAACAATCCTTGAGTCAGCCAATAATAGATGTAGTAAGGTCACTTACTATGTCTAGTATCTAAGTCACTTATTATATCTAGTATATATATATATATATATATATATATATATATATGTATATATCTTGTCCCTTTTAAGTAAAACATAATAATTGGCTTTTATATTATGCAGGGGTTCCGTGTGGTCCAAGTGGAAGAGTGTTGGTTCAAATCTCTGGCACCTCTGATGGCTGAGGTCAGGGCTCAGATGGGCAGCGGTCCCGTATACCTCAGTTTCGACATTGATGCTCTTGACCCTGGCTTCGCCCCTGGAACAGGCACACCAGAGATAGCAGGGCTTACTCCCATACAGGTAAACATGGTGCAACACACTTCGATCCATCAGTATGTGTGATGTGAGTGGTGTTTGTCAAAATGATACATTGATGGTTACATAAATTAGAAACTTGACATATTCTTTTCTAATATATGTTTGTCTGTATTATTTGTCTTTGTTTACAGTTTTCTCTGCTGTATGAGTAGTTATGCATTTTTGTTATCTTGGCTGGATTTAGGGAGTTGAGATTATTCGGGGTTGTCGTGGTCTGAACCTTGTTGGCTGTGATCTAGTGGAGGTGTCTCCAGCCTATGACACAACAGGTACTCTTCACATTTCATTTCTCATCAAATTAGTATTTTGTTTTTTACAACCATTATTTATATATATTTTTTTTTTCCATCTACAGGAAACACTGCACTGACGGGTGCCAACCTTCTTTTTGAAATGATGTGCGTCCTTCCAAAAGTTAAATACCTCTGATCAGTATAGAGGACACAGAACAGATAGTTTTTTACACAATGAATACAGATGATTAAACTGATAAGGAAGGAAAATTCTGCAACAATTACAATTTCATGTTTGAGTAAATAAACATAAAGCACTTTATTAAGACCAACAAGAGGATAAATGCACTATTCAAGAACACCTGCAACAACTGAAAATGACAATACCTAGAGTATTTTGATAAATCCTAAAAATGTGAAATGCTATCCTTATCTTTCAAATTAAACATGATTATGTACAATATTAACAACATACAGTAACATCAAATGTATTTTAATAACATTTTTACACTTTATGTTAACAAGAAGAACTAATAAAACAAGCAGGCACATGCAAAGTTTGCCTTCACTTTCATGCGTTTGTCATATATAATTTTAAATCATATTGATATGAGAAAGCATCAGCCAGGCGTGGCCATTCAGAACATGAAAACATTCAACAGAAAGATCATTGGGGATGAAGAGGATTAAGTAAGTATGCAGTGGAATTGACAGCTGTTGTGGTCACTTTTTGTGCATGAGGATGTTACAAAGTGGTTGTTGCAGCTGCTGGTACATATAAACAAATCTCTCAACTTCCTTTGTATTTTCCAGCAGCAAATGAGACATTTTTGCAGTCTCTAAAAAGCCCTGATCCACAGAGCCAAACTGCAAGTAGTCCTTATAAGAAAAAACTCAGCTATGACGATGCAGAGATAAAATGTTCACTTAGATAGTAATGCAATCACTTTGACAGTAGCACCAAAAGGTATATGGAAAATGCAGTTTTTAGTCATCCTTCTGCACTGCACATTCAATGTTTATCTGTATTATTGCTAACAAGACAGCCAGACATTTACCTACTCCACAACTGTCTGAGGAAGAAAGTCTTTTACAAACTGCTTGAGGTGCTTATTTGTTGCAGCATTATGGAAAAACCGCACTTTGCTATTGACGACTCCAAGTATAGATGGGATGCGATGAGTACTGAGGTACTAACTGTGTCTCATAGCATCTAACACACCTGTTCCGACGCCTGTAAAGAGAGGATATCCTCACTGTGGCTGCAGTTGAAGCACCAGTCAGAGGTGATCTTTATCAGATATGTAGCTGTTGTTTGAAGTGCTGTCAGAAAAGTCCCAGTGGCTCTTGCTGCTTAAAGGAAAGTTGAAGGAGGACTTGTCAAAGTAAAAACTGTTGTTGCCATGACTGTAGTGACCACTGCTGTGTGGCTGACTGTCATCAGTCTGCCTTAAACACACATAATTGCCATTTGCAAGATCTAGATGATGGTTAGAACAAATATCAATATGAGACATATTCCTCTCATGCACACTGGTTTATAGCATAGCTAACACACCCATACCTTGTGATACTAAAGGTTATTCATCAGTTGCATTGTATGTTAATGAAAAACATTTCTTCAGCACCTGAATTTTTGTCAGTGCCACCATGTTACCTGGTTACTTCTCTGAAGATTTTGTATGGGTTCATCTCAGGTCAAGCATGGTTTGATGCTGTCAGCAGCACTGAGGATCTCCACTACAGCCTGCAGCACAGACGTGACTGTGCTGCAGCACTATTGCTATGGTGGATTTAATCTGAGGATGTTCAGACCTGAAAATCATGACAAAGGTTTTTAGCTGGCTTGAAAATCAATCTAAATAAGACTTTCCACCATATTAACATAATGCAAAAATGAGTATAGTATAAAACTACTCCTTTACATTTAAGTCTTGCATACAATATATATATATATATATATATGTGTGTGTCTGTGTGTGTGTGTGTGTGTGCGCACGCTTGCATGAAGTTTCGGGTCACTTAGAAATCTTATTTTTGAAAGAAAAGCACAACTTTTTCCATTTAAAAACATTAAATTGATCAGAAAGTCTAGACATTGTTACTGTTGTGCCACACTGTTACACTGTTGTGCTGATTAAAGAAGGCCTTCTTTAGTCTAGTTCAGTATCTGGAGCATCAGCATTTGTGGGTTTGATTATAGTCTCAATATGCCCAGAAAAAAAAAACTTTCTTCTGAAACTCGTCAGTCCATTGTTCTGAGTAATGAAGGTTATTCCATGCGAGAAATTGCCAAGAAACTGAAGATCTCATAAAATGGTGTGTACTATTCCCTTCGCAGAACAGCACAAACTGGCTCTAACCAGAATAGAAAGAGAATTGGAAGGTCCCTGTGCACAACTGAGCAAGAAGAGAAGTACATCAGAGTCTCTAGTTTGAGAAACAGATGCCTCACAGGTCCTCAACTGGCAGCCTCATTAAATGGTACCAGCAAAAAAACAGTCTCAACATCAACAGTGAAGAGGCAACTCCAGGATGCTGAGCCTCTAGGCAGAGTAGCAAAGAAAAAGCAATATCTGAGAGAGACTGGCCAATAAAAGGGAAATATTAAGATGAGCAAAAGAACACAAACATCGAACAGAGGAAGATGGGGGGAAAAAGTGTCTAAGTTTGAGAAGAACATTTGTGAGAAGCAGAACAAATGAAAAGATGCTGGAGGAGTGCTTGATGACATCTGTCAAGCATGGTGGGGGAAATGTGATGGTCCAGGGGTGCTTTGGTGATGGTAAATTGGGAGATATGTACAGGGTGAAAGGGATCTTGAATAAGGAAAGCTATCACTCCTTTTTGCAACACCATGCCATACCCTGTGATTGATCCTCCTACAACAGGACAATGACTCAAAGCACAGCTGCAAACTATGCAATAACTATTTAGGGAAGAAGCAGTCAGCTGGTATTCTGTCTATAATGGAGTGGCCAGTGCAGTCACCAGATCTCAGCCCTATTGAGCTGTTGTGGGAGCAGCTTGACTCTATTGTATGTAAGAAGTGCCCATCAAGCCAATCCAACTTGTAGGAGGTGCTCCAGGAAGCATGGGGCGAAATTTCCTCAGATTACCTCAACAAATTGACTGCAAGGCTATAATTGCTGTAAACGAAGGATTCTTTGATAAAAGCAAGCATTTTCAAGTAAAAATCATTATTTCTAACATTGCCAATGTCTTTACTATATTTTCTATTCATTTTGCAACTCATTTGATGAATAAAAGTGTGAGTTTTCATGGAAAACATGACATTTTCTGGGTGACCCCAAACTTCTGAGTGGTAGTCTGTAAATATATATATATGTATAATGTGTGTGTGTGTATATACACTGCCTGTGCCAGAGCTATAAAATGAATGATAGCCTATGTGGAGCAGTATCGTCATCATAAACAACATGGAGTTTGAACCTCTATGTGAGCTGAACAATCACACGGTGTCAAACATAGAAGAGAAGTTTTAAGGAACTTGATTGTGAAAGTCAAGGCTCGAAACAAGTAAGAATCATTTCTTCTACTTCTTGTCTGAAACTGTCCTAACTAGTTAGACTACATCTAAAATGTTGAGCTCATGTTTGTTCACAGATCTCTACGTTCTCTACGTCACAACAAAACAATTCAATTTGTTGTTGCACCACCTGCAAATTACTAGAAACTGAGTCTGAGTCTTGAATTATGCATGGCTTAATATTATACCAACTGTTAAAGAGCCATTCTGCAAATTTTACACATCATGTTTGTTTTTTCATAATGTAGAGTAATCAGTCTGTGAAAAAAGTTGTATGTTATCGTCTATGGCTCTGAAGTTAGTGTTCTAAAACTGATTATATCCTCACATTGTCTTGGTTTAGACGTGTGACTACACCTCTTAACAAAAAGTGTGTATTACAAACTGGAGGTGAGTAGTTTGAAAGTGCATTTACCAGGCTGGGAGGGTCTAACAAAAGACACTATCAAGTTGCATTATGGGTAATGTAGGATCTAGTGTTTGGGGGGCTTGATTAATATTAGGGACTAACTGAGGATACCTCTGCCTGTGTTGCAAGTCCCCCAACATTATGGAAATGAAAAAGTGTCTTTAGTCCAGATCCAGATGACTTGTAAGACCCAATGTATGCTCATATATATGTTTATAGAACGAAGAACATGTCCCAGTTCAGCACATCACAAAGTACTTCATTGGCCAGTGTTGCTCATCTTCACCGGTGGAGAAGGAGGAACAGTTATTGCCTAATAAGTACAACATACTGTATACTGTTATGCACTTAATTTGGTCTCATTGGGAAACTGTTTGTTTTTGTTACTGAGGTGAAAGAGAGGCCTCTGATGAGATCAGTGCAGCAGATAACCAGATTATGTCATTCTGGTGTCATCTAGCAGTGACACTCCGAGTATATCCAGTAACGTTGTGGTGTCCTACGCAACTTTTCCTGGAGTGTTTGTGCTTGAATGTGTGTGTGTGTGTGTGTGTCTGCATTGCATTCATGCATCTGGGTTTATTTTGGCGAATGATGCACAGTCTTTCAGATGCAAGTCAGCACTATAGATAGACTTGACTATGTGTGCCTTCCTACCGCCTCTTGTAACAAATACAGGCTACTTGTCTCAGAGAGACACCCAGTCGGGCTCCTGGTACTGTACGTCGAGACACTGGACTGCGTCATTGCTACAAATGACTTTGTTACATAGTTGCTGATGGTGAGCTTCTCTCATTATGTCAGCAAAATTAGAACATTTAGAGCTTTAAAATGTACACAGACACATGTGATTATAGCTGTGTTTATTTCCAGATTAACCATGAAGTCTGTTAAACTCTGCAAAAGGGCTTTACAAGCAGATGCTTGGTTCCTTTAACTCCCCCTGCAAACTTTAAAACCCTAGAGACAAAATGTGCTTGTAAATACTCAGTTTCACTTTAAAGGAGTGACTCACTCTCAACACCATAAAACTGTAATTTCTCGTGATTGTGTCTCAAAAGAGTTGCAAAATGTATGAGTCAACTAAAGGAATGCTCATGTCTTACTGTACAATACTTGTTGTTATGTCTTGCTGTGTTTTTAAAAGTTAGCAGCTGTCAGTTTTCAAGAGTCGATAATCAACATAATGTTCAATTTGTACTCTGTTCAGTAGTTCAAAGGACTGTTAGCTTGCTGACTCCTATTTTATGATGCTATAATATAATGATCTTGTTAACCAAATAGGAATTTGTGGAATTATTTGATAAAAATGAGGGTGAAGACAATGAAAGACGTGACCCACATATGAGACTTACATGAAAGGAAAGAGGAAAAAAAAACTCCTGTGTGTCCTCCCATTTCTTCCAGCATAATTGAATGTGTATCAGACCCCAAGGGCATTGTTCACCACTGAGAGCGGATGCATTTCATATACTTTGGCTGACCTGTAGTTCATTGTTACAGCTGTTTTCTACAGCTGCACAGTCCAGCTCCAGTTGGCAACACACATGGTGCAACAGTAACTCTAATGTAATACACAGAGCTGGCCGTTGGTACAGTGAGTCATAGGACATCTTCACCACTATACCGCATGGCTGAATCTAATAATGTGTAAAGACTGCAAGCACAGCAACAAAAATGGGAGTGAATCAGATTTGGTTTGTCTATGTCGACCGCTTCAAAACTTACTGGTGAGGGCATAACCATTACGTTATGTCCTAAACTGATAAATTTGTCTCTCAGTAGTCACATAAAGCCATTGAATAAGCCTGAATGTCTGGATTTAGTTATTTTCTTTTACAGTTAATTCAACTTTTTTTACCCCAACATAAATCTCAACTCACTAGCAGTAGTAGCACAAAAGCTTCTCTAAAAGCCAAAAGAAAATCAAACATGTAACTTATGTATTATATTATGTTGTTTGTAGTGTAAATATAGATTCTTTTGGCATCATATCTAAGCAGGCTAGTATTCTGAATGCGCTACCAGTAGGTTACCTTATAACTGATAGCAAAAGTTATACAGCCGTGCACTTTCTTTGACTCTAAACTGTCCAAAATCCAAAATCCAAATATGGTGTTTGTGAGCCAAAGAAGACTTTGCCAATATTGGCAACGCAGGAGGCGAGGAAACAGAAGTATCCTACAAAGTTTGTTGAAAGGAACATTAACGTTGGGACCTATAATAATGGGTTGAAACTGTGCTGTACAGTTTTCGCTAAACATGTTTGACACAATTTTTCCAGTACTTTTCAGCTGAAGGGAGACAAGGGAGGAGTCCCCAAATCACACCACTGTGGTCAGCGAGATGCTTCTGGTATATATTCACAGTCAAAAACCAGTTAGTTCCAGAAATTATCTCTCTTGTATCCAAGGGAAGTCTAAAGAGCGTGAGGGTTCCTGCTCTGTGGCCTTCTGTTTACTTGTGATTCAGTATATATGGTGGTCGTGAATAACGTATCCCCAGAAAAAGTTAAAAAGTCAAACAATCAAGATTGCAAAAGTTGATTATTTTACACCTGACAGCAATGGTTACCAGCTTGTGACCCCTAAAACTAAAGCAACCTGTGATGCCTCATCATCACTAGAACTGCTTAGTCAACGCTTAGTTGAATAACAGAATATTTATCTGCAACCATTTTAATAATCAATGAATTGTTTTGAGTCATTTTTTAAATAACAATACCAAAATTCTCTGGATTCAGCTACTTGAATGTGAATATTTTCTGGTTTCTTTAGTCCTCTATGATGACAAACTGAATATCTTTGGTTTTTGGTCTGTTGGTTGGGACAAAATGACGTTTTATGTTCCATCTTGGGCTTTGAGACACAGTGATCAACATTTGGATCAAATGACTAATCAGTCGATCAATTGAGAGAATAGTTGACAGATTAATCAACAATGAAATCCTTAGTTGCAGCCCTACTCGTCACCCGTTTGACCAACTCAACAAAAGTGATTTTCCTTTCCAGTAATTCACAAGAAAAAAGGGAAAGATTAGAGGAATATCTGAAAAAATAAACAGAATATCTCTCATTTTTTCCATTCACCATTTGTGATTTAAAAAAAACAAAACATGCAAATAACATTTTCTTTCTCTTTCCTTTTTTTTTTTTTTAAACATCTTTCCTTTGATGTTGACGTTACATTCATAGGACTCCAACTAACTTGATAAGCCTCTTCTGTTCATCTCCCTTTTAGCCTATTTTGGTGAGCAAATGAGAGCAGCTCCTCTTCATTTCTATTCAGGGTTCATCTTTTAATTGGCAACAGCTGTTCTGTCAAATCTCTGAGTGATACAGTATGCTCTTTACACTTGTAGTAAGAGTAGTTACATAAATGGACACAAACATGGCTACTGACTTCTGTAGTTAGTTTTATATTTATGTCAAAACTCTGACGAGGCAGTTAATTGTGTATTTACTTTTACTTAATGTTTGAATTGGGCCTTTGTATCCACTGCAGTTATTTTAGGTGTAATACATCCTCTAACAACCAGTAGAGGGCACTTAATGCTCAAGCATACTGTGTTCAGTCAGAGAAATCTATTCTGATTTAGTCTGCAACTGTAGTTAAATTACTTTTCTAACAATGTAACGCAAATCTCAGTCTTTTACTGATCACATGTTCACCATAAGTTCATATCATTACCATTAATTTACTGAGTAAAACTTTATCTGTGTGAAACCAAGTTTCAGGAATGACATTTAGCACTCTGAAAAATATGTGTCTTGAGGGCATGAATAGTGCACTACAGGCGTGTACCAAGTTTCTTTCCTACAGAAAAACACCTCATCTCTGAGGATTGGGTCTAGTCTCCTCCATTTAGCTTTTTTTTGGCTCAGTTGTTTTCTGTCTGATAGTCTGATACTTTAAAAATTGTGAAGTTTTTGTATGACACTGACATACTGATATGTCACACATACATTGTATATATATAAAAAAGTTTTTATTATAAGAATATTATACAAATATTATAGAAAACAATAAATGAAATAGCTTCACCCTTTGCCTTTTATGTTTTATGTAAAGCACTTTGAATTGCAAATGTGCTATACAAATATACTTGCCTTACTTTTTACTTGAGTATTTCCATTTTATGCTATACTTCATTACATTTCAGAGGGATTTGGTGTACTTTTTTACTCTTGACAGTTTAAGCTGTTACTTTGCAAGTTGCATATCTGATCTATTATTGATTAATCTTCCCAAAAGTGTAGAAAATCAGCTTCACCAAACTATAAAATGCAGCTTACACGCCAATACATCAAAAAATAATACTCAAATATGATAAATGTATAATCCTTAAAGGAGTCAGTCTGCTTAATGAATACTTATGATACTTTAAATCAATTCTGCTGCTAAACTTTTACTCAGGTGGGATTTGCAGTTTTTTTTTTTTATTGCTGCAGTATCGCAGCAAAGTAAAAGATCTCAGTAGTTCTTCCACCGCTGAGGTAAAGTCAGTATTACATTACATGAATACAAGGACATTTTTCCGAGGCACATGAGAGGAGTGTGTGGTCATGTACAAAAGCTACCATGGGTCTACTAGGTGGCGTCTCCCCCTCACTGGGATTAGCTGTCTTCTCTTTCAGCACTCCCTGAATTCCATTCCGCCTTTTAGTTTCTCGGCAGCGCTCTGTCTGCTGTATCCCAGCGCAGGACTTCCCTGTGACTTGCAAGACCGCATTTAGTCCCACAACAAGTCCAAGTTTCGGAGTGCACGAGAGGAGAAGCACGTTCGGAGTCCCCTCCGAGTCGATATTTCACGTCTGTGCGCAAAAGCAGCGCGAAAAGGATCCTTTTTTTTCTCTCTTTTCTTTTTTTTTTCCTTTTTTTTTTTTTTTTTTACCTGTTGATGAAGTCCCACCGGGCGTGGGGCGCAGAGGAGCAGCCGGGTTTCTTCACAGAGAAGAAAAGTCTGAAAACGGTGCAGATATCACACCGCTCCAGTGGCCAGGAGGAGTGAAGGACCTCGGGTTTTTCCTTTTTTCCCCAGCATTTGCAGCCTATGCTGGGTTGGTGGAAAATGGGCACTCCGACCACTTCGATCTGTGGACTTATCCTCTTCTTGATACTCACATGCCAGCTGGTCACTGTAAGTGAGCTAAAAACTTTCTCTCTTTTTTTTGCTCTTTCTTTTCACTTTTAAAACTCTCTACTTGGGGTTAAATGTTTCATTCACCCATAAAAGTGACCTATAAAACCATTTAACCCCCCCTCAACCCCTCAGAGCTCAAGTCAAAGTTACAAATCAGTGCCTTTATGTCCTATTAAAGGCAGAAAAAGAGCATGTGTTGATGCTGCTATTTATGTTCAGTAAATAATGTGCTGTGGTGGTGCAGGACTGCTCACATGCAGGTGGGCTGCATAACAGATTCCTGCCCACACAGTCATATCATGTCAGCATGGACCGTAAAGATGCTTTTAAAAGTAATATGACAAACTAGAACCTCCTGTTAAGTGAAGCCGGTCTAAGTTTGTCCATAGAAACAAGCTATTCATAGTCTCCCTGGAGTCTTAAACCTTCTCAAACTTAGTCATGCTACTCCTTGTGTTGCCTACACTGTCTGTCAGTTATAACATATGTATGGGGTTATTTTTTTTTTGACTGCGAGGGCTAAAAGTATCTGAAAATGTGCATTTAATACCAGCATGTTAGTCCTTTGTGTCCTCGCACATTTTCAGACTGACTTCTTTTCTTTGTCTGCCTCATTGATGAGTAAGTCCTGGAAATCCTTAAAGTTGAGGTCCATTTGCAAAAAAAATGACTTAATGTAATAAAAAAACAAGAAAAAAAGTTTTTAATCTACTGCCCCTCTCACCCATCAACATCTGCTACAGGAAGGAGAATGCACCATATCAGTCGCATCCTCTGGTTTTATTCGTCCGGCTTTCAGGGCTGCATCTAGCCATTTTTTTTAATTATTATTATTGATTATTTTTTCTATTATTTGATCATGTTTCATCTATAAAATGTCTAGCACCAGTTCCAGGTGCCCAAGATTATGTCTTGAAACTGCTGATTTTGTCCAAACAAAAGCCCAAAAGCCCAAATATATTAAATTTACACTGATATCCAACAGAGAAAAACAGAGAAGTTGGAACCAGAGAATGTTTCGCACTTTTGCTTGACAAATAACCACCAACTATTTTGATAATCCAACAATAGTTTAGTCATTTTTTAAGCAAATATTCCAAAAAGTTTGCTGGTTTCAGCAGCTCAAATGTGATCATTAATGCTTTTCTTTGTCATTTATAATAGTAAATTGATTATTTTTGGGTTTTGGACTGTTTGTCAGATAAAATAAGACATTTAATACTTCATCTTTGACTGTGGGTAATAATGACGTGATGATTTTTCACTATTTTCGGACATTTTATAGATCAAACTATTAATCGATTAATCGACAAAATAATCGGCAGATTAATCAATAATGAAAACAATAATTAGTTGCAGCCCCAATTGTGTAATTTTCAAATTTTTTTATGGATTTAGTATACTGCCCACACACTGTTGAGTATTTATCCTGGTCTAATTAATGATATTTCAGTGAAATAAGTTGTCTTTACTTTGCTATATCTGTGTTATGAATCATATAGAAGAGGACCATTGCTTTGCTGCTGAGAATAGACCTCCGCCCTCTGGAGATCCCGTCTGGTCTCTCACCTTTGTGCCCTCTAATAAACAGAGCTGTCATGGCTGAGATATCTGTGACTCCTCACTGTTGATTCGATCTGAAACAAAGCCCTTTGAGTGATGGCGCATAGTTCCAACGGCCAGCAGACATAAATCTTTCACCTGCTGGATATGAACAGTGATGCGCCAGACGCTTGAAAAGCTATAGTGTTAAAATTTTTACGACTTCAAGGTATATTTAACATCCAGCGGTGACATGCTATTGAGTGTGTATCCTATCCAGCGGACAACATGATCTATCACTTTGCAAAGTCGAGACAGAAGACGCGTTACCCGCATCTTCAAAGTCAAGTTATGTATCTACAATATCATCGATCCACAAAAGCTACCCGGTCCCCAGGGTGCTATCATCATCTGTTGTGTGCTGACACTGGAAGGTAATAGGAGACGGCCTCTACACTTTTACCACAGCCTTGATTGACTGCTAGGCCTAAACAAAACAATACCAACATAACTGAATTATCTGGAACCACAAGCATCTGTTTCTTGCATTATGACTTTGAACTCCAGCAGCCCTGTCTCTTGATTCAATTATGCACATGTACTGGTGTTACTATGGGCCCTCCGTTCTCCCCGCTGGAATGTCGGGGTCATGCGCATCAACTCAAACAATCAAAGTCAATAAAAAACTCTCGATGGGTAAGAGCCCTCCATCACAAATGAATACCCACATCCTGCCGTGAACCACCAGTAGCACTAGTGTGAGAAATTACCCAAGACAAGCATTTTTTACAGCTCAATATTCAATAAAAAAAGGGGCTTCTCACAAATCTATTTTGACACATACTGGTGTTTTACCAGTGAGAATGGATTATCTGCTTTGTTGCACTTGCTCTTTGCTCCTGCTTCTTCTACTTTGTTTTCTGGCGTATGACATCAGACCAACTGTGAGCATTGCTGCAGACAATTTTGGCACAGAGATTTCTCCCAGTATAGACTGTCACAAGTGTCCCTTGACTTCATTGGGGGTAGGACTGGGGTTTGGGGGGATGGGCGGCCTGAATTCCTATGACTATATATTATGCGTGTGTGTCATTGGTGTAAATTGTTCTGTTTCTCTGCTGTGTGTAACTCAACCCCTTCATCCAGGGCTAAATATTATGCGCTGACAGTCGGATCTGATGATTTATTTAGTCTATACTGGGTAATGCATTGACTAGGCGAGGTGGTTGGTCTCTCTGTGTGGCTCTTTGTCGTTTCAGACGAGGCTACCTGGTGTTTAATTCCCATTCAGAGTCGATGAGGATCGTATGGAGTTGCAAAGCACAGCAGTGCAAACACCAACTCCACTCCACAGTTTGAACAGTGGGGAAGGTCTGCCCCCTCCAGACCCATTCACATAATTGCTTGGAGACTGGGTTCAGTAAACATTGCATTGTTGAATTATAGCCCCAGGAGAGAGGCCATCTTGGCGCTCGGGACAATGCTGTACTGAAGTTGCTCGCCCCCTCCTCGAGCACATTGGCACATATGGAGTGCAGGCCAGCAGGCTGGCATTTGTTGACTCTGCAGTGAAGTGTGACTTGGGCCCGTATAGAGGTCAGGGAGGTGAGGACTCTGAACCTGACTCTGTTTCACAGTTCAGCAGGGGTTCCTCATGATTTATTCACAGCCAAAATGAGCTCCTGTAACATAGTTAACTAATCTTTTCACTTTTAATTCGTGTATGCAAGCAGACATGTTAAGCTGCTGTTTTGTTTGACTCTTCTCGCCATTTAACGTTTCGCGTGTTTATGTGCCTCGCATTCAGTCATTTAGAAAGGATGGTACTCCACAAAAAGCTGTGATGTGGGAAACAAACTAGACCAGAATCTCAGCAAAGGCTTCTGTGGGCGTTATTGTCTAAAAATCTCCATTGAGTCAGTTTTAATGTTTTATTTTGTGGTTCTTTCCCTTCCTAAATAAAGAAAAGTGTGTCCAACCCTTTGCACGGTTTTGATTCAGCCTGTAGCTCAGAACAGGATATGTTGAAGAGCTCGCTTTAAGTGCCTGGCTCACCGTTTTAAATATATAATTATTCTTTTTTTATATTTTTGTATGCATCTTATATGTTTTTGCTACCTTCCAACCCTTTTTCCTCTATTTATTTAACTTCAATATGGAAATCAACTTTCAACCAGGTCAGAAGTGCTAATTTAAAGGCAAAGTTTCACCGATTCTACTCCTTTTCAGTGTGGAACCGATGAAGCAGAAACTGAAAACCTATTTGTGTTTAGAGTTGCAACTACAGATTGTTTTCATCATTGATTAATCCTCAGGTTTTTGTCACTGAAATGTAAGAAAAAAGTGTAAATATAGTATCCTAGAGCCCAAGGTGAAGTCATGAAATTGCATGTTTTTTTCCCACCAACAGTCCAACAATCCAAAGATTAATCGATTAACAATATAGTTGCTGACTGATTTTCTTTCAAGCGACTAATCAATTCAACTCTATTGGAAGGTAGTCTACCACTGTGGACATAGTGATTTTAGTAAAAGTTACACTAATGGACCATATGCAGTGCAGGATTTTCACACTGATTTGTATTTACATCAACATTACCATACTCACTTAGCTGTAATGTCAAGTCTGCATGATTTATAGTAAAGAACTTAAACATGTCAAAAACATTAGTGTGGTCCTTTAAGGATCCACATTGCGATCTATATGCTACAGCACCCCCAAGTCTGGATTTAACACCTCTTCTTCTTATCTTCTGATTCCATTTTCAGTTTGCAGCCAAAACACAATGATTTAGTATTATCAGATCAGTGAGGTACATGTACTGTAATGCATATGAGGAATTTTCGATTGCAGAGATACAGCAGCCTTAAAGATGCCTAAAATGTATTGTTTTTTTCACTTCCCCCTCGCTCAGGACACACACATACACACAAACCAATGTCTTCTCACAATGCAGTATGCTCCATGGCCTTGTGCTTTCATGCACAATGTAGCATCCAAACACAGCTGCACCTCAGCTGGTACAGCAGCAACGCTGTGCATGTGCTGACATGAGCCCACATATTCTTGAGTACCGCCTGTTGTAACTAGACTTCCACTCTTTCCATTCATACCTCTTCAGACATTTACATTTTCCCTCTCTGAAGCGCATGTCCGTGGATGGTTTTTGTTTCAAATCTCAGTTTATAATTCGTGGATCATCCTCAGATTGGTCAGGAGCTTCTGTCAGGTTGATGCCATTCTGTAATTATATGTACTTTGTGTGGGTTACACCATGAACTCAACACACCTCCAAACAAGAGTAAAAGGGAAGAATAAAAGATTTTCATTCTATTTTCTTCAGTAATGCTTGTTAAAAATCATTATATGATCAGTGTGAAGCATGGTCTACTGATTTAAGTGGCCATCCTTTAACAAAATTTAATTTGCTTCCCAGTATATGCAAATAAGTGCCTTACTGGTGAATTGCCTGTGAGCAAGATACCAAATTCCCACCAATTTCATGTTGTCTTTTCAGTTTGGACACATCTTCCCATTCACTTCAATGAGAAAGTGTGTCCAAACTTTTGTCAGGTACTGTAGTCTGACCTCCTTGCAATGCAGCAAGTAATAAAAGTCTTTCCCTGCACGAATCATTATGTATATTATTATATATTTAACTGTTACATATAACTGTAAGTTACATATTATATATGTTATATGTTATATATGTTATACAGTTACATATTATATATGTAACTGTTCACATTCAAAAGAAGTCTTTGTTGCAGTCAGACAGTTAAACGAGTGCCCTTTGGCTCCTTCTGTTTCAGTGAAACCTACTCAAAGTATATATGACTCTTCATTCCTGTGTTATGAAGCTACAGGTGCAATAAAACCAACAGAGTTCATAGTGAGGTCACAGGATGACCTGAGGACAAACACTGTCTACACCACAAGCAATAAAAACAGCTAATGGTCAGAAAAAAATTTGTGGGTAGCAAATCACAAATGTAAGATTTTTATGTCCTTCGCTGTTTTCAGTCAGTGTTTTTTAGGAAAGTATTAAAATATGAAGGATATTCATCTGAAAATTGGAAAAAAAAGATGTAAGTGCTACGTTTGAAAAATGGTTAATATCGAGTGTTTCTTCTTCCCGTGCTTTGAAATTCATTCATTTTTGCGAAATGACTGCCAAGCTGGTCTTTAATTTGATGTACTTCATTGTCGATGGCGACTCTGCTCTTTTCCGGAAATAGTGAGCTTTAAATCTAACACGAGTCGCTCAGCTTGATAAGAAGAACAAAAGCCTGTAATAGAGTGCTACAGGCTCTGACTGATTTCTCAATCTTTAACAGTCTTTTTCAATCTTTTCACATTGTATTACCAGCCTTTTTCCCAGGCCGTACCCAGCCTTGCACTTATTAGAAATTCATTGAAATGCTAAGTTAACTGTATTGCCCCTTTCCTTTGAAGGTGCTCTGTAGTTGTCGGTGCCCTATTGAATGCCATTGTCTCAGCTAGTGGCTTGATGTGAAGTCACTTGGGCATTCGACTTTTTGCTCAAGGGAGCTGTTGCATTGTCTTGTATAGTCCCTCCCAACTCATACAAACTTCTACAGCTACACTGATGGGGGTTGCTGCCCTTTTCAGCAAAGGCGTTTTTGTGTGTTGTGAACAGAATTGATTTTTTTTCCAGGGTACTTAGGCTTTCTAAAGGAACCTATCATTCTTTTTTCTCTATTGTGTTTTAGAACAAGGTTTGACCCAGACATCCCGTCAAGTGTTTATAAAAAAATCCCACCCCGGTGTCTTATCAGAGCTGATGGTTTCTCACTTCCTGAACACAAACTAGTAGCGCCCTGCCTCCACTTCCATTTACTGTATAACAAGTCTGTACCTGTGAAAGAGAAAGGCTTCCCATCTTTGCAAGACTTTATTGTAACCCTAAGAAAATGCAAATTCACCTAAGCTGTTGTTAAACCCTTAATGTTCTCAGAGGGAGGTCGACAAGTGGAATTTTGCAGGCTTCAGGGTGTAATGGCTCAGTGAAAAGTAAATATAGGGGTAAAAACTCGCTTCCCCTTTCGGCTCACTTTTGTTTAATGCAGGAGCTTGTAAGTAGGTAGTTGTGCAAGTCTGCTGGAGTCTAATTAGCCAATTATTTCACAAATTAAAGGTTCTGCCATCCAGACACCTTCCTGCAAATTAAAAGTTTCTTAGCCTTTTTTAAAACCAAACACATATGAACAAACGTGTGAGGAATGGATGAATCAGTGTGTTTTTCAGCTCCAACTTAAGCTGTAATCAATGCTAACTAGCTCACTAACGTTACCTACAGTAGTAACATCACAATTCAAGAGCAATGTTCCTTTATTTTCATGTCTCCTACAGGATGCTGACAAGGGCTGCAACGTTTATTTTCATTATCGATTTATCTGCAGTTTATTTTTTTCCTTAATCACTTACATAATCATTTAGTCTGTAAGATGTCAAAAAGTAATGAAAACATTTCCTTCAATTTCCTACAGCTCAAGATAACTTCCTCAGATACCTTGTTTTTTCTGACCAACAGTCCAAAACCCAAAGATTATATCATTATAATGATATAAAGCAGAGAAAAGCAGAAAGTCTCTTGTTTGACAAGTTGAAACCAGAGGATTTTTGGTGTTTTTTTGCTTGAAAAGTCACTGACACAATTAATAGAGTATAAAAATTGTTGCAGATTATTGCAACAATGCTTTGGATAGATTAACTGACAAATTGTTTCAGCTCTAATGCTAACTTTTTTTCCTGGGACATGTAGCTTTAGCCTTAATCTTTTAGCATAATATCATGCATGTAGCCATCAAGCACATATTTAAGACCTTTAAGACTTACTAGGTTCTCGTTTTAAAATGAGCCAGCTTGAAACTTTAAAAAGTTAGCTGTAGAAAGCATTAGTACACTAGTAGCACTAGTGTTAGCTTAATTTGCTAATTAGCTAAAACTGTTAGAGACTGCTTTTATCTACCTCAGCCTAAAATCAGGGATCAGTTGTTTAAAAATAACTAAGAATTTCATAAATCTGCCACTATTATCATTATAAACTGCGTGGGGCTTAGCGAACGATCAGTTGGGGGTTTTAAAAATGCTCTTGGTACCGTTTGACGTTATACAGTTACAGACACACGATACTAGATATGTCATGTTGTTTCTGCTTAATGGAAGACTTCAGTTTTCATGTACTGGACCTTTGCTGTGCCCCTCACTGAGGCTTCAGAGGCCCTCAGGAGAGACCGGAGAGCTTCACCAGTCTGGTCTGTGTTATCATGTCAGCTGCCATCCCTCGAGACATAACAACTCATTCTCTTTGTTATACACACACACACATACACACACACACACGTTCACACACACTCACGCACTTCTTGGTCTTGTAGGAATTTTCTCTGTCTGTCTTTTTTTTTTTTCCACCCTCTATCCTTTCTTCTGTCTGCTCACTCTTTCTTGTAGCTTTCACTGTCAATCCCTTCGTATTGTAAACAAGCGGTAAACCAGTATTTATATCATCGTTGCTGTGGAGAACTCATTTCTACCCATCTGACCACCAGTGTGCCCCAGCAACAAGGCAATTTGGACAAGTGATTTGCTCTATGATGAGATATCTTTAGAGCTGGAAGCAAATGCGTCTGTGCTTAAGAGGTTGTCGGGCAGTCCATTGTTTTGGTGCAGTGGCTTGTGATGGTCTAAAACTTTTTTGTCCCTTGCTGAGTCACCATCCTGTTGGGGAAATGAAACCTGGAATTATCTACAGGACAAGAGGACCCCACTTCCCCTGAAGCAAAGTTTATTCAGGCTTTCCTGTGTACATTTCAGATGTCCTGCTCTATATATGCTGAAAGAAATAAACCAGTCTTTGTTTTGTTGTTTTTCTAACCCCCATACACCCCTTTTTTTCTACTTAAATCCATTTTCTCTCTGAAGTATGTTTATGCTTGAAAATCCACATAATCTTTAGACATTGTAGTTTTTCTGCTTTCATATGTCAACAAGCAAGTCTTATTTAAATATCTCCCCTGTGTCTTCAGCCTTTTTTTTTCCATGCTGTATTGATGCAGAGGTATTTATGACAGGTTTTCCTTTCTTGCACAGCAAGATCTGCTTCATTTGGAGTGTCTCTCAGCTTGTCACAGAATGTTGTTGCAAAGCTGTACAGAAGTTTTTATACAGTAACTTGGCAAGTAACATGCTGGAACTAAGGATTAATGAATTCCCCTGGACCTAATTATGCTCAAGTACAAGCCCTTGTTGTTTTTTATTTTTCCCTCTCAGCTAGAATGTGATTTTTGAATTTCCATCACAGTGTGTTTCAGCTGAGCAGAACTTACTTGGGTGGAAATATTTTCCATCCAGGTTTGCTGCTTTTGAAGATGCATGATCCGTACCATGGGCCAAACTGTGTTGTAATGGAAGAAGTCTTTGATTCAAACACACACACGCACAGTCATTCAAATATGATGTTTTTAATAAAAAAATAAACATTACTCACCACAGCTCTTTGACCTGTAGTGATTAGGCCTAATAAATGAGGCAGAAAACTTGTATCCATCATCCAGAATTCTGCAAATGCAAATGTTATGCTGCATCAGAATTGACACAGTGATACGCATTACATTACTCATTATTTATTTTAGTTATTCAGCCATCCGCTCTGTCAAAATTGCCTTCAAACAACTCAGAATCCTCCACACCCACATGTTGCATCTTTTCTATTTAACACATGTCGAAATAGAAAATGTCATGACTAAAAAGTGACGTAATGACGTAACTAACTAATTTAATTACCGAATTTGAAATTGTAATGCCTTACACTACTCGTTACTGAAAAAAGTAATTACATTACTGCAAGGCACTACAAAGTAATGAGTTACTGCCCAACACTGATGATATCATGATAAAAGACTGAGGCTGATGCCCCAGGCAAAAAGTCAACATCCTCACCAGCTGATGAGCCATGAAGAAGACGTGAAGATAAAGGATCATTGTTCTAAGAGATAGTTCAGTATGATAAAGAAAAATTTCATTATAACACCCCACAAACTAACCTAGGTAATTCATACTGTGCTCCTTGGCCTCAATTACTACTGTAGGTAGTAAGGTAGTTTGCAGGACATGTTAGAGTTGTTTCATTCATTCCTTACACTTCTTCTCTTGTGGTTTTGATTTTTGGAAATGCAACAAAAGACACTACTGTCCAAACTCTTTATGTACGGAGTATCGCTCTTACTACAGCCCCATGCATACTGCTTCAGCATGTGGAGAAATCCAAAGCTTGACAGGCCTGCTGTACCAACTTTTGGTTGCCAAGGTTTTATTGGACAATTGCTACATGATGGAGGGGTTTTAGCGAACAGTCAATGGCACTAGTTTAGTTTCCCTTACTACCTCACAGAACCTTTATTAATACACTGATATGTTCTTCATGACAGTCTCGCTACCGAGAGATGTATGGTTTTTGAGAAACAGGGTGTGCAGTTCCACAGCAGTACATAAGACAGTCACTTCTGAGAGTGGAATGTGGATCCTATTGTTAGTTGAGCAGTTCACAAGATTAAAATCACTGCTCCTTGTACGCTGCTGGAAACTATCACCATTGACGCGTCTGATCATTTCCAAATACACTTGTCTTGAAGCTTGTCTTGAGATCCAATGAAATACAAAGACTCCTTAAACACCACACTGACTAATGTAGCTTAGCATCCATCATGTGCCCAGAGGTTTGACAGTATGCAAGTCTACCAGTACCTGGCAGGCCTATTGAAGCTGAAGGTTGGCTATGTAACACAGTTGGTAAGGCAAAGGGAATTTCTGTGGTTTTAGACTAAAGTGGCTGTATATAATTTTCTCTCCACCCAAACCATCTGTTGATTCCGTGGAATGAGTAGTCATCCAAATACTCAGTTTAAAGGCTTGTTTATCTTCTTCTGCAGTAGCAGAAAGCTACTGTTCAGTGTTTACTCAAAGGTGATATAGACACCTACAGATGTGCAACAACAGAAT
This sequence comes from Thunnus thynnus, assembly GCF_963924715.1. Taxonomy (NCBI): domain Eukaryota; kingdom Metazoa; phylum Chordata; class Actinopteri; order Scombriformes; family Scombridae; genus Thunnus; species Thunnus thynnus. Next base: position 27,414,491 of record NC_089522.1, on the reverse strand, counting down.
CCTATTTTGAAACCAACCCAAGGTTCATCACTCTGTACCTCTCAAAGCTCACATGGCAGTATGTAACTTGTGTGGAGACATGAGTTAGCTTGTGTTCTCAGTTGAGACATGCAGTTTATAGTAGGTAGCTGGTGACCACCAACAATGTCGGTATCACACCACATCACAGAGGATCGAGTTATCGGAACAGCAGCTGCTGAACATTGCTGAGGTTTTTTTTTTTTAAATCAATGCACGACTGTTGCGATATTCGGTTAAATTTGCCACCCAAAAGGCAATTTCAGATTTCTTTATTTCTTTTTATTCAAAGCCAAACCCATGTGAGGTACATATATTAGATTTGCTTATCTAAATTACAGATCTGGGTTGCCCTTGATGTTCTTTCCATACTCATCCAAGACAGTAAAGGTCTTGCTTTTCTGTTCATCCTTATGAAGGCAGCACCTCCAGCCAAGTCAGGCAATTATTGCTTTAAAAGGGGTAATTAAATGGTTCTTCCCCTGAACTGAGGGCCTGTGTGATTTATGTGGACTGTGAGCACAGAGAGGAGGCTCTTTCAGCTGTGCCGGGACGAAGAGGCCCTGTCTTCCCTACCAGGCTCCACCTGCTGAGGCTCTATTATGACCCTGTCATGGGTACAAGGGGTGGAGATGAGGGCACACTGGGGCTAAAATTTGGCACAAAAACCAGACTGCAGTCAGATTCTCTGGCACAGACATCAGTCTTGCCTGTGGGCACATGGTTAACTTCAGTCTGTTGTTTCACCAGGGCTTTCCTGGTGCAGGGATAATGGAAAACAAGATTTAGGGGAGATAATAGAAGAACGAGAGTAGAGCTGTTTGTTCATACCTATTTTTTTTAGGGCTGGCCAGACAGGCAGAGATTAGGGTCTGATCAGCCCTGGGTGCTATGTCTCTAAAGGGGTTGTCAACGCTATTGCTGCTGCCCAGAGGTGGAGCTCGTCCTTCCAACATGCTTGCATATACCCAACCATAATATAGGCCTAGTGTACATAAAAATTAAATATAACCATGGTAAATATCACTGTCCTGCTGCAGACTTCTCCTGCTTCTGACAGCTGTCAAGTCAAAGGTTCCTGTAAATACATTTCAGAAAAGAGTAAAATGTCAGTTGCACTTCCCTTTGCACTGCACTCTTGTCACCTCTGAATCTGTGGTGCTAATGCTCAACTTAAAATCTAAGTATAGAAGTATTACTGATTGGCACTTTAAGATGTATTGCATGAATCAGTGGAAGCAGATAATTCTACTGAGTGGTGGATAGTATGCATGATCCCTTGTGCTCTGTCTCTAAAAGACGTTAAAGAACACCTTAACAGTAAAATATAGTCAGTAACTGTTCATAACATTTAGCTATTCAAATACTACTATATATTATTATTTATTATTCTAAGGGATAGTGTATTGTCACCCATGGCTGCCTGACTTTCACTGCACACATCCTGTGCTCCTCCAGTCCCCTGGGCAGGAATATTTGGAAGTAAGCTGAGGTATGAGTTATTGCTTGCGTGAATACCTTAAGGATCACTTGAAAATGCAAGCAAAATAAATGATAATGTATTTTGTTGTAATAATGTTATCTATGTAAAAGTGCTGTTATGTTATTCCCCACTGTCTGAGACAGCAGGATTTTACTGTAAAGAAATGTCAGCAAGGCAAGAAGGAGAGATGCAAGTGAAAGCTGAGTCTTAAATTATCCTCTTTCTGCTCTTTTTTCCTTGAAAGGTCATGAACTGGCTTGTGCTGGCTTGTCCATTAGCACAGTGATGAGTCACACATTGAGCAGACTGCAGTTAGTTTCACTGTCGTCTCTCAGATACCTGACGGCTTCACTATGCTGATTAACCACCGGAGCTCAGCGTATTTTCACACGGACACACAGGGCCCCTTGTCTATAATTACCTCTTATTATAGTAGGAAATGGATCCCTCACATCTGCTTCCAATGAATAGGCAGGTTAGCCCTCCTGCTTTCTTGTATTATTGCATAAACTCCTGGCAAACAGATGTCTTTGTAGGTGTTAGCGCACCTTCAAATTAAGGCCTGTTTTTGAATTATGAGGGCAGGTGAAATTCGTCTGTCAACTGCTGAGAGGAAGATACTCCCAGACTCTGTTTATGGTTGTCAGATGTCGGCCCTCAGGTTTGTTGTGTAGTTGGTGCAAAGCCAAATGCATCCTCTCAAGTCTCTGTACGACTTGAATGTAGAGTGCTATTAAAGTGAATCATCTGGTAAAGCTCTGTACCCCCCTGCAGCATTTGTTTAAAACTGTCCACTCCAGAAAGAACAAAATCACAAAAATTCTTTCAAGTATAAAGTAAAGTAGTTTAGAGTCCATAGGGTCCTGATTAGGATTGTCACTCATTTGATAGTTCCCACCTGTATAGTCTTTAACATGAGTTGCAACAGAAATGAGCTTTAAATAATGACAGTTTTTATACTTCGCAGCTTGATCCATGATAATGCCTTAAAAACTTAGTCTGGAATGCTTCTGTCAGGTATAATAAACTATTCAAGAGTACAATATAGCCTCTTACATCATATATTAATGTTATGACATAAATGTTGAAACCTACTGTGATAAAAGTTACATTCATGGAATGAGGGCTCCTGATCGATTGACCCACATTTTTTAAGTTAACTGCTGACTTTTATGTCCTGCTCCTGGCTAATTGTAATGGGAGCTTTTTACAAAGCGCAGGACCAGGATCATTAAAAAGCCTGTGTTTGCTAGGTCTGCAAATAGCCTCAATAAACGTTTGCGGTTTCAATTAGCTGCCCGATGGTGGGATTATTACTCATTAGCTCAGACACAACCATACAAAAATATTATGGAGGGTTTCCATTTCATCTGACATCAGACATCTTGAGGATAATGTATATTTTGCAACCAGAATCTTATTTTTATTAATCTTATCTATTGACTATGATAACAAATAACTCATCAGTCTATGGGGACACCATGTCTCTGCTAAGTTTAATCTTGGTCTCACCAGAACGTGGCCCAGCAAAATAATGATGTGGGAACTACTTGCAGGGGTAGTTGATGAAGTACTGTAGCTGGCAAGCTAACACGATAGCAAGCTGGGAACATGCCACTGTAAATCACAATAGTTACCATCTGTTATTTTGTTCTCAGGATTGTACATCATTTCATTTCATTTAACAAGTTATTTAAAGGGGGTAAAAAGGCCAGCAAGCTAGCTACCTTGTGAGCACTCAATTCAAGGTGGCTTGCTGTCCATCAATGGTACAAATTCGCATGTCAGTGTTCACCAAAGTTGACTGGCCCTTTATTGTTGTAGTACAACACTGGTGACCAGATAAGCTCTAAGCAAGTCCGTAATTTTTAGATCTTATTTGATGACAGGGGACCTGTTTAAAATATAGAGATTTAAAGTTATTATAAGTGGTAGGAATGATGACAAAAATAAGATACAGGTTATAAAAAACATTTCCATTTCATAGTGATATTCAGTAACTTAAAGTAAAGTAATAGAGAAGTGCCATTTACCGACATACAGTAAAGTCATACAAAAACAAATTGTGATCTCATCTGTTTATGTCTGTTTACACTGTAGTGAATGCTGTAGTGTTTGCATTTAGGTATTGTTCCACTGTGAACGTGCCAGCAGTTTATTTTTGGGACTATCTTGCGGAGGAAGGGTAAGTTAACTGAAGGAAGTGTTTAATTTAGCTTTGGGATTTTATCTGGCTCTCAAAGCGTAAGATCCAGCAGGCGTGGTCCTGTCTGGGGGAATTCCTATCCCCAACTTCATCAAGGAAAATGGGATAGCTGTCAGGCTTACTTTTATCACAATAAGTATCCTGATATATATTTGTGGATTTACAAGCATAGCCGAAGATGTTTCTGTTTTCTGTTTTTTGGGGGGGTTTTTTACCTGTTGGCAGTTGACGGCTCTGATATTATGCATTAGATGCCTGTTGTTTTAGGAGCATTTAAAACAGATGTGCTTGACATTCTTATATTTCCTGACTCATTTTATGAATCGCTTTGTTTCAGAAGGGATCATTTGCTTTTTTTTTTTTTTTTAAATCAATCTGTGAATCATGACTAAAGCCACATGATCACAACCTGCCTTTCAGTCTGTCTGATAGACTGGTGAATGATCCCTGCAGGGAAATAGTCTAGACAGAAAGATTGCCAGTCTAAGTGAGTTAATACACTGCAGGTTATTCTGCCAATACAGTCAGTAACTAAATACAGAAGTCTTAAGTAACTTAGTATTTTATCCTAAGTTAAACAAGCAGTAGTAGCCATTTCCATTGATTTAAATACCACCAATAACCACAGTGCAAGGATTAAAAAATACCTGTGACTTTGTTAATATAGTTGAATATTTTAGCATGTCTTACCCGTGTATGGTAAGATGCTAGACTTAAGGCCTGTAAAACTGTAAATGATGCAGTAAAAGTCAGAGACGTCTCAAGAGGCTCTTGCAGAGCCCCTTGTTGACCTTGGACAAAAGTAATGAGGGGACTACTGTTTATCTCCCATCCAACAGCTTTTCCCCCAGCTCTCATTCATAGCCATATCTTCATCCTGCAGTCTCTCAGTTTGCTTATCCAAAGTCTGCTCAGAGCCTGACTTAGTGTTTGGCTGGCTTGGATTTCCATACTTGTTTCTAAAGTTGGACGCATTGCAAGAGTATAAGGAACTTCTTGTACAAGTGTTCAACTGTTAAAACAACAGCTGCCTAAACTTGTTAAAAGTTTTAGCCGAGTGTTTCTTGTCATAAATTCTACCCATTAACAAGGACTGACTGCTTCTGTTCTGACAAATGAAATTCAGAAGGAACATTTATGGGCTTACAAAGATCTAGAAGTTGTGAAATACAGAAAAGATGAAAATGAAACATGAGCCTAATGGAGTGGCCAGTGGTTACCCTAAGTAATACAGGTAAACTAATCCTATTTGTGGGGTTGGTGTTTTTTGACAGGCCAAAACAAAAGTGTTTTACACCTGGAGAAATCCGACCTTCGCCTTACTCGGATTCCCCAGATCCTTCTCCTTGAGCCAGGCTCCAGAAGATAATCCGCTTCTTTGCGAGTGTCCTGCCCCTTGAGCCTTTGTCAGGGGGTGACAGAGGAAGTCTGAATTCAAGGGTTTTAAACTGTGAATGGAGAAGGTGAGAGCCAATCAAGAAGAAGGCATTTCATGCCGACAAAGTGGGCACCTGATCCCCTCTCACATGCCGAACCCAATAATTGGCTTTAGGAATGTTCACATTTCTCTGCTTTAGGGTATCGTTAAAGAAGTAAAGCTCACTGGCTTTTTGGAGGATGGTTAAGATTTGCCTTGATCCTTGGATTGGGGGAAATAAATGACTTCCTTCACTAAGCATGGAAGACAACCTGCAGGAAAGTCCCTTGTTAGACTGAAGCTAGCCAGAGTGTGGGTCGATTTACTTTAAAACATTCATGTCTATTTTTGGTCATTAAAAATTGGATACCGTCAAAACAAAGTTGCTATATCACTCTGTTCCAGAAGGCAAAGTCTAATCAAGTATAAACAGAAAAACTATTTTGTATGTAATATCTTCTCACTGAATCACATCCATACCAATCTGAAGAGATCTTGAGTCAGTTTTTATGTGCTGCACAGATGTGGGTGTGCCAGTATGCTGAGCAACAGTTGGCTGTGCCTGCTACTGCTCAGAGCGTTTTCTGAAACATGGCTTTCTTCAGTGTTTATTGGTCCTTGTCCAGCCCTAACCTCAAATGGGGAGGTTAGGAGATTGCCAACCAAAGCAGCAGACAGCCTACTGTACTGAACGTCTCCAGCAATGGATCTGGAAACTGCATGTACAGGGTTTTATATTGGGGAGAGCCTTACACAAAAGCATCTTTGAAAATACTGACCAAATATAATTCAAATTACTATGCACAAGCATTAAACACATGACTGTTGTGAGTGTTACTGTAATAGGTGGAAGCTCTGGGGAATGTGCAGTGACTAGCAGTCCTTTCTTGTCTTTTTAAATGTCGCATGTGGCAGGTAATAAGTTGCTCTAATTTTGAAGCAAATTAAATGCTAAATCATTAGTAAACATGATTATCTGAAATAGCACAGAGGTCTGGTGATTTCTCTTCATTGGACTTCACCCCCTGTTCTGTCCTGCACCCACTCTGGCTGCAGGGCCTCTGGAGGAGGGTGTAATAACACCTGCAGCTACGCAGCTCCTGAGGTATTTTTATCTCCCCCTGGAATTCTACCTCTGTTCTCCTCGTAGATCTCCTGTCTACATGCATGGGAACTCAGCTGGTGGTGGTCCTTGACATAGATTTGTAGAAGTCACCTGCCTCACTACATTTCATGCATTCTCACTGACAAGCTACATTAAATCAGTGTTGGATCCAGCACAGACTTTTGCCTTTGAGAATTGTTAGTTGATGCAAGTAACTTTCCATTATCAAAATGAGAGTAGCATTTTGTATCAGGATGACGTAAGCAACCAGCAGCTGTTAGATTGTTGAAGCTAACACGCCTCTGGAACTGAATTTTCATCCCTCACCAGTTCTCCCAAACAGGCACTGGCAGTGTGCTCCTTTCAGCCTTGTTTAGAACCAAATCAAAGCGTGGATGGCCTCGGAAATATGCTGGCATTTGGAACAGAAATGGCAAATACATGAATGCCTTTGTGTTCATTGCTCTGGAATTGGTTTATGACATTGTTCTGCCAAAACATATAATATGTAATGCGGCAACAGCTGAGGGCATTCATAATAGTGTTATTTATAATGACCCATAACCGTGACTACTTAAACTGAGGGTTCAGCCATGGTACTTTCCTATGTTTGTTGTGAGTAGATTAATTTTATCTGCAGAGAAAGAGGAGCCAGTGTACTGAGTGAAACCTTAGTTAAGCATGTGCACAGATGGCCCACCTATTTGAATTCTCCTCGCTTTCTGTGTTAGGAAATATTATGTATAATGATACAGCAGCTGTTGTGCATGTTTTTTCCATTTTTTCAAAAGAGAATAAAACAGTTTTTGGACATATTTGTGGAAATAGCCTCAAAGATTCAGGCCTCTGAATGGACGTTTCCTATGGTGTTGCTAGGAGACATACTGTCATAGCCCATGAACATAGAAATTTGACAAGTTGACATGTACCGTTAGCGAGTAAAGGCATCTTTCCCTTTACAACATCAAACATCAAACAGCTCCCACACTCTCATACTGTGTTCATCCTACATTATACAAAGAGGGTGTCTGGCTAGCGTTAACTCTATTTTATTGGTCCAGTTGTAAATGGTAAATGACCAGACTAGAAGTCAAAGTCACAGCAATGGGTTGTCCTGAAAATTCAGTGCTCTGTATGTTACCCTGTGATTTAAATCATGACATGTAGGAAGTGCTCAAATCACAGATGGAACTAAGCAACAGCTAACATTATCAGCCCTCAACATGATTACCTGCCTGCGTGGCTGTTAGACCTGAACTAAGCTAGTTTTAGTGTCCACCTGTACAGATATTGCACCAATCAAATTGCCTCAACCAACATTGTCAGTCGTTACAAAAAATTCACGGGAACTGCCTCGGGAGAACAACAATGTAAGGGATGCTATCATGGCAGAAAAATAAAAAACAGAAAAGATTTTTTTGTAATGTAAGTTTGATTTTCCTCCTTGGTGTTTGCATTTAGAGCTTTCATACTTCTACAATGGATGAAATGTCTATCGATGGAGTCACTTGATGGACATTTAAAAGAAAGAATAATTTATTCGACTCTTTAATCTGATAGATCAAGTTCACTACCTGAATTAACTGAAAGCAGACATCCCCAGCATGATCAGAATACAAAAAGCAAACAGTGAATGATGTTGTTTATGCCTGAAGACACAAAGGAGTCCATCATCTTTTTCTTACAACAGTATCAGATGACCCTCCAGTGCAAAGTACCCATTGTGAATGGCTCTATGTAGCGTAATATATTTCAGAATTCTCACTCTAGCCCATGATAGTCACATGGATGATTATCTTTTATGTGGTTATTTGAGATTGATAAAGATTAGAAAACCCTTTTCATGCCTGTGATGAAAGCTGACCTTTTTTTGTCACCCATGGATATCCTGTGTTGCTCTGCAAGTGAGACCAAGCCAGATCTGATTTCTACTGCCATGTTCTCTTTTCTACTCCCACTTTCAGTTTTCCCATGATGCATCAGTCAGCAAAAACAGCTGTCAGGTACTTTCCAATGGGAAGGATGTAGGGGACTCTTGAAAGACAGGGATAACCTCTGAATACCTTCTCTCCTTCCTCCCTTTGATGATTTTGTCAACATCAGACTGCAGTGTCTTGTTTACTCTGCTGCACAGAACATCTGGAGATGAGCATATCTATCTTTTCTTCTGCAGCCTTATTATGTTTATATTAATGACATAAACAGTTGAGAAAGAATATTTTTGTTGTCACAGCACATCACCTCTTTGGACTTTTTTTTTTTTTTTTTTAGTCTTGGCAGAGGTAACAGAGTATTATTGGAAAAGTTGTGAGAAAAAAGGAAAAAGACTTTGATGTGGAGATGGCGCCCAACAAAGAGTTCTGTTCAGTTAACAGCAGGTTTTCTTGTGATGTTCTAAGCCCAAATCTTAGGTTACCAAACAAAGACCATTTAAAACTCATGGTTTGAGATGTTCAACATGTTGGAACTGCTTTGCGTTCCAAAAACCTCACCATGGTACCCAGCCAAATCCCAGTTAATTATGAGATCGACATCCCAAATAGCATGACCTTGGGAACTGGTGGAAAGTGGCTTTACCAACATGAAATTACTCCCTCCGGCCAGGACGCCTGCAGGGTATTCTCTCCATGACCAAAGGACCTGGAGTCTATTCTGTTCTCACAAAGTCTGCTCATAAACAATCTGTTATTGTAAAGATGCAAAATGTTCATTTCTGCATCCCAGTGGAAAGATTTACATACAATATATTGCTTCGAAAGTCCAATGTCTTCCAGAAATGGTTGCATAAGCTGCGTACTTAGAAAGATTGGTCTACTTAGCCCATTTTTCCCACACACTGGAATGATGAACTAATCGAGTATGATACACAGGGGGGGAAGTGAGTTGACAGACTGAGCTAGTTCTGGCCTGTGATTATGTGGGACAGTGTGAGTGTGGCCAAGTCAACAGGTGGTGTCAGATTAGTTGGTCCTGAGGCGAGAATGTGCGAGAGAGAAAGAGAGGAGGGTAAATCTAACGCTGCCACTGACATCAGCGTAGGGAAACCAGAGCCTAATCACAGAGCCATCAAGCAGATTCTGCTACTTCCTTTAAAGCTTAACTGGCCCACAAACCTTTAAATCAACTCAGCCGAAGCTGTCATTATGTTAAAAAAAAAAGAGATTGGTCAAAAATTGCATTTTACATCCACATGTTTTAGCCACGTTAGCGGCATGTCTCCAGGGATGGCAAAGTTGGTTGGTGGGGCCACCGCCTTGATCCAGACAACCATCAAATAGATTTCCCTAAAATCTGGAGCAGATATCCATGGTGCCTAGCTGATGAATCTTAATGACTCAACAAGGCCTAGGACCCCCATTGACATGGACACCATGCCATCTTCTATTTGCACATCTGTGATATTTGATCTAACATGGCCCACTACACTAACACAACTTGTATTATTATTAATTGCACACTGCATATACTGTTTACACTTATGAACATTTGCACATTCCTGGACAGTATTTTGTACATTTCATTTCATTCTCCTCAATTTAAGATTTAAACCTGTGGCAGCTCTTCTCTCTTCGAATATTCTTTTTATATTATTGAGGATTACTTGATTTTTTGTATATTTTTTACTGTTATGCACCACAACACCAAGGCATATTCCTTGTATGTGCAAACCTACTTGGCAATAAACCTTTTTCTGATTCTGATTCGGCGACCCACTGACTTTTCATCTAGCGCCCCCAGCAGGTCAAAGTTTTCATTTATCCAGTGAATGATCTCAACATGTACTCGGTGAATTGGCACAAAATTTTGGACAGATATTCATTATTCCTAGACACTAATATGTTATGACTTTGCTTAATCCCTGAATTTTCCTCTCACACCGCCATGAGGTTGAAATTTGTGGTTTTGAATGAAATGTCTTGACAACTATTGGATAGGTCGTCATGAACTTTGGTCCAGACATCAATGAATCATAATAACTTTGGCGATCTGTTAACTTTTCATCTTGCATCATCATCAGCTTGAAAATTTCAGTGGTGAAAAGTGAAATATGTTTAATGTTTAAAGACATTCCCATCAACCTCAGCTGTACTCTGTGTTTAGTTCTAATTAGCAACCAATAGCATTATAACATGCTGAAGTAAGATGGTGAAGATGGAAGACATTAAACCTGCTAAACATCAGCGTGTCAGCATTATCTTTCTCAGAACGTTAGCATGCTGACATTAACATTTAGCTCAGAGCTCCACTGTGCCTAAATACAGCCACACAGCTGCTAGCATAGCTGTAGTTGAGCTCATAGGACTTGGTTTTACAATCTTGTATTGTAATCGGCAATCATTCTTTGAGTGGGGGGTAAACACTTCACTTGGTGTTTCATTGATAGGCCCACCCAGCAACAGAACTTCAAGAGGATCAGTTAAGTCCAGATTTCTACTGTCAATGATTCAGTCTTGTTTATGCGAACTGTAAATCATAACCAGCAGCAACAGAACTTCAGGAGGATCAGTCCAGTCCAGGTTTATTCTGTCACTGATTCAATCCTGTTTTGCGAACTGTAAATCATAACCAGCAGCAACAGAGAACTCAGGGAAGGTCAGTTGAGTCCAGGTTTCCTCTGTTAGTGATTCAGTCCTGTTTATGCAGACTGTAAATCATAACCAGCAGTTGGGGTAGGGGTAGAAGCCTCACTGGGGGGGGGAGATCAGGTGGGCACCCTTCTTTCTTGGTGTTTCGTTGATAGGCCCATGACACCTTCAGAGGGCTCAACAGTGACACCTGGTATATCAGGTGCACCCCCCTCAGCTTCTACCCCTCCTGCTGGCCTACTGCGGTCATTTTACTGCCCAGTTCTACTAAATTCTGTTATAAAATTGTGTTTATCGTTTGAAATATAGTCATTTCTGCATTATATTTTTGAAAAACTACTTGTTTCATCTGCTTTAGTTTCTACAAATAATTTTAATTAATGTCATTTGTATGTAGAAATACATTTTTGCAAACATTTAGTAACATGTTAATACAACTGAGTATGAGGTTATGAAGTATGTGCTAAGAGCTCTATACTGTATATGTATAACTCCCCCTACAAAATGTAAATAGCTCTCCTCGCAGAAGAAGGTTCACAGCGCTTAAACATCAGTTTCCTGCAGCTGAAGCTCAAGTCAATCTTTGTTCCAAGGTGTTACTGTAGCGCAGTGTCAGCTGCGTCAGTGAGAAGGAAAGCAGACATCTTAAGTGACACAGCAGCCCTTTCAAAGGATCTCTTTCTGTTATAAATAAACAGGCCGGGGCTGGCCAAGCCGGAGCTGCTCTTCCCCTCTGAGCTGCCACCTCGCCCGTCAGCTGTCGTCTGGGGGAACTGGAGCTGGCCCCACAGTCCCCTCCTCCCGGCAGGTCACTCTCTCAGAAATGTTACCGGAAACACACACGCTATTTATAGACCCACGAATTACTCTCACAGTGTTTATGTTTGATCTGACGTGCAGTTCAGGTGAGACAGGATTTGGTTTGCATTTTGCCAGGTACACTTGTCATTTTTAATCTACTGTGTTCCTTTCTTTGCTCTAAGTCAAATATTTTAGCTTTGACTTGTTTTATCCCTCAGAGTATAAACATTCATTGGAATATTTTTCTCACTATAAGAGCACCAGTAGTTTTAAGAGCTAAACCTCCAATACAATAAATGGGCCTCTCTCACAAACCAGAGAGCCCTATAAAAACAGAATAGGTTCATTCCTGGCTGAAACCACGTTTTGATAACTGTGTGCCTCTTAAGGAGGTGTGTTTCCAGTGTTTGTGCACAAGTGTGCAGCTGTCCGTGTGTGTCTATACACTTCTTAATACTTGAATGTGTAAATAAGGGGGCGGTTGCAGGTCTTTTGTTCACCGATAGTGAGGGCCTTCAGGTTCCACCACTGGACGAGCTGTGGTTGTGATTCTAGGTGGTCTATTGATGCAGGTTCCTGCCGGGGCCCCTGCTGGGGTGATAATTGAAAAGACGGGCTTCTAAGGGTGTCAACTGGGCCTTCACGCCTACAGACGTTTGGGTGGAATGTGTTCACGCTTTATTATCCCACCCACAGTGAAAATGTAACACAGTACAGCTTTTAAAAACACTTTCAGCTACCTGTAAAATAACTTGAAGAATATTTTGTTTGGGAATATCTATGCTCAGTTTGGAAAAAAACCCCTGCTTTTGGCAATTTAAGATGAACTTCTCTGTCTGTTTCTTTCAAACTCCTAAAATCACAAAAGAAACATAGATGAAAAGACCAATGAGGTTTTTGCCCTACTGCTTTTAACACAAATTCCAGGTCTTGTGATCTGTTATCATTGACGCTGAAAAAAGCCCATCTGAGATAGTATTTCGGTTAGTGTTAGGCCGGGGTGTCTTGTTTCATGGCCCGCATACGATTTCTACTCTCTGTCTGGTCGTTGTGTCGCCAGGCAGTGACCTTTGGCCTAAAATACATTATGATGACTCACCCCCAGTTTGCAAATTGTACTATTTGGGGCTGATTCAGACAAGGCGGAGATGACACTCATAAAGTTAAGTACAGAATACGACTTTCAGATCACTTTTTTGTAGCTAGTGTGGAGTATCTGATCACAGTTTACTGGGTGCATCTGTATTATTATTTAGTTAGTGACAGATAGAGCTGCAACGAATAGCGTAAAATGAATCTGCAGCTTTTTTGATAGGCGATTAATCTGCATTTTTCAAATAAAAGGCCAAATATTCTCTGGTTTCAGCTTCTCAAATGTGAGGATTTGCATCTTTTCTTTGTTATATATGTGCAAGTAAATTTAAACTCTGTAGGTTTTGGACTATTGCAAATTGAAGCCATCTCCATGGGCTCTGGGATATTGTGAATACCTTTTTTTTCACATTTTTTTAACATTTTATAGACAAAATGATGAATTGAGAAATGTGAAATTCAATCTGTCACATTGGATTTCAAATAGTCTTCTGTAACAATTTCAACTTTCCGGAAATTTAGCAGGTTAAAGTAAAAGCAACAGCTGTTTTATAGGCGTGGTATTAAGGTTTTGCAAGCGTGTACAAGTGTATGTGTGTGTATTGGTAGAGATACATTAATTCACCCTCCTGCTCCTTTGATCCCACCAGAGCGAGAAAGATAACGCTCATTGACAAAGGCATTTTTTTCTTTACTTTAATTGTAGCTTTGTAGGCATCCTTTCTTGCGCTGTGTAGGAGATCACAAACACAAGTCTGCACAGGCTGGCTGCTTATTTTGACATGCCTCCCCAAACACAGAGGGTTGGTGTAAAGGGAGAGGAGTGTGTGAGGTTGTGTGGCAGATGCTGTCTAGCTGGAGGCAGTGCTTGCTTGCTTGCCACAGACAATCTTTGAATCTGTGCCTCACATGGAGAGTGGGGCCAGGCACAAAAACACAACAGACTTATTTTATTTGTTTTGTTTGATCATATCAAAGTATGACGGATTTCTGAGTGACAGAACTGATTTACATCTCCGTGATGTCAATGTTTATTAATTTTTGAGGTCATCTAGTCGGCTCATTAAAATATGCACCGCAGAGAAAAAAAGCCCTCACAGTTACCTGTTAAGTATATTTAATGAAACAGGTTCTCATTGCATTGCACTTTGCTGCGTCACCTTGCATTACCAGAAGAATCTGCATATCTGAAAAGTCATCATGAGTGTCGAGAAAGTGTGAGTGCAAATGCCATTTTCCAGTGGGAGATCAAGCTTATTGTAAAATGGATGGCATGACCGTTGTGTGGGAGTAGCGAATGAATGACCTGGGGGAAGAAGGCAAGACAGGCACTCCAAGCATGTGTTCAAAAATGTGGACTTATCCTTCACTTGTTACTCCTTGGCCCCCTTCACTCCTCTCTACAAGTCCCTTTTTCCAAGAAAATCCGGCGTGTTTGTTGCGCCCACAGCATTAGTCATAGAACACATTGAGAAGACAATCCATGCACATTGTCAAAGAGTGTTTGTCTGTTGAATGAAGAGCCTCCTTCCACTTCCTCCACGTTCCAAACACTTTGGATTAAACCCTGTAGAAATGTCAAAAGACCTGCAGAGAGCATAAGGGCCTCACTCATCGGGCCCCTTATGGAGCAGAGGCCCAGGCAGAGGTTTAGTGTCAGAAGTGGCAGTTTGTCAATTCACCCACGACTCCAAGCAAGACTTAAACACATATGAAAACTCAGTCTCTCACACAAACATGCACATACACAAAGCTGCCCTGTTGCCTCAATTTTGTTGTCAAAAATCTTGTGACGTAAGTGTCTCCTAAATTCTCAAGTGCTTGGACAAGGAACATTTCTCTTGGGCTTATGCGCCTTCTCTTTCATCACTCTTTCACAGGGCCAAGCACACCACAAAAACCCATATGTGAAGATCACCATGTGTGTGTTAGAGCTGTAAAACATGTTGTTGGTAAGGCTGTCTCAATAACCGCAATATTGCAATACTGCATTATAGACAAGCCAACTGCGGTGGATGGCAAGCAACTTCCACAACCACGCTATATTCATGTTTTTTTCTTTTTTTCATGAGGCTAGATCCTCCTTGTTTTACACTTCAATGCGAATGTATTGAATGTTTGGTGGCTCCTCCGGTCCGGTCCGGTGGCGGCTCCGGAAGATCCCGCCCCCCCAGGCGCCACGGAATCTCGTGCAAGCCTCCTGCAGCTAACATCCAGGCTAACTAGCTAACCTGGCGCCCAGCCCTCATAACAGTATATGTGTTTAAACTCTCCTGGGTGACTGCAAGGCTGAGCATGCTGCCATTTAACCTGCAAGGTAAAGTAGTTTACCACCAATCATACAATCTAAAGGCACTTCTAGCCTGTGTTCTTACATCCCAGGTTTAAGGGGACTCAGCTGTAGGCCAGTGTTGTTTCCTGCCACAACATGATTTAAAGTGTTTTCCATGTTCATCAGGTCCTGCTGCTCCATTTTGCCGACACTTAATCAGACTAACATACCTTGATTTTTACTAAAAAAAAAAAAAAGAGGTGTTAATATAGCATATGTACAGCACCGTGTACCATGCTGTTGAGTCTCCCTAAATCAGAGCAGGAAAAATTCCTTCACCACGACAGCCCTAGTTGTTGGAGCAGCTAAAACAAACATCCGAAGAGTTTCTTAAAAATGTGCAATGTAATACACATACAAATCAATATCAACATTTCATTTGGGGAATATCTTTGTTTTATTCTCTTCAAATAAGTTTGAGTTTGCAGTATCAATGCACTCTGTTCCTGCACCTTTATCCTATGAGGCTTTGGGCAACATCCCAATCTCTGTGTGTGCATGTGCACACATAATTTATTTTTATGTTATCAAGGTGCTGATTTAATGCAACCCTGCAAATACTTCTGCACCTACTCCAAAGATAGCAACAGGTCAAGTAAAGGGAGTGCTGGAGTTCTGCAGCTCAGGCCTCGTTGGTGCCTGGTAGTGCTTGGTGGGTTTTCTTCTTTTCAAGCCACTCTACCTAAAGAAAAGAGTATGTGTCAAGCTTTCATCCATTTAATACTCTGCAGTTTACATTCCATTCCTGTTTAGTACATGTTGCTACTTCAAGTCTAAGCAGATATTGTTAGTCTTAAAGAGAGAGAGAGTAAAAGAGAGAGGAGGGTTGGTTAGGGAGGGATGAAGGGTCACAGGGGTTGGGAATTCATCTTGTGAAGGTTTTCCGTGATTACTGTGCACTGCTTGCTTGAAAGGTCACAACTTGGTGTTTGAATCAATTGATTGGAATGAGCAATATGGCGTGCTGCCTTTTTTCGGCTTTCATCTTTCCATGTTTGCCTATCACACGCTCTGGTGGGGATGAAAGCAGATAGGTTGTCTGAGCTCAGGAGATGCTCTGAATTCTAAACTTTTGCTGCTGCTATCAGAAAACAGTGTTACATATTTTCATGAGAGAGTGTCACTCCTGTGAGACTCATGTCTAGTATGTTCTCAGTCCAGCTTCTTATTTTCTGTAACACATTGGGTATGCCTTTAAGATGTTTCTCACAGATTGTCCTGCAGCTGCATCAGTGGGTTTATTAGCCGAGTGGGCGAATCGAGTCCCCTGAAGAATTCTTCTCACGCTGCCTCTGACAGGCTTTGGCTGTCACAGAGATGTAACCAGGATGGGAATGCTGAAGTGTGGGTGTATGATAACATGTGTCTGTTTGCGTATGTGTGCATGAGAGTGTGGGTGTATGTTTGTGTGTGTGTGTGTGTGTTCGTGTGTGTGTGTGCGTGCATTTTTGAATTTGTATGTTTGAAGGGCCATACCAGTGGTTTTGGATGGTTTGGTCCATCATCTACAATTCATGTGTGCTTTATACCACTGTTGGACATTTTTCAAAGCAATCTATAGTCTTTTAAGTTGCTTTAAGCTCTCAACAGGTCCATTACTGTAAACATTCAGTCACTTTTATGATTTTTCAAAGTTACTGTATCATTCATGCACTAATGTAGTTGCAAGAATTCTTTGTTGGTGCAGCACAGGAAACTCCGACATTTGAGATTCTGGTATCTTGAGACTCTCTAACTCTATCTCTTGGCAGTAGAATAACAAGAAACCTAACTCAGAGTATCCCTCATATCCCTCACAAAGCCCATGCATGGATATTACATGTCGTCTGGGTTTGATTTCCTGACGAAGTTGTTGCGAATGCTGCTCAGTAGCTGAATCTGAAATTTATGATATCAGAGCTTAAAGGTATACTATGCAGGATTTTTTGGTTGGTGTTTGTAAACACAGAGCACTTAAAGTTGGCCCTCCTAACCCGTGAGAGAGAGAGAGAGAGCAGTGGTGGTCAAATGAGCTAGAGAGTAAATAAAGAGAGCGAGTGGTGCAGGTGAGAACAAAGCTGTGAATCAGATAAATAAAACATTATTTACTGATTGTTTCACGGCAGTTATGTTCTAAAGCAAACAAATACACTCACACATACACTCTCCCAGGCATAGCTGCTCCGACACCCACTGATTTCTCAGTGGGTAAATGTACACATACACATACAAAGCTATATACATACATGTACATGCACCTACACATTAGAGATAAATTATTTCCATATCTCAAATATAATTAGAACAGGTTGTTTGAAGATAAGTAAAAAGAAATGTCTTAAAAAAATGAAAGGAGGTTATAGATCTAAGTGAACTGGGAAGGTCGTTCCAATCAGATGGAGATTTAAATTGAAAGATAATTTCTTCTAGGAACGAAGAAAAAAAGGATACTCAGTATGCCTCAGACTATACAATGACCTACATGGAATTAAGAATTGTTTTAAGTAAGAAGGATAGTTAAAGAAAATGCATTGATCACACTGTAATGTGCATTGCATTAGTGAGATGTATGCTTGGAAGAGTAAATCACAGTATCATCTGCATATAATTGAATATGATAATCAGAATAGATTTGTGGGAGATCATCAATAAAAATGGAGAACAACAACAGCCCTAGAGATGAACCTTGAGGTACACCTTTTTCCATAATCATAACTGACTGACTGCCCTGATAAGAGACACACTGATGTCTGTGGTCAAGATATGAATTGAACCAAAGCAAAGAAGGTTTTGAAAGACAAATAGCATAAAGTTTGTCAAGGAGGAGGCAGTGATCGACCATGTCAAAAGCCTCAATAAGATCGATAAATATTGTGCCTGTAAGCATGTTGTTGTCCATTGAAGAAGATCATTGGTGAATTTTAAAAGAGCAGTAGTTATAGAGAAGTTAGGTCTGAAACCAGACTGGTATGGATATAAGATGTGGAAGTCATTTACATATTGAGATAGCTGACTGTTGACAGAACTTCACTATTAACTCTAATATGAGTAGTAGTGCTTTTGGTGGAATTATTGATTATACTATACTCAAGTGGTGTCCCACCTAAGAAATTAATCAACCAATTATTATTTAAATTATTATTAAATGCAAATAATTAGGTCTGGTGCCAAAACTGTTAAGGGTTAATAAAATCATTAACATCAGATCAGATTTAGTGTTTCTTGTTGTGGTTGTACATATATTCGCCGCGACAGCACTTTCTGACCCAAACAGCTGATCTACAGTGTAATTCAGTGCATGACATGCGTAGTAATATGGATGTTCTACGGCTGTGAAAATGTAGTGCCAAAGGAAAGACCTGTCTGACGGCAAGGTAAAGCGGTGAAATATAGAGTACATTTAAACTGATATTGATTTTTTTAGGTGGGCCACAGCAGTACATTGCCTGGCTTCCGAGTGCAAGGCGAAGTATTAGTGTATTACATATACATACACACACACACTCTGCATCATGATGCCTGATACGTTATGGTTTATAGCAAACAAACAAAAAAAAAATTCACACGGCATAGATTGGTTTAACAGCATGCTCAGTACCAACAAAGTTTCTTATCAAAAGTCACTTATAAGTCCCAACAACTCAAAAGCATGATATACCATCATAACAAATTAATGGTAGAAACAAGAAAAACAGTACTTAGTGTAAAATAAAGAAGATTTATCAACTGTGGAGTTGTGATGATTTCATGAGGATATCACAAACAAATGCCTCAGCACCATCAGGGCAGCCAAACAGTGAGGGTTTACCCACAGGAATAACTCAGCATGGCAGGATGGAGTAGAGAGTATTTTATGTCCAGGTCACAGAGCTTTTTTTTTATGGGATCAAACTGTCGACGTTTCTGAAGTAACCCAGCACTGAAATCCGGATAGATGTGGAATGATCTAAATAAGGACAGAACGGCTTCTACATCAATTACAACAGCATGATCTCAATATTGATGTCATGATACTAAAAATCACATGATTTAATATTTAACTTGTT
The DNA here is from genome assembly GCF_963924715.1 of Thunnus thynnus. NCBI lineage: Eukaryota > Metazoa > Chordata > Actinopteri > Scombriformes > Scombridae > Thunnus > Thunnus thynnus. Next base: position 27,395,426 of record NC_089522.1, on the reverse strand, counting down.
TTGTCCCGCTCAGTCAGATAACAGAAATACTTATAGATAATAACGACAATAATAGACACAGACATTCTCAGGAGTTATTTAAGAGATATCTGTGCATGTAGTCTTACAAATAAAAGCAGTAGAGAATTGGGAAGCTTTTAGTGGCTGCAATCACTCACTTATCCATTTTGGGAAACAAAGAAGCATGAAAATCTGATTGGCTGTTAATGACCAGTGACTGTGAAATTAAATAAATGGGTTGAGGAGCTAGCATGTGTTTGGATGCGGAGATGACAGCAGTTCTCCAGCTGCAAAACTCTACGACAGCTGAAGGTAGTACCGTCTTGAAAGGATCTTGGCTCAGTTATTTCAGTCGGACCAATCTTTTTCCAAAATGTTATGCTTCTGTGCCTTTTCTCATCAATTGTTCATGCACCAAAATGCAGTTGTTTCTCTTGGTCCTGTTAAACAACAGCTGGGCAAACTTCAGGCCTGTCTTCAGGCTTCTGTTTGGCGTCACCTGTCACTCGTTATGCACGGATTCTGTTGCTCCTTTATTTCTAGAGCTACCACTACTTCAACTTGCAGGGCAAACATTGTGCATTGTGAGCAGAGCATTTCATAAGTAAATAGTGGAATTCCTTTTGGCTGGAATGTGTACTTGTCTTTGCGTCACATGCATGTACAATATTTATGTGTGCATATGCATGCCTGCTGTTTTCATGCATGTACATGGTTGCCATATGTGCCACTGGAAATTGCAACAAGTTACTAGCAAAAGGAGAGCTTCTGAGGCCAGTATCTTGTGGGTGGGGTGGAGTTCAAAGGATTACAGTGTCGGTCAAGATCTTTATCTCAAGGGAGAGATAACTTTAACGCATGACGTTGCTCAACTCCTAGACTGAGAGTAAAGGTCGCACTAGCTTTTTGAACCAGAATGCAGTAGCATAGTGAGAAAGCAAATTCATATGTAGTTCCCAACTCTCCCTGAGGTGAGGCCAGTTTGACAGTCTCAAACAAGTTTACCTTAACATGTTCGCTTTAAGATCAGGTGCAAATATGGACTCGTCCATCAAAGGTTACTCTGAAAGTTTGTGGAGGTTTTTGCCCAGATGGCACACAGTGTGTCCAGATGATACCCCATCCCAAGGGAGTGGGAAGCAGGAGATGATCACACCAATGGTTGGCTGGTCGGCACCACTGAAAGGAATTTGGTTAGTCAGCAGTTTCCTTTTGAAAATGGCCCGGGATTGTTGTTGTAAGGGTGTTTAGTCAGGGGAGAGAGGATTTGGGGGGATAAATCGAGTTATTTATTAGCTGGAGCCATTTAAATGGGAAAACTACCATGACAGAGTTGGGTGGAAATAGGAACTGGCGGGCCATGCCAACTGGAAATGCCAGGGGTGGCATCGTGCCAGTGTCGTATCTAAACTTATAGCCAGAGTCTGGGCAGTCTGGATGCTGAGATGGTGAGAGCAGAGATAATAAACCCACACCGTGCTCTACTTGGCCTGGCACAATGAACCCTATCAAGATGATCAGATATGAGGGCAGCTGGTTAAGCTTTGTGTCTCCTCATTGAGTGTGTGTATGGGTCTATCAGGTGCTGTGAGAAAAGGCAGTTCTGTCTTTTTATTTATGTGACTGAGTAGGTCTGTCAAGGATAGGACTTTTGATTGAAATCTACACTTATGGAATCCTTTCGAGATATCCATACACCATTACTCCACATTAAGGCAAACATGCACTCCTTTTTAGTTAAAAAAATATGTGAAAAACAATGTAATGTAATATGTTCTGTCTGCTGTGTAGCAATGCGCATCATGTCAAATCTAGTGCTTGTATGATACCTGAGACTTTTCCACTTCCAGGAATAATAACATGTTTTTCTACAAAACCATTTTTAACTACACTAGTGGTATGGCTCTAGGAATAGCAATGTCAGGCTGTTGATCGGTCGGTCGGTCATCTGGTCTGTTGGGCAGTGACCGCTCGCCTTGGTCCAGACTGAAATATCTCAACAACTACTGGATGCACTGAAATTAACATTTCATGGTACCCAGAAGATGACTGGTAATGGCTTTAGCGATCCCCGACCTTTCATCTAGCACCACCAGCAGGTCAAAGTTTTCACTTATCCAGTTAAATATCTACATCTGCTAAATAGAATCAATACAGAAATTGTCTTTACCAAAAAAACGATTGTCTGTACTAAAAAAGTATCAAGGTTTGATTCCGATTCCTAATTCTGTGTATGTTCAGATTTTACCTCCTTAGTGTGACTTGCGCCCAGGCACTGCATTGTCAGTTTCACTCATATCCTTCAGTTACACCTCTGCTGTCGTTCCATTCATATAACATGCTGAGTGACATGATGATCACAGTCTGATTGAGAAGCAACCTGTCCTCTGAGGTACATTTGAGGTGTTTTTACTGCTGTTAGAGGTGACATAATTTTTCCGTGATAGAGTCCTTCCTGATTCCCGAGCGAGGAGCCGGTCGTAAAGGACTACTTGTGGTATGTTAGTTTTCACCCGGGGGGGGAGACGGAGTTTAAAGCATACTTAAACAGATTTATGTCATCCAGTCATTCTGATTTCAACCTCGGCTGCTTTCCCCGGCTCTCTCTGAGTTTTGTGCAATGTGTGTATTTATATGTGGGTCACTGCAGTCAGCTGTGAATTTCTGAAGCCAACTCCCACCATAAAGATTAGAAAAACAGCCAATAGTTATGATTTCTTTAGATGTGTGTGCAGTGAAGAAACTTTGAGCTCTGAATGAACTCTATTCATACCAGTGTCATGACCTTCTGTTTGCATGCAAACTCTTGAAAAGGCCTCAAAGAGATAATAAATGGTAAAAGTAAACACATCTCAATGTCCTGTTTCCTGTCTCAGCTTTTGTTTTCTCTCCACCCTTCATGGGTCCATGTATAGCACTGGGTGTAACCTTGCTCAGTGGAGACTTCAACCCCTATAAATCTCTCTTGTGCTTGCTGCAGGTGACTCAGGCTTCCAAGGTGTGGGGAGAGGTCCCTCTGCCAGAAGACTTGGAGGCAGAGAAAGATGTCAAGGCGTCACAGAGCTTACTGGACGATGACGAGGACTTTGCTGCTGATGAAGCCTCAGGAGGTGGGTTCGATAAAGGCTGGATGACCACAAACCAAAGCAACAGCTGCACTTAATTCGTGGGAGTTGTGTTTTTCATCATGCATTCCTTATGTTGTTAACTAATCACGAAACTGAAAATGAGGGAATGTAGGAAATGATGCTCAGAGATGCAGAATAAAGTTTTATAATGTTTACATATAAACACTCATTTACAGGATTTACTTTTTACAAGGAGAATTTCGCTTCCCTGCAGATTTTATGTTCTACTTGTCACATAGGTGAACAAATGATGTTTTTTTTGGGGCCTTTAACCTTCACATTGACCATTTTCCTATACTTGTGTCTGTGACTTTAAAGATCTGCCCAGTGGAGAGGATGATGGAAGTGCACCATGGCCTCCGGTCCCTGAGAGCACAAGTAAGGGATCAGAAAATATAGTGATTCAAACAATTCTCTGCGCCAGATTTTGTTTATATGTGGAAGATCACTCAACTCTCTAAAGGTCCCCCATCTGTGTCCCTGACTTAAGTGGCTGCATGCAGTGTGTGTGTGTGTGTGTGTGTGTGTGTGTGTGTGTGTGTGTGTGTGTGTGTGTGTGTGTGTGTGTGTGCGTGTGTGTGTGTGCGAGTATGTGCATGATGTCTGCCTGAGCCTGCATTGAAGATGCCTTCACATCCTGCTACACCCTGTCCTCCCTCCTTTCCAGCTTGCCAGAGTCTGGTCATAACATGGGGCTTCATCTTTGTCTTTGAGATATAAACATCTCCTCTCCCCTTTCATCCTTTTAACCAGCAGCAGAGGTGACAGCACAATAAGATACATAAAAGCATGACGAACAATAAAAGCTGCAGCAGAGCATTACTGTTTTGCATTCCATTCGCTACAGCTTTGGCTTTTTACAGCCCCCCCTTGTTTTTTTTTTTCTGCCAACTTGAAGAGTATTTATATGCTGTGATCTTTCTATATCACATGACACACTAGCAGGGGGAGAGAATATTTATATAACTTATTAAACTCTGCATGATTGGTCTAACTCTTGTTTTAAATTTTGCCTGTGGTTTGTTGCTGTAAGTGACTCTTCTGTTCTTGGTCCATTTTCACTGTTTTTATCATGTCTAGATTTCTCTTCATTTCAGACAACAAAGCAACAAAGAGTCTCGTCAGTCCCATCTTGGACTTTCTTCAAGAGTTCAAGAGTATCAACTAATAACACTTTATTTGGTTTGACAAATTCTTATACTCAATGATAGCTGGATTTATACCCACAGCTACTTGTTTCTTAAGACACGTACAGTAGGTTCCACACATTTACATACATTTTAACAGTGCAATTATTGTTTAGACACTTTCATACTCCGCACATTAGATGACATGTAAGAGAACACATGTATGGACAATGACCAATATGGTGCGGCTCAGTTAGCACATGTGACTTTTCTGGCACAGATGTTATGACAAAGAAATCTTGAATAACACTGCATATTAATATTTTGACAGTGTTCAATCTTCCTGACCATTTATACACAGAGCCAAATGTTACATACCTCGCCTACCTCGGACAACAGGACTTCCTTCATTTTGAGAGCTGACAGATATATTGTAGGTGATCAGGCAGTGCCGTGCTTTATTTTTTTTGTTATATTCCCCACATCAGTTATTTTGTGATACACTAGGCTAGGCATATATTTTCACAAGAGAGCAGTGATCAAGGTGAGCAGAAGGTTTGCCGTAGTCACTTTTTTGAGTAGGCGCACATCAGCTACGCGGTAGCTACTCAGCCTGTTCACATAGCTGCCATTATTAGACCATTAACCCCTCAACGCACAACTATAAATCCAGCTTATCACTTGACAGCATGTTCAACATAGTCCTACTGTAATTCCATTTGGTGCATCTCTATATACTATGTATTTTCAAAGATTTCTTTCTGAGTATAGGCAATTTTGGGCAGTCAACATTTATATTATACATATTTCCACCCTGCAGAAAATTAATTTACCAAAGCAATGAAAATTGTAATTGGTGCAATTTCCCTGATTATTAAAGACAAAGTTCTGATAATAGCTGCTGCTTCTTAGTTTGTCTTTGGTGCCAGACACTGTCCCTTGACAGGTTACATCATGGCAGAATCATTTTTTTGGTAGCAGTATTGCGAGTTGACATCAGAGCTGGGGCATTTAGCAGAATGTGTCTTGTTCACAGAAATAGCACTGCTGTGAGGCCTTGCTGAATTTGGGTAGTTAAAATAGCCAGAGGGGCTTTTAACACAGTTGATATTATTGTGTCTGGTGTTGACAGCATGTGATTGTGCTGAATTAGACTAGTAAGGTTTAACTGAAGGTTGAGTCAGTTTTTAGCAGCTTACCAAGAAAATTTTCAGCTAATATTGAAAAAGACTGATTAACTGAGTCATGCAGTAGTTCCAGTAAACAATCATTTCAGTAGTTGAACGTTTTATTTCAACCTTCCACATTAAAGTTGCGGTCGTTTTGAAGTGTGTATTTCTCAGCCAAAACCTGGTGAGAACTTAAGTGCTTTTATCCTCTGGTCAGACTCAGTTTGGCAGATACAAATGTGCAAAAAGAATATGAAAGTCACAGAATACAAAGCCTGTTTGTGTTGTGTTGACAGCACGGGATGGGAAAATATTCTTTGTTAATGTGCTCACATTTTGTGGTGTGAAATGAGCCTACAAACATTCTCCATTACTCTGCTTTATTGCTTCTGTTGCTGTAAAGTTACCGGCTTTCCAAACCACATAAAGGTCAATGTTGCTTTAATGTGGCAATTAAATATGAGGTTGAGATTATGCGGTATTTTCTTTAATATATTGTCTTAATTCAAAGGTGGCTAGACATTTGTATTCTGCTCAGTATGATGATCATGGTGCTGTGACTGGAGGAGGCTATTTCCATATATAGATCTGAGTGCGACAGCAGTGGGAAGGAAATTCGGTTTCCTGCGCTGAATGCTCAATACTTTGCTGAGTGTCTCTGTCCTGTTGGCTGTCCAGACCCAAGCCTCTGCTTTCCTTCCCCCCTCAACTACTATAAAGTGAGAGACGTAGGTGCCACAGTTGTCCCTATTATGTCTTGTATCCTGTTGTGTTACTATTTGCCTTTGGTTAAGGAATTTCCATTTCCCTCTGTCTCAGACTTGCACATTGAAGATGTGAAAAAAAAAAACCCAAAACATCTGGAGTCTAAACTGTTTTTGAGATGAAGCTATTTCCAACATCTTTTGTCCATTGTTGTTCTTTGTCTCTGCTTAATCATAGTCTGCAATCTTTCCCGGAGATATGAAGGTTGCGTCCCATGTCCTCCTAACCTCCCATCTTGACCTCCACAGTCAGATCCCCGAAGAGATTTCTGGGAGACAAAATCCAGCTTATCTCCTCTGTGAGAGCCGTCCCTTGTTCCACAGGCTCCATTATAGATATTCCCACTGCACCAAGTGGAGTGTATTGGCCACTTTGTTTAGAAACCAAAGAAACAAAGATTACCATGTCCACTTAGTAATGTTGGTTGGTGAGGGGCTGCTGGGGTTACGTTATTCCCAGTGCTAATTTTGGATGTAAAGCCTGAGAATTCATATCTCAGACGACTTTAGCCTGTTTGACATTGTTCATTTAGCAGAAATTGTTACATTAAACACTGCGTATGAGTTAGACTAAATGTTTAAATTGTGATCCTATGAACAGAGAAGAAGTATAACTTATCAGGGTTTCTCACTTGATTCAAGTAAAGGATGAGCAGAGAGATTTGTTCTGTGTTTAGTTTTCAAGGGTGCTTTGCTTAAACTTGAGGGTCAGGCTGTCCTTGGTCCACTGGGAGTCACGTAGAGGCCGCCTCACTGACAGGTTGCTGTATTCTTGTGTAGCCTCAGCTGGTTTTACCTCTAATGACATCAAGTGGTAGTGGATGCTTGCTGAAAAAACACAACTCAGGTTTAGATTATTCCGTTATCTCTAGAGGAGAACAGATGATACAGCATAAGAGGACAATACATCAAGGTAATGTACCCTGTCTGTCAGTTTAGCCCGGGCAGCGGACAGGCTGGGGCCAGGCCACCCACTCAGTATTTCTTCCTTTTTTCATGGGCAGTTGGTGAGATATGCGTTTCAGTGGCACTGCCTCTCTTGTGAGTGTGTTTGTGTGTCTCTGTGTGTCAGATACAGGGAGCCTCTTGGGTAATTACACAGAGGGACGAGCGCTGGCAGCTGCAGTTATTTTGGTGAGGTCTTTGTTGTTGCACTGCTGGGGGCCCTAAAGGTGGTCACAAACCAACTAGCAAGAGTCAAACGAGAAAAAAGACGGTACAGGAAAAAACATGCAGCAAATTATAATCAGATGGCTCACTCCCATTTGTGGACAAGGCAGTTTTAAAAGGAACGTATCATGCACGTTTCCGGGTCTATATATATATTCTCTGAAATTATACTCTACTGGTATATATTTGCATGATTTTCAGTTAAAAAACTCTTTATTTATCTTATACTGGCAGCTCCTCAGTTCAGCCTCTGTCTGAAACAGGCAGTTTTAGTTCCTGTCTCTTTAAGGTCAAAAATGTTCAAGCCCGAATCCAATTTGAACTATGCAATTGGACAACATGAACAACCTCAGGAACAAAGGCTATAGAATGGACAGCCATTTGTGGGCATGGGTGATCGATCTGACATCAGTTCAACAGGGAAATAGAGGTAACTTTGCAAACAAAGTATTCAAGTCAGGCTGAAGCCCTGGGTTTTGACTTGCAGGGAGCATTTTACATATGTTCCCCTCAAATTTTGGAACTTTGACCATTTTTAACATAGACATCCAACATCATAACAGTATAAAAATAACAAAATCACAAAAAGCATGATATGTCCTCTTTAACAGAGTAGACAAACACACATTTGCTGAAAGGAAACTGAAAATAAGTAGTTGTTAAAAAGCCATTCACAAACACTTGATAGTGTGACTGTGCACTCAAGGTGGACATTGTTCTGAAAGACTCCTGCTGAATGGCCTTAGTCACTAACTCGAACCTTATTGCTGCACCTAGCCCCATGATGCTGCACTCTGTTGTACCAATAACAAACGTGTTGCCTTGGAGAACTGGCTTGTGCCGCTCCTCTTTAGGAAAGAGATGTTGAGGCTTTTATTGAGAGAGAGAGAGAGAGAATGTGCGACTGTTTGAAATATGTCTTTTTCCCCGTGGCGGTGTCAAGGACAAAGTCGTAACTGATACCTCTGTTTATTTTAATGACCTCTGTGATCATGTATGCTGCAAGAGAAGAGAATATCTAAAATTGGAGCTAAGAAAATGTTTTGCTGTGTTACAAAACAAATACTGAATTAGAATTTGTGATTACTGGCGCACTATTCAGTTGTCCTGTAGTTTTCCCAGATCAGAGAGTTTATTTGGATAAAGCTCTGCAGTTGTTCAGTGGCTTCCTGGTTGAATACTCAAGTGTCCATATACTATAAATAATACCTCTTCTGGGATTTGTTAAGCCCTTAACTCTTTTTCCTCTGGTGGATAATACATTAGTGCATGAACAGTATATACTGAATGCACCGCCACTTATTACTTAAAATGATTTTCTTTTATCTTTCTTCTGTTTGTTCCTCCTGTTACACAATGACTGCTTTGTTTCAGTCAGTGACCATGCACATAAAAGAGTTGGGAGTAATAATAAAGTGATTACCTCCCTCTCTCTGGCACTCACTCCCATTCTGACAAGGATCACAACATATCAGCAGCCTTTGAAGTAGCGGATGCTTCATTAGCTTTAATTAGTTTGGGTTACCATTCTTGGGGGAGATCTCAGATGGTTTTGGGTAGGGTATGTTTTCTGTCAACTGTTTCCTGGCTTCATAACTTGTTATTTCTCTAAAAAAGTCAGTTCGGAAACTTCAGGTACCCGCTCCTCACCTGTAGCATTAGACTGTAGCACCAGACAGCAGCAGCTACAGTCAATCCAAAAGCACTTTTTTTTACACCAACTCTTTCTAAATTGCATCTCGTCTCAAAGACATGCCACAACTACAGTAATGGTGTATCAGAAGCCATATGTTTCTTGTATTTGCAGCTGTGAAACAGCTGGATCCAGCACAGTCACTTCATTATGAAGGAGCTGTTGTTTACTGCTGTCTGTTATAGTTTATGGAGTGGACTCCCACAGAATCTGGATCGGAGCATTAAAATCTGTCTTGTCAGCACATCAGTATCAGTTTTACTCAATTTTCAAATGGAATTTATTTACATGACTTTTGGTCCACTTTTTAATGAAAGACAGTGAGCAGATACTTAGAAAACTTGTAAATGTGTTGTAAACTATACTCAAGGGTCCCTCTCTTAAAACCCATCTGTGCTTCAGAGCTACTGAAAGGCCTCCTCAGTTGACGTTTCAGAGCGTGCCCCAACGGTGTAACTGCATCCATAGCAATGGAAGAATGAATGAGTCACCACAAAACAGAACACGGTCTCTCATGCCCGTGCCAGTGCATAGGGCTTAACTTTTGGTAAAGACAAAGGATATTATGGTGCTTGGTTCTTTCCATTTAGGAGGGAAAACAGGAAGCAGCTCCTCCCTGTGTCGCTGTAAAGCCCCGTGGTGGATGTGTCTGTCTGAGACAGCATAGATGTGAAGAGCAGTTTGCGTTTGGAGTGTGTGTTTGGTTCGGAGGATATCCTCTTTGTTCTGTTGGACTAAAGGGGAGCCGTTTCTAAAGAGATCCCCTCCGACCTTTTCTCCATGACGCTGTCATGCAAGCAGGCTTCCTTGTTTGTTTCCAGACAGACACCGGTTGGACTCATTAGTCAACAACGACCACAGTCTCTCAGCATCCATTGTCCCATTAAGCACCACTGTCCTCAGCATGTGGATGGTAATGATTAGTGGCACAGTTGATGTTGTTAACGCAGAGCTGGTTTTGACATTTCTAGACAACATTACATTACTTGCATTTCTTGTACAAACTTTTCTTGGTTGTTTCCTAATGTTTATTTTACTTCTGTTTTTCAACACATTTTGATAAATACATTCTGTTTGTTGTGTACTATAATTCTCAGCAGCTGAGACTTTTCTTGATTTCCTGTTTCTGTGAAGACAACTCTTTGGGCAATTCTGTTTCTGATTGTCACTTTTCTGTTTTCTCTCCTCGCTTCCAATCATTTCCTTTCTAACTCTCCTGAAACTTTAACCTCTCTTGCACCTGCTTGGCTAACTTGATCCTTCTCCCCGGTCCTTGTGTCGCTTTCCTTGTTTGAACCTCGTGCCCCGTCGACCTCTGTGCCACGTCTCTTTCCCCTGCCTATTGCTCCTCGCTCCTCGCATTTCGTCGCTTGCTATAGAACACTGGTCGGACCCTTCATATGTGGGGAACATACAGAGCCCAGTCGAGCAAGAATACAGTAAGTCCTCAAGCACGGTTTTCTTTTTATTGCTCTGGGTTTCTCTCCTCTTTCCTCTTGTCTTTGGCACACTCTCCTGTCACCTGCTCCACTCAGTTATGCACTTTCATTTCCAAACGCTCTCTCAGATAACATTCCAAAGAAGACTCGGCTTGGGCATGCAGTGATTGAGTCCAGCTACTCTGTTTTTCCAAGTGTCTTGCAGGCGTCTCCCAGTGTTTCGGATGCCAGTGGAAAATGATGGGCTTGTTCCATAGAGTAATAGAGTTCATCGCACCCAAATGACAACACTTGCATATTTCCAGTTGAAAAATCTTTTGTAAAGAGATGTTGGAGTTAAATCACTGTTCGTCTTTGTGCATGGCCAACACTTGCAAAAAAGTATTCCGCAATTTAATTTGAAAAGTGCTTTTTGTAATTTCAACCTCATGCACATGGCTTACCCCTATGATATGAACCAGCTGTTTCACAGAATCACTACAGCATGAGTAGGGAGATATGCTTTATTATACACAGCGATGGTAGTAGTGATTTTTGCTGCTTACATTGCAAGCTATGGGAGGGCACAATGGGGTAGGCTTAATAATGAAGCCAGAAGTCATTCCCTAGAGTTCCCTAGAGGGCAATGATTGGACTTGGAGACAGAGTTGTTTGGCTGGCCACCAAGAAAAGGGTAGAAAGGAGGGGTCCTGTCTGCAAGAGTCCAGCTGAGAAAGACGCAGCTGGCATAGAAACACATATTACACTGAGAGAGACAAGAGTGAGAGAGAGAAAGAGGAAAAGCCCAAGGAAGAGAAAAACATGAATTATTTTAATTATTTTTTATTTGAAGATTTTTGACGGGATTGCTGACGCAATATGGTTTTGGGCCTTGTTCTTGTAGGTTCTGGCCCTCTTTCATTCCCTCCTTCTCTCAATGGCCCGGGTGGTGCTGGGTCGATGCCGTGGGCGCTGCCTTGAGGGTTGAAGGTCAAGCCCAATGCGGCTGGGCTTTAAAGGCCAGGCTGGGCTCACTACTCAATCAAGTCTTTGTCTTCTGCATAGGCCTCTATGTATTCGGAGGGGGCCCATTGCACAAAGCCGCCACAGTTCTGCTGAACAGCTTTAATAGCTAAATAAGTTTGTGAATTAAGAGTTTGGAATGCTTTTTTTCCAGACTCCTTTTTTTTTTCATCCCACCCGTCACGTCTGCACTCTGATAGTTTCATCACCCTTGATGGTAGCGGTGCTTGACGAGGGGATTTCCCCCCCGCTGGAAACAGTGAATGATGAACAGGAGAATGGGTCTTGGGAGTAAAAGAGCTGCTCGTTAGCAGTAGGGCACAACCCGGCGCTCTAATCAAAGGATCTCAGGCGGCGGCAGTTCCACACTCGCCAGCCCCAAACGATAAAGCGGCGAGCTCAGAGAGAGTTGGGGCTACGAGCCACTGTTGACCTGGCGGCGAGTACCCACTCAAGTGATTAGATTATATGCGGGTCAAATGAGGCGCTTTGATGAGTAACTTTGATGTTGCCTGTCTTCTGGTTCCACATTCAGGCCCAACAATTATTCCTATAAGTCTGACAGAAACAGGCTGCAAAGTAAGCACTCGGGCACCCTGCCAGGCTGTTCTAAAGCCTGCACTTCTGTTGTTACAGTACATGTTCAGCTCACTGAGTGTTTTCATAGGCAGTGCTCAGTTTACTTTGTCATAAATGAGGCTTTTCCTCACCAGGAACGGGATGTCTTGTAGTGCCAGTGCTGTGTGTAAGGAAAGGAAACTTAGTAGTGTTTAAGATGGCTGTTTACCAGCCAAAACTCAAGCAGTGGAGCATAAGCAAAAAGGTTCTCCACAAGCCTTTAACACAGAGAACACACAGCCTGAATCTGAGACACAAAATCTTTAACTTTTAATTAAGTTGCTCCTGGTAATCATGATAAATGTCAGCTGTCAGTGTCCACATGTCTAAGTGATGTGTAATTATCAGAGGAGAAGGGAAAGGGAGGAAACAATATACACAAAGAGTGTTTGTATGGTTCCTGCCCTCTCTGTGTGTGTGTGTGTGTGTAGATTTATTGTTTTGCACATATTTGGGCATGTATATTTGTACCTAGCGGCTCAGCAGATGCTTACTTAGAACATGACTCTTTGCTTCTGGCATGGCAAGTAGCATCTGACTGCGAGAAACAGTACAAATATTGACTTCCTCCCTAAACCCACACTGCCAGTCTGAAATCAGAGGCTGGCAGGCCTGTCCTAACAAAGTGTTGGCAGTAGTGTGAGAACGGGGCACCCTGCGGGCCGGTCTATTTTAAGTTTCATAGGCTAAACCTTTGACATTGGAATTATAATAATACAGCTGACATTTTGGTTGATAATGAGTTACTCTTATAACTCATCAAAATGTCTTATACAGGTAGATAATAGAGATTTTGACAATGTAGTAGTTGAAATAATCTTTTTTTGCCATAGATACGCACTATGGCAGGTAAAAATCATAATGCTGAGTCAAAACAATTTTGTAAACAGCTGATTCTTTAAAAATGTTGATCTTATGATATGTAGTGTGGAAGATGCAAGCAGTAGAAAATGTTAGAAGCACTACTTGTAAACCATTTGTTCATTTATTTTGAATGGTATTATTGCACAAAGCCCAGTAGAGTTCGTGTCACTGCTTGCTTGCCAACGCACTTAAATAAATCAGCATGATACATTGCTTAAAAAAACTTTTGCATGGTGTGTTGTAACCCATTTATGTAGCAGATGGGTGGAGTTCTTCATATGTAGGGCAATGTGGGCGCTAGAAGAGGAGGGAAGAAGAAGAGAATTTCCTCGTCAGTGTGCAAAACCAAATTGAACTTTGTCTTTTTTCCCTCGCTACATTTCTTCTGAGTGATTAGAGGGAAGGGTCAGCCACAGTGTAGTAATTTTCTGGGATCAGCGCCTTACTTAAGGACGCTTCCAGCAGACACTATGGGCACTAAAGATGTAATACCAACCAGCTGCTTGTAAGGTTTTGAAAGTGAATCAGATTACCTGAAATAATTAGGATTGTACTAACCAGATAAATCCCATTTCACCTGGCACTTTAAGTATGACTAGTAGCGGCTAGTTTGTAGCTTCTGTTTGATTTAAGTCTGAATACAGACTGCGTTATATTCAACCAGTTGACCTATATTTTTAAAGACCAGTCAGACCAGCTAACATAGCCCTTTCTGTAGGCCACTGTTAGGAACTCCTGCTGCAGCCCCCTCCGCTGCTCTCCTGCCTGCCTCATATGTTTGACTTGGTGGAGGGAATGTTGAGGCCCGCTTCCCAATCATTCACAGAGGATTTTCTTCTTCTTCCTCTGCAGCTGCTGGCACAGTAGTGGTCCTGACTCAAACTGCCACTTAGCTTGCAACTCAAATCATTAGTGTTCAATCAAGAGATCATGCTGCAAACTCGTGGTCGCGCTATTTTGACTGATCTCCACGTACTTTGTATTTGAATGTATGCATTGATTACAGGGCTCCATCCCAAAAAAACAATTTTAACTGTCTCGAGTGAATGTAAACTGTCCCAAAATCAAGACAGAGCAAGACAGAGTTTTCCTTGGGCCCCTAAATCACTAAAACCACCATTGTTGATGTATATTTTACTGTTCGTTGACACTGAATGTAATGTACTGGGTACTCCCACCATGGCCATGTGACCATGCCCAGCCCCAACTCCCCTGTCCTGAATTTCACCCATTGTCATCTGGTCACCCTAAACGCAACATATTTGCGAGGTCCTGCCAGCCAGTCCTGCCGTTTGTGACTGAGGGGATAGATGGACCGGTACCACAGGAACATTTCAGATCTCTCGCTGAGTAGCCAGCCAGTGATAGTAACTATAGTAACAGCATGAGAAGACGCGCTCCGTTGTAATCAGCGCTCGGTTAAGTTTGTCATTTGTTAAGTGATAGTTTCGTCCCAGAGGCGAAGAACTCGGTTCGTCCCAAACACATTTGGGGAATTTTTTTTCTGACTTTTTTTGTGTGTATGATGGGAAAGCGTCTCTGTGTCCATGTCCGCAGAAAGACATGGATGGAGAGGAAGACATGTTGTGATACTGTAATTTCATGGTTATATTTGAGTATGTAGGGGCAGAGCATGCCTTTTTCAGCGTGTGCCTCATGTTAGGGCCTATGTGTGGTGCAAACACTGCAGCTGTCGGTTTTAGTGCAGATCCAACCACAATTGAGATATGGAAATAGACGCCGTAATTTGTATGTGGCTCTTATTTAAGCCACAGTCATGCTCTTCAGTTTTCACTTTCACAAACATTTCACCAAAGGCTTTCCTTGGGGAAATAACTCCCGAACAGTATCCCATATGACATTGCCTTTAAGAGACTTTACCACTTACTGCACTGCATGAATACGGCTTATAATAGATAAACTCTGCAACAGATGGACATTAATGCTGAGCCTGTGGTTGTTGTCAGTTATTGTGTGGTTTAGCTGACAGATTCTCCTCCCCTCTCGGTGTTTCTAGTTTATTATTACAGAGCTCTTGTCAACTTCACCGACTCCCTGGTCTACGGCCCTGAGCTTGAAGACATCTTCTCTCCAGCCTTTAATGAGATCACTGAAGCAGTGGTGGACACGGTAAGTTCTTTCCTCATATGATAAAGCCTACTGAATGGTGGTCATGTACACTACATTATAAGGCTACCTTACAAGGTTCATGCATGTGATTTATGACCTTGTTGATTTAAGCATGTGTGACCTTATGTCTGAGAATAAGGCTCAGAGTTGTTTATTTCCACCTAACCGAGTCTGGTTTTCCCCCTGCAGCTGGAGTCGGAGTACAACAGAATTCCAGGTGTCCAGACAGTCAGCGTGGTCCTCATTAAGTAAGAACACAAATCCTTTAAATCACACTTTGTGACATCCAGAGTAGATACCATACAGCTGTGTGCTGCTGCCTGGGTGTCTTACCCTGGCCAGGTGATATTTCTTCCCCTGTTTCCAAACCGCACAAGGCCAACAGTGTAGGCCTGTAGTCGATAATTCATCAAGACTGTAGTGAGTGATTCCTCTAAGGGACATCCAAAGAGAAACCTTACCTCTGCAGTGCACTCCACACACTCTGTTCCCTCACTGGCCTTTCTTGCTCTTTGCAGGAAGGTTATAAGAGACGATGGTGTGGATGTATTTGTCGAGTTGGATGTGGGGTCTGACTACAACAGCAATGAAGATCAGATCCGCAGCGTGCTCTACAATGTGGTGAAGGAGGGAGCCATTGCTTCCTACGTAACATCAGTCCAGGGCTTTCAGTTCAGACAGCTTGGAGAAGGTAAGACCTCAGAGACATCAGCAACACCACGTAACACAGCTTTGTAACACAGGTGATGGACTCCTTTACGCATTAATTTGCTGTAAGTTTACAGCAAATTAAGATCCACCAGTGGGGTAGGCGGTGTCATTAACATTTCCCTCTGGTTTCTAGCTCTACCTGTGCCTCCAGTGGAGCCTATAGCAGTGCCAGGTTTGTACTGTGCCATGCGTGTTGCATGGTGATTGAGCCGACTGTACTGTAGAAACTGTAGGGTGACTGTAGTACCTTTTAGAAAGAACAGTCGAGCAGTTCCTTTCTCATGATGTTGGAATTTTATGATGACCTTTACTTTGACTTTCAAGTACAAGTAATGGTCATGTGGTTTGAAGAATGTTTTGCATGGAAGCACCAATGTAAAGTAGACCACTGAGTGTGACCCCTGAAGTCTAGTAGTGCACAGTGAAAAAGAAGGACACTTGCATGGCATGAGTTTGATTAGGAATACTGCTGTACCTTGTGATCTAAACACGCTTTGGATTTACGCAAATTCCACCAGCTCCATGCACAGGCACAGCAACTGATAAAGCATATTGGTATCTTTATCTTTAAGTTCTTTATGTATGTGATAGGGTTCTGTCTGTCTATCTATCTGTCTGTTTTTTATCTAGTCTGTCTGTCCTTCTGTCTGTAGTCTCTTGGTCTGTCTATGCAGTCTGCTGGTCTGTCTATCTGGTCTGTTTGGCTTCCAGGCTATCTAGTCTGTCTGTCTGTCTGACTGTCTGTCTGTCTGTCTGTCTGTCTGTCTGTCTGTCTGTCTGTCTGTCTGTCTGTCAATCTAGTCTGTTTGTCTGTCTATCAATCACTTTGTCTGTCTACCTTTCAATCTATCTGCATATGTTTATCTGTCTAGCCTATCTGTCTATCTATCAGGTTATGTTTAAGCACAGAGTGGAATTTACACCTGGCAGAACATTTTGTGCAAAACAAATATTTTAAAAAATGTTATGAAATATTTGAAAATTCCCTTGAAAATTGTGAAGCACTCCTCCGATAAAAGACTTCACAACGTGCCTGAGACACACTGGCTTAGCTGAGGGGCTCAAGATGCTGTTGTTTTTCACATCACCGTGTTTTATTTGTGCTGTGATATGACATTAATGTAGTGTATTGGCTGTACTGTAGTCTTGGCTTGCATGTCTTTGATCCTTCAACACATCGCCTCCTCCTCCTCCTTCCCATCTGCATCTCTCTTAGTAATCCCCAGCATCAGACCATGCATGCCAGATGAGCACAGGTGTGGTGATGGGACATGTATCCTGATGGAATACCTGTGTGACAACAGACCAGACTGCAAAGACATGAGTGATGAGACCAATTGTGGTGAGTGGCTTCAGCTTGACTGGCCGGCAGGTTGTAACACAGCTACAGCATGGAACACTGGCTTGGTGATGTGTGATATATTCACTTACAGTAACATCTATAGTAGGGCCCGACCAATACTGGATTTTTTAGAGCCGATGCCGATACCGATATTAGGGAGTAAAAAAATTCCAATATCGATATATCAGCCTATAATCTTATATATAAGAATATATACATAAACACACATTTTTTGCAATGATCCCTCAAACGTGGTTATCAAACACAAGATATACAGTAAACTTCACTGGGAATTTAATAATTATAAATAACTATAAATTAAAAAAAACATATTTACAAATATATTAAACTTGAGCTAAGAAAAAGGATAAAATACACATAAAATCCTGCCTGTATAACTTTAAAAAAATACTGGCGCATATTGGACAACATATACGCCGATACGGATATATCTGTGCTGTGATAGGCCAATAATATCGGCTGACCGATATATCGGTCGGGCTCTAATCTGTAGTTACTGTAGCATCCAGTGTCTGAGTATCTCTAATTGCACAATTGCTAAGTTTAATCAGAGATTTATTTTAGATGTAAAAAGGCCGGTCGCTCCAGTCACCCCAGCTCCTGGGACCACAACCACCGCCAAGAAGCCCCCACGCCCCCCCGTGCTACCTGGACCCTGCAGAGCGGATCAAGCCACATGCCAGAGCGGAGAGTGTATCCCTCGAGACTACATCTGTGACGGAGAGAGGGACTGCTCGGATGGAAGTGACGAGTTCAGATGTGGTATGTAATGCAGCCTCGTGTATGTGCATATTCTCAAACAACGACATGCATTCTAATTATCCTCTGGCTGTTTACAGGTACTCCGTCTCCCTGTGAACCTAATGAGTTCAAATGTAAAAATGGTCGCTGTGCCCTCAAGCTGTGGCGCTGCGATGGCGACAACGACTGTGAGGATAACTCAGATGAAACAGACTGCCGTAAGTTTCCATTTATTTTGCTTTAAGCCCGTCTGAGCCTGAATTGAAACTAATCTTTACGAGTGATTAAAAGCTGCTCTAAATCTCCACCTGTCATCTCTACAGCCACCAAGGGTCCTGGTGACAGGTGTGCTCCTGAGCAGTTTGAATGCCTGAGCGATCGCACCTGCATCCCAGCTAGTTACCAGTGTGATGAAGAGCCAGACTGCCCTGACCGCTCTGATGAGTACGGCTGCAGTAAGTCTCACACCACACTCACAACAGCTGTCTACTGCTCTTACGATCTTTCTTTCTCTTTCACGCATATTTCCCTCCTTTCTGTTTTACTCTCTCTGCCTCTCTGACTCTCCTCTATAGTCACCCTCTGAGTTCCTTTGTATGCTGTGACTAATATGCTGTGAACCAGACTCTTTTCACACATTGACTGAGACACACAGAGCTTTTTGTGAACCGTCCATTCCTTAGAACTGAAAGGGAATTGTCCGTCCATAGCAGAGAATTATATTTCCTCTGACTTTCAGGCATTTATGAGCTTCACTGGATCGCCAAATTCCAGTCACATGCCAACCTTCTTGGACATGTGCATTTATTATGTGGGCTTAAACACTTTCACTCATCTTCTTGACACATTACAGCCCCTCCCTCTGTGACAAGCCCGCCAGAGGAGTCCATTCAGGCAGCACGGGGGGCGACGGTGACATTCACCTGTCAGGCTGTCGGAGTGCCAACTCCCATCATCACCTGGAGGCTTAACTGGGGACACATTCCTGTCAGTGGCAGGTGGGTTTGATGAGAAATTCTCCACACCTCGTCAGCACTGTAAATAAAACTAATCCAGTAAACTAACAGCATTATAGATTATTCAGGGTTTAAAGAAAATGCCGTCGAAATGATTTTGAATATCTATGTAACTGATATGCTCTGAATGTTCAAAAATAAATTTTCTTGATGCTACTTTAAGGAAAACATGTGTTGCACTGTTTGGGAATGCTTTCTCAAACAAAACATCTGCATCTGCTGAAAGCCAATCTTGCCTAATTGATCTGCAACAGACCATGACGATTTGAAAATGACTATGAATTTGTCTTCTGTACACTATTCTCATCTGACATTTGATGACTGTTCTTTGAGAAAACAGTATTACTATCGCCAGCAGTGTTAGATCAGAGTTTCAATGCTGCCTTATAATCATATTTAGACATATTTAGATTGTAATGACTGACATACAGTATGTGCGCTCCAGCTTTTGCAGTCATGATCTCTGCGAATGAAAATGATTTTCCAAAAGCTGTTTCATAATGTTCATTCTGGGCGTAGCCTGCTGTGTACAGTTCAGCTATTAGAGTTGAGTCTTATGAATTTTTACATTAATATATTTCTGCTACCTTGAGAGTCAGAAAGAGGAGGCCTCCTATTATGGTTCACGCCGTAGTTGACATACAAGACTAATGAGAAAAGGGCAGGATATTCTTATTTAGAGATGAAGTGATCATTTGTGTTTGTGTATCTGTGTGTTCTCAGGATCTCCATGACCAGCGAGAATGGGCGTGGCACCCTCACCATTCGTGACGTGAAAGAGGCAGATCAGGGGGCATACACCTGTGAGGCCATCAACGCTAAAGGCCTGGTTTTTGGTATCCCTGATGGAGTGCTAACTCTCACATCGAATCCAAACCCAGGTACTGACACTTCACTTTATTCCCATGGGTCCAGCATGAGAAACATTACAGTTTTAACAACAAAACATAAATGAATTATAGTTACAGTAAGAATATACATTGACTTGTGTCTTTTTTCTCATCGTCTTCTCTCCAGGCAACTGTCCTGATGGTCACTTCAGTGTGTCGGGCCGCTGTGTGCCCTGCTTCTGTGCTGGAATCACCAAGAACTGCAAGAGCACTGGCCGCTACCGCAACCAGATGAGTCTGCGTTTCACTGAGGAGGATGACTTTAAAGGCACTGAAACCATTGATGCTTCTGAAAACAGAGATAATATACTGACAAATTAAATGCTTAAAGGCGACCTATTATGCTCTTCCTTATGTTCAGACATATATATAATGTCACAATGTCGGATGTTCATGTAAATAGTGGCTGACGTGTCAAATAATGAGGTAAACGTATGTAGAAGTAATCCCTGTGAGCAAAAAGCACCAGCTTCAGACTGCTCTGAACGTTTGGTTTCAGCCTGAGCTGACGTCAGCTTGTGTTGGATTTCTTAATATGGACATCCGTTCCACGCACAGCTCACAAGTTTACTTCTTCACTCTGCTAACATTATGGCATTTTTCCATTGTTTTCAGGGTAGTCACACCAAGCCATGACTCCGTTACACAGCACAGCAAAGTAAAATAAAAAGTTTACCTGTTGGAGGTGTGCAGGTCATCTGCAGCTCTTCATCAAACTTTATCATCACTGTGGCTGTTAATGCTTGTACTATTCCTCCGTGCATTATTTCTAACTGATCTGCTGAACGAAGAGCTCCAAATATGTCCATATGTTGTTTTTTCAACGTTTTTTTTAGCGCTGCTAATGAAGTTCTGCTAATTCAGTGAGGAACACGTTTCGCTTCCTGTAACTTTTTCACAATAAAAGTCTCCTGTTATTTAATAATTTAAAAGCTTTTAATTTGAAACAGTAAAGCGGGAAATGCTGGGTTTGCATCAGAGGTAACTTAACACGACTGATACGTAAAGCTGGCCAATCAGAACACAGTGGGCTCATCGGGTGGGGGGGCCTTAAAGAGACAGGAGCTAAAACGGACTGTAAAGAGACAGAGGCTGAACTGAGGGGCTGCATAAAGGGCCAGTATAAAATAAATAAGGAGTTTTTTGAACTGTGAATCATGCAAAGCTACTCTAGTGGAGTCCAAAAAAGCATAATAGGTCCTCTTTAAACGTTTGTGTAGTTCTAACATTTAGAGTATAAAACAGGCTAAATTAATCTGTTATGTTTCTGGCCCCCAGGAGTGAATGTCACTTACCCATCCAGACCAGGCACTCCTCCTCTCTCCTCCACTCAGATCCTCATCAACCCTGAAATGGAAGAGTTCCAGCTTGTCGATCTGTCGCGTCGTTTCCTTAACCTTGACTCCTTCTGGACCTTGCCACGCCACTTTCTGGGCAACAAGGTATGGAAGGAAATTCTTCACAGGCTAAATTTTATTTTACTTGTTACCACACATGTGAACATCATTCTATCTGCATTTAGATCGACTCCTATGGAGGATCCCTGAAATTCAAGGTACGGTACACATTGGCCCGCGGTCTGTCTGAGCCTGTGGAGAAGCCCGATGTGATACTTGTTGGAAATGGACGCAGGCTCGTGTACCGCAGAAGTGGCGCCACCCCTGCCCGAGTGGTCAACCAGAAAGATATAAAATTCACTGAGGTAGGTCATTCTTCTAGCAAAAACAAGTGCAGATTGTGTAGAAGCCTGTGATCTGACATGTGGTAGTTCTTTTATAAAAATACATATGGGTTGTAGAAGTTATCTACAAATTCAAGTAAAATGTACAAGTATCACTGAATATCACCAAAACAAACTTTCTCCTCTTCAAAAATAGTGAAATAATTTTGAAGTAAATGTACATTAATCAGTATATGTGCTTGTTATTGTTTTAGGATAACTGGCAGCACTCCAATGGTCGGTCTGTGAGCCGCGAGGATCTGATGATGACACTGGCCAACCTGGACAGCATCAGCATCCGCACCATCTATGACGACCACATGGTCAGCGTGGCGCTCAGTGATATCGTCATGGATACCACCAGCGTGGAGTTCAGCACTATGGGTCATGCTAAGAATGTCGAAGAGTGCAGGTAAGAAAAAAAAAACCTCAAATAAAGATCCCAGCATGATACTGTGGGTTTAAGTTACAGAGGAGATTCTTACAAGCTTTCAGTCAGCAGTCTGAAAAGTCATCAGAGCAACCTGTCGGGACATGTCCAGTGCATGTTCATAGTGAAGAGTGCTGCACAATTGTACAGTAACATTCATATATGCAATTACTGCTTTTGAAAGTTTTTAAAAGAAAAATGTGTTTTAAACCTTTGCTGCATGTCAGGTCCCTCTCTCTCTCTCTACCTGTTTCTTGTCAGTATCTCCACTGTAAACTACCTAAGAGAAATAAAAATGTTGGCTTTTCATCAGTCAGATGTTTTTTATTTACAAAATTAAGAAAGTTTGCAATTTGTAGTGTTGTAATTTGACTCATCATAGTTTGTATCAAAACAGCTGGATTGAACCCTTGTTTGATGAAAATCATATTTATCATTCCCAGATGTCCTCCTGGATATGCAGGCCTGTCCTGTGAGATGTGTTCCCCTGCTTTCGAGCGTGTCCCTGGTGGTTCCTATCTTGGCACCTGCGCCGGCTGTAATTGTAATGGACATGCCACCGCCTGTGATCCAATCAGCGGGCACTGTCTGGTAAATGCCAATTGTTTAATGGTGTTAATCACATGTGATAATTTCGAACATCTTTTCCTTTAAAGGGGTAAATCACAAATTGCTTCTTTACCGTAAACTATTGAAGAACTAAGCTTGTTGATAATAAAAGATGTTTGTCTGCTTAAACTATTTTGAGTGAGAGAATGAGCAGTGTGTTCTCCCTGCCACAGAGCTGCCAGCACAACACAGAGGGCCCTCAGTGTGACAAGTGTCGCCCCGGCTACTTTGGTGACCCGAGTCGAGGTCGCCCCGATGACTGCAAACCCTGCCCCTGCCCATACTATGAGACCTCACGCCGGTAAGGTCATAGACCCACCCAGACCACACACACAGAACACATCTACAGTAAAGATAAGAGAACACACACACACACCCACATACCACATCAAGGTATCATTGGGAATAGAACGTGCCGTTTCGCCCGCCAGTTTTTATCTCCAAAGGCTGAGCTCATTCAGATATTTGAGCACTGGTTTATTCATTTAACATGCTACTTATTAACCCATGCTTTAAATTTTAACCAATGGCTCTTTGTAGGTTCTCTGACACCTGCTTCTTGGATACTGACCAACAGCCAACATGTGATGCCTGCAGGCCCGGCTACACAGGAAGACGCTGTGAAAAGTGAGAAAACTGATATAAAAAATCAACATTTATAAATTACAGTTTAAATACTTTGAAGATAGTGCTGATATGGTTTATAAGAAGTGGTATCAATCTATTATGACTGGTGGTAATGATAAATAATGGTTAATGACATATATGATTATGATGACTATTAATAACACAACTTATGTTACGAATGTGTTTTTGATGAATGAAGATTGATTGTAACAAGAAGTGGGAGCCATAACAAATGCTTGTGGTGAATAGGTCACTCATATCTCTTATATTTTTGTTTTATTTCAGGTGTGCTCCTGGATTCCAGGGTAACCCCCTTCTACCTAATGGAAAATGTGTTCCTAACCGTGAGTAAACATTCTTGAAAACCTCAGTTGCATGCATGAAATCGACAGAAGCTGCAACGGGATTGTTTTACCTGTTGTACACTTCAGTCATCCAGAGATATGACCACAAGGAGGTCTTAACCCTGTGTAATGATTACCATCAGGTTTTCTCCCTCGGTATTAGTTACAGTATGCTGAGCTATGCAGTCATGGCTCAGGTATGCAGAATGGCTGGAACACTCCCAGGTGCACTTTCCTCCCTACATGTCATTTTTTTTCCATTGCTCTCTCCCTGCAGAAAACTCCAAGTGTGATAACAGAGGAACCATCAACTCCAACAGCAGGCCATGCAGCTGCAAGGTATACCTGCAGTATGGTCAAGAGCAAAGTGAAATTATGGGATTATATTATAACCATATATTGTCAATGTGCAGGTTGTTTGTGGTTTGGAAGAGCTTGACAGCCAGATGGATTACATATGTGCATCTGTTTGTGTGTTTGTTTGTGTGTATGTTGCAGAACAATGTGGCAGGCGCTCTGTGTGATGGGTGTAAGGCCGGGTTCTTCCACCTATCAGAGGCCAACCCTGATGGCTGTCTGCGTTGTTTCTGTATGGGCGTCACCAAACAGTGCGCCAGCTCCACTTGGAATAGAGATCAGGTACAGTAGTTTAGCTACTGCATTTAAAGCTTTATACAAGCTTTAAATGGTAAAGGGAGGGGTGAGTACTTTATCATATCAAGGTTTGACTCACTGTTTGTGCAGTCATGCTGTATCAGCAAATCCTTTCAGATGCTAAATGGTAAGATTCAGTGTGCAAACAGTGATTGTGCTGGAGTGCAAGCATGTAGAAATCTCAGCTCCCATCTCAGTCTGACAAACTGTTTGTGTCTCTCAGGTGCGGGGAGGAGTAAACGGGCAGCTCTTTTCCCTCTCCAACAGTGCCAACACTAAAACTATCTCTGAAGGCATCTCCCAGAGGGGCTCCTCTGAAGTTGTCTACCGCTCCTTCTCCAGCGTCCCCAATGACATCTACTACTGGGTCCTGCCTGAGAGCTTCAGAGGAGATAAGGTGAGATAAAACAACAAAGTAGGGAGCAGGCTAGGGGAGAGGAGGGAAAAGTGTTAGTTAAGCTAGATTTCTCTGCCCCTTTTTGTCCCACTCAGTCATGCCCCAACATGTTTTTGAGTGAAAATCGCTGCACTTATCCACACAGTGAGCCTCCTTTGAATCTTTGGCTTAAATTCACAGTGAAGCCCAACATGGATGTCTTGTGACTTCCTCCACAGTATCATAGGGGTGAAATACCTTTCCACCATTCAACCTCTGAGATGAGTTTTGTTGAGATAAGCTTCTTTTTACACCATGTTGCTACCAGGTGACAGCCTATGGTGGGGAGCTTCGCTACACCGTGCGTTTTGAACCATCTCAGCGCTCACTTGTGATTGACGGTCAGCCAGATGTGGTTCTCCAGGGCAATGGCATCTTCTTGGAACACTACTCACAGACCAAGGCTCTCCCACGTGTCCCACAAACTATCACTGTGACCTTCAGAGAGGTGTGTTTCACTGTTGATGAGGAGTATCGTGTAGCTGGATCTGAGTCCTCTTAATGTTAGTAGGCTAACTTTACTCTGTTTACCTCCTGATAGTCTGCATGGCGTCGTGCTGATGGGCAGCCGTGCACTCGTGAGCACCTCCTGATGGCTCTGGCTGATGTTACTGTCTTCATGATCAGGGCCACCTACGCAGACAACATGGCTGAGAGCAGGTATCAGGTGTCAGGTTCCTCTTACAAAACACATCTCGTACATATACCTCAAAAAGAATCAAAGAATGCACTTTATGGCAAAGGAATCATGTATACTTAATATATCTGCAATAACATCAATATTATAAGTGTATGGAATGATTTTTTTCTTATTTCATATGTGTATTTCATTGCACCTCTTGTGTTAAACAGTATCTCAGACATCAGGATGGACATTGCTGTTCCTCACTCTACTGGTAGTGAACGTGCTCTGGAGGTGGAAGAGTGTGCCTGCCCTCAGGGATACAGAGGACCTTCTTGCCAGGTACACATGCAGATTTCAGTCAAGCAGTTGAGATTACTTTTTGTTAGTGTAACAAAAAACACTTAACTTTAGGGCAGCAACTAGCTGTTGTTTTCACTATCAACTAATCTTTTCTTGATTAATCAGTTAATCATTTAGTTGATGAAAAAAAATCAAAAATATTGAAGAAAGACAAGTCATTATTTCTCAGCGCCCAGATTTCATTTTCTCCTGCCCAGCCTAAAATTCAAGGAGACAGTGGGAGAAAAGCAGTAAGTCTTCATATTTGTAAAGCTATAACTAGAGAATGATTTCAAAATAGTTGCAGCAGAATTTTCTGTTGATACACTCAGTTAATTGACTAATCGTTTCAGCAGTTGACATAAGATCTACTTCCTTTTTTTTTTTTTTTTTTTTTTTTATCTGCATCGCACCTCGAGGTCTTCATCAGCAGATGGAGTATGCTATCTCCATGACATCTGAACAAACATCATCAGCTGATGAAGACTGAGACTGAGATCTGGTTAAATGCTCAGAAAAAAGCTAGCTTGGACCTTGAATTAAGATTTTTTGTTTTTTACCAAACTTCCATTTCCAAGGTCAAAAAAGAACTTTCATTGCTAGTTTAGTGTTTTAGTCTGAAGAGAGAAACAAAAGTAAGGCAATCACAGATTCGCCCAAACTTGTTAGGAATAGCACAATAAAGTCATTTTTTTTCCATTACAGTCCTGATAATTGCAGTCTGTCTACCTACTGCAGTGGAACAAAGACGTATTCCTTGTTGTCATCACTTGTTTCTCACCTGAGGTGCTTTTCTATGCCGTTGCAGGAGTGTGATGAAGGTTATACTCGCACCAGCTCTGGCCTTTACCTGGGCACTTGTGAGAGGTGCGACTGCAACGGACACGCCAGCAGCTGTGACCCGGAGACTGGCAGGTGTCTGGTAGGTTTTATGCTACTCTTCCTCCCTCACTCCTTTACCAGTGTTGAACCTGCTTTCATTTCTGCACTGGAATGTGCTAATTGTTACTTGGCGAATCTCAACATGTAGAAACACACTGTCACTCTTAAGTACAGTATATTCAGCTGTTCAGTGGATCTCACCTCCTCTTTATATTTGTATGTCCTGACCAAAAGCAATGTCTACATAACACTGCCGGGCCAAGGTGTGAACGCTGTCAGAATGGTTTCTATGGAAACCCTGCAACGGGTGGTGCCCAGGCCTGCCAGCCCTGCCCCTGTCCTGGAACTGCATCCAGCAACCAGTGAGTTCATGTCTAGAAGTCTTTTCAATTTGAGCCAGTTTAGATAGACTGTTACCTATTTTGTTCAGTGCCTGATCAGACAAAGTAAACTGTCTGCAGTGCAAAAGCTGAAGAAACACTACTCAAGTGCACGATAATAAGAAGACATCAAACTATATGTTTTGTTGCTATTGCATTTTCATAAGATCCTTTGTTCGCACAGATTCTCCCCGACCTGTTACCTAGAGTCAGACGGTCAGCCAACCTGTGACAACTGCCCCCCTGGATACACTGGTCGACGCTGTGAGAGGTATGTCCCCCTCCCTTCCTCCTGCTTTTCCATTTCCTCTCTTTCTTCCTCTCAGGGTCATCTGGACATTGCTTAGTGTTTGGGTGTTACCGGGCCGGCAGGCAGCAAGGTTATCAGGGGCTAGCACTAGCACCCACTGGTTTCATTCAGAGGAAAGGGATATAAGCATGTCTGTGTTTTATTTTTTCATGGCAGTTGTAATTGAGCGGTGTCAGTGGAGGGATGGGAGACGCAAATCATTGCCACCCATTCTCTAAAGTACCTGTGAAGTTTTCTACTGTGTCTCTGCTGTTGGATATTTTCTTGGATTTATTGGTTTGCAAAATGTCATGTATTTTTGTTATAGGTTTAGGGGCCTTTTGAGGTGCTGAGAATGTCATCACTCAGATTTCATTGTTTGTAGAAAATACATTGGCGAAAGTAGAAATAATGCTTTATGTCCTGAGGAAACCCTTAGTTTGGCTTTATGTCTCACTTGAGCATTCTTCTGTCCTTTCTTTCAACTCCATAAGTCTTCTCGGAGATTGCTTTCTGCTTCAGCTGTGCGCTTTGCTTGTAGCAAATTTGAAGGTGTTGGCTCATGTGATCTCTGTCTGTGCACAGACCAAATGTATTTTCTGGGTCTCTACGACATAAATGTAGTTGTGACATTTATGAGGACTCCTGTCTGGCTAATGAATCTTTGCCGCTCCGAGGGCAAAGATGACAAGGTGACTAGGGTGTAAGACGCAACATATAAATCATTTATTATTTGAACATCTCTGCCTGCATCATACCTGATTCTGCTGTTTTGACATTAAGAGAAGAGATGCCATCTGCAGACAGTTGTGGGGACCACTTCCTGGACAAGCAGATAGAGGACTTCCTACCTGTGGGATGTGGAGCTGAAGCAGTATTCAACTTTAGCTGGGAGAAACAGATAATACCGTTCGGCAGTGGGGATGATGATGATGATGACACTGACAACCAGTGGTCTGTTACACCCATAGGAACAACCGTCATCCCTACTAGGTCTTTACTGTCCACTGCTGCTCACGATCACACTACATCAGCTGTATTGGGCATTGTCTCGGTCACTCCTAACAGATCAGCATCCAGACTCCCCCCACGCTTCACACCCAACCCAGAGAGCAGACACTCCAGCTTCCAGCAACTGCTCCGGATTCACCTGAACACCTTTAATCAGCGTCTGAGCATGCTGGAGAGCAATATCCTCGATATGAAGGAGAGTATTAGTATTATGGAGAACCAGCAGAGTCATCTGAGCTCCCAGCTGAAAGAGCTCATTACTATTCAGTCAACTCCAGAGAAGAGCAAGAAGGTCAACGAGCTGGAGAATAGCTACAAAGACATGGAGGCCCGTATGAGCAGACTTGAGGGAAGGCTGGAGATCCTGATTGATGGCTTCACGGCCCTGGCTCAGGAAATGAACAAGATGAAACGTACTAGACACATCTCCCGTTCACCTCAAGAAAGGTTGACCCTACCTTCCATCACCACAGTCCTCGTACTCCCGATGTACTCAACGCCACAGCCTCCAGTCAGAAGTATACCTACAGAAATGCCACTCACCAGTAGAGCCACAGTACCCAAAAGCATACCTACCCCAGGTCTCCCAAGAAAGAAACCCACCACTGCCCCTCAGAGAGATAGAAAACGCAAACTAGCAGCCACCACTAAGCCAGTGAAAAACACCACAAAGATACAGGCGGTCACAAGGTCATCCAAAAGTCAAGTCTCAAGGTCAGCAACAAAGGTAAGGGCGACCTTGAGCAAACCTAGGAATACGTCTAAAACTAAACCTAAAGCTACAGTGAAGCCTGAAACAAAAAGAATAGTGGACAAGAAGCCTGCTGTGACAGCTAAACGTATTTCGCAGCCAGGCCAAACAAGACCAAGGCAAGTTAAAAAAGAGGCAACAATCACTAAATTTCAGCTGGAGCCACCATCTCACAAATCAAAGCCTGCAAGAACCCAGCAGCCGCGTAAACAGTCTGACCAGGCTAACAAAAAGGATTCTGCACGACCTATGAAAAACAGTGGTGGTAATAAGACGTTTAGATCAGACGCACCAGTTCCAAAGAAGGTCCAGGAGGGTGGAAAGCCTTCACATGGCGATTCAAAGAAATCACACAAAGGTAACTCTAACAGCAACAGTCAGAAAAATGAGCACAACTCACGCAAGTTGGTCTCTTCATCTCACAAAACAAAGAAGTCTGCTAAGGACACAATCACAACCACAAAACCTACCAAGACTACCACTGCAAAGAAGAAGTCAAACATAACAACAAAAAGGACATCGACTCCTGCTAGAACCAAGGCTCCTACTGCGAAGAAGTCTTACACGACCGTAAAAAGGACATCAACTCTGGCAAAAACCACGCCTACTACTGCAAAGAAAGTAGCTAAAAAGCCCCAGCATAAGACAACCTCTCATTCTGGTGTTTTGGACCTACTGAAGCTCTTAAAAGGAGACCACAGGCCTGCAAAGCAGAAAAAGAATCAAGATGGGTCTCTTCACGTTGTCCTGGGAAGGCTGGCCATTCCTATCAGAATTATTCCTGATAACTAGGATATAATGTGTTGTGTTTCATTGTTATTATTATTATTGTTTTTGCATTGTTTATATTTCTTGGCTCTATATTTATCTGTTACTGGAACCACATCTATGGAACTTTATGAAGGGACTGATTTTATGACACTGTATTATTTTAGAGGGAGTTTCCAGATGTTTAATGTCATGCTGATGTGGTGTTTTGATTTTTATATTTAATACTTATGACTTTCAGAACTCTTGCACAGAATCCTGCTATGAAGAGAGAGCTTAGGCTTAGTACCTCTCATACTATATGTGTACATTTGGCTTTTATTTTATGGCCAGACTACCTCAAGTTTTACAGGTATCAACCCCAACCCATTGTTGGGTAATTTTTAAAATCCATTGCCCATCATGTCTGTTTCCTGCATTTATATGGGTATGTCTTCAATAGTGGCTTAGGTGATATATGTTGGTGTCCTGGAAAAGCCTTACACCTCCAATGCACCCTGTTACCCTGTTATCACTTATTTTTGAGGGTATGCATTCTGTGCCGAGTATTTTTAATCAGTGAAATGAAACATGTTCTGCATATTGAAGATGGCTTCAGCTTTCAGAATAAAATTTTAAACTGGAGATGTAAAGTTTTCCTGGGACACTAGTGCTTTAACATTTAGCCTAAGCCTGTGTGTATTTTTGACTGTCTTAAAAATATTTGTTAAAATATTTGTTAAAACAAGACCAATAATCTCAACACCCTGCTAGGTCCCACATGTCAAACTACATACATATTTTGCTATTCATAGAGCTTTTAACAAAAATGAAATTTTGACTGACACTAGCAGCATACACTAGGGATGTTGGTTCACCACTTTGGTCCAGATTGATGGATTACGATGAAATTTGGTATGGACATTAATGGCCCCCAGAGGATGAACTGTAATGATATTGGTGATTCTCTGACTTTTCATTTAGCACCATCAGCAGGTAAAAAAAATAATTTTCCCAATACTTTGGTTTATGACCAAATACTTAATGACAGTCACATCAGCTATACTTTGTGCTTAATGCTAATTAGCATATGTTAGCATGCTAATACACTATAGTAATGTGGTACACATGGTAAAAAGATTTACCTTCTAAACATCAGCATGCTTTCATAGGCAGCACAGCTTTGGCTAAGTACAGCCTCATGGAGCTGTAGACTACTAATCTTGTTTTCTTATGAATTAATCTTCTTGGAAGCATGAATGTGCTCAGCAAATTTCATGGCACTCTGCCAGTAAGATTATGTATCTTGGTGAAAAGTAGACACATAGGGGTTCACTTACACAACTAGAACTTACCCCTCCGGGGACCAGGCATCCCCTTAGTATATTTCACTGGAATCCAGTGTTTTGATTTGGAAATTTTATGTAGAAAGTTAATAATTTGATATAAGCATGATGCTAGCAGAAAGCTCATAATGTGGCCAAAGTGGAATTGGATCAGTCCCTGTGTAGCATGTTCCCATGTGCCAAATGGTACATTTGAAGTATGGAGTATGGTTTTGTAACTGTTGATATTTTGGCCCAATGGTGGCACTGGACAAATGTTCAAAGGGGCCTGAAAACCATGAATATCCATTGTCAGTTTCATGGTGACCTAACCAGAAGTTAGACCAAAGTGAACACACCAACAGACTGACCTCCCAAGATTGCCACTAGTGGGGCAAAGAACTGGTCTATCACTGAACACCAGTCATATCATCAGCTGTTGTGAAATGTTTGGTGTGCATAGACCCAGTTTCCAAAATCATCCCTATATCATCTTTAGGAGAAATAAAAGTTTACGTTCTGTATTGAAATTTTTTCATGTTATTGTAACGTAAGACTACATTTTTTGTCATGTTATGTTTATCTGTATGTCCTTTCTTAATGGCCTTTAGTTACAAACTTTTTTTTTTAGCAACTTCACATTACCATACCCACTTTGATGTATTTTCTTATCTCCCTATGTAATGAGAATTACCACCCATATCTTTAAATCCATAAAGCAACACTGACTGGAATGACTGAAAAACAGAACTACACCTTAGAAACTACTGTATGTGTCAAAAGTTAGATTGAATAGTGTTTCCCAAAGCAAGTTCATGGCATGGAAGTCCTCTTGCAGCAGTTTGTTGGCTGTTGACCTGCGGACCTGCCAAAGGATAGGTGAGGTAAGACTGACAGCCGCTGTCCTCAGGGCAACCTGCACAGATTTGTTCTTGGATCAACCTTTGTTCTGGTGGCAGTGCTGCTGCTTGCTTGGGTTGAAGGCATATTGTTTTGCAATGTCAGAATATCAGAAATAACTTTCTTTAGCAGCTTAGCAACTTCTCTTGCGTCTATTGTATCAACTATGCTCACTTCTGCTTTGTTCTGATGTCAGTTCTATATTTGTGAAGCTTTTATTATTATTTTTTTTAAATCTGGTGATATTTTCCTGTTTGTTTCTGTTCCTATGCAAAGGTGATCCTCAGTTTCAGCTGTACCACACTTATGAGAGATGGAATCAACATCTGAGACATGTTGAATGTTTTAGCAGCGTCTATGCTTCATCCATCTCCATTGCAAGCAATATAACATTATCTTTTTCCTCTGGGAAGACTGGTTGTATACAATGCAAAGCTGGGGGTTTCAGTTGAATATAAGACTTATACTTACAGTAATATAGTGATGTCTACGTACTGGACGTAACAGAATAGTTTGGATCTTCTTTGTCTGAATGACTCAGTCCTTTGTCCTTGATTGGGGTCCGCCTTGGGTCAAGAAGACTCCCTAAAGGACACAATTCATCAAATGTATCACCTCATGCAGACTTCCCAGCTTCCTGCCTTATTGTTCTTGGTTTAAAACATGTATCCTCTTTGACTGGAAATATTTGTTTAAACACATCGTCTATTTTTATTTCAGATGTGCTCCAGGATACACTGGCAACCCACTGCTGGGACAGAGATGTGTTGTTGGCAATGAAGTCAATGGTACATAGTTTATTTTGATCCTGGAAAATTAAATATTGTATCATCTTCTGGCTTATTCGTCATCTTTACAGAAGTTGCAAATATTCACTTTTTGTCAGTAATCTGGATTTAACAAAGTGTCTTCAAATAGAGAACTGTTACACACTGTAACTATCTGTTCTACTGCCCCATTACAGCTAACTGCTACAACTGTGACCAAAGAGGAAGTGAAGGCTGCAATGGTGGTCTGTGCCGCTGCAAGGTGATCAAACACAAAAGCATTTGCATTTTGATAACACCAGCTCTCTGGTTGTTGTCATCTTTGGGCATCATCACTTCTGCCTCTCAGATTTGAATGGACTGATTCCCTTGTATCTGATTAAAATGATACTGTGTTGCAGATGAATGTTGAGGGCCCATCCTGCTCCAACTGTAAGCCTGGAACTTTCCATCTTAGCCCGGAAAACAAAGATGGCTGCCTGTCCTGTTTCTGTACGGGTGTTACTCAGCAGTGCTCCAGCTCTACCTATTACAGAGACCTGGTAAGACCTATAAGTGTTGGAACAGGTAAATGACACAGGAACAGTACATCTGTTCATACTTATGGAAGCAGTTACTTATACAGGACCCTGAACATCCAAACCAAATATAAGTTTGCACTGTTGTGCATTAGCAAAGATCATATCAGCAAACTAGTTACACATTTACTTCCAAGAGACAATATGTGTGGTCTAAATTCAGGGAAATATGAATTCGCCCTCATCACACCAGCCTTAAGAGGTTCCAAGCCACCAAGATAACATCCATCAGTGACACTGGCTGGAGATCAACTGATATCTTTGCATGCAGGCAATTATTTCTGTGCACCTACTCTCTCCTGCTAAGTCAATAACAGCAAGGATAACTTCTGTCTTCACAGGGCATAAGGGTGAGAAATGTGAAGGTCATATATAGACTTCACATTTAGAGTAAGCCTGACAAAAAGTACAACTTTTTATACTACTGGATACTTCCAAAATGTCTGACAACTCCAGCATGAACTCTATTCCTGCTCTCCGTTATTTTTTTCCTCTGTTTATCCAAGCACTCTAGTTGGACAGGCACCTCACTGGGAACTTTCTTTCACTTGTTTTCTGCAAAAGTAGTCAGTGTCTGCCAATAGAACTGATAAGTCAAGGACATTGATAGCAGTCAGTCCAAGTAATGCAAGTGTATGTTTTTGGAAATAATAACTATCTTTCTAAATCCATTCTAACTTTAAATTGCATTTTGTCCTCTGATTCATGAACCTTCTCCACAAATCAGCAGACTGTTAGTACCAAAGAAACAAACAGGAGGTGAACCATGTCTACAATGCTTTCTCAAGTCATAATCAAAATTGTTCCGTGGATAGACAGGTCCTCATTGGTCTGCTTGGTGCACTTTTCCTTGAACCATGGAATTACTGTTAGTATTTTCTTTTTGATTTTCATGAAATTTTGAATGTTTCAAAGGCTTGATTGTATTTGTTAATGTGTTCCTGTAGGTATCCTCAGTCTTTTCACCAGGGAATTTCCAGGGATTCGCCCTGGTAAATCGTCAACGCACCAACCGCATCTCTACCGGTTTCACAGTGGAGGTTTCCACTCAAGGCACTCAGCTGTCGTACAGCAACTTTGACTACCTGGGGCAGGAGCCTCACTATTGGCAGCTTCCCGGGGCCTTCCAGGGAGACAAGGTCAGTATCAAAGAGCATATTCAGCTGTTTTATCAGAGGAAGAAGCCAAAGCAAGATCATGAACCCAGCAGAGCTGTATATGAGCAGCACTCATCAGAAACTTTTAGACTGCTCTTGTTCTATTGCCATCTCAACCTTTCTTACTTCAAACTTCAGCCATTCTTTCTTTCCAAGCAAACCTGTGCAGATTGCTCTCTCAGTCTGTGTGCAACTTTTTTGCCTGCATTTCTACATTTTTTTCTGCTGTTAAATCTGTGTGCCATTCATAAGGAAAAAAATAATTTGCCTAGATTTCATGGCCCCAGTTTTCACTTACATAACATAGCTCTCCATTGTTTGTGTTTGCCCCTCCACTCTCTATAGAAAGATGCTTTCTCTTCTCGTATAAAACGAGCAGAACAGGTACAGTCAGTGGATATCATGTTGTGACTGTACTTTGGCGATATGAAATCTTATCAGATTTTTTTTTGTTTGAAGTACAGTGTTGTCTGGCATGTTTGAAATACCTTGATGTGGCATTTAGTTTTATACGGAATAACTGGCATCCATACATTTTGGATACCACATTTTGTTTTATGACTCTAATGATTTCTTAATGTTGACTGACTTTATTATTAGAAGCATGGTATTTTTACAGCAATGTATGCAGTTTGCTACTGGGGTTGCCATTAAGTGTCTCCTAGATTTGACCACTTAAATCGCAGTGCATATTGCACACGGAAATTGCATTCTGCTCCACATCACATGAGCCATGTAAATGGTTGATGATTAGTGGTCCATTAAAGAGCTTCATACAGTTTAACTTTGCTTGAATAACACTGCCACAACACCCCAAATACCATCAGCTCAGTGATTAGGAAAGTGATCAAAGAGCTTGCTTTATCCACATCAATAGAGTGACTCGTACTTGCCAGAGGAGCAGCTAAGCAAGGATGCTTCCATTTGGAACCTAATGGCCTCTGAACATAAAGACACCCACAGATCCAAAAGAGCTAGCCAGGTATTTGGTATGAAAAGCACTGTAGATTGCTGTAGTAAAGGCAACACTCACATATCTTATAAGACTTAGTGATGCACCATGTTAATGTTGTTATAAGCTAACACACAGAGAGTTTGTGGACATCTATGGAAACAAAATCCTCTCAGTTCATAGATGATGTAGTAGCATGAAGAATCACCTCAGTTTAATGGGAATTCACTGAGCAGGAGCATGTTGTCAGACTCTGCATGTGCATTTGCATGTGTGTGAGTGACAAAGATTTGAGTTGGCATGCAAAGTCCCAGAAAAGTTTCTCAAGTCCAAGAAGTTGGTTATGTAAATGTTTTATCCGTGTGATCTCACTGTTGGAGTGAGAACGATTCACAAGAGCCCAACAGTTGTTCATCTGTGCAGCAGATCTAAGCATCATAGATTCAAACTGAAAAGCATGACTCAGCATGCTCATCGTCTTACAGTGATGTACGTTATCAGTGTACGTTGTGGCAGAACAGAAATTCTAAATTCCTTGTCTGTCACATTGACTGTTCCTATGGTTACGTATCCTCTGTATCTCTGGTACCCCACTTTCCGCCTCTCCAGGGTTATGTCAGACAGCTGGATGATCAGGTCTGGGCACTCCTCTCTAACTTCTCCCATCGACAAGCTGGTTCCCCTCCATTCTCCCCTTCCTCTTTTGCTTCTCCCTCCTCTAAATCCTCCACCGTTTTTTCCTCATCTTCCTCATCTTCTCGGGTCCCAACTTCCTCTTCCTCTTCCTCTCGATGGTCTTTGCGTAACCTGAGCCCCCCTTCTCCTCCGTCTGGTATCTCCTCTTCAGTTAGACCAACCAGACCCCAACCCTACTCCCCAGGCCACGCTCCTCATCTGCAGGTATACTCTGTCAGGGATTGTGAGAGGTTTATGTATTGTTAATGAGACTTTTCTTGGTTGTGACTTGTTGTATTTCTGTTTGGGGTCTGGCTCTTCAGAGAAAGAACAGAGTGAGCAAGACTTCTGCTAGTGCTTCTGAGGACGGAAGCAAGGTAGAAAGTGGCATGACTGAGTGACTAAGTGACTAAGTGACTGACGTGACGTGTTGCTCCTTGGCACGTAGTAAACTGGCATGCTACCTCTGATAGAAAAGCTTTAAAAGTTAATTACCAACCACCCAGGGCAGTTAAGTTAGAAAATATTACCTACCAAACTAATGCAGAATTTATTTTGAAAGCATAATTCACATAATCTCAGTGCTCAACTGGGTGGTATTTTTCATTGTTAAATAGCTCCCACTCACTGTCCTAGAGCGCACTGTAATTGTCCACTTGAGAGCAACATTGGTTTTACAATAGTCTGTCATTATACTGTTTAAAACAACCTCTTAGGCACATCTTAAGTTGTCATTTTCACATTATTGACAGTGGAAGTTGTTGTTTTAGTTGTCAGACAGAACACACAGTGACTTCCATGTTGTTATCAAACTGTTGGCAGCAAAAGAATAGATGTTTTAATAGCACTTTTACCAAAGAACATGTACTTAGAAGAGTTTAGCTGTATGTCACACATTTGTTATGGGCTTACTCTTCACCATGCTTGCTTGCTTGTACTGCCTCTCTTCCTGCTTGTGATTTATTCTCGCTGCCTCTCTCTCTCTCGATCTGTGGCTTATTCTCTTACGCCTTTCCTTCCTCCTTTGCCTCTCAGTATGCTCTGGTCCACAAAGGTTTCAGCTCGTTCCAGGATGATCTGCTCTACTGGCAGCTCCCAGCGCAGTTCACAGGGGATAAGGTAACTTTGAAAAATATGGGGCGACATCCCCCCCTGACCTCAGGTCAACCCTTGAGATCACAGAAAATACTGCACTTGAGTAGTCCTCCAGCCTTCACAGTGTCCTTCAACCCTCATCCTCACCAGTCCTTCACCTGTCTATACTCCCTATGCCTCCTTACTTCATCCCAGCCCTTCCTCCATGTGTCCTCTTGATTTTCCTTGGTCCTCAACTGTAGGAAAAAGCTGATTTTCATTTTTTGATGATAATCCATATAGACTCCCTCTGTCACACACAATTAAACGGAAGTTAAACATCGCTCACTGCTGTTTTGGTTTTACCTGCTTGGCTGTTTATGATTAATCATTTAACTCAAGAAGGGTTCAAAATACAAACGTCAGAAGTCCTATCATTGTCTTCTGTGTCATTAAATGTATTTACTATTCTGCAAAATGTAAATGAAAACTCTGTCTGTTAACATGATATCTTTCACATGTGGAAAAAAACAGCTTTAAGTAGCCATCTGGCATTTATTTTTGCTACATTGATGTTTCTGTTTCATCATGGGGAAATTGCAGCACTGTTGGACCTATGAAAAGATCTAAAGTCTCTTTCTTGCTAACCGTGTTTTAGGTGGGTTCCTACGGTGGTAAACTTAAATACACCATCTCCTATGTGGCTGGTCCAGGAGGAACACTAATTCATGACGCCGACATCCAGATCATTGTGAGTATGACCTCATGTTGATTGGCAGTTTTCTTCCATGGTTACGTGCATTTGTAACGTTTCTTCACCTTTTGGTGTCTTTCCTGTAGGGTAACGACATCACTCTGGTAGCTGGTCAGTCTTGGAACAGGAATGACCTCGAAGGCAGGCAGACTAGGCCGTTTGTGTTTGTCTTCAGAGAGGTGAGTCTCAGCCCAGTGACACGGTGAACAGACCAACAAGCATCTGGCTTTTTGAAGTGATCTGTGATTAAACCTGACCTCTGGCTCCTTCCTGGAACAGAGCAAGCGAAATGATTATTTTCCAGCAAGGATAGATAAAAGATCACATTACTATTATATAATAATAGACTGAATAACAGTAAATAACCTTATAATTACACATTCTTATTGCATTAGAATAGCAATCACTGTCTTTTTGTTTTGAAGGAAAACTGGCGGCGTCCTGATGGCATGCCTGCCACCCGAGAGCACCTGATGATGGTTCTGGCTGATCTGGATGACATCCTGATCCGAGCATCCTACTCCTCTGAGACGCGCTCCTCTAGTATCTATGATATCAGCATGGAAGTTGCAGTGCCCAACTACAGTGGCTTGCCACAGGCCCTCGAGGTGGAGCAGTGCCGCTGCCCACCTGGATACCAGGGACTGTCCTGTCAGGTAACGCTTCATTCTTTCTAAATTACCCTGAATTTTATCTGAATTGTTGAGTGGAAGCAATACAGATTGACTGTGCTTCATTAAAATGCTCCTTGATGGTTCTAAATCACATATGTCTGTTTTAGGACTGTGCACCTGGATATACTCGCACTGGGGGAGGTTTGTACTTGGGTCACTGCGAGCTCTGTGAGTGCAACGGCCACTCTGATTCATGCCACCCTGAGACTGGCATCTGCACGGTATGAAGCACTAAACAATTGTAAGACTGGTAATTGTCTTGTTGTGGCACAGATCTCTAAAAATGATATGTTTCTCCTTCCAGAGCTGCCTACATAACACCCAGGGTGAGCTCTGTGAGCACTGCGCCCCAGGCTTCTTTGGCGACCCCACTGTTGGCACTCCAGAGGACTGCCAGCCCTGCGCCTGCCCTCACACTGACCCAGAAAACCAGTGAGTACTGGCACAGATACCTAGACCTCACATTCCACCTCCATTTATAGCTCAAGACTCGTCTTGTCCGGCTCACTTGCTCTCGTTTACAGCAAATTCCACCTTCTTGCAAATTACATAGTTTGACTCAGTTCCATTATTAAGAATTCTCTTGCCAACTAAAATCAAATAGTTCCCTACTGACATCATTTGATTTTGTATCTATGCTAATTTGATTTTAACAAATCAGGAATGTCTTGCCCAGTTCCAGTAAGAAGCAACAGTACATTTGGACTCTGAATTCTGGCCAAACAGGCTAATCTACTCCAGAGACTATCTAGCATAACAAATTATTCACTCCGTTTTTTTTTGTATTGGTGAAGCAAGACAAACAGGTGATTAAACAGGGATAGACATGACATAATGAATATACAACAACAACTAAAATTTGAATTTGTTTTTATAAGACAGCTGCTTCTAATGCAGATCCACCTGTTTTTCTATCAAACTTTAGTTCCTTTGCCATTATCCGCCCTGAAAATACTCACAGTTGTGTCTCGGATATTCATGAAACATATGAAATTGTCTTCAGTCAATTCACAGCAAAAAATTAAGTTGACGTTAAATTACTTGTTGATAGGTTTGTTTGTTGATGTTTTTGCACTACAAGCTTCTTGTCTGTGTGTGTAACTCTTCTAACAGGTTCTCCCCAACCTGTGAGAGCCTTGGAAACGGAGGCTACCAGTGTACTGCCTGTCAGCCTGGATACACTGGCCAGTACTGTGAACGGTAAGGATGACCCTTTGCATTCTCTCGGTGTGGGTCCAAAGTTATTGGGATAATGTCAAGCAGTTCATTTTGATTAATTGCACTTACTGTCACAACAGCATATGTCACAACTAGTGTCATAACCTGCAAGATTCTCAGTTAAAACATGTCATTGACTTAACAATCATTTAATCATTTCCTGTGTCTGTTTTAACCATCATCAGTTGTGCTCCTGGATATACTGGCAACCCACAGGAGAGAGAGAAGTGTCGTCCATACGATGGTAAGGCCACATTTCGTTATAGTAGAAGTATTACTTAACAGTGTTCATGTTAATGTTAATAAATACAGTACCAGTCAAAAGTTTGGAAACACCTTCCCATTTCAATGAGAATGTGTGTTCAAACATTTGACTAGTACTTTATATATTCTCACTTTCCCAGGAGAAAATAAATGTTTGTGCCATTTGTGCTTGAATTATATTCTATAGTATAACGCTGCTGAAAGGAAAAAGACCAGGAGGTACTTTGCAAAGGACGCTAAGAAAATTGGAACTTATCAGTGAAAGTCGTGGTTCATTAACTGTGACTTCATATTTCAGTTTGCATCCGTTTCATTAGCCCGTCTCTTCTCTTGGTACAAATAATTAAAGGTGCTCTGTGGAATTGTCTTGTAAAAAAAGACTTGTTTCCATTCAGTGTAACTTTGACGTGTTCTTTCCATCCTGCTGCCGCCAACTGTCAGTAATATCATAGGCTTGCGTGTGTGCACATGCGTGATACAGACAAAATGGGAACCCACTTGTAAAAACATTACTCCATAGCACTACCAGTGGTCAAAAACTCCACAGAGCACCTTTAAGTTTGGCCTCAAGTTAAACGTCAAAAGACAAACGTGCTCCTGCAAGATAAAGGCAGACTAATTACAGGAAGGCACAAATAAAACTGAAAATAATGCTAACAAACATCCTTCACAGCCAAATAACAATACAGTTTGATGAAGATTTCAAGTGACAGGTGGGGATGGGTCCTTCTCAAACTTTTTCACATCAAAGACCCCTAAACGGACACAAATTAGACCATGGACCCCCATCTGATAAGATTTTTGCTTTTAGATGTTTTATTACAGAAAGTGTATGAAACTCATGACCAAAATAGTCATATGTTCTGTCATTGTGTTGCTTATGGATGGAATTATAGCAAAAATAAATGATTCCCCTTTTTTCCGGGTGCCCCTTCAAGCACCCCTGGGGGACCCCACTTTGAGAACCACCTCCTTAACCTGACAACAGTAGTCAGTAGGGATGGATATAAACATTGGGGAGAGAAGGAGGGGGATGACATGTAAGCCCCAATCAACCTGGGTACATTGGGATTGCATCATATGTGTCTTACACCACTAGGCCACAGGGTCGCCTCAGTCATTTCACCCTCACTCCTGATCCGGTTTGGCTGAACTTGTCCATCCGGTTTTGCTTCTCAAAACAGAAATAAAACATCTATGTTACTGCCTGGGCTGGCTTTGTGAAATACACCCTGATGCTTTTTATGTTGATGTTCTCAGAGACTATTCCTGATGAGTTTGTTATGATCTCTGCACTTTGCAGCTGCAGCCTCCCTGGTGGTGAGGGTTTATCCAGAGAGGGTCCTGGCATCCCAGGGCGGGCCTGTCACTCTGCGGTGTCAGGTGTCTGGCTCTCCTCCACACTATTTCTACTGGTCCAGAGAGGATGGACGTCCCATCTCAGGCAGTGCCGACAGACGTAGACAAGGTACGGCGCACATCTCAACCACGTGGCCACAACCGGTGTGGAATTTGGACATGATCATATCTTGTAGATCAAAATGTAATTGAAATATGTTTTATGAACACTCATGTCTGTTTCTCATCTGTGTGTGCAGGAGCAGAACTGTACTTCCCCACTGTCCAGCCGAGTGATGCCGGTGTCTACATCTGTACCTGCAGAGACCAGCACAGCACCAACAGGAGCCATGCTGAAATTGTTGTTACAAGTGGGTATTGGTCTCATTGCCATTCTTGCAAATGGTTTTTTCCCTTATGCTGCTTATTGCAGCATTTTAAATAGATAACACCAGTGGTTCAATGCATGGGTTTGCTTAAGTACGGATTATGTAAGACCTCATTCTCCAGTTTAGTTGACTGTGGTGTGGCACATTCTTGCTATTTGGAGTTTTGAAGGTGCAGGGATAAGATATGCACGACAGAGCTGGCAAAAATAAAAATGTTTTGTGAATCAAATGTGTCCTTCAGGTTTAATAGTTATTTTATAGTGAAGTTTTTGTAGCTTTTTGCATTACCACTGATTAAATAAAGGTGTTACATCTGATGTGGAGCAGACCAGATTTGATAAGGAGCTAATTTTTATATTAGGTCAGACTTTGCCCTGACTTTGCCTTTCATTAAAAGGTTTTGATGTTTGATCCTTGTTGATCAGTTTGCTTTTTGTAATTTGCAGTGCTCTAACTGTATTTATTGACAAATATTTTAAGACAATTTAATAATTTGATGATAATAAATAACAATAATTTCTCTGCATTTCTCCAGGTGTCCCAACCAAACCCATTGAGGTGACAGTTGAGGAGCCCAAAGCCCAGACTGTCAGGGTGGGGTCAACTGTCAGCTTCATCTGTACTGCAAAGAGCAAGGTAACACTGGTTGATGACTTTTTTTACCTCGTTCATTTTAAATAAAAAATAATTTTGCATTTAAAGGAATAATTCAACATTTCGGGAAATACATCTTATTGGCTTTCGAAGATCATTACCACTTTCTTGTGACGTGTGCACTAAATATGACTGAGCATAAAGAGTGGAAACAGCAAACAGTAAGCCTGGCTCTGTCCAGAAGTAACAATATCTGCCTTGAGGAATTCCAGTCGTTGAAG
Organism: Thunnus thynnus; assembly: GCF_963924715.1. Classification (NCBI taxonomy): domain Eukaryota; kingdom Metazoa; phylum Chordata; class Actinopteri; order Scombriformes; family Scombridae; genus Thunnus; species Thunnus thynnus. The sequence continues at coordinate 27,352,817 of NC_089522.1, read as the reverse complement.
GACCAACCAGCGACACGAGAAAAGGGTAAAAAAAAATATGATGTGTGCATATGTAGGCTTGAACCAACCAGTTTCAACCAATAATATCATGACATCCACCCATCAATCAATCTTCAATTTCTAGCAGCACAAAGCTAAGACTCGTTACGACACGTCCACTTTTCAACGTTCAAATCAAATTCCTCTCAACGTTATTTCCCGCCTGTCTATCCTGTTCCACTCAGAAATACGCCACAATATGAAAGTTAGATTCTCTCAAAATGCTGTTTCATCTGGACTTTAAATGTCTAAAAGTGTTCCAATGTGTAACAGGAAGTGCATGCTGGTCGTATTGGTGCACGCCACCATGATGTTGTAAAGGCAGAATAAACACATTTAGCCTCTGTTTAGAATATTTGTCCCATTCTTGGGCAATTGCGTGCAGCTCGTAAGATTTCTGTGTTTATTTGCTCATCCTTCCGCAGTCACCAGCCTACACTCTGGTATGGACCCGGCTGGGTAACGGGAAGCTTCCCAACCGTGCCATGGACTTCAACGGCATCCTGACGATTCAGAACGTCCAGCCCGAGGACGCTGGCGTTTACATTTGCACTGGCTCCAACATGTTTGCCATGGACGAGGGCAACGCCATCCTCTACGTGCCAGGTTCGTGATCCACGGCACCGCATTCCATTACCCATCACTCCCCGCCACCCTACCAGCTCCCGTAGTTCACCTCCCACCCCCCCACCCCCACCCGCCTTAAACTTGGAGTTTCCCCTTCAGCTTGGAGTAGTGCATGCTTCTCTGTTTGGCTACATCTCACATCGTGCACTGTAAACACTCAGCTCTGAGTTAACAGCATAATAAGCTTGCAGTTCTAACTCCAAATGCTTTCGCCTTCTGCTCACAGATACCATTATATAAGCCATGTCTTATTACCATACTGCCAGTCCAGCTCTTCTTACTGCATTTTTTTTTAAAGCTTGCTGCCTTGTATGTCTCTGATTAATGGATTTTTCTGTACTTTATGCAAAGAAATACAGCTTGTGGGTTTGGTTTAAATTACATTTTCCTGATAACAAATGGGGTCACGTATAATGCAGTTTTAGATTTAACTAATGGGTGCTCAAAGTCATGACACTAAACTTGGGCCAAATACGTGCTTTTTTTTTTGGATCAGTGATTTGCTGGTGATACTTTCCACCAACACTTGACTGAAGCTGCTGCTGTTAATTTATCCTTTCCTCCTGTTTTTCTCATATGGGTCAAATTAATCGGTGGTGGTTTATTCGCTTATCGATCACTGGTAGAGTCGCTGGTTTCTGCAGCTAGAGGTTTTTATTAGAAGGGTGCTGGATTCTGGTGTCTGTCTTTAACTTTGGGCTCCTGGGGTTCCTCCCTGCCTGAGCTGTAGAGCGTAATGATGATGAGGAGGAATGTGGATGCCACGATGGGTCCTTAGTGACTCTGCGACTGACATTGAAAGAGGACTTCAGTGTATCTGCAAGAGAGGAGAAATAGGAAGAAGCCCACTACTCGTGATTTTTTTGTTTTTGTTGTTTCACTCCATAAATATATATATATACAGTATTCCCTCCTGAATTTACTGTCTGCTTTGTCACTCTCCCGGTCATCCTGATTATGAATGTCAACGAAAAAAAAAAAACGGTGCTATTAGCCATCCAGTTAGATAAACCTGTGGTTGAATTCAGTTTTTAAAGGTGCTGTTGTACTACTGTAATATCCTTAATTCCTTCAGCGTCAGCAGAAGTCGGAGCTGTTTGTATCAGTTGTTACTCGTAAGTTTAAGTTGGTAAAATATTTAAGATCTGACTTGAAATGCAGAAGAAAACGTTTTGTTTTTTTTTTAATCCTAATTTTGTCAATAATCAGCTACAATTGTATATTATGGTCTTTTTTATTTACATCCTGTCAATGTTGTTGGCACATTGTCTTTTTTGATTGACTGAAATATGTTATCCTGAAATGTTTCCATGAAATCAAATATATCAGAAATGTTAGAATTTCTTTTCTCTTCGGTAAGTTGTTTTTAAGGGAATTGGCCATGTGAATGCAATTACCTTGTATGATGTGTTTTTTACATTTAGGCTATTTAGAGAAATGACTGTATGAACAAGAGTTTCAAGTGTCTTTCTAAGAAAATATTTTTTTATATATATCTCTGAGAATATTTTACACCTCAAAAATTCACAGGTCACATTTCAAACCATTTTATTTACTATTTGGTACTTTTTTTTTATTTGTGCATTCTTATTGATTCAAAGGCCATATGATGCAAATATAACCAAAGGTGCTTCTGTAAAGATCTTACTCTTTTTTTTTTTTTTAAAATATTTCTTATTAAAGAATACTTAACTGATGTAATGTACACATGTCACATTGTAATGTATTTATCATAACTGTGAAAATATTTTGTGAAAAAAGAGAAAATTGATTAAAATAATGACAATAGATCAAAGTGATTTTTGCTAATTTATGAATGGGGCTCAATTTAGGATAACCACAAGCTGTATGCTTTTAACAGCTGAAATGAAACTATTATATTTCATTTTATATGTTTAAAACTGCTTCTTGCTACTAACCTGCATGTCTCATGTGTGGCTATTTTGCATATCTTTATTTCTCTTTGTGCCGCTGAACAGTTGTCATAGTTGTGCTCTGTGAGTGTATATATATGTTTGTATGTGTGTGTTTGAATTCACAGGATATGAAGCATTTTTGAGAATTTTTTATTAATCCTATAACACATGTTGTACACTGATTTTACAATCTCAGTTGGGGTCCCAGTGTGAGATAAGCATGAAATAATACAAACAATATGGTCATTTTAACTAACACTCTTCAATACACAGTCTACTTCATTTTTTGGTAAACATGTATAAGGTAAGTGTGAAAGTTTACTGCATATAACTATGAATTAAAAGGCACCAACCATCATGGTCAAAACATGTATTTAAACAATTAGGAAAATTCATCATGAGCAGAAATAGAAATATGGAAAAATTACCTAGATGTTTGATGTCATGGTGTTGCCTTTGAAATTCAAGTTCATGTTTTTTAGCATGTTAACATTGTGTGTGGCGCTTTTTGGAGTCAATTGGACAAAACCACGGTGGCCCACGTTTGGAAATGGATATACTTTAAGTGTGTCCGGGAGATGGGAGGTAAACGGCTGTTACTCTGGAGAACTGACCTGTCAGTTTACCTGTCCCCTCCTCCCTCCTCCCCTCCCTCCCTCCCTTCCTCCCTCCTACCCTCCCTACGCTCCCCCATCTCCAGAGGCCTCACAGACTCAGATGTTTTACACAGCCTATGAAATGTTTGAAGGACACAGAAAGCGTAAGTCCGCATGGGCATGGTTTCCTCTCTGCGGGGCTCCCTGGAGGGACCAGCTTCTCCTTCTCTGTGTCATGCATGCACTCATCTTCCACACCATTGATATATTGGTGGCCTGGTAGCGTCCATGTACAATCAACAGAACCAACAGCTGCAGAAACTGGCTACACTCACTCTCACACATGTCAGCCCGGAACATCCAGGCTGTATTATGTGCTGTTAGTAAGAGAGCATGCAGTTCTCCTGAGACCTAAATCTTCCAGTTGTGTAAAGTTATCAAGTTCACTGTATTTAATTTATGTTAGAGTCCAAGCTTATAGATTGTACATGAGCATTACTAGCTCCCACCTGGCTCTTTGGGTTCATCGGGGTCTATCACTGCAGGAAAAAGTGCATGATCACTCTTATGGGCAACTCGTCATGAATGTTGAGTCTACCTTCCATCATTATAAAACACTGTCAGTGTTATACAGTAACTATAGGAATCCACATAACATGTATTGTAAATGATGAACCCATTATTTATCCAGAAGTATGTTCAGAATACTTTATCACAACAAAGGATTTAAGCCGTTAAAGCGTAGAAAGTTGTCAACATATTATAAAATGCCCCTCTAAATGGGACAGAAAGCCTGTTACTAATTAACGTATCACTTTAAGTTTATGGGGTTATAATATATAGCAATTTTGTTACATAAGCTGGTTTAATTGCTCTTAAACCCATAAAGATTGACATTTTATTACATCTCGCCAACTGATTTAGTGCAACAGTTATTATATTATCAGTCCTAGATGTTTATATTTTTGGGGGGGTCTCCACATTCAGAGACAAGAGGTGTCCCTTTTTTCCATCTGTGTCCCTTTTTTTTTCCCTCTGCTCTTCTTTCCTCTTTCTCCTCAGGAAATGTGCTGTATATATGTCATCTGGGCTTCAAACATCATACTGTGCTTAATACATCCCATCACAACCTCATTACTTTGCATTACAGCTGAATGTGGGCTAGCAGATCTGGTGTCCAGTTTCAAAGCGTCAAACAGAGCTGTGCTTAAAATGACAAATGTGATATTTATATATAGAAGTCAAACTATGCTGCGTATGTCATTAAGAAGACAAAGGATCAATTCACCCAAAATAATAGAAAACATATTTTTCTGTCTTAACACTAGAGATATCTAGCTGTGCAGCTTTTTTTTCCTTTATCTGTCCAGGTTTTGAAATATCTTTCTCTACTGCCATGCACATACAATGGGGGTGAATGAAACTACTTTCTGCAGAAGAAATAGTCTTTATGAAAACTGTTGACAGTGTGATCTGTGTGCTATCCAGAATAACAATGATACTGTTTCTGGAGACACACATTACAGCAGAATCTTTAGCCATGCTAGCAGCGTAGCTCTCGGGATGGCAATGTCGTTTGATCTGTCCACCGCTCCATACTGAAATATATCAAAATGTGTTGTCAGGATTGTCATGAAATTTGGTTCAGACATTCATGTTAATCTGTTAATTGATTTGTTTTATTTCAGATATAAACTAATGATTATCCCGTCAGCCTCAGCTGAACTTTGTGTTTAATGCTAATTGGCAAATGTTAGCATGCTGTCATTAGCATTTAGCTCAAAGCACCACTGTGCCTCAGTACTCGCCTCACAGAGCCACTAGTATGGCTGTAGACTATTAGGTCTTGCCTAAATGTCATCTGTCAGTGTTTTCAATAGCGCAAATAACATTTCATTCAACTTCATTAAATCAAAACTTGGACAAATAAAACCCAAACTATTTGCTTGAAGAGGTACCACTAGAGGTAGTGAAGTGTGAAATTATTTTTTCTTAATCTGGGTGAACCAGCCCTTAAAATTAAATTTCCTGATTCATTGATACTGCTATAGAACCCTGTAAAACCCATACCAGAGATACCACAAAACACCTTTATACTCATAATCCAAATCATTTGCCATTCTTTGAGGTTACTTGTGTGTTCAGTGTAGACTTCAGGCTGCCATGTCTGCCCTTGTGTCCCATAGAGGACGATGAATCCTCTCTCTCTGCCCTGGGGTGTTAGTATCACTAAGGTCAGAGAGTCACAGCTCGGCCCAGGCTACAACAGTCCCAGAGGTTTTCAGCCTGCTTAGATAGCCTCATACTCCTCCCTTGCTACTGAAAGAGGCCTTTCTTTTGCTCTGTCACTCTGGGATCATACGGGATTGAATACGAAGTCTAGCAGCCAGCCAAACTGGCGCAGACAGCAATATGCCCAGAGGCCATGCCAAGGCCTGCCTGCCACATCTCATCTGTTTCATCTGCTCTGAGGATCTAGACTGCCAAGGGTGTGGGTGGGGGCATGGGCAGAGGTCATCACTCTCTCTCTCAGTCTGAGCAATTCATTATAATCACAAGCATCCCCACAGCTTAATCTGTATAATGTCTAAGCACAGGAATTATATTCCTGACAAGGTTTCATACTCCGCTTCACCACCTCATGCTTTATTTCTTCATGTACTTCTGGGAAGTCTCACTTTTCCAGTCAGAGTTTGACTGATGTGTCTCCCTCTGTAGCTGCAGAGGGGGCCCAGCCCGTGGCCACCGTCACTCCCTCAGTGCTGAATGTCCAGCAGGGCCAGAGGGCAGAGTTTCGCTGCACAGTGACTGGGAACCCAACCCCTGCCATTGAATGGATTGGTATGAGCAGCTTTTAGTAGATTTTGGTACATGCCTTGTTGAGTTATGGTCATAGTTTTAGTAGAAAACCCATTTTCTGTTGCTGTTTACTATATTTTGTGAATCTCCTAAGATGATATAAAGTCACAAATATTTTAAACTGCATTTGAAACATCACCCCGTGGCTGATTATGTCCTCAGTGACAGGGTGTAACTGTGTTTGTTACAGGAGGTCCAGGGAACAGAATGAGTCCCAGGGCTGTGATAAGAGGTGGTATATTGACCTTCACAGCAGTGGACTCAGCTGATGAGGGAGAATACATCTGCAAGGCCCTGAACACTCATGGCGAGCACACAGCACGGGCTTCCCTATTCATCCAAAGTATGCTCTGTGTTTATGTGTGTGTGTGTGTGGACATCTATTACTCATATGTGTTGTTGGGACATACATCTGTTTAGACTTTCACACTGTACTGATTTGCCTCCCTTCCGGGGACAAAATGCAAGTCCCCACAATATAAATTATCAGATTTTACTGGTTTAAGGTTAGAGTTAGGTGAAGCTGGGATAAGGGTTGAGGTTAGGCATGTAATGTTTATGGTTAAGGTTAGGAAGGAATGACTGTAAGTCAATGCAATGTCCCCTTGAGTGATGGGTGTGTGTATGTGGTCCTCACATACAGTATGTTGAAAACACAGAACTTTCAGTATTGTTTCTAAAAATAAGGCAATCTCATCCTAATAGAACAAGGTTCTTCCACCTATTTTCAGTGCATTTTTAATTATTCCACATTTTTTGAAAAACAATTGAAGCACCCAATGTCACAATTTTTGAGACCTGCACAGGGATCACATGCTCTCTTTAGCCATCATTCAACCATCTTGCTTTAAAGTGAGACTATGTAACTTTTAAAAGAAGAAATAACACAAGTCTTCCTCTCGCAAATGAAAAGCTGAATTCATAAGCGACATAACACACCCTCGCTGAAATCAGTACTCTCAGGGGGTTTTGCTGCTACAGTTGGTCTGGTATAATCAGTAGCGTATGGTGGCTAATATTAGCTAATTGAAGAGAGACTTTGCTGTGTAAGTGACATTACAAAGTCAGTAAATGGTTTCATCACGAAAGTAAAACAAACAGTAAACAACTAATCTGATGAAAAATGAACTGTCAAGCTCAAAATGTTGTGAAAGATATATTTTATAATTGAATGATGCATTTTCTTTTGGTTAGAGTCCAACCCAAGTGGCCTAGGCACCCAGCCCCAAGTCCAAGTCAGTCCCCAAAATATTGAAGTCCACGAGGGTGACACCTTGAGGTTGTACTGCAGAGCATCAGGATCACCCACTCCAAAGCTCACCTGGCTGAAAAACGGAGGACAAATCCCTCCACAGGTGAGAAAACCTCACGCTGTCTCCGTGCCTGTATGATGACTTTAACATGATTGGATTAAAACTGTAACTGTATTCACATTCAGCTGTGCCATATCTCAAGGTGTGTCCGGTGCCGATGGTATTTCATCATACTGTGTCAGTTTTTATGACTGTTTCAGCATTTTGACCATTTACCTGTATTTTTCCCTCCCTTCTGTTTGTCTCCTCCCCCTCTTTTTTTTTTTTTGATCCCACCCTGTTCTGACGTTTGCTCAGGCCATTCCCTCTCACGGTTTCCATCAGTTTAAAAGCAACAGTCTCGATGTGTTACAGAGACGTATTGAGGAGCTGCAGGTCTGTCCATCTGTCCGCTGTCTGTCTGTCCTGTCTCGTAGTTCACATCCATTGTCCTCTACTGACCTCGTCTTCACACATTGTCAACTAAGTGCATGATCAAACGTGTCCTTGATTCACACTTTGTAAAACCCATTAATTTACCAAAGCTGCTCACTGAGTCCCTTTAGAGCTGGTGCCAAATACATTAAAACCAACTAGCTGGGTCTTAATGATTTCTTAGTGTACTTGCATGCAGTACTTGTTTTTATGTTGCGTTTTTATTAATAACAGTGTTCCATAGTCCATTGTTTTGTCCCGTCCACATCATACCATGCTGACGTGTTTGGGCTCTCAGCACCCAGTTGACTTTCATCATTCCATTGAGTGTATTAACAGGACTAAGTATACAGTAGGTACTGTAGGTATTTCAGACATATTTTGCTCTGTGCCAGGCGTAGCCCACTGCCCCCCTGCTCCAGGGGGTTTTGTGTTAGTCTGGTTTCTGCACAGCCCTCCTCGGCTCGGTGAGGGCTCTGAGGCCTGTTTAGTTCTGCCTCAGAGAGCCACTGCGTTGTGTCAGCCTTTCCCAGGGGGAGCCGGGCTCTGCCGTGCGACCACGCAGAAATTCTGTATGCTCTAGCAAACGGCTTGCTTTGAAAACTCGTCAATGGGTTCAGACACACATTGAGCCAGGGCCCGCCTCAGCCACTGCTCGGTTTAGCCTCCCTCACGGTTGAATGGGCCGGAGCTAAGCAGCTTTGTCCATGGATGCCCCAACAACCCCCGGATACAGTAATCCCTCCCCAGACCCTCCCCTCCTGATTCCCCTCCCTCTGAGGTGTTTCCAAACTTAATAAAAGCTTATTTTCAGTCTTGCTGGGCCTCTGGCTGCCATGTGGAGTAGTGTACAAACAAGTCAAGTTGTCTCATGAGCCAGAAAGTCATGAGGGTCATAGTTCTTAAATATGAGTGTTGAAATCGATGCAGGTTTTGGGTTCTTACTTGATATTTGCTCTGACGTTTTTGATGGTGGTTATTCTGCTTGAGCTTATTCCCAGATTTGTCAAATATTTTATGGCTAAGACATGCTTTGTAAGGTTTGTCAAGTAACCGCTGGCTCAGATCACTGTGTCACCAACTGCTTCACCAACTTCTAACTGTGCTAATTTTGTCACCATTGTATACAATCATCAATCATCAATTCTTTGTCTCTCATAGAGTAAAGATAATAGTGTAGTAAATTTAATTACCACTGATTATGATATATTAACAAATTATAACCCCAACAATCATTGTAGTAATTTGGCATTACTTTGTACATAATTTCATGTACAAAGTAAGAGTGCCATAGAATCATGAACATCAATCCATTTAAAGAAAGACTGAACGGTAGAAATAACAATTCTTGTCTTGTCTTAAAAGATCTATGCTGTAGTGCTTTTGTGTTGCTATCAGCTACAGTAGTAATGTCAGCAATGTCATATTTGTGTTGTTTCAAGGGATATGAGACAAGTAAGTGATGTGTTTTGTCTTCAGTATAAGATTTATCTGTGTTGGTATGGTGTCAAAATGAGAAAAAAATCATATCCTCTCCAGGCCCGCATGGACCGCACAGACATCGGTACTCTGCTCATCCCCAACATCAAGATGTCCGACTCGGGCACTTACATGTGTGTCGGCAGCAACAGCATTGGCTCAAACAGTGCTCCTGTTAAAGTCACTGTGCTCAAAGGTGAGATGTCGTAGTAGCAAAACAGAATCAGCCCACCTGAGAAGTTTGGCGGTGATTGATTTGTGAACCGTCTGCTTTTATCTGCAGCGTCTTTTCATGCAACATTTTGCAGAGTGAATCTTTTACCGGGAAAAAAACATAATGTGGTGCATACTTAATGTCTGTGTTTGTGCAGCGGACCATATTTCCTCAGCTGTCAGCATCCAGCCATCTATAGCTGACGTCCAGGAGGGCCAGAGTCTGGAGCTCAACTGTTTTGCTCCTGGAAATCCACCACCCCAAGTCACCTGGACAAGAGCCAGTGGCCGCCTCTCCTCCAACCACCAGGTAGAGCAAATACTCTCACACACAACTGTATTTGTATCATTGTGCCCTCATTTTACTGGAGATGTCTTATATTCCCGTAAAGCTAATTAATTTCTAGATCTTTGAATGTTAAGCAGTAGAAACTTTTCCAAAAGGGTCAGAATCACTGCACAACACTGACATTTTTAGTTTTAAAGCTTGTTTAGCGTATGAGCAAGTAGCTACATGGATCTACAGAAACTTGCTGAAGTCCAAAGTGCAGTTAAAGTTCTTTTATTGATCTGTTGATTATGCTAACTAATTCTTAAAATGCGCATCTGTAGACAAGTGTTTTTATATTTAATCCTATATTCATTTTTTGTTAGTAAGATTATGTTGTAATTTTTTTTAGCAGCCTCAGAGGTGGTAGACGTGGTCGTATTATTATTAAACTATATTTATATCAATGTTGGTGTTCTGTTATTTCTATTCTCGTAAGCTGAACTGAAGTGACTCCATGCCTTGTCTGCTGTGTGCAGGTTCTGGGCAGTCAGCTGCGTATCCTGTCAGCCTCTCAAGAGGACTCAGGAGAGTATATTTGTCGGGTGCAGGGCAACCCTGGAAACCCAGGATCTCAAATCCGCCAGGCCTCTGTATCTGTGTCAGTCACTTCATCTTCTTCACGTAAGTTAGTTTAACACTTCATTCGGACTCAATTGCTTCCCAGACTTACAACAAAAGTCTTTACATCGCAACAGAATAATAACAAAGAGCCCATTTTGCTCCTTTTTTTCGACTATTTAATCCAGCTGTACTCTGCAGTGAAGTCAGACAGTCATTATTTTCTCACTGAGGAAATTTAAGTTGATGGCAGCATCAGTCAGAGGCTGGAGAAAACACATTACATGGCAGGGTGTTGTTCTCACACTAACACTGCCTCACTTCATGAATGAACTTTCCAGTTGTACTTTCCAGTGTAGACCAGTGTGACTTCAGATTGAATTATTTTTCCCTGCTACTGTCCCATGATCTCAGCCTCATTCACTCCTTCCCAGACTTCAGCAATGTTTGAGCTCTTTAACTGCTGCCAGTGTATCTCACAGCCACATTGTATAGTAATTTGTTAATTCAAGTTTCTGTGAATAGTAAGTCCGCTAAATGGAGTGAGATTGTGGACAATAAGGTTCAAATAGAATCTTGTCTGGAGCCCAAACCGCTGTTTCTGCCGCAGGTCTTCAGAGTCCAATCATTGCCATTGAGCCCCACAGTGCTGCAGTGCGTGTGGGGGAGTCAGCCAGCTTCAGGTGCAGGGTCTACAGCGGAGAAGAGCCTGTCAGACTGGAGTGGAAACTGGCCAACAACCAGCCACTGCCAGGTAATAACCACAACACACACACACACACACCTCCTCTGAGGAATATATCTGCTTAATGAGCTCTGATTTTATGATATCATTATTTACAAGCAATTACAGCTGCAATCCACCCATGAAGTACCTCTCTGTTACTTTATTTAATGACCAATTTCTAACACATATTTGAGAACTCACATCCTTTTTCCCTAGACTGGTTTTTGCATTACCATAATATTGCATGCCATTTAGCCTCATAAGATTACATGACAGGGTGGCTTTTATTTATGGGTTTTCTGCTTGAAACATACTGTATGTTTGCTTTGTGGTGTGTGATGTATCCAGTCATTTCTTCCACTGTCACATTTGCACCCTCACTCATTGATGTGATGTTGGTTTAGAATGCTTTTAAAAGAGGGAAATTTGACTGTGCTAGGCCACTCATGGTAGTCTTTCCAAAAGATTTCTCCATCTTTGTTTTTCTTAAACTTTACACCCCTTTTGAATATCTTCAAGCGGTCTCAGACCCAAAATTAAGAACCATTCACCATGTCTTAAAGTACTCCAGCAGTTTAGTTTTGCTCTTCTATAAAGTTGAAGGACTCACAAGAGACAAATTAAAACAAGAGTGGTCAAACTCTAAGTATTAGATGCTGAGATCTTGACTTTAGCTGGAAATGCTGGATCATACACTCCCTATAATGCAACTCAATGCCTCCTTAATACCCTTTTCAAACTCCACATGTCCAGTTTGTAATACAGACTTTCCATTAAGATTTTTAAGTCTCACGCCCAGTCACTTATTTTTTCCAACTTTAGAAAGCTCCCTCCACACCCACGAAAGACATTGGATAAATGTTTTAACAGGTTGAGTAGCTCTAACCATAACATGTAAACTGAATTTTACATATAAAATCAGTGAAGTGCCCCTTTAAGTGACAATATGTCCACCAGATCTAATGTTTCATTTGCTGCTTCTTTCCACAGATAATGTCAAAGTTGGACCTGATGGTTCTGTTCTTACCATTACCAACGCCCGCCCTGCCAACCATGGTGCTTACCGTTGTGTGGCGAGCAACCTATACGGCATCACCCACACCATTGTGTCTTTGATTGTCAAAGGTAAACTACCCGCATATCAGCATGTGCACAAGCACACGTTCATTTTTCTGTAGTAGAACTCCTCACATTTCCATCATCACACAGACCAAACTTCTAAGAGAAGGGTTCCCCCTAGTGGCTCATCACATACAGAGCCGTACCAGTTTTGTGTATCTGTGCCCTCAGAGTCTCCTGTGGCCACCGTCACCCCTGTTGGACCTGTGCGGATCAGGGTGGGTGAACCCATCAACCTTGAGTGCCAGGCATCAGGAGAGCCCCGCCCTTCAGTCTCATGGCACAGGCTGGATAGCAACCGTAAGACCATGCTGAGCAGCCCTGTGCCCATGGAGTCCAATGCCGTCATGCAGGTACTGGCACATCTGTTTACTAGCAGAAACTAAAACAGGATTTGATAACAGACAGTTTAACTCATCTGTTACTACTTACCTTGTTTCTCTATCACAATTTAAAGCCTCAGCTTCAAAGTTAATGTTTGAAATCAACGTTATTCTATTCTGTTTTAAAATTGTGTGTATTTTGATGGTTTTTCTCTGGTGCAGATACTTGTGGCACGTCCAGAAGACAGTGGCATGTATGTGTGCACAGCTCGCAACAATGAGGGCACCACTGAGACCAAGGTGGAGGTGATCGTTGAGGGAGGATCTCAAGTGCCCTCTGTGCCCAGGGCATCTGTTCCTGAGCCGCTGATGGTTGTGGTGGAAGGACAGACCACAACACTGCACTGTGAAGCCCACGGTAAGCATCGCTGTATGAGAGAGGGTAAAACCTTCCATACCAACTGTCATCACAAGTATGTGCCACAAATATAAAAGGGTTTAATTGTTGTTTATAAAAATTGGCATTTTAAAAATGAAATTTTTTGTTCTCCACTTTGCTTTTCAAGGTTTCCCATCCCCGACAATCACCTGGTCCAAGCTGAGGTCTCCTCTACCTTGGAGACACAAGGTGGTGAACAATAGCCTGGTGCTGCCAGGCGTGGGCCGCCAAGACTCTGGAGAATACATCTGCACTGCCACCAACAACATGGGCACCACTGAAGTCACCATCATGCTCGATGTAGAGAGTGAGTGTTGTGGTTTTGCTGTTTGCTGCCATTTTATTTGATTTATTTGTTTGTTTTAGGAAAGATGTTGAATGAGCCCAAGATGTCAGCATGCTAGATTTAGTTTAAAAAATATATATACTAACATCAATTTGTGTTCTGTGCACTACTACTGTTTTAAATTAATCATAGTTTTATTATACAGAAAGTAGATATTCCTCCTTTATATGTTTAATTTTGATTTGTGTATCTTTTGAGAAAACACATAAACCTAGTGAACCTTTTTTTTCTCCTATTTCTATTCAGCTCCTCCTTATGCCACGTCTCTGCCTGATGATGTGGCAGTGCGGGTTGGGGAGGTGATCAGGTTGCAGTGCCTGGCCCATGGCACTCCTCCGCTGACCTACACTTGGACCAAGGTGGATGGAAACCTGCCCCCAAGGGCCCAGGTTAACGGTGGAGATCTCCAGATCAACCTGGCTACTGCTGAGGATGCTGGGAGCTACAAGTGTGTGGCCGGCAACAAAGTGGGCAGCAGTGAAGTGGTTGCTAAAGTCACAGTCAGATGTAAGTTATGGTGATAATATAACATATTACAAAAAAATGAACAACCAAAGACAGGAGTTAAAGACTGTTGCACCACATAAAACAAAACAGAGTTTACAGCCATGTTAGCAGCTCTGTGCGGCTGTATTTTGGGATTTAGAGCTAAATGGTAACATTAGCATACTAAAATGCTCAAAATTACAATGCTAACATGCTGATGCTAACCAGGTATAATGTTAACCACCAACTTAATTTAGGTTGCTAGTAAGCTAACATATGCTAATTAGTACAAAACACAAAGTACAGCTGAGGCTGATGGGAAGGTGGAGGTTTTTGGTCATAACTGTAATATCCCTAAACCACAGCAAAAACTAAATTATGTTTCTCCTTCTCCTTCTGTAGCCCCCTTGGCAGTCCGTGTGTCACCCCAGGTTGAGGTAAAGGCCCAGGGCAGTGCTGTGGAGTTCACTTGTTCGGCAGCAGGTGGAATAGAAACCAAAATTGAGTGGCTGAAGGAAGGAGGTTCCCTGCCACCAAACCATCATATCAAGGATGGGGTGCTCAGGTGACTCATAAACATGTGCTGGTTTTGTTGAAAACAGACAACAATTTGAGATAAAAACAGCAGACATCTAGATGTTTGGATGAGTACACACTGCCAGATTTTCATGTTTTACCCAAAATTGTAAAACAAATTTACAAATTGTATATACAAAGGAGCCTATTCCAAAACATATTTAGCACAATTTATACATAATTTATATTTAAATAATAAAGCTGGCAATGTTCTATCATTTTGTTACTATCATCAAATCCTATGGAAAAAACAAAATCATGTTTGTTTTTTTTACTTTCCTGCTGGTATCTACTGAAGATTTACATTTTTAAAAACAAGTCACAAATATATACTTTCATTTTTTTAAGGTAAATTACAACAAGAGTAAATAATATATATATTTTGGTGGCAATTTTCAGCTGCAAATTTGGTGCACTTGTGAATATTTACAGCAGCAAGACGGTGTATGCACAATCAACTCAAAATGTTAGTCTTGTTACCCAATACATCGGTGTGGCTCATTTCAGTGTGCTCTATGCCACAGAGGAATAAGCTAAGTCAGGCTTTGAAAACACAGACAAAACTTGTTAGTACGATCAGTTCATTGATGGTTTTAGTCTTTTCATGGGATTTGTTGACAATAAGAAAAATATATCATATAGTATCACCAGATTTATCCTTTAATGGGCTGAAACAATAAAGTCCACTGATGTAGTCCCTTAAATATTGTGTAGTATGTGAAGTTAGAACTGAACCATAGCTTGTTTTCATGTAATTTCATGTTCCTTCGTAGGATTGAGAACCTCGAGCAGAGCAATGAAGGTGTTTATATCTGCAGAGCCAGCAGTGTGTATGGTCAGGCTCAGGACACTGCCAGGCTGACCATCCAAGGTCTGTTACATTCACTGCAAATATACTAACATATACTACTGCATCAAAACCAAATATAAAGCCATTTTTTGCTCTTTGCTTTCTTTCCTTCTCCACAGCCTTGCCAAAGGTGATGATCAATGTGCGTACTTCAGTGCAGACTGTGATGATTGGGAACTCTGTGGAGTTTGAATGCCAGGCTGTTGGTGATCCTGAGCCCACAGTGAAGTGGAGTAAAGTTGGCGGCTCTCTGCCGGCCCACATCATGGTAAAGGGAGGCATGCTGAAGATCGAGCAGGTGACGGAGGCTGATGCCGGGCAGTATCGCTGTACAGCCACCAATGATGTAGGCTCAGTACAGTCCCAGGTGGTCCTTAACGTCCAGTGTGAGTGCACAAAAGAAAATATTCCTTTTATACTTTTTTTCTATCATCACATACACAAATGCACACTCTTGCACACACACTCATAATGCATTATGCTGGCAGTTAAACTGTCACCACCCTCCTTTAAATCAGTGCTTTTTGTCTGTTTGCACAGCACTTCCTCAAATTGCTGCGCTGCCAGAAACTAAGGAGGTGACAATAGGGTCTGACGCAGTCTTGCCCTGTGTGGCGTCAGGATACCCTGTACCTGACATCAAATGGTCCAAGGTAACCTGGATTTCTGGAATTCAATTATATAATTTTCAAAGATACAGTGTTTAGGAGCTCTCTGGCTTGAAGAAAGTAATCTTGGTTGTGTTTGACCATGTTGTTTATGTCTATGCATCTATTTCTTTATCTAGCTGGAAGGAGAGCTTCCTCCTAAGTGTTTCCAGGAAGTCAATGTGCTCACAGTTCCTGGAGTCACCCCAGAGGATTCTGGGACATATGTCTGCACTGCCTCTAACAAACAGGGCAAAGTGGAAGCCTTTACTACACTTGAAGTTCATGGTTAGTCTGCAGAGTGGATATATGCCTGAGAGTACAGTAGGAAGGCATGTTGGTAAATGATTGAAAGGTATGAACTGTAGTTGTCTGTATCTAACAATGATATTACGTTCTTTTTCAGAGAGAGTGATGCCATACTTTGCCCAGGAGCCCCTGTCCTACCTCACTCTGCCCACCATCAAAAATGCCTACAAGGCTTTCAGCATCAAGATCAACTTTAGACCCGATAATGTTGATGGTAAGGAATTACAACCTTAAATTTGCTTGGCAGTTTAATTGGACAATGTATTATATTCTAGACATTTCTTGAAACATGTTTTTTTTCTTTTCATACTGTTGTGTACTATATTTGTCATGTTTCCTCATATATACAGTAATGTAATTGCATCTTCCTCCCGTTGTCCCTTCCTTCTCTCCCTCACCTCACTCACATGGTGGGAAGGTCTCATATTGTATGCTGGTGAGTCTCAGTGCTTGAGAACCGCAGGAACTCAAGGCTGATGTTGGCAGAACTGCTTTTTGGCTGCATCAGACTTTCACATAATGCATCCAGCTTAGAGCTGACTTAGGGCTGTGAAAGAGATGCAAGATGGTGCATGGTCTAAGTTTTTATACAGGCTTTTCAGTCATAATCACAAATCCACTTTAAGGAGTATTATAGTCAGCTTAATGATAGGTTACAAATCTACTTTTATTTCCAGTCTACTTCATCAGCTTCTACACCGCCTACATGCAGTAGCAGCAGTCCTTGTATGCTAGGACTGTATAAATGCAACGCTGCACACATTTCCTTAAACATTTAAACATTACTGCAGTTCTGAAAATAGAGAAAGCTAACTCAAATTGTCTTTGCAAGTACTTGTATTGTTTCTTTTAGGCTACCTACAGTTGGTGCCAGACATGTTGGGATATGACAGTAAAATGAGAAGACATTACAGTAAAATTATTGGAAAATTATAAGGACACATTTAGCTATAGATTTTTACTGTCTCACTAGATCCCACCCATCAGGTCACAAACTGTAACAAACACTACAAATAAATTGCAAAGGCAATTTGACCACACTTGACCCTTTTTGTTTAAATATGTAATACAAATACTCACAGCGTATTAAGTGAAGCTTACTTTGTATTGCACATTTGCAATCTATTTTCTCTTGGTTACTCTACTTTCAGAACTATCAGTGATGATATAGACAGACATGTAAGAGGGCATGTTCCCATTTCCCCCCGTGAGCCTGCGTGGCTCATATAAGCATGAGTTCCTGGCATGTGGAGAAAAAAAAGAGAAAAAAGCATAGACTGGTAGTATGGGTGTGACTGGTTTCACCTGACTGTGTCCAGTGATGCCCGCATACCATAGGATGGCAGGTTACACCTTGGCTTTGGTTGGCTTTAAACTTGCCTCACCATAGCATGCTGTTTTACCATCCTGCTTTCAGAGTTTACCTGGTGTGTCAATGACTACATTGCAAATAATGTCCATCCTAACAAGTCACTTAATCTCATATTTAGCCTAAAATCATGATTTTTTTTTTGAGTGAAAAGCTATTGGGATCAGATTATTATTTCAAGAATTTTAGAGAAATAAGTGGAGATATCTTGAGAGAAAGCTGAAGAAGGGAAATTGAAAAAACTTGAAATGCGTTACAAATACTGGGAGATTCCACTTGTTTAGATAAAACTACTACATGCATTGACTTATTAAGATGGATATTATTGTAGGGTATACATGTGTAGGATTAAGTTTTTACTCACTCACGCTGTTTTTGTGGTGTAGGTATGATCCTCTACAATGGCCAGAGGAGGACTACAGGAGCTGACTTTATCTCTCTGGGACTTGTTGGCGGTCGCTTAGAGTTCAGGTCTGTTCATACTGATTTTAAAAGTTGTCCTAATTGACTAAAATACAGCACGGTGAATCATCATGATTAACCAAATGTGTTGTGTTGTCTCAGGTTTGATGTGGGCTCCGGCATGGCCACCATACGTGACCCTAACCCCATCAAACTGGGAGAGTTTCACACAGTTGAACTGTATCGAAACCACACCCTGGGCTATATCATTGTAGACGGAGGGGAGCCCATCAACGGCAGTTCACAGGTACTTCTGTCTATGTACTGTCACCTACAGTACATGTATGTGCATTTGATTAATGTATGTCTTTTAATATGATCCATAAATGCACATTTCCTGTCCTCAGGGCAAGTTCCAGGGCTTGGATCTGAATGAGGAGCTGCATGTGGGTGGTTACCCCAACTACACAGTCCTCGCCAAAACTGCTGGCATCAAGACCGGGTTTGTTGGTAAGATGTTACTATAGAGAACTCCCTGTTATCCTTTAAGAACTCTGTTTCCTAGCAGTCTCTGTTTTCCCAGCAACCCTAGCTTGATCATGTGACGCTATTCCAATTCCAATTACTGTGTTTATACCATAACGAAAATATAGGCTGCATAATGTTTTCTGTGTGTGATGACCTGTTCTTTCTTTCTTTAATAATGGTACTATGCAGGCTGTATCCGTCAGCTGGTCATTCAAGGTGAGGAGGTCATCTTCAAAGATCTTGACCGCAGCTCCACTGGTGTCACAAACTGTCCCACCTGCAAAGATCACCCATGCCAGGTCAGTTACTTTCAGTTTTAATGCCAGATACTTTCATGTTTAATCCCATTATATACACTTATACACTTTTTTCATGTCATTATTCAGAATGGTGGGAGGTGTGAGGACTCAGATGCCAGCTTGTATAAGTGCAGCTGCCTCAAAGGATTCACAGGCAGCAATTGCCAGCACCACTCATCCCTGCACTGTCACTCAGGTACATGTGAATCTCCAACTGATCACAGAAACAGATCAAAGCACCTTAATGCTACCATCAAGACTATCAGGATGCACCATTAACAGTGTAGTCTTTTATGTCTCTATTTGTGATCTTTTGTGACCTGAACTACCACAGAGGCCTGTGGACCAGATGCGACTTGCATCAATCGGCCAAACAGCCTGGGTTATGACTGCCGCTGTCATCTTGGCAAGTTTGGAAACAAATGCATGGATGGTAAGACAGGAAGTCACTCTCCCATAAAAATATTCCATGTTCTGAGAAAGAGATATGATGTTGGCTTAGCTTTTTTCAATTGATATGAAACAATAAATTCTGGCTTGGAAATCTTCATAAGACCAAAAAGACTGATGTGTTTTCCTCCTCTTCGCCTTCACAAGGGGAACTGGTGACCACTCCACTGTTTGACGGTGAGGAGTCATACATAGCCTATCCTCCCCTGACCAACATCCATGACGACTTGCGTGTTGAGTTGGAGTTCAAACCGCTGGAGAGAGATGGACTGATGTTCTTCTGTGGGGGGAAGAAAATGAAGGTGGAGGACTTCGTAGCCATCTCCATGGTGGAGGGACACGTAGAGTTCAGATATGAACTGGGCACAGGTAAAGTAGACTGTAGCTGTGCAAAACTTTAGTTCATTTCCTCCTGAGAAATGCATACATGCAATGAGATGTGGTGACAAGCAAATATTAGTAGAAACACCAATTTATGACAGTTTCTGAAAGACATTAAGTGTGTTACTGTAAGCATTTTTATTAATTAACATTATAAAGTTTTTGCGGTCAGAGTAGCTGATTAACTAGAGACTTTTTTTGACTCCTGTGATAAAAAGATATATAAAAAAACAGGTAAATTGTTTCATACGTGATCAGATTGACAGGTAACATTTCTACCACTTACCACTACATCCCTGTTTAATGAGGTGCATTTCCAGAGTCAGTAAAATCTCTGTGACTTTCAGGCCAGGCAGTCCTTCTGAGTCAGAAGCCAGTCTCTCTGGGTCAGTGGCACAGAGTTGTGGCTGAGCGGAACAAGAGGGCTGGCCACTTGAAGGTCGACCAAGGCCCAGTGGAGAGGAGGTCATCTCCAGGAAAAGCCCAGGGCCTCAATATCCACACTGCCATGTACTTGGGCGGAGTCCCCAACATGGACATCCTGCCTAAGCCCGCCAATGTCAGCGAAATGTTTGAGGGATGTATAGGAGAGGTGAGATCTCTCTGTGCTTATAAAGGAAATTAAACAAAGGTTACAAAATATTTTTCTCTGTGTGGTAGCTCAAACTTGTGTGCATTGTCTGCTTAGGTTTCCATCAACAACAAGAAGGTGGATCTGTCCTACAGCTTCACAGAAA
This sequence comes from Thunnus thynnus, assembly GCF_963924715.1. Taxonomy (NCBI): domain Eukaryota; kingdom Metazoa; phylum Chordata; class Actinopteri; order Scombriformes; family Scombridae; genus Thunnus; species Thunnus thynnus. Next base: position 27,332,484 of record NC_089522.1, on the reverse strand, counting down.
GCAGATCCATTCGCAAGTGTGTGGACAACAGCCCCTGTGACCGCTGGCCCTGCCTGAATGGTGGTGACTGCATGTTAAGTGCTGAATATGAGTATCAGTGCCTCTGTAAGGATGGCTTTGAAGGTTAGTGCTCCTGGCTCTGTGTCCCAGTACAGTCAGTTGGCACAGAAAAGTCTTGTAGTCATCAGAACAGACATAGCATGAGTTAGATCTGCCCATAATTCCTGACACTCTGAGCTATAATCTATGTGAATGTTTTACAAGCACTCTTTGTTCCTTTAATCACCTCGAGGGATTCTGGTGCATACGATTTACCTCTTTTGTGTTTTCTGCCCCTTTCAAATTCTATATTCTGAACATTTACATGAAACTTGTAGGAGCATCAGGCCATAAAATCTAGTTAAAAACCAGCTTAAACAGACCCTTTCCCTATATTATCTCCTAACCATATGAACTTGCCCTGCCCTTGGTGTGTCTATGACCCTTGACCTTTCATCCGTGACTGGAATGTCACCCTGCAGGTGAGCGTTGTGAGGTGGTGAAAGACGTGTGCCAGAGCAACCTTCAATGCCAGAATGGCGGTAGCTGTGTTGACGGCCAGTGTGTGTGTGCTCCCGGCCACACAGGTCTGAACTGTGAAGAAAGTAAGTATTGACTGGCTACATGTATACCACTATTAAATCAAAATCAAAGCCAGAAATTGCTGATTTTTTGTATTGTATTTGTTGTGAACTTATAATGATACAATTTCAGTAGCAGCCAGTTTGTCTAAAAGCACATTGCACATTACTTACTGCATACACCTGAATCCTGTAGACAAAGATATTCATCATCAAAGCAGAAACACTAGACATACAGCCAGAAATGAGCCCATATGACTCAAATTCTCCACAGTATGAAGCCCCTCTAACATCAGACAGTCCGTTCCCAGCATTGCACTGCATGCATGCTGGGAGGGTTAATCCTAAATGATTACGTATGTCTCACCCCTGCACTCTCATGGCTATATCCTGCACACACAGGCCAGGTATCCAGCTTCCCCGAGGCCCTGTGGAATTTGGAAGCTAGCGAGGCGAATGGTACAGTATCTCAATATTCAGTATGCCTGACGCAACCGTGACTAACAGGGGCCCGTCTGAGCCCACTGGGCCCCGCATCCCTTCCGAGCTCAACCCAAAATGTCTATCACCTAACACGCGTACGCACAAAAACACAAACCAAACATGCGTCTGTACTCAAGTGGCAACTGAGGCTCTTATCCCCATTGGAAAGTTGGGAGAGGGGAATTCTGCATCTATGCTAAAAGTTAACAGGTTAATAGACTGCTGTTGGGAGATCAACTGATCTGTGCTGCCTCTTTTTGGACCCATGGCACCATTTTCATACTTGAAATGACAGAAATGTGGAATTCCCCTTGTTTTTCTTTTTCCCTTTCGTCATGTCATTTCTCACCATATAAAATCTTGTTTCCATCTACTTCAAAACTGCTTTTCTATACAAAAAAAAAAAAGAAAACTTGTTTTTCTTTCTGAAACTGTCTAAGTCAGTACATTAAATCTGCTCCATGTCCACACATTTGTGCTGTTACTAACAATTTCAAGTGTCTGTTGAAAGCACAGTTGTTATGATTGTTAAATGTGGTATTTGTGCATGGAGCCATGGTTTTGGTGAGTTCAGTCCGATCTCTGTGAAAGATCAGAGACATTGAATCGTGTGAGGAATGACAAGTAACGGTCAAATGAGTCTGCATCATGGAGCCTGGTTTGGTCGCACTGAAGATTTTTGTTGTTTTTTTGTTTTGAAATTGCAGTATTTGCATATGGACTTTGGGCACGTAATGAAATTTACAATAATGATATTTTATGTCATATTCATATTTAAAAGTGTGGCTATATGACTTTTTAGAGAAGAAATAACATAATTTCCTTTATCAAATGAAGCTACAGCGAGACATTTTGCTGCTTCAGACTTATGCTATCAAACTAGACAGATATTGATGTGTAACTGATATTAATGAGTCCATTTGCTGACTATGTAATCTTTTTTTACTTGTACTAGTGCTATGCTATATTTTAGCATGTTAAGAATGATACAGAGTGATTAGAGTGATACAGTAAATTAGCAAACTAATTTAGTGATACAGATATCTATCTAAAGTTTGCTGACATTAGCTACCTTAAGCTAAGTAAGCTAAGTGAGACTGTAGCAGCAAAATCCCTCATTGTATTCAACTGAGCGATGATTTTTCATTTGTGAGAGGAAGAATGTGTTATTTCTTCTTTTGAAAGCTGTATATTCTCACCATCAACAAATAAAATAGCCTGCTGAGTGCTTTCAGTGAAAGGATTTTTCTTTTTGTCTATAAATGTTGTATATAACCAAGCCTGTCTTACCAGGGTCTCTTCCATTCTTTTGCCACTGGAGGGCACCATAACATTGAGGATGAGTTCACAGCAGCTTTACTATTGTTTGAATGCTGGTTTGATTAGTATTTGATTGTATTTTTTTGTAGATTCACCCTATCAGTATGCAGCTCATTTCCACAATAATGGCTACATCGCCCTTCCTAAAGCAGTCTTCCCAAGAAGGTAACTGAAGTTTGCTTTTATACACTGGTTTGCTCTTAGTGTTGGTGTAACAATGCTTCAAGGGCAAGATTATTATGTCATTTCTTGTCTGTTTTAGTGCCCATGACTCGCCAGAGACCATCGAACTGGAGATCAACACCGGCTCCTCTGAGGGTCTGATCTTGTGGCAGGGAGTGGTAAGTCCAGGTCCTGGTCTTATTCCTGAGACAAGACTGTAAGAAACTGTAAGACTGAGGCATGGTTCACTCCAGATCTTAAACCTGATACTCACATCCTTCCCCTCCACCTCTTAATCTTCACCCTAACCTTACCACTGCACTTCAACACTCTTAAACATCACCATTAGCTGATTTGTAAACTTCATCTGTAAAGAACTGGTACTAAGTAGGCTAACGTTCTCATAATATTCAGTGTCAGTTTTTATGCATATACATACTGCATTTTCTTTCATTTGCATTTTCTTTCATTTTAGTGTTTCACTGGCCGTTGAGCAGCATTTATCATCACACTGTCTAATTCATTCTTATGCCACTGAGGCTGTGACATTGTTGGGCATGTTGGCTGCGAGCCCGGCTCTATCTGACACCACTAAATAAATGCATGTTGCTTCTCTAACTCACCCTCCATTTTCCTCAGGAGACCACTGGCGCACGCAATTTGCGAAAGGTGCATGCTAGTAAAAAGGTATCCACTCAAACCACAAGACACTCATTTATTCGGCAGGTTTCAAAACATGTGTTCTCCATACATAAACTGCATGTACACAAGAACTGTGGACAAGAATTGTAAGATATTTCCAGAGAACCACGTGATTTGAATTTTTTAAAAAAGTATGTGTTTGTATTGCACAATGAGCATGAAGGCTTCTTTTGTCATTGTTATTTTGCATGGAAAGTTTTATGCCACATTTATTTTAAATTCTGTAGGGAGGGTTCTGTGTGCATTGCCTCATGTTTGCTATTATAGCACTTGGTGCGGAAAATTACTGCAGAGCAGCCGGTCAGTAGTCAATAGTTCACAGTATTCAGTCACGCAATATGATCTTCCTCTGCTGACTCAACACATTGATTTCCAGGAACTTGGAGAACATGGCAAAGGCAAGGACTTCATTAGCCTCGGCCTACAGAATGGACACCTTGTTTTCAGGTGACTCAGCGCTGTAATTCTGTAGTTCTGTTTACATATGGCTGAGTATTATTATTATTTTCATAGCTCATATTAATGTTGTAGTAATACTGACAATTTGTATGATATCCAGTTACCAGTTGGGCAGTGGAGAGGCAGAGATCTTGTCCCGGAAGTCCATCAATGATGGGAGATGGCATAAGGTTACAGCAGTCAGGTATGATTGCATATTATATCCTTCAGTGCTTGGGTTTCACACACTGTGTATATACATATACAAACTAACCTTAAAGAGTTTCAATACTTCATCATTCAGTCTTAATGACAAGTATATAGGACTAAAACCTCTGTTAACTTAGGAGGAAATCAACATCTCATACACTGCTGGTCACTTTATTGAGTACAAGTTACTCACATTGTGCAGGATTTCCAGTGATATTTTATTCTTTTTGGTAACTTCTTTTCAAATCAGTGTTCACTTCCAACTGTATAAAGCTAAAAAAAAAAAGTAAGTTAACAACAATAAAAGAAAGCATTGTGTTAATTGTAATGTAGAGCAGGAAAATCACGTAAAATACCTCAGCATGCTTTCAAATATTGTCAGCAGTAATGCAAAATAGATATCACAATCGTTCTTTTCATTTAAAATTAAAATTCTCATTGCTTGAACCTACCTCATGGCTGTTTTTTTTTTTATAATATATAATACCAAATATATCAGTTATTCTCATCATACAGTATCAAATATTTCCTGAACATTTAGATTTGACAGTATATGCACAGTTATTGTGTTGAGTTTCGCTGTGTGTCTCTTTTCTTGCAGAACTGGAAAAGACGGATACATCCAGATCGATGGAGGAGACGCACTACACGGACAGTCTAAGGGCAAAAGCCTCATGGTCAACACCAAAGGCAGTATATACCTTGGTGAGTGGATTGAAGTATGGAGTGTTGAAACTGCCAAAAGTCAAAAATATAGCTTCATATATCAAAGATTAATATTTATGGAGTATAAAAAGAAACATAAAGCTTGATACTTTTCCTTTACTCAATTGGAAAAATGAATTTAATTTTTCAAAGTCCTTAATTGTCCTATTCCTTTGGTCTTAGGAAATATTTAATTATTTATCACTTTCATATTTTTATTACCAGATTTCCCATTTTCCTGATACTATGAAAAATAGGGGTAACTGGTTGAGAAGTATTTAGGATAGCACTCGCCCTGGGCTGTCGGTCAGGACACACTAGACAGGAGATGGGATGGAGCTTTAACCGTTTAGTGACTGATTTATCCTTAATATAGCACAGCAGTACGGTAGACCCAGTTATGGCATGTATTAAAGGAAGGTGTGTGGTCTGAAACAAATCAGAAATAAAATATACACACTTCAGGTTAGTAATACTACCAACAATTTAACTAGGCTTTGCTGATAATGTTTACAGGCTTAACAGCAATGTAAACAGCAATAATAATAAAACTAAAGTCCTATTAATACAAATACTACCATCAATAAGCATACTTACAACATCAAAGACCCGCCGACCATGTGGCTGTGTCACGTTTCAATAGAGAAGGAACATGTGAGGTTCTTAGGAGAAGCTACTGCAATTAGCAACTAAACAATATGATATCCATGAACAGACACAGGATTACAGAATATATACATGTAATCAGTTATCTTGACAGGGCTTATCAATACCTATTTGCAATTAACAGTATTAATCAAGAGGTACAGCTAGCCAAAGTTAACACACAATAGTGTCTGTTAGCTCCCCCGTGAGTTTCATCAGTTAACACAGAGGAACATCCGTAGTCGGAAACAAGTCCATTCTCAGTCTCAATATCGGATAAGAACATATGACTCACTGGCTGCACATTCACACACACAGCATGCAAATTAACCAACAGAAAAGTCCTTTCTGAATTGAAGAATCTTGCAGTGCACCTTGGGTGCGTGCATGTGTGCACCACCAATGGAGAAGTCCACCTAACCAATCTTGGACTTTATTACAGGCTATGTATTAATGAGATGCACATGTTCATGTATGTCAGGATCAATGATTCAGGGGTGGACTGCGTGGCTAGCTAACATAAAACTAGACTTGCCTCCTACTGTTGTAGCAACACTGTGTTAACTCTCGTAATAGCTAAGTATTTTTTACGACAAGCTAACACTAACAAAGTTAGCTAGCTAACGTTATTTCAAAGTTCAACATGCTTCTTTCTTAATAACATTATCTTCATTATCATTATCCACAGTGGAAACAGGTGCCCACTGTGTTTAGCTACCAGTGTTTTCAATAAAGCTAGCTGATGTATGGAGTTATATTTTTGACTTGTTTGATAATCTTTACTACATTTTGTCAGTTTCAAGGCTCCATATGAGTTCCTCACTGCAGAAGTTGAAAAATGTATCTTATCTATTTGATTTTCTGTTCCTCCAAATGAGTGAAACTATCTCCGTTACTCATTTAAAGCTGTATTAAAGTTTCCTCTAAGCCGTCTTGCGGGTCAGTTTTTGGGATGTTTATCGCTGGGTTTTTTTTAATGTGTGTGTTTTCCTGTTCGACAGGTGGAGCACCAAACATGGCTGCTATGACAGGAGGGAAGTTTTCTTCGGGAATGACAGGCTGCGTGAGGAACCTGACACTGATGAACGCCCGGCCGGGACAGCAGCCAGCCCAAGCCATCGACCTGCAATCCCACGCAGCCCACGGCAACGTGCAGCCATGCTCTTCATAGACCGCATCATACACATGCAAAGACAAACACACACATACACATATACACACAGAGACTATGGAGTGATGCCACACACACACACACACACACACACACACACACACACACACACACAGCAGACTCACACAGAGGGACTGACACACAATAGAACCTGACACAAACTTGGTGCTTTGCTGCTACCAAAAAACAAGACGACACAACAGGATACGTTTCTCTGTGTGCAGTTAAACCAAAAAAGAGAAAAATTGAAACGATATTAACAAGTCTTCTCTTCCTCAGTGTTGTATTCTCAATGAAGGACTATTAACACAGGAGAACCAGTTCAGTTTACATACTTCCAGCAGTAGTTTTAGCCATGAGAAGAGTAAGAGTAAAACGTATTAAGCCTTCTACGATGGGTCAGATCCTATGGAGTTGGAGATGTTTTTACAGCACTGAATTTTTATTTATATACATATGAATATATATATATATATATATTATATTTGTGGGGGAAAACATGCAAACTAACCATAACTGCTCTTCAACTTTCCTAGAGTTTATTCTGGGTTCTAATACTGTGTGTCCAGCGGTTTTTATAGGCCTAACTGTATTAATACTTGAAGACGTTTAGGCCTTCTTTCTTCACTTCTGTAGAGGAACCTTTTTTTTTTTTTTTTTTTTTTTTTTTTTTTTTGCGCGAGCATGCTTGCAGTCTTTTGCCAATGTTGGGAGAGGAGCGCACACGGTCACAGTCACATGCAGCTTCAGTACACAACTCAGGTCGTCAAAAACAAATTAATAACCGCAAATGTTACAAGTACTGCTGCTTTAACTCAACTGAAATGATTTTGCTTCACGAGTCATTTGCCTTCACAACACTGTTGTGTCTTCTGTGTCTGTATTTGTTCTTTTTTATAAAAAAAAGAAAGAAACCTTGGTGCTAACGTCAGACATGAAGATACAGCACATAGTCATATGGTTGCCTGTTGCATTGTAGAAATGTACATGTAGAGGTGTCTTTTAGTAATTTGGTTCCTTAGATTAAGTATGCTTCCATGTAAAACAGAATACATTAGTATTTGCTGATGTGCATGGCATTTGAGGTTTATTTTATGATGATATGGCATGATTTGTTGCCTCCACAACCTTATTTGATTGAGTAGATCTCAAAAAAGGAGTTTTTAAAAACTGAAAAGGGTGTAATTTTTTATGTGTGGTTGTCGAAAATATTGTTTTATGTGTAAAACTATCTGCCAGTCAGGTAGATCAGTATCAATTGAGAATGAGTATGTGTGCTAAGTAGATATGTTGGCTATCTATGTCTCCATTTCTCACAGGTCACTCTAAAGCCCCAGTATAGAGTCAGGTGTGTGTGTGTGCGTGTGTGTGTGTGCGTAAGTGTGTGTGTGTGTGTCTGTGCATGTGTTATTATCCATATCCTCAGGAGGGTCAACCCAGAACTGCCTCAAGATGTTACTTAATTTTCAATTTTGGTAGCTTTAGTGACACTTCAGTAAGCTATAAAACTTTGAAGGCTCTGTGGTTCTGTAGGTTGTTTTCTCTTCAGAGGGAGAGTCATCTGCAGTAGGACACAGTTGGAATAGTGTTTGGTCATGTGGGAATGCAGTTGAAGCCTCCTGCAGGTGCTGTGACCAGTAGTGTAGCTCTAATAAAGCATGCTCGGCCGCCGTAGTTGACCACACCACAAAACCACAATGGCACGATCACTTTGGGGTTCACCAACCTTTTTTCTTGTTTTTTGTAAGCTTAAAAAAAATATTTGTATTAATATTCTAAAAATGAGCACTATCCTTTCACTTAGAGTTGCTTCATTTTTATTTATTTTATGTTTTTGTTTCACTTTTCCTCCTTTTTCATCACTTTCAAGGCTTGATTCTGCTGTTTTAGAGTCAATCACAGAAGCTTGCTATTTTCTTTCCTCTGGTTATTGTGTATTGCCTCCCACATCCCCCTGTCCCCACCCGCACCCCCCACCCCCACCCCCCCAACCCCCACCTCCCCTCTTCCTGGTTAAGTTCTTAAAGAAATTGTCCCCAACAAAGTTCCTTGATTACGCTTCCCATGAAAGGTTAATATGTGATCCCTGACTGGAACTACCTGGTTAAATGTTTGGAAACTGGTGTTATTATTTACTCAATGAAAAAAAAAAATAGTCTTAGGCTCCAAATACACAGAAAGGTGCCATCATGTTGGTTCAATTGTGAACATGTGTATTAAGAAGAGCCAATGCTGTGGTCCAGGTTTAGGACACTGAAGCAGAATAAGATGGTGTTTGCTCTTAAACTGCTCTTAAACTGGATTATCATATATACACTGTACACTGTCGCCCAATGACGTACTTGTCAAGTAACTGCCACTGTTTTTTTGGTTGTTTTTTAGGCCACTGCAAAATACAGCTTGGTCATAAACATCAATTGTATATGAAAGGTGCACTTTTAGTAATGATGGATTTTTTTTTTTTTTTATTATTTTACATTTTACTGTGTCACTTCTGAATGGCAGAAAAAAGACAATAACTCGATTAAATGAATGAAAGTGTACCAGATGAAATATTGTCCATGTCAGGACAACCTGACTGTTCCATTTCCAGTGTTGAAAGGACGCTCCCCCTGCCCTCGGTGTTTCTTAATTAAAAACAAAATTCATGTGCTATTTGTAATCTTGTGAGTTTTCTTTCTTTCACCACTGTGTTGCTGTGTTCTGCTCTACGCTGGGAGGTTTTTCTTTTAGAGAAAGCATTTTTTTTTTTGCACTAAAATCAGTTCATTGTTCCTAAATAATCCATTGTACGGGTAAACCTTAAACCAGGTCCCTGAGGAGAGGCTGGGAAAATTACAGCATGATTGCCCAGCCTGTTCAGAAAGTCAAGATCCAATGTTCCCTTGTAGAGGTTACACCCAAATCAGGTTTCTAAAGTAAACCTGTCCCATGGGTGTAAAGCACTCTCATCTTACAGACTATATTGTATTTATTTGTTAAATTACCTTGGCAGAGGATAAATAAAGCATCATGTAAAGTGAATGCACCAACAAAAGTTGGATAAACATAGTCGTCCCCCCAAAAAACAAAAGGTTAAACAGGCTCATTATTAGATGAGTCATTGATACTTACAGTAGGCTGATAACAGTAGTGTATGTACACTATGAATATTCTGTGTAAGGGATACACATCACTTGTCCATAGTTTCAGAGCTTCTCATAATACAGTGCAAAAGAAAACAGAAGTAAACAATTCATGAACCATTATCTAGCAAATTGAACAAATTATCACTGACGGTGTCATCAGCGGAGTGCAGTTACGTAACCAGATTAGAAGGACCCCCTTCAGAAAAACAGGAGGGGTTACCTGCACATTATAATCGACTGTGTGACATTCAATTGTAAACATGAGGACTAATCTTCTGTCAGTCTGTCAGAGGATTTTTACCAGCGGAGGACACGACAGGGGTGGGTTTTTGGGTGGCTCAGTTTTCACACCTACAATATGACGGTTATGTAAGAGAGTCACTTCAGTGAGATCTGGGGTCCATTGTGTATCCTCGATTTAATACGACGTGGCCTCACAGATCTGCCATCCTTCAAAAAGGTGAGGACTTCTACTTTTTTGTGTTAAACATTGTTACAGTAATTCATTCCACATTTTCCCATCTATCACTAATAAATCATCACCCCAGCACAAATAAGTTTGACAGAGTTTGCATGACTTATTTTCTTATGCTGAATGATCTTTTTATTTACATTACAAAATAAATAAGTTTAAAGACAAGTGCAGATGAGATACTGGAAAGCTTCTTAAAAGGGAGCTGTGTTTTTGTAGAATAATTGATCCGAGGCATTCAACATACGCTGTCTTCATTGTATGTTGCGTGCCTTCAAGACACAGATAGAGTTTAATACATGAAAGGTACAGTATGTTTTAGATTTTTTTCTTTCTCTCTCACTCTGCGACATGGATTGTCTCATCTCCAACTGTTTCAATCATTATTGCACTAATAATATATATTTTTTTACTATGTATATTTAATAGAGCCTCAAAACGATTAATTCAGTGTCTCAATAAAAATCTGACATATCCTGTTGTCTTGTATGATTTTTTCTCCTTCTGTGCTAATAATACATATTTAGCTCAATCATTTTAAGATAAGTCAACATGAAATGATACGACTCAGCCAGCAAAAACAGTTGTATTATGTCTTCTATGGATGAAACTTTCTAAAGCTTCTAAAATAAGCCCCGATAACGTCAATAGGTTTATTTTAGCTTGGGCTTGGGCAAACTGCGAGGCGTGGAGTTTGAAAGATAAGGCATGGAGCGTAAGATGCTATCAATTGCATTATGGGAAGTGCAGTATCCTGTGTTTTTGTTGCTTGACCCATATTAGGGACTAAAAGTCAGGATATCTCAGCTTGTGCTGCTTTAATTTTGAGCGCTATTTTTTAAATCTGTCTCTTGCAAGTCCCAACACTTTATGGTAATGCAACATAAAATCACTGGAGCACCCCTTTAATCAAAAATGACTTTTGGAGCGTATTGGTGGCTCAGTGTGCTAAGCTATCCATTAAAGCCAGAATAACAAAACACAATTCTGACTTTTCAGGGATTTCTAGACTGAAAGCACTGAATAAATCCTTAAAATAACTCAGTTAAGGCCTGTTTGTGCCTTTTAGGAAACCTGTTGGATTGAACATGACACGCTAAACCAAGATCTCATTTTAACTGACCTCCTTTCGTCAACACAGCTGAATTACTGCATGTTTAGAGTCTGATGTCTGGTATTCTGTGTCTTTGTTCCAACAGTGATATAAAGTTCATTCACAGTAGAAATAAGATCCCATCAGAAAATGCGGCCAACATTTAGTACATAATTGAAAATAAGCACAGTTTGAACATAATACTGTTGCAAAACTTGAATCATTCTTTCTTTTTTTTTAAGAAATACAATTTGATAGTTATCAAGCCTAATATCATATTCACAGTGATCTCTTGTGGTCATATTATGTCAGGAAAGCATCACTGTCTTGACCCTGTTGGGTGTGTTGTGTAACAATGTCATGCATATAGCAGTTACTCTACACTAATCCTGGTTATTTTAAACCTATCTTTCAGGAATATTGAACAGCAGTTGCCTGAGGCTTTACTGTTTTGGCCAACACCTCAGTTTTTATCTACAGAAACTCAACTTGTCACCGTGTTATAATCAGCATAATAAAGGCAGACTCTGGGTGATGACACGCTGACCTTTTCAAATGAATGCCAGTGAAACAAAAGTGTTCAAGTTTGTATCGGAAAACAACAGCAACAAGTGCAAAAATGTAATTAATTTAAGTTTATATGTTTAGTTCATAGATTCATAGATGCAGGACTGTCTGAATTTAATAAGTAGCCTTCTTTGTCATGTTTATAATCATAGCTGTCAAGCTCACATAGAAAACATGTTATCAAGTTGCTCTCTCTTTCTCTCTCAGCCTTCGGGGATTGTGATTAAATCCCTCTGGCTTCAAAACATGAAGCAAGGAAGTCTTGACTTTCACTAGTGTACACCACACCTGGTCACCTAACACTACACACTGTTTAACTGGAGGACTGCAGCTTGATGAAAACAGTAGAATAACTCATTCATAATTTTTCAAGACTATATTAAAACAATAGTCAGGTGCCCAAATAAACATTGAAATATGTTTTGCTTGCTGTTATCATTCCTCCTGTTCATACTGGCTATCAAATGTTCTTTTAGTGTAAGTGATGGGGGGCACATAGTTATTTTGTGCAAAACATATTTAAAAGTTTATCTGAAGCTTATATGAGGCTTCAGCAGTCTGAGTTAGTCATATCAAGTGGATATCTGCCACATTTACAGTCATTTTAGCATAAAATTCCCTCTTTATGTTTCCTTGGACAGTGTTTCCTAGTTGAGTATGGTATAGTGGTAGTAGTATAGTAACAAAAAGAGGGACTTTGGCACAAAAAAGATTGTAACGTTGAAAGATATCTACTGGATTTGGATGACTGAAGCTTCATATTAGCTTCAGATAAACTTTTAAATACATTTTTGCACAGAAGGAGGACTGTGGATTTTGGTCTCCATCACTTACATTGTAAGTGCATTATGAAGGGATCCTCTAATGGCAAGTATGAACAGGAGGAATTATTATTGCCTGAATATTGTTTTATGACAGACTTGAAAAATTGTGAAACTGTCCTTTAATGGACTATGACACAAGTACAGGAAAGAAAATGAAAAATGAAACTGCTTAAATTAAGTTCCCCATCATTCCATCATTCTGCGGATTGTCAGATAAAATAATGAAAAACCTACTGTCATATTACAGTATACAAATAAAGAATACTTGTAAGTTAATTGATAATTAGATAGATGCTCCTCTACAGAATAATAGCTAATGTGCTAAATTATTACTGTATGTTATGCCTTCAATAATAAATGATAACATTTCTGTTGACTTTTATAAACAGTTCATAGGATGTTACAAAGCTAATCATTACAGACACAGGTAATGATGAACTTCTTAACTTTGGTGAAACATCATAATTGATCCATTTATGCATTTTTAAGAACTTATTCAAAATGAAGTAGTCACAATATTTCTACAGTAAATAAGCTTCTTCATTCACCTCTCACAAGTCAGTTTCAGGGAAATTTGGTAAATCATAAGAAAAGTGGTCAAATAGTGGTGAAAAGAAACAGTGTTTCTCTCTCTCTATAACTCAAGCTTTGGCTAAACTGAGGACAACTGTGTCTTCTGTAAGGGTCAACCTTTATGGGAGGGGCAGAAATACAGAATGATTGTGCACACACCACAAGATCTCAAGAGACCAAACCTATTGGTCGGATGTGAAATCAAAAGGTGATGGAGACATGCCCCTATCTGGTATTTACACTGTTATACCCATATGCTACTTCACATGGAAACAACTTTGTGAGTAAAATCCAGGAAAGATTTTTTTTTTTTTAATTTCATGAACAACTTAAGTACTTAAGATTTTTTAATTAGATTTTCTCTCCTCAGGATTACTGGATAGTGAATCATGTTGGTCTTTCAGGTAATTTGATTTTATGTACTTTTTAGCTAAATGAAGTTGTGTATTTCATAATGATGCCTCCTCAGCTCTGTTTTCTCTTGAATTTTGCTATTTTAGAACTTTGCAGTTTGGTTTCTTCTAGTATCAGGTAATAAAAATAATGATTATTATGATAATTTCTTATTATTTCATACACAGAATCATTTATCCACCAAAATTCAAAATTTTAACTGATCAGTGACCTTCTCTTCCTCCAGACTTCCACTTATTTATCACTGCATTGGAAAGTAAGCCCTGCACTAATTTTACCACAACCTATTGATAACTGAAGCAACAATACACAAGACATTGAGTCCTAACTTCCCCCCCTTTCCCCAGCCTGTAAGACAGCCTGGTTTGATGAGGGAGATGTCTCCAGAGATGGGGACTCTGAGCTCTTGAGTGACTTGAGAAGGAAACACTGGACCCGGATCTGCTCCAGCCCCGTGGACATGGAGGCTCAGACTGTTTCAGGAATCAAGTCTCAGCACACCAGGAATACCTTCCACACGTAAAGACGTTTGTAGCACTGAGTTGACATCAGGAGGTCGTGATAGTGCAAAGAAATGATGGGTGTTGAAATGTGCAGTTTATGTCTGTTTTGTGTGCGATGTCATAGTCAAGATTTAATTATCTATTAACCATTATTCACCAATCAAGAACAATTTGGGCATGAAGCCAAACATTGACTACATTAACATAGTTTTATATTAATATGGACCTCTATGTAATGTTGTTGTCACTAATAATCCTCTGTAATGGGAGCGCAGTAGATTCCAACTCGACAAGACAATACAGGTTTAGACCTTTAGCGTGGAGCAAGAATATCAAAGTCTTGTTGACATTAATCAATGTTTGAACTTGTTGTAATTTTATAATTTATGTGGGGAGATATGTAGCTATTTTTATTGCTGCACGCATGGTGGTGGAAAATAAACCACACATGTGTCGAGTGTTTCACCTACACTGAAATCGGTGACTTGCAGAGGATCAATACCCACAGTAAAATGAGGTATTACTTCTAAAATACAGTCAAGCAAAAACTACTTAAAGAACTACTAAAACTACTAAACTGATAAGGAGCAATGGAGCAAGAATATCTGTAATAAGTCAAAGCCTATAAATCACATTAAATACTATACAGACCATATATAAAATTAAATTTACAGAGAGGGAAAATATGCCAGTGTGCTCAGTTAAGAACTAGTACTTTACCTCTGGAAACTGAGGATGGCAGATATAGAGAACAGAGATATAGAAAATACATGGCACCTAAGACAGAAAACACTGTATCCATCATAACGGGACATTATTGTTATATAAACTGAACTTTTTGAAATGTATGTTGAAATGCAACTCTTTTGCAACTCCTTGGTTATTGTTGCTGTCTAATATCATAAAGGCTGGGCACCAGAAAAGGTGCAGAAGACCCAAATAAACAAATCAGTCAGTCAATCAATCAATCTAAAAAAAATTGAAAAGTTAATCAGACAGATACTAGAGGTAGATTTTTTTTCTTGGTGGTGGTGATCTCAAGCCAAGTATAACATTAGGATGTGATGGTTGTGTTTTGCAGTTACAGCGCATCAGAGGGTCTTTTATGCCTGAACTCAGAACAGAAGTGGAGACAGTGTGATGATTACAAGGTCATGTTCACCTGCACAGGACAGTTCTGCTCAGGTATGTGATACAACAAAAATGATACAACCTTAAATCATTTTGAGGAAAAACATTTGTACAATAGACAAAATATTGGTGTCTTTGATTCCTTATTGTTCATAGAATGCAGGACGCGCTGGTTCGATCATGATGACCCAACAGGAAACGGAGATTATGAGGTCCTCAGTGACCTCCTCAACATATACCCCAAAGAAATCTGCCCTCAGCCAATAGCCATCGAGGTTCAGACCGTCTTTGGAGATCCTGCCTCAAATACCTCTGATACCTTTTTAAAGTGAGATTAATGACATCAGTCAAAAAGTACAAAAAATGTTACCTCAGGAGGTAGAGGGGATAGGTTTTACCCTCTCGTCACCTTCTTTTCCTCGTTCTTGCAGTTATGACGCCACCTACGGATTTGCCTGTGTAAATGCAGATCAGGGGAGCAGAAGTTGTGAAGATTACAGAGTCAGATTTACATGTCCGAAAGAGTTCTGTCAAGGTACGTGATGTGTCTTCCTTTCCTTTGGACTAAACACACTAATGTTAAAAGAAAAACATTCTGATTTCCCAGTAAATTATGTTCATAAATTTTCCAAATATTCACAAAAACATGCAGTTTAAAGTGGAAACTCATAGTTGTGAATGTGAGTATATCCCACTTCTTGCCCAGTGCATGCTGGGTAGACTCCAGCTCCTAATGACCCTGAACAAGAAGGGTGTATATAGAAAACGTATGGATGAATATTTTCTTAATTTTTCTGTGTAGCTACATCAACATAATTTAAAATATGTTAAAATATTTGTAAAATGTTACCCATATCCATCCATTGTTTATCTATATTTTCCCAGTTAAGTAAAAAAATACTCATCCATGTCTATGAAAGTAATAATATATTAGTCCAAGGCTGAAATAAAATATACAACTGGAGTAAGAAGAACGCAAAACAGGCTCCCCTGCTCTCCCACACAACTAACACTACTATGCTCCCTTCAGCTTAAAAAAATATAATAATACAATAACTTTCATACAGTCCCTAACAAACAACAGTCTTGTTCTTGCTAAACTACAGTTTTAGCAAACGTGTATATTTGTAACATCTACTCAGTGTCAGAGCAGTGTCGAACACAGTGGCTGAACAGCGATGACCCGTCAGATGAGGGTGATGTGGAGTCCATTCTTCGTCTGCTGAAAACTTTCCCTGGTCAAGTCTGTGAAAACCCAATCAGCATCGAAGCTAAAACAACAAGTGGAATATCTGCCAAACACACCGGAGACACCTTCCTCTCGTAAGCGCATCGGTTCTGTTTGATGTGACATTTATTCAGCTAAGCAAGCTGTCATAATGTGTGCTTTAGGCGGTTTGTGTTTTATATTCCAGCTATGATGTCTCTTTTGGTTTTGCATGCATCAATGAAAAACAGAAGAGTAAACAATGTGAGGATTATCAAGTGATGCTGACTTGTCCCTCAGATTTCTGTCAGGGTAAGTTTTTATTTTGTCAGGAAGTCATTTTGCTACAAAGTGTCTTATGATTTTGTCTTATAAAGCAGAGTTTGGGGTTTTCCTGTTCTGAAATTCAAAGTCTGAGAGCCTCAGATATAAGGCCCACAATGTCAAACCGTATTATATATAATAAATATAATTTACAATATGAGAAACTCTCTATACGTCTGTAACTGCTCAATGTTTTTCACTGTTTGGCAGGTTGCAGGACACGTTGGTTCAACTCAGACAATCCCACAGGGCAGGGTGACTATGAGACCCTCCTCCAGGTGCAGATGGTCTATCCCAGTCAGGTCTGTTCTCAGCCTGTGGCAATTGAAGCCATGACAGTATCTGGTGTCCCGGCGCACAAGACTGGTGACATCTTTCAAGTGTGAGTTTTGGGACAGACAACAACAAGTATCAAGTGTTGATACATAAACAAGAACTTACATCATAGTGTGTCAACAGACTGTAGACGCACTTTCACCTTAGACATGAAAAACAGCAAGAAGAAGTATTGCATTATTGTGTTGCTATGAGTTGTATTACATTTCCAGATGTGTAATAATTCAATTCAACTAAATTCAGTACAACTTTATTTATCTCTGTAAGGGCAACTGTATGCAGCAGCTCATCACCTAGATCAACACATACACACTCCGCTAATAGGAAAGAAAGAAAAAAATAATGTTAATCACAAAGCTAAAAACAATGAAAGGAAAAAAACAACTATACTGTAATTGTTAATATATATAATAAATGGTTATAAGCTTAAAGAAACTATATGTGGAATTGTTAAAATATATATTAATAAATAACTATAAATACCTAAACAACAATATAAAATGATACAGTCTATAAAATCTAAAAAGATACACAAAATAATAAGGCTGTACTAGCATAAAAAACATTTAACAAAACACCCCCTATACTTGTGACAGACTAGAGACAGAATGGTCAAAATCAAAGCAGCAGAGGCTGAGACACCTGACTTTTAGTCCCCAGTAAACACTGGATCCTACAATTCCCATAATGCTCCTGGATAGCATCTTTCATTAGATCTGGTAAACACCCGCATCTTTCAAACTCCACACCTGTAATTTGTGATGCAAGCTTTCTATTATACATCTGGGGTCTCTAAACTCAAGCTGGGATAACCCAGATGACATCACTATGACATCATCTGGGCCATTTTTTCACATTTTTGAACACTCCCCCCTGAGCCACAGAGAACATTATGCAACTGTCATCACTGTAAACTGACTAAAATTGGTGAATTTGCCCCTTTGACAGTTTGTTTATTGTATGTGTTTTGCAGCTATGACGCTACTCATGGCTTTGCCTGTGTGACCGCTGAGCAGCCGGGTGGCAAACGCTGTCAAGACTACAAGGTTCGCTTCACCTGCCCGCTGGCTTTCTGCTCAGTGTGAACCATCAGTGGTCATGAAGACACTGCTGTGCACCAGACTGTTGTTTAGGGTATTTAATGTCAATGGAGGATGTGTAGTAACTGTTAAAACAGGATGTTAAGATCATCACTCTATATCATTTTGTATTTGTTGCTGTGTAGATTGTTGTCTTTTAGGATTCCTCCTGTATGTTTTTATTCTCATTGCCAATAACTTACAGTGTCTCCTCAGGACTTGATGAAGAGAGCAAACACACTTCTGTGGGAAACGTTTGCAATTATAGTAAGGCTCGCATCATGAATATTTATGATGCGAGCATGAAAAATTGCATATGTAAATACATTTCTAAATCCACAGAGTCCACAGAGCAGAAGTGTTGATGAATAACACTCGGATACCAGCGCTTAAAAAAGTTGACATGCATCCAGCCGTGTGGTTATCACAACAAGAAAAACAAGGATTAATGTTGTTACCGTAAGCATAAGGTGATGACTCATTCATAGGAGAATGTTGAAAAACAAAACATTTTTAGCAGCATTATCTGTATAACATTTAGTGAACTTTATACTGGAGTTGTAGTCATATTATTACAAGAAGCATAAGATCTCATGGGTCAAGTATCTTTACTATTGGTCAGAGACATCTATTAAATTGCAAATCCACACTTCCCATGATATATATATATATGGGAAGTGGGGATCATATATTTGCGAATATGATTCCATTAATCTGTACTGATTAGTGAATCTGTTTAAACTGAATTAACATAAAAGTATTCCATCCAAGACAGAAGTGGACATTACAAACCCAGAGTGCTAGTAATTTGTTAAGTCTGCCATGAAATAAATTCCACAGGAGCCACTTTATGTATACTGTAAATATAGTTCTATGATTAATACTAAATCAACCACTTATTAAGCACAAATTAGTCAAACTGAATAATTAAAGCACAGAGACAATTATTAAATCAGTTTTGCTTCAGTCATGGTTAACTATTGTAATATGCTGATTAATGTGTAACTATAACTGCAGCCTCACATGCAAGTTTCTATCATTTGATAACTTTTAGTCATTCATGAATTCAGCAAATGTTTTTGTAATGTGTCGCTGCAGGTCCATGGTTTTACAGTGTATTAGTATTGGTAGCAGTAGATTAAACATCCTGAATAATGGAAATTGGTAATCCTCAGTATAATAAAAATTAACATATATCAGTTAAAGTATCTGTGTCCTAATTGAACATCAGTTATTGAAACATGTCTGCCTACAGTACCAGAAGGGGTTACTCTGTTATTAATAACATTTACTTACTATATTAAGCGTTAATTAAAAACCTTTGATAGAAAGCTTCACCATTCCACTGTCTGATCCCCTGAACTGGTCAAAAATAATAGTTTGAGTCTCACAGTATGGCACCTTTTCGACCGAAAGTTCCTGGAACTAAACTTGGAACTAAAAGCCCCTGTTGTGTAGTCCTGTTTGCTTTTCCATCAATTCCATCCATTGGAGGAATCAGGTAGATCATGCAAATTAGATGCATGATTAAATAAAAAAGACGGCGGTGATTGAAACACAATTCTTTGTATTTGTTCTTTGTATTTACTGTTGCATGAGTTGGGTGTAATGAGTGTAATGAATGAATGAGTCGAATATTGGTGCAAAAATGTAAAGTGTTTGTCTAAAATTTTGTTTTTGTTAAATCTAACCTTACTCTTGAAAACACAACAATAAGTATTTATAGCAGTATTGTCTTAATTTATAGGGACTACTGGCTTATTGTACTTATATGATGGTCTTATATGATGATTTAATGGTCTTACATTAAAATAGATAGATAGATAGATAGATAGATAGATAGATAGATAGATAGATAGATGGATAGATAGATATATACAAAAACAATGAGGTAGTAAAAGAAACAATTAAAGGCTAAATTATATACAATAAGTAAATAGACTAAATTAAATATGAAAAATAAATAGAACAAATAAAAATAGAATAGAGAGTAGAGGTATAACCATAACTCTAATTTACACTGTTCAATTATATTAATATGCTATAGTATAGTACACTGTACATTAGTGCAAGTCAGGATAATTGGATAATTTACACAACATATATACAGATGTAATAGTATGTATAGACAGTACTTTAAAGATGATCAAAATATGAATATGAAATTTAACAGATGTGATGGATAATATAATGAAATAAAAGTCCAGGTGAGCAGTCTGTCTTCACTGTCAGAGGAGTCCCCTCTCCTGACACAGAGAGTCATTTTACAGACTGATGGCAGTTTGCAGGAATGAGTTCCTGCAGCGTTGTTTGTCACAGTGGAGCTGAAGAAGTCTCTGACTGAAAGTGCTCCACTCTTTGACCAGCAGGTCATGGAGGGGATGTGAGATGTTCTCCATGATGTTTATCAGTTTGTGCAGCATCCTCCTCTCCACAACCAGCTCCAGTGTATCCAGAGGAGTCCCCAGCACAGAGCCAGCCTCCCTGATCAGTTTGTTTAGCTTGTTAGTGTCACTGGCTCTGATGCTGCTGCCCCAGCAGCGAAGAATATTGCACAGGTAGAAGATTTGCAACATCTTGCTGCACACATTAAAGGACCTAAGCTTCCTCAAGAAGTAGAGTCTGCTCTGTCCCTTCTTGTGGACAGCTTCTGAGCTGCATTTCCAGTCCGGTCTGTTGTGGAGGTATCTGTATCCCTTCACCATCTCTACCTCCTCTCCAAGAATGGAAATAGTCCTTGGTCTTTGCCACATTTAGGAGCAGGTGGTTGTTCTCACATCATGTCAAAAAGCGGTACACCATGTCTCTGTGCTCTGCCTCCTGTCCACCGCTGACGCACCCCACAACTGCAGAGTCATCTGAAAACTTCTGCAGGTGACAGGACTCCGAGTTTTATTGAAAGTCAGAGGTGTGCAGGGTGAAGAGTAAAGGTGAGAGAACAGGCCCCTCCACAAACTGTCTATCAGGTAGTCAGTAATCCAGGAGGTTATGGATGCGTCTACCTGCATCCTCTGGAGCTTCTCTGTCAGCAGTCCAGGCTGGATTCTCTTCTGGAGAAATCAAAGAGCATGAGTCTCACAGTGCTGTATGTTTTGTCCAGGTGAGAGAGGGTTCAATGAAGCAGGTAGATGAACCTGAGGGCGAAAAGCAAACTGCAGCGGGTCCAGAGAGGTGTTCAAAGTCTGAGATGGGCCAACACCATTTTCTCCAGGACTGTCATTATGTGGGACGTCAGGGTAACAGTCAGAAGTGGTTGAGAACAGATGGAGACAACTTCTTTGGCACCAGAACAAGGCAGGATGTCCTCCATTGCACTGGAACTGCACTCTCTCCTGACTCAAACTCAGGTTAAACAGGTGTTGCAGAATCCCACACATGAAAGCATTTGGGTGTTGGGTTTGTAATCTAGCGGTGACGGAGTTAATGACGTCGGCAACAGCTGATGGCGGGATGTAAACAACAACCACGATGGCACATGTGAATTCCCTCGGCGGATAATAAGGATGCAAACTCACAGTTGAGCGTCCGGGCTGCAGAGACACTCTTTTTCCACAGTAACACGTCTGGGATTACACCATTTGTAACACCGGATAGTCATAATATAATTACTCATAGCAAAATAGGAGTTTGATGTTTTTATTTGAGGTGTGGTGCTTTGTTTCATGTGTTCATAAAAACACTGATTGAATCTTAAGAAAAATATTATTAAAATGTCATTCCTCTTGTCTACAAGCATTCTCGCACTTTTTGTCCAGACATGATTTCCAGTATATCGGTAGTCATCAAGTAAATTGTCCAACAATATTATGGAAAAGTGTAGAAGCAACTGGGAGCGTCATTTCCGGTGGAATATTCCAGCGGATTTACCCTTGGTCTTTAAAAGGACGTGCCGAAAAAGCGGCTGTGAAGTTGACAGGTAAACGGCCACATCTACTGTGTATGCTATTGACAGCGTAGCAACTTTAACCACACAAGTCAGATAACAGACAGATAAAGGAGAAATTAGTCTACTTGGGGAAAAAAAAGAAAAGGAAAAGAAAGACAATAAGATCCAAAGTGTTCGTGCGCGTTTAGACGTCTCCATCATTTTTTTTGTATAGTCTCTGTAATCTGTGGAGGTCCTTTCAGGTAAGATGAGATGCACTTTATGTATGGTACCCGTAAGTTCACGTTAAAAGTGAATAGGTATTATAGAACAGATGACATTTGTAGCATCATTTGGTTGTGACGCAGTTGCGCGCTTGCTCCGGCCTTTTCCTTAAGACGCTGTGATGTCAGACAGTATCATATACACCTGTTACTTTGTTGTTATTCGCATGCCTCCGGTGATGTTTATGCACAGAAGGATATTGGCCGTCTGGCGCTGCATTAGCTTTATAGGGGACTGGTGCTGAGGATAGAGCGTTGCGCATTAAGGCTCCTGCTGAGCAGCAGGTGGTTTCGGACGCAGAAGTAGCAAAAGATTTGGGAAGCCTTAAAGAAGAGCCATGGCTGAATTATGTGGCTTACAGCCTGTTATGTATTTGATATTTTGGCAGTATGTTTTCAACAGTTAAAAAGATAGACAGTTAAAGGAGATGTATAGTTTACGCACACAATTTAAAGTTAGATTCAGCCATAATGTTGTAATATTACAGCTATCACACAATATTTCCATCAGGTCAGCAGTGGACAGATTTACAAGTGGACTGCTATCAGTATAAGTAGTAAGTGTGTGGTTGCCAAAACTGATCACCTAAAATCTTATTAGGGGCTATTTTAGGATGATGATGTTGTTAATTTATATGTCAAATTTTGAGATAGTCATAATGTATATACAGTACAATACATGTGATGTATTTATCTGAAGTAAGTGCTTTTAAATTTTGTCTTTCAGCTGTTGTGCTGTGATCCAGAGACAGTCATGATCCTCCTGACTCCCTCATCTGGTAGGTACAGTACTTGTTTCTCAATCTTGTCTCATAATCTGGATTACTGTATATCAACATGGACATGGTTGTTAAAGGTTTTAATGGGAGGTGTTAATAGGATTAAAGTAGCCTAGATCTGCTTTAATCAAATTAGGCAAGAAAACAGCCACTAATACCCTGAGGAAGTTTTAAAGATGCTTAGACTGGATAGAACGGGATGGAATAATTCATTTAGTGGAATTAACCACTGAATATACTGTATGATATCGGTATACAGTATCAGATGTGCCGCAAGTAGCACATATTGCAGGTTTTATATGCAATTATTATAATTAAGATCTGACCTGGAAGAAATAGTTCATTGTTACTTTATGGACATAATAATGTATACTATATACGTTTTACAGTTTGAAGTTACAGTTATTGTTGGATACGATATTCGCTCAAGGTAGTGTATACCGTGAAACTGCGCTACAAATTCACAAACCACACCCAATAGACTGTATAGGATTACATCTCCTATGACTGGTGTACATCATGTATAATTAAATGCAATTTTATCGTCGTTTATAGTTATATTTTATGTAGTTAACTCCATAACTTCTCCAGTAAATTCACTTCAGATTATTCTTGTTGTGAATTGTTTTCCTTGCTTTTCGTTCAGGCTTTTAATCGTTACCAGGTAACATAGCAGGGTATTATATAACAAGGGCCTTCCCATCATGCTTTGCACTCATTAGGCAGCAGTCCAGAAATAGAGACCTGCTTGAAATTGACAGTGTGTATGGCTCTGGTTTATCCCCTTTTTATTAGTCTCCGGGTCAGTGCATTGTCTCGATGTTAGAGTAAAAGGTGAATGTAAGATCTGCAACCCAGCAGACTTTTATACACATGGAGCTGCATGTGTGGCTCTTAGAAAAAGTCAATGATTGTCCAGTTAGTGAATTTGGAAATTACATGATATTCAAATTAAATGCAGAATGTCACCTGCAGTAACTCATGTGCTGTGTTTTCTGACTCAAAACCTTCCCGTGAAAAATTTTCAGGTAATTCAAATGCAAGGTTGTGATTTGTGTTAAAGCACAAAAATGAGAAGTGAAAAGCATGCTGTCAAGTAAAAGTGTACGTTTTTGTTGGCTTTCTGCTGTGTCTCATGCGCTGTTTTCTTTCAGATGAAGAGTCTCTTGAACTCGTCTGGCTTTGGAATCACAGGAAGTTCAGGGTGAAGGGTTGCTACTGCAACATTTCAAAATATTGAAACTTTGCGGGTCATTTATCTGTGCATACTGTCTTGGACAGTACTATGACTTGAGAGAAAGTTATAAACTCACAAGAGTGGCGACGGACAGAAAACAGATTTCTTTGTCTGTCTGTTTTTGGCTGGAGTGAGGCAGTGTCAGCAGTCATTCCATCTTGCTGACTAATAGTGTATGTAGCTTTGACTGTAGTAAATACTGCAAATTTTGTCATCAGTGCAACTAAACATATCAAGTTAGCATGACATGTTTTTACTAATTGCACTGTAAGCAAAAATAAGCCCTATAAACTGTTTTATTATTGAGGATATAACCTCATACAGCTTAGTATTTTTTGATATAAACTGTATGTCATAAAAACAAGGAAACCAGGGACGGTTGTAGATTTATTTTTACACCACAATCTCCATTGAAGCCCAGGCTGCAGTGGTATTCATAGATTTGAACAGTTAGCTATGACAGTGCTGCTACCATGTACTTGTCTCAGGTCACTATGTTTGATCAGTCCAATTGATCTCATGTCAGGTATGTGTCAATGCAGTAGGTCCAGCTCACACTCACAGTAGCCAATGATGTATGTGGTAGTCCTCTAAATGTCCATGGCTTGTTCCCCCCCACCAGTATTTCTGTGTATTTGACCCCTGATAAGATCACATTTGAGTGCTAACACTTCACATGCACCCTGTTCAGATACTGTATCCTTTTGACAATTTTCCTTTCCAAATATTTTCTAGATATTGAAGTTAACTGCATGTTAATGCGGCTGTTTTTTTTTGTGACAGTAAAATATGTAACACATGTCTACTGTATAGATATAACTGACAATGTAATGAGTAGATAAAGAGACACTTTAATGTTGCATGCTGTAGGCTGCGCACCCCTGATTGAATGAATGTACAGTAACAAATGCATTTTAGTGATCTGAAAATGGATGAATGTATCGTAAGGTCGGTCTCCGTCCCATAAACATACGTCTTGGTAAGTGATGCTTCTTTTACATAAGACGAGGGAATCAATGCCGTAGTGATATTTTGCTTTAAAATACAGTAAAACAAGGAACACACAGCATTTGATGGTTTAATATCCTGCAGAAAGGATTTTCACTAGATGGTGCACAAAATATTGTTATTTAGTAATGACTGCTATTCGTAAAGCATCCAGATTACTTTCAACTGAGGTCTGACTCAAACTGGGATATAATTAGTAAACTATTCCCGTTCAGACACGTTCATCAACAGGTCATCTGGTATGGTCAACTGATCGTGGTAGTGATTTAGTTAAACCACAACAGAGGTTATTTACCTAACACAAACAACTACTAACTGCTGTTGTTTTGTGGTCTCAGGTTTCTTCCAGTGTACCAACAAGCTCTTTCTGAGTGATCAGGCCACAGGACTCCAGATCAAGGAGTTTGCACGTAAAAATGCAGCTAACGCTCTGTCAGTTGCCAACATGGTAATGGGCATGGCCTCCATTCTCAGCAGTCTCAATGGGTGAGTGAACACGCCATTATTGGAATTTACTCTCTGGAACATTAGGCAGGATCAGCTAATCTAGCTAGCTAATGGCCCTAATCATTGTGTGGATAGATGTGGATTTTAGTAAAAAAAAAAAAAAGAAAAGAAAAAAAGACAGATAATAATAATTTGAATGCATTTTGTCATATATATATATATATGTATGTATATATATATATATATGTATATATATATATATAGGAGAAAGACAGTTATTTAACTGTATTTTGAAATCTAAACACCACTAGTTTTTACTTGTGAGAACTTGCAGATATTTCACCTTTTAAAATGGGTCACTGTCATCAAATAGCTTAACCTAACAATTCACTCTGTTTTGTTCAGGCACCATCATGCTGCATGTTGGCTGGTTCTGATTGGCTACCTGCTGGATTTGGCAGATGGAGCAGTTGCCAGGCGACTTGATGCCTGCTCTGCACTGGGTAAGTGGAGTGTTGTGGTCAATAGTTCTTACTAAAGATAAACTTCAACTGGGGTGTTGGCAGAGCTTGCTGCTCCGTCCTTTGTCTGGACTTGAATTTGGCCGCACAGGGGTCACACAGAAAGGGAACCAGTAAAAGGAAACTCAGCTATTGGAATACTCTGGATACTCTTACAAAGTCTCGAGAAGAGTCATACATATTTTATATAATGCAATTTGAGCTTTTATCAATCAGTAGGTATAATCAGTGGCACAAATAGCAGTTTTAACATTGCTTCCAGTGTACAAGTTCACATTTTCTCCCAAACCCAAAATAGCTCCCAGGTGCATCACAATACATTGTTAGCTGCACATTTCAGTGGGCTTTGTGTCCCGACAGGGTTTTTCTGCATGACTTTGCAGGTGGATGTTGTTGTGTCCCCCACGTATTTTGTCAAATGAACAATCAGTTTCTGATTAAGCAGCCTAATTCCACAGGATCACGACCCAATTGTCTATTTTATCCCGTTGCTTTGGGTTCTCTGCATATCTGAAATTGCTAAAATTGTTGACCCTTGGCTGTGGAATTCCACCTCGTTCATTTGAGCCGTGGCCTGAATCACCTCATCCTCATCTGCTGAAAACATGCTACGTGCTCCTGAGGGATAAAGAGACAAGGCAGGGGAGAATGTTGTTTATAGAATGGCCGCCCATTGGGCTGACACTGAAATTTCCACTTGGAGATTTTTGCACGTACGCATACCACTCCACTGTCATGTGTCAGTCACATTGGCGGTGACCATGCCGAAGAGATGATAACGTATTTACACTGACTTTTAAAGAACGCAAACCCATGACTAAGGCACTGTCGGATTAGAAGTAGTTTAATAATAGGACAGTTGGCATTCGCTAGTAGCGCTTCTAAAGCAGATTATTCAGAACACAATATTTTTAGTATGGGTATGGTCTGTCAGCTGTGAAATCCTAACACCAAGGCAATTCATTCCTCTCTGTGAACTTCACATAGACACTGATATTGACATTTTTTTTCTTTTTCATGCTCAGGTGCAAAGCTAGATGATTTTGCTGACTTCACAACCTTTGGGATTGCCACATCGTTGCTCCTGAGGACACCTGACCTGCTGGATAACATCCTATGCATGTGTTACGTCATGTCTGTGTTCGTCCGCCTCTGTTTCTTCTCAAGCGGTAAGTCTCTAAGATGTAGTGTTATTGTACACTGTAGGTTATGAAAGTGATGTTGTCAGTCATTTGACTCCAACTTAATAATTTAAAGGACATAGTGGAGATTTCTTCTTGTTTGGTCCGTAGGCATCCCATTCATGTATCGTGGTCTGCCCTGCATCTACTCTTCAGCCATCCTGGCCAGTGCCTCTCTGCTGTCGGGGGGAAACATGGCCGTGCTGCGGGTCATCGCGGTGGCCATGATCCTCTTCATGATCAGTCAGAACTTTTACCCCCACGACAGAGTGCTAGAGTCGCAGGCCTGGAAGAAAGCAGTCTACGCTGGAGGTACAGTCATTTAGAAAACAACAGTGTAGATGACTGCCAGAGCTGATGATTAAAGTAATGATTCATATTAGAAATGCATTTTTCAAATCATATTTTAGTCACAACATTTAGCATCTGCATGTGGTAATGGTATCTAGCCATGTAAAGAGTTTGGGTTTTATGTACTGAGATTTTGACTTATCCATCTGCCACTACCCCAATACAATGGAGGTGAATTGAAATTAATTTGTGCTGCTCAAAGCAACAGGAAATTGATTTTTGAACAACTTGAAAGCAATGTGTCCTTGCACAAAAAATGTCCAGGTTAGGATAATCGATAGAAGTTGCTGTTTTCAAGTGGATTATCTTTAGCCATGCTTGTGGCGGTTGGTCAATCTATCACTTTGGTCCAGACTGAAATATCTCAGCAGCTATTATTGGATGGACATTTATGGTCTCTAGAGAGGAATTCTGATGACTTTAGTGATTCCCTGACTTATTCTCTATAGCACCACCATTTGTGTGTTTGTTTTTTCAAAATATTTCATGGGGCATTTTATGCCTTTATTAAATTGCAGTAAAAGATGACAGGAACTGAGGGGAGAGAGAGAAGGGGAACTTCACGCATCAGTGGTCTGCTGCCGGAATCAAACCGTGAACATTGCGGTTATGTTGCATGCGTCCTAACCATAGAGTAGTACAGTCTAGGGTCTTAACCAGTAGACTACCGGAGTTGTTTGGATAAATATTGGATGAATTGCCTTGAAATTTGCCTGAAAATACCTGCAATATATAATGACATGGTATCATGGTAAAGATATCACAGTAAACATTATATCTGCAACATCAGCATATTAGTGTTAGCATGCTGATGTTAGCATTTAGCTCAAAGCATTGACTTACTCTAAGTAGTAATCTAGACATTAATCTGGACAGTGTTTCTGGCAATGCATGCTGCCGTTGCTGTCATTTTTCAGTGATTACCCACTGTTAATCAACTCATTTTTGTTTTTCCAGGAGTCATCATGGTCTTCTGCTCTTCCTTCCCCCCTGCATGTGTATACTACTTACTGTGGTCTGTCTCCTACATTTTGTTCCCAACATCCCTTTGGAGCAGCAAAGTATAAAAGGGTTGCTTTGTCCAAAACCCCCAAATAATTTTACCTCTGGCCCGTCTGGGTGAACTGAGGTTTCCAGACTGCTGCTGCTCCTTACTGCCATGGAGTATCCAAGCTAAACATGCTCATACGCCACAGGCGAACACTCGCTCTATTTAATCTTTATTTTGATGTGACACCTCTAAGACAGAACCCGGATTGAAGAGAGTGGGATGAGAAGGACATTTTAATGATACTGGTAAGGATTAACTGTCATGCTGTCTTATTTGGTGCACATTCACTGAAGCCAGGGTTTGGGTGACTTGTTCTAAAAACTGAATTGTCATCAGGTTCATCTCTTGTGTAATCTCCCTACTACAGTATTAATCCAATCTTTCATCAATGTTGTGAATGTGCGGCAGCAGGGCACATCATCTTCTCTATTTCAAATGAAACAATTGCATACATTTTGATATGCTCTTACCTCCAATTAGGTTTTTAAATGTTTAATTTTGTAATTACATAGAACATTAAAACGCTTATTTCCCAGTGTTGAGCATAGCTTAATGAATAACTGTTTGAGTGCTCTGTAAGTAAGGCCTTTAATTGATCTACAGTATGATTTCTCAGCAGCATTTTCAAGATTCAAAATTCCATGTCCTTTCTGTTTTTTTTCTATAACAGTGATGGGCATTCATACAGCATTATGACTGTGTTAACTGACATCTGTTGAAGTTTTTATCAGGGTTGGGGTCACTTCATCTCCATAGTATTCAGGTCAGGGGTGTGGGTTTCCTCAAAGTCCACCTTTTTTCCATTAATAAGTAAGTACGTTTTAAATGGGTTGAACTGAAAGCGCACTGACCCCAATCCTGGCCTCTTTGAACTAGGGACATTTAGCTTTTTAACAGGTTGTCACTTTGTCCAAGAAACTATGTATTAGAGTTCCATATTTCTTTTATGTGTGATTTTATTGGGTCATTGTATGTGTTTGCCTCTGTTTTAAGAGGCATTGCAGTTTAAATACTAAATCCACACTGGATCACCGTTACATCTTCTGACGACAACTGAATCAGTGATGTTACTGCAGTTCTCTCTGATTTAGGTGAGGTCAGAAAATCAACATGAGTGCAGGTTGCAGCCCATAAATAGCACTGCAACAGCAGTTTTCTGCCACATGTGATTCAGTGTGAATTTACCCTCAAAAGACAACACAGAAACTGCAAATCCTGCCATCTAGTGGATAAGCACTTCATCTCGCTGCCTGTTCTGCTTCCACCTT
The DNA here is from genome assembly GCF_963924715.1 of Thunnus thynnus. Taxonomy (NCBI): domain Eukaryota; kingdom Metazoa; phylum Chordata; class Actinopteri; order Scombriformes; family Scombridae; genus Thunnus; species Thunnus thynnus. The sequence continues at coordinate 27,302,385 of NC_089522.1, read as the reverse complement.
AAAGGTGTTGTAACGCTGCATTACAGTCAGTGTTGGCTGTGATCCCAAGTGCAATGCAGAGGTTTTGAATCCTAAACCCACAGAGGTTGATGAAGGGAAGGATAAGTGTCTTGTTACTCTTTAACTTGGCCAGTATTCAGTCTGAGGGACATCACTTTCTTTTGTAGACCAGTCCTTTTCACTAAGGACACCTTCATGGCATCACTCATCACGTCTCACAATCAGTATTTGTGCCTCTCTGCTGAGACTGTACATTGTGAGTGACATGGGGAGATTATAGCCTATAACTGTTCAGAAACTACAGTTCAAAGTACATCAGAGTCAGAAAGATAAGATAATAGCACAGAGTAACAGGTAAATACATCTGTTCTCGGCCCTAAATATTATTAATATTTAAATTTTGATTCACTCTGTATCTTCTAAAAATGGTCATCTTTGAGCTTGTAACCAGAGGTGTCAAAATAAAGGTTACGACATCACTTTGCAATTGGAGTTCAGTGACTTTAATGATTTGAACCTTCTATAAGCCATAACTCATAGTTTTAGCAAGTTGTGAGTTATCTAAATGAGTCTACCTAACGGAGCTCTACCTCAAAAGCTCTGTTTTTATTATTTTTTAATGAATGCAAAAGGTCATGTCTTCTGATTGAGATACTGATTTAAACCCACTGTGGGGTTTGACAAGGTTTATGAATGTGCTCTGGTGCATTCAGCTTTCCTGTGTGGTTGTTTTGGTTTTCAAACTGTAAAGTCACAGTAATGTATGCATGCCAAGAGCATTATAAAATACAAAAACTATACTTTACCCAATGCAAAAGATCCTGATGAGTAATAAGACCTGTGCTTTGATGTCTATACATTTTTGACAATAAAGAGGTAATAATAAATACTCGCGTTCATCCTTTTATCCTTCATTCATTGTATCATCATTATATCACTGTAAAAGTACAAAGTTACATGCTTTCTTGCACATTTCTTTTCACAAGTTGAGCCTATTCAGTCCATACATTCAGATTAATCTGCTGAGTCTAAAAACAAAAATGACAGATTACAGGTTATCATTTTAGGTAGGCCTACTGGTCAACAGTAGATGTCACAATCTGATATATAACCACACTTAATATGAAGATCTTTTCCTGTTGATGGATGTTGTCAGATGGTTGTACCTGCATCTATGAGAGCAGTCCCGCCTTTCTGTTATACTCAAATATGTCCATTATTTCAGGAACGCAAATGTCTTTAGTAGCTGCTAGGTGCAGTGAGGACTCTAACAGCTTTATGATGGATGAGAATGCAGGTCGGTCTTTGAAACTCCACATCCAACAGTACTTCATCAGATCATACCTAAGAGCATACGAAAGGGATTTAAGACACATTCGGTGTTAAAGGAGTAGTTTGACATTTTGGGAAATACATAAAAATACACATATTCATGTTCAAGCTAAAAGTCAGATGAGAAGATTGATACCACTCTTATGTAACTGTTAATAAGGGATCTTTACCGGTGCCCAGAGGCTGATTTGTTTTTTTGCCTTTGGACAGAGCCAGGATGTTTCCAGTCTTAATGCTAAGCTAATCCATCTGGCTGCTGGTTGCACTGTAGCTTCATATTTTAAGAACAGACATGAGAGTAGCTTATCTAACTCTAAACAGGAAAGCAAATGAATATATTTCCAAAATGTCAAACTATTTATTTCCAAGTTCAGTGATTTATTTTTTTTGTAAAACCCCAGGGAGAGTATTATTTGAGTGGAAATTCATCACAAATGACTCAGTTGCTATTCCTGCACCAAGGGACAGTAAATCATTCTCTGTTAAGTAGCCCTTCTGCTTTACTTACAAAGGTCCTCCACAGTTCTCTGGTCTCTTCATTCGATAAGACCCTTGTAGCTTTGGGAGCACAGACTGAGGCTCCAGCTCAGGATATGGAGGAGAGCCTGAGATAAAAAACCAAAAAAAAACATATTCTTGAAAAATAAAATAAATCAAAAATGTGACTTTACTGGTAATATGATGCTGACGATGATGTGTCATGATCCAATACTACACATTGTAGAAAATAATACATTTAAAATAAGGTAAATTGAAAAGGTACAATTGAGTTGTGGCTAAATAAGCATTTGTTCAAAGACAACAAGACATGGTACATTACCTAAGGTAATCAGTTCATACAGTAGAATTCCAAATGACCACCTACGGAAAAGAAAATGTCGACTGCAGATCAACATATTAAAACCATTTTCTGTATGATATAGAAGGCATATAATAGCAAAAACAGATAACACATTCTCTGCGTCTTTTGTGTGTGCTTCTTAGCCACAACTCTTGCCCTTACACGTCGCTCCTGTCGATACTGAGCTGCATCATAATCCTCTCTGGAGCTTGCCATTTAAGAGGCACCTTTGCTGCCCTCTGCCTAATTGCTGAATCCATTTTGCGTCCTCCGAACGCCACACCCAGCCCAGACACTCGGGCTGAGAGGCCTGGGCCAATTAAGATGTTCCTGGCAGCAACATCACCATGCACCAGCCTGTGCGCTGACATCAGGTAATCCTGAGGGAGGAGGCAATTACAGCCAAACATATCAATCTTTGTTTGAAATATTCACTCAGAATTCAAGATAAACAACAATTTATCCCCTTGTACTTTGGGGAAATAGGCAAGTGCGTCATGACCTGCTGTACCACAGCAGGGCATCTTGTATAGAGTGTGACATCTGAATTGTGCTAATTGTAGTCTTGTTGTTTGTTGGAAATAATTGGTCTTCAAAACGTGACTCACCAAACCCGCTGCAACCTGCTTTGCCACCAGAAACACTGACCTCTCAGAGAAGCTCTGCGGGGGATCCGCAATGTTTGAATTCCTCTAGAGGGAAGAATAAGTCTTTGTCATTGCGCTAAACTGAGGAACTGAGGAGAATGCATGCATCATCAAATACAAGTTCGGACCGAAGTCTTATACCACAGTTACATTTTTGAGTGACCAGAGGAAATGAAGGAGGTTCCCTGGGCTGTAGGCGTCTAAGACCAGGTACATGGGAAGACGTTTGGTCTGACAGTACAACATCTGCACCACATTCTCATGTTTACACACTGTGACATGGAACAGGATCCACTGCACAAACTCCTTAGCTTCAGGCTGGTTGGGGCCATCTATACAGAGTCACATCAATAGCAGAGGAGTCAAATGATAACATATAAAGAAAGTTAGCAACCTTATTAACTGTGTTCTTATTATAATTACAATATATGAGAATGACAGAGGAAACCTATCTCCTAGCCTTGTGACATTCATGCTGTACCTCGGAGGGACTTAACCACAACGCCAGAGGAGGCTCCATCTCTCTTCTTCAGCAGACCTTTACAAATGGGGCCATAGCGGCCTGTCTGCCAAAACTCTAGTCCCTCAAGAACACACTCCTCAGGAATTTCCCAGGGATTCAAAGCTGCCTGGATCTTTGGAGTGCTTACAGAAGCTGCAGTCAGGGATACACTCTTCTGGCCTATTAAGAAAACACAACAATAGATAAGTTAGCACCTGGCATTGGTCTCAGGCACTGATGTAAAAGAGCTTTTGATTTTCTTGGTGTTTTCCAGTGTTTTTATAAAAGCGGATATTCAGTTTTTTTGCAGTTCATACCATTTGTAAAATGAGCCGACGTCCTCTGTGCTCTTTGTTTGTTCTTGTGGAGACCGCAGAAAATCAGAGCCACCACAAAAACTGTGCTCAGAGCCAACAGAGAAGGGATGATAATCACAGCGAGAGGACCGGATGATTCTTCAGCTTAACAAGTAAAAAAAAAGAAAAAGCAGGTTCAGAACATTTCAGAGAAGTTTTTTCATTATTTACTTTATTTCAACAAGAATGAGAAAACCAGAGAGGAGCACATCATACTGTCCTTACAAGAGTGAAATCAGCATGTGACGGATATCAAATCACATTGTTTGTAGAGTTCAAAAAGAAAGCAACTTCCAGCTGTTTGCAATGCAGTAAGAGCCACGTGTACTGTAAAACTTACAGCACAAAGGGAATGAGGTATCGTTGCCACATTTTGTGTTTACATCCATAAGGAGCAGCTGGCATTTCTCACATATGAGAGAAACGGCAGGTCATATCGACAGACGAAATTCAACAATCATCACCAGAAGAGAACAATCCCTGTGGAGAGTAAAACTAATTAACTAACTCAAAATTGAAAAATCAAGCATGGCATGAAGTCTAATTGCTACAAATGACTTAAACATTTTCCTACCTGACACATGATGCCCTAGTGTGTGAGTCAACAACCTTGTAATACCAAAATGAATACGGCAGCCCAGCAACGGAGAAGCTGGAAAAAAAATTGCAATAACAAGGCTGTTATCAGCTGCTTTTAAAAATCAGCCCAGCTTTATCTGTCCGCATGCAAGGGCGCTGACCGATGAGGTGAGCTGGAGAGTTGACTGAATGTTAATCATTAACAAATGACCAGGAATGGTAACATTAACAGGTGTGAGGCTCACACGTACAGTGCTGCTGTTAAGTGACTTCAAACTTTGATTAATATGCACATAAAAGTGTTAAGTTCGGTTAATTATGTATGTCTCATATGGGGAAATTTGGCTCTGGCTCATCAGACAGTGAACACATAGGAGTAGTGCTGCAACTAATGACTTTTTTTCATTATTGATCAATCTGTTTATTATTTTATAGACTAATTGATTAGACATTTGGTCTGTGAAATGTCAGAATGTGGTGAAAAATGCCCAAGATGCAGCCTAAAATGTCTTGTTTTGTAAGATATTTGGTTTACTATCATAGAGGAGTAAAGAAACCAGAAAATATTCATATTTGAGAAGATGGAACCAGAGAATTTGGGCATTTCCTCTTAAAAGAATTACTCAAAGCGATTCATTTATTATCAAAATAGTTGGTGATTAATTTTCTGATGATCGACTAATCGATTAATCAACTTATTGTTGTAGCTCTACACAGGAGCAATAAGCCAAAGCAAATTTAAAAAAAATCTAAATAGGTAAAGCTAATAAGAATCAGTAAAAAATAATATATATTAAGTGTGTGAAAGTATCATATAAAGTATAAAGCCTCTGTGCATCGACCCAGAAATTTTCAAACAAAGCAGCCAAACATCTGTTCATTTCAGTTCTGTTGTTGGAGGTTTTATTGTGGTTAAGTGTTGTTGACAGGCAGCTGTTACATTTTATGCAAATGTATTTCAGGAAACGGCATTTAAAAAGTGTTGTTGTTGTTGTTGGGTGTTTGGATTGAGGTTCCATTTTACGACTATTACAACCAGCAGAGGGCAGAGTTGTGCAAGAAATTGCCTCAAGCAAACAGCCTACTCCTCATCTCTGACAGCAGGAGAGGTTGCAATTCTCCAAACGCGTTTCATGGATTTAAAAGTACAAAATCACGCTCAATAACCTCTTAAAAATAGCAGTCTGTTGTGTTGGAAACACATAAAAATCGGCACAAACGTCAGACCAAATTGCTGAACTGTGCGTCGATTATGCTGAATTTACACCAAGCAATTCCCACGTGAAAATATGCGTTCCAGTGCGGGAACTCCGCCTTTCTAAACACACCATGGAAACAAAACCCAGCGCTTCTTAGGGCACAGAAGACCCACCTCTCGCCTTTCATTATTGGTTCAATGAAAAGGCTTTAGGACTGCCCCCTGATCTCTGATTGGACAGAAGTCCCTGCAATCAGGAAAGCAACACGGAAAAAGATCAAAAAAAAAAAAAAAAAAAAAAAAAAGTTGTGGAGTGAAGCTTAATCGGATCACGGCTGTTGCATGCTGCTGCGTATTTTCTAGTAGAAAAAAAAATCCCCACAGTGCCTCTGGAGAAGTAGGGGAAATTGCAGTGCGCGCAACGGAGAGCGAGGAGCAGGACTTCGGTGTTTGGGAAGATCACATAACCGCCCGGTTCAGAGGAGGGACAGCAGGTATGTTTTCCCGTCTCCAAGGACTGCCTTGCTGATGTCACCGCGGAGGAGGGCAGGAGGACAGGTGCGCAGAGTAAAGTTGCCTCTCCAGTAGGCTTGGATATTGAACTGTCACTGAGCGGTGAATAACCCAACAGCTGAATATCTTTAAGAGAGTTTAACCTTTTTTTTTTTTTTTTTGGAGTTTTGCAGTATTTGTCGAAACTCTTTTCTTGGCAGTGTTATCAATTTGGCTGGCATTTTCTTTAAGTCTTTAAGTGGAATATTACGCTTTTGGAGCTGACAGGCTCTCCAGTGCGCACAGACTGAGAGGCTCACAGGATTCTGCTCTGTTATATCGGGGTTTAACGGCGCGCGGAGGAAGCTACATCTTGGTTTTTTTTGTTTTTTTTTAAGTGCACATTGTTGTGAACTGGGGTGTGGGATCGAGACGCCCCAGCATCAGAAGCAACACTTTCCGCTTCAATGCGACACTGACGCAGCGGGTCTCGCATCCCAGTCGCAGACAGGTGATGCTCGAGTAATTCAATGGAAGGATCGATCATCACCAGAGGGAGTTTGATTTGAAAAACATAAAAGACTTTTTTTTTCCGTGGAATGGAATACAACACAAGAAAGCAGCCTCAACTTCTATAATCTGCAATGATTTTTCCGTGCGTCATTGCGTCTTAGAAACCAGAAGCGGGTCTTGCGTTGAAGGACAATCGTTCTTGGACTTCCTTCCCAGGTTTACAGGAGCTACCGACAATGTCCAAGACACTGAAAAAGAAGAAGCACTGGTCCACGAAAGTGCAGGAGTGCAGCGTGTCGTGGGGGGGTTCCGGGGAGTTGGTCACGGTAGTTGAAGTGCGAGGCGGCGCTGAGCTTGGAGAGTTCCCCCACCTCGGACACATCGTTACGGAGGCGATGGTTTGTCACGCCGGGAGGTTTCCCAGCAGCGGGGACGTGCTGCTGGAGGTGAACGGCACTCCGGTGAGCGGACTCACCAACCGAGACTCACTGGCTGTCATCCGCCACTTTCGAGAGCCCATCCGCCTGAAGACTGTGAAACCAGGTGTGTGCCCGTCCTTATTTTGAATAACAAAGACCCCCAACCGCCCCCCACCCCACCCTCATCCCACCCTACCCCACCACCTCCAACTCCCACATACTGTACACAACCAAACCTATGTGTGAATCCTTAAAAAGCAAAGCAGAGTAACCTGAAAATTGAGAAGCTCAGGACAGGTGTGAGTAGTCGGCTACTATGAATAAACCAGAGGTAAAGCTTCACAGCTGAGCCCCCTGTTTGCCTGTAGGGTGATGTGTTAAAGGATCAGGTGTGCAGGTATATTTGGAAGCAAGTCTAAAGCATCTAAATAGTCTACCTGCATGCCTCCTTTTCACTCATGTGGAGACACAACATTTTGTACACTACTTGCTTCTTCTGCTGCAGTACAATCCTGCCAAGCAGCAGGAGTGAAGGACATGCTGTGTTTCAAGCATGTTTGTGCAGAGTGCCCAGATCTACACGCACTACAACATAAGCCATGAACGGTCATTAAGCTTGCAGCCCTTTGTCTGAACTCAGTTTATAATCTTCTTTGCATTCACACACAATGTCCTATTCTGGGCTCCTGTAACACACTCATAAAGTCATCACACACACACACACATTGCTTTAATGTCATTGTAATTATCTGTCTGTAAGTCTGTTTTTTTTTACCTGACTTACCAGCAATTACGTCTTTATGGCCCACAGCTATGCCTAATGAACGGTGTTAAATGTGTCAAAACGTAGTGACATTCAAACACTACAAGTCATGTGGGACAGAAGGTGTGTGTGTGTGTGTGTGTGTGTGTGTGTGTGTGTTTATGTGGATGGATTTGATGGAAGCACTGCTGAGTGTGGCACTATGCAAACACTTAGCAGGGATTTGTTAATGGTCGCCTTGCCAGCTTACGATGTCGGTCCGCTCGCAGCGTTGAGGTGAGTCCAAGTCTAATTGAATCAATTAGGCACATAGACTTAAATCCCCAGGATGCTGCGAAAGCCCGGCGACACGGTGTTGACGCCTCGACTGTCTGGCTTCGTGGGCGGTTGTCGATGAAGGGGACGGGTCTTCCTGTCACACGTTAGGTTCACCTGTTGATTAGAGTTGAGGTGTGTGTGGTTGAAATCCACTTTTATACATCACATGAGACCAAATTTAACAGAAATAAAACAATAAAAATCTCAATTTTTAAGCTTTTAATTACAGTTTGCTGGGAATCAAACTCATCATGATACAGTCAACAATGATTGTAGCATTTCAAACATAACGGAGGTGATTTGTGAATGTAATCTTGTATTCAGACATAAAATTATAAATGAAATAAAAGCGAGCATCATCTCAGTTGCACAACATTAACATTTCCATGCTTTTTTGAACATTTTCTCTTGACATTGCGTTATGTAATGTCACTTGTATGTTAAGTGATGCTCCAGCTTCACTCTGACGTGTGTGGGCTGCTTACCATAGGCTCCTGTGTTCCCCTTGGGGCCCTGCTGTGTGTTTATATCTCTGTCCCCTTTCTCATGATTAATTCACGCATCATCCATCATTGATGGCTGCCCGGTGCCAAGATGAGGCGACGGCTGATGGGAGGATCAAATGTTAGGCGACTGGCGTGGGGGTATATATACTTGTATTCTCTTGAGGGTGAATTCTAGGAATGAGGAGTGGATTTTTTGGGGGGTAGCCTATATTTTAGTACTTTTGTAGACTTGTCACCACACTGTGTTGCTTGTGTGCCTTGTGTTTGCACACCACAGCAAAAAAATATTCCATCAGCCTAAAAGGGAAGCATTTACTGTACATTATTTCAGTGTATCCCCCTGTCGGATTTTTTTTTCTCCCCTTTTCTTGCCGCCTAGTTTGTCTTTACTTTATCTCCTCCCTTCAGCCGATTATGCCTTATCATCACATTTCGCCATTCCCCCCTCGACTCTGCTATTTTCTTTCCTTCGCTATATTATTTTATATTTCACTCTGATTCTCACTTTTGCCCGAGTCCCCTTCCTTAATCCTCCATCCTCCGGTTCACTACATATCTCCTCTTTTCTCCTAGTCAATCTTACAACAAATAATTACAATTTTGCACAATCTTTCTCCACAATTTTACTCCCTTCAGTGTTTCTCACTGGAGTAAGTAGTTTTAATCACCTGCCTTGACAATCACGCCTTCAGTTTCTAAATCAAAACATGCCTTTTGTGCTGTCAGAACAGCCGAGATGTTTCGACACTTCTCCTACGCGGTCAGGACAGAAAACCTAAGTTTGTCACGAGCAGTCCTCTGGATCCAGACCAGCACTCAGTATGCAGCTCCCATACTGATAGAGGAGCAAGGCAATAGGCGGTAACCTTGAGGGGACGATTGAGAGTAGGGGCGTAGTGATCGTAGATACCTATTGCAGCTTAGAGTGTTCTGAGTGGGCAGTTCATTGATTCATGCTGTAAACAGACTTAGATCTGCTTGTTTTTGCCTCCATGGAGCTTAATGGATGGACCATTTAGCTCTCCTGTTCCACGGCGCCATCGATTCACAAATCCGATCTATAATAGAAAGTGAGAAAAATGTTTTTCAAAATCCTGTTCCCTTCTCATAGAAAGTCTGAAAGACACATAATGATAATAATATACTGAGATGACCAAGGTTCACATTTTATAGACCCACTCCAGAGGTTATCTCTGATCGCAGTATATGAATACAAAGCAAGGCCTAGATGGAAAAAGCACTTATCAGAGGTTAAAGTCTAAAGTGTTTTTATCATGGTGTTCTTCCTGGCAACAGATGTACAGTTTCTAAAAAAAGAAAAATGGGAAATGCTTATGGTATCTTTGGTGGATAGATGCACTTTAAAGCTCAATAATATGAGCTACAGTCATATTATAATCCTACCAGACCGCCTTAATAAAACAGTCCAATTCATTTCAGCATGGAACATAATACACCAGCATTAATACAAATGCTTAAATGTTACAGACGCCCCTCAGCAAGAAGTGAGGCTTTATCATCACTGAGTAAACAACTACCAACCTTAGATTTTAATGAGATTCTTCCTGCTGGAGAGTTTAACTGGGACTAGTTGTCTTCTATCTCTGTCGGTTTTAAATCTACTCGTGACTCTTTACACAACTGATTAATAGCTGAACTCATCCGAATCCTCAATGCCCAGAACAATCCTCTCTTCTTGATTTACTTCTAACAAATCCTCCTCATAAATATTGGGATATTGGCATTTTCGCAAAGGATATGAGCAACCATTGTGTAATAGCTACAGTAGGACAAGCCAAGCTCCCAAAATCAAAACCACGGATTGTTCTTAAACGAGATTTTAAGCGTTCCTGCGAGCGAGCTTTTTCTTCATGATTTGTGGGACTTTGACTGGAACAAGATCTCTGTCATTAATGATGTAGAACCGGCTTGGAAATACTTTCATCATGCCTTTACTATTATTATAAATAAACATGCAAACCCTTCCACAAATTCAGAGTGAAAGGCTGGGACGATCCTCGGTTTTCCCCTCAGCTGTCTGCTAAAAGAAAAGGATGTTGCCTGTGTGAAGGCCAGAAAAAATCCAAATCCCAGGCTGACTGGCTGATTTTTAGACAGCTCCAAAGATCTCTTAACCTCTCTCATAAAAAAAAAAAGGCTAAATCTGAGTTTTATCTTTTTTAAAAGTGCTTGTAACTTTAAATGATTCCAAGAATTTTTTGGAAAGTAATAAAAATCTTCGTTTGGGAATGTAAACACCAACGAGTTGCCAGCTTCCATTGCAAAAGAATCTGACTGATAAATCAGTCATTCTTAACTACTTTAATGAATGTTTTGTTTCTTCAGGTTCTTTATTTGAGTCTTTCCATCCAGATCCAAGACAGCCTAATAAACAGAAGGTTCACTCTTCACCACCCTTGATTAATCATATGGTTCAGCCATTCAGTCTTCCTCCTATTGATGTGATAGAGGTCCATAAAGCCTTAAAGCAACTGGATCCTGACAGGTCTGGTATCTACTTTCCCTCCAACCTGCTTTTATCTGCTTCGGTTGTTTCGTAATTTCCATCACATTTTTCCATAATTCCTTTCTGACAATCATCCAAGAAGTTTGGGCACATTCTCCAACAACATTGTTATGTGCCTGGACCGAGCATTTGAGAAAAGTGTGAGTCTCAGCCAGTATTCAAACTAAATATGTCTTGTGTTTATGTTGCAGTTTGGACAATTGAAGCTATTGTCTATAGAATACTTGCTGTCACTGGCTTTTGTAGGACTTCTATGGTGAACAAACTGTTGAGTTTTAGCAGAATCCCTCAGTAAGAGTTGGCTTTTTATGTCTATGAGAGAAAAATTAGAAAAATAAAATAATAAATAGACCCAAAAATGGATATTGTGGATTCTTTTAACCTGAACAACATGAGGTAATTTCCTATTTACTTGTTTCCAAAGCAGGCAGTCTCACTTCCTTTTCTTTCTGGCTCTCTGTCGGTGTTATACTAAGGTTAACACTTCATACGTTTGCCATCAGCAGAGCAACAGAGCAGCGAGCGCCACAGTCTGCGTTAATGTGGTTTCCCCCCACGGTGCAGTCAGGACTTCTATGACAAAGCTGCTCTAAACCAGCTGAGAGGAGCTGTCAGGATCTCTCTGGTTCTGTGGCTTCTTCTCCCTTCTGTAATGTAACTGTCACTGCCTTTGTCATATCTACGTCTCCAGAGAAGCTCAGGTTTGTCTCAGAATTTACCTTGTGAATTCAGCTCAGAGAAGTACAGTGAGAGTTACAGTAAATATCAGAATGCGGTCCTTTCTGTTTACACTGTGAGAACACAGAAGCCCACGAGCCCCTCAGTCGCACATTTTTAATGAAATACCTCTTTATCTTTGCTGCAGTCAAAGGTTCGGGGTTGCAAAATAATCTTCAATCCTATTCATCCTCCTCTCACCCTACGCTGCTCTAAACATAGAGGCCACTCAACATTCCAAGTGCAGATGGAGCTTTACCGGCACCGTTCTCATCTGTGCTCTCTCTGCCGCATCCTATTTTCTATGTTAGCCTGTGTTTATGTGCTGTTTATGCGTATCGCAGTGATACACCTGTCGTGACACCCACCCGTCATCCCCTCCCACTGGCTGCTTTCCCGGCTCATTCCCCAAACCTGTCACACTTCTCCGCCTTCCGCCTTGCCAGCCCGGCGGCGGCGGCGGCGGCGGCGGTGAGGGTCGTTGGTGCGAGCAGATGGGCGCACCGAAGCCCCCAGACGGCAGCGGCTGCCGCGCATACCAAAGCGCACCTCGTTGGGATCCTCTCCTTCTGCAGCACCTGCTTAGCATAGCCCCTCTCTTAGTCCAATCCTTCTGTTTAACAGCAATTTACATGTCTGTCTCCTCCTTGCATTTATTTCCTCCTTCTCCTGCAGTGAAAGTGGGCCCAGTGAAGAGGAAAGAAATGAATGATGGAAGGTTTCTTGCTCGTTGAGGGATTCCTGCATCATTTGTGCACTTTTGAAACCATCAGCGATTGGCAAAACACCCCCAAATCTCCCCCCCCCCAGATGTTTAGTGACACGGGTATCCCTCTTCATCCTACCTCGCTTATACCGTCCTCAGAGCCGCATTGCGGTAATGAACCGTCCAGCAACAAAGATAGCATTTTCATATGAGCCATGCCTCTCACTGGCAGGCACCATGACTTGGCAGGCATGTTTAAAGGCAGTGGAGATGAGAGTGATGCTGATTCACCAAGGCTGCCTCTTTCTACTCGCTGAGTGGTCGTGCTGCGATGTCAGCAGCAGCAGCAGCAGCAGCAGCAGCAGCAGTGTGTCCAGGTTGCTGCTAGTGGAAATGGACACTGTAGTTTAGAGACACATGAACACACACACACACACTCACTCTTCTTCCTCAGAGACCTCCTGCCCTCTTTCCCTCAGCTTGACTCCTAATAGGTCTTTCTCTAACAGCGAGCCATCCCTGCAGCTTTTTTATCCCTTTCCGAGATAAGATGAGGTCAGTTTCTAAACAGTGCATATATATAACGGAGAGCATCGCCTGGCAGCTCCTATATCATGAGGAATGATAGCCTCCGCCGCTGCGCTGTGTGAATACAGCTTCATCCTTTTTTGTTTTTCACCCGTTTTCGCTGAAAAATCTCTTAAAAGGAGCTCATAGGTTTAAAACGGTTCTCGCCATGTTGCCACAAAGCCCACAGTTGTTTCTTTTATTTTATTATTATTGCGGCAGAAGGACATTGATTATCACATTTGAAAGTAAACAAGATATGACATTGACAGCTCAGAAAATGCTTCCTCTAAGAGAAAATCAGTTCACAAGTCTGTGCACCAAAGGTTTATAAATGGCAGTACATCGTTAACGAGGAAGACAGTGTATTTGTCCTGCAGTTGCAGTATGCTTAACATCAAATTTGTGGTATGCATTTTTCAAAAAGCCAACTTTCAACCTTTTTAATATTCACAATAAACCCCAATAATAGATATTTGTTTTTTTGCATGAGGGATTTTTCTTTTCAGTTTTTTCATAAATAAAAACAAATGATAACAGGCCCCGTGTTGTGTATGAAGCTCAGGTGGAATCTGTGGTTCGGCCAATTGCATCAACTCGTGTTCCACTCAGCTATAAGAATGTAAATCAGTGAGCGTCTCAGATATGGCGGTGAGGTTGTTTTGGTAATCAAGGCTGGCGAAAGCGGAAAAGATTATTTCCTGTGTTGTTGTTTTTTTTTGTTTGTTTGGGTTTTTTCCCCCTCCTGTCATCCATTAACATTGTCATTGCTTTGCTGCACTGAGCACAGCTATAACCTCCTGATAAGAACGGCCCCTCTCTCTCTCCCTGAGACTTAACAGCAGGAGGTCGCCGGGCTGGAGTAGACCGCTATCGCACAACGAGTGGTTATGAAGACTGTGCGCTTCTCTAGCAGAAACGCACAACCGTCTGACCCTGATGTGTTTGAGGACGGATTGACTACAGGCTAAGAAATTGTCCCTTTTGTGTAGCTGCGAGCGGCAGACGGGGGGACTCGATTCAAGAAAGGGAAATCAAGATGGAGTGACGGAAATTGACTGTTATGAATCAATACGCAGGTGGAGATATGGATAGAAAGGGGATACAGGGGATAAATTATGTGATAGATTGAACCGAGTTTCCTCCAGATGCACAATCACTGCCCTCAGCGGAGAGCCTATTTGGGGACTTTGTTTCTGGCCCCGTCTGTGTGAAACATCCCTGTGGTGTTGCAGCAGAGGCAATAAACAGGAACAGAGAGAAGAGGCAGCTGGCACATCATTGCCTCGGAAATTTGCCTGAGAAGGATTCTCTTTTGAAGGATGTATTGGATTAAACAGGGAGGGGAAGAGGGGGGGGAAAAAAAAGCGATGAACGGGTTTGCGATGGAGAAGGTCACAGCGGAGGGAGGAGCGTAGACAATGGGAGGGAGAAGAAACAGAGGGTTGGAGAGGTAGGAACATTATCGTTAATCACTATAACAGTATCGATGCTCTGTTGCAGCTGTCTGAAACGATTCTGGCAACACTTCCTGTTTCAGACTTACTGCACAGTTGGCTGTTCTAATCATATCTGCAAGGTACTCGTCTATGTGAGCTGCCTGCATACTATATATATGTATGTGTGTGTGTGTGTGTGTGTGCAAGCACGTGTGAGAATAAAAAATTAAAGAATTGGTCTCCACTTCTTGTTTGGCCTTTGAGGATGAACTCAATCATAACAGAAACACCGGGTGCTTCCCTCCTAATGCTTTTAGATGCAGCCGGAGTATTTTATCTTTAGTTTTTCTTTGCTGTGTTTCTTTTTGCGTGACACTAAAGGAGTATGTAGAGGTAAGGCTGTTTTGATTTTCTTTGGATTCATTCTCCTGTAGATTTTCAGTTTATTTTGGATGGTAATGATAAGACTATGATGGATTGCCTGTCTGTGTATTGTGGACTTACGCATACTTCTGTTCCTCCGGTCGGGATCTGTCTTTACACTCCGGGTAATAAATCAGTCGAGAAGACTCAATCTAAGAGTTCAATCTCCTGGTCGGCTGTGGTATATCAGACTTGGCCTCGCGCCCGTGCTTATGGGCCTTCGTCAATACTCCTTCTGCCAGCGTAGCCCACTCAGCTGTTTAGTCCTGGTACTCCACCTCCAAAGAATCGATTTCAGCCCATTCTGCTCGTGCCCATGACAACATCCCCTATCAAACGGATATAAAACCCACCGCCCTCCTAACACACTTTCACAGTAACCACCTACTCAACCAGCTGCTGCTGCTGCTGTGTGGCCCCCTTCTGTTCTCAGAGCTGCAGCACTGTCGGTGTGTCTGCCATACCTCAGCATGAGCACAGCGAGGGGAGCGAGAGTCTTTCATGCGCCGTATGACCACAGAAACCACCTTTTGTTTCTTCTTCTTCCTTTTTTTTAGGTATCCTGCTATCATACATTGGGTTTAAGATCAGGTTAAGCCAAAGATGTTATTACTGGCTCAATAGAGCTTCCATCGTTAATTTGGCCGGACGTAGATTAATGTAGAGCTTCAACAATTAGTCGAACTATCTTAATCGAATCATCATTTAATTAATTTTTCAAGCAAAAATACCAAACATTTGCTGGTTCCAGCTTCTCAGATATGAGGATTTACCACATGTTTTTTTCTTTTTTTCTGGGAAGTTGTAATTTGGGGTTTTCACGTCTTTTTGATGTTTCAAAGACTAAAAAATTAATCGAGAAAATAATTGTCATTATAATCATTAGTCGCAGCCCTAGATGAATGCTGTTTAGATACAGAAGGACAAACTGGATCAAATCATCTTGAGACAAATGTAGATTATATATAAAATACATATTCACATAGATTAGATGCACTTTACCTGATGTGAGATATGCGAGGCAGCTGTTTTCTCACTATATTATCAATGCATTGTGTGTACTCCTTCCTCCATCCATGGTGGGATGTCATGCTCTGTGGAGATGAGGTTCCCCCGAGTGTCCTCATTAGAATTCATGGGTGTCAGGATCTCAGCCGGACAATTTAGCTTGCTTCGCTTCTTAGCTTCACTAACAGGTTATTGATCCGGTCCAATCTCATCCCCGTTAAGTCAGCCGACGTATCCGCAGCCGCCGCGTGCGCGCCCGAGGGCCTGATCTCCATGAAAAGTCGAGGACACCGGGAGGACATCTTGCTTACAGTCTATTTGATTCATGCGCGGCTCATATTCATGATGTTTTGCCTTTTTTGCGGAGGGTGCGAGCGAGCTCACGGTGACTTGTGATTGTATCTGTTTTGACAGTCTGCCTTCTCAGTATTCAGCTCATGAAGACTTTTTCTTATTTTCTGCTAATAAGCCAATCCCAGGACACAAATTGCAGAATCTTTCTGTCCCTGAAATGAGAAGAGGACTTGGCACTCTGTACATGTGCGGTTTGGATGTCAGGTGTTTTTTTTTTTGGTTTTTTTAAGGGCCAAACACACACACACACACGCCTAGTGACAAATCTGCCCCCAGGCTTTTGGCAGCAGCCGGCCCGTCGGCAGGTCTCTCAGTTCTTTTGAGGAACTCGACTCAAGAGATCACATGTGCATTACTCACTGTTTAAAGTAAGCAGAAGGACGTGTCTCACTGCAATCCTGTAGTTGTTGTAGTGATGCAGTCACCGGAGCATCCACTAGTACCAGTCATTCAAGCTCGTCACACAATAGCACGTTATTTAATGATCCGTTTTCAGTTTTTGTTGACATCATCAGAAAGGTGATGATTCTACTGCACTCCATTAACATACATGAGGGGAGCAAAATATTAGGAACACTTTTCAATATAACGTACACCACCACCACCACCGCTATGACCCCAATAATAAACATAAATAAACATAAACTGACAATGTCAGCAAAAACTTCAACGTACAAGCTTCATGAAAGTAGAATTTATGGCGGAGCTGTCGTATTGGACTGCATCAGATCACACAGGTGTTTCTAATAAAGCGGCAGTGAGTGTGTCTACTTATTCTAGGTTTTTCTTTTTCCTTTTACTACTATTTAAGCTCGCTCGTGTCTTTTGTGTATTCAGATGTTGTTTATGCAATGTGTTGTTTGTCGGTATCCTCATTACAGTGCAAATAAAAACTTTCCAGCGTCAAACTCTGCACGTACAGTACGTTCATCCTCGCACGGTGAATGTCAAATATCCCAAGTGATGCAACAATAAGCAAAACACAATTTTTTTCAGTTGAGGGAGGCTTTAAACAGCTTACAGGTATGATGTGTTGCTAAAAAAAAATAAATCCCTGAGGAGAGGCTGTGGAGGAAAACCTCTGTTGAATCCTCTTAAAGCAAAGATGTTTTCTGTCTGACTCGGCTCGTAGAGTTAAGTATCCTCACCTGCTACGAGGGGTGATGCTCAGGTCAAGTTGTATTTAGTTAGGGCAGCTCTTCTTGTATATTACCCGTCACCCTTTGACCCTAATGCAAAGCTGAATAATCTCTGGAATCCTTTTCACAGTATATTTGTATTTCCCGTCCCCATGATCACCTTCAGCGGTCTGCTGTTGTCACAGTGTTTTCTGGCGCATGATGTTTACTGATTGAAAAAAAACCCGTCATTGGTTTTGGCTCCGTCAGCTGTTATCTTTCATTTTTTCCGGGGTTCATTCCAACAAAGGCCTCGGTAAGAACAATTTGTTCAGTCGTACCATCCAATCACCGGAAAAACATTCAAATCTAGCAGAACATGTTTCGAAAGAGTCGGTATAGATGACATGTTATTACAGTTTTATTACATAACCAGTTGAAACGATGACATGGTTTGAAACATTCCTCGATATCTATTACACACTGTTTTGACAAACAACTTCGTCAAAGTGTGTGTGTGTGTGTGTGTGTGTCCCGTAAGAGGGCTTCAGAGTTTATCAGGGAATGGGGATCATGTGTGGAATGCAGTTATTTTGGATTTGTTGAGCGCAGTGAGAACTGCTGTGAAGTTCCACCAGGGTATTGTTACCAACAGGTGCTTGTTCTGGCAGCTATTTCACATTGTTTCCATGTCGCCTCTCCCAACTACTGGTGAAAATCTGCTTCAAGTAGACTTTGCTTTCTGCATCGGTTTTTCAGTTAAATTTCAGGTCTTTTACATAATAAATTAACTAGAATAAAATAAAAAAATGCCTATGTTTTAACATCTTGAATGGCAGAAATGTAATTGCAACATCAAAATAGCTTCTTTTTTTTAGCTTTTAGAGGATATCTGTCTATATTCTGAAAGTCATCTTTTCTTTGGTTCCTGTTTGTCAGATGCAGCTGTCCTTTGTCCTGTCCTGTGTGTGTGTGTGTGTGTGTGTGTGTGTGTGTATAGCTTTCTCTCCCTTTTGCTATGATGTATCAAAACCACCAAGAATCATTCAAGGCCCATCATTGGTATGCCAGTCATTCATCTTATCTCTGGCACATGTCCTGTAAATGAAAAGTGGTTTCAAGGTGGCGCAGCCTTGAGGTCTCTTAACCTATTATGATTCCAGTCAAGCTCAAAGCTACCACACTGAAACATCACACTGATGCGGTTGTACTCGTAGGATGCGGCGACTCCCTCCATCTCTCTCTGCGAGATTCATTCACCGAAGAGGAATGCGGTTCGACGGGTGGCGCTGTAATGTAGACCTGTTCTCACCTTCCCATGTGTAAAAAAAAAAAAAAAAAAAGGGGAGTGTGGAAACATTTTAAACTGTCCTGAATGACCTGATGTCAGAAGGCGTTTTGGATTCAATTGAAAATATCTTTACACCAGTTATAGAGCTTGCTGATGAATCTCAGCCCCTCAGAGAGCAGAAAACCGAGCAAAACCGCTCGCCTTGGCTGAGGAAAAAGTGAAAACTTGAGCAAAAGAACCGTCTGCGATCTGTTGACTTGAGAGGTCTAAAACCTGGCTTTGGAAAAAGGAGTTTACTTGAGCTAGACCGAGGGAGAGAGGCAACAGCCAGACTTGTCCTGCTTTCATGATGTCAGACTTCCTCTTGACTGGTCCAAGGCTTAGCAGAGCTGTTATGGATGGGATTGCTGCTGTCTGCGTGCCCAGGCTGCCTAAGAGCCCGTGTGTCTGGGGGCTCCTTAGGAGCTGGCAGAGTAGCACAGCTCACACTGATTCAACACTTCTGCTGACAGGCGCCTCAGCTAGCTCGAGAAGTAAACACACATGCAGATGCACCGGCACGGGCGCTCAGCACATGCTCTTATACACACAAACACACACACAAACACACACACACACACACACAAGCACAAATGATGGATAAAGTTCAGATTCTTCTTGACAGCCACCCACTGGTAGGTTGACCCGTGTGACCCCTCGCGGCAGTTTAGCACGAGACGGGCCCCGGACTGGACATATGGGAGCGAGAAGAAATAGATCCTCTTTTCATGAAACATGCAGGCTGTCTGCAGTCTGTTGTCAGTCGTCTGAACGCAACATGCTGTGTCATGTAAATGTAAAGGCTCTGTGCATGCATTGCAAATAGTGCTGGTGTCTGCCTCTCTTCTGGCCTGCTGAGTTATTTAGTAGCATAGATTGATGTAGCACAGTGATGTAGCACAGTGACAAAAAATCTTTAGCAGTTTGGTCACCGGGCATATTGTCTCGTTCTGAGGGAAGATGATTCGCCCTCCGTCCGTACACTGTTTACACCCAGCACGCAGCAAAAAGAGCAAGAATCTAACAGGCTACTAGTAAATTTTTGTAAAAACGTAAAGCGTCAGAATTGAAAACCAGACAAAGAGAAAGCGCTCAATACAAATTTATGGCGATATTTGACACCGCAGCATCACTCTTTCTCTCCCTGCCACCTCAGCGCCTGCCGAAACAAGATTAGGGATCAGCCAGACAGTCAATCTCACTGACACACAAACACACACACACATACACACACACATAGACACACACACAAACTCTCACAGGGGGTGTTTGTGACTTAAAAGCTGCCATGGTTTTCTTGTAATGCATTTGATGACTTACTCACCTCTACTGTGAGTCTCACATCTTATTGAATGGCAGTTTGGGGATGAGAGGGATTCCTTTGTGACCGCATTGACTTGACTGGAATTTTGCATCAGTGTCGCTCTCATTTACCAGCAGAAAATACTGTAGCGAACACAGAGTACAAAACTGTTCATGTCCGTTTTTAGTCCGTTAACTACTTTGCTAAATAATGACTGATTTCTAAAGAATATTAGTCATTTTTAGATTGTTTTTCTACAATCATTCTTGTGTGTTAACATTTTATTACTGTTTTTGGCTCATAGTTGTGTATTTATGATGTGATGTTGCAGCTTTTTTGAAAACTTGTGGTGCTCAAGGTCTGTTTTGCTCTCCAGACTACATAATTCAAGTTTCCTGGAAATCACCAACAGCCATAGCTCTGGAAACTGCACACAATAACGATCCATTAACACACATATAGTACAGGTGATAATCTCAAGTAAGCTTCAAGCTCTCTGCAAGCTGATTTTCACATTTTACTTCAATGAAAAACGGCCTAAAAGTAGGAAATCATTGATAGAAACTCATGGAAAGCTAAAAAATAGCTGGGAGTAATGTAGAACATATGTGACTAACAGCAATTCTAACAGCATGATCTTTCGGACCGTGCAGGTCCTTGATACCTGTGTTTCCTCTTCCATCTCGACCCTTCTGTTCTCTCGGTGCTCTTGTTTGTTCGGACCATCTGTTTGTTCACCCCGATTTATTGTCCATTTTATCTCCACACTACAGCGAGCACCATCGCTACGATATGCAAATATATGACTAGCTTTGTCTCTCGCAAATAACAGCGTGATCCCAACTTTTGCATGAATAACTGACGATCGGGAATCATAACCAGGCAGAGAAAACAGCGCGGCGGGTTTTGTTCGACGACGCTGGCACGGACGAAGCAAGCTGTTAAAAGTCATCAATAGGTGTTTTCTTGCTGTTTTCACTGTAATCTTGATAATAGAGTCTTAGAGATAGAGACACATCTTGGCACTCATCCTCTGTAGGTTTTCTGTTGAACGGTTTGACAAATGAATCCATACCAGAATTAGAGTTTAACATATACACAAGTACTGTACTTAGAGTCACACATGTACCCTCATGATTCCCCAGAAGCCTGCTGTTACTCGGCTAATGACCCAACTCGGTTCCCGAGTCGTTTCTATTATTGGGATACGCTCCTATTCATCCATCATTGGCTGCTTGGTGATGCAGGGTGGCAGGGCGCATAAGTGGCCCCGCACTTCCCTCCTCTCAACCCGCTGTCAAACCCCCCCCCTCCCTCCCCCCCTTCCTCCCTCCTCTTCCTCCCTTTTTTCTCTTTTTATCTCTTCTGTCCTTCTGTTTTCCTTTTGCTCATCTATAGATGGTTTATGTGGGAGACCGGCTAAAGTAGAGCAGCCTTTTATTCTCTTCCTCTGTGTGGGTTATAGTAGTGGCTTCAAAGGAAAGAGGGTCAGTTAATGGAGCGCATGTAAACATCATCAAACGATGTCATATTCTGTGAACCCACACCGTCGGCTCGAGTGTTGTTTTTGATGTGAAATTAACTTGGTTACCCCGCGCGCTGATAGCAACAACACTCAAAAGCAACACAATGAAGGACATCCTGGGAGCAGGTGCAGATAACGCATCGGTTTACCTCCACAGTCTCATGTAAAACTCATCAGCGCCTCCCCCTTTGTCTCCAGAGGGAGCTTAGCCTATTAGCCACGCACGTAGAACTAGCCACACTCGTTTGTCGGTTTCGGTGGAGTTTCTAAGCCGTATTGTATTTCCAGCTGGAGCCTGTTTTTCCAGATTTGAAAGGACGATGATGTTTGTCATTACATGTGAGTCTCTTTCGCTGTTCAAGCAGATTGAAGGTGGAGATAATCATCACCACCACCTACGACTCTGAAAGCCACTTGTTTTTTTGACACATTACTGACAGGAGTGCATACCTTCTTGACAACCGGCGTGGTTGACGACTACGGGATGAAAGTGTCGAGCCCACGGTGCCTAACTACCAGCTGGTATCAATTACACCTGCTGACATCCAAGCCCTGTGAATGAGGATACGGCGTATTCTCTTTCTCCCCTTTTTAAGATTTAAACAGAAAAGCTCTCAGCGCAGGAATTAAAATGACACACTTTAACCCCACTCACCTGACGACAGGTGAACCCAGCGCTCTCAGACCACCGTGTAATCACAGTGTAAGACCACGACTGTACGAAAGGGGGTTTTGGAGCGACCTTAGACCAAAGATGAGAGCTTTTGAGCATGTGAATGAATATATGTGTGCACATTTGGTGTTCAAGAATAGGGGGGGGGGGGGGGGGGGGGGTGCAGGAGGAAGATGCTGCTGTGAGACCAATTAGCTTGTTCCTTGATCCCAGCCCTACCGGGGGATCTCTCTGGGAGCAGGGTCTGACTTCCTATCTGGCAATGCAGCACTGCAGCTGTACAACATGCACATGCGCACACACACACACACATATATTACCCGCTGCAGTATGAAATCATATTCCGCCAAACGATACAACCATAAAGCTCCCCACCTTGTAGCATTTTTCTGTTTGTGATTAGTTGTCAAGCTTATGAGCGCTCCTTTTTTTTTTTTTTTCTTCCTGCATCTCTTTGATCTGCTTCACATCCAGTATTCTCTCATATTTTTTTTTTTTTATTCCTTTATTAACCCTGCTCCAAGGTGCCTAGTCTATTTTGAGCCTTCCTTGCCAATCCTGTGGAATCTAAGACTATTTGATGATGCATTAATAATATATTTTCTTTCTTTCTTTTCTTTTTTTTCCGGCAAATCGCTCATAAGCAAAAGCGGGAGAGCAATGTTAGGGGGGAAAAAAATGTATGTAAATGTGAGATGATGATAATAATAACTGCTCTAAGACAGAAATGTTTGCTTTTGTGTTTGGTAGGTAGCAACAGGGGCGAATGCTCAATAAGTGCATGAGAAATGCTTTTTAGTGGGAAAAGGGGCGCCTGGGGAAACTCTGTAATGAGGACGAGAAGGCGTTTGACATGCTCTGTCGCGAGCTACAGGCTGTTTCAATCCCGCGCGGAAGAAGTAGAATAACCGAGAGGAAGACGGCGAGATAGAGGGAGGGAAGACTATAGGAGAGAGAAGGGGGGGAAAAAAAAAAAAAGAGGAGGATTATGAGGGGAAGAGGTCTGAGTTAAGCCCTACGCCCCATCTGGGAGGAGATGAGCCACCCTGTCTGTTAGTGGAGGGGAGGGCTAAATTAAGTCATCAGCAGCAGCACTGAATTACGGCCAATTGCAGATAATGGCTAGTTGGAAATGTCACAACAATCATGTGTTGATTAGCGCCACTCCAGGCACTCAGCGGTGTCTTTTCTCTCGCTGGGTCATTAAGCTGCTGAGCTATAGTCACCGGACTGCGAACTTCAACATGTCGGTGTGTGTTTGTGTGTGTGTGTGTGTGTGTGTGTGGATAAACACAGCCACACACACACACACTGAAGAGATGATTTCTCGTTAACTGTGTCCATTCTAAAGCTTAATGGAAAATCAGTCTGTGGTAGCGGTGTAGACTTGAAATTGTGGATCTGTTTGTGCCTGAGTGGGAGAGTCTGTGTGTGTCTGTGTGTGTGTGTGTATATGTGGGCGGATGCATTCCTATGTTTGTGTTTCTATCACTTTATCAAAGTCCAGAGCCTTTGCGTTAAATCCAACCAGTCCACCGTTGATTACAGAGTTACTGCGTTCTGACCCTTTTTCTCTCTCCTCTCCTCTCTGCCGCCGCTCATCCCCTGATGTATTTATTATCGGGCACGACTGGCACAAGATATTAAATTAAAAGCTTAATTGCTTTGGAAAGGAAATAGTTGCCTGCAGCAGAGGAGTAGTTGACATTTATTTACCCTCAGATTAACCTCGAAAAACAGACACACACACACACACATATATATACACAAATACTTTAGTCTCCTTTTTTTTTTTTTTTTTTAACAGCAAGATAACTCGGCATGTGGAGATATTCAAGTACAAATCCAAACTGAAACCAAGTGTTTGCTTAGTGGTGACAGCCTGCAGCGACAGCACGGCCCTATTTCAACATCTCAACCTTTCTATTCAACACTTTGGATTGCAACTTCTTTTTGGAGCATATAAAGATACCTTTCCTAGTCATTTACTACATTTTTCTTTTCTTTTTCTTTTTAATATCATGCTCTTACTAAGTATTTCAGTAGAAGTATTTCAAATAAAACACACTACCTCCTTTGAGGAAATGCTCTTTACAGATTAGAGTTCGCTCTCCAGTCTGGACTTTGCCCTATTTGACGGACAGCCAGCCTCATGTTTGATATGAATATCAATTATTTGGGATTAGCCTACAGCAGAACAGCAGGAGGGGCACCATGTGATTTTTTTTTTTTTTTTTTTTTTTAAAGCACATCTAGTATTTAATGTGTCTGCCAATCATGACAGATTACTTCTAACCGGTTGAGCATAAGTTAAGCATGTGATGGTTTAAGTCGGGCGCTCTGAGTCGGTCTGCCGGTCACATGCTGGGCATCGGGCTCGAGCTGCCGCCCACGCGGTGCAGGAAAACAGCGGCGATACTTCTCAAACATCACCGCGCTGTGGCCGTATTAAGAGCGGATTCTCTTTGAAAACTGTCCAAGTTATACAAAAAAATCCCATCGGCGCAACGAACCTGTTTGTTTGAAGCGGTCGCACTTTGAAATGACTCATAAGAGAGTTTGACTCGAGAGCCGTCGCTGTCAGAAATACCGAGGTGAAGAGTTGAAAGGGAGGGGAACTTTTTTTTTGGATGGCGTGTCTCCCGACGGTATGATGTGAGTCCTGCTTATCTAGCTGGCATGTCATGACACAAGTATAGAGACAGGCTGAGCACAGTGGCCCTGATGAATAACAGTTTTTTTCTTTTTTAATGAAATCTGCACAAATAGCATCAGTGTGTGGGCTGTAGCAATAGAAGGTTTCTTATCTTTTTTTATCCTAATTAATGTCCTTATAATGACTTTAATGTTAATTTAGAGCTGAAAACGTGTTAATCTCGAGTCATTTTAAGTGCGTACTTCTTTATAAATGTGTAAAACAAGAGCAAAAGGAGATTCTTGCACTTTTAGTCATACTTTGCTCGCTGCGCAAGCCAAGAGGAGCGGCTCACATGCAGCGGCAGCCAAACAGTCACTATCGTTGCCTTCAGGCCAAGATCTCTTCCCTCCAACAAGGTTACACAGTTTTTTAATGCTCAGGGGTGTTATTATTCATTCAAAGTAATTACACAACTAAAGGAAATATCTCTCTGGAGAAGGAAATATCTCTCTTGAGAAAGGGAGGGAACTGAGGGTGGGCTAATGGAGCCTATTGTTCTCCAAGTCTGTGTTCAGACTTCAGGGAGAAAGGAAGCACTTTGGAGGAGTGTGTGTGTGTGTGTGTGTGTGTGTGTGCGTGTGTGTGCGTGTGTGTGCATGTATGTGTGGAGGGCTGGCTCACTCACATGAGGAGTTTGGGGTTGTGTGAGGTGCTGTGCGTGCCTGGCCGAGCCTTGTCTTGGGGGTCAGGAAGAACAGCAGGAGTGTGTTATGCTGCACTCTGCTGGAACCCAGCTGGGGCATTACTTAACCCACACACACACACACACACACATGCACACACACACACAGACATACATACCTTTTTGTAGTTCAGTGAACACAGTGTCGAGTCATTGTTAAGTGAACTATGGGTGGATGTATGTGTGTATCTGAGGAGAGGGTGCGGAGTCAGTCTAGTGTCTGTTCGTCGGGAATAGCTATTTCTGCGAGCAGCCGTGTCTGCGCGTTCCAAGCACGAAGCATCGATGTCGCGTGCGTTATCTCTACTCTCTGTCTGCGTTTGTGTCTCTCTCTCTCATCTCACTGCTTCGTTTGGATTTCTTGGATTTTTACTTAATAAATCCCAAAGAGAGCCTGCTGATGTAGAACGATGTAATAAAAGAGCTCAGTGCATTTTCACAGTAAACGTACAATAACAGGTGTGTGCACAGGTGTGTGTGTGTGTACGTGTGTGTTGATTAGATCTGTCCGTGTTATGAGTTCTGCACGGTTATCTACCATATGTGCGAGAGAAGAAGAGGCAGCTGCAAAAGAAATATCACCAGATTCCAAGTGATTTTTTTTTTCTAGTCTGATTTTCTGTGTTCCCTAACAGATCTCCCAGGCCACTCTCGCTCCAAGGACAGCTGATTTCAAGGCCTTTTTCCACGCATGCCTCCCTGCTGCCTCACTCTTGGTTTGCTGGCTAGTGTCTCTCTGGAGATAGGTTTAAGGGGACATATCATGCACATTTTCAGGTCTATATTTATATTCCGGGGCTCTAGGGGAATATCTTTGCATGATTTACAGTTCATAAAACCCCTTATTTATTTTATACTGGATCTCTATGCAGCCACTTGGTTTAGCCTCTTTCTGAAACAGGCCGTTTTAAGCTCCTGTCTCTTTAAGGCCCCCGGAAGCTGCGCCTCGGCAGACATCCACCGGCTCAAGAGGCTACGTAAACAAACAGTAGTAGTAGGATGTCATTTCTTTTTCTCGTTCTTTTACTAAAAATGGTAACTTCTCAAATACATCCCTACATGTCTGAGCCTGAATCCGATCCAAAATATGCAAGCGGACAACATGAACAACCCAGAACGGATGGCCGTTTGTGTTCATGCACAAACAGTCTGATGTCATTTCGATGGGGAAGTAGAGGTAACACTGAGAACGGAGCGTTCAGAGCAGGCTGAAGCCCTGGGTTTTGACTCGCAGGGAGCATTTTTACATAAGTTTACCTCAAGTTTTGGAACTTTAAACATGTTTAACATAGACATCCAACATTATAACAGTATTAAAATAACAGAGAATCACAAAAAGCATGATATGTCCCCTTTAAAAGTAAACGTGGAGCTGTGAGTTTTAAAATAGTACGATTGTAGTACTTTTTCTCTCATGCTTGTATAGGAAACTTGGGTTTTGTTATACTGAGACATTCTTAAATGTGTCTATGTGTCTGTGTGTGGTATGCCTCCTGGCTAGTGCTCTGTTCTCCACACAGAGCAGTATTGATCAGTGGCGGTGCTCTTAAGTACTGACCGGTGTTGCAGTTGCTTGCCCGCTGGTCAATACTGCATTAGCCCTACAGAATAGTGCAGTTCTGCTGAAGGGCAGAGTAGTAGTTGCAGTCCTCTGCTACACCTTAAAACAACTCGACACAAAATGCACAACCCTGTCCGCTGTCCTCTGTGCAACCGCGCCTTCAAATGATGCAACACGACCAAAGACATACACTTAACCCATCGCTTGATTTTTTTGTTTTTGCTTCATTTTACCCAGAGACTCTGCCTCCTCTTGCTTCGCAGTCAGTTTCTTGTCTTCACTGCCTCCCATTCTCCCTTACCTCTGACTCAAGATATTCAGAAACACTAAGTATTTAGCATTATAAAAAGCTCTTGTCTCCCATCCAGCTGCTGTCAGCGTGTACGCAACCACTCTTGATATGTTTATCTACCTCTGCTCAGAGCTTCCCAGAGCTGTCAACCCCCAGCTTAGCAGAGCCAGTAACCTCTTCTCTTTGTCCTCCTACTGCACAGTCAGATAGTAGGAATCAAAGTTAGAAGGCTCTTCACATGAATCGCTTTTCTCTCCAAATTTGTACACAGTTTGGACACAAACTTTATGGCTCTTTGTGGTCACTTTGTGTCGGGTCGAATCTGTCCAATGAGAGAAACAATCAGTGGGAGAGGCGCTGAGCATTCCTGTAAGTGCATGCCTGTGAACAATAGTCCTTTATGTTTGTCCAGGCTCATTGTGCAGTCTTAAGTGTCAACACAAAAACAAGGCCTACTGCTTAGAGTGCATTAAAATCAATCAGAGGCCATGAGGCAGGGCACGTCTTGTTTCGCATATAGCATTAATAAGATGTTTTGCATCAGTCAAGGCTCCTGTAGTTGCTAAGTGACCATTGAATGACTAAAGCCTGTAGTTGAAAGTTAAGATATTTCTAAGTTGTATCATTCTTCACACTGAGCGCTGAAAATATGCAAAGCTTCAAGTGTTGCAAGGAATGTGCTGCAGTACTTCACTGATGAGGAAAGGAATGACTGCTTCTCGCTGCTGATTTTTTGTAATACATGCAAATTCAGCGGAGGATAAACATAGCTAAACTACTCATTTTAACCTTGATTTTGTGGGAGAGTGTTGATGTAAATTGAGTTAAAGTGCATATATAATATATATATAAGTCTTCCTAATATTTTGCCCCCCTCATGTATGTTTATGGAGTAGACAAAATCTTAGAGACATTCAATATAATGCACTCCAGTAGCCCAACATACGACCTCAATAATAAACATAAAGTAGAATTATCACCTTTCTGACAATGTCAACAAAAACTGAGAATGTATAAGCTTCATAAATGTAGAATTTATGGCAGAGCTGTTGTATTGGATTGCATTACCTAATGAACTGGCCAGTGAGTATATACAAATTAAATGAAAAACTGAATGCTTGACCCCTACAGTGAGGGGATCCGGTGGCTCTGGGGAGCATTTTGTTGGCATGGTTTTGGGTCCACTTGTCCCCTTAGAGGGAACGGTCACTGCAAATCAATACAAAGTTGTTCTGAGTCATCACCTTTATCCGATGATGAAACAGGTCTCTTCCAGGATGACAATGCCCCAATTCACAGAGCACAAGGGATCACTGAATGGTTTGAAAATGATGTGAATCATATGCTACGGTCTTCGGATCTCAACCCAATTGAACACCAGTGGGAGATTTTGAACAGAGGTGTTAGACAACGCTCTCCGCCACCATCATCAAAACACCAAATGAGGGAGTATCTTTTTGAACAATGGTGTTCTTCAGTCTCGGCATTGATTCTACAAGTCTCTGAAACTCTTCCGGAGGGATGAACACCAACTTCGTATTGATTTGCAGTGACCCTTCCTTCTAAGGGGAACCATGCCAGCAAAATGCCTCCCACAGCATAACAGAGCCACCAGATCCCCTCACTGTAGGGGTCAAGCATTCAGACCTGGACCAGTTTCTCCTTTAATTTCCCTTAACTTTTATTTTGTCACCCATCTGTGTGTGTGTGTGTGTGTATGTATATATATATATATATATATATATATATATATACACAATCTTACGCATTTGTATGCGTGCGATGCAAAATGTATGGACTTGTTTGTTGCTTATTCAGAATGAGTAACATAGCCAGTATTGATTTTCAGCACTTTCAAATTGTAATGGGCAAAACCTAATTTGCAAGCAGCACTTTGTCAGCAAATTGATGATATTCAAACAAATATTGCCTGTTTGGAAAAAGCGAAATACCTCTGGCGAGACAGCGTGTCTGAAGTTTGGCCCTCGCTGAGCTAAATTGGTCCCCAGACATGGTGATCAGACCAAATCAATGACGACCGCCACCAGATGCTTGTTTTGTTTCATTCTGTCCTACCTGACCTGGTGGAAGTGGAAATGCAGTTTACAGGGCTCACGGAAGAGCTGCATTGATTGTATTGATTCTTTGAACGTGATTGTGTGAGATAAACAAAAGGAAATAGGTTTTAGTGCTTCAAGAAAGGGTTGGACCGATGTAAAAACTTTCAAACTGGATTGATATTAAGCCAAATACTGGACCGGTGTACCAAATTTTACCACTGAGTATTGCACGTGACTCAGCGGCTCCTGAGTGGAACATAATGACAGGACATGAATGAGAACGCACCACAATCAGGACAACTGAGAGACACATTGTGTTTTTATTTCTCACAACAGCAGGGCCAGCTCTACTAACACAAATGTTTGTCCCCGACTGAGTGAGTCACTGACTGAGTGATGAAGTTACACCATTGGTTGGCCGAAGGCGGCCGAAGCCAAGTATCCCAGAATGCATTTTGCAACAAACGGCAGCATTAAGCTGTTGTAATTTTTGCTGTAGGGCTGTTAATATGTCACTTTATTAAGCTTTAATATTTTTTCAGGTGAAATAGTAACCATTTATATTCCCAATATGTGGACAGTTTATCCAAATAATGACATTTACATGAGAAAGGAGGATCTGTGCCAGTGTGACTTACTATCAATTTACATCTCATAATAATAAATGTTGATTCAGTTGGTTCACATAAAATCAAATAGTTTAAGCTTATACACTGCACCGGACCAGCAAGACCAGACCTACTTCAATACCATAATCTAATCTACTGTATAAGCTGGCCTCTGAGCTCAATTTTCACTCTGTATAATAAAAACAAAAAAAAACAAGGAGAGGTTTTCCTGTTTGAAATAAAACTAATTTTCCCTCTCCTCAAAACCAGATAATACCGTAACCTTTGAATCCCTCGCCTCCGGCTCCGGCTCGCTTATCTTAACCTCTGATGATCCCACCCTCCTCAGCTCTTCTCCTGGCCTGTCATTCTCCTGAATCAGCCTGCTCCACATTGCCCCCATGACCCCTATTCCCCACCCAGACTCCCACTCAGGTAGCTGCAGCGCCCTAAGGGTTTAACCATGAGTGTTCATGACCATGAGAACAGTGACCTCGACCAATCCGGCAATGTCACCTGGGATTTGTGTGACCACGTGTAGATGAAAATAAATCTATGATCCGAGCACTCATGTAATCAAGACAACTATACCTCCCTCTGCTCTGAGCTTGAACTTGAATTGGTTACAGTATTTATGTAAGGCGGTGTTTAGATTTGACTCTCAAGGGTGGAGAAATTTGTTTAGATGCAATTCAGGAATATTCAAGAAAGCAATAATAATGCTCTGATTCACTTTGAGCCCTTTAGGATCCTGTAGGAATAATCAATCAGGTTAAATCAATAACAGTAGCGGCGGCGTCTAATAGTAAGAGCTTATCAAGAGTGAAACAAAAGGGCCCATTAGGTAGACATCCATCATCACCGTCGCCCCTGAGACAGAGATAAGATATCAGTCTGCCATCTCCATCCCCATGAAGGTCACCATGCTCCAACCTCCAGACCTCAAGGTGGCAGGTCACAAACAGCAATCTGTGGCGCAATCACTGCTCGCTGGTCTCACCCCACACAATGCAATTTGGCTCAGAGGCAGCTTTTATTACTGCAACGGCAGCCTGTTGTTTGGTAAAGCTTGCCGCATGGGCAGAGATTGGGGTGGGGAGGGTGTGGGGGGTGGGGGGGACTGGGATGGGAAGTGATGAAAGAGGATAGCAGTGCAGGCAGGCAAGGTAAGAGAAGAGGAGAAAGTAGGAGATAGGATAAGAAAGAGGAGAAGGAGATGCACAGACGAAGGTGTGAGACACTAGAGAGAGGAGTGCAAGACATTAAAACCTAAGAGTAGGAGCAGGTGTTGGACTATGCCTGACTGATAAAGATCCTGGTATCTGTGTGGTACTCTATGGGTCTGGTCCATAAACTGTATATAAAGATGGATGTAATGAGGTGTGATGTCACCCACTGGTTGTTTATTTTCAGCGCCATCTTTTCCGTTTGGAGCAAGGACCTTCCAAATAAGGAGTTGCCAGGTGTTGTCTTTCACGCTCTGGAAACACGCCCCGCTAGCTCCGACTAAAGCAAACGTTAGCTTACTGAGAAAACTGTTACTTTAGCGAAATTGTGCTAATACGGCAGGTATCATAATCAAGTAACATTAAACTTACTGAAATATTGTGACAATAGTCGGACTGAGTGCAGTTGACTCTTTGAAAAAAAAAAGATTGAGTTAGTATTTCTGGAGAGAAGTTGGTGCTTTTTGAATAGGAGTCAATCGGAGCCAGGGATTTTTTGCAGCTAGCATCTAGTTGCTGTCTATGGTTTTGCACAGCCTCGAGCTGGGGTAGTAGTCCCTTGGCCTGGTCTCATCAAGTAGGACTCTGTCCTCTTCAGACCGCATCATAGAGGTGAGTAAATTCAAATAACACGGGCAACACAAGGATAATGCAAGACTTCAACCACATCTCTGCTAAGAATATGCAGATGAAATCAGAGCCTTGCTGATGACTCAGATGGGAAGGATCAGAGAGGCTCAGCATTTGTATGTCAGTGTGAGGAGACAGCACTAACCCTCTTTCCTGTCTCTCTTTTCTTCCCTCAGAGCCACGTTATTTATGCACAGCACCTTCCGTGACAACACCTTTGGTCCTCCCACTCCCCTCTGTCCCGTTCACTGGAGAGGGGGATGATGTATTCCACTGCTTGTCTTAAAATGACTGGACTAGTCAATCTCCCTGGGTGGGGGGGGGGGGCACAGTAAATCCTAAGATGAAACTTCCCAATCATGCTAAATATTGATCTGTTTCGAGACCCGCAGATGCTGCACAACAGTTTATGTGAGAACACCACACTGGGAGGATCTCTTTATCATTTGTCTATATGAACAGTAGTTAAGAGAAAACCCAAAGCTGGTGCATGAATGAAAGTCATAGCAATTGACTATCATGCACTGTCCCTTCTCTTTTCCTGCTTTGACTTGTCTTCTTTTTCTTTCCTCCGTTTCTTTTTTCTTTCCTTATCATCCGTCATCCTCCAGCTTTGGCTGTGGGGGTGCTGGGGTCTGCAGCAGCGTCAGGAGACACAGGGGCATATGTCCCATTCCTGATCCCTTTATGTAAGGGGTTTTGGAAGGGAGGAAGCGCTCGGTTGAGGTTGGGTCATAAGCCGAGGCTAATTGGCAGCAGGCGACTGGGACCCTGTGGGGACAGAAGAGAGGTGAGGAGGGCAGGGGGGCCACGCTACACCCAGGGAGGGCTCTCACAAAAAAAAAAAAAAAAACAAGGCATGGTCCTGCTGATTCACATTTCAGAAGAGGGGGAGGAAATTTGGCTGCATTGCTGTATGAGTGTAGTAACGATGATAGTGAGGAGCAGGGAGGAGGAGGAGGAGGAGGAGGAGGAGGCAGAGGCACAGATGCAGAGTGTAGTTAACAAAGGTTGCCATGACACAGTGGTTGATAACACCGCCAGCCTGTTGCTCAGTGAGCGTGCAGACCAATGCATTATTGATAAATAAACATAAATCTCTATTGTCTAGAAGTACAAGAACAAGGTTAGAGATATAATTATTCTGACATCAGATAACAGTTCAGTTGTACAATGGAGGTAAAACCTTTTGTAATGAAACCATTCAGTCTGAAATGATAGTTAATCAAGTGAATGGATGATGGTGTAAAATGACAATATTTGAATAAATCAGGTGTTTAACTGAAAAATCATTAACATTTATCCAATCAAATATGTTTTTAAGCATTTTATCGTTCATCTGCAAAGGATTACGCATCTCGCATCTGTAATGCAGCCCTTGTGTAATCAAGTCCAGTCCCGGCTGGCTAATAACGTCGGTTAGATTGATGTCTTGAGGCCGTGGCTGGCGAAGCGTGAGAACAAAAGATCTGTCAAACGTGTCTGTGTGTGTGTGTGGTTAAAAGGACAGTCACCACAAGCGATAAATTACGAGAAAATATCCCACTGGATTTGTTTTGGATTAGGCCAATTTCCTACAAGACGTCAGTAATCCCTGGAGGACGCAGGTTTTAAGCCTTTTCGAGGCTGCGGAGACACAATCTTGTCAACATCACTCCCCATCTGTGGCTCTGCCTCATCAATTCATCAATGGCCAGCTCCAACATAATGCACAAACTGCCAACAACAGCAGATGCAAGCTGGGCAGAATTTATAAAACATACGTACAACTTGTTCTCCCCAACGCTGTGTAGTGATTTTGTTCTCTACATTTCCTCTAGAGCATCTAAACCAAATATATACGTCAAATTTGCATATTGCTCTTAGGAATAAGTATTAGGGGAAGAGGGATTTAGTGACCAGACCTAGTGATGCTCTCTGTCCACATATTGGCCGGATTATGACCGGGCTTCGCTCCAAGCATGCTGTTCCATGCTAATTGCTATTGACTGTTATATAATACCATTTGTAGAGTCGGTTTAACATAAAATCACATCTGGTGTATTAACATTGACATTTTCATGATGTAAATTCCGCAGTATGTGACTTCTTTTTTTTTTCTTTTAGTTCATTTGTGTTTGCCGGTTTATCTCTTGCCAGTCTCCAGGATTTATCTGTCCAATCTGTCTTTATCTCTCAGTCTTCCTGTCTTCCCCCTTATCCATTCTTTTCTCCATGCAAACATCTATATTCCTGTGCTTTGTCTGGCACCATGGATCTTATTGATTGACCATCCCTTCCCCTGCAGCTTCTTGCATCCCGGGCTTGTTTTCCAACTTGGATCGATACTACGTCATAATAATCCTCCCCCTTCTCCTCTTCTGTCTCCCTGACGCAGCAGCAACACCTCCTTCGTACATCTCTCCGTACTCAGGCATCTGCATTTTGCACCACAGAGCAACGGCGCACGAATGAGTCTTGTCTGACAAAGGGTACATCGATTTCTCCTGACCCACGCGCAACGCTGGGGAGCATTGATCCAGGCCGTGTTGAAATAGTGTTACTTATTGAGACGTGATTACACACTAAATGGGATTGTCCATAATGGGCCATTTGAACATACAATAGGAAACTGTCATGTAGAAATGCTGCACTGCGTAGGAGCACACCAGGGAGATGATGTGTTGCCAGCAGTTCTGCTGCAAAAAGATGTTGTTTTTCCACTCACTAAGGAATACCATACACTGACATATTAATCTGAATAATTGATGATACATGAAAATACAGAGGGTGCCAGACAGTGTTTGAGAAACAGCTCAATCTCTTTTTTTTTCCTTGAGTCAGAAACTTTTCCCTCCAGATCCCCTCTAGACATGTTTTAAGACATAGAGAAATGAAAAATGATATGTTCTTTCCACGAAAAATCATTTACCTAGCTATTCATTCTTAAAATTATGTCTACTCCTTCTTAACTGAAGAAAAACCAGAATCTATGAACATACAAATATTGTTCATTTGAAAAGGTTCAACTGCTGGATACTCGATGTCTCCTGCTTCACTGGAAAGTCCATTCTTAGTGTATGTGCACTGGAGGCTTGCACATTATACTTGCGTAAGTTGAATATTGGACCACACTTGGCTCCAAACTAGTTGTGATGTCAGAAATCATGGTGATATGTACACACCTTAAAGTCAGATTTAAGGTGAACGCAGAGAAACGTTCCCACTTTAGCAGATTAATGTGATAACAGCCTTCTTAGTGTCAAACTCTGCACATATATCACTCTGCACATTGGAGCTCAACTGAAGGAAGAAGAGGGAAAACACATTTTTGACTGGTGGGAGACTTTAAGGCCCCGTCAGACCAGCAAACAAAAGTTCATGGCAAAATTTGTTCGTTTCAGTGGAACTTGCTAACTGTCAGTTAGCTAACTGACAGTTAGCAAGCTTGTTAACTTTTTCCCCCTTTCAATAACTATTTATTGAATTAAATGATTTACAATCTAGAAAATAATACCACAGGGGATTAAATAGCCAAAAAAAACAAGAACCAAGAAAATAAACAGAAGCTTAGAGAGCCATTGCAACTGACTAGAGCTAACATGATCCACGCTGGCTAGCATGCTATTGGTTAGCTCACCAGCTACAGTAATCTACCAGCTGACCAGGTAAGTAGTTCCTGTGCCATAAAGCATCTGTGTGATCATACTGTGTCAGACATGCAGATGAATTTTGCTGTAGCACTCTCTAGTGTGACCTTATGTTTATTCAGTGCATCTCTGGATTTTCCCTGTTGTTGACTCGTGTGTGTTTGCACATCGAT
Organism: Thunnus thynnus; assembly: GCF_963924715.1. NCBI lineage: Eukaryota > Metazoa > Chordata > Actinopteri > Scombriformes > Scombridae > Thunnus > Thunnus thynnus. Next base: position 27,266,670 of record NC_089522.1, on the reverse strand, counting down.
GGGCAGATATAAACCCTTCTGTATGGAAGGCCTTTATACTCTTTAAGTGTCCCGTAGCTCACCTAGGGACCATCCTGTTGATGATGAGGTCAGAGACGACACAGGTCTGCTCCGCTGACAGCTCACAGCACTCTCACACCTCTGGCCCTCTCCCATGAGCGCTGCCGAGAGGAGAAAGGACAGGAACATAGTATGGCGGATAATTGCTTTGGTTTTGGCTCTTGCTCTTTCTCCCTTTTCTCTGTGTTCTCAATCAATCTCTTTCTTATTGCCACCTTTTCTCTCCCCGCAGTCCTCCGCCTCCTGCTCCTCCGCCTCTTTGGCCTTTGACTCGGTCCCGTCTCGCGCTATTCCCTCGCCTCCTCGGTCAGCTGTCCTCGTCTCTGACGTTCCTTCGATTACATTGTTTACCTGTTTCGGCCGCACCCTGCGTACCTCACCTCCCGACACACACACACACACACATACCTCCTCCATGACTTTTGCTCGCATGGCTGCCGGCTGCATTGTTGTTTCAAGAGCTGTTGAATAAGTTGTTTAGGACATTAGACAATGATCAATAGCTATTACTCTTACAACAGCTCCATCCAGGCATCAGTAAACAACTCCAATATCAAATAAACTTCAAATCCTTCCCCAGAGGACGTTCTTGCCACATTCCATATTTCCTGAAAGGGCAAACAACGCGGTTTTCCGCTGCCGTAGTTTGTTGTGTATGTGTGCAGGTCAAATCAATATCTCATTAAAAGTGATTATTATTCTCCAGTCACTGTTCATACACACTACCCGGTTGGAAATTTCAGGAAGGTTATCAGTCTGTTCATTTAGACAATTTTCCATCTTACACCAAATATTAAAAAATGAAAGGATTAGAAGTTCTCTGATTAATGTTAAATAAAAATGTATCTGTTAGCACAAGTACCTATGTGTCATTTGGACATAATTGTGTCATATCCCACTGATGAGATTTCTTATTCAGGTTGACAGATTTTGAGACTCATCCAGATTCTTTGTAGACAACAGATGCTGATAACTTCTCAGTGGAATCTCAGTGGATTTTAGCGTGTAGGAGGTGATTCAAATTCCTATAATTTGAATTGTGGGTCTAAGGATAGAGGGTGTCTGTATGCTGTACAGATTGTAAAGTCCATTGAGATAAACTTGTAACTTTGAGCGCTATAAATAAAGTTGACTTGAGGTGAGCTGAGATAACACGAGCACAGTGTAGATTGTGTGATTCACTTGGGATGCAGGTTTAAAAGAAAAAAAGAAAAATCATGCTACCCTTATTTTATTAGAAATACATATAATGGTCTTTTCATTCAACTTATACTGTAGTTGTTTATAGTTGTAAATGACACAATAAATCCCAGATAACTCAAGGAGTTGTGCAGTATATTCTGTACTAATATTAAGAAAAAAATGTGTCACTTTATTGTAGGGCTGCAACAAATGATTATTTTCATTATTGATTAATCGTTTTTTCAGTATACTACCATATAAAAACAGAGAAAAGCAACAAATCCCTACATTTGAGAAACTGGAACAAGGGAATGTTTGGCTGCTTTGCATAAAAAATGACTGAACCAATTAATTTCTTTTGATTAACGAATCTGTTAATCAGCAAATTTCTTTTGGCTCTACATCGTTGTGTTGCAAAATGCACAAATCTCAGACAAAACACTCTTTTTGCAGATTTACATACAAATTGTGCAAAAACAGCAGGTGTACAGTAGAAGCCTTTTCATAGCATTTAATAGCATTTTAATGTGGACTGATTGACTTCCTGTTGGTGTTTTACATTCAGTCTTGTTACTCACATTAAAAGTTATTCACCTCATCACCTCTAAGCAGATTTCCCAGGGAAATTTGATGTAATGTCATTAGCGTTTTACAACTATTGTTTTCAATTACTCACAAGGCCTAGATCCAGGTGCGTCGTAGCTGCTCGCCTTTTAGTCTTTTCCTTCCTGGCTTTGTAAGGAGATGTTTTGCTGTAGCGCGACCTCTCTCAGAGGAACACGACGGAGCAGCCGGACGTCCTCCCGTTGCCTCATTGGTTGTGGCCGATGAGTTCATGCTCACTTTGTGACTGTCAACAACGCAAGAAATATCAAAAAAAAAGAATGCTGCTTTGTAGAAATGTCAAGGCCTTACATCATCAACCCAAAATGGAATCAAAACACGCACTCTCTTTCGCTCTCACACACATAACATGCACTTTTGTGTGTCTCAACACTGGTTTCCAGGTTTACAATTGAGGTTTTATCACTCTGTATGAGACGGCTGATGAAATTAATACTGTAGTGATAATAAAAGTACTTGAACATGACTAACACCTGCTGAGACTTCTATTCAAGCTTTCCACCGCTAGACAAGCAATCTCTGGCAGCATGTTTGACCCCGTAAATGTTCCTGTGATCACTTTTTTTTTAAGATTACCCTTTTTGGCATTTTTGCCTTTATTAGAGAGTTAGTGTAGCGAGACAGGAAACAAGGGAAGGGTTCGACAAGCAACAAAGGTCCCCCTGGCTGGGAATCGAACCATGGATGTTATTATATGGTATATGCCTTTATAACCATTAGGCATCCAAGGTGCTCACGATCATACATTTCTATGAAACATTCAATGGCAGGAAAGGGCAAGGATTTCAGTTTCAATTGAGAAGAATTCACAGAAGACATCTCTAAAATGCGTTCATCACCAGTGACGCCACTGTAAAGCACACATTCACCCTTCAAGGCCTCTCTGCTTCTTTCTTGTTTTGAATAAGAGCAAAAATGAACAATAATGTCAGTGAGAAATCGTAGGGCTGCAACTAACTTCAGATGTTTGATTCACTCTACTGCCAAAGCTGTGAGTTTTCAGCTAAAAAAAAATCACTGACGCACCAAGGTCCCTCCATTTCTTCATGTGATTTCAAATTAACTCGTGACAATGAAATGAATCAGGTCAGGAGCGACAATGTGGACTAATAGTTGGGAGTGTGAGTCAGGCCATTGAAGCTCACTTTTCCTCCACCTCAGATGCCCACACAATAGAGTCTCATTCTGCCGCCTGTCTCCCTCTGTTTGCACTGCCTTCCACAGGCCACTGCACCCAGACCTAATCACTTTAGAGCTGCTCATCTGAACCCTTCAGATCATGGGGCAGGACTAAACCTTGGCCCTCAGATGCCCTCTTACCACAGAATCAAAGGGAATTCTTTAATTTCATCCAGTGTCACAAAGTAAACGTGAAACTTCTCATCTAGACATGTAACGAGGGTGTCTAGACCAAACTGTGGTTCATCAGACGCCCTAAACACTACGCACAATTGATAAAGTTTGATAACTGTGGCAGCAGATTGCGAGGTAATCTTCCTGAAATGTCTATCCAAACATGTTGCCACATGAAGCTGGATTTTACGGTGTTTAATTAGTTTCAAAACCTGTGCACATTAAAACCAGGTGCGTGCACGTGATACGAGCGCACAGAACCAAACCATCCTCCCTTCCACTTTTGACACTTTCGGGACGGGGATGGACAGTCTGCTACTTTGATTGGTCACTTAGAATACTGACCAAGACCTTTGATTGGCTGTTTGGTTTGATTACGGACACAGTTGAACACAGGCAAAGGGAAACATAAATAATGATATTTAATGTTTTTTACCACTTACACTTGTGAAATTGTATTGGGCATCGTAGCAAAAGCCTTAACGCTGTTTAAACCCACTTTCAGATTTGCGAAACCTTTATTTTGCTTATGAAATCAAAAAGAATAAAAGAGAAAAGACTCCACCTGGTGAATGTAAATCCAATATGCACTCTCTTTTAGGTCTGTATTTGGTCTCCAAACTCCTAAGGGAAATATCTGGCTTCCTAGCTGCTAAATGTTCCACTATGTTCACCTATCACCAACTATGTCAGTTTGCTGTTTGGTGTTGAGCCGGTAGAGGGTTTTTTTAGAACTTTAACTCTGAAAATAGCTGCCTGCTGCGGCCAAAAACATCATTAGAGCAGTGAGAGTGATATAAACAGTTAAGTGGGGGGCTGACTCACTGATAAATCTCTGTAGGTTCATCAGAGTGATGGCACTGACATTACACATTGTCATAGCCTCTTTAATGTTGTCGTCACTATCAACGATCTCCACGGACATCAAAAACGTGTTGGAGAAAACACAAGCAGACCAAGCTGATCAATCACATGGTATCTCTGTAGCTGCTGTAGCCCTGTAGTGTACTTACTGTGCATTTTTTAGGAAGTGCATGTTAGAAATGGCGAGGCTACGGCGTCTGGGTGCGTAGGCTCTGTAGTTTTGGCATAACCCCTTAATCCAGCCTGATGTTCTATTCTGTTGTAGCAAAAGTTGAGCCAGATTCAACATATTTGTGGGACGACCTTGAGTGTTTTTGAGCTGAAGAACTCTGTGTCCAACATAGTGGTGTCACTGGAATTTATTTTTTCGACACTCTGCTAATGTTGGTCTGAGTGAGGCCTTGATGTGGCTGGTGATAATTATCTCCTCCCCAACCGATTGCATGTGCGCACGGCTTCCAATGTCAGATCATTTTGGCAAAACGGTCTTGTCAGCCTCTATTATCATGGATCAGGTCTCTCACATTGCACATTCCCATTCTTACCTCATCTTTGCAGCAGTATTAGCATAATGGGACCTGTTAGAATAGAAGACGTTTTCCAATGCTATCCTGCACACACCTCCCCCGCTAACAACTCATGCCCTTTGTAGTTTCTAAGAATTCACCCCACACCCGACCCAGCTAAAGCATTAATTACCCGCTGAGGGCACATTGTTGTGTCTTATCTTGCTCCGGCACAAGGACTCGTCAGACAGTCGTGACATTTTTGGGAAGGTCATTTCTCAAAGAGCAAAAACAAATGAGAGTGACATCCTGTGAAAGGCCATGATATAACATGAGATCTACAGCTGACACTTTTACAAAACTCATTGTATCCCAATTACATGCAGCTCTTTGGCGCTTTGTGCGGCGCATGCTCCTCTCAGGTTGGGCACGGTGAACTATGCGGAGCACACAGAGGCGGCATGGATCCATATGCTTGACCTTGACTCCTGCTGTCAATGCGTGTCTGAGTGAGCGAGCAGAACACGGATGCCTATCCATCATGCACACACCCTGCACTTCACACATCTCAACGCTTAAATGTGCATTTACATCAACGGGATGTGTGAGAGCAGGCTGAATAGTTGTTGACAGGGTGATTAGATTAAGTGGAGTGTGTCCATGTTTTATGGGCAGACAGCGAGGATATATTTATATACATACATGTGTGTGTGTGTCTGGAGGTGAAGGAGTTCCAGATTCATGGGTCTAGTGGGAGAATGGTTTTGGTTATAAAGTGGAAGTTGTTATGCAGGAGAGAGCGGTTCACATGGAGACCTTGAATGCGTAACGATGAGTAATTGTGCAAGCAGCAGGTGCAGGTAAAATATCCAGGTTCCTATGAGCCCCGTGTCCTCTCCCGCAGTCATCCATCGCCAGTCTAAGACCCATCCTTACCGAGCTTCCTCATTTAACGGCTGCAAATTCACCCCATGGCTTGGGATTGTTTTTAAATTACTCTCGTGTCCCTGTTAGCAATCACATCCCCAGCCTTTGCGTCGAATATAGATTACAAACCGGAGAAGGTGGACAAATGGCACGCTGCCAAATCAGGTGTGTGTCTTTGCAGCTTTAGCTCTTGTCATGGCTGACTTCGACAAAATCACGCCTTTCACATTAAAAATCGCCCATGTGTATTTTTGGCTCTTATTCTGTTTTCTTTTTTCTCTCTCTCTCAAAACATCCCACCACTTTCTGTCAGAGCCATGCATGGCGAATTTATTCATCACCATTTCCTTTGGGTTATGTGAGTAGGATGACAAGAACATTTATTATATTTGTCATTTTTGCTCTTAAACAGCATCAAAAAAAAGAAAGAAGCAGTGGCCTTGGAGAGAGAGAGAATGTGGTTGCTTCATAGTGGCGTCACTAGAGATGAACACATGCGAGGGATCTTTTGTGAATTATTCACTTGACTGAAACTGAAATCCTTGTTTTTCCTCTCTTGAATGTTTCAATGTATCATTGTGTGATCACCATTACAACCAACAAGTCCTCTGAATTAAATGGCCTCATACATTAAGTTGTTTGTACCGTGCACTCCAGGACGAACCATTGGAGCATTTTCAGAACGACCAATAGGAGTGTAATACGCCGCTTTCCAAAACCATTACCAATCACTGTTAAAATATAATGATGTTTTATGGTGTGACAACGCTGTGGTTCATCTGGTTGGGTTTAGGCACAAAAACCACTTGGTTAAGGTTAGGGAAATATCATGGTTTGGGTAAAAATGATCACTTGAAATGTGGTTAGTACCTCCTTAAAGTTAAGAAACCTTTGTTACTGTCCTGACTCGCGATTGAAAACAGGAAGCAAACAGTGGTCTCCTGCAGCTAAGTCCACTTTTTGCCATCTAACTAACTATCTAGCCATCTGCCCAACACACCTCCCGCTAATAAGGAAGTCACCTCATATTGATATCATCTGAAATGTGTCACTTCCGCAAGTCATAATTACTACAGCTGCTAGATGGCGTCTGTCACTCAAACAAAACTACAGGTTGTTTTGGGTGAGTGAGTTTACGACCTGTAGTGCTGCTTTCCTTGGAAGGACGGGCTTATTACAACAATGGGGTCAAACTTATCACCTGCAGAGTTGGACTTTGGCTTGTGTTGCACTGGAAAGCTGAAAAGAAGTTTCAGGAATTCTTAGTCATGTTCAAGTAGAGTATTAATTACCTGTCATACACATTTTCAATGGAAAACCCCTAGGAACATTCTCAACTTTTCCACCTTTTATGTATGTCATATCTTCTCAGGAAACCTCTCCTTTACTATTGAGGAAAGTAAAAGACCTTAGTGCTGGACCTGATTCTTATCAGGCAGTTTTGGGTCAGCCTTTTCCTCCCCTATTTGCCAGTGTTTGTTTTCAGCAGGGTGAATGGAGGATGTTAGTTAAATACACCCACTTCTAAACCAGGGGAGGAACAATGGGAACATTGTGCAGTAGTGGAGTCGCTGTAGCTCCTTGACCACCTCTTGTTTGCTTGGTTCATGTACTGTAGACAGCCGAGATTGCTAATAAATCTTGTAGTGAGTGGCTTGTTACAGGAAGTGCAGATAAAGAGGCTGAACTCGAGTGTAAATGCACTGGCATGCATCCATGTCTCCTCATGTCTCCTCTCATTGGTGTTTTTTTTTTTGTTTTTTTTTTTCATCTTTTCCCAAGAAGTTTGACTCATACTTCTCTAGAGGAGGGGGGCACCCTGCCAGCATGTGTTTCCACCTCAGAGAATTTGTCGATTTAATTTAGGCTTTGTAACCTTGAAAACGCCATTCATCTTTCTCTTGTATAGATTTTTTTGACTTGACTGCTCCTCACCACCCTCTTCCCCCCATACTGTTTTTTGCCTCTCATTTTTCTCCATAACACCAGCAACATTGGTGGCAGCCACGCACGGCGAAATACAGACTGCAATTGGGTGAAGTGCAAGGCTCCCAGACAGACGTGAGCAGGGTAAAAGGATTGGGAGCCCCATGCCAGGCAATCTCCCCGATAATGGAATGTGGCCGTTCAACAACATTCATAAATATTCAGATGAGGCAAAATGAGGCAGCCCAAGAGATTGTGTGGCGCAAGCTGTCAGCGGCATGCGCAAGAAGGAACAACAACAGCATTGCTGTGTTGGTGTGCTGTAGGGAAGAGGCCAGGATTTCGTTCTGCCATGTAGCGAGAGTCAGGATTGCGGGGGTGGTATTGTTCTTTTTTGTTGAGGTTTGTTTGATTTTAAATATGAACCATGTTGATCTGATCTCCTCTTTCTGAATGGGTAAAAACAAACACATCCCACTGGCTCCAAGAAGTGATGTACAAGGGTTGATTGAGGTCTCACTTCACCTCAACAATTAGCATACGCTGCAGTTTCCCCCATGTGTATGTGTCAGAGCCGCAATTAACATGGCAGTGGCTAGCCGCATTTGGGTTGAGAAATGCTATCCCTGTGGTTCATAGTTAAATACTGGAATCCTAATGACTGAAATATTCTCTGCAGGAAAAGAACAGCAGGAAAACAGTCATTTTAATGACAAAATATTTGTGCTACCCCATTCCAAGGAGCTCGGTTTGGTGCTGTTAAGCAAACATGATCTTTATCTAATATTATTACAGCAATATCAGTGCAGTTTGCTCTGGTATTAAATATGTGCAAGGCACCTCCTGTGTTGATCCTCCTTAATATCAGTGATATTTTAGTAATAGAACTGAAATGGACATATAAATGAAATATAAGGAAGATTGGCTCCTCTTCCCAATGGCTGAAATACAGTTTAAATAAAATTAAAAATTTCCCTTTTCTGACACCTGTCTCCTGTACATTTAGAAGTAAAAAATAAGAACATTACCACAAACTCCTCACTTCTGCCACTGTAGCACTTGACCTTGTATAACATTCCTTCTCTTCTGTCTGTCAGAGCCTCATGTCTTTTTTCCGTCAGACATCAATAGATGTGGATGTTTGATTGAGCATGGAGCATGGTTTGTCATGCAGATGATTGGACTGCATGGCACCTCTTTTTCAGTCTTTCATTTAAACCCAATGCCAAGGACAAACTACCTTTTGTGTGTTGATTCACGGCTGTTACGTTCAAGTCATCTGCAGAAACAAGAGCATAGAAATTTCAGTCTCTTCATTTCAATAAAACAACATTACAGTGTGTACTGTGGATGGTTGGAATTTATTTAGTAAAGCTCATCATCATGGATATTTGATATTTATAACAGGCTGATTATATTATGTTATGCCTGATTGGTTATTGTAACGGGGTCATTGATGACAGAATTCCCTTTTTTTCATATTAGCACCCACAAATAAGAGACAGTTGGCCACTAACCCTCACTAACATCGTGACACTAATGGTCCCCAGAGGATGAATCCTACTGACTTTGGAGATCCTGTAACTTTTCCTCTAGCACCAACAACTTGGTTGACATTTTGGACTTTTAGGGAAACATCTCAACAAAGATTGGATTAATTGCTAGGAAATTTGGTACAGATATTTATGGTGCCCAGAAGATGTATCCTAATGACTCTGGTGGTCCCCCAACTTTTCCTCTCGTGCCACCATCAGGTCGAAATTACCATTTGTCCAGTACTTTGGTTTATGACCAAATACCTGCAAAACTAATGACATTGCCATCTGCCTCAGCTGTACTTTGCGTTTAATGCTTATTAGTAATTGTTAGCACGCTAACACATTAAACAAGATGCTGTGGTAAACATTACGCCTGCTTAACATCATCTCTAGACTCTTCGTCTTGTTCCAATGAAATCCCATCTGGGAACACATGTTCTATGATACAATCTCATTCATATTCCCATTTCATTCCTTGGTTGAGAACAGTGGAGTGATGCCTCGTGATCAAAATATCAATTTGTATACATACCGTATGTGATCTGCTTACCTCCTGTGCTTGAAGAAATAGTTAAATGTAACTATTACACATTGTGGTCGTGAACCCTTTTTTAGGGCCCCCGTCAGACAGCACTTTGGGAACTATCGATTGGGAAAGAAAGGTTGATCGATTACACTTTACCCTGAAATTGAATGTTAATGCATGATCTCTGTAAAGCCTTCCAATGTGCATCAGTGGCACTGTTACTGAAAGCCGTTCAATGGAGGATTTATTTGACTGAGTTTGTCTAAACTCCCTGAGAGTGATGTAACATTTGATTTAGTGAGGTGAATAAATTGGCCCACCTTATGTCGTAAATCAAGGTAAAGTGTGGGAATGTTTGTGTGTGTGTGTGTAATATTCATCTACAGTATATCTGTCTGTATTTGTTGACTGTTGCTGCACTGCTATTTGCCCTTGCCAGTAACTTGACCCCTCACTGTGCTATTCATGGAACCTCAAACATCCAGGAACACACAGCAGCCAGGAGGCATCCATTGTTAATCATAGTGAATATTCAACTGTCACCAGAAATCAGAAGTGGAGTTTTTTAGGGGTTTCTATGTTCCGAACAAAAGGAAGTGCTTTGACTGAGCGGCCAAGAATTGTGGTCTTCTGGAAAATTGAAAAAAAAAATAACAACAACAACAACAACAAAAAAAACGGGACTTCATCACTGCGTTTCAGAAATTGATGAGTACTTGTGGTTGTGTGTGTGTGTTTATATGGTTATGTGAGCTGAGGAAGGGGATATTATGAATGATATTTTTGTAGACCACTGTGGTGTGGCTGTTCCTCTGAACCTTGCTTTAGATTATATGTTTAGTGGAACAGCCTCAACAGCTCTGCGTCTAGAATATCCCAAATTCCTTCCAAGGCAAACCATTGCTTAATCTCCGAGCGAGCAACTATTTCATGAAGCAGTCAAAAAAAAAAAAAAAAAAAACTCTAACCAGGCAAGATAAAAAAAAAAACCCTCATTCCATTTTCTTATTTTGTCAGAAAGTCCCCCCCCCCCCCCAAAAACCCTCCACCCCCCACTGCGGGACAAGCGTCAGTTTGTGCTGGCACCCAGATAAAGCGGATCAGCTGGCATAGAAGAGGCGTCCATATCCAATCTCTGTTTTGCCCTCCCCAACAGCGTTTTGTTATTAACTATCTACTCCGCCTGCAATAGGAAAGCAAAAGAAAGAGGAGGAGGAGGAGGAGGATATGAGAGAGAGAGAGAGAGAGAGAGAGAGAGAGAGAGGACAAGTGAGCCAACATGCCACTCTCTCAAGGACGTTGGCTCCTTTTGACTGAGGACACTGTCGGTCAGACTGCAGTGTGTGTGTGTGTGTGTGCATGCATAGGGCAGGAGGCATCGGAGCCTTTGGGTCATTCCTCTCTGTGTTTATTTTTAGTTCCTAGCCACTATAACTGGGCAAATCCTACAGCTTAAACCATCACGGGGCCTCAATTAGGAGAAGAGAGAGAAAAAAAAAAAGCAAAGCTGCTCTTTGGCTAGCCTGAACAGTGGCTTCTCTTGCATAATGATGGGTCAATAGTCACTCGTTAGCTAATGATGGCTATCAGACCGGGAATTAAAACCCACTTAAAAACTTAATAGACAAATGCACTTTTGACCCCCATAGTCATGGTTATGTTCCCCTGCAAAATGTATTAATATCTCACTATTCATAATATTGTCTCTTTCAGTATGAGTCACTTTAAACAGCGGATGCGATCATTTTGATGACTACTTTCATGAACTCCGAGATCCTCCTTTGATCACCTCAATGGAGGCTCCAAACAAAAGCTTGGGTAGGATCCACTGAATAACAAAGAGAGGCAAGAAGTTCAGAGCTTGCAGACTTTTAGATGTGTGATTCTGCAGTGTTATGACTTCCTAAGGCACCAGCGATGATAATTTTCGCATTGCAGATAAAGACTTTGATTGATGTTTGAAGAGAAGTGGGCGAGGGAAAAGGGCAAAAAAGGGAGAAAAAAAAAAAAAAAAACCCTTTTCAATGCAACGGACAGGAACAAGATAACTGGGGGGATGAAAAAGCTGGGGACAGAGAGAAGGGTAAAAAGGAAGAAAGGCGCATCATAGAGGTGGTGAGAGCTCTCTGTGCTGCCACAGTGCGAGCTGAATGACAGCGTATCAGATAGCAGCCGAATCGTGGCGCCCTTGTTGAACTCCTCTGCCGGGGCTGTCACAGTCATGACTGGAGAGTAAAAGACACCGTCGGATGTGCATGTGAATGCAAGGCTAAACATATGGCGCTGTGTCTGGAGCCTCTAGGGTAGCAAGAGAGTGGGATAATAATTCATTATAATATTTCTAAATAAAAACATGAATACAGTTTCCCACACAGGGACGGGCCTATTTTATCAAATTTACTGTCTTTATTGCAATTAATGGCCATCGAGGGGAGCACTTTTTATTCTCTGCCACTCTCATACGGCACCAAAGGAAAAGCAAAGGATATAACATACTGTGTTTTTGAATTCCATTTACGGATTGAGTAATTTTAAAGACAATATTGAATAATGTCATAATACTGGTAAAGATACTGGAGCATATTAAGAGTGCAGTGGATAAAGGTTTTTTTTAAAAAGCTTACCCTTTCTCTCTTTCTCTACCACAACTGCCTGATACACTATTGACAGGGCTGAGAAAACAGTCTAATGGTGTGTATAATTCCAAAATGGTTTCTGTAATTAAATAGCATCTTGACACTAATTAGTTCTAGCTGTTGATAATACAGGCAGCCCAAAATCTTTTTCAGTGCCTTCTATTTAATTAACCAAATGGACTGATAAATAAGGAGCCATTTGCTGTCAGTCTTGGTGTGCGTTTGTTAACCGATGCACTTCTTCTTTTTCTTTATATATCTGCTCTCTTATTGGCACTCTGTCCATATCTCTCAGTCTTACCTCGCCTTTCTTTCTCCCTTAACCCTTCTCCTGTGTTTTTCTTCCTTCTTTCCCATCCTACCTTTTTACCTTTTTCCTGTTAAAGATTCAGCTCATGGCCACCTCAGAGGTGCGCTTTGCTCTTGACATACAGTATATGACCTTTAAACCATTTGTCTCTGGAGACATCTCCATGCTCCCTCCACTCACACATCAACCTGAAAACAGTGCTGCTGTTTCTGTGTTCAGTTAAGCATCAACATCGCCACAATGCACCTGGCGGATGAATTCAGCTGGTTTGAAATGAAAAACCTCTTCTGTGTGTGTGGGGGGTGAATGATTATCTCGCTCTTCTCACTTAATAAACTCGAGTAAATTCGCCACCGGTCCCTGTTGCATTAAAATGAAGTCATTTGTGCTATTTTTCCTGTAGAATAATTAGACAAGACAGCTTTTCCGTGCAGTCCACTATTTCTGTGGAGCTCATGCGAAGTGGTAGGGGTCCCCCAGGATGCTGCTGGCTACCACTACACCCTGCTGTATGGGAGTAAAATATGACTGCATTACTGAGGCAGCACCTACAGCCCTCCTCTCTGAAAAATCCTCAGTGTCTCTCCACTCTGAAGCCTATGGTGGGCTGTCGGCTTCAGAGGGTAACTGATTTGCAACAACAGCAAACAGTACACATACAATAAATTAAAACCCCACCACAGCGCCTAGCGGCTGCGGCGGCATGCCCTCCTCCTCTATGACGGATGGTCTTAGACAGCTGTTGGAAGTGCTCGGGAATGTCGGACCAAATGTCTCACCCACATGATGAGTGTTGTGAGCTGTTTCTGGAGGATGCGTTGTAAAGACAGTGCCTTTTGTTCGGTACTACAGAATGTACCACATACCCAAAAGACACTCTCTAAAGCTTGTTACAAGAAGCTTAGCAACCGAGATCCCATTGTATCTTAAAGACAAAAACTATGACTAAACTCAATAAATCTCATGCGGCGCTTCATAACCTGGGTGATCCCTCTATTTAGTGGTTATTGACTGAAGTCTAAATCTGCTTGTTTTGTCCCATCAGCCCAGAAAATGAGGTGTGAGTAATGATGTGAGGTAATAACTGGTATTCATCAGCATCTAGCTAGTGTACTGTAGGTAGTACAGATGCTAGAGGAGGGCAGCAATAACCCAACGGTAAAGTGATGGAGGTGCAGTTGTGTGCAAAAGTTTGGGCACTCCTTAATAAATAATATATTTTGGTGATTTTTTTCAATTGAAAAGATGTAAACACAGCATCTCTAGGATATAGAAAATAAAACAATATTTTCAGCAAACATTAATGCATAGTTACTTTTCATGTCATAAATTGAAAATAAAATAAAAACATCATTGTGGCATTTGAAAAAGTCTGGGCACCCTAAGAGTTCGAAAGATTCTTTTAACAAGGTCTCAGACCTTAATCAGCTCATTAGGCCAGAAGCATGTCAATAATTGTCATTAGGAAATGTCAGCTGATGCCAATTTCAAACCTTTAAAAATACTCTGACTCTTCAAAACTCGTACGAACACTCAGCAACCACGGGTTCCTCTAAGCAGCTGTGTAAGACTCTGAAAATGAAAGTCATTGATGCCCAAAATGCAAGAGAGGACTAAAAGAAGATAGCAAAGCGTTGTCAGCTTGCACTTTCCACAGTGTGAAATGTAATTAAGAGATAGCAGTTTAGGGAAACTGTGGAGGTCAAGATGAGATCCGGAAGACCAAGAAAACTTTCAGAGAGAACTGCCCGTACGCTGTGCTCAGAAAGGCAAATTAAAACCTCCATTTGACTGCAGAAAACCTGCAGGAAGATTTAGCAGACACGGGAGTGGTGGTGCACTGTTCCACTGTGCAGCGATGCTTATACAAACAAGACCTTCATGGACAGTAGAAGAAAACCATACCTGCGTCCTCATCATAAAATCCAGCGTCAAAAGTATGCAACGGAACATCTACAGAAGCCTGATGTGTTTTGGAAACAAATGCTGTTGACTGATGAAGTTAAAATAGAACTCTTCGGCTATAATCAGCAAAGGTATGTTTGGAGATAAAAAAGGAACAGCACTTCATAAAAAGAACACCTTGCCAACTGTTAAGCATGAGGGTGGATCTATCATGCCTTGGGGCTGTGTTGCAGCTAGAGGCACAGGAAACATTGCACGGGTGGAGGGAAGGATGGATTCTACTAAATACCAGCAAATTCTGGAAGCAAACATCCCACCATCTGTAAAAAAGCTGAAGCTGAAAAGAGAACGGCTTCTACAACAGGTTAACGATCCTAAACGTACCTCGAAATCCACCATTGACTACCTCAAAGATGCAAGCTGTAGGTCTTGGAACGGCCCTCACCGACCCCTGACTTAAACATACTCATTGTGCTCACTAATCCACAAAGGTCATGTTTCTTGAATGAGAGCCTTTGCAGGAGCCGTTTTCTGAACTTGTCCTTCGTCTCGTTATGCCAACAGCCTTTCATACTACACTCTCCGCTCAACATTGATCTACATGACACATACAAGATACCGCTAATGCAGCTGCGTGTGCAGTTCTGAAAAATGAACAGCCTGCCTGGCTTAGAGCAACCTCACTCTTTTCCTTTTTTTTCTCGTGAAGTGGGGGCTGATATTCATTTCCCAGTTAAATATTTGGAATGTGTGGAGAATTTCAGAATGCAGAGAGGTTGGTCCCTCCTGCTGCAGTTTCTTGCATGCCTCTGACTCTCGTTCAGACCAGTTTAGGTTTCACGTTAGACTGGAGAACGCATTCCTCACATCCTCAGGTCCTTGTTGACGAGGACAGAGGTCAAGGATTGGTGCAACAGCGTAATAATGAAATGTGGCCAGTTCAGATGGCAGCTGGGAAAGCTAGCAAAGGTGGCAGCCACTGATGTCAATGAAATGACATTCCACACAGCAGCAGCAGCACATAACAGGACTATAATACATTCCATCAGAATAATTTCCCAGTACGCCGTAGTTCTGCACATATCATAAATGTATTATGTTTCCCTGCAGGAGTACTGTTTCCTAGGTGGACAGGTTAATTGCAAACGAAAGGCAATTTTAGCAATAATCCGTGCTCTTACATGGAGATCATAGGGGATCATCTCAGCTGGTGTGAACATACATCTTT
Source organism: Thunnus thynnus (assembly GCF_963924715.1). Taxonomy (NCBI): domain Eukaryota; kingdom Metazoa; phylum Chordata; class Actinopteri; order Scombriformes; family Scombridae; genus Thunnus; species Thunnus thynnus. The sequence continues at coordinate 27,251,085 of NC_089522.1, read as the reverse complement.
AGCTGCATACGCTCACCGTCTGTCTGCCCCCTGCTGCACAGCCAGTGTCAGCGATACATCTTTCTTTTTGAGCAAGGATCCGCTCTCTAATCTTTGTGCTTCAGGATGTGATTGATTGCTGTAAAAAAAAAAAACAGGATCATGCAATTTTGTGTGTCAGATACCTCCTTATGAAAGAAGGCTGTTGAAAGGAGGCACTTTCACCCTTCATAGAAAACAACTGCTGTTGTCAGCTCTAAGTCCTCGTCGATTACAGTGAATTCCAATGAATTGCAATCACGCAGCATCCAAACCAATACTGCAAGGATCCACTTCTCTTCTGTCCATACTCTTGCTTAGTATGCTCCAAGAAGTCAAAAACATATCAAAATATAGTTAAATACACTGCTCTTGTTTGGTACTCACACAGTTATTTGCTTATATGCATATTCACAAGTGATAAACTCAAAGAGATAACACAAGCTACAAAAGAAACAACCCCACTAAACCCCACTGGGGGGTGAGTATTTGATACTGAAAATATTTGAGTTTTATTTCATCTCTGCAAATGTTGTGGAGAATGCCTGTAAGAGCTGCTGTAGAAATGGATATGAATCTATTCCACTCTCTCGCAACCACAACAGATCCTTAACTCAGAATAGACAGGTTGATGTCTTGTTGATATCCTGAGAGCTTTCAGTAGTATGACTTCATAGCACTCTGCAGTAATGTCTGACTGCACATAATGTTGCACATCAGCACAGATGCTGCTGTTTGAAACTTTTCAACATAGCGTAGTTATATTTTGGCCGGTAAGTTCTAGACTTTGCACCAAAAAAATGGAAACATTAGGAAAATTAGTTGCGGTACAATAACTCTGTATCAACAAAATAGTTCTGCTAACACTTATGCAGATATAAATGCTAACAAAACATGCTTAAAGTTTATAAACTTTACAAGACAGCATTATTATATCTTTATGTTAGAGCTATGATGTCATTTTGAAATGCATGCAAGTGTATTACAATGTCAACGTGTGCATACTTTTCAGTAAACTAATATGGATAATAACCTGCCTTTCTTATATGGTTTTGCAATCAAGCTGGTACAGATTTTATGCCTGAATCTGTGATTAAACTAGATGCAGCAACACAGCAGAGAGCCAAACAGGCCCAGATGGTTGTGATTAGGAGGACTGGACCTGTAAAATGAAGGCTGAAGGGATGATCAAAAAGTCCTGGAGGAGTAAAGAGGAGGAGGAGGAGAAGAAGGAGGAGGAGGAGGAGGTCAGCCTGTACAGATATTAAGAATCCTGAATGCTGCTTTAGAAAATAACGAAGAAAAAGAGGTGGGATGGCTATGTGGTATTGTGTCACACTGGGTTCAGGGACAGGTTCTTTAAGTCATAGATATTCATGCCTCTCATTATCTCTCCTAGCAGACGTTCTCATCATGGGTCCATCTGTGATTTAATGACGCTCCCACCGCTTTGATAGTGCTGTTTTGCGCTCTCTCTTCTGTGAGGAGATAGCTGAAATCGAGCTACAAGAGTGAAATGTAATGTGTAATTAACTAAAGACCATAGGAAGAAATAGCTTGTGGATTTGTGATGGACACCTCCCCTCCTCTAAAATCTGGTTTTGCTTCATCATATCAATGGAAAATGCAGAAATACATAGTGACACACAAACACACACTGATTTTATATATATTTTTTTGAAACCTCTGCAGTTGGCATCTCTTTTCCTCACCTCCCCCCCAAAAATCAATACTAATAACAGCGAACAGAGCTGTTAAACATCACCTTGAGCATCATCCTCTTTTGTTCAGCATCGTAGACCCATGCACGCAATAACCAACAGGACAGATGGACCAGTCTTGATAGCATTTCTACCACATCCACTTCAAAAAGCCAGTGCAGTATCTGCACACTCAGACCCTGTTGGGCGGAGACGCCTGACTCGTACGGCCCAGCCACTCTGCAGGCAGCTTGTCAATATGCTGAGTCACTGGAAAGCACTGGTTGAGATGCTTTGGAGAGCGCCTCAAATAGAGTGGCCCCTGGAAAGAGGAGGACAAAGGTTGTAGAGCCACTCAATGATAGTTCTCATTGAGAAATGCATGGATAGCTCAGAGGAGCACGGGTGGCCGGCAGAACGGAAAAGGTGTGACAGGTTATGAGCGTCGACATCTGGCCAATCAGTGCGTGTTTGTCCACATGTCAGTAGCTGCAGAACTGCTAGTAATGATGGATCATTACAATCGCTGCCAATAGCAATAACACCAGTACCAAATTCCATTTAAGAAATGCAGTTTCAATAACATGTCAATAGATCAGCCTGCTGCTGTGGGACATGTCTGGAACAGTGTCCATGGAAAAGATCTTAACACTCTGTCTTTGGCATTGATCATGATAATAAACAACATATATCAGAATATAATATGGAGTCTTCATTTAAAGAGATCGGTGGCTTAGTCATACATTTAAATCACTTCTCTTAAGATTTACTGTAGTCTCCTTTTGGTATGACCATGTAATCTTAAAAGGATGTGTAACTGATGAATCTGTAGCAGCAGGGAACATTCCTTCATCCAGATTGAATTTAATCAGATTTTAAGCAGTTGTCATCAGTAATTTATGTTATCACGCCACGTCTTTCTACGGGAAACCCTTAAAATCTGTTTTGCTTTGCAGTCAAAGCAGTTTATCATTGGTTTGAAGCCCACAGAGACAAGCAGTCCCTCACACCTTGCGATCAGAAATATCTGTCAGCGTTTTCTCTTAACTCTCTCCCCAGTCACCTCTGAGGGGCTCAGGCTTCTATTTATTCCTGGTGGTTCATTTGAGCTTAATCACATCGCACCAACTAGCAGCCACCTGGGGACGGGCAGAATTAATGAGTGTGAGGGACGGCCAGCAGATGGATGGGGGACCAAGGGCCCCACTAGGAGTGTGCAGAGAATGCCTGCTGGTTTGAGAAAAAAAAAATTCTCTCCCTCCCGAGTCTTTCTGAGAGTAATGACAAGGAGAGGCTGTCTGAAGGCTGACTGATTGTTCCAAGCTGTCCACACCTCCAAGAGAGTCTACAGAAACCCTTAGGGCTCTGAGAAAGTGGGCATCTAATATCTATCTCACTAGGAGAACCTAAGAAAAGCCAAACTGTATAATGAAACATGATGGATATTCGGAATAAAACTTGTCTGATACAGATTGGAATCACCACCGGGGGGGTTGAACAAGTGAGAGGTGGTAACTTAAGTGCATTGTTTTAGGTGATTTTGTGTTGATACTCTCCAGTAAATCTCTTTCTCATGTTTCTGTTTACAGAGTAGAAGCAGATGACAGATACTCTCCTCTCTGCTCCAGTAATCCCACCCAAGCTGCACCAATAATTTCATTGTGGTGAATTCTTGTAATGAGTTGTGGAAACTTGTCATAAACAATTGGAAGTCGAGGTATCTGACCTCCCTTAGTGCATGCGGTTTGTGGCACAAAGGTGGTTTTTATCCCATAATTGTAACCTTGTCCAAAAGAAGTTCCAGCGCTGAACTAAGTCGCCTACCAATAATATGTATTTATATATATATATGGTATATGGTATATAAAGTCTTGTGGATGTGCTGTCACCGCTCTTTGTGTTTTTAAAAGTGGGGATTCTGGCAGTTACAGCAGGAGAGAGACTAGATTTAATATCACTGTAGACGGTTGCTGTGGAGCAGTTCTGCAACAATATGTTGTTTTTTTGATGGTGCATTAAATTAAATGGAAAATAGGCCAAATACGTATTATATTGTGGCTTATCCACTAACTTTTTCCAAACACTAAGAAGAATTTTGAGTTTTTTGTAGACTCAACTTGCAATTTAGCATTCTCAAGGTGGCTGTTTGGATTCAGTTTGATTCCATAAAAATGTTTTATTTACTCACACATGGCCTGAACAGCTTTTGAAGCAGCAGATTCTGCAGTGCACCGTGATAATTGTACATTACAATATATATGACATGTCCAGTGGAAGGCAGGCTGCCAGTTTGACGTTGTGAATATGAATAGTGCTTGTTTTCTGTGGCAATTTGAGTCATATAATCATCATGTTGTATATGCGGAATGATTTATGCCAGTACATTAGGAAATATAATCTCCATCTTACTTTATGATGTATTGGGCATTGCTCTCTTGTGGCAAATGGCATCATATTTTTTCAGAATTCAAACCAATTCTTATTACTGGTTCTGTGTTGGGGGGCTATTTCAGGTATCATTTTGAGATGGTTGGGTGAATGTCTTTCTGCCATCTGGCTTATGGACTATAATGATTATATAAGTTAGCATTAGCCAAATATGGCATTTGAATACCACATGTGACCAGGACGCCATTAAGATGCATGAAAATGTAAAACTTTATTTGATGATTGACTATTTTTTTCTCTTTTTTTTCATGTGGATCCTCTTCTTTCCATCGATTCAAAATCTGCGATGACCATATCAGGTAAGAGCAGTCTGTTCTTATTCACCTATTGAAAATCCTCATGTCTGGTGTGGCTTTGTTTGCTTATTGTCAACAAATCTCATGTGCAGAGCCAAACCAACAATGAATTAATCTACACAAACAGTACTTGTAAGTAGGATCAATTGGTTTGGCTCTGCACATGAGATTCGTCGACAGTAATAAAAACACAGAAAATCAGCAGCCTTATCCTTTAAGTTGCACAGTGAGAATGGAGTAACATTTGAATTCAGACTGGTTTTATCTTGAGTGTGCAAACTATTGTACTCCTCTTGACAGATCTGTGTGTTCTCCTCTTATGACAACAGTTGGTTATTACATCATTAACCAAAGCACCGACCTAAAAATGAATAGAATCTCAACACTAATAGAGTGTTCATCCTTTTTACTGCACAAACAAGGCCTGCTTTGGCTCAGTTGTAGCATTATTTTGTTTATTTTCCTCACTCGCTGCTTCCTTGCCCCTTAAAAGCCAACAGATGCTTTTTCTAAGTGGGTTAACTCAGCATGCCCACGTCCTTGAGCTGCAATGTCGTGCTGTAAATGGTTATTTCCATCTAGTAATGTCCTGTTAGGTCCTGTAGTGATACGACTGTCTAGAGCAGAACATTGGTGACCTGTCACAGCCCTGCTGTTTCCCTGAGAGGAAAATTTAACAGAAATCTCCCTGGGCCACCTCAACCCATTGCTCAGGAGACTGCTGGGGGGGGTGTGATCTCTACTTACTTTGTGACCTTTCCACAACCCATCACATACAGAGTCTGCCAGCTAAACTGCAAACCCCAGAGACCTGTGGATACCTTATTGCCTGGGAATGAAGGCCTTTTTGCAGCTGCTCTCATCCAAGCCAGCTATTACGGCACCGTGGAGTATCATGGTGCCAGCTTTCAAGGACAGTCGGAAGTTAACTCGGCCTCTGCATGCAAGCAGGCTGTTTGATTGGCCTCAAGTGCACTAACTACAGCCTCTCCACTGTGTATGTATTAAGTACAGCCACTCCAGCATCAATCATTCTGCCATATATGGCCAGTGAAATTAGGCCATATGGTTGTACAGTACGTTAGATCAAGTACTTGGTAATCATATGAATGGCAGGAGGTTGCTATGTGTCGTATGACAATCACTCGAAATTGTGGTTTCTGTGTCACTGTCAAGTTGTAGCTGATGATTGAAATGAGCAGGTAGTAGCATCATCTGTTGCCGTAGCAGCATCAAGAGTAAATCTAATCCTCTAAAAGCTTTCTATACTCCCATAGAGTAAGCAGCAAACAGCCCCTGCTTTGGGTCTGCATTGCACATTTTTTGTATTTTACCAAATCTGACAGCCACACCTGCTTTCTGCAGTGGTTGACTGGGTGTGAAAATGGGCAGAGCTCAGAGAGCTCCAGAAATTCTCTTCTCCACATTTCGAAAAGTTTCTTGTTCCTTTACTTTCTGTGTTCACTGCTCAACTGCATCAATAGGCCTGTTTCAGGGGAGACATTTTGACATTTCACAGAAGGGGAAGCACAGGTGTAAATAATAGAATTAATGATGGGTAAATTCCATTTAGCTGCTTCAGTTCAGGGTTCTGGGTTTGTTCATGCTGGCTCACTGTCACATTGTCATGGCTTACTGGGACACTTGAATACAACAGAGCCTTTGTTAATGTTATTAGTAACACCTGGGGCCAGATGCATACAACTCTGTGTAGACTCATGACTAAAACTGTGTGTACGCACAAAGCCAGAAATATGCATACGCATTCTTTTCGTCAGATTTGTAAAGCCATTTGTACGCATGGTTCTGTTTTCTAAATCTCATTCATTAAGGAACTAGGCGCACATGCACAAGCCTCATTTCCACTCCCACAATTAGCCATAAATGGATGAAGAGACGCCCTGAACCAGCCGTTTCGTATCAGTTCGCCACCTGCTCCACCACTCTTTACACCTGCTAATGAAACAAACAGGAAAGAAGAAGTGCCGTTTCACTGATTGTGTTGCACCGGCGAGGTTCTCGTACAGCAGAACAGCTGTCATTAGGCGCAACCGTTTATATTCTATATTATTAATTCATCACATAGACCTGTAAACCATCGTCAGAAATGTAATCAATGATTAGTTTGTAGCTCTCATATCTAAACCGACTTTACAAGGTGTGATGCAACTGAGGATAAAATCAAAAGAATATTAACAGCAAAATAAAAATGTATGTAAATTAAAAGAATGATAAAATTAATCACACAAAAGTAATTAATCACTGTTATGTTTTTAAATGTGCCTTTGATTGGCATTTTATGAATCTCTGTGTTAATGCAAAAAAAACATAAATCACACAATCAGAGCTGCTGGTTATCAACCTAAACAAACAATGTTTTACTAAAAGATTCCGTCTCTCAGCTTATATTTCATCACCGCCTCATCATATCACCCTCAGATCGCTTTAGAAAAACATGTGTACGCCTGGTCTGAAGAATGCGTGACGTGCGCACATTCTCACCGCACAGACTGTGTGTTTATAATTCCAGTTTATGTGCGAGAAATGGCGTATGCATGGTTTTTGTGCATACACATCATTTATGCATCTGGCCCCTGTGCTTTTTTTCTACTATGACTGCTGTGAAAAAGGTCTATCGCTTCTGTGCTGGCAGCGATAGAGAGTTGGAAGGGCAGAAAGTGTGACCTTGGCATCGAGTTCAGCCTGAAGAGATATTTTCCTATAGTCAGACTGTTCCCACTCAAACTTTTTATACCACATGATGTTGGATGTCTATGTTAAACATGGTCAAAGTTTCAAAACCTGAGGTGACCATATGTAAAAATGCATCCTGAAAGTCAAAAGCCAAGTTACTTGTTCCTCCACCTTGTGACATTAGACCTTAGACCTTGACCTTGACATTAGATCGTTCGCACATGCCCACAAATGGCCATCCGTTCTGTAGACTTTGTTGCTAAGGCTGTCGCTAAGGTTGTTCACTCACATATTTCAGATAGGATTCAGGCTTGAACATATACGGATATATTTGAGAAGTTTCCATTTCTAGTAAAGAACAAAAAAAAAAAGAAGTGAAATCCTACTTCTGTTTGTTTACGTAGCCTCCAGACCCGCCAGAAGCTGCCCCTTGGCAGATTTCCGGAAGCTTACCAATCAGAGCAAAGCGGGCTCATTAGAAGGGGAGCCTTAAAGAGACAGGAGCTGAAACAGCCTGTTTCAGACAGAGGCTGAACTAGGGGCTCCAAAAAGAGCCGGTATAAGATAAATAAGGAGTTTTTAAACTGTATATCGTGCTAAGATATATCAGTAGAGCCCCAGAATAAAAATATTGACATGGAAATGTGCATGATATGTCACTTCTAAGTTCTCTGCAGATACAGCAACATGACTGGTTACACCCCAAGAACCTTTTTGTTGTTGTAAGAAGGGTTGAAAGAGCCCCCATGAAACAGATGTTCAAAAAAAATTTTCTTCAACAGCTGATAGAAAATCAAAATCAGAAGTTGCATGGAACACCTATTTTTTTTTAGTTCTGTTGTTCATTCCAACATGAGTGGTTATGTGTGTGTTAATACATATAAAACCCCTTCGGAGACCAGATAGTCCAGCTGTTTGATGTTTTGCTGCTCTTTCCAACCTTTTGCATCATCATCATTGAACTGGTTCAAGCTGTGTTCCCGAAAAGCATTAGCGCCAGGGATTTAAAGGTGCAGTGTGTAGAATTTAGTGGCATATGGCAGAACGGACCCGACAGAAATGGAATATAAGTATGTATTAATTAGTGTATAAACCCATGAAAATAAGAGCTGTTGTGTTTTCATTACCTTAGAATGAGCCCTTTATATCTACATAGGGAGCGGGTCCTTGTCCATGGAAGCCGCCATGTTGCACCGCCATGTTTATACAGCAGTGCAGAATGGACAAACTAAACACTGTCTCTAAAGAGGGCCTTTCATGTTTTTCGCGGGTTTTGTAGCCACTGTAGGTTCTCCAACACTTGAAAGGGGAGAGGGGAGGCTTATTCAGTTGTTTTAATCTGCAACCTCACCACTAGATGCCACTAAATCCTACACACTGGTCCTTTAATCTACACATACAGTAAATCGCCCAAGTTAAAGCTTTCAATTGCACAGCAGCACCCTATATATATCCAAGGGAGGGAAGAACTGTGTGTGACACTGCTTTTACTTCTTGACAAAACAACCAGCACAGTGTATCTGCACAGTCACCAGGATTGGAATCCCCAGAGAGCATCAGGATGATTGATGCTTCTCTCTGCTGATTGCCTTACTCTTTTTTTTTTTTTTCTCTCCCAAACAACTCAGAGGCCTGAATGCAGCTTAGTAATGAAAACACAACCCATTGAAACCATTCTGAAACTAATCTGATGTCACAACTCAGTGCTACTTGAAGGCTTTTCTGTTTCTGGTAAATGACTGAAGACTTCCTTTATTTAATTATGTAGAGAGTCAGCTTTGATGTCTATATTTTGACTTACTTCTTTTTTCCTTTGTCTGACTCCGTCTATGTCTTTCTTTGTTCCATCAGACAGCTTTGCAGCATAGTGTACCTCTTGCTCTGTGTGCACCACATCTAATATTTATATGTATGAAGGCGGAGGGCATGCCAAGCAGCCCAACGCCATGTGCAAAAAAGCCTGTAGAGCCTTGATTGAGTATGTGCATTGTTGGCAAGCTAGATTTGACACACGGTGATATCATAGCGCCAAAGATGCAAACCTTTGATACTCTGCCTCTCGCCTCCCCACCTGTCTGTTTTCCATTCTTCTTTATTATTATTCTCATTCAAAAGGACCCTACAGCAAGCTGCATCCAATAAGGGCTGGCGTCCCAACATTTATCCTTGCAGAATTCAATTATTGTTTCCCCTTTTTTTTTTTTGCCTTTCTCTCTTGCTCTCATTCATCTAAAACCTTGAATCCGCTTTTATCATTTTTTTCATAACAATGTCCCCAAAATCATAAATCTGAGCCTGTATTCATTTCACACCATGCTCAGCATGATTGTGCCAGGGGCAGGAAGTTGAGGACAGATATATGTGGCATCAATCACAGGCTGGTTCATCACTTGGCTTGCTCCTCGAACAAACAGTGTTTAGGAGGAGAACGATGTCGCAGCTTCCTCAATTGTTAGTGTTTACAACCTGTGTCTGTTTTTCTTTTAAAGCAGGCTTTTTATCTCCTCTGTGCTTTATCAGTCTGAGGGACCCTTCTCTTTGATGGTTTCTTATCAGACTCTGGGGTCATAAAAAAAGAAGACTGCTATCCCGGTTTTCAACGAGACAGCTTCATTTCATTTCATGACTTATTAGATCGTGGTCCTTGTTACGATGGTCTGTCTTGACTTTGAATTTAAAAATTGAGTTTTCTTTGTTGTCACCTGTTCTGGAGCTGGAATTTTCTTTTAACAACAATATTAGTAAACCCTTTGGAGTTATTACATGTTTGTTTATGCATTTTTGCATATTTAGTGCTTTTTAACTGTCCCTCTTTAACAGAGCAGTTATACATAACAGGTATTATGGGAATGCCTCACATTAATTTGGAATTCATTCATTCATTCAAGTCTAGTTAGTCTTAAAGCAAACGTTGCTGTATTACCTCCAGTTTTTCTGTATCTTCACTGCTGACTGATGGAGACCCACATCTTGAGAGATGCTTTCCTTCTCCTGCTTTTATGAGTTTTAAAAACTCTTCTACTGAGGTCCAGTGGAGGTTTAAACAATGTAACATATAAACTGAGCCCTCCCAAGATGTGTTTCTGACTTTGGGCTTGCTAAGTTCTTTCCAGCCATCTTTATTTTTTCCCCTCTAAGCTTCCAGGTGTGCTTGGATTGTCAACTGCAGCTGTTCAACATTGTATTTGTCTACTGTTTTGACTGATCTGGTCAATACAGACTAATTAAGAACAAGTAATACAGTAATTAAGGTTATTCCAAAGACTTTACAAGCACACAGTCATACGCACCCTGTTGGTTTTTGTGTGTGCCTGCCTGTCACTCAGTGTTGATGTGTAATTTGCCACCATGTGAGTACAGCTTCATCAACTTATTAATGGCTTTGAGTTGTGCCACACACGTTTTACTATTCCTTTCCATGTGATGCCTCTATACTCTAGAATTGAACAGGTTAAGGGGCCAATAACCTCATTTGGCTGCCGTAGATATAATGATAATAAAGCGGGATGAACCATACATTACACAGAACTCCAGCAGGCCCATTGAATTTCATGCTGAGATAATTACACTGGTTTACACCCCGGCAGCCCACATACAGTACCGTTTCATTATCTCTGTGTGTTTTTTCAAGAGTATTTGATCTAAAGACGGTCAGCGAAGTCAAAGCAGCCCCGAGGACTTGAGACAATTAGTTAAAAGTCGTTAACACAACAATGAGTGATGCCTCAATCCGAGCCAGGCTGCCAGATGAAAACCGGACTGCTGCGTAATGGTGTTTCCTTCACCGCCTCTGCTGGCTAATTGAAAATGTATTTATTCCTCTGAATTAGCGCCTGCTCTCAGCTTTCCCCTCCCCTTCCTATTAAGAAGATTGGCTGTGAACATTTAACTTTGTCTGTCCACTTACGAGCGAAATGGTTTAAAAAAAAAAAAAAAAAAAAATCATCGTCGCCACGGGTTTGTGTCGACTTGATTAAGCGGTAGAATGTCTTTGAAGTGCGATAGTTTGATTTCTGCACATGTGCCGGCGTTTCTCAAGAGGGGACTTTACTGGGGCTGAGCAGGCCAAGATGTTGTATGATGTCGGTCCATTTCGACAGAGCACATTTAGTTTATAATTGCCTCTCTCTGTTCTTCTTTCTCCGCTGATTCAAATGAGGGGAATTGGGGAAGTTACACACATCATAGTGTGACCTTGTGTAAAACTTAGAACATTTTTCATTATTAATATTTTCTCCTGGAAACATGCCCCCTTCCGCCCCCCCTCGTTGTCCTCATTCCTCCCTTGTTTGCTCAGTATGTTAACCAGGCGCGAGGTGTGCAGTGGAACAGATGTCATAATGCATGTTTGTGTAGATTAGCTAATCACAGGCACCACCTGGGTATGCTGATTGCTATTAATCCACTATTGTAATTGAAAATTAAAGGTTGCGGGGCAAACGCATGCCGTCTCTTCATCTGCCCTAATAGATTCCTTACGCCTGCTTCCAGACTAGACTTGTCATTCACACTGGGAGCGCTATTACAGCATCAACCCCTGAGGTGCAAAGCTATAAAAATACTTGGTTATGACTGACATAATTGTGATGACGGCCATCTCTTTTCTGCAGTGGCGCCATATAATCTCTATGACCGTTTCACAATTGGTACTGAAGTGAAAATGCAGGGAGCAGCGTTTACAGGCGGGCAGGCAGCGGCGGTCTAGTCTTAAATACTCTTTCCCAAGATACAGTGTAACCGCAGCAATCTTCGCCCACACAGTTCCACTAAATATGAATATTTTTTTATCAGAGTGTCGAGTCATTGATAAATTTGGTGATAAAGGCTGCTGTGTAGATATAAAATGAAATATTCTTCGTAAACAGCGGCACAAACAGACTCAACAGTGTTTCTAGATTGTATCAGCACGCTATGGATTACTTGCTAAACGGAGGCAAAATAATGTTCTTCCTCAAAGGTGACATGATTGAGAGCTGCTGATTATGCTGTGACAGGTCAGTGTTCAAGTGTAGTTCAGCCTAGGAAGCACCCGTCCATGAGTCGCCCACCGATGGGGAAACCAGGACTCGCTGAATGATATCCCGCCACCGAGCCCAGACCTCATCCCGCTGCCAGCTCTTTGCTCCTTCTCCCATTGATAATCCTGTTCAGAAATATTCTCAGGGAAAGCGGATTATCACGGAGAGCAGTATGAATTTCCCTGCAGCTGTATCTCACAGTTAATTAAATTTATCATTGTCTTCCAAATGGTTGGCATTCTCATTCTCCTCACTCTCGCTGGGATGTGTGCTCTAATAAAGGGACGCACTGTTCGAGCAATTAAGCCTAATAGATTCCCTTTACCTGGGGATTCATGTCCTTAATCTGCTCATCCAGCTGTGTGTGTGTTTGTGTGTGTGTGTGTGTGTGTGTGTGTGTGTAACCGCATGTTAGATAGTCGATTGGTGTGTCTGTATGTGTACATGCATTTGTCTTTAGATGCTTTGTGTTTGTCACGGCACAAAAGAACACAGGGTGGTAAATCCCTTGCTCCTGTTATGTAACATGTTAAAAGTGCACAAAAATGAACACACACACACACACAGCGCAGTACACTTTGTACCACCCTGTGTAGCATACAAACACACACACTCTTGTGAAAATAATAAAAAAAATGAATGACATCCCACCTCCACACTACATTTTTTCCCGTCCTCGTTTATTTTTAAGTGGACACAAAAAACTCCTCAAATACCAGCGATGCATTTACAGCTGTACCTCTCTCAGGTGGCAAGGCAGCAAGTTACAGTTGGTATGGTTATATATTTTTCCTCGAGATGGGCTTTGATTACCAAAACTCTTCTCTTAGCCTTTGTGATCTTTTAAGCTGGTGTATAATAACTACCATTTACCTTTCAGGGAGCCCTTCAAAAGAAACCCCTAGTCAAAGACACAATAAGTACCTACTGTGGGTTCATAGATTGAATATTTTTTTAAAGGAATCGCTGAAAGCAAACCAAGGGCAAGGAAAGCTGGTGAAGTCTTCTTTAATAACTTTGGTTTGTGAGTGCGGCCGTCATTCTGTGCTGTCACACCGCTCCAAGCTTCTTCTCCTTCAGCTCTGCCACGGCCGAACTTGTTTTCTCATACTCATCATTTCATACTCGGCACATAAGAGCAGGGTTGTTTTGTTGCAGAGCAAGACACGCTTCTTCCACGCTAAAAGATGGCAAAGCTTTCAGCTGTCAAAAGAAACCTCGAGGAGCGTGTGAGGAGAGCACGAAGGAGGCGAGGAACACTTGTCTCCAAACTCATCGTGGCGAACCTCCGACTCGAGCTGCGCGAGGGGGCGTTCAAGATGGACACGAGAGCTCAACGAGTACATATGGAGCTCTATTGAGTCTCTGTCAATGCATGCATAAACAGTTTTCCATCTTTTTTCCTTCTACCTATGTCTCATTTTCCTCTACTCCTCCCTCCCACGTTACTGACCTCATATTAACCATTTGTATTGTTTCATATTTCCTCATTTCCCAGTGATTCACAGTACAGTGCATCACCGTTTTGGTGTATTACACGAGCATCTGTGGCAGATAATTATCATCGAGTGAGTCAGTGGGAGTGAGTCAATGTGTTTTTGGTCAGGGGTGATCATATCCTCAAGCATTTATTGACATTTCAATACATCTGAAATAATATCTGTGGGTTTGTGTGTGTTGTTCGGTGGGTTGGGGGGTTGTGTTTTGGTCAGATCTGGCTCGGCCAAGAGTCCCATTCTTCGGTCACGACTGAAACCACGCTGCACGTTTTTAAGGTTAACCTCTGGAGAGGGTGACCCATCCTTTTTTCTTTTTGTGTGTGTGTGTGTGAGCATGAATGAAAGCAAAAAAATCTCAGTGAGTCAGCTGGAACAGTCACACATGGAACGAATCAATCTTAAAGAAATCCCAAACCTCCGGATGGAAAGCAACTGGCGAGCTATCTCTCTGACATCATAGTAATAACAAAGACCTATAGATCAACAGGGAGAGGACTCACCTCTATTAAATCAGTCCTGACTAGATCAGTCTCTGAGCAACACAACGCCATGACTCACCCACTCGGTCTGGGTGTCATTACTGCCACGCTCTTAGTGCACACTGTTCATTCCTGACAGAAAGCCCCCATATTTTCAAGATGCTAATAAAGCAGCTCGGGGATCATTGTGACATTTTGCTGCGGATCTAACAAATTTGTATGTTTTCCTTCCGGCGTATAATCACAGCCTCTTTCTTGTACCGCTGCAATGCACCTTATAGCAAACAGTTAAACACATACAGTATTTGCAGAGTTGCATTTTTTGCGTGTGTCTTACCTCCGTCTGACACAAACACATATACACAGAAACACACATGCTGTGATCACTCCACACGCTCTGCAGTATTTATAGATAGGGTGTTGGCTGACTCAGTCAAACTCAATTTATATCCGTCCCGAAACAGCAGTGAGCACACAGATGTTCGTTTTGATTCACTACAGTTCAACCCTCTCATTCATCAGTCCATCATCCATGTGGAAGAATTATTTATTAAACATAACTAACGTCTGCTATGCGAAAACCGGGAAGAATACAAATTTCAGTCATCAGAAAGTGCCTCGGAAAAACAGCGTGAGGTAAATATTCAGTTGACATTCAGCGGTTGTAGGGAGGGTTTTTGCCTCTGATTCTCGTCATATCTGCTCTCCGGCGTCTGGCTGCTAAAGCCTTTTCATCTGCCGTGAGTGACTGATGTGGCTGCCCTCTCCTCTCTGGGCATCTGTCCAGCTTACTGAGCAGCCCCTTGTGTATGCCTTCAAAGAGATACAGATAAATCACGGACTAAATGTCAGTATCCAGTGGAAGTGCAATGCCCATAGGCTTCACTAAGCTTAAGTTATACACCTTGCGCACGTGCGCATGTATATGCTCAGAAACCCTTCCACCATAACTCTGACCGTCCTCTCTAACCACACACATTGCTCAGTAAGAGGGATTTGAGGTGGACATAGGGCTGAAACAACTTAAGTCCAGCCAGCTGACTCATTTCAGTGATAGGTGCGTATCTTGTTCCATAGCCAGAGGCTCCAGTACATGATGGATGGATGTAATGTAGGAGAGTGGTTTCTCCTCATGCACACCATCCCAGCGTGACCCCCTTGGAGATGGACGACACGGATCAGGCTGTGTGTGTGTGTGTGTGTGTGTGTGTGTGAGTGTGAGAAATAGTGGATACACCATTCCCTGGACCTGGAATAGCTTTTTCAGTCGTACCCACATGTTGAGGAGGTAGAGTGAAGGACCAGTCAAGGACCTTGGTAGTGAGGTGGTTTTAGTGATGAAATGTTACCCAGAGAGGTTATAATAGTTACAGTATATAGAGTTTGCTCTTCTGTGACACACGCATTTAAAATGAGTTTCCCTTGATCTGTTTTTGTGACAGTATCCTCTTATGCAAAAGCAATTTTTTCTTTCTCGACAAAACAATCTCACGACAAGGTCCGTTCTATCTCCTTCAGCAGGTGGAATTTGCCCAGTTGTCATGGGAATTGTAGAGAAAAAAAAAAAAAAAAAAAAGGTTTTGTCAACAACTGTTTCCAAGGCTGAGAATGAACTTTCAATCTCGTTATTATTCTCTCAATCTCGTTGCCTCCGTTTGTACGTAGCTTTAAGACTAAAGGCAAAAAATGCAGCATATCTCGGGGATATTTCTTTTTCATTACTTGAATACTCATTCATTTTAAAAAAAATAGACAAAAATCATGATAAATGCACAAATTTTCAGAGCCTGTGAAGCCTTAAAATTGCTTATTCAGTCTGACCAATAGTCCAAAAACTTCAGTTAAAATTATACGCAGCAGAGAAAAGTAAACAAATCTTAACATTCTAAAAATCTTAATCAAATAGTTGGTGTTTTCACTTGATGAATGGCTATAATTATAGACTAATCAATTAACCAACTACTTCAGCTCTAGTGTACACACATATATCCCTGGTGTGTGCCCGTGTCAACATGATGCAATTTGAAGATGTGTATGTGTTGAGGATCGAGGCAGCATCTGGGTCAGCCCAGCAACAAGAGATGCACACATCAAATGAGCAACTGCAGCTCCTCAGGCTGTGCTTTCCAGTACAATGCCTTCTGCTCGGTTGTGCATATTATTAGCAGGCGAGTCTAAAACATCACTGCTGACAACCCAAGGCCTTTGAAGCAAACCTTACACACGTATGCAACCCTGTACAGTCACACAACAGTGCATGTCCAGAGTTGGGACCCATGTTAAATCTCTGCTGAAACAATTCATACCAGGAAATTGTCACCATCACATTAAATTTTTGGTCTCTGATATGTCACAGTGTCACCTGGGTATATGGTTTCAGACCTTACAGCGTCCTCGTTCTGAGTGAAAATGTTAGCAATGTTTGTATGTGCATGTGTGTGTGTGTGTGATGAAGAGAGGGAGGAAAAGAAAAAAAAGATAGAGACTTTTGTGTCCCGTGGGGTTCTCTCTGATGCATCGGGTGGCATATTGTCAGTGACATCCCAAGTTATTGAGGCTAAGAGCGCATCACTTTACTTGCTCTGCAGAACCGTAATCCACAGAGCTGCAGGAGCTGCTGCTGCTCTGGAGGATTCTGTTAGAGAGAAATCAAACTGTGGCA
This sequence comes from Thunnus thynnus, assembly GCF_963924715.1. Taxonomy (NCBI): domain Eukaryota; kingdom Metazoa; phylum Chordata; class Actinopteri; order Scombriformes; family Scombridae; genus Thunnus; species Thunnus thynnus. Next base: position 27,234,271 of record NC_089522.1, on the reverse strand, counting down.
CCTCTTGGTTTTTGGGTCTTCACACAACTTGAGGAAAATTGGGCATCGTCCATTTCCTATTTATAAAATTGCTCTCAAACAAGATAAAAGTCTACTGTGATTGCGATCGTCTGATTAAAGATTTGGTGTAGTTAAGTGTCTTTCATCTACGGCTCTGTTTGAATTCTTCCATCTTTCTTCATATGGTTCCTCTTCCTCTCCAATGCTTCACTGATTGATTTCTTCCCATGCCGCTTCTTCCATTCTCTGTAATCCACTGATGTCAGTGTCTCCCTCCTCATACAATGGGATGTAAAGATCACTCTGTATCATGGAGATAAGAAGGAAAAGATTGTTCTTTGATCTTTGTTTCTCAGTCAATCTCTCTGGAAGCTAGCTGTTTGAGTGTGTGCACATGTGCAATATGTGTATAAATATATGTATATGTATATATAGAGAGAGAGCACAGTAGTGTACAAGATTGCCACAGCCAGTAATAAAATGTAAAGCGCAATGGTATACAGTATCCAACTTCTTTAGGCACTGGTCAGATGCATTCATAAAGAGCAGATCGCTGTAATCCAATAAAGGTTCAAAAAAAGTTGGCGAAATCAAGTGTTTCCTTGCCTGGAGGGAGAAACAGGATTTATTTCTAAAAAAGAAACTTAATTTAAGTTTCTGCTGGGAAACCAGGTCTTTAATGTGCGATTTGAATGACGAGTTCTGATCAATGATAACACCTAAATACTTTTATGTTGTGACCATTTAAATTTCAACCCCTTGAGCAGAGATCTTAGGAAGATTAGATGTTAACTCTTTGCTATTTGAAAATAGCATAAATTCAGATTTGTTTGCATTTAATACTAACTTAAGTTGAGTCAAATGGGACTGAACAACATCAAAGGTAGATCAGTGTTTCCCCTATGAGCACTGCTGCTAAAATTTCACACATTCTTTAATATCAATGGACTACTAATGGTTTTCACTCGCACACTGCACAAGCATGATAACACCCTACGTTATTGTGGAATTGTTTTGATTCATCGACTAGTGCATCAAATCCCAGAATCCTTTCAGGAATAGGGCAGTGCGTAATGTGAGCGAGTATGAGAGAGTGAGCGGCAGAAAAGTGACGGTGAATGTGAGTGGAGCAGAAGAAAAGGTTAGCAGTAAGTGGTCAATCTGGCAGTAAATGTACAATATAGGGTACAGTGTGTCAGTTAATAAATGTTGCCACTCCTCAAGACAAAGAAAAGTCTCATCTGTCATTTCTCCAATTATGTTAGTGTTAGTTTGTACTACTGAGGGCGATGAGCAATAGATAACTGTATCATCTGCATAAAAATGGAATGCAGCATTTGATAAATTATCACAAAGATTATTAACATATATGGAGAACAGCAGTGGTCCTGGTGTGGACCCCTGGGGGACGCCTTTTGATACAGGGAGAAAGGAAGAGAAAGACCCAGCAAACTCTACACATTGTGTTCTAGCTGACAATTAATTTGAAAACCAACTTACAGCATGCTCAGATAAGCCATTATTGAAGAGCCTATTCACCAAGGTGATACGGTCAACTGTGTCAAACACCTTGGACAAGTCTATAAAAACAGCTGCACAATATTTTTTGCAGTCCAATGCCTCAATAACTTGGCCACCCACCACTTTAATAGCAGCTGTTAGTGTGCTGAGTTGTTTTCTAAAGCCTGACTGATGTGATAAAATACCATTTGTGTCTTCAAATTCTTGAAGTTGTTCGCTAACAAACTTTTCAAGGACTTTAGCTAAAACACGTCATTTAGAGATTGGCCTGTAGTTATCATCGACTGAGGGATCCCCTCCTTTCAGCAAAGGGAGAACATAGGCAGATTTCCATATGTTAGGAGTTTCATTGCTGGAAAGGGTAAGATTAAAGATATGAGTCAGAGGTTCTGCTATAAAGTCTACAGCTAACTTGAGAAAGTAAGGATCAAGCTTGTCAGGACCTGTGGATTTGTTAGGATCTAGTTGCTTTAAGGCTGTGAGTGGGTATTTTTGTTTGTTTCGGGGGCTTGTGCGTGTGTGTGTTTGTGCAGATAGACAGAGGGAGATTTCAAACCACAGAGATGGCAAACAGCAGCCGGCTTTTGATAATGCAGAGGCAGAAGGGGGGACTCTCTTTCTCTGCGTCGCATCCAGACGGCCTCCACACAACAGATCAGCCAGATGAACAATGGGGGCGAGGAGGAAATGTGCTCGGAGGCTGACGGGCACGTGCACACACACAAACATGGATAACCACACTCCTCCTTTCCTGAGCTCTGCTGCATTATGTTAGCATTTTTATCCAGTAATTTTATCTTGTTTGTATGCCTCACAAGGGCGCACTAACCTCACTGTTAGATGGTTAGAGCTGTGCATTTTAGAGTAGACTACAGCTACTGGGATATCAGAGCCTAGAGATAAAAGAGAACCAAGTAGCTAAAGAAACAGGTGCCTAAGCCGAAAGACACCTTGTTAAAAATCTCACTCTTTTCATCCTTTCTCCTATCCTTTCTCTTTCTCCCTCTCTCTCCCCTCTTTCTATCATATTCCCTGATTGTAATTCTGGAAATGCAATGCCTTTGTGGTAGTGGACAACAGAGGTCTCCATGGCGTGTTAAAGTCAGTTTTGCCATATTAAACTGGTTCATCTTTCTGTTGTTTGTTAGTTTCTTCTGTTGCAGTGCTTTTCTGACAGGCAGCCTCTACTCTGTTGTGCATGCAACTGTGCCAATGCTCTATTCTCAGAGTATGGCTCTGTATTGAACTGTGACTCATTGGTAAAGTGACATTAATTGTTTCCTGGTTAACAGCTTGCCCAAAGACGACAAATTCCACAAAAATAATCATGACGCACAAACTCAGATAATTGGTATGTGAGCTATTGGTCTTATAAACAGAGCTTATTCAAGGCTGCTTTTGTATCACACTGATCAAAACAGTTTGAAGCTGCAACAGACTGACCTTTCTTAGAAAAGCTGAATTAGTCAGTCAAACCTTTTTATCTACTAATGGTACCAGATGAAAAGCTGGGGGATCACCAGTCATCATCATCATGATCTTCTGGTCACCATGGATATCGGTATCATATATGCAGGCAATCCATTCATTAATTGTCAAAACATTCCACTCAAAACCACAAATGTCAACCTCATGGTGGTGCTTGATGAAAAGTCGGGGTAACACCAAAGTCATGAGGATAAATGGTTCCCAGACAATGTATCCTCAATCCATGGAGATATTTCTAGGGCTGCCTCTGACCAAAGATTTTCCTAGTCGACTAATAGTCATTAGTTCAAGTCATTAGTCGACTAGTTATTGCATGCTTATGGTATTAATTTCATTATTTGAATATATATTTTTTGAGGCATCAGAAAATGGTTTGAGTTCCAGGGCTGACACAGAATGTTATAAGTGATATTGTTAACACTGTGCTACATTGCAGAGAAATACAAAATAGTAATAATAAGTCTTTAAAATATAAATTTTACAAGAGCATGCACAAAGCGAGCCGCCTGTTAATGACAATGAATGTGTTGGAACAAACAGGAAGGAGACTTTTACCTTTTTCAGTTGCGTGGGTCAGTTAAGAGCCTCCATCTCTCATTTTAGCCAGTATCCCAGCAGGAAAGTGCAGAAGCTGACAGATATTTCCAGAGGAATCAGTGCTTCTGTTATCACAGCGGATCGGGTCACTGACTGAGTGATGAAACGATGCCATTGGTCGATGGCATAACTTTATTGGTTGTGTGTTGCCCTTTCCTCTGTGCATCGTTTCAAATTAAAAGCCCTCTAGCGTTTCATACACGGTCCAGCCATATAAAGGTTTGACCTAATTTTGTCAAGGCGCAACTCCCGAATGGAGTTTGAGGGGTTTTTTCCCCCTGTGACTAACTGACCAATGAAAACTTGGTCAACTAAGACTCTTCTCATCGACTAATGGTTGGTTGACCATTAGGGAGCAGCCCCAGATATTTCACTGGATAAGTCAAACCTTTGACCGACAGGTGGCACTATACAGAAAATGGATGACACCAGTGTGCAACCATTGCAGTGGTGGTGGGAGTGTCCACTGAGCTGCACTTCACCAGACAGACCACAGGGCAGATAGCAGTGCTCAGGGAAGCAGTTGGACATGAATACTGGGCGAAGGAGAGGTTAATATAATGATCTGTCAGTCTGCTTCACATCACAAGAAGAGGACAGGAGAGGGGAGAAGGCCCCACCCGCTCAGGATGACCACGGGGTGGCTGTGACTGTTCTTTCACTTCACTCTGCCCCGGCCAAGGATCCAAAGGGGACAAACAAGACAAGAGGCTCAAGCTTCATTTCAGCTTTTTGTTAAATGTCTTTCTCCAAGCCACAAGAGGATCGGAAAGGACAATTTCAAGGTCACTTCTCACTGTCTCAAAGCTTTATACCTTTGTCACATGTGAGACAGGATACCTTGAATTAATATGAGCTCACCCTCTTCAACAATAATTCATTATACCCACCTACACACACTGGCTGGCTGCTGTGAACTTGTTAGATTGTATACACACATGCTCCAAGGATCAACAGAATAGGTGTGTACTATTAAATGAGCCAAGACAGCACTGAGCCAGTTTTATCTCAGACATGTAACTAATGGATATTTAGTGCAGTCGGCCAACAATAGCAGGCAAGCCATCCAGAGCCAAGAATATATTTCTGAAAAGCTGAGTGCTTTGGGACACCATCTGTGTCTATTGCCAAGTGCGCTGATGATTATCACATTGACTATAATAAGCCCGCAACATTAAGCCTGTACGCAATGTGTAGCAAGACCATTCCTTTCAATTATCCGCTAAAAGAGTTGATCATGCTATTCTGCCACGGGTGCAGGGATAATGCCATTGTCCTTGTGGCACAATGAGCTAAAAATAGTATCATAAAGAGTCACTTTTGTAGCACCTTGATGTCACGATATCTATAGAAATTTGATACCCATGGCTTCCATTAAACGTGTCTAAAATTGTGATGTAAAATTTGCAACAATGGTTTTGCTGTGTACCAATACAGCATAGGTACGATTTGGAGAAGTGGATGTTATATAAGCAGGTTTTCAAACTGGTCATTAGCCATTTTTCAACCAAAACACCCAGCTTGTGCAGACTGACCTTATATCTAGATATGGTCCAACTAATTGGATTTCAAGAGGGGTGTATCCAACCTGACGAGAGAAAAGGGTTGACTGGGGACATTGATTTTCCTTCATGTAACTTTTTTCATCCCAAAGCCTACCTCCAACTACAATCAATCTCTGGGGCTCTGCAGCCACTAATTGACTTCACGGTGACTCCTTTTTTGCCATCCAATTACAGCACTCAGCTTAAACAGGGGCTGTAAGAGCAACAGAGCCTGTTTCAGATGGGATCACACCTGTACACCTTTCCCGTTTTGAGGTAAAGTGTTTAAGGGGATGTAGTAGTGCTACCTCTATTACTTTCAGTGAACATGAGCATGGGTTTGGGGGATGACAAACATGTCTGCTTGTCTGTGCCTGCTGCTCTCTGGAGAGAAAAGAAATCATACCAGAATGGTTAATCTCATTGTCTCTCTGCCATTTTTAAGGGTAAAGTGACGCAACTGGGTGTCCCCTTAGATGCCAGTACACTGTTGATTCCCTTTCAGCCTGCCTGTCACACAGAATGAGGCAGGACATTCTGTTGCCCTGAATTGCCAAATGAACCTAACAAGGTGGTAATTAGCAGATGGTGGGGGTTTTCTCACTGTTTCCGGAGCGGCGCTACTGTCAGGGAATTGCCTCATTAGACGTCCACTGACACCCCTGCTGGTGACATTTCTGCATTGCTTCCACTCTCATTTAGGAAAACCATTGTGTCTTTGCAATCTCATTGTAATTTAAATGCCTGTTTACCGGGTGCCTGGGTAAATATCTCTGCAGCTAGTCAATTGTTTGGCCTTGGTGAAGTGAGGGCACAGTGGTGTGCCAAGAAGCGAGCCGCGCTGCAAAGAGAGGGGTGTTTTTTTTTGCTTTCGGTGAAATGGTTCTAGTGTCCGATTCATGCAGTAAAGCTCATTAGCCTTCGAAATAATTGTGGACGCTCTAAAATCTTTGATGTGCCGGGACCCTATAGCAGAAACATGTCAAACGTGCTCTGTGTCTGCTAAACTTGTCTTATAATGCTAGGACAGAAGCTTATGTCGGCTCTTTTGGCTGAAAAACATCTTCACTACTCTCAATAAAGGAGTTTTTGTAAAACGCTTCAATAGTTTTGACATGAGTTACAGAAAATGACAGATGGCGAGGTGAGGTGAGCTGAGAGTAGCAGTTTCCCATGGCAAACATACCAAACTGTAAGCGTCCTAGGGGATCGAGGAAGGATGATGAGCAGCAGCATGTGCTTTGTTTTCATTTCTGTGTGTCATAGAGACAGAGTTGGGTTTTGTTTGCACATCCATACAGTTTTTCCTCTCCCTCTTCCTCCATATGTGTAAATACCGAAAACTAATCGACTCGAACAGAGCTGGAGCAAATGCTCGGTTTTTTATTTACCTTTTGTGCGACTGATGCAAGAGGCAAACACACACACTGAGAGGGGCTGCGGCGGCGGTAGGCAGCAACAGGTAGATACGCACATCGCTTGAAAGTAGAGGCTCGAGATGCGACCGAAAGAAAGAAAATAAAAGGTTAAGTGACCAGCAGTGGAAGAATGGAAAAAGGAGAGATGCATGGAAGGCTGATAGCTGTTCAGAAAGTGATCTCAAACATAGGTGTGAGGAGCCCTGAGGGGGGGGATCTGCCAGGGCTGTTGAATCTCTGCAGCGAGGGAAAGCAAAGACGAGCAGTCAGAGATGGAGTGATAGAATAATGATGAAAGGGCAGGAGGAGAGAGAGGTAGGGCGAGTTTCCACGTGTGTTCCCATGCTTCATCATTACTCCTCTCTGCAAACTGCAAACATCCCCCCACTCCCTCCACCCCGCCCTTTCTCGCTCCCTCTATTTTTAATCATTCTCCATCCTTCAACTCCAGCACCCCCCCCCCCCCCCCTCCTTTTTTTTTTTTTTTTTTTTGCCCACCAACTCCCCCCATGTATAAGAGAGAGAGAGAGAGTGTCTAATAGCCAGATGACAAGGCACAAAGGCCTCCATTGTGTCCCACATGCCTCGTACTACCAGCCTGGCTGGCCAGTGATGCGCTGCCTTGTAACCTAGCGGGAATCCGAGAGTTGCAGCTCCCTCCCTTTCTCTCTTTCTCTCTCTCTCTCTCTCTCTCTCCGTCTCTGGAGATATGATGTAGCACGCTAACGCAACCTGACAGGCGGGCCACAAAGCCTACCCTGTTAGAGGCACTTGAGTGGGAGTTTGCTTTGGGCAGGGGAGGTGATTTGCATGTGTTTGTGTATGAGAGAGAGAGAGAAAGAGAGAGATTGATTTTGTTGACCCAGTGGGGTATCTACTCACAGGAATCCCGTGGTAATAATTAGTACCCCTCATTGTCCGTACTGAAACCAGCTGATCTTTCAAGGCAGTGTGTGAAAACGGATCCAGAGTGGCATTCCCGAGCATGATGGAAGCCCCGGTAGAGGCTGAATCACTCCCATCCCCTTTTAACATGGGAACCGACCTAACCTGGTAGGGGAGGGGAGGGATGCACAGCTCTGCATATTGTTTGTGTGTGTTAGACTTTGGGGTTTTTTCGTGTCTCATAGCTTCTGGGAACACGGACCGCAGGCTTGTGGTTTTCGAGTTGTGATGCGTAGCCAGACCCAGCTTTTGTTTCCTTGACCTAAATTCCTCACATTCATTGTGCCAGTAAAAAGTCTATAGAGTTACATAATGGAGAGCCATGCTTCTCTTGGCCCTGGCCTTCACTTGTACCTCTGCCATGTTGCAGTTTACTGGACTGTTTCAACTTAAGTAAAGCGGCAGGCACACGCAGAGCGGCTAGAAATTCCAAAAATCACTTGTATTATTTGCTCATGGGCGCTCGCAGAGCAAAAGCCTAAAATATTGAGTTGTTTTGAACACTCATAAGCATGTTGAGTACGTCGAAGCAACACAAAACCCTCTCATCAGAAATGTGCTCAACACTACTTTTTGGCAGATGTTAAGGGGGGGAGAATCAACCCCTCCATAACCAGCACAAAATAATGCTGCTGATCTGCAGTCACAGCGGTAGTCATTTTTATCCCTTCAGGGAATGAATACGAGAACTTCATTTAATTTACAACATTTTTGAAATTAGGTAGGCAATAGCTTTTTATTCCCCAGCAGCCAAGTCTATCCTTCAACGCTTCCTGCTGAAAATGGGTGTCATAAAAAAAATACTGGTCTAGTTTCAGAGTAGAACTCATTTAGAGTGCAGGATGCGGAAGATGCTCTTCACTTTAAAAATGTCATTTCTTTCACTGTGGGAATATTTCTCTTTGTTACTATGCAGTATGATTATTTTTTATTCGGTTTCTTCCTTCCAATTTCAAATGGTTTGAACCAAGCTGCTCGTTTGAAAGAGGAAATCTTTGGGCAGAAATATGTGTGACTAGAAACTGAATATGAATTATTTATATTTGAATCTGAATTGCTCGACTTAAATAATTGCATCGAAAAAACTGAATTTGTCATTTGTATTGTTTCATTTGAATAATTGCATTGAAAAACTGAATGTGAAGAGCATCATTTGAAATTGAATTTATTGGTTTGGAATTGAATCCCAATAAACTGAATGTAATATTATGAAATTGAATTAATTTGCTCTGAAACTGTATTTGATCCTCACTGAAAATTCAACTCTCTATATACTTCCACATTCAGTTCTCACAATTCAAATTCAGTTCTTTCAGTTATATTCAGTGCACCTGCATACACATCCGGTCGTTGATGGAGACTAATCGAGTGCAGAGTCATAGAACTTCTTTTTGGCCAATCAGCATCTGTTTTTGACCATTTCCTTCCTGACTCCAGTAACATGAAGATGTGGAAGGTACGAGCAAAGCACGCCATTTTCTCTGTTGTGGGCTGCATGAACCAACACAAAAGTCTTCATGTACTCCCATCATCTGAGGAAGTGAAGACCCAGTGGATTAACTTCATTTTTGATGGAAATGTCCCCACAACAACTGGAAAACTCTCATATTTTTACTTTGGACTGCTTTCTCAACGAGGACCAGTATAAAGAAGGATTTACTTCAAAACTGAAGCTCAAGGATGGATCGATACCGACTTCAAACTTGGAACCTGTAAGTTTTTTATGTTGCTTTACTGTTTATTTTGCATGTTAGCCTGTTGAACTTGGCGTTAGCACGTCCATTGTCTAATGTGGCTAGCGTCTATTGTAGGAGTTTGTAATATTGAGGGACAGTCAAGAGAAATTGTGTGAATGTTCAGCCTTATTTGACGATGTGGGTAAGAAGAATCCATCTTGTCAGGCTTCAAGTTATGTGCTTGTGTCCGAACCACCAGTGGTTTGGACCAATCAGCATCCTTAAAACTACCGGCAGCTACAGGCGTGGTTTAGGTGTGACGACAGCAAGAAGCGATAGCCTATGATAGACGGTGATAAACAGATGATTCACAGATGCACTAATTACTGTAATACTAGTATTCGTGACAATACTGCAGCTCTGTTGCAGTTCCAGTGTAAAATATAGGAATACTGTCAACAGCCCTAGATCTCTCCTGTTGTAGTCATGCAGTCTTTTTTCACAGGGAACTTACTTATACTGAATTTATGAGATTTTGATATGTCACATCACAAATTACAGTCGAAGTCAAATGCTCTGTGTAGTCAATTTCTTCCTCCATACTTGATAAAAATGATTTTTTTTGTCATTTATTTCACTGCTTGTAGCTGTTGCCATAACTACACATTCGAGATGATATCAGAGGAAACTATAACTCTTTCCTGCATACAGGCCAGCACATCACTACAGTTACCTGCAACAAGGGATGTTGCCTGCTAGACTGACCCACAGCTGTTGCAGCTATTAGCAGTATTTAAAATGTAACATTGCTATGTATTTGTCTTATGTTATTTTGCTTGGTGTTCATGAAAAATACAATTCTGTTACAGCTGTCCAGGCTACTGTGTCCTGCAAAGACTTTGTTCGGTGTTGGCACATCCACTCTTCCCTATGCTGCTCCTCAGGCCTCTCTAACATCCACACCAATAAAGAAACCTCATCTGGATCTTGAGGAAGAGGAGGAGGAGGGGGGAGGAGGAGGGCTGGATGCTACCTATGACCCTGCAGACTCGGTCACAGCTTCGAGAGGGTCGACAGACATGTTATGAGTTACTCAAATATCCCTACAAGTGTGTGTGTGTATGTTGCCAGTTTATTGGCTGAAATGAATGCAGTCTAATTCAGTATGTGAACCTTTTTTGTAATGTTATTTCAGGCTCAGTGGCAGTTCTGTCTAGAACAGTCTTCAGTGATGTGGGGAAGCTGAGCCATCGCCACTGAGGCCTTCCACTGTGTAATGAAAGAGTTTTGCTTGTAATCCTGGCTTGTGATTTGAGGCTATATGAATAAAACTGACTCGACTAGAAATAATTACTTCATGAATGTTTCACATCTTCTATTGGTTTCATATTGCACTTTCCACCCCCCTCACACCCTGATTATTATTGTAAGTGTTTACATTACGTAAGTTACTGTGCTATTTACATGTAACGTTACACGCTAACATGTTATCTCTGTATCTCTTCCCACCAATGCTTTCTACTTCACTGGGCTCTGTAGGTCATTTCTCACAAATGTACCTGTTACTTGTAAAGCCAAACATAAAACAGAGCGTATGTTTACAGTTTAGAGACTTTATGCATAAATACTAAGCTAACATTATGTGACAGAGACATATAAATAGCAGTGTTTACCTGAGGAAAACCTGTAATGTTAATCTTGATGTTCATTTCGCCACGATTTCTGATCAGATTCCTGCTCGAACATTTACGGTTGTGAAGTTTTCGGTTTGGAAGCGGTTATTGATGTGATATTCACGGTACAAGTGCAGCTCTGTGAACCTGCACTCGATTGCTTTTCCTCGACAACTGAATATGTGTCTCAGTGAAATGAAACTGAATTGCAAAAACTCAACTTTTCAGTGAGGATCAAATACAGTTTCAGAGCAACTCAACTCAATTTTATAATATTACATTCAGTTTCAAGTTCATTGGAATTCACTTCCAAACTAATACATTTCATGTCAAATTATGCTTTTCAGTTTTTCGATGCAATTATTCAAGTTGAGCAATTCAAATTCAAATATAAATGATTCAAATTCAGTTTCTAGTGACATATTTCTGCCCATAGAAATCTTGTATATGTGTGTGTGTGTGTGTATATATATTGCTGAATATATTTGAATGAGAGCTGAAAAATGTGTCATATTGAAATCAAAGGAAGTCTATAATGACTTTTTAGTGTGCAGTTGATCAGTGAAGTAATGGAAATAAAATGTCAGACACACAGGCCAAAAAAACTGTGATGGAATATTCATCAGCAGATTAGCCAACAGCAGAATTAGTCTCTGAATGGGGGGAAAAAAAATCATGTATTTACAATCTCTGTAGGTGTCTTGCTGGGAGAGGTGTATTATCTTACTGACGGATGTTCCTCGCAGCAGTTAATGCAGATCACATTTGGAGTCTGGAGGACATTACTCAGAGTCTGGCTTCTGCTAGATTTTTGATTTCACAATATTTTCTGACCTGAAGAAGTTCTACAACATCTTGTGTCATAGAGACTGTATAACAGACATTGACAGAGAACATTACCACATACTGACCTCGCGGGGCTGCGTTTGAGACGACACAGATGTAGAACATGACTGGATTTTTATGAGGCACGTTGTGAGTATTACTGCAGCTGTGATAAGTGTCAGAACAACCGCAATATGTTTTGTGTAAAAAAAAAAAAAAAAAAAAAAAGTGGACCCTAGCGCTCGCTGCTTCTGTCTGTGTAAGGTTAATTGTGTACCCCCCCACCTGCCAGGCAACTTTGAGGAAGAATGGCTGGTTATTGATGTGCAAAGTGTAACTGAAGTCATATTCAAAGTGCATCCTATGTGTCTCTTCGTGTGGAAGAGGCTCCTGCTCCACACACACAGCTGGAGTCCACACAAAGGAAGAGCACTACTATAGCAAACACAAGGGGAATTCTCTCAGTTTCTTCCTTCTCTCTTTATCTCTCTCTTTCCTGTCGCTGACGCTCTGTCGCTCCGAGGAGAAAAACTCGGTGATGACGACTGTGCAGCCACTAAAGTTCCTCAGACTTTTCTCAAACTGCTGTTGCTCCTGAGCGTCTGGTTTTTAATGAAAGAGCACATTAAATGTTTCGCTGATATGCTTCAATCTGCCGTCTTTGCCACTTGGGTCTCTACTTAGCGCCTTCTCAGGTACAAATAACTGCAGTTTGGACGAGGACCCTTTTGGTTTGGGGCTTGTAGCATGTGTTATTGTCTGCCATAGGAGTGCGGTGTAGCTCGTTAAGTCTTTTTAATTGTCTCAAAAATCAAATCAAACGAGTGGATGTTTTGTAAACGAGCGCCCTCCTACGTGATTTTAATTGTCGGACTGACCCAGATCTCTCCTTCCTCTCTTCTAGGTAAGGTGTTGAATACTGATTTGCGTCACTACCTCAGTCTGCAGTTCCAGAAGGGCTCTCTGGACCATAAGCTCCAGCAGGTGATCAGGGACAACCTGTACCTGCGCACCATTCCCTGTGAGTATCTTCCACAGCCTTGGGCACCTACGTATGTTTTCCCTCCTCTGTCTGCACATTGCTTGTTGCCCTGTGACCCCTCCAGATGGAGTCTGGTCTGTTCTCATCTGTAGCACTATTTGCACCATCCTACTTTTTTCTTGCCTGCCTTTCCTTAAAAAAAAAAACACCTTAACTCATTTCAAACTCACTGCCCCCCTTTCCTCCCTAACATCAGTTGATTTAATAAATGACATAGATAAACAGAAAGGTCCGGATAATATGAATTTTAAATTGAAGTTGGCTGAAAAACTCTTCACCTAATAGTCTTAACATCATTAGTAAAGCACCCAGTATTCGGCTTAATGTGACACTAATGTCTTAGGAAACAGTAGCGTAGCCAGAAATATTCATTTAGGTGCGCATGTGGGATATAAAATGTGCAGAAAACAAACTGACAGTGTGCCACATACATAAATTAAGTAAGCATCACGTATCCAACAATATAGCAAAGTGTGAGATTAACAAAGCTTAACTTCATTTAGAAGCTATTATTACATTAAAAACTCCTCCCTCAGCTAAGAACACAATAGGCTGCACCAGCAGGTCCCATTTCAAAAATTACTTCTGCCATCAAAAAGCACAATTTGTACAAAAAGCACATTAGTATGACCTACATGTGTCAGCACATCTTCAGGGTTTAAAGCAATAAGAAACAGCCACTGAGCTGGGATGTGTCATGTCCAATGCTTCCAGACTTTTTAGCAGAATTGAATGAAAAAACAGAGAAGAGTCACAGAAATGTAGCTGCAGGATTTTAGTGAAATAAACTCTTGAAGTATTTGCATATTACAGTACGCACAGAGGACCAAGTGCTTACTGTAGGTTCGACATTGCTTTAAATCCAAAGGCATGATTATCACAAATGTAATAGAAATGTCCCCAAATAGTGTGGATACTATATTTAACTGATCTTAGAATGTAAATTGTTATTTTTCTGTTTCTGCTTTCTGCAGAGTTGAAGTTTAATCCCATAGTGAGACATGACGGAACAACACCTCATCGCTTGTTAGAAATCTGTCTCTGAGAGATCTGATGTGCTTACAGACATACATACATAATTTGGCGGAGTGGGTCGTTAGGAGGGAAGGAGTAGCTAACTCATCCGGAAAATCACTCCAACCGGGTGTGCAATCTACATATTATAATTAGGCTATTGCACAATTCTCTTATTTACTTAGCAAACAGAAATATATAAGCTACAAGCCAACAAAGCTTATACTCTGATACAGGTCTGAACTCTACATTAACAGATCGAAAACCTTGTGTTCACATAAGAATGAATAGTAGGCAAATACTTATGAGATTGTAAAACAAGAGTAAACACAGCTTGAAAACAAATCATGAATGAAGACATTTTCAGGGCCAACCAGCCGACCTTCTGTGCAGGCCCCAAACAATCACAAATCACAGACAAGCAGCAGCGACAGGTGATTTAACAACCAGCAAATAACTTATTCAAAGCCTCGGAGGGCTCCAAGGACCTCAACCAACGCAACAACAGCTTCAGCGTCCAGACAAACCGTTAACATCTACACAGCAAGGAGTTAAATAAAGTTACACGCAGAGAGCCACGGCGGGATATTTAACCAGCATGAAAGAAACCGAAGCGAGCACAGAGACAAAGACACAGAGAGACGCGACAAGAGGGTATATTTGACTCGTGTTTTTGAAGTCCATGCTCTGTCTTTCACAGAAATGAAGTATCTTATAACTTACGTTCTGTCGTCCTGCTCCTGTGCTGATATTTCAACCAAACCAATTTATGATGTCCATTTTGGCCACCAAAAAAAACTTCAAGTCAAGTGTGACGCATCGCAACAGTGATCATTTGACCATCTGAAAAGGCTGTGACAACCTGTCAGAGGTCAAAGATCATCAATCAGGGCGGAGCAGGGTGAGGTGGGGCAGCCGTCGGTGACTTAGCAGGCAGGAAGTTCAAATGCACCAATGATCAGACACATCCTGGTCTGGCTGTGTTTTTTTTTTTTATGATTATGCTGAATGTTCCAGCTTGAGATTTAGGTGGCACAGGCACACCCAGACACATCCGTGGCTAAGTGGGTGCTAGGAAAAACCCTGTGTCGACTGTGATGTGGAAGGCTAACATAATCTACCATGAGTAAAATATGCTTTAAGACTTCAGGGCTTGTGCAAAAGAAACTGTATTGGAATCAAGGGAATTGACACACTTTCTCGGTTTTAATGTTTAAATTAGGAAAAAGGAGTTTCGAGACTGAATATTTGAAGTATTGAACCAAGAGAGACATTTATTTGCACTTTTTGATTATAGCCCAACTTTGGTTATCTTATAATTAAAGGTGTGAGAGACTACTGCGAAGTTTGAGCTCCATTCTGTCTTTACTTTATACACTTGAGTTGTTTTGGGGTTTTTTTGTTTTTTTTTAAGAGTCTGCTACACCACTACTTTCAGAACAGAGGAATAATTAAGCAGGACAGAAGGATTCTGTTTTTATACCCCAGCGATTTTAAAACGGACAAGTCCAACAGGCGTGAATGGAAGAGCAGCTGCAATTCTCTGGGCTGCACAGCTGCGTTAAAAAAACATTTTTACCACTCATCACTGCCCCAGACAATGTTGATTATCTGTTTAACTCTCAGTTTGCATTTCGAAAGCTCTCGCGTCTGACGGTTTGCGTAGAGGAAAATTAATCTTAATGGCATATTTTAAACTTTCACTCAATGTGCAAGTGAAACGCTAATGACTAATTGGAGATGGAGATGTCATAATCAGCAGGGCATTCTAATTTCTCATCTTACTGATTTAATTTGCCTGCAGATCTTCACTTCTCATTAGCTATTTAAAAGTAAAAGTATTCACATCACAACAATAGTTGTACTCAATTTCTGCCCGTCATCTTAAAGATTATAAATCTCTTACATCTTTACCCAATTCTGAGCCTAGTGAGTCGAATCTTTGATGTAAAAACTCGCGCCATGCTTGTCCCATGTGAGACATCATCGTAGTCTGGCTTCAGTAGCTCAGCATATGTCCCCCTGTCCACTCTTGTCTGCTCATGCAAGCCTGTGCCACACCGGGTTATCACAGGGCACGGAGCCACGGCGACCTCGGCGAGGAGCCTAAATAGCCCACTACAGAACGACGCCTGTGCTCATTACAGCATCCCGAACCTGGCATCTCAGAGTGAGAGAAGCATGACTTCCCTCTCCCAGTACACACACAGCGAGGTTTCATTAAAAGTCGTGCTCGCCTCCCACAAAAGATGACAGGAGCTCAAAACAGTGCCAGGGGTCCAAGGCGCCGCATAATCCTCGAAGCTTGGCTGAGTCCCAACCTCCAACCCCACCTGTCTCCTTCTCAGGGCATTAATATCCGTCATGGCAATCAGCTCCACGAGTCTAATCGGAAGATAACAAAAAAAAAAAAACGAGGAAGGAAGTGTAAAAAGAAAAAAAGCACCCCAGGTTTTCAATCCTTGCACTTTCTCTCTTTTGAGAAGATTGAAGAGTGCTCCTTTTAAGTTTTTAAGCTGCTGAGACAAAAGACAGAATATAGCTTTGCACTGATGTAGCTCATCACTTAATGGAGACTGCTAAGTTAAAAGTAAGTGAAGTAAAAGTCAAAAATTGCAGAAAATGTTTTTCCTTACATATCTTATAATAAGATTGCATTAAACCATTGTGACCTGTACTTTTCATAAATGTAAACCTCAGGAAATAAACGGAGATGTTACAAGGTCAAACAGAGCATATGCCACCCACATGATTCGGATTTTTTTTTTTTCCTTTTACCACATTGCCTCAAACCTTGTGTTCCTTTTTGTTGACTTACATAAACATTTTATACGAGAGCTTCATACCAGACATCCCGCACATTGTGATAAAACCTTTAAAATTGTAGAATAAAAATTTTGTGAGCCAGTGTCATTTTTGTGTAATAATTATTATTGATTCCGACCTTGGATGAACACACGAGTAAGATCTTTGTAGTAATGAATGGTAGCAGTGGAACATTTCACCATATCATGATAGTAATGGCTCACATCTGTTGAGAGATGAGAACAGCGACTTGGAAGTGCTCCGATTCTGTGATTTAGTCTTCTAACTTCCTGTCTACACTGAATGCGGCCATTCAAAACATGTGCTAACACAACATTTGTTCAACCAAAAACACAGAGCCCACAGTGGAGAGTCATTTGGCGGATATGGATGCATATCAGAGAGTTCATGACCAAACCAAACCTCCACAGTTGTTTTAGGGAAAGCTTGTTTTCAAACCACCTCATACATCTACATGAGGTTCAGCAAATCTTGTGTAACAAGATCAAAATGACATATATTACTAGAGCTGCAATGATTAGTCAGCAACTGTTTTATAATCTGATAGTTTCAGTCATTTTTTAAGCAAAAAATGACAATTATGTGCTGGTTTCAGCTCCTCAAATGTGATGATTTAATGCTTTTTCTGTCATACATGACAGTAAAGTGAATATGAATGAGTTTTTGACTGACATTTAAAGACATAATCTTTGACTGTGGGAAATTATAACGGACATTTTCACTGTTTTCTGACATTTTATAGACAAAATGATTAATCTATTATTTGTGAATATAATCTGCAGATTAATCAATAATGAAAAAATCTAATTCATCTAATTAATTACATAGTTTGGGTGAAACTTTTCTTTCATGTTTATCAATCAGCTTTAGGCCAACAAAGCAAAAAATTAGCTAAATGACAAATGCAAGTAATATTTGTAACCTAAAAGCGTTTATCATCATCCTGATCATTAAAACATCATTAGCTACTTCACAAATTGAGATAGTTGAGCTAGTTTGAATCTAGATAACTCTGTAGGTCCCCCCCTCATAGATGTGGAGGTGCATTCCCATTTATGTGAAATTTATAGTGGACTCTGTGAATCAATCAGTACTGAGACGTTTGTCTTTTTGTGACAGCGAGCAGAAGTGAAGAGACAAAATGGAACAATGAAATGATACATAAGGCTGCATGAGGTCAATATTGTTGCTTCCCTTCTTGTTCCATTCCATTTGGACAACGTCAAGTTAGTGCTCTGATTTATTATGTATTCATCAGACATTACAGCCAACATTAACAAAACCTCTTGTTCTAGAGAGAGATATCTGATCCGGTATCTGTTAGTATTCAATTTTACAAGTGTTTTTTTGTTTTTTTTGTCTTTGTTCCTTTTTTCATCATTTCTGTTCTGCTGTAATTAGCATCTGGGATCCTCGTCGTTAAACGCTTGTCATTTGGTTTCTGGTGCCCAACCGAGTGGGTGTTCAACCTGCCAGCAGGGAAACATACACAATATACTTCACATCTAAAGCTTTTGAGTTAGATTTTGTTGTTAGACCACATCAACCCTGGTAACTACTTGTACTTTTTCTGTTTTTCCATTTGCTTTGGTTAAATGCTGTCATGCTGTATTGTTTTCACGCAGATGTTTCATCTCTTCAAAGAGAAGCTTGCGAGAACCCATAGACAAGATGGATGTTAAAACAGTGTTTTCCAGAGAGATTTGGCAGCAAAATTACTCTTGTTTTTTCTTCAAAGATCCTTATCTCAGCGCCTTTGCTCAGATAACAGTTAGAGTTCTAGTTTCAACACTCGTAGCAGTCTCTCCGCTCTCTGTCCATGGCTGGAGTGTAGTCATACTGTCCCTTACAGCTGGACAGGTGTAAAGACCGAAGACATGGTTTGCTTTGTGAATCTACTGTCAAACACAACAGCTGTACACTTTTTGCACAACCTCTTGCGGTCAAAATTACAATTACAAAAAAACCCATGATGGTGTGGTGAGAATTAAAATTGCCACGGTGGGAAAACTGATCCAACTTGCATGATGTTTAATTAGTTTCAAAACCTGTGCACATAAAAAAACAGGCACGTGCATGTGATATGAGCACACAGAACAGAATACACGAGTGGGAAAGCATCCTCGTGAGAGAGAATTTCTGCTATGCGTGCAGAAATGCAGTCCGGCAAGTACGAGGCTGTGATGAGCGTGTATTTTGAGACTTTGGAGGTGGGTATGGAATAGACAGTCCTCTCCTTTGATTGGTCACTTTGCATACTGACCATAACCTTTGATAGACTGGTTTGGTTTGATCACTGACAAAGTCAAAGACAGGCAGTTCACTGAGAGAACAAAGGAAAACATAAAAAATGATATTTAGCAGCTGATTCTCCCTTTTTTTATCACTTATACTCATGAAATAGTGTAAGACATAGTAGCAAAAGCCTTAACGCTGTTTAAACCCACTTTCAGATTTGTGAAACCTTTACTTTGCATATGAAAAAAGGACAATTTCACTGATACAGACCACATTAGACCAGGTCCAGATAAAAAAAACACTATACCTAGACCTGTCAAATCTGGGCTAGATTACCAAGGAGACTGTCTTTTCCATACCCGCCTCCAAAGTGTCAAAAGTCAATTTGACGAGGGACCACTTGTGGATACTGTTCTGTGTGCTCATATCACATGTGCACGGCTGGTTTTTATGTGTACAGGTTTTGAAACTAATTAAACACCATGAACTTGTGTCTGAATCTTCAGGTAAGGTGGCTGAATAAACATAAAAAAAACTAATTTCTCTATACCTCCGTTCAAAAAGAAAGCTCATATTTCCTCCTTTTTGTGGCTTCGCTGCTCTCTGATTGCTCTGTCTGACAGAATAAAAGATTGTCTTTGCAATAGACTAAGCTGTTTCAGATGTGATGGCTCATACTGCAGTCAGGATGGATGTTGACACAGAGAGAAAATGAAGAATGGGGATAGGTTCCTATTAAACTCAGAGTTAAAATCCCTTGTGCTTGCAGTGCAGCCAGATAGCAGAGCAGTTCAGCTAGCGTAAGTGTAAAAGCCCTGATTATATCTAAGATGACAGTGAGCAGAGTCGGCATGTTGGGGAGCGTAAAATCATTTTCATAACAATATGTTTTCAGTGTCTCACAGATGAGGACACCATCAAGGCAAAACATGTCACTTTTTCAACCAGTTACAGCAGCTATGGCTCATTATTATTTAACCAGTGTGCAGAAACTGGAAAGTAATTGTAGTGGTTCAGTTTTGGAATAGTTTTAGATGAAGAGGAGAAGTAAATATTTTAAAAAGAAGGGAGAAAGGAGAGAAATTTTTAAAACAAAGTTGGATCCCTTGAGCTCATGTTGCAACCGTGGTGTCAAAAGAGAAATAAAGGTGGCTGGCCTTGACTATCACCACTGGCAGGAGACACTGTAAAACATGTCACTAGTTTTTACTCTGTGACCTTGGAGAGTTTAGCTTTGGTTTATGAATGTGAACAGATCTTGCTGAATGCTGGAAACAAGTGGTGAAGCTGTAATCTGTAATGTTATTGGACTTATTGGACTTATGGAGAGCTGTAGTAAGGACACTGTGACGGTAATGTGGGGACAAAAAGTTTATGAGATAATGCTTGTTTTTTTGGCAAATAGGGATATCCCAGAAGTGGTCTGGCGTATACAACATTTTTAGCTGAGAAGCATTTAGAGCTGCAACTAACGTTTATTTTCATTACCAATTAATCTGACGATTATTACTGTTTTTCGGTCTGTGAAATGTTAAAAAAGCTTTTGAAAAATGCCATTCACCATTTTTTTTAGAGTACACAGTGATGACGGTAATTTGATTGTTTTTGTCAGATTCATTTTCTATCGATTGACTAATGGACTATATTCCATTATACTGCCATGGAAACCAAGCTGTGAGTGGGAGAAATGAATACACAGCTGATATAAAAGTAGTGTAATTATTCAGCTAATATGCAGAAGGTCAACAGTGAAGTTCGATTTTATCCATTCTTGTATTTGGTGCACACCTAACCAAAGCTCTCCTCTCCAATTCTCAGTATTTATTGTATTAATATTGTATTTAATTGCATCCTTGGGAATAAAAGTAGTGCTGTTGTACACAGAAGTCAAAGTGTGTAATTAAAATCCTGTTCATTATCATTATCGTCAGTTATACTTCCTCTGTATTCTGACGGTTGTGCTGCTGTGCGAAGGATTTTTTTTTCCCTGTTTCATTATTGAATATGAATTCATAGCTTTGTGGTCCCGGATCTGTTGACTATTCATGATGTAGATACAGATTCTCCCCCCAGAGCGCTGTATTTGGACTTGAATCATATCCCTGAGGGCATGTTGGATACAGTGTCACCTGCAGCTGTCTGTCTCCCCCCCCCCCTGTCAGTGAATTAGTACATTCCTCTTGTTTGGATGTTCCCTTTGTCTTTAACTGTGTGATTTTTTGGCAGGTACCACTCGGCAGCCCAGAGAGGGGGAAGTTCCTGGAGTGGACTACAATTTCATCAGTGTGGGGGAGTTCCGTGAACTGGAAGAAAGTGGACTGCTGCTGGAGAGTGGCACCTACGATGGTATGTTTCAAACACAACACAAACTACAACTCTACAACACTATAGAGGGGCATATAAGGAAAAATAATGATTTGTTTAAAAACTAGTTGGAGTGTGTACTTAGGGTTGGATTTTGAACGTCTGCTTTTTGACCAAAATAAAGTATAATCAGAAGTCTTGTTTATTTTGATTTGATAAGAATATAATATTTTCTGACCCAAATTATAACTTTCCCAATTTTAATCTTTTACAGTATTTGGCAAGCAAAAAATAGTCATATACACATAACCTCTAGTAAAAACCACAACTTCAGTTTTTGTGAGGTTTAAACTAACATAATATGGTGTTAATTAGGGAACTTAAGTGGTGCTGGTTGGCAAATTCTGTTATGTTTGGACGGAGCCTTGCTAGTTGTTGTTCCAGTCTCCAGGAAATAGCTGTCATGTAACACTAAGACATATGAGGATGAAACTTCTCATCCAACTCTTTGGTAAGGAAGCAAATAAGCATGTTTCCCAAAATGAACTATTCCTGTAAGACAACATTCAGAAATGATGGATGCAGAGATGTTTTGCAAATCCCTACTATGGTTTTGAAAAAGAATCGTTTTGGTTTTGGTACAGAAACTCAGGTACAGTACAGTATTGGCACCATTTTTGAAATTTTCAAATGATGCCCAGTCCTAATTGCACCACTTTTCAAGTTTCAGTTGTTGTAATTTTCTTGTTTTTTTAACTTCATTTCAGACATAAAGTACTTTAGAATAAAGTCAACTCAGGAAGACTATAAGAGGAAAACTACTGCCTACAGAAAAAAGAGTGAACAGAGCAACACAGTAAATTATCACTACAGTACATTGTCCCAGTCCACCTTGGGGACACAGCTGCAGCTGAGGATGAATCCCCCCCATGATGCTCAGGTTATTAGTTCTCTTGCAAATGTGCAGAGCTGTGCACCCTTAAGGTCATCAGGTGAAGTCAACACATTGCCCATGTCATCAACCTGTCACCATAAATATGAGAAGAACTGGAATTAATATATCCCCAGGTGATTTTGTTGTCATCCTGGTCCTGTTTGAAATGTGCTGGCTATGTAAGAGCTCTTTCGTCCGCCCTCTGTCCCTCTGTCCCAGATCCAGCCTTGAGAGACTGGCCCTTCAACCCTGAGCCTATGAACCAGTCAACAGGATGAATAATGAATCTGCTATGCCCATCCCTAAGTAATGTAACACAACCATACAGCAGGTATATTGAAGGCACAGATCCAGAAGCCCCCAGAAAGTTAATTATTAATGCCTGGACTTTTGACCTCTGAGTCCCCACAGATAAACTTTTAGATAAACTTCTCACAAACAAACACAGCTCTACAGACAGACAGGCGGATACGCTCCAATGCAGGGAAAGAGAGATAAAGAGATATTTATCACAATCATGAATTTTCTCCCCATGGTGAGTTAGTCATTGACTACAGCTCTGTTACTGGTCGTTAACAGCTTGTATACTAGAGATTGTGAAATAAGGGCCCATTCACATAAACACTTTGCTTACGAGAAACACTTTTAAACATGTATTAACTTGTACTAATGCACTTTAATGGACGGATGCAACTCCTTACCGTAGCATTCAAGTGAGGTGAGGGAGCGCCGCGATGTGGCTGGTGGTGCAAAAAATGTGAAAATAGTTGAACTTTTAAGGAGACCCCACCTGGGTCACCTCTTTAAATGAATTTACATCATCCCCTCTGGTCAGAGATACAGGTTCAGGTGCAACAGAATAACATTTTGATTGAAATCTATGTCCAATAAACACACCTTAATTCAAATATATCATAAACTGGCTCTTGGTGCCCCAAGCAGCCTGGCACTTTTCTCTTATCCCTATTCTTAGTTGTTGCGGTTTTTTATAAGTATTTTATTTTATGTTTTATTATGGGTATCAGATTCTCAAATCTATTTTATAGTGTTTTATTGTTTCTTTGCTGCTTTCCTCTTGTGGGACAAAAAATTTGAATTGAACTTTCATTGCACTCATTGCTTCACATTACAGGCCTTAATGCTCAATTCTGATTTTTTAGTCAGATCCGATCTTTTTGTGTTGATGGTTCACATTCATGTTTGTAAGTGACACGTATCCGGCTCTGGTGTGAGCACCACCTAAACTGCCACGTATGTGCAGATTTAACTGAAATGTGAGCCGCATGCACACAAGAATAACAACAATAATGTAATTTGTGCGACAATCAGACCATAAAGATGGGGCCCGTTTCACCAAATTTGCAACATGCAAGCTGTGACTTTCAACATCAGATAATTTCCTCTCATGTTAATTTTGACATGTTTTAACTAATCAAAAGAAACACCATACTTATGACCCATGCATGAGCATGCGAGGGGACTTAAGGACTCAAATTTATCTGCAGTTTGCAAGTGAAAGAGGGCACTGGCGTGTAAGCAGTGCTTTGTAAAACAAGCCCCAGGATGACATGGCTGTGCTAGCATTTGGTTACAATAAGTTCCTTCCAGTTTGGCTTGAATAGAAGCTTCTCCATAAATTTCCAACAAATTTGAAACTTCCTCGGTTCTCCGTTGCTGTTATTGCTCTCCTCCATGTTTATTTTTACCAGTCCGTGAGGTGCCGACACTGACTGAAGACGACAGGCAATATGCACATGCGCAGAGAAGTGAGATGTTTAAAAAACATGAATTCCGATCTGACTGTTGTGAGAGCGGTCGCATAACCAGCGATCGGTAATGAATCAAATCTAGGACCACATATGCAAGTGGCCCAGATCTAATTTATTTGTTCACACTTCCGTGACAAAATCAGATCCAAGTCACATGGAGGCGAAAAAGAATTAGATTTGGGCCATTTCAGCATATCTCTCTCCCTCTCTCTCCCTCTCTCTCTCTCTCTCCCTCATGTGATATGCTTAGCTTCTTCAGTGCACGTAACGTTTCTGTCTGAACGAGGCCTTACTGTATCTGTGGCTGATTGAATGGAAACATCGACCTGGACAGCCGGTCTCACCGCTGTGACTAATCCTCCAGACCTGTGAACAACAGGGGCTTGATGTGGCCACGGTTAATCTGTAACCAAGAACGACACTCACTCCCACAGGCAGCTCCGCAAGAGCCAATATCTGAGACAATGAACATTTCATAGATTGGTTGTCATATCGCTCAACAATAATAGAAAGTTATTTCAGAAGACCGATATTATGAGAATGATTAACCAAGCATAAAAGAGGAAAATTGTGTGTGTTTATGAGATCACTCCTCAGCATTAATCCATTTCCATTTTCAAATTCCAGCAGTCTTGCTCTCTGCATTCAAAGCAGGTCTTAGCAGCAAAGTTGTCTCAACTATAGATGGGGAAGTTTAAACTGCACAAAAACAAATACCAATTTTTGTTTTACAAAATGATGAAAGTGTCAGGATATGAGTAATACTTGTTACCTTGGCTGTGCTGGATTAGATTTGTGTGTATGTGAATCAGAGCTTATCCAATTTTCTACCATGACAGAAAAGCCAGTAGTATGAATCATTCATGATGGAGACAAGTAGCTCAAATGGACAAGCAATATTCAAGGAAAACAGGTGACTCTGCTGAAAGTCGAAGTCAGTAACAGTAGGACTAGCACAATATTGAGAAAAGATTTCAGCTGAAAATGCAGCATTGTGTTAACTTCCATATCCATTTGAATCTCATTATATCACACACCTTGCTTTTTCTTTTTGTCTGATGCAATGTGGGTATGGATCAGATTCAGCAGACTTTTTACTGTGATGGTTGTATTAGTCAAGCCCCATTAGACTGCATACCTGTACTGCCTCATTGATGTTTGTATATGACAAAACTGGCATGGGACACATTACCTTGATTGCAAGTCGGAGGTTTAAGCTCTTTAGCTCTTTCTTCACCACAATAGTCCAGTACAACACTCGCATTACTGCTGATGCTGCACCGATCCGCCTGTCAACCTCACACTCCATCTCACCCTCACTTGTGAACAAGACCCTGAGATACTTGAACTCCTTCGCCTGTGGCAGCAACTCACTCCCAACCCAGAGGGAGTAGTCCACTTTTCTCCGGCAGTGCACATCCCCCGGGATGCAGGAGAAATTCCTCCGAAGGCGGGAGTTGAAGACCTCACGGACAGGGGCTTTTGCTACTCGTTTGGGTCTCCTAGGTCTGTCCAGCAGCCTCCCCTGCCACCTGATCCAACTCAACACCAGGTGGTGATCATTTGACAGCTCTGCTCCTCTCTTTACAAGTACAAAGTTGATCAGCAGTCTTTGACCTTAGGTGTTCTGGTACCAGGTAAGCTTATGAATACCCTTATGCCCAAACACGGTGTTAGTTATGACCAATCCATGGCTAGCACAGAAGTCCAATAACAATGTACCACTTGGGTTCAAATCACATAGGCCGTTCCTCCCAATCAACCGCTCCAGTTTTCTCCATCATTGCCCACATGAGCATTGAAGTCCCCCAGCAGAACTATGGACTTGCTGGGCCTTGCCTCCTCCAGGGCCCTCCCAGAGACTCCAAGGAGGCCAGATACTTCTATTTAGTGCATATGCACATACAACTTCCCCACCAGGGAGTAACGTTCCACGTCCATAGATCAGTTTACGATGCCTGGGATCAGCACGCCCAGGTCAGGTTTAAGGTGGTCAGTGCAAAAGGATGCAGTGTAAATATAAAGTATAGCATGGGACATGATGGGAAGAAAGCAGAAGAGACAAGGAAAGGAGAAGTAAAGGACATGATTTATAGACAAGAAAGAGATGTGATACTTTCATTGCAGTACTGCCAGGGGACAGTTTGACAGGGTAAGAAGATGATGAAATCCCCTTTGTTTGTAAAAAATAAAAAATTCATTCCCCCTGACAATCATGGACTTCACTGGAAAAGAAATGACCATTTACTAACCCCTTGTTTTGCTGGACTGCGTTGCCTACAACCATTTTATAATAGGGTCTTTTTGGTATTATAGGCTTTGTGAAGTTCTGAGGCAAAGCTGCATAGCTGTGGATTAGATAGAAACAGGGCAGCGGGCCAGAAGTCACAGAGGAGGGAGGGTGCAAAGGTGCTGCACTAGCAACAGTTGCCCACTCCTAGGAGCTGACAAAACAGAGCCTGGAAGATTAAGAAGTACCTCAGCTCTAAGGACTGCTGATAACAGTTGTTGGATTAGTGTTGTTATTGCACATAAGAGCACGAAAAACTAAGAGAAAAAAAGCTGAAACAGAAAGTGGAAGAACATAAGATAAACAGGGAGGGATCAGGAGCAGCTCTATAAGGAAAACGATGATGGAAGTAAAGATAGGAAGGGTTTGTAATTCATATTGGGTGTCACTACACAGACTGAGGAGGTGAACATAAACTAGAGGGGAAGTTTATTTATGAGGGGCAGGTCATCTAACAGTGGATTGTGAAGCTGTCCACACACAGAGGCACTGGGAGCAGAGGAATGCAAGGTTGACAAGGTTGGCTTGTGAAGTGTGGGCATCCATGCCAAGCAGCACCCGAGCTCTGTGCCAAGGCCGAAGCACAAGATGGGCTTCACCCGCCCAGGGCACTGGCAGTCGCTGATGAGGCCTGGGTAGACTTGGCACTGCCCAAGAGAGTGGAAGCCCATCCTCAATGATTAATGAGGGTCTGTGACTGTGGCTGGCAGGTTCAAAGAAGCAGGGGGATAAACGCAGAGTGAGGTAGGGATTGGGAGAGCTTCTGGGAGGGACATGGTGAAGGCTGAGCCGGAGTAAAAACCCTTGAGAGGTTTTCCCAAACTTCCACAACATAAGGGATGTCTCTAATTTCCATTTGTGTTTGAAAACATCGCCACAAAACCATTTGCTAGCATTTCATGTTGCTAAATGACCATGACTGACTGCATACATCTTTGCTCTCTTGAAAGCTTCTCTGGAAGATATAGTGAGATATAAAGAAGTTATGTCTAACAGTAGATATAACACTGGTCACAGTTGCACTCACATTTTATTTCGATTCTCACGAGTTGGAGATGAGATATGCTGGCAGCTGCTGACTAAAACAGATGGCGTAACATCTATACACACACACACACACACACACACAGAGTGTATATACGCATTCTTTCTCACCCATAAACACACATGGCCTTAGTAGTGCATATTTCAGCTCCTTCTAACGGTAAGCAAGTTTTTTAAAAAAAGGTTCCCTCTGACACAAAACTGCTTCTTACTGGCAGCAAACACAACAGTGTATGTGTAACATGAGTGAATGACTGTGTAATTCACTGACTGTGCCAAGCAAGTGTTGGCCCAGGCTGTTAAAATGAAAATGGCTTTGCTTTATACTGTCCACCCACCACTCTCAAAGAGCTGCAAAAAGAGCTTTAATGTAATAACACTATGTTGAAATTGTTTGAATCACCAGCCCTTGGTGCAAATCTTTTCTGCTGCTTTCACCTATAATATAATGGATACTTGTCACTTTGCCATGGAGTGACAAAGGGGAAGTAAGATTGAAATTATATAAGCTATTGATGACCAAAGATGTTGAATTTTATAGTGTGATGGGTTGTGATATTGTATCCACTGTCCCTTTCTGTATTAAAGACAAACTTTGCCTCTAATAGGTTAAACATAGCAACCAAATGGAGATGTACTGTTGATAAACCTAATCAAGGGTTTTTATCCTCTTTATATACTTGTTTGTTGTATACTACTTGGTTAAAATAATCATGTAGCTGAAATATTCGTTAGTAAGCAAACTACAGTAAGGATCAGAAATTTGATCCATCATTAGGGAACAGTTTGTGGGATGAATTATTCCTTTTATTTCTCTATTTCCTGCACATTGTTACATGTAAAATAGAACAGCACAGCATGTTGATTTGTCAATTCAGTGCCTGTTTCAGCAGGTGTCTATTTTTGTCACACACACAGTCATGGGGAGCTGTTAGAGTGGTGTCTCTCAAGCGTTTTCCCCCCCATTTTTCCCAAGAGTGAACAGCTCATTAATCTTAGACTGTAATTAAGGTGAATGATTTGAAGTGGTCCCTCTGACATCATCAGGGTTGCCAAAGGGTGACCAGACATCCTATTCAAATCAGGACTGATTTTCCACTATTTGTCCTGGCATCCCAATAGGGAAGGTCTTTGTCCTGATAATGAGATATTGGAAATTTAATGAGGCAGAGATATATATCAGAACCATGGACAGGTTAGATCAGTGTTTTCCCCTCTCTCTGGTGCTCTCATGAAGAGACGATTGCATCAATTGTGAGGGAAAGTGAAGCAGCAGCATCCATATTACTAGATGAGTAATTATGATGGCTATTAGGCAGCTATAGCAATAGTGAATTTGGACTGTCAGCTGTGAAAACTTGTTAATAATGCATACTATGTCTAGACTGGGCGTTTAGGTAGGTCACTGGCAAAGAAATGGCTCTTCTTGGACCACCTCTTTTGGATCAGCAGTCTGTAAAGTTCAGCTTTTTCTTTCCATTTTGGGCCATATTTTGGACCTCCAGTGTGTATCAAACACTTGATATATTTTGATATATCTACCTCTGTTGTTGTCCAAAAACCTATAAAAACACATCAATGAGACAAACCTTTGCACTGGGTGACATGTTCCTTTGGCCTGAAGAGTATGGTAACAGTAGAATAACCCAAAGAATAACAGCGATCACGTTTTCAGTCTCCAGGGAGTAGTTCTGTGTAATTCATTATTCTAGCTTGTGCTACATACCACAACCTCTTGACTTTGTAAATAAGTTCAACATAGTGAAGGAGGGTGAAAGAACATGTCACCCAGTGCAACAGTGTGGCTCACTGTTGTGTTTTTTTTTTTAATCATTTTTGGACAGCAAAGGAGGTCTACGGCACAGAAGAATAACATGTATACACACAATACTTATTAGTAGTAACGATTTATTGGTGGCTTGATTCTGCACGAGATTTGCTAACAGTAAGAAAAATATAGAAAATTGTCATATCCTGTAAGGTGCTAGCCATGAATAGCAATGTTCCCAATTCCCTTCCTGCTGAAGACTTTTGATGTATAATTTCCCACCTCTCTTTTCCCTCATCTTCTGTCATCTTTCTACTGTCGGCTATCTAATAAAAAAGGCATAAAATGACCCAAAAATAATTTAAAAAGCAGGTTTTAGACTCAAGTAAGAGCCCGTAATACAATGCATGTTAACTCGGTGAATTTCATCATATGAAAACTTAGTGACACATGATGCTTCGTTCAGTCTCGACAATGACTTATTCAACATTTTATTAAACAAGGCGTTTCTTTGTCACTCATGTGGCCTTATTCATTACCACATTTTCTGCAAGAAGATATACAGCATCTGTGTTAGTGTTTATTATGTCACTGTTTTGATTTTGTTGTTGTGCCTGTGTTATTTAATCTGATATTCTTTCTTTGGTTATTCACTCATTTATTTATTATTTATCTATTAGAATTACAAATGTTCACCTGTTTGATCTAGCTCACTGTTGTTGCCAATGTTCTGGCTGTTTTTAATAATTAAATCTAATTGTTACTGCTACAGCTGGTTGAAATCTTTGATATGATAAAGCATAATACATACTGGTGTCACATCAAAAGAAAGACAGTGGGCTTTTTTTTTTTGTCGTGATAGAATATTAATAGTATTAACCATTTAATTCTATTAAATGAAGCTGTGAATAATCAGTGACTGCTGTGTATATTAAAATGATTATACATTGTGCTAAATAAAATAATAGAGCTGTCAGTAGACGCCCCTGGAGCAGTCGCAGAATATGAATGCTGAATTAAACTGTATTTATTTAAAATAACTTGAAGCAAAACTAAATGAGGGGCCACTTGAGATTCAAACAAACAGCCCATTTAATGAACTTTGTGAAAAGACCCGACTGCTCAAAGAGACATTGCACTCATTCTGTATGTGAAGTTAAAAACACTCAGCCTCCAGTTCTTCGTGTTCTCGGTTTTTTTTCAGATTGTATGGTTTTATTCTAGTTGAAGTTCTAAATTCTCATCAATTACTGCTTTTCATATTGTGGCTCATTTGTACAGTATAATTACACGAACACAATCCATCTCAATGCTCTTCCTTATTGTGGCCACTTTCTCCCAGCTCTTGCTAATGGGTACTTACAGAGGTGATATGTACCTTTTTTGTGTGAGCCTCAGAAACTGTGGAGTGCACTGAACAAATTACCACTTCCAATTTAAGTTCCCAAATTTTCATTCTGTCATTAAACTCCCCATTAATTACAAACCGATTTAATGGTTTTCAATAAGATCCTGATGCTAATACTTCGTAAATTAAAACATGATTCCGTGTAATTACCTTGATCAATTATAATTTATTGTTTAACATCACACTCGCAGTGTGCTTTTTAGTTGTGTGTTGATTGTTTATTTAGAATATCATAATCATAGCTGTTAAAAAGGCTTCAGCTGCAGAATCCTAAGAAGGTTTGATGGTTATTTCTGTTTTGTCGTCGTTGTTTTTACATGTGAGGCAAACCAGCCAGTATCTTGTTTGTCTTGTGAAAATTTTTGATGAGGTCACCTTCAATTTGTTTGTCCAGCACCTGACATAAACTACGTTGATATGGAATATCTGCAGTGAGATATGAATATGGATATCTGCAATGATATCGGCTGATATATCGGTCTGGCCTATTTATAGGGTGGGCTCCATTGATGATTTGAAAATATTTATTTAATTGGGGAATTTAAAATCTGAGAGGGCAAGATTGTTCTTCATTTTGCTCTGCGTGACATTAACACACGGTAAGGAGCATTAATTCACATTATATCTGTCAGTAAGAGAGTGTTCTCCTTTCTCATTCTCTGCTGCCTCCCATCCTTCCTCCTTTATTCCCATTCTCTTATTGCCAGTATACTCCTTCATCACAGTGTCTGTCCACTCCTTGGTGTGCTGTTTAACTGTTACAATACAGCATTCAGCCACTCAGACACAGTCACAGACACAGTCTTTACCCACACTGCAAACACTGGAAGACTGTGCTTTCCCAGAGACAGATAACAACCAGTGAATCAATATTTGTACCTTGCCTTACAGACTATTTTTTCAGCTCCTGTCCTTCGAAGTTTTCATCTTTTCTATTATTCCTGCTGCACAGAGAGAGAAGGTAGTGAGTGGTAAAGTGGGTCACCCCTCTCCTATGGTTGAGGAAAGATGAAGACTAGTGGCATTCTTGTCCCCCCCCACCCACCCCTCCCGCCCCCCACCTTCCCCTTGCTCTGTGGAGTCAGGCTGTTTGCCCCCTTAGGCACCAACATGACAGCAAAGGCAAGCTGATGGACTTAAATGGGCAATCAAGTGCTTGAGAACCTACCTTGGCTTGCAGTAGTCACAGTTCCCCAGGGAGAGAAGCTGTAAATATAACAACAAAACAGTTTTTTTGACTTTGTTCTGAAGGCTGGGACTACTGCAGTAGTGAATAATAGTAGGATCTGATGATAATAATAACATACACAAAAACATACTTTTGAAACGGATAAAAACAAAGTATAAGATTAAGAAAACCTTAACCTTATTGGTCAATAAGATATTGACCTGATGAGGGCGCTAGATGAAAAATCAGGGACCTCAAAGGACATTATTACATACCGAGGGCCACATGAATGTCTGTATGAAATTTCATGGCAATCGACCAAATAGTTGTTGAGACATTTAACTAAAAAACAAAAAATATCAAACTCATAGTGTAGCTAGAGTAAAAACCATGCTTCAACCTCTGGGGGCCATGAACATCTGTGCAAAACTTGAGATATTTCAGTCTGGACCAAAGTGGTGGACAGTCACCACACCAACATTGCCATCCCTAGACCCACGTCCCTATCATAGCTAAAAATATGATAAAATAACATTAAATTTGAAAAACATCCTATGGCTAGGCATTGAACATAGACAGCCTTTTTGTGAATGGGAAGCCAGCTAGGGATCATGTCTCTGCTGCTACATTACAGGCTCCTGCTGGATGGTTAATGCACCTGATCAGCAGGTTTTGGGGTCTGTGGGAGACAACATGACCTTCCTCATACTTTGTACTCTAATGGCTCTATGTGTATTTGAGTAGACATACGGTTAAGTGGGTTAACTTTTCCTACCGTGTTGCTCAATAGAGACAGTGATACACAATGGGAATTAGCAAAAGACTAATTTGCTTCAGAAACTGAGGGGGAAAAAACAGTTCTCCTTATCCAGGAGTCTGTTCCAAAACCTAAGAGTTATGACAGCAAAAGCTTGGCCTCATTTTGTTCCAACCAGTACGGCTCCGCCAGATATGATTTGTAGCTAACAACCAGACTCCCCTGTGCGTTAAAAGAAATTTAAACCGCTACAGCACTACATTTGAGGTGATATGTTTTTTTTCTTGATCTTGTATCAACGATGTGTTTTTGCTGCTGCATTGTTGTTTAGTTGTCTCTTTCCCTCCTGTGTTGGACTGCAAAGCCGAAAAGAGACCTTTAATTATTTCTTTCATATTGAACACTTGTGACTTTGTGTGTGTTCTCTCTGGTTCCTAGTCATGTGGACCACATACAAGGATAGAAAATCCTCAAAGCAAGGTCAACGCAAGGTTGTCCAGCATTTTTTTTCCCAATCCAGGGGGTAGCTGTAGGGTTTGAACTTGGGTTTAGGATTAAGGTTAGAAGTGGATTTGGGTTAGCTAATGGTAAGTCTCTCTCTCTCTCTCTCCCTCTTTTTTGCCCATTCTGTCTTTTTCTATTCTTACCAGGCAATTACTATGGCACTCCTAAACCCCCTGCCGAGCCCAGCCCTGTGCAGCCAGATTTGGTGGACCAGGTTCTGTTTGATGAGGAATATGACAGCGAAGTCCAACGAAAACGCACAACTTCAGTCAGTAAGATGGACAGAAAGGACAGTGCCGCCCCAGAGGAAGAAGAGGAAGAAGAGAGGCCTCCTATGGTCAACGGCCTCGCCGGTGAGACACGCCACTGACTTTTTATTTTTCAATGCGTCTACAATTCTTCCAGCTAGTTGTAATGCGTCTGTGCTCCATACTGCTTTCCTTCAAATTTAAACCCCAGGAGTTTTTGTTTTCTCGATTTATTTATTTTTTTGTCCAGCAGTTCATTATATATTATAATACAAAACAGCAGGACCTTGTTTTATTTCCTCCTTATCATTCTTTTCGCCAAACAAACTTTCTCAGGATTAGCTGTTCTGCATGCAAGGTCAGCACTAAATCACAGCCCCGCAAAGTCAAGAGGTAGCCAAAGTAATGTCTGAGATCAATAGGAGCAATCCCTCGGTTAGAGGGATAGACTTTGTCCTTGTTTCATTCTTTCACAAGGATGTTCTCACATTGCTCATGGCACAAACAAAATCAGAACGTGTTTCAGCTAATGGTAGATGGAAAGAAGTTAAAAAAAAACCCTCTAACTGCTGTGTCATTATAAAACAGTAATGGTAAGTCAACATTATGTTCCAACATGTTACATAATAACTGTCCATATGAAATAATTTTTACTACCATTCACCCATCTTAAACCAGCCAACTGAACAAAGTAGCAGCTTCTGGCTATTTGCTGCTCCAGCTGGAGCATGCAGGATTCAGCTGTCCTGTCCTCTGTTTTGGCTTCAGTAACAGGACTCTGACCGGCCCCATCACACCCTGGTTTAGTGCTGTATGGCGCTGCTAATCTACATTGATGGCAAAATGAGCCGCTCTGCATAAAAAGATGATGAAATAAGAAAATGTCTTAACTGACACTCGCCTGAATAGACTACAGAGCAATGCAGCCACAAGACATTTGAATTTTGACTATTTTTTTCCTCTGTTTTTTTCTAAATATGAGGAAAATAAGATTATTTCCATTATCATGTTATGGCTATTACTATCACATACAGTGTATGCACTGCATGCTCCAAGTTCAGATATGAAATGTCAATAGGCTAATTCAAATAATAAAAAAACATTTGTATATACTCTTTTATCCAGATCTAGTATCCACAGGAGGAAGGGGAAAGCGTCTTTACACTATGAGACTCGATATCATGCCAAGGGGACAGTGAAGAAATGTGTAAAAAGATAAATGTGCATGTAAAATGAGCTGCTCATCTCACATCCAAGAGGGAAACATTTTCAGAGACACGTCATCTCTATGGCCTTGGGCAATAACGATGGCAATGTGGAGCCCTGCCAAGAAAAACCACCCATCGCAGAAGGATGTCACTCTTAATCCTTGAGTTCATGAGTTGCCTGGTTGCAAATGCAGTTTATTTTATACCTTTTGTCAGCATGTGGATGGATTGGACTGTTTAAGTAGTGAGGATGCTCAACAAAAAAGGGTAGCAGAAGACATAGTGCCATGCCTCAAAGGGAGTTTAACAATGGTCATGCATTACCACGAACAGACAGATTCTTTTGTGTCCTTTTAGCATTCTCATCAGTTTATGAAGCATACAAGGCCACATTTGCAACATCCCAGTTTATATTTCTCTGCGAGGGCTGAGAGCTGCAATAGCCTTGAGCAAGTTTTTGTATGTAGTCATTTATTCTGACTTTATGAGTGCAGAAACCCCTCCACTGTTCCACCATGAAAAAGAGGCCCCAATTTCAGGACAAAAAGCTCCTGACTTCTTCCAGTCAATGGCTGTCACTTTTCATCTCTGCCATTCAATTACCCCGGCCAAACAAACCGAGCGTTCAATGCCATGATGAAGCTAGGTCGTACACAGCCAGATGAAAACCTGCAGATAAGAACCTCACACTCACAGGCACACACACACACACACACACACATCAAGATTATGCAAATACACAACTACACACACACATGCAGCAGCCTGTGTGATACTAATAGAGTTGCGATGTGGCGCTCGCGGCTGGGCTGAAGCATTGGTCAGCTCTGCCCTTGCCTGGGAGGCAGTTCCCAGTACATCGCTGCTGACATGCAAATCCTATGGCAATTGCTGTGCTTCCGTCCTCTCTCTGTGTACTCTCTCTGTCTCTCTCGCTCTCTCACTACCCCTTCCTCTCCCGTGGATGTAACCGTCCACCCAGTGTGCAGAGAAAGAGCAGCTCGAGCGGCAGCAACAGCAGGGAGAGATGCAAGGAGCCCAGAGGAGCTCCAATGGCGCCACACTCTCACCTCCTGTCTCCTTCTCCTTCTACCATCTCCCGTACCCTTACTCCCAACCCATTCCTTTTTCTGTCTCCATGCCCGTGTCCTTCTCTCCATGCCGGGCCACAGAGCACAAGGACAAGGCGGAGTGGAGGAAGACGGTGCCCAGCTACAACCAGTCAGCCGGGGCCATGGACTTGCGTGCATGGAACACGTTGACACAGGATGAAAGTCAGGAACCCTTGCCTAAAAACTGGGAGATGGCCTACACAGAGACCGGCATGGTCTATTTTATAGAGTAAGTAGCCTTTCTACTGCTACTTGCCTTGCCTTGTTTTGGTCCTCTTACTCTCCCATTACATCAGCATTGTGCTAATCCCACTCCCAGTACTCTCCCAGTTCATCTCTTTTTCTGCCACGGTAAGTCAAATGTGTTGAGAGATCTGGCAGCAAGTCTCTCTCTGCTCTCCATCCAGTGCATTCATCTGTGCTGTATCAAGACAGGTGTTGGGCATGGAAGCTATCTGTGGGCTCACCAGTTGCAGTTGTGTTGTTCTCAATTAAGTTTTTCTTTCATTTCTCCTGTGTTTGATGTCAGGTTTGTTGGCTGGTGCTAAAAGCAGTAGGCCCGCATTGTTTACCTGGCCTGTTAGTGTGGCAAGCAGTCAATGCTGAGCCGCTGACAGAGCCCGGTGCTGCTGCTCGCTGCTAAATCAATACCTCATTCTGCCAGCGAGAGAAACAACAGGCTAAATGGAGCTCACCACCCCTGACCTGCTCCCTCAGTTCTGCTCTTTATGATCTCTGAAACTGCTCATTCTTTCCCTCTGTGGTCGATGTATTCCTCTGTCACCCCCCTTCTTCACTATGTCTCATTCTCTCTCTTTCTTTCTTTCTCTCCTTGTTCCTCAAAGGGCCCCATGAGCTTAAGATTTATTTTAAAGGCTTTTTTTAATAGGCCATTTGATCCCAAAAGATTAGAAGTTTGCCACACTTTGTGTTTTCAGGGAACTTTCAGTTCTATTTGTTTGTCAGAGCTGGTGGAATAGCTCCTGGGTAAAGTGGCTCCTGAGAGTTCTCAGTGCTAATTGCTTAATTGTCACGGTGTCTTAAATGTTTTTATAATGATTTTCCTGTGCCTAAAACCCTGTCCCCTCTTTGTACTTCAGTCACAACAGCAAGACCACTACCTGGCTGGACCCCCGCCTTGCCAAGAAGGCCAAGCCTCCTGAGAAATGTGATGAAGGAGGTGAGACAATATCTGCAGGTAGTTGATGTGCTTGCATGCATTAATACCTCCTAGTCCCACTCATGTATTCCCCTCCCCTAGCCACATACACTTCCACTTCATCCCAACTCCCTGCTGCATAGAGCAGTGTGTGCATGAGCCGCATGCTTGCCTCTCTGAAGGGGGCACTGGCTAACAGACGGAGACTGAACAGCTGAGCGGGCCTGGTCACAGTCGTGCCGGTGACACAGCAGAAACCTCCAGTCTCCAGCCTGCCCCTCTCCTCCTAATAGCTTCTGGGACACATGCAGAGAGCTCATCAGTGCAGCATCTCTCAAAAGACAATTTTCTATAGCCCCTCTTGCGTAAAGATCTCCTCTGCGCTGCATGTGTTTGTCACACAGCAGCAGAAACTCAAGATGTTGCACACATACACACTGCTGGATAGAAAGGCTATTATTTTCCAGGGAGGCTGTGCAACAACTCAGCATTTCCCTCCTCCTCTCCCTGCCTCGTCCACAGTGTGTATTAAGCCCTAAACACATAGTGACAAATAAAAGCAGGCCTCCTGTTCTCTAGATGTAGGTATGCATGCTGTGAAGTTGCCAGTCAAAGCACCACGCCGCACAGCGTGTGTCCAATTGTCCTATAGTGCCTCAGCAGTATTTGAAGTGATTTGTGTTTGCCTTCTCCCTATCTGTTCTCCCCCCAGAGCTGCCCTACGGCTGGGAGAAGATTGAGGACCCCCAGTATGGCACCTACTACGTAGAGTAAGTAAACTTCTCTCTGTGCCTAGGGGGACCCAGAGGGCTACAGCTGTGAACTGTGGTGGATGTAGAGGAAATTACTTGCTGCTTGCTTATATTTAGTCCCTTTGTATCTTTGCTGAAGTGTCAGTCAAAAGCCAAAAACTCAGGGCTTCAATCAACACCTGTGCGGAGCTGTTTTTATGCATGTTTTATTTCTCAAAGATTGAATGAGCTCTGTGTTATTGTATTCACATCTTCTGCACCTTAAAGCCAAATAGCTGAATTTGAAAGGTTAAGATGTATGAAATGTGTTGCTGTTGAATCTTAGGGGAGCTGTGATATGGCATTGTCCTTACATTATTTTCCCACACTCATGCAGAAAGCAATTATGTCAGTACAGAAAATTTTGGTGGGTTACAGCTTTGCGTATGTGTATGTGAGAGAGAATAGACAGTGAAGACAACAGACAATGAAGGGGTTTTGGTCCCTAAGAGGGGAACAAGGGCAAGATTCCATTCTGATCAAGAGTGTAAACAAGAGCACAATGTTTCATTTTAGTCCCATTACTGTGGACAAAGAGGGAGAGACCTGCAGGCGAGTGGGGGGGGGGGGGGGGGGGGGGGGGATCACTGTGCCTGTTTATGCAAGAGGGTCACTGAGAGGCTGCCTCTTCTCTGTCTCTGTATCTCTTTTTTTTTTTTTGTCTAGCAAAAATTTTGTTGTGAATGAACGTCCGAATGCGACAACGTGACACAAAGTCTCATTATTTCTTCAACCGCTGCACAAAAACATGAGGTGTGGCAATCAAGGAGTGAGAAAGTGAGAACAGAGAGCAGCAGAGGAAATGAAAGAGTGCAAATGGCAGAGAGAGGAATGTTTATCTCTACAGACATAATGGGGAGGGTATCTCTGCGCATGAGTCATACACAGCAAGAGCGCAGAGTACTTTTTGTTAAATGCGCATTCACACACGCGCACACACACACACACACACATACCATCAGTGCCCCAGCATGTGGCTGATTCAGTGTGCAGCATCAATGCATTTTATCTTCCCAAGGTGCTGTCATGACCAGGATTTACAACTGTTAAAGCTCATTACGCAGATGAGCTACCTCTCTCCATTACCATCTAACCATGGAGAGACATTTCTCTGGGTAGAAGGAAATGTTTCAACACACAGGTGTGGCCTGCAAATCATTAATTGTTTTTATATTGAGCTTGGTGTAAACTCCCCAAAGTGTAGCTGCTGCTCCTGGGATAGCAAGGCTGTTTATTTTTAGAAACGCTGAGAAAGAAGGCCATGTTTGGGCATGTAAAATGAAAAAAAAAAGGACACATTGTCCTTTACATCTATCTACAGTGTTAGTGAATCTTTTGATCTTGGGATTACAATGCATCGAGCAGATGTTGATCCCATCATGACAATGTGGACTATCAAAGCAAAGATTGCTACTGATCCTCTCTATCCAATTCTCTTTGAATTCACTGGGCACATTTTTTTTTATTTCTGAGGTTTAGATATGCTTTCAATCCATCTGTATGTGTTACACTTCTGGCACAGACCGGTTTCGCTTTGTGGTTTACAGGCTGTATCAGAGCAGCCTGCACGCTACCGTATATGACATGCTGTCTACCCCTTCTTAGGTCATGTCACACGTCGCCCTAGTCAAATCACAGGTTTGCATGACAGGCAAAGATAAGTATCAACAACGTAGACAAGCTGTGTTGTGTGAGGTCAAAAGGTAAGACTACAGACAAATACAAAAGCAGAAACATTAGCTGGCAGCTCAGACTGTGTCCTCAACTGTCATAGGTAATTGAATGAACAAAAATAGTAGGATGTGTGATGTACGCCAGCTAAAACAGGATGAAAACACATTAGCTATGCAGAGTCAAGCTTTATGTAACAACTTGTTCTACTATTTTGAATCATTGTTCACCTAATTCTGTTATCTTGCTTGTGCAGCCACATCAACCAGAAGACTCAGTTTGAGAATCCAGTACTGGAAGCAAAAAGAAAGTTGAGTGTGGACTTGCCCACTGCGGTATCGCCACCGGCAGCCACACCTGCAGGTAACTATACCCATAACCAAGCCCTCTGGAGCAAACTACGGAAGAGCTATTTACAGCATACAATATACAATCTTTCCTGTTGTTTCAAACGTATTTTTTTTCTGAATTGAATGTAATGAAAATGTAATGATGAAAATTATCACCCCCGATGAGAGATCATGTGTAAAAAAAAGTAAGAATTTTAATGCTAGCACGATATAATGTGGTTTTACAGCTTAGGAAAATCATACCATTATAGACACTGTTCACATTCAATGTCATGGTTTAGATTGAAGGCCAGGAAGTTTTTCTTTAGCTGGTCATCAGGGAAAAGGACAGGAAGTGAGATCATTTGCTCTAAATTGCATCCTGGAATTTAATGGAGAGAGAGAGATGGAGCAACTTATGTAACTCTCATGATGAATTCATCATTTCAGCATTTGACTCTTGATTTAGATGATCCTGGAAGAGAAATCAAAATCACAATTTTATAGTATTCTTAGAAATGTATTGAATCATTTTTAGCCATGGCTCTAGTGATAGCACTGTCAGTCGGTCAATCGCTCAGTCCACCAGTTTTGGTTCCAGACTGAAATATCTCAACAATGAAATTTTATACAGACACTCATAGTCCTGACAGGATAAATCCTACTGACTTTGGTGATCTCCTGACTTTTGCTCTAGCATGATTTATAATTGTGTTTTTGAGTGAAATGTCTCGGACAGATAGATTCATGCAGTCATACATTCATGTCCTACTCAATGTGAATAGAAATAGCTTTGTCAAAACTTTGGTTTATGACCACATATCTGCAAAACTAATGATGTTCCCATCAGCCTCACCTGTAGGCTACTGTATGTTTAGTGCTATTTAGCAAATATTAGCATGCTAACAGACTAAACTAAATAGTGAACATAGTGAGTATTATATCAGCTAAAAGTCAGCATGTTCGCATTGTGAATGTGTTATATGTGCATGCTGACATTAGCATTTAGTTCCAAGTGCTACTGTGTCTAAACACAGAGATGCTAACATGGCTGCAGACTCTTAGCCTTGCTAGTTTCTTTGCTGTTATTATGATGCAGACTTCATCTTGTATTGACAAGAGAAGATGTCGTGCAGCAAGGTCAAATAAGCAAACAGATTTCAGACATAACTACACAACATGTTATTTCACATATACTACACATATGACAAATGGAAGCACTGTATAGATAGCAGTGTCAACAACTCGGCCCATTGTGCTTTAGGTCAGTAACTTTTACATGTAGATGTGTTTTTCTTCCTCCTCCTTGTCTCCCCTTAAAATGCAGAGCAGGAGATTATTAAGACACAAGTTCCGGCTTTGTAGTTCTAGCTTTTAGTTCAGTGAAGAAAAAAAACCTATGTAACAAGGTATAGATGTGTTATCCAAATACAGGAGCACGTTTATCATCTCCTTCATGCTGAGATGTCTGTGTGGAAGATGTTCTAACAGTTGACAGGCTGCTGATAAACAGCCCATAGCCTCTGAAGCAATGATATTCAATTTGAATAATGGAGCAGCGCTTCACTGGGCGGCAGAATTCATTTTGACAAGTAGATATGAAATAGGGAGGGCTCTGAGGTCTCTTTGAAAACGCTTTTGCCCCAGTCATTCACCGCAGTTCAAAGATCTCTTTAGAACAGAGGAAGAGAGGGAGCGCGGAGAGACAGAGAAGGAGAAAGAGGTGACTGCTGTTGAAAGTGACTTATGATCATAAATTGCATTTCTACTGGGTCATCTGTTCATCATTTACCACCTGTGGTGAATGCTGCCGCTTGAGTGGTCTGATCTTCTCAGTCAATGTAAAGGTCTGGAGACCCGGAAGCCCCCGTGTTGTTGTAACATGAATAAGAATTATGATACTCTTCCGTACATGCACACACAAAGCATGACCACATTAGTATTCAAACTAGCCTCTGTATATCAGACACCCCTCGGACAGAACTGTCTGCCTCACTCTGTTGCACGTAGACTCAACCTCCCACAGCTGAGGCTCTCTGCAGTCTGCGGTTGATATTGCCTCTGTGTGCCACCGCTCCCAGCTTCGACTGCCTCTCCTGTGCCCACTCTGCACCTTCCCACCCTTGTTAATGAGAATTAATGGTTAGTGGTCTTGTGCAAGTGTGTGGACGTGCGTGAGGTGGCTTCTAAATACTGTTATGACAGACTGGCTAGCCTGACCTCCCAGACAACGCCGCAGAGCACAGGAGCAAAGCACAGTACTATACTCAGCCATAATTACAGCGCTGACAATCCTGTCTGACATTTCATATAATCACTTCACCCCCGAGAATACAGACTGTCCCTTTGTGGCCCACAGCTTAATCAAGACCATGTAAACACGGTTTTGGTGCGTAGCCCCCTCCCCATCCCACTCCTCCTTCTCTCTCTATTCGGCTGTCAGTGTCGCATGGTGGTCATGTAAGAAACAGTGTTGACAGTCTCTTGACATAGCGTGTGAACACGGAACGCCTGGGCAATCTGACGGGGCGTAATCATGTCAAAGAACATATTACACACACGCTCACACCTTAAGTTCTCATGAGGAATTTCATATTTTTGCACCTGCCTGCATATACTCACATATTTACATATCTCGAAAACATCTCTCTGACACTTGTACAGCTCTGATGTGGGAATGTCATGTTAATCATACTTGGCATAATCTTTTTTTTTTTTCTTCAGAGCGGTCACGTTCATCTGCCAATTGCAATGCAATTATGCAAATCACAATCCCATGACATACTGAGATTGGTGTAGTAGGCAGGGGGAATGGGGGGCCTCTATCTCTTCCTCGGCCTAATGAGATTGATGTCCCCCCCCCCCCCCATCTATCAGTGTGGGAACTGCCAGAAAAGGAGCCCAGCATGCAGGGACACAGCACATAACTCATAAACTCATAGGCTCATACCACAGGGAAGGGCAAGCTAGGATTTAGTTAGAATGTCCCTTTTTCTGTCAGGGATAACTCTATTTTTCCCTCTTTCTGTCTCATCGCTCTTATCTCACTCTCTTTCTCACATAAGCAGTCACGCTCACATGCACGCACATACACACAAACACACACACACACAGACACACACACACACACACACACACACACACGGTCTAATATAATTCCTTTCCTGTCTTCTATAAAGTTGCCCCATTTACACATCCTGCAGGCACCACAAAGGAAATTTGCAATGAAAAGTTTACCTGGAAAATGTCAGGCGCATTTCAGGATGTATTTATCGCTGCAGTGAAAGGAATTGGTTATTTTGGGTGAGACGGGGGCAAAATATAGACATTTTGCAATAACTGGATGTTTATTGGGTTTGCAAACAGAGCAGTAGACTTGCAAGTTTTGTATGTATGTGTGATTTATTTGAGATTTCTACTTAAATTTGCAAGTTCTTAAGAGTGTTTGTGTAATTACCAGTAGCGAATGACGTGCTGTCAGACACGTCACTGTGCGAGTGTTGTTATAGATACATAGATAGAGACAGATGGCAATTTATGAGCAAGCTTTTTTTTTTAATATCCTACTTCTCATTTTCACATACACGCGCATGCTTATACATCACAGACAGTCATCTAATCTGTGAAGCTGATGACTAGATGTGCTGCTCTCATCTGTAGAATTAATGGAAATGCAACTCATGGCTGAATTTAATATATTTATTGCTAGACTAGAACCGTGTTATGTGTTTAAAAAGGGTAAACAGAAACATGTAGTAATATAATTAATAATAATTAGGCCATTAAAGATATTTTCTCAATTTCCTTGTCTATTATTTCTTGTCAATCTTTTTACTCTTTCTGCCTTCATCTCTACAGCAGAGGAGCCTGGTAGGGGAGTCCGGGGCTTCACGCGAGATCCATCTCAGCTGCAGGGCTCCATCCTGCAGACAGCACTTAGAAAAAGCCCACAGGGCTTTGGGTTCACCATCATCGGAGGAGACCGACCCGATGAGTTCCTTCAGGTCAAAAACGTTCTTCCAGATGGGCCTGCTGCGCATGACAACAAGATCGCCTCAGGTAGGCTTCACCCACTGACCTACTGCTTATGAAAGTGCACTCCAGTGTCTGGACTGCACATGACCCTAATGCAAAGTCATACGAGGGGGAATTGCTAGAAGTTAACAGGAGACAAATGGACTTTTATTACTTGTCTAAACAAAACATAATCCAGTGTCACATTGACATGTGCACTGTTTGCATGTCATCTATGCCTATGCACACAATCGGGTTTGGCATCAGCGTAGGTACTGTACATAACCCAGTTTTATGTACCCTGAGTACACACTAACAAACACATTTAGACAAAAAAACGCAAAACAGGCCTTTCACTGTGAATGTCACATCGCTTGATCAAGCAAAGACAAATGTTCATTGGCAGTGTTCAGAGGAGCTGCTCTAAACATAGGAAGCTTCTGTCAATAAAGCACATGTTCAGTTTATGGTTGACACCCAGATTTTATATGCAGTCATATATTAGAGATTTAATAGGCCTGCAGACTGGTTGTCTTTTCATGGCTGGAGGGTGACAAGCCTGCTTTCTATAAACTCACTAGTTCAACTGTAGTAGCACCTGCGTATTAGTGGTTCATTACATTCCCTCTGATTGAATATACAGTTACTTGCACTGTGATCACATGCACGGTGATTGTACAGTTGTAATTTGAATTACTGTTAGCGAAGCGTCTCAGGATTCACATTACAGTAATATTGATTGCATAGAATGCTTTTACAGCCATGCCAGTGTTACGACTGAGAACCAACAAGAAAATGGAGCATAGAATAATTATTTTCAATGTTTCATTTCCCTTGAGAATGAGGATAATTGATTAAACCAAAAACTGAATGTAATTAATTTCATTGGGTTATAATGGCGAGCGGCAGACTATAACAGCTTCATAATAGTTTTCTTTTTGATTTAAGACTTTCTGACTACAGGCCCGCAGCATTGATTTATGCCAATAGTAGGATGCTAACTCTCACCTACTGCTATTGTTTTGTGGATGTTTGTAAGTCATAAGAGCTATGTGTAGTGGATCCAAACAGGCACTACATCGGGATATGAACTCATTTCAGGAGTGAAACCTTAGCTGTGTTTGCTCAGAAATTGTATTGATTGCGTAGGTGGGTTGAATCCTCCACTGGGCTTTTAGCCAGCTAGCCAGTCAGCAATTCAGCCGGCCATCCAAACCCATATCTCAGCCAGGCCAAGGGTGATGAGAGTCGTCCCCCCCCTCCCCCCTCCCTTCCCCACCCCCTGCCTTACAGGGAG
The DNA here is from genome assembly GCF_963924715.1 of Thunnus thynnus. Taxonomy (NCBI): domain Eukaryota; kingdom Metazoa; phylum Chordata; class Actinopteri; order Scombriformes; family Scombridae; genus Thunnus; species Thunnus thynnus. The sequence goes on along the minus strand of NC_089522.1, from coordinate 27,189,689 downwards.
ATGAAAGGAGGAAGAAGAGAACAGCATGTCAGTGATCTTGTTCTATTTTATGCACACTCTCTCTCCATTCCCATTAACATCTTTGAATTTTCTAAAGAGTTGGAGGCGCAGGAGGAGAAATGCATACAGATTCTACTTATGCAATCCAGCTGGATAATTATAATTTCCCTTATTGTGATAACTCCGTCAGTGACATTAGTGTTTCTTCTTTTATTTGCCTTTGTGTGCAAACAATTTTTCTATCGTTTGCATTCCTCCCAGTCATCACGGTCCACACTCTCTTAATTAGCCCATTTTACAAACATGTCAAAGCTCTTTGTTTGTCTTCTAGGTGATGTGATTGTGGACATCAATGGGACATGTGTGCTGGGGAAGACTCATGCTGATGTGGTCCAGATGTTTCAATCCATCCCGATCAACCAATATGTGGACATGGTCCTGTGCCGGGGCTACCCTTTGCCGGAGGACTCAAGCAGCAGTGAGGAGGCTTCAGGTGGCCTTTGCACCTCCAAGGACACTTCCCCTTCCCCCTCCACCTCCACGCCACAGGACCCCCATTACACAATCCCAGATGGAGGAACCCTCTCCAGGCAGACTGCCGCAGTGCCACCCATGACCAACGGAGGACGCCACCACCACCATCCTCACTCCCACCAACACCATCACCACCTTCCTCACACCCACAACCAAGAGGGCCCTGACCCCACTCTGTTGCAGCCAGAGCTCGTGAGTGTGCCCTTGGTAAAAGGCCCTGGAGGTTTTGGATTCGCCATTGCCGATTGCCCTCTGGGCCAAAAGGTGAAGATGATCCTGGATGCTCAGTGGTGTCGCGGCTTGCTGAAGGGCGACGTCATCAAAGAGATCAACAGACAAAACGTCCAGACGTTGAGCCACTCCCAGGTTGTGGACATCCTCAAAGACTTGCCTGCAGGCAGCGAGGTTAACGTCCTGGTGCTTAGAGGAGGTGAGTCGACAGAAATGAGAGTTCACATTGCTGCAAGAGCCACAGGTACTGTAAGCCTGCGACATTGCACTAATCCTCAGAAGTATGTTACAGCTGGCGGGGTCACAGTGCTGATGCTGTGACATCTCTGCTGTTAAATCGTCGCTGTCTATATTAATTTACTCAGGTTACTGTTCAGACAACAAACAGGTATTTGTGCCTGGAGATAGTTTAGCGGTTTAGTCCCACGCTTCTGAAATCATGTTAATCCCCACACAGCTTTGTGTCGCCAGTAGTCTGCTTCTCTCTTACTCCCCCTTCCTCCTAAAGGAAAACAACCAGTGAAACAATAGAGGTGAGGAGCCCACCTGCTCGCATTTGAAATTAATTTCTTGAAAAGAGACAGTGAGAAAGCAGCATCGGTAGACCAGCGTTGTCAAAGGTCTATCCAGAAGAGGGGAAATTTAATGTCACATGTACAGTGTTTTAATTGGACGAATAACAGGATGGATTATGGTGTTCACCGGTAAAGCTATAGGTATTGCTACAGGACAAACAGACCCTCCCAATGTTAAATAAAGCAATTTCACGCTCTGGTCCACACCAACTCTGCATCATCCACCATGCACCTTCCCAAACAGAGAGGAAGTCATGCTTAGTCACATGGTGAGCTGTACTCAGAAGGTGCAGAGAAATGGCAGTTTCTGTGATTCACTTGCTGCTTAGAGAGAGAGAGAGAGAGAGAGAGCGGGAAAGGAGGAGAGGCAGAGCATGGTGGGTAATCATTACCCTTTTTCTTACTTCAGGCTTTCACTGATTTGAAGGGCTTGTTCCCTTTTGCCTTTACTGCAGTGCAGTAGCCTAGATTCAAGAGATCAGTGTTGCACCCACATATCAGTTGTACTCAGCTGGGCTCTGCTCTGAGCTCCAGGGGTTTGTCCTGCGTGTGTGCGAGTGCTGCTGTTATTAAGTTTTTGCCCATGTGTGCTAGCCTTATATGCATCTTTTTGATGGTTCTGCGGTTGCATATCCAGGCTGTGTTACTGCTTAAAAAGGAGCAGGAGATCACAGCTTTCCAGGACTAATAGGAGCAACGCTGCGGGGCTTCCCTCCGGACACCCATAGACCAGCATTAGGTTAGGCTTTACTCCCAGCCACAGGCTAGAACTCCCTTCCGATGACAGCAGCAGAGAGAAATGAAACAGGAAATTATTTGGCCCTGCTCCCTGTTCTGGATTTAAATCTGGAAATGAGACAAAGTGCCCTTCCCCGTGGGATATGCACTGTACTCAGCGGATGAAGAGATATGATCAGGGACTGTCAATAGAGAGATACCACCAGTGCATTTACAGTATTAATATTTTAAAAGGAATTAATCAAAACTTGAAGTTAATCTCTCCTAAGCTTACACCAGTAAACATTCATTAAAACAACTAATTTATCACAATTTGCTGATGACTTTTGCATATGTGTAATGGAAATCTACAGACAGTGAGAGTATTTACGGTGTTCTAGTAGGGTAGCAAACAGCTGGCGAGGTTTACTCTGACAAGTACATGTTTTCCCATGGCTTAGCATCACCTCTGTGTTTCCCACAGTGTCCTGACTCCTAAACTATTTGTGCTACCGGGGTATACTGCCCCCTACTGGTTGAATTATATTATGACTCACTAACAGAGAGGAGAGCAGAAGGAGGTATCACCAAATAGTTACAAATCCTCTAGGCGATATTATTACAGTAAGTTCACTAAGTTACGAAGTGCAGAAAAAGGCGTAAGAAGTGGGAGAGCTTCTATCACTGAAGGCCAGTAGGTCAGTAGTGTGAAGAAAACTGCAAGTACAACTCATCCTTTAAGCCTTTAAGCCATTCGATAATAGGTGTTGTTGTTTTCTTAAACAGTTAAATTCAGAATTTAATCTCTTCTTCTGCTTCTTTGCTTACAGGTCAGACATCTCCTGTGAAATCTCTAAAACCAGTAAGTTGTAAAATACATCTTTGCATTTTGTCCTGTAGGTTGGAACAAAGAACATACAGATGATAAAACTGCTGCTGAATTATTAAACAGAAAAAAGGTTTCAAGTTTGTCTTGGTTACCCATAAGCACCACTCAGTGTGTCTGCTGTGGAAGCTGTTATAGCTACATTATTCAGGGAGCCCACATTAGCCGGGCTGTTATTTCTGGAACTGCATGTGGGTAAATATGCTGGCTCCTGGCAAACAGCAACTTAACATCCCTCTGCGTATGGGTGTTTAAGATGATATGCCATGTTCAACAGCTTGTTGCTGTATTGCTCCTCCATGCTGCACTCTTAAAATAGAGAGGAGCTGAGACAGCAACAAGCTTACTCATACTGTTTTATTGGTTCAACACAGAATGACTGTGTGGTTGCACTATTCAAAAAAAAAAAAAAAAAAAAGACCAGTGCAGTTGTTTGGGCCCACAATTCTGCAATTTTCCAGCCTCTATTTTTGACGTAAAACATTGACATAAATAAGACGATATATCATACTATATATTATTAAATAAAGTATATTATACATGGATAGTCATACATTTATTTTGTGGATGTTTTCCTCGTGATCACCCGAAGTTATTTCTGTTATTTCTCTTTTTGCAGTGCACAGCTCCCATGTCCCAAACCCTGTCCCATCCCGCTCCTCAACAGATGCCCCATCCCTGTTCCCAGGCCGTAACACAGCCGCAGCGACAGGATATAATCAACAGCCCGGAGGCCCTGGCTCACCCGGAGGTGCCCCCCAACCCGCTCCCCTTCTCTACCAACACGCTACGTTCGTCTTCACCCAAACCGGACGCATCTGAGCTCTACCTCAAGTCTAAGGCCATGTTGGACAGCAAGCGTAAGTATCCGTGATGTACTGCGTAGTGGTTTTCATCCTCATGGTTCAGGACCCACCCGCCATTTTTCAACATGATCATGGATGCACAGATTTATGTGTGACGAGACTCGCAGATAATGATTATTTTTGTCATATCAATTCATCTCACAATTATTTTTCCAATTCATCAGTTAAATGTATATTTAAATGTAATTATGCCCTTTGCAAGAGTCTACACTGATGTTCTCAAACTGCTTGTTTTATCTCATCAACATCATGTGGTGTTAAATGTACAATAATATGAAATGAAGAAAACAAATCTTCTCAAATTAATTCACATTTTAGAAGCTACAACTAGCAATTGGTTTATTTTTACATGATAAATAAGCTTAACAATTAATCTAAGTATTTCATCATTTCAGCTCTAATTGTGAAATTAAATAATGTTGTATTATTTTAGGGTATTTTATCTGATGTAGGACATCTAATGATCTCAGTTATGACTTTAAACAACCAGTGATAAGTAAGATAAAATGATATAATCTTTGTAGTTAATTGAATTGAATATTTTTTAACTGGTGAAATGATTTAAGAACTCCCTACAAAGTAGAACAACTGCATTATACTACACACACGTTGTCCACATGCCCGACAAACACTGTGATGTCTGGTTGACTTCACCCACAAACGGCATAATTAATGTGTTTTGTCTTTCGTGGCTATTTTAAATAAAAAGACTCATTCTTTCACTCTTTCTCCTCCTCTGCAGCTCCCAATACCAAGGACCTGGATGTGTTCATCAAAAGAAACCAGGAGTCAGGCTTTGGCTTCAGAGTCCTTGGAGGCGAGGGGCCGGATCAACCGGTAAGTAGCGGCGATGCACGTCCAGTCGTGAACTGTACATCCATAGCTTGGCATGCTGCTAGAATCCCAAACCCTTAGTTACTATAGACCAACAGGCAGACGCTAAGCAAATCAATATTTGTGCTGCATTCAGTTACTTAAATAGCCAGAATTTCTACTATTGCTGCAGGACAATGGGGAAATAAATTGTCAATAAAACAGCAAACTCTATTTTCCACTTTGGAAACAAGGCATCAAATACTCAAAGCAACTGAGAGGATTTCAACCGATTATTTACCACGAAGCCAGTCAGTCCTGCGCTCACTCTGGCTCAGATCAGCGTGTCAACTTGTTTTCTCTTATATACTCTCTCGCTTCCTCAGGTGTACATCGGTGCCATCGTGCCGCTCGGTGCGGCTGAGAAGGACGGGCGTCTGCGGGCGGGGGATGAGCTGCTTTGTATAGATGGCGTGCCAGTTAAGGGCAAATCCCACAAACAAGTGCTGGAGCTGATGACCAACGCCGCCCGTAACGGCCAAGTCATGCTCACAGTTCGCAGGAAACTGTCACATACAGGTTGGTCTACTTTTGAATAATCAGCTCCGTGTTTCTCTGAGGACGCTCGAAGCTTTAAAGGATTGTTTTTTTTTTTTTTTATGCCTTTTGTTTAGATCTGTATGCTAGAGGAAAAACCTCTGAGCCACAGCTTTGATCTTGGATTTTTTTCACTAATCCTTTAAATTTGTTCTGGATGACTTCCTTGCGGATAAATCTGAATAAATGAACTTCGACCGAAATTGAATTTCAGGATGTTATTCTACGCACAGTTTTCCTGAAAAGAAAAAATAAAGCTTTGAACGAGGCTTCTATATTTACTTTAATAACAAGGAAAGTGAATGAAGAATTTCATCCCCATACACGGAATAAAATTGCCTCACAGTGGCTCACAATAAACAGTTTGAGATTGTTTTCTCTGTGTTTATCTGTTGAAGCTGATTGGAGTTGTGTGTGAAGGGCAGTGAAGATTAGATCAGCTGGTGGAGTTGATTTACATCTCAAAGGATGGAAAAAAAAAAAAAAGAATATGCTGAGTTTTCTTTTTTCAACAGCACGAACCCTTTCTGCATTCAGGCTTGTTTACCCCCGCAAATAACCACTCCATGAATAGTACAAGCACTTTTTGAAATTACTTTGGATTTGATGTATTGCAACAACAGCTTTTGATCACGTTGCTGAAATTAAGCATCAATCATGTAAGGGTTTGTGATTTCAAAGCAAGGGGTTTAGAAAGAGATTCCCTAATGCCGGCTGATAAAACAGGGACTCAGCAAAACAAGCACACAATGAAGAGAGATCTCAGTATCGGAAAAGTGGCTGTGTTGAATAAAACCGTTGTGTTTTGCATTATTTATGGAAGGATCTTTAGAATTATAAATTCTGGCAAAGAATTGTTCGTTTGTAACCAATTGTGAAGCTCTAATCCAAATGTGTTTGTGAATGTCAGCATTCTCTCATGTTTCTATGCGTCGTCGTTTGTCAGATAACGGTGAGGAAGAAAGCTGCCAGCAGCCTCAGCAGGTAGCGTCCGCCCTGGTCAACAGCTCTCCCAAGATGCCTCGCGTGGAAGTGCCGAACGCTGTCTTGCCCTCCCAGCCGTCTCGGCCAGAGTGCTTTGACGTTACTCTGCAGCGCAAAGACAACGAGGGCTTCGGCTTTGTCATCCTCACCTCGAAGAACAAGCCCCCGCCTGGAGGTCAGGAATGAGGAAAAACACATCTTATATAGATTTGGGAGTATGAGGTCATTTAGGGCTTAACAGTGGTCTGCAGCATATTTAAGAAATGTTGAATATTAGAACATATAATGCTAAATATACCCAAAATAAAAAAAGTTAACCTGAGATCATATCTAGGTAGTATTTAAGTAAGCAGGTGATGGTTCAAAGCGTAAACAAAGAGTGAGATAAAGATAACAAAGCATGATACAAACAGGTGTGGCAGGTTGTCATTCCTCTGCTTTTCTCTGTTCTAGTAATACCTCACAAGATCGGCCGTATCATCGAGGGCAGCCCTACAGACCGTATAGGTCAGATGAAGGTGGGGGACCGTATATCAGCCGTCAACGGTCGGTCCATCATGGAGCTGTCGCACAATGACATCGTCCAGCTCATCAAGGAAGCCGGCAACTCCGTCACACTCACTGTCGTACCTGAAGACGGTAGGTTGACGGTGGAGAAAGTCTCAGTTCTGTGAAGCTGATTTCCAGAAGAGAAGGTTTTTGAGATTGTTTTGTAGCAAATCGCAAGAGTGTGGTCTTCCTATTCGTCATTCTAAACGGGTGGTGTTGTATGAATTATGTTCTTACAGACAGCGCTCCTCCATCTGGAACAAATTCAGCCAAGCAGAGTCCTTCAGCACAACACAGAGCTGTGGGCCAACAGCCTCCCAGCTATCCAGACAGGTACACGACGAGGATACACACATACTCCCGTGCAAGCATAAGCATTCACACAGGCTTGCCAGCATCCCTTTCAGACACTGAGTCCATTGGAGACAATTTAATACAAGCTCTGCTACTTGAACCATAAATTAGCCCCAATCCTCTGAAAGCAGACTCTGGTTTGTGCTACATCGTGGCCCATTACCATTTCTTGTGGCCTGCATTCTCCTTGTTATTCAGAAACACAGAAAATCCCCCCCCCCATGGTCACTGTATGGATGGTGAAGCAAAAGAAATAGATGAATAAGGAGTCTCACTTTCTCTTTGATCTTTCTTTTTTTAAAAGAAAGATTACCTGTGTCAGAATTTTTAATCCAGTGCCGCAGCAGCAATTCTCCACCATCATTTCTCTCTCTTTCTATTTCTTCTCACCCGTTCTGTTTCACTGCCTATCAGCATGTGTTCCTCTTGTCCTCATTTAGCTCTCTGTCCATTCCTCAGCAGCACCCACCCACCCTCCTCCTTCTCTGTCTAATCTCCAGCACATGCCTTGGGTCAGTCCAGGCTATATATGAGTTGTGGTTGTCAGCTCGGCTACATGAAGTGTGTAAACGCTTCTCTATGCCAGAGCTGCTAAGAAGGCCTAGACTCTTTTAGATAGTGTGTCAGCATAGCTAAGTTTCCACAAAGGCATTGTAATGAGCTCTGCGGAGCATTAAAGTATGCCCCCCCCCCCCCCCCCCCGTTATCTGCCACTGAACTGTAAAAGCGACACAGCTTTCTGAAGGATTTACATTGGTCTCTGTGCGTTGTATAATGAAACCGACCCAAAGAGGCTCCCGCTGCTGTAATGAAGGCGTGGCGGTGTGTGGATCATACCGGACACAGCTGAAAGCAAAGAGAATGAGACTCTGTCGACACAATATAGAGCATCTATATAATTATATATAATTCTCTTGCATGGGTTGCCCCACAGCAGAGCTTGAATCCTTTACCTTTAGACCTTACACGGACCATAAAACTGTATTTTGTGCTTCTGAATATATTGGTATATATGAATATTGTTTATACCTATATCTCTATATAACGTATTTATACAGTGACATTATAACTGTTTGTACTGGCTTCTTACATACTTCGTACCCAGCTATCCATATTATTTAGTTAATTACACTCCTCCAAACATAATATAAAATATAATGAAATTCTCAGCATTTTTATATAACCCAAGTTTTTTAAATTTTCCTTTTTATTGTGTTTATTTATCTTTTAGTTTATGTACTTGCACAAATAGTCTACTTCTTTGAATCCTGGTCATCACAGGTCCTTTCTGTGTGTAGTTTGCATGTTCTCCCTGTGTTACCGTGGGTTACCGCCGGGTGCTCTGACTTCCTGCTACCATCAAAGACATGTATGTTAGGGTTAATAGTCCTGTCAGTGCTCCTGACCACCACTGGCACTGGCAAAAAGAACTAAAGTTGATCCCCAGGTGTTGCACCACAGCTGCACACTGTGTATAGGATGGGTCAAATGTAGTTGTTTCAATGTATGTGAGTGTGAAATGACAATAAAGAAATCTTAATGTCAAATCTTAATCTTAAAAGACACCTCACCAAAAAAAAGCAATGAAAACAATAACATTTGAAATGCTTTTTTCTGTGCTGACATTTGTTTCTCATCTCAAGAAGAGATATTGTGACATTTTGTAACACAACAAGACTTCATATCTGTAGTATGTCAATCACACTTTATAATGTGTTTGTGGTCTCCTCTGCGGTAGGAACGGTGACTCTCTCCCACCAAGCGAGATGGGAACACTTATCACGTCAGGCCCTAAACAGGTGAGACCGTAGCCATAGTTACTGAGTGTTTCTCTTTTTTTTGTGATAAAATACATATCAACCATGTAACAGCAGTTTTCCAGGTTCCAGCTCATATTCTTGTGTGTGAACAACCAGGGCTGTTTCGTGGTGGAGCTGGAGCGCAGCCAGCGAGGCTTCGGCTTCAGTCTGAGAGGAGGGAAAGAGTATAACATGGGCCTGTTCATCCTTCGACTGGCTGAGGACGGACCTGCTCTTAAAGACGGCAGGATACATGTGAGTTAACTTGCTTGTCACTCTCTGACCTGGGAATAAACTGGTCAACACTACTTTGCACTATAGCACTTTAACTTAAAAAGAAGAAAAGAACAGTAAACGCACTTATACTCACTGTTTGTGACATGTAAGAATGAAATCTATTTGCATCACAGGTTGGAGATCAGATAGTGGAGATCAACGGCGAGGCCACCCAGGGCATCACACACACTCGGGCGATTGAGCTGATCCAAGCAGGAGGCAGCAAAGTTCATCTGCTGCTCCGACCTGGCCAGGGCTTAGTCCCTGATCACAGTGAGTGACAGCTGAGAACTGTCAGTGTTTGCCATTGCACATAGATCTATGCAATAGCATATTAACCATACATATATAGAAGCTTTTGTATGGATATGCTTGACAGCAGGGTGCTGAGTTTCTTTATTCTCATGCATGTGTTGCGAGCTTCTCTCTTGACCTGTCTCTCCTCTCATTCTCTCTCACTACTTTTTATCTTAATCTTCCTCTTGTGCTCTTTATCTGCCTTGCTTTCTCTGTTTTTCTGCATCGGCACGGCTGTCTATTTCTACCTATTTATCTCTTCCTCCTATAGGTCTGAACTCTTCTTCCACCCTGTGCTTCTACATGAAACCAGAGCATCACTAAAGGCCTCACTGCTTTTCTTGGTCTGTCCCTAATAACTGTGGTAAACCTTGTACTCCTCCTATTTTTGCCTTTGATCTCTCCTTTCAAAGTGATTCATACCCCAGATTTTAAGTGTCGTTCTCTGTCCCTTCCTTTCACCCTATGATCAATCTGAAATAGATCAGTTATCTGTGACTCAGTAAACATCCCATTTATCATACAGTGAGTAGAGGGCTAAACCAAAGCAGTGAGTCCTAGAAGAACGAACAGACCTGCAGGAGCACTGGGAGGCTTCAGAGCCCCGCAAGTTATTTTAAGGGTACAAAAACCTTTAGATGCCACTGAACACACACCTCATCCTGAGCGTGAATGAAGATGGAGACATAGAGAAAAGTCCTTAACTAGATATTGATCAGTGAGTGACAAGTGGTAAAAGGATCTGTGTGCATTCACTGGCATCAACCTTACAATATGAAGACAAAAAATTAGAATGAATTTCTATGAGTTGTTGCTCCTAGAAATCCAAAAGCTCATTTCAGCACCACTAAGTCATCACTCTTCACTTTCTGTCTCTGGTTTTTTCTGCTGCATAATCTGCTCTCAGTCACAGCTGTGCAATTTTTATCAGCTCAGGGGAAAATTGAAACGTCAGTGCGGGGCGAACGCTCGCACCTTTTTCTGTTGATGGCTATGTCGTTGGCTGATACATATCTCAACCAGGGCAAATATTTAGAGGGATATTACGGAGGGTTATTATATAAAGCGAGCTAGGTGGAAAAAAAAATATTTTCATAGATGAGAATATTGTGCTTTTGTTGCATGACATGTATTATTATCTTTATTTTTTCTTGAATGTGCAAAATGTATTCTATTAGCTTGTTTTTCCTTGAGAACACATGTTTTTGCACAGCTAGAATTATTTCTTATTCTCCGCTGCTTGCTTCTCAGGTTCAAAGGACAAAGTAACCATTCCAACCTCAAGCTTTCCCAGACTTTCTGTATCTGACGGGCAGTCATCTCCAGCTTCTCCATCCTCTGTCTCCCTCTCTACCTCGGAACTGTCTCCTTCTTCACCCAAAATAACCGTTGAGTTCTCTGGGGGGGACCCTAGGGCAACCGGGTCCCCTGTGGCTGGGCAGGAACACGCACAGCAAGCTAACAGATCAAGAGGACAGCAGCTCTCCCACCACAACCATAAGCGTACCACCAGCCCCAGCACCCAAACCAGAAAAACAAGCAGGAGCGACTCCAAGTCCGCTAGTCCCAAGAGAGCCACTGATGGCTGGGCAGATCACGTAGAGCGCTCCCACAGCCCCAGAAAAACAGAGCGAGGCCACAGTGGATCCTTAGAGGACATGAGCAGGGATAGAAAAGCCCAAGGGCAGAGAGACTACCACTCCTCTAGCCCCAGGAAGAACTCCAAGAGGGAACATGACCCTGCTGTGCCTTTGAAGAACCTGGAGGACCCCCAGAGCCCCAGGCGTCCAGCTGGCCAACAGCCCAGCGTTTCCTCCGGTGAAGGGAAAGACTGGAGATACAAGGATGAGGATGTAGCCTACTGGCAGGAGAGGGGGGCTACAGAGAGTGGAGACAGAAGCTGGGGGACCAGCGATCGCCACAAGAAGGGAAGAAGGGCTGAACAAGAGGCACAAAAATCGTATTCCCCGATCCACAGGGAGAGGGCGGCGTCGGACGCTGACAGTAGCACCCTGAGCCGGAGGAGCGGAAGAGACAAGGGAGATAAGGAATATCGGGAGAGTAAGTACCGCGGGCCAGGTGAAGAAGTGAACAGAAAGGACCCCAGAGGTTCAAGCAGTAGCATCCAGGACCCCAGCTGCAACGGCACAACTATCAACAAGAAGGCTCCCATCACTCCGGGCCCATGGAAAGTTCCCAGTTCTGCCAAGATCCAGTCCCAAGATCCAGTCCCACACAACATATGAGGGTATCTAATATCCTCCCCGGACTCTCCATCTATGTTAAGATAAAGCTGAGCCTCTGAGAGATAGACGGTTAAAATGGAAGGATTTTTTTTTTTTTTTAGCAATTTCGGACAAAGCAGATCACTGTGTAACCAGCAACATAGCTTCTCACTGCTTTTTTTTTGTTTTGTTTGTTTTTTTCACCCAGTTTGCCTCCGTCAGTTTGCATCAAGCTACTGATGTCTGATCTGACATGCGTGCTCATACCTACATATGAGTATTTGTGCGGTGATGTGTGGACATGAGTGTGTAACAGGTGGTTTTCTGAGTGTGATTTTTTTTTTTTTTTGGATGTGACACTGAAGTCTATTTTGTGCCAATCAGAGACTCCGGTTATAAAGAAGCTGCTCCATATTGCACTCACTGTGAGACTGTTTGTGGGTAATAAGGTGAACTGCTCTCCCCATCTACCCACCTCAATGAAGGATCCTGCTTCTTTGGTTTTTGTTTTTTTTTTTTGTCACTTTGAAGGTTTAAGGCACATTCATTCTGTCACTTCCTGGAAAGATTGATTCACTCTCGCTGTCACTGATGGATGTATTAAAGAGATGAAGCTGTTGAGTTTCTCTTCAGTTGGCTGAAAAAGGTGACAGAGTATCCTCTAATTTGTTTACTGTCTTTTTTTTTTTTTTTTTTGAGAGAGAGAGAGAGAGCCCGACCAGAGTTGTGAACTATGTGTGTGTGTTCGACAGCTTTCATACACGGAAAGACTTTCAGAGGGTGGACAAGACTACCCTGGAGCTTTATATGCATCAATCAGCAGACCAGATACTTGTGGTTCTAGTTCTAATGTTTGTTACATGTGTGTTAATAATAAAGCATAATGTAATTTATTGAAATTATATGTAAACAAAAACTGTTAGTACACATGTCCATGCTGACTCATTTCACTTTTGATGTGGACTTATAGAAAGAAATAGAATGTGTAGATAAAGCGTCACAGTGTAAAACACTTTGTTCAATGTGGTGACCGGTTGACATACTGCTGTTTCTCATTGTAATATCTAACACATCATACAGTACAACACTAAACTTATAGGAACTGCACAGTCTATACATTCTATTTCTAAGATTTCATGGTCTGTGAATGGTCACGCGAGCCTGATTCATAATGTTGTCTACTGTTAGCTGCTCTGTATTTTAGGTCCTCTGGCTATGTGTGTATGTATACAAACAGACTGGTAGGCCTATGTATTTTTAGATATCGCTGTAGCGTTGACTATACTTAATCTGAGACATTATTTAACAAAGTGATTACACATATATTGACACATATTTTAGATAAGTTGGATTGGAACAGAGCTTGATTGTAAGACGTGAGACCTCTGCCTTCGACTTATTAAAAACTTTAAGAGACGCTTGTATTTTTAATCATCGTAAATCAAGGCACAAAAACTTTTTTTTTTTCCTCATTCTAACCTCCAAATCTATTTTTGATCAAAACGTTTTATTTAATCCATGACCCTATATGTGAGAAAAAGATAGTGTGTATATTTTTGACTTTGTTAGTCATTAACAACATCACGCCTGTCACTTTTGTGATTATAAATAAAGCCAGACTCCCCAAAGAATGCAGTTATTTTTCCACTCAAGGAGGGGAAAGCCATTAAAGTATGCTGCCCTTCGGCGGTTTGCACATAGTGCATGATGTGAAAATGGCTTTAACGGCTGCTTCTTGGGGAGTCTGATTTGAAATTACACTATAAAAATTTTGGGGGAATTTATTGGGATCTGTTGTGCTCTGAAGACAAATTTTAGTGTTGTTTCAATGTCGCTACTGTGGTGTACAGAGACATCTAGTGGTTCATACACTGCTATTCACAAACAAGTCATTGCTTGAACTGTACCCTCATCAGCCTGCCTGTTAAAGGATGTACAGAAGTAACACATGCATCTCTTGGTCTGTGAGATCACTTATTAATTTATTGTTCACTTTATTGTCGATACGATGGGCTACTGTATTATTTACTGTTCATGCCATTACCATGTATGATACTGTGGCCTTGCATTGCTCCAACATATATTAAAAAAAAAAGTCTTTTAGTTTTGACATCATGGTAGTTGTAAATGTTTATAAATTGTACAGCACCTGTATAAATATTTGCCTTCATGCAGAAAAAAAAAATCCTCTGTAAATCGTTTCATTATTTTTTTAAGGGAACTGAGAGGAAGAGATATAAAATGGGTGAAAAGAAATAATCTGGTCATGGCATTCTGTTCATGCACTGATAAATAAAGGTTTACTGAATAAACATGACTGATGTCTTCTTCTCATGCATTTAGATGAGCTAACTATATTGAGGCATGCTGTTGATCCTGTACTTACCTTTGGTAAAACAATTAGGTGTTTTACAAGATTCACACGTTCCTTCCCGCCTCACATACATTACAATATTACAGAGTTTTAAAAACTTCTTTTAACACGTCAGGTTCCTCCTGTTTATCAACATTAGCATAAGGTTAAGTGGACATTTTCACTTTAATAGTAATATGCCTCACACTGATTCATTATCGCTGTATACAGTGAAGCACTGCCTCTCGTGGCTATGTGATTAAATTAGCCATGACGTCACTTAAGCAGAAGTGAGTGCGTGCGAGTCTGCACGCAGTCAGTACAGTAACAAAACTCAAACTCCCGTGTAGCTTTGCAACAGAAGTAAACTACATAACCCACAGTTCCACGCGTTACGCATGCGCAACACAACCAAAAGAGCAACAAGGACTACAAATTCACGATAGGAGGACTACAATATTTGTGGGACATGCGCAGTAGGGATGCCGAGTCCTTTAAATGTACGTGCAAAGATGGCAGCTCATGTCGACTTGCTCCGTGGAAAAGTAGAAGAAGAAAAGATGAGGGACAATCTGGATAGATTCTTCAAAGAGAAGAAAAAGAAGAAGAAAAGAGACCTGTCGCCGTCAGCTGACAAACGGGAGAGGTCGGAGAAAGAGGCGAAGAAAGTGAAGCTCCATCATCACCATCACCACCACCACCACCACCAACACCAACATGCTGAGCACCGGACCCAGCAGCCGCATCAGCTGCAGCAAAATCCTCAACCGCGCAACTTCAGCGGGGATAAACATGTCCTGCACAGCCACCACCACCATCACCATAATCACAGCCTCAGCAACGGCACGAAGAAGAACCTGCTGCCGCCTGTGCCTCCTCCTCCTCCTCCGCCGCCGCCGCGGAAGGTACCAGAGCAGCTGCGGAAGAAGCGAGCGGTTCCTCCCGAACCACCAGCTGCGCTCTTCACTTTCACGCCTCTCAAAGTGGCCCAGGCCAAACCCCAGGATTACAAAGAGAAGCATAGGGAGAAAGACCTGAATCTGAAGCTGAAGAAAGAAAATACTGAGGCAAATGTGAAGCACGCAGAACTGAAGAAAAATAAGGGTGAGTTTTGTTATTTTGGGGATAAAGAAAAGGGGCGTACACTGTTGGGGGTTTCCATGGGTGACAAGTTCCAAGAGGTTTCAGTTGTTTCACTCACCTGGGGTTAATAATGTAACTGAACATAATTGCAATGAGTGTTTTGGTTATAACAGATTTCAGTCTCTGTAACATTTACCTGCCCTCTTACAGGAAGCGCATACTGTATAATAAAGCACTAAATCCATATACTTTACAAAATCTTATTAAATTGATCGTGTGTCAATCATCTCAGGGTGCATGGCATGGTATAAGTCTGGTAACTACTGTATAACAAAGTTGCGAGTGTGAGTAGCCATTGCTAGTTAATGTTAAGTTAATGTTTAGTGCATTGGTTAGAGAATAATCCAATGTGGTGTTCAGCAGGGTTGCAGAGTATTACATAGCTAACCCTCCACTGTCTGACTTTAACCTGTATCCCTGTACCTGTAGAGCCAAGGCCCCACAACGAGAATGTCAAGTCTCTAACACTGGAGGAATATATCCTGAAGAAGAAAAAGAAGAAGAAGAAGCACCGTGAGGATGAGCACAGTGCCAAGAAGGTCAGATACATGCACAACAAAGCTGTTCAGACTGTATGCTCGGGGCTCGGAGCGGATCTCACCCTGCCCGTTCACCCTGATTCCTCTCCGTCTGTCAGCGTGAAACACGAAAGCAATCGCCAGCCTCCTGCCAGAGACACTGTGGACGACAACCACCAATCCTACCTCCATGCTCTCAAACTGGGACACGCTCCCTTCCTCTCCCACCAAGACCACTACATCCGCAGCTCCTGCCTCCAGACAGGCACCAGGTTTGGACGTTTCATACATGAGGAAAGGCAAGCTAACGGCGGGGCGTCAGTCCTGCACGCCTATGCCGATGAGTTAGCCTGTCTCAGTCCGGCTGAGATGGAGTGCTTCGCCCAGGAGTTCCTGGAGTTGGCCTTTGCTGAGAAGCCTAGAGGTGCAGCCACTTACGCCTTAGCAGTGGTGCACAGCGCGGCGGCCTACATACCTGACTTCCTGGATTACTTTGCCTTCAACTTCCCCAACACACCAGTCAAAATGGAGATACTGGGCAAGAAAGACATTGAGACCACCACTATTGCCAACTTTCACTCTCAGGTATGTGAAAAGACACGTGGACCTAAACAAAGGTTTTGAAACCGCACTCAATAAAATCCCGCACACTTCATGAATCCATTTCATAGATCACAGCCTCTAAAGAGAGCATAACTCCATTATTGATTAACCTGTTGATTATTCTCTTCTTATTTTCTTGATAGATTGATGAATTGTTCAGTGATTCTTACAGCCCAAGTTGACAAAATTGCTTTTTTTTGTCCGACCAACAGTCCAAAACTCAAAGAGACTTGATTTACCATCATAAAAGTGACGAAAAACCAGCAAATATTCACATTTTAGAAGCTGGTGTCAGAGAAGTTTTTTTACAATTTTGCTTAAAAAATTACTTGAACAATTAAGATAAGACTTTATTGATCCCTGATGGGAAATTACAGAGACAGACTGAGGTAAAAAAAAACAAAACATAAAGAACTATTTAAATAAAATAAAATATATGATTAAGGAAATAGAGGTGACACTAAAGAAGCTATACACAATATACACATTACTATAAATAATGAATAGACTATAAGAGTTGTACAATTAATTTCGACTATCAAATTGTTGCTGATTAATTTGTTGTTAATTCACTTAGTGAATAATTGACTAATTGATTCAGCTCCAGTCTGAATCATAAAATATTGTGAGCTGCTCACTAAATTAAATTAGATACGTTGTTTGTTTCTTTTTTCAGATCGGTGGTAAAAAAAAAAAAAGACGTCATAGAACGGCATAGAAAAGGAAGTGAAATGATGGTGTATTAAATATAATTTTGATTACAGATCATGTTTGACTCCTGGTAGTTTACTCGGTTCAAAGTACACTTTCGTTAAATCAGAAGTTGTGCTGGTGCCAAGTCGTCCCTGTTCTTAAAGAGATTTATTAGAGAGCGAGAGTTGCTTTTGTTCCATGACGTCGTGAGATCGTATCTACTCTCACTGCCTGAGAAAGATGGCAGAGAGAGACAGAAAGTGAGCCAGGGTGTCTGCATACAGTTTGTGATGATAGATCTGCAGAGGACACCGAGAGCTCAGTGGTGTTCTGTTTATGTAGGGAAAAAAGACCTAGCTTGCTAATTTCACTACTGGAGATGCTTTGAGAGCAAAGTGATTACACTAAAATGCTTTGTTGTACCTACTTTACCCTTGTGGGTTAGTACTGCATAGAAAACATGTTCTAGTGCTCACATATCAGGATCATTATGTTATGCAGGTTCATGTAGCCTCAGAGCCCTTTCTCTACAGCCATTACACAGCTGGCACATTTTTACACCGTTACCTGCAGGAGCTGTGAGATTATTTGTAAAACACACATCTCCTGAAGGTAGAGCAGTGATGACAATACTTATAATTAGTTACTTTCCACTCAAAGAACTTTTTGGTATAGCAATCGCATCTTGTACCTCAGAACAGAGACTGAACATGCTCGGTCGAACAACAGACGGTGACGTTAACTGTTTTTCATTCTCCAGGTGAACCGGACTTACTGTTCAGGAACTTACCGGGCCGGACCCATGAGGCAGATCAGTTTGGTGGGAGCTGTGGATGAGGAAGTTGGAGACTATTTCCCAGAGTTCCTTGACATGCTGGAGGAGTCACCCTTTCTCAAGGTCAGAGGAAGATTTATTTTTGTATTTTTGTCAATATTCTATAGAAAAAGTTTGTGGTCCAGCTTACACAAAACAACAGTTTTGTAAGTTCAGACCTAATATTTATACTTTACTGTATAGATACATAAAAAATATGTAATCATGAAACTGGTCTAAAGCCTTACTGAGAGTCAAAACAGGAACAATATGTTATTGACCGCCACCTGATATGATAGGGGAACTTAAACTCACAGCGCATCCATGAACTGTGCATCCTCCTCTATACTTTAGGCCAGAATCACTCTTACTGTGGTGAATACAGTACGTTGGAAGCTCATTAAGAAGTACAAGTACCCCATATGGTCAAATCGCTCCATTGCTGATGCATTGTTATTGCTGTAACATCTGTTCAGTCTGTTGGTCTTTTGCTAACAGTAAAGTTAACATAAACTAAATCAATTTTTTGTCATTACATGGTTGCTTTCATCAATTTTTTAATTTCTGAGATTCTTGTATACACAGTAGATGTGCCTACAGGTGTCAGCAACATATACATGCTTTACTGGTTAAAGCAAAGTAATGTACATCAGGTTTAAGTGGGATCTTATTCCTAGGTTGGTCCTGTAAATTAGTTTTAATACCATAAAACAAAAACTCACATCTCTGTTTATGAATGTCTCCGTGTGTCACCACAGATGACCCTACCATGGGGAAGCCTCTCGAGTCTGAAGCTGGACTGTCGCTCTCAGAGTGATGACGGGCCCATCATGTGGGTGCGACCAGGAGAACAAATGGTGCCCACTGCTGACATGCCCAAGTCTCCTTTCAAACGGCGCAGGTACAACCCCAACTGCAAAGGAAATGTATGGTTCCATATCCATAAGATGGAAATATAGAGAAAAGTAATTGTGATGATCAATTGAGGCAGAGGTAAAGTGCAAACTATACCTCTTGTAAGCAAACACAGGTGGAAATCAGTCTTCTCTTCCTTCCTCTATCACGTCCCCTCTCTTATCTTTTTGTCTAGGTCGATGAATGAGATCAAAAATCTTCACTACCTGCCGAGGGCCAGTGAACCCAGAGAGGTTCTGTTTGAAGACCGGACTAAGGCCCACGCTGACCATGTTGGCCAGAGTTTCGACTGGCAGAGCACTGCTGCAGTGGGAGTACTGAAGGCTGTGCACTTTGGAGAATGGTGAGTATTTTTTGGCCTGCTTCACCACAAATATTGTGGTTGTCAATATTTCGGATAATTAGACTTAAATGGACATAAATGCATGATGGCATGTGATGAGGACGGAGAAGTGACTTGTCTGTGTGCTTTATGCTTAAAAATAATCTCTTACAGGAATAATCGACCTCGGATAACCAAAGATGTGGTTTGTTTCCATGCTGGGGACTTCAATAAAGTTGTGCAGATGCTGCAGCTGGATCTCTATGAGCCCCCAGTATCTCAGGTGAAAACTGGAGTTTTAATACATAATCTACATGGATGTGTGTCACAGTGCAGATCTTTTTGTTTGATTATAATACTACAGGTAATGTACTGCTCAAATTTTAAACATGGAACCACTGTGTATCTTCATGCAGTGTGTCCAGTGGGTGGACGACGCCAAGCTCAACCAGCTGAGGAGGGAAGGCATCCGCTATGTCCGTGTCCAGCTCTGCGACGACGACATTTATTTCATCCCGAGGAACGTCATCCACCAGTTCAAGACGGTGTCCGCAGTCTGCAGCCTGGCCTGGCACATCCGCCTCAAACAGTACCATCCGGAGGAAAGGGACAAGGTGGAGGAGCACAGGCCCAGCGATCTCAGCCCCTCCTCCGGCCGAGTCTCTTTTCCCTCCCCTGCTAGGCCTGACGCCACCGCAACCCCCTGTGTGCAACCACAAGGAGACATCCAAGGTGGGGTGGCCAAGACTGAAGAACTAGAGTTCCAGAGGCCAGCAACACCTCCCCAGGAGCCTCAGCCGGCGCCTCCACAGCCCACCAAATCTGCTCATTTGCCCTCAACATACCAGGATCCCCACCTTTCCTTGGCACCAGTCCACTCCAGCTGTACACCTTCAAATGAGCCGGCCCTTCCAAAAACTCTAAGCCACACTGTAAGGTTCTCTAAATGACTTCTGTTCACCCTCTGCAACTTCTCTTTCTATCCACTGTGGGAGGTATCTGAAGGAATTTTAGACTAAAACTGACATCTGTGTCAATCAGGAAGCCTTTCAATTTAAATTATTCTTAACACTTTTTAAAAATCTTTTAATGTTGGTTAAAAAAAAAAAAAGTCTCCAGATGTTGTGTTTTTCAGCCAAAGTACAATATTTAATGGGACTATAAAATACTGCATATTTAGTTATTTTATATTTGATAGTCTCATTCAAGAGGTGTGTATCATAAAGAAGCTATTATTTTTAGACTTACAATATGAGTTGCCATGCTTAAGCAGGAAATTGTTCAAGTTACTTTTTTGGCAGAATTATTTAATGGGAGATGGAATCCAAATGTGCAGCAGTTCACAGATACAGACGGACTGATTGTTTACATACTTAATATATGATTACTCTGGAAGCATGATGTTGACATTATACTGTTTTATTCATTTTAGTGACAGGGGCATGTAGACTAACCTCACCCAGAAGATACAGTGGACTCAGTTTTACAGATTGAGGGCATTGTTAGTTGCCTGCAAAGCCGTCACTTTGCTATTTGAGTCAAAAGATCGGCACATACAGTACAGTATAGGATGTCCTGGATCGGTCATAGCCAGTAAACATAGGATCATCAAAATGTGTACTTTTTTGTTTGGAAAGACTAAACATTTTTATCTTTTTAAATTGAAGAAGATATCATTTCCTTTTATCTGAGACTAGGCAAAATACAATTATCAAAATAAGCTACAAGCACCTTAAAGGTGCAGTGTGTAGGGTTTAATGGCATCTAGCGATGAGGTTGCAGATCGCAGCCAACTGAATACCCCTCACCCTCCCCTTCCAAGCGTGTAGGAGAAACTACGGTGGCTGTGAACCTCGCAAAAAAAGGCAAAAGGCCCTCTCTAGAGCCAGTGTTAGGTTTGTCCTTTCTGGGCTACCGTAGAAACATGGCGGTGCAACAAGGCCAGCTCCGTGCAAGAGGACCTGCTCCCTATGTAGATATAAAGGGCTCATCATAAGATAATGAAAATATCTTAATATAATATAATGATTCTTAATTTCTTACACTAATTAAAACATACTTTTCTATTCTATTTCTGCCAAGTCCGCTCCACTAGGTGTCACTAAATTCTCCACACTGCACCTTTAAACTTTTTTGTTAGCGTTATAAGTTGCAGTTTGAAAGATTGTTTATTTAAATGCTATTTTATACAGTGCCCTTTTTCTTACTGTTGATACCGTTTTTTTTTGATATGTTATTTATTTTCTTATGATTGAGTTTAACATATGAACACAGGTTTATAACCAGTGAGGAATATTTAAGATTATGATCTACTTATAGGAGCACTTCTTAACTGACGAAGGAATTACTGCTATTGCACTTAGCAATAAATTGTCCTCTAAGTCTGGAGTATGTCTTCAGAATATGGTGTGTAAATATAATATGTTGGTATAGCTGGGAATATGTGAATGCTGTCGGTGCACTCAAGTCATTTTTTTCATTTGATTAAAATCCATTCACACTTCTAGTTTTAGGTTGTATCCACTTTTCTGAGTGTAATTACGTGGTATCATGGAAATGGGAATGCCAATGCTGTCTAGCTTAATCAGATATACTGAGGCCTCCTACAATAAATTCTGTCTAAAAAGACCTTCACTTCTAGTTGAACATGGTTACCCAAAAAATTGTGATTTGAGATTTACAGCTCATCTGAACCTTACAAAGGCTTTCTATAAAGAAAGTGACTGACTACATCTTAGTGCCTTGTACTGTATTTGGTTAGCCTCATTTAAAACTGTGAGGTTTATTTATTGATGATGAATGGGATGATAAAATGTGTAAAACATAATTTTAGTGAAATGTATGCCTTTCATACTAGATCCTGTTCAGGAAGCAGATTTTTTTTTTTTTGTCAGAAATATGGCTGACTTGTCTGTTGACTTACTAACTCAGCATAGAAATAAATTGACAGTTACAGTTCTGTTACATCTGCCTTTTTTTTCATGTTTTGTTGTTAAGCTCTATGTTCTAGGACCTTTGCTGTTGTGAATATTTGTACGGAGATGTTTTTAATCATTTTTTGTCAGTTATCTGGGTGATAACTTACAGGCAGTAGAAATCTGGTACCAATGTGATACAGTCTTGTTAAGTAGGAAAAACACAATGAGAATGCATAGACCTTATATATTTTTTAATAAATAATTTTGTGTGGAACCGTTGTATGTAACACAGTTTAACCGTACCGTTACATCGTACGCAATATACATCACATTCACAAGCTATCCTTGTCAGTATGTTGATCATGCTTCAAAGGTTATGCCTTTAAAATCATTGAGAGACTTCAGGAAATGATGGCAAAAGCAAAAGTAAACGACGTGCTGAGTGCTGCCGTCTTCGTAACAGAAAAAGTGAAGTGCTAATAATCTAGATGTAGATGTTATCTATATACCCGTTTTTGGTTTTTTTTTAAACTTCAAGCACAAATGCACACACGTACACTTCATCATCATAAAACAAGTTTAACAGCATTGCTTTGAGCATTGAAACAAGAAGTGTAAAACTTCTCACTGCAGACTGCTCAAGTCTTCAAGCACATCATTTTAGACACTGGCTTTCCTGAGATTTTGATGTTCAAGCCGTTGGTCCAAGTGGCTGTCTGTGTTGTTCAACGAGGCACTGATCAATATGTAAAAAAAAAAAACTATTGATATACAGTACAAAAATCATCAGAGCTGGTAAGAAGGCACTTCCTATTTTCTGCTGAGGGTGCTTATGTGCTGACGCTCCTTTGAGGATTGTCAATTGGTCCTGAGACAAAGAGACGTGGACTTCAGTGTTTTTTCAGACTCCGACTGTCTTAGCAAGGTCCTCATTAGAAGAACAGCTCCACTTTTGATGTTTTGAGAGGTGTGACTTCCTCAAAACCAGGTCTCTGGATAATTCCTGGGGCCTTTTGGCTTTCCAAACCGGTTCCCAAATCCTGTGGAAGATGAATATGGCATCATACGTATTGTATGGGTTGAAATGGACCAAATATATAAATGTCATAATGAAGTAGATGCAGGCCTACCAAATTTGAACACTGAAGAGGCACCATATGATGAAGATGGTGTTTCAGTTTGAGCAGGAGATGGTGGAGGGCCATTTTTAGCTGAGAATATAGTTTTTAGACATGTTAATCCTATTTTTCTCATGGATATCAGTGCTTTTTTTGAGCTAGGACATAAATTAGCATTACTTACGTTTTTGTTTGTGTCTAAAAAATTTCAGGCTCTGGGCAAAGGAAGCAAAAACATAGATTTAGCCAGCTACAATTTCAAAATTTCAAGTACTGGTTAGGGGCATATGTGTATAACTTTTGTGATACCTTTGCTCTAGACATGCCCTTCTCATTGTTTTTGTCTGATTTGTTTCCGCACTGCTCTGTGTTCAAGGAGGGCCTTCGGTTCACATCATGGTGTCCCACTTGCACTGACAAACAGAAACCGATAAGAAATGACATTTTTCGCTGCTGTCTTTTCTCTCTGTATTGTGGCGTCTTTTTTAAGCATTCCCACACAGGTTTTTGATATCACAAACACACAAACGCCTTGCATTAGCTTATTTATTTGCTGTGTCTAATAATATCTAATAATAACAGTACATGTGAGAGAGGCTACTTTGTAGTGTGCAGCCCCTTTAATGTCTAAGGTAACTCACCACTTCCTCCTCCAGCTGCGACCACAGGAGGTGGAGTTGGCTGACAAACTGCAGAAAGGGGCTCTGCAGTGGAAACAAAATGATAAACTACCCTCATTATAGACAAAATCATTTAGATTAATCATGAACAAGACAACAACAAGCCTGGCATTTTACCCATCATGTTTGTATCTCTTGCTTTGGTAAAGGATGCCTCCCTGTGGTGTAGATAGGTACTTTTAAATACTAATTTTAACCTGCATGCTGTTGCATGTACTCAATAAACAAGACAATGCAACCTTTCACCACCAACAAAATGTGATACTGGTGGTGAACAGCCATCAGAATAATTTGGTCAGTGACCTCAACTGCTGTATTAAAGGATGGGTCTGGTGAAATTCTACAATTTTCGTATTGTTATCAATGAAAAGACCAAAACCAACACTGGTTTGAACCTACTAACAAGTATTGTCTGTGTAGTCAAAGCCTGATATGTTGTATTCTTCAGTACCATAGACCTCTATATTGTTGTCCAAAACCATAAAAAACATGTCACCCTTGCAGCACCCTGGGCAACATTTTAATTCATTATGATGACCATGGGCACTGTCATTTATTTTGAGTTGAATGCACATACACCATCCTGCTGTTATAAACAAAACTCTGCAACTGAAAGTAGTCCCCAACAATATGCTATTTACCCTTTTTTAGTAATGTTAACTAAAAGCTACAGTGCCAAGCTGTTTCAGAAAATTATTCAACCTTTTTAAAAAATGAAAACATACACTCATGAGCGATTTTTAAAGATTTGCACCTGCAGCAGCAACAAGCGGGTTTTGCTCTCAGTTCCAAAAACTAACTGAGGCAGTCGGATAGTATTAAGAGACACACTCTTATCATCTTCTTTTTTTTCTTTTCTCTTTTTGTGGGATGTGTTGACAATAAGAGCAATAAGAATATTGTTAGCCTTGCCCTTTAACCGCCGGTTCTAGAGTGAAAGCAGAAGAGAAAGGCGTCTGTATGTATGAGATAAAACTGCTTACCTTGTCTTGAACTTTTAGCTCGAACACTCTGGGGGGAATATTTGAAAGCAAAAATGTCATGACACTCAAATGTTGCGCTAACAAATGGAAACTTTGTCCTATCATGTTAATCATGGCAGGAAATAGCACTGAGGGGAGTATAATAAAGTGATTCAGTGAATGTCACTCTTTTGTGTGCTGTCTCTATTCAGGACAACACACTCTAACCCTTAGATTTATACATATTTGACCATTATTACCTTGCTCCTGCTCATGACAACATCAAGGAATCCTTTGGGCTGAGAGGTGCCATCCCACTCAGATGAAATGCCTACCCTTGTTAAGGGCTGTGTTGTTTGTAAGGGCTGCGAGCAGAGGGCGGTTGTCTCATGATCTGTTGGAAAAGGGCAGAATCAAACAAAATGGCTTTTCTCTCAGACAACAAGTACTGTTGCACATGCTAAATTAGGAGCCTTTGGTGTAAGGTAGATGATGATGAACTCACTCTCCTCTGTGGTGAGGATGAAGGACTCCGGGGTTCTGTCAGGAAGGGGAGGAGTCAGGCTCTCTTCAGCTTCACAACCAAATATAGCAAACAGCAGCTTTTAATTTCGGTGGACTCAATCATGAATTATTATTACACATTACATTATATATTACACATTTATACATCTTCTCTTGAGATGAAATAAGCAGATATATTTGTAGATAGCCTCTCGAATAGCTAAGAATAAAGATTTAAGTAAGATAATGATTTCATCATTCAGCCTGCTGAGCTTACTTTGAGGAAGCAGTGGAAGAGTCGGTGCGTCCGGAGGTGGGCCGTAAAGCTGGAGGTCTGAAGTTGTATTTGGTGCAAGATCAGGGTGTGTTACTGGTACTAGAGATACCACAAGAAAATAAAGGGCCATTGAAATGATCACACACATAGTACTTGATAAGTGCCAGATAATGTGATATCTTGAAACTCCCTAAATGGGATAAAAAAAAGGGGCATAACCTTGTAATTTAAAAAATGTTACAAGATTAAATTTTAATTCATCATCATATAATTACATGCCATATATTTTTACATTGTCAGCTCAATTATCATCCTGTGCATATACATATTGGCCCTTAACAGTGTGTTATTACAAAAATCTTACCTGTGAAGTTCATATTGACTTTTAGACTCTACAAGAAAGAGAAGTATGTTGGTGTTACATAACTGCCATCGTAATTCATCTATGATAGAGGTTTACATCTACTAACACATGAGGTACCACTTTACAATTTACAATTTGGGCAACACATGTATCATCCACATTCTCAATGAACAGAAGCTGTTTGTCAACTTCATTGAGTGTACAAATTGTGTGAATATATTGTAAATAATTCACCGTTCAATTTATCTTAAACAATCATGGCACTAACTTGTAGGAGGTCACACATCTGCCAGTGAAGACACTTTATTCTTACCTTACTCCTCAACCAAGGTTTCATCTCATTTTGAGATGTAGAGGCAGCTGGCTTTGAGTCACCAGACCATTCTGAAGACATTCCTATTCTGTTCACGTTCACTACTGGCATGACCTCAAACTTCTGCTCCACAGGAGCTGAATGGCAAACAAGAAGAACAATTTTCATTATTATATATTTAAGTAAAACCTACGGTCTACAAATATTTTTTGTTTATTGTTTAATGGATAGTGATTTCTGATATTATTAAGTCACCTTGATCAGTAGCCAACTCAAATGATTCTGGGGTTCTCTCTGGAAGTGGGGGGACAGGAGAGGGGGGGCCGCCTGAGAATAAAGAAATAAGAATTCTGGTTTATTCTGGATATTTTACTCACATCAATACGATTTGAAAGATTTGGTTCCACTAAAAAATTATGACATGAGTCATGACATGTGGCGTTAAAAGACAAGCATCTCTGAGCATGGTTTCACTTTAGGGGTGTCAGGTGATATTTTCCACTTACTGTATGTTCTTTCAACTCCCAACTGTCTGACAGTCTCAGCAGCAGCATTGGGTGGAATGATGACCGTTAACGTTTCACTGGGATCTGAGAAGACAAAGACAAAAGACAAAATCACATCTTGTAACACTCTAAGTCAAGAATATATTAGTACATATTGTAGCAAGATCAATATAACCGGGAAGCCATGTGTGCTTCCTTCAGAGGACAGAGTGATTATGATTATATGAAATAGGAATTCATACAATAAACCTAATAGTGAGGATTATGCTTAAAGTATACCTTACAGAAGATATTGGTTTATATTTCAGACTTTTATCTACACTTGGAACACCAACCTGTATCACCAGCCAGTACATAGGATTCAGGGGTTCGTTCAGGTATCGGAGGAGGTACGTCCCCATCAGTATTAGCTTCAACAGTACCTAAAAATGCACATCAATTACTACAAATATCAACAAAATTAAGTTTTACTACCCTGTTGTGTTGTTTATCTGTGAGACTAAAAACACATGCACAGATATGACCATTTACCGGAGGAAAAGTTAAACTCCAGGGTCTGGTCATTCAGAGACAATGACGGCGTGGTGAAGACAGGGCTAGCTGTCCATTGTTTGGTGTCATCAGTAGAATCCACTGGTGCCTCCTCTGATGAAGGGGAGCTCATCGGGGTGTCAAAGTAGGGGTCCTCCACCATCAGACAAATGGCTTCTGCCACAGTTGGTAAAGGTGGAGGGTCCAATGATGGTATGTCATCACTTTCCTCTATCCTCTCCTTTACCCCAGCGGCTCTCTGGCTGGTATGCGCCAGTTTTGGGGAGGTTTTGGGTCCATCCTGTAGGTCCTGAGTGGTGGCCAGAACCACAGGAAAGGCTTGGGGCACATCCCATTGTTGCTTGTCCCTCTGCTTGTCCCTGGCTCTTAAGGCAATATGATTGTCTGAAGCAGAGGGCATCAGTGTATGGTACTGTGGTAAAACATCCCTCTCCTCGTCAAGCGGGTGCTGGAACTGTGGTCGCAAGTCCAACTCCTTTCTCAAGTCAGTGTTAGGTGTGATAGCAGGTAGGACCGTTGTCACCTGTCCAGTTAAATAGGGGGATGTGAGTCACAATAGTGTTTGATAAATTAAGTAAATTTGCATGTAAATGTATTAACACTAAGCAAATATGAATTCTGTCTGATTAATATTTAGTATCATGGTAAATGCATACAATATTATACAGTATGTAAATATAAAAGGCCCATGCTTTGAACAAGTCACAGTCAAAAGTCTTGATTAGTATTTAGCTTCAAGTAAAGCAGTGGCCCTGATGACACAGTCTTCATAGTTCATTTTTGAATCACCCAGCCTGCTATTAGTTTCCACTCTCATCATGTGGTTGCCTTCTACATAACTGAATCGAATGTTATTAAAACCACAAGAAAGCCTGCCAAAGCTGTTGTTTCTGTTTAACTGTATTGATGATAGTGATGTTTGTGCTTGTGCTTACATATTTCCATTGATTTTGTGTTCTGTGTTCCTGGTTGCTCACCTCATTTCTGCAAGTTTGTGCATCCATGGACTGCAAATATCTCTCAAACAGTAACTTGATGGTTTTGTAGACCAGCTCATATTGTTCCTGAGGTTGAAAAACAAAAACTTGCTCTGTTAGGTGACACAGCCCTGAGACATGATGTACAAAACCCAAATGATCAAAAGATCTTTGATAGAACGAAGCAACTGACATGTGGCTCTGCTTGTTGGACAATTTGTTACATGTGACAAAAAAAGAAAAACACAACACCTACCTTGGTTTGAACCACCGAGGGCCTCTGGGTTCTCATGTTTTGAACTAAGTCATAGATATTGAAAGCTGGAGTGATCATCTAAAAACAAGCAACAAACAGCACAATACACCTCAGATCTCAAATTAATCTGGTTTAAGATTGATAATGTGCAGAAAGTGCAAGACTTTCTCACCTGTTTCTTCAGGAGGTTCCAAGTATAATCGATGGCACACAGGGCTCCTGTTCTACCACATCCAGCACTACAATAACAGCAGCAAAAGGTCAGATTTTAACCACACAGATTATCTCCAGCAAGAGAGATCTTTCAGTATAATCACTATAATTGTTCATTATGCAAGAGTTGAGGAAGGCATCAGACATGATGGTAAACAACAAATTTTCAAACACTGTGTTACAATCGTCTTGATTTTCTGGTATTTATTGTACTACATTGCCCAAACCGCACCCATCCGGTACACTAAGCAGGTTTAAACAAATGCTGATAGCCATGTCCAATTCATAATTTATCCATCTCAAAAAGGCTCATTTCAGTGGACTTCTTTGAAATGCTGAGATTAAAGCCCGATAAGCATCTGCCCCAGGACCAAGTGGTATACTTATAAGGTATACAATGATCGTCGATGCTACTCGACAATGGAAGCGTTTGTGGAGGGTATGGAGGCATGCTCCCATGGTCCTGTAAAAGAGCAGATGGCTGTTTTGCAATGAAGGAAACAGACTCCTCGGAGATTAGCTAGCTCCAAACCATTTCTCTCCTGAGCTTCAAAGGCAAGATCTTCTTCTCTGTCCTGGCCAAAAAGATGACTAGCTACATGCTGAAGAACAAGTATATTTATACATCAATCCAGAAGGGCAGCATCCCAGGCTTCTCTGGATGTTTAGAACACATGAGTGTCCTCAACCAGCTGACCTGGGAGAGCAAATGCAATCTAACAGTTGTCTGGCTTGACTTGGCCAACACGTATGCATCAGTCCTTCACAACCTCATCAATGCACAAATGGAACACTACCATGTACCAGCTACTTTGGAAGATTCAAGTTACAGTTAAAGACTGCCCATTTAACAACCCAGTGGCAGAACTTTTAAAAGGGAATCATAATGGGCTGTGCTATCTCCCACATCTTGTTTATCATGGGAATGAATCTGCTCATAACAGTGGCAGGAAAGGAATCCAGAGAGCTGATAATGGAGTCCAGCACCCGCAAACATCTAATAAGAGGCTTTATCGATGACCTAACCATAACAATTTCATCCCATGTACAAGCAAGGTTGATCCTGATGGCACTTGAGGATGTGGCAAGAATGAAGTTCAAACCAAGAGAGTCAAGAAGCATGGTGATCAGAAATGGGAAAGTGACCAACAAGTTCCAACCCCAAGTTCAGGGGGAGGTTATTCCATCAATTGAGGAAAACCCAATAAAATGTCTAGGGAAGTGGTGTGATGCCTCTCTCACTGACAGAAGCAATGTAGCCAGGACTGAAAAACAGTTTAATGAATGGCTGACTAAGACAGAGGGATCAGGCTTACCAGGAAAGTTCAAGTCCTGGCTCTTTCAGCATGATCTGCTACCAAGACTTAAAGACTTAAAAGGTCAGAGGTAAAGGCATCACCACAAAATCATGATGCAAGTGGGCTACCAACACATCAGTGGCATGGGCAGAGAGCATGCTGAAGTTGAGGGACATCATCAGGAACCTGTGCATGGGGAGACAAGGACTCAGAACCACCCACGTTTAGCAATGGGGGAAAGCAGACCCAAGGCAGAGGAGAGACATGATCCAAGCCCAAGTCCAACACCTGGAAGAGGAAGGGCAAAGGTCAAGGGCTGTGGAACTTGGATTACAAGGAGCCTGGACAAAGTCGGATCTGCCAAAGCGGAAGATCACGTGGCCTGACCTTTGGAGACTAGAGCCCTTTTGCCTCTTCTTCCTTCCAACACCAACAAACCTGCACAGGTGGAGAATGAGGCTGGACCCACTGTGCAAGTTATGTGGAGGGAGAGGCACGTTGGCGCACATACTGGTGGGTGCAAGACTGCACTTAGCCAGGGGTGATACAGATGGCGCCATGACAAAGTCCTCAGAGCACTGGCTGATATCGTAGAGCACGAGAGACAGAAAAAGAGTCAGACCCATGTGAGACCTGCCCCATCCATCCAGTTCATCAGGGAGGGGGAGAAGCCACCATCCTCTAAGAAGACCAAGAAGAGTCTCCTGCAGGAAGCACAGTCATGAGGGTGGACCTGGGAAGAAAACTACACTTTCCCCAGGTTCTCCAAACACCCCTGAAGCCTGACATGGTCATATGGTCTGAGGAGACAAAGAGGATTGTGCTGATTGTACTGACGGTCCCGTGGGAAGACGGATGTGAAGAGGCCTCAGAGAGGAAAGCCACCAAGTATCAGGACCTGGTCCAACAATGCAAGGACAAAGGGTGGCAGGCCTGGCTATTTCCAGTTGAGGTTGGATGCAGGGGTTTCCCAGCACAGTCTGTGTGGAAGACCCTCACAGCTCTGGGAATAGCAAGAAGGGAGAGGAAGACAGCTGCTTGCAGGTTGGGGGAGGCAATGGAAAGAGCCTCTTGTTGGCTCTAGAACAGGTGGGAGGAGTTGAGCTGGAAGCCAGGAGAGGATGGGCAGTGACTGCCAACCCACCAACTGGAGGACATTGTGGTTCAGGGTTGAAACGAAAGTTGGAGGCCACCTGACAACATCTTCTCCTGGCCAAAAGGTACAGTCATAAGAAAGTGACTGAAGGTGTTAACATCTAGATATATCTAATAGTAAATGTAGAAAACATAAAGATCAAAGATGTTTAAGGCTGTGATTCAAAACCTGAGGTTCTTTCCCAAGCTTTGATCTCATTTGCAGGAAATTTGTGAATTTGCTCATTCATAATATTGCATGACTGTCCTCTATATGTAGACAGCTCTTAGCTGAAGCAATAGAATAAAGCAGAAAACACTACAGTAGTTAAGAGTATAATGTTCAGTCAGACAGGAAGTGAATCCACTATATGCTAAGTCTTGTGGCTGTAGTTAGTGGTGGTGCAGATTTTTAATATAGTGAGAGATTTGTGATATGAGGCCATGCCCTTTTCCTGTAAGTGTTGAGGTACAAAATCATATGAAGTTTCTGTTTACAGTGAAAAATGTTGATTGTATTTTTGACAGCTGTCTGTTGGTGAACTCCCTCTGAAGTGGGGTGACTTTCTGGTATGTAGGTTGGATCTGCCACTGACTCAACATTCCGTGTCTGACACGTCATCCTCAAAAAGGAGTGGGCATGTTATGGTATGGCAGGTTTTTCATAACACACTATCATAATGTTCTTTTTTGAACTCTGAAGCCCTCTTTAAAAACTTAAAAAACATACTTAACATTGTTGATACTTCATGAATTTTCCTAATTTCATGAAAATTGCTCATAAACATGATTTTGAACTGATAACGTTCTTCTACAGTCTTCTACAGAGAATGACACATCACTTCTATTTGGGGTCTCAGAGATCCCAGCTGTAAAACATTGTTAAATTCCCAAATATTAAAAATATTAAATATTAATGAAGACTATTAAGATTCATGTTATTGGAGTTTTATAACAGTTTGCTGATAAGAGTTCTAATAGGGAGTTACACCTTTATGGGGTCTAATTGACCTTAAACATAAGTAACATCACTATGTGGGATAACATACTGTACATTTCTTTGTTACTAAATGACTTTTTGGCAAATGAAAGGAACACACAATTTTGATGCACTCGGATATAACATGTAAAACATTAAATATTTTCCTTATTTGATAAAATAACAATGCTTGATGGTCATTTTAGTTTTTTGTCACCTTCATGAAATTCACAAGACTGATTTGTGGCAAGGAGAAGGGTAACCATGTCAATATTTTTGTGTATAGTGGGTTTTAAGGTCAGAGGAAAGAAAAAAACGAAATTCAAAGGGAAAAGAATGTAGTATGGTCTGTGGGACCCCTGACAATAAGGAAGTGAAGTCAATGTCAATCTTTTGTGTGTGGACTGATGCAAGTCATAATTCTTCAGTTTAACGTGATGTAAGTTTTAGTAAAACAGTACATGTGTGCCATAGAGTAAGTGCTGGAAAATCTGAGGGGAATGCCCATAAATATACTTTAAAACCTTGTGGGTCGTTGTACATCCGCCTACGCACACTTCCTGTCTAAAAGAAAAGGGAGGAGGTGTCTTATCTCTAGGGCCTGAAGAAGGGGACATATACATGCTGCCCACAAGCAATGTGTTCCCCTCGTAACAATTAAAACCAAAAGTGTGATTCATGTGATCACCGCTTGCCTGATGTTTTCACACAAAAGAACAGACATGAGAAATGTCATGCATCGTTACAGTTCATCTCCTGATAATATAACAATTCAAGCCCCGTTTATCTAGCAATTTTAGTGATAATATTAAGTGTTTTGCATAAAATTGCATCAAAATGTTTAGAACAAACAAACAACATTTTTTCTCTCTTCTGTAAAAGAATTTACAGAAGTTTCCTGTTGAATATTTATGGGCTGGCTGTTCCGCAGTTTTAGTCCATATTGAGAAAAAGCACCCTCTCTTTAGTTCTTTGCCTGAACTGTTTGTACATTTAATGCTGTAGTGTTCAAAGACCTAAGGCTGTGGCTACGAGTGTAAAGGGAGAGACAGTTGACTAAGCATGAAGGTGCTGAACCATTAACAGCATTGTAAACTAGTAATAAAAGTTTTAAACCAATTCTAAAAGGGACTGTTAAGATGCTTAAATGGGTGTGATATGCTCTCTTTTACATTTTTTGTAAGTAAGTAAGACGTTGGCAGATGCATTTTGTACAAGCTAAAGTGTTCACTGATTTCTTTGGTAGTCAAGCAATAGTCAAAATGAGAGAACAACCAAGCATGAAATAAGTTTCTTTGCATTGGAAAGTACAAGATATGATCTGACTTGCTATATTTACAAGGTGGAAAAATGTAGTATTAGTGACACAGTCTGTGCTGTGCAAATTTAAGTCACGTTCTGTAATGACATGCAAATGTTTTACCACTGATTGAATCTAGCTGAGTTTAAAAGCAACTTCAAATTCTGTCTTTCTTTTATTCAGACCCAATAAGTACAATTTCTGTTTTGTCCTTGTTTATTTTTCAAATAGTCGATCATCCAAGTTGTAATTCCCTTTAAGCAGTCTTTTCAACAATTTAGACTGTTGATGTTGTCAGGCTCTAGAGATAAATATAATTGTGTGTTGTCTGCATAGTGGTGAAATTTCACAGAGCATTCTTGTATAATTTGACCAAGTGGTAGCATGTACAGTGAGAATAGTGGACCAAATATGGAGCCCTGTGGAGCACCATATGGAATGTGATGAGTATTTGACACATGTTCACTAACACTGACACTAAACTGTCTCCCAGTTAAGTAAGTGTGGAACCAGCTGAGAGTCGTTAATTCCAAAAAAAAACCTAATTTTTTAAACCTAACCTAATCTATCAGCACAGTATGATAAATTGTGTTAAATTAAATTGAATTAAATTTAGGATCAAGACAGAAACATTAAACACATCAGCACTTTCTCTTAGGTCATTTAAGAGTTTTACTAAGGCAGTTTCTGTGCTACAACCATTGGTATTTATCATGGGTGTTGTTATCATTGAGGAAGCTATTTCACTTTTTATATACTGCTCTCTCTATGACTTTGCTGATGAAGCCTAGATTTGATACAGCCCTGAAATTATTCATAAAAGACAGATCAAGACTGTTTTTCTTAAAGATAATTAAGTTCTATAAGGAAGCCTGACCTGCAGTGGATGCATAGAGGGACGTCGTCATGGGCTTGATAGGAACGCATCTCATACAACATGTCCAGAATGGGAGGGATGGAGTCTGGTACACCATGATCTGGCCAGTTGACATAATGCAGCTGTTTCAAAGTACGACAAGACTGGAGGAAATTAAAGAATAGTAGAAAATTACAATGCTAGCCTCTTTTCAGAGCACATTTAATGACATCACAAACACATTTATCACATTTATTCAGTTTTTGCTACTGTAGGTGTAGGTGTAAAAAAAACCCAAAAGATTTTACTACACACGAGTAGATACTATCTCAAAGATGTCAAATATGACGTCATTAGTTTTGATATTTTAACTGCCTCTAGTCTTTGTAGCAACTAACAACACCGTAGCTGATAATATCCTGCTTGTCTCAGGAGAATTACTCTTACAGTTATTCTCACAGTTAGGCTGTTAACACTACTTACGTTGCGATAAGTCAGCCTCAACATCCTCGTCAGATAGTCCCCTTTAGTTTCCTCAGAATCCTGCATAAAAATTCCAGCAGTGTATCATCAACCTGAGTCATTCTTGCGGTTCAAAACAGATGTGAATTTCTTTTGCACTGTACTAATAATAATATACTTTATAAATAATACCAGTGTTGTGTGAAGATAGTATGAAATTATAACATCAGCATTTACTCTGGACCAGTTATAAGAACCTGTCAAAGTAGGAAGTAGGACTGTGAGAATAAAAATACTCACACAATAAACTGTGAAAGGCTCACAAACAAATGGCTCCTCTTGTTTCTGTGGCCAGTAACGCTCACACTTTTTCTACAAAACAAGTACAGTGCTTTTAACGTTCAACATTTCACATTTTGAAAATTGAATCACTTACAAGCCATCATACAAACACAGCAATCTGCGCAATCAAACCACAACAGGCAATGATCTAGTGCAGTGGTTTATAAAAACCCAATACAGCTAACTGCGGATTCACACAGAAAATGCAGAAGTACTGACGGTATACAAACTATGGTACACAATCTTTGTGTTGAGAGAAAGAAATTGTGTACATCAGTGTGGAAAATGGTGTTACCTTTCCCATCTCAAATTCTCGACAGGCCATCACTATGACCTAGAGTCAAATAAGACAGTTAGAGATACAATGTACCAAAATATAACAGAAAGACATCTGGGGCTAGGGCAGTTCACCCCCCAATTATTTTATCACCGAATGGTTGTTTTGAGAGCAACATGAATGTTAAAACACCTTGTTGTGTCCACAGATAGATAGAACAAGTGGGTACCTTTATGTTGTACTCCCAAAGCATCCTCAAGTAGTCCAGTACTGTGTGGGGAAGAGGACCCTGAGTAGCGATGTAGGCCCTGGAACCTGACACTCCCTGCACACAAAACACAGCTCAAGAGTCAGACAATGTAGTATAATATTTGCACAAAGCAGTAAACATCAAGTACATATAGAGTATGTACACATACTGTACTTTATATGCAATCTATATGAATAAAGGATTCTCTGCACAAGGACACTGTTAATTTACCTTGATGAAACTGGCGTTGATGTAGTCTGTGTCATTTTTAGAGGTGGTGAGAGTGAGCTTTACTCTGCTGTGGTCAACTAAAATGAGAGAAATATGTAGTTATAATGTGACTGTTCTGTTATGTTGTTATGTATGTATGAATGCTCGACTCTGTACGCTGTATTTCTTGATACTAGATAAACATATTCCTTAATTGTCCAATAATAATGAATGTTAGAAAAAAATCTGTCACTATAATTAGTCACACCTCTACCACATTATTAGGTCATCACATACATAAAAATTAATTTACAGACATTATTTGCCTCACAATGTTACTGCAGCTCATGATTCTTTAATCCATCCACCTACATTTTCAACATTAGTGCGTTAGTGTGAGTAAACAGAAATCAAAAAGTCTTAGTGTCTTAGTGATATTTTATCTAAACTTCCCTGATGCAGAATTGTATTTATCATCTTATGCAGAAGTATAAAACAAACAAATTTGTCTTGAGCAAAGCTTACAGGGAACAATGTC
This sequence comes from Thunnus thynnus, assembly GCF_963924715.1. Taxonomy (NCBI): domain Eukaryota; kingdom Metazoa; phylum Chordata; class Actinopteri; order Scombriformes; family Scombridae; genus Thunnus; species Thunnus thynnus. Next base: position 27,153,339 of record NC_089522.1, on the reverse strand, counting down.
CTTGTATCGGTTCTTCTTGATGTTGTCCTGCTTTTCTGCTGTTTTGGTGGGGTAGGTCTTGTCAGTGCGGTACTTAGTCGACTGGCTTTTCAACCTCTGAAAAGCACAAAAGAAGTCAAGTGACTGTCAGAGAGACTTTGTTTCTCTCGTTGTATACACGCAGAAGAATGAGCTTTTCAAACCAATTCTACTGCTGATTTCATTGCGTATAGAATGAGCCTGTGGTGGGTAAAATACTACCTTTGTGAAGGTTAGTATTCTGTCTTGTGTCAAAGAGGAGAAGTTTCAACACCATGGTAGTTTTTTGAGTTCTGATTTGGTGGTGTTGCTGTATTAAATTGCCTTACATTACCAAACGTTTCCCATGTTGTGTTCAGAGACTTGTACTGTAGTTTGATGTTTGCTCTATTTCTCAGCATCATGGTGTTATATTGCACAGAAATATATTTGTATGCTGATATACTGCTCACTGGCAAAACATGACAGGTGCAAATGGGAGAAAACTTCCTCTTATGGAGTATAATGCTGTAACATATTGTAACATGTCTTGGCTCATGTTAAGTTGATATATGCAGGAATATTAGTTGAGTGTAAACACACCTAAATTAAGTTTACCCAACTTTCAATAAGCAAAACCAAGTTTGGCAGTCAATGGAAGGCGATATGATAGTGATATGATTTTCAGCATATCTGGGTAGGGTTTCTTTAAGGCACAATAAAAATTTTAGGTGTTTTATCGAGAAAAAAAATGCTTTCAGGTCATAGATAACTCAACTGTCTTCTGGCATTTTTGCAGTATTTTTGTAGTTATGAGTTAGAAAAAAGAGTGAGTAAATGGCAAGTACATGTGACTAATTGCACATTTGTCACACACGGTCAGTTTGTATATGATTCAACCCCAGATGACCAGAAACCATGACTCATTTTACTAGAAATTGACACTATGGCTTACAAACAGAGAGGATTTCCATCTGGAACTTACTGGGTGGAAGGTTTGACACAGAAATTAAAGTCATGGCACGTCCATGCTTACAGGATTTGTTAAGACACTGGTCTTTTTGTTCAGAGGCCAGTTCTCACAGTTCCACACAGTCTGTGAAAGGCCTTGCAGACCATCTGCACTGCTAATACCACAGAGTGCTTTTTGTTCTTAAAGGAAGTGATGCAATAGACCCTTTCCTCTGGAGTGGTCGAGGTTTTAGCTGCATGACAGCAGAAGGGCAGCATGTGAAGCACACGGTGCTGTCTTCAGGCACTGATGTCACTCATTGCCATGGCAGCAGCCCACAGATGATGTAATTCCTGGAGCTCAAGACTTCTAAGGAAGAGTTTTTGTGGGCATATACATGTGTTTGTGTGTGAATGTACAGTCATTGGTATATATATATATATATATGTATATATATATATATACACACACAAGATGGATAAATGACAAATGATAAATGTTCAAATGAACAAACTAACTGCTAACTGAGTAGTCTGTGTTAGTTAAGTGTTATCATGCATTTGCTTATGGATCTTCCTTGTTCATGCGCCTTCAATGACAAGCATCAGCGCAAAGAGGAAGCACAGATGTGGCGTTAGAGCAGTTCATACAATAGCAGCAGAAGTGTTACTTCCCCGAGCAATGTCTTTCGTGAAAATTTTAGAAATCTAGAAAACTAATAACTTTCACGCTCATCGTGCCTACTGTCAATACATCCAGTATGAACCAACAGCTATTTCGATGTGGTTTCTGATGATGTGATAATGAATGTCAAAATAAGTCTACTAACTAGAGGCTTCATCTATAACACTACTCACAACAGTACTTCAACAGAAGGAACATAACTCTTGACTCACTGCAAATTCCCCAGCGATGCCATTCGGTGCCCCCTCGTCCACAGCCTCTTGTCTCTCCAGCTGGACCAGGAAGCTCCTCAGTATCCAGGCCTGCTGCTCCATGGCTGGCTGTACTCTGCCTGAGATAGGGCACCTTTCACAGGCATGTCAGGACACAATGGTCCTCATCCACGGGTCATGAGTAGGGACGCCGAGGCTCGGGTTCTGAGGCTGTTTGCACTTCTTTTGCTACTACACAAAGCACTTCTCTATTGCAACTCTTACATCAAGGAACTATTGTGGGTGAACTGTCTTAGAGGAAGCAAGAGTAAGCTAACAGGTTCTGTGGTCAGATTAAAAAACTGCCGCGCCCCCTGGGTGTCTCTCACTGGGTCCTAAAGTCACCCGGGTGTTTGATTGCATGACAGTGGCGCGGAGGGAATGGGAGCCACACATTTATGAATATAAACAGGCACGAACAGCTGTTCCTACCCAAAGTCAGAGTGCAATGTAGGCTGTCTAGCCTGTTGGACAACATGCCAGGACACACAAAATGAGTGGAGGAGGGATGTGGGTAGGGACAGAGGCAGTGGTAGAGGGAGTGGTTAAGAGAGGGTGTCTGAGAATCCTGATGTTTTCAGGCAGCAATTATAAGCAACCCACTCAACTCTCTGAATGGTTTTATGTTGTTCTATGTATATTTAGTCTCATATCTCTATGTTTGACCACTCCTTGAAATTCCTGTTTTTGTTGTATTTTCTACATTTTGTTGTATTTCTGTATGTTCTCTATCTCTATTTCTGTCTCTATTTCTCTGTGTTGAAATGTATATGCTGAAATGGCACCTCCAGTATATTTTATGGTATTGTATTTTGTGAAGCACCTCGTACCTCTGGTTTTGAAAGGAGCTATAAAGTTTACTAACTTACTTACTTACTTACACCTACTGTACAGTATGTCCACAGTCGCCATTTGTTTTGATAAACCCAACACATGCTATGGGCATTATATCAGCCATATTACACTTCCCTCTATTATATATAGCCAACTTAATATTGATAAGAGCATGAATAGAAATAACTAAACATATACAGTACCCGTCAAACTTTTGACTGGAACTGTATATGTAAGATTCTCCTATATAGCTAGTATGATGATATAAAATACAGTACAGTATTTCAGGATGATAAGGAAAACATACTGACTTACCAGAGCAGCTGATATGCAGTTCATGCGAGAAGTAGCATGCTATGTCTCAGCTATACATAAAAAAATGCCTTTTGTCAGATAGACACGGTCAAGACACACTGACAATGCACTGCACCCTGCATTTAGTAGATGTCGGGCTGCAAACATCAGTGGCATGGGGACATCTAGTGGCTTTCTGATAAACTATCACAAAGAGCCATTCTGACATTGAACATAGTAGTTCAATGTATTCAGTGGTTTGCAGGATTTTATTGACAAAATCATTATCAGATCGGATAGAATCAAGTCTAATATAGCAAATGGAGACGCAGTCAGACAGTCAAAGAGACTGAATATATTGATGGTCTCAAAGCGTGTTTTGAAGTGATTTCAAAACGACACAACCTGCAAGAAAGGTGACCTATTCATGCAGGATGTCATATGTGTCTCCGAGCTGTAAAAGCATTTACTATAACCCCCAAGGCACCTACAGGAAGTGACAGTATCACCACCACAGTCCACCTCTACAGCTTCCTGCATGAGATTTAGTCTTCATACTCTTAGTTTGAACATCAAAATGAGGACACTGTGTCTGATTCTGCTTATTAATGGTGAGTAGATCCATTTTTACAGCTCGCATTAATTATAATAATTAGATTTTTTTTTTTTTTAAATTTGTTCTAAAAGAATTTTCAAAAATGTCTACCCAAATTATTACTTTTGGAAGATGAAAAATGCATTATAATATTCATTTAAGGGTACTGTTAATTTACATACCTATTAAAAAACACAAGAGTCAATAATAATTTTGGCTGTGATTTAGCAAAAAGCTTGTTTTATGACAGGAATATGAATACACAGAATAATCATGTGTCAGTAATATTCTATTATATTAGACTAAAGTAACTCCCTGTTCCCTGTCTGAAGATAGTTTTTATTGTTGTTGTTATTGTTGCTGTTGTTGTTGTTGTTGTTGTTGTTGTTGTTTTACGAAAATGAGTGCTGGTCTGGTTATTTTTATAATAATAGCAGAAACAAGTTAACAACTGAAACCAACATACCACTAAGCCCCAGTTTTTTTGTGCATGACCCATTTTTTGTTTTCACTTTTGCAAATTTTACCAGGTTGATATTTAAGTTTGGGTTTGAAAAATAAGTTAAAACAAATTGAGAGTCAAATATATAATATATACGTTGAATATATAATGGAACCTGAAATAAGAAATAATGCATATGATTACTGCATCTGTAAGCATTTTCATTCTGATAAGATTCTATCTTTCAGCAAGTCTTCAGCTCCAGTGTGATAAAGGACAGATTACAGCTCATATTGGAGGTGAATTCATTCTTTCCTGCACATATGACACTAAAAGATTCCTGTTTAGTAAAAAATACTGGTGCAGAGGGGATACCAGAGGAACCTGTGAGATTTTGGTGGATTCAGAACGTGCTAATGCAAAAGGAAGGTCTTACATAATAGATGCAGGAAGAAGAGGGCTGTTTGTGAAAGTCACAAATCTCCGATTTGAAGACGCTGGAATGTATTGGGTTGGCATTGACAAAATATATGCCGACATCATGACTTCAGTTAATGTGATTGTAACTGAAGGTAAGAATTAAAAAAGAACCTTTTAATGATCATCTTGGAAAATATCACAATATCAGTATTTGTTTCTTCTATCTATACTGTCAAGCTGAATGAATTCAAATATATGAATTGCTTCTTTATACCAGTTCCAGTATCTAAACCCAGACTTTGGCCCTTGAGCTCTCTGGTGGACAGGCCTACATGTTGGGGACAGCAAGTGACAGTGCGCTGTGGCTGTACAAAGGGCACTGGCATTCGTTACGCTTGGCATCAACACATTCACCACAAGGACTACTTGCTTCACCACTCACCTGATTTGAACCTACACTGTGGCACAGTGGAAGAAGACAGTGAATATTACTGTATTGCCAGTAATGACATAAGCAGCCAGAGGAGTGAGCATCTCTCTGTGCAGGTTTTGATACCTGCAAACAGCGGCTGCATCTATGTCATTAATATGCAGGGTAGGAACAGATGTGATGTTCTTTTCTATAAAAATAACTGCAAGAACTGGAAACACTTCCTACAAAGCCTGTGTTTATAATGTATTGTTGATACCTAATGCTTCATAAAACATGCATGATGAATTATAAGAAATGCTATGGGGCTTCATGGCACATTATTGCTTTATAACAACAATTTTTCAGATTTTATAGTCATTATAAGCACAAATACAATAACATGACAAAATACTTTTCATTGAGGAACAAAACATCCTTGTTTTTGCTTTCACTTTGGCTGTGAAAAGCTTTATACGGTGTGAATGTAGGATAGAAGTAAGAAAGCCAAGCCACAAGATGCTCTGTTATTGGTTGATGCTTATGTGATTTGTGGGTTTTACAAAAATGTGAAAATTCCCCAGCCAGTTTTGTTCTTTTTATAAGGTTGACACTCTTTTTCCTCTGTGCTAACGCCTCTTTGACACTTCTCTTTTTTCTTGAGACTGATGTAAGGATGAAGGCTCTTTCCCCAATTACACTCTTACGTAAAGAGATAAGGGTGCAGAAAAAAAAGCCTTAACCACACTCCCTATCCATTAGTTGCAGAAAAGGCCCTTATAACCTTTCATGCAAAATGGGTGATTGTGATACTGTAAATGATTAGTATACTTAATCATTATGAATATTGTTGTTAAAAAAATTTCTTCTTAATGACCATTAAACAATAGAGACTGGAGCCGAAGTATCAAAATTTAACAGAATTTATTTCCTTGTACAAGAAGGAGCGTTTCACAACGCAACACACAGGGTGAGGTTACAAAGAAAAAGGCTCCTAGTGGAGCACTTATAACAGGTTTTTATACACCTTAAGTGGGCGCTATAGTTCTTTTCTTAATCTATCAAATACAGCCATCTTCCCCAACTGACCCCCAGATGACATGTCTCACCCTTTCTCTAACGAATTTTAATTTCTACATCTCCCTCTTTACAAATATAATACTGTACTTCCTTTAACCTTAGCTGATAAATCTGCTGATTTTGCAGAGTTGCAGTACAAGACAGGAACTATTTATCATGATCTAGATAAAAAAAAAAGTGACACTCATACACGATGCAATCATAATTTTCATAACAATTGTGTCATTCTTGTTTTTATAATGACTTTATGTACTTGTAGGATTTGACTTTTTAGCGACCCCTAGTGGAAATACTAAAGAGGACATTTGGGCAAGGAGGTACTAGTATACCCTGCAGATCCAACCCAAGATAAATACCCTGTACCAGGTTTAACTGGGATTCTTTTGTGTGTCTGCAAACAAAGACTTATGCTATCAGAAAAATTTGAAAGATAAACATTCATACTCAAAGAGACTTTAAGTAGGATTATATAATATATTATAAACATGGGCTTTATTGAATGTTGATAATGATGGTTTGGACTTGGACTTTGGATTTGATTTGAGGCTGTTATGAAATTTATATTGAACAAGGTTCACAAAAGAATTGCAATATAACGTCCTGTTTTTAATCATCAGGCCAACCCATTTACGACTGTGCTGACAGAATGAGCACCACCACGGCCAAAACTCCACCTCTGACTTGTACAGAAATTCACTCCGACACAAGAAACCTGTCTTCACACACCAATCACACCGATCAACATCTTCTCTTCAGCACGTTAGTCAATGCATTTTTCTACTCACTTTAATGCAAATATTAGCAAGTGCATTCAAAAATAAATCATTTAACAACTCTACAATGTGTTTCTTCTCTGAGAGCCAGTCACTAATATAATCTTTCTTTTTTTCAGGGCATGGACAGGGGTGCCTCTCTGGTATGCATTGCTGCGTTGGACTTCTTTTGCTTCCTTACTGATGGTTCTGGGCATAGTACTCAGATATACAAAAACAAGACACAATATCAAACGTGCCGAGAGGAGGAGGAAGGTTCATTTCAGTCAAGTGTCCCATTTGACTCTGTGACCTCTTTACAGTGCTAGGTATTTGGAAGTCATATCAGCCGCTGTGACATTGATTTAATTGTTTTATTGTTTGTTTTATTGTTAACCAAAGTTCTTTGATAACATGTGATGATTTGTTAAGTGTCTGGGTCACAATCTGCGTCAGCATGTTTATCAGTTTGTCTCGTTGCAGAATTTATCAATGCTAATCATTGTTTTAACTTATTTCAAATAACAGCTTTCCAATGTCACTACCAGCACATACAAATCATCTTAGGCCCTTACTTGCTTTACCACGCTTTCCATATAATAGAGGTGGAAAACAAGAATTGATGAAATATTTTGATAAACTCAGGCAACTATTATATTAACTATATATTAACTATAGTATTATAATAGTATTTAATATATATAATATTATAATTCTTAGAAATCTTACATTTACATTAATCGTCTAAATCATTTTAATAAAATAGTATAAGGTATAATTATGAAAAAAACAAAACAAAAACCTCTTAGAATATTTCTTTATTTTTCAAAATCTTTTGCTACTGTTAACAATATTCTACTTTCTAAATTATCCAGACAAGGTTTAAGAGACACTGTGTTGGAATGTTGTTGTTTTTTAACACTTTATTTATAGAGATTTTTACCTTTTATCAGACAAGACATCAACATAAGCTATTATCTCAAGGTACAAATATGTACAGAAAAATAAGGAATACCCTAATAAGGAATACAGACAAACCACAAAAAACATATGCATCATAGTGTATTTAAGCATAGACAGGACAGACCACCTGTAGAGGTTCATAGCTCCAGGCCAAGTTAACTATTCACATAGTTTATTAATGGGTCCCAGGTTTTATAAAAATTTCTCAATGGAGCCGTTGAGGGTGCATCTGATTTTTTTTTCCAGCTTGATGTTCTGCTTCACATCTTTGATCCATTGGTTGTGTAATGGGGGAGTTACGTCCTTCCATTTAAATAGAACTGAACATCTAGCTCATAGACAGGAAAAGGCAGTGACCCTCTGTAAGTGAGCAGGGAGACAGGAACCATCTGAGAATGTACCAAAAACAGCAATTGTAGGAGAAGGCATAATACTACTGCCAAACGTCCTAGAAATGGCATTAAAAAAAGGATGATCAGAAAGGGGCGAGTTTAATTAGCAAATTTTTTTACATGTAAAGTCATTGATTTGTAAATAACAGAAAAAATGAATACTAGTCAGTCTGAATTTTCTGGATAATTGTTCAAAACTGGCAAAAGTGTATAATAAACTCTGTATTTTCTTAATGTTCAAACAAATAAATAAAACTAAAAAGAAAGTCAATAGCAGAATGTTTATACTGCTTTCTGGTAATGATGACCGTTACTAGTGATGAAAGTGAAAACCAGCCATCACTCTGTTGCTTATTCCTAGTTTGATAGAATGTAAATGAACTTTTATCAGATCAACACACTCAGTTGGCCGGTAATTTATTTTCATTCCGCCCTGCCATTTTACAATAGAGCATTATGAAACACAGCGTATTTTAGGCCATGGATGTTTCATAGTGGAAAGCCAAACCCACAGATCCTGACTACAAAGACAAACAGAGCTCTCAGCTCCATGTTCAAACTAACAAAGTCCTAATGAACTCCATGTCGTAGTACTGACTGCGGTATGTTGGCTTTATATTGATACATGCTGCAACTTAGATTGATTTGAGAGGTAATTCAGTTAAGGAGTGTGTGATACAGTGTAAAACACGCATGTCTTTTATACTATTGCTGTCCTCATAAAAGTAAACAATTTACAGATACAAGTGCTTTTCGGACATTTAATGATGAGTGATGATGAGCTTAGGTGCTGTAAAACAAAGACTGGTTCTACGGAAACCATATAAAGAAATGCAAATACCTCACCTAGAAATTTGGTAACCTATCTCTTGTGTAAATAATGAATCAGCTTGGCCGGTGTTCTATGGCATGAAAAAACACTGTAGTCTAAGTTTGTTTGGCTTCATGAAAGAACACCTTCAAAACTGGACATGGCCTACAATTATATTTTCCTTATATGATGGAACTTGGGTGTAAAACCGGACAGTGAAGACAATTACATTTATATTCTAAGATTTGGGCCGGTGTGCATGTGAAACATGTGAAACTACTGTCACTGGCTTGAAATCATACAAATGACAGGTGACTCATTAATGACCTGTGAAACAATACTCCATTCTTACATTGCATTACAATAGTAACATTGCAGTGACATCACAAATTCTGGTGTGGTTGGTGATTCAATGATCTATAACTAGGCTATTGTGCCTCCATCCTCATGTGGAGAGGCAGGATTCCTGATTTGGTACTCACGTCTTATTGTGAAATCATCATTAGATCAGTTTTGGGTTTGTTAGTTGGTATGGCTATTCAATTAAAATATGAGTTTAAATGTGAAAATAAATAAAAATGTAACTTTTCATTCCAAACACGCCCTGAATTATATTTTAGCATATTTTACCATTTACCCTGTATTTTAGAGGCAGGAGAGATAATAGTATCAAAGGCATGTTCTCTAGAAGAGGAAAACTTTGTTGTTCAAGGGGAAGTACATCACTTCCTCATATTGACCAAGCCTGGGTTTGGTTCATTACATCATTCTCCATGAATGCCTCATCTGATGATCGACATTGTTACTATTGAAAAAATGGAACAGAGTAACTAGCTATTAGAAGACACATCAATCATAACGATGTACAGGTCACAGAAGAGGACAAAGTCCGTCAAAGATGTCTCAACATCCTCAAAGGGATTGTTAGCTACCTCTGCTATTCTGAAGGACGTTAACTGTACACAGGTCCATTAGTGCTCTGTAACATAGCTCCACAGATGGGGAGGCAGATTGGGGGCCTTACAGGCGTATGTGCCCGGTTGTCATCTTGTCCGTCCATGGTTCTATGGTCATACAGCAACTAAATAGGCTAAAATAGCACTTTTTCTGTATCATACTAAAGAGGTACTCAGCAATTCATGTATCCTATCAGCGGCTTTACAGTTAATGAAAGTTAATAAAAGTACAAAAATGTATGTAGGTCAGTGGTGGTGTTCATAGTTTTGCCAGGACTTTAATTTGAACAAGCTAAGAAGTACTTTTTGTGATTATGTGTGGCACAGGCTAGATTTCACACACACACACACACACACACACACACACACACACACACACACACACAGGATATACTGTATATATATAATTAATATATATATCAATCTTAATATAGTTTATATATTTTTATCAAAGGACAGAACTCCCCATGCACAGCCAATATTTTCAGTCAAGTGCTGGTCTGTCGCAGGAACATATAAGGTGAAAAGATTTTCACCTGATATATATTAATCTTAATGATGTGCTAATGTTCATATTATTGTTATTTTTGTACTGTCTAAACATTTGGACAAATTATATACTGAGATTTTGGCAACATTTTTCTTGAAACTTTCAAGCCAATAAAGCTGAGTTGAAACTGAACTAACGTTGCTTGATAAGGATATTTAGACTTGTGTGTGTTTAATTTTAGATTACGCTCAGTAATGTTCCAGTTAACTGTGTGGGTTCTTTAAGGTTTTTGGGTTTATTTGTTTTTGTAGATTTTGTTTAAAGTGATTAAAGTGTGGTAAAACTGGTCAAAAACATGCGTCATTAACCGTTAAAACGGCAACGCCTTTTTCCGGTAAGAAACAGCAGTACAACGAAGGAGTCGAAGTTCACCATTGTGGATCCAACACAACGGCCTAACGACAGCGACTCTTCACACGGACTTCCATGCTTCTCAGTCGGGTAAGTTAGAAGAAGGATCACATTCTTTAACATACCGCAACCAAAACCAACCAAAAACAGAACGGAGATGCCACAAAAACGAGACGTATCCGTAACGTTCGTGGATTTTACGTTAGCATTAGGTAGCTAACGCATGCACGGTTGATCTTCCATTATCCATTACGATTACTTGGATTTAATAACGTATTTAATTATCAGCAAATTCAAACACTCAAATCAACGCAGTTTAACGTATTTTCCCACCTTGGTGGTATACCGATGAATTCGGCATATATCCTATTGAATTTAAAATTGGATTTAGGCTTATATCGTTAATTTTTTAGACTGACGCGTTACCGCCCACACTGTGCTGTGGTTGCGGAAGACGGACTGAGTAACACGGGTTGGCTGCTAGTTGTTACATAATTAATCTTACTACTATATTGACATCTTTGTATTGTTCTTTTTTCAACGCATGCCGAATTGTCAGTATAAAGTGGCGCTACAGACTGATGGTAAAGTAGCACGGTTACATCAGCTATACAAGCGGCGTCACGCCAGTAAGATAAAATATGAACAGATTCTGAATGGAGTTTGGCGAGGTATCTTCTCAAATACGCGACAACGGACAAGACGTAATTTAGCGCACTTGTCTACAAAGATAAGCAGGTGGACTATACACATAATCTTGAGATTAAATACTTATCGCGGTTTAAATATTATATATCTTAATTTAAAATGCTCTAACTAGCTAATATCGATGTGTTAGCTTGATTTTGGTAACTTGGTGTCATTGAACAGGTAAGCTAACCTACGTCTTGTGGATTGTAAGATTTAGAGATATGTAAACCCTGGTTAAATGGAATCATCGCAAGCATCGACCATCTTAATCACGTTTAATACTCTGATTATCCACTACTTACATTTTTGTTTTGTTTTTTTCCAGAAAGGGCACAGTGAGTCATTAAATCCAGTCATGGGTGTCTTCTACTTCCTATTACTGAGCTATCTTGGCCTTGCCATTACTGCTCAAGGTGAGTGGCAGTACAGATAAGCTTGTTGATATGTGATTAGACACACCAGCTGATGTTTGATCGGGGGTTAACTAGTCCTCACTTGTGCTCTTCTTTCTTTCCTTCTTTTCCATTATAGCTCAAGATTGTGCCCGTCCTCCCGTACCTCCCAACGTGGATCCCACCTCTGACATTAGTTCACAAACATACCCACCTGGGAGCATAGTTACTTTTGAGTGTCAGGTTGGCTACAGGACAGCAGGAGGGTCTAAAACCATTACTTGTACAGATGGCAATTGGAGTCCTTTGAACCTGAAATGCGAGAGTAAATATTAACATTTATTTTTTATATTCTCCTTCCTAATAGTAGCAATATTTTAATAGTCTCTGATTTGGAACCACTTTTTATTAATGTCTTGCAAACATATACATTCTCTTTTTAAACGAGTGACTGATCATGTTTACTGACCTGTCTGTCATAACTTTAACCAGTCATTTTTAATGGTGGAATTCAATCAATCCTTATGAGCATTTTCTTATTTCAGAAAAGAACTGTGGCTCTGCTGGAGAAATATTAAATGGAGACGTTAGATATCCTGAAGGGACTTTGTTTGGAGATACACTGCAGGTCGTTTGCAATACTGGGTTAGTAACAAACTGATAACTATTAAAAAATGCATTTCATAGTTTAATGCATTTAAAATGCATTAAATGTTACTATTCAGTGTTTTCATATTGATGAAAATTTCAGTGTTTTCATATTGATCGTGAAATGCAAGGGTTAACACAGATCCTTGTTGAAAATTGATGCCTGAAGTCACACTTTTATTCTTTTTAAATTCCCTACCTAGTTACAGATTGGTTGGCAGAGATAAAATCAATTGTGGTGACGGAGGGTGGGACGACAGGTTGCCTGTATGTGAAGGTTAGTGATCTCTGTGTGTTAATACAAGGCACATGACTAATTTAGAAACTCTGTTTATTTCCATTCTAATAGATTTCATTTTTATTTTGCAGCGGTGACGTGTGATCTACCGCAAATCGACTTTGTGGGTGGTTCTTTCACTCCAGTCAAGGACACATATAATTATGGAGAGGTTGTATCGTTCAGTTGTCAAAAAGATTATACAGTCAATGGATCAAAAACCATATCCTGTTCAGAAAATGAAAAATTCCACCCTAGTCCACCAACATGTGTCAGTAAGTGTTTTTGCAGCCTTCTCAACATTCTCCCAATGTAATCTCCAGAATCTGGAGGAGATTATTTGTGACAATTTTGTCAATTTCAGTTTTCCAATTCAATTTTCTGCAGAGGTTAAATGTGACGAACCTGTCACTCCAAAGGATGGTTACGTGTCTGATCGTTCTCCACCCCCTTATGGATTCAAGGAAACAGTGACATTCAAGTGCAACAATGGATACGAGATGAAAGGATCAAGTACCGTGACATGTCAAATAAATAGTACTTGGACCCCTCTTCCAACTTGTACAAGTAAGTCTTTTAGATGAAATTACTACTTATCACTGATTTTACACTAATTTCAGCTTTCATGTGATCAGCCTTATGAGATAATATTTAGTATACTTGAATATCTGCAGGTTCCCTTTCAGACTAAAAGTACCTTAAGTCGCATTGTTTTTTTAAATGCCTATTTTAAAATTTCAGGATAAATCCATACAATAATTCACAAGTCTTCTGCCACACATCCTCTTATCTGCCAGATAAATTTCACAAGATTAGATAGATATTGCCTTGGATATAAAGGACAGGATTTGTGTGTTTGTGTGGAAAACTAATGCCATGAACATGACAATTTCCACAAGGCTGCAGTTCAGTGTGAAAAGATTTTTCACAACTGGGTGTACATTTCAGTGGAAGTTACTAAACTGTAGCATGTATCATTGATTATGAAAAATGATTCCTTATTAGATCATCACCAGTTTTAGTCTACCTTTTGGAGTGAGACTGTAATACAGTGCAAAATATTTATTTTTTGTTGTTGTTGATGAAAGGACAGGGACCTGAGGGCTGTTCCATCAATGCAACTAAAGAAAGCTGCGCCTACTTGAAAAAGCCTGGCTAGAATTAACATCAACTTTCACTTGAGTGCATGCGCACGGAGTACATAAGCAGCCTAGAATAGTCGATTGTAGAAAAGATGATACTATGATGCAAAAAGAAGAGAAAACTAGAGCGGTGTTTTTCTCAGCAGCAGAACAAACCTGCTGATGAAACTATATGATGAATATAAAGGGGTTTTCACCAAAAACGGCAAAACTGCTGCAATTAACAAGGTGAAGGAGATGACTTGGTACAAAATTGATGACAGATTAAATGTACACCTGTAGGTGGGCAGTGATGGCCTAAAGGTTAGAGGAGTGAACTTATTACTAGAGGGTTGCATCCTGCATCCGGCTTGATGAATCTGCGTGGTGGAAGTGAAAAGCAGCGCTTTTTCCCGTTTGTGGTTTTATTTTTATTTGTTAATAAATGAGAATTAAGATCAGTGACTGTGGTTATATTATCACTAGGCTAGATAATATCAGGTGAATATTTGAAATTATGGTGTCGGCAACTCAAGAAAACCAACTTTCTAACATTATGATACTCTTGAATACATTTCCTCTTTGACAGGATGTCCTTTTACAAGCATCACTGAAAGTAAAAAATTAACCGTAAACTGGTGAAGAATACAAGTACATTGGAAGCCACGTATTATGATCACGTCTGTCCGGGTCAAATATCACTATGAGCAGATGATTATTATAACCTTTTCTTTTTCTTTATTTGTCATGCAGAATACCATCTAATTGACATTTGTATATTTATTATCCTACATGAATATATATATGTTTCAAACTCAGTGTGCACATTTTTGAAGTTGCGGGTTCTGATTTTTGCCAATAAGTTCCTTATTATAGGCGAAGATAGCGGTGAAATTCACTTAAATTTCTCCCTTGCCCCTCAATTTTTGTCATAAGCTTCAAGGAGACGATGTTTGTCATTGAGAGGAAATGACTTTCTGTCTCAGTCATGATTTCAGTGTGCGTGCAGCAGCAGCCATGTATCATGATAAAGTACATAAATAAATTTAAGTGGTTTGAAATATTTTTCCATTTGTTGTCATGCATACTGTAGGTGGACTACTTGATTTCTATAGGCGACTTATTTAAACAGCATAAATGTTGTATATGAATGATTGTCTCAGAGCTTTTTGATCCATATAAGCAGCTGATCATTGTAACTGTGATCACTATAAGCAGTTACCACTGCATACATTTAAACAGAGCAGTAAGGGCATGGTTTGGACTTTATTTAATTTTCTTTTTCTCCTATATACATTCTCTTTTTAAACGAGTGACTGATAATGTTTACTGACCTGTCTGTCATAACTTTAACCAGTCATTTTTAATGGTGGAATTCAATCAATCCTTATGAGCATTTTCTTATTTCAGGAAAGAACTGTGGCTCTGCTGGAGAAGTATTAAATGGAGAGGTTAGATATCCTGAAGGGACTTTGTTTGGAGATACACTGGTGGTCGTTTGCAATACTGGGTTAGTAACAAACTGATAACTATTAAAAAATGCATTTCATAGTTTAATGCATTTAAAATGCATTAAATGTTACGATTCAGTGTTTTCATATTGATGAAAATTTCAGTGTTTTCATATTGATTGTGAAATGCAAGGGTTAACACAGATCCTTGTTGAAAATTGATGCCTGAAGTCACACTTTTATTCTTTTTAAATTCCCTACCTAGTTACAAATTGGTTGGCAGAGATAAAATCACTTGTGGAAACGGAGAGTGGGACAAGTTGCCTGTATGTCAAGGTTAGTGATCTCTGTGTGTTAATACAAGGCACATGACTAATTTAGAAACTCTGTTTATTTCCTTTCTAATAGATTTCATTTTTATTCATTTTTTGTATATGAATGATTGTCTCAGAGCTTTTTGATCCATATAAGCAGCTGATCATTGTAACTGTGATCACTATAAGCAGTTACCACTGCATACATTTAAACAGAGCAGTAAGGGCATGGTTTGGACTTTATTTAATTTTCTTTTTCTCCTCACAGCTTGAACAAAATGAGTGAATGAATGAATACATAACTTCAGAATAACGCTGGCACACTTTTATTTCTTAGATTATAAATACTAAGCTTTTAAATAAAAGTGATGCGAGTGCGAAAAGACACTTGACAGAACCGTCTTTTGAGTGTCTGTTTCCGTCCGTCGGACATTCTTTGACACACAGCTGAAGTAAGCTTGACCGTTAGCCTGCCACGGAGCAGGCTAGTACTGCTGACTAAGTTACCATGGTCACTGAGCTGAGACTCATAAACCACAGTGATGGAACTAAACTCTGACTTAAATTAGTGAGGCTTATCGAAATAAGCCAGACTATCCCGTTAGCCTGCTTGATGGAACACCCCTCTTGTCACTTAAATCAGCATACAACTACAACATAAAATAGCAGTGTTAATTAGTAATAGAAACTACAAAATATTGAACTGATATCATCATTCAAGAGGAGCATATCTGGATTGCATCAATGTTTGCTCTACACATATTTTGAGAAAATTCTATCTTCAATGTTAAATCTGTTGAAAGTCAACACTGTATCATGAAAAACTCTAAAAAGAAAATAACCGCATGCTTATGGTTCATGTTATTGTTATATTTAATGTTAGGTCAGGTAATGTTAAATCAAATAGCATACAGGTTTAGTTAATTGGAGAGTATTCAATTGTAAGTTGCAACGTCCTGTGGTCTAAATTGCAAAGTGGAAATATTGATATTGCTCAGCTGAAAGAAGCACAAACACATCAGTGTTTTCAAATTTACTTAAATTGCACAGATAGTCACTTCTCTGCTTAAAGAACAGAGTCTGGAAATGCAGTTAATGCTGCCTCTTAATTATGAATCAAAAACATGTAGCACATCCCCGATGACAGTAACTCTGTCCTGAATACTCCTTTTATGTTTTTGCAGGAATTGCAATCCCGCCTAAACCTACCGCTGCTACTAACCCCACCACCACCACCACTAAAACCACCACCACCACCACACGTCCATTTTCCACAAAGAAACCAACAGGTAGAGTCAATTTTAATGTTACAAAATCATCTAAATGATGTAATGGGACAGAGCACACAGTGAACTCACATTTCTCCGTTTTGCCTCTTCAGGTTAAGCTAACCCATTGTTGCTAACTTTGGAGCTATGCTACTGATATTTAGTGTTATTTTTGGCATTAGAAAATATCTTTTGGCCTGGCGGGGGTTCGTTGATATTATTACAGGACAACCGCTGATTCAGTAAACATTCAATACGTTCAGTAAACGCTCAGTAAACGTTGAGTACACTCAGACCTAGCGGTCTCCATTAGGTTGGGTGAGTTCAAAGTTGTGAAAACAACGGGGGTGTTTTGAAAACACCCCTGTTTTCACAGATAATGTGTTAGTCTGTCCCTCCCGCCGCAGGAAATAATGGATTAATCCTGGAAAGCTGTTGATGTAGCACTTCTCTCTTTATGAAAGTAACACGGAGATTATTCGACCAATGAGAATTTAGTCGGACGAGAGTTTATCGACCAACCAGTCGACCAGGAGACTACAGCCCTAGTTTTTTGTTATTTTCTTAGGGTTTTTTTGTGATACAGTGTTGACTTTAAACAGATTTAACATTGAAGATAGAATTTTCTCAAAATATGTGTAGAGCAAACATTGATGCAATCCAGTCACTTCTTTAATTCTAGCAGCTGAGTCACAACACTCTAGGAAATGCCAAACACTGTATTACATCACAATGTCCTACACCTCAATGTTTCGTCAAAACATTTATTTGCTGATATGTCTGTGCATGAAAGAGATACTGTAGATGGCTTAATATTCTGTATCTACATCTATTTTAACTGTGTGTCTGTTTCAGATCGTGACACCACAACTAAACCAGACAGAAGTGAGTCATTAGAATAATCTCTCATGTTAGATTAATGATTTTTTTTTAACTGGTCACAATCCAAAGAAGAGCATTATAGTTTAATCAAAACCACAGTTAAACACAATTCTAACTTTTATTTATTGTTACTTTCAGACGGTGGACATAGTTGGAAAACGACTTTGGGTGTTGTTGGGGGCGGTAAGTTACAACTTCAACCTTGAACAGTAGATCAAGAATGTAAAAAGATGATGTTGACACAAATAAGATCATGATGGAGTCAGAAGAACAACATGGTCATATTATGGTTGACATGTAATATAAACATGTAGTTCTAAAGAGAGGATCATGTTCCTCTTTGGGGCAACAGATACAGTGGTATGAAAGAGTTTGGGCGCCCCTGACAATTTCCATTATTTTAATTTATAAATCATTGGGTGTTTTGATCAGCAATTTCATTTTGATCAATCAAATAACTGATGGACACAGCATTATTTCAGTAGTGAAATGAGGTTTATTGGATTAACAGAAAATGTGCAATATGCATCAAAACAAAATTAGACAGGTGCATAAATTCGGGCACTCCAATAGAAAAATCATCAATATTTAGTTGAGCCTCCTTTTGCAAAAATAACAGCCTCTAGATGCTTCCTATAGCCTCTAATGAGTGTCTGGATTCTGGATGAAGGTATTTTGGACCATTCCTCCTTACAAAACATTTCCAGTTCACTTAGGTATGATGGTTGCCGAGCATGGACAGCGTGAAGTTCAAGGCTATGAAGTTCAAGGCTTAATGATCTCACCAAACCAATTTTATGTTCCAATTAATCAGTTCTAAGTAGTTACAGGTGTTCAAATCAACACAATACCCTAGTACTCAGCTTTTATTAGAAAATGAATGGCATGCCAATGTGCTTGTTTTCTGTGAAGACAAAGTAAATCATTATGCAGCCTCATAGTGGTTCCTGAACTTTTTCATACCACTGTAAGAAAAAACGTGACATATTTAGCCATTAGAACCACACTCATGTTGTAATGGCTGGATGTGTCACTTGTGCATGACATCCATTTTTGTTTCGAAAGGTGCATTTAAGGTTTGAATAATCATGTCTGAGTTGCTGTACTGACATACAATAATAGCATTAATGATTACTAATCTAAACCTTTTCATGTCAGGTGTTGTCATTCAAATGGCGTTATGTTTATATTACATACATACATTACATTACATCTTTTTACATCATCATCTTCAAACATCTCCGTTTTTATTTTTTCTCATCATAATAGTCTTAGGTTGCGTGATCCTTGGAGTTACTGGATACTACCTATTCAACCAGAAAAAGAAAGGGTAAACTGTTTTATTCAGCTATGTGGACTAACCCTGAATGGCTTTATCACTCAAATGGCTTCTCACTATTTTCGTTTGCAGCTCAAAACAACCTTTTAAAAGTGCTCTCTCCCTGTCATGACCTCGCACGTTTTTTTTCTTTGTCTTTCATGTAAGTGATTTGTATTTGTCAGAATTTCATGTCATCTGAGCTTTCTGTCTGTCAGTATTAAATGTTGCATGCTGATATTGTGTGCATTTGTAAGGCTTTCTGGCTATTTTTTTTTGTTTTACCTCAATGTCAATGTTGTCAAAAAGGGACGCTGTATTAAGCCCTCAAAACACTGTCCTCCTTCGAGCTGTAGGTTTCTCAGTAGAAAAGATTTTTTTTAATAGTGGTTTAAATCAAACTCATTCAAATGTGGGAGTCAGCCAAATGCAGCATATAAATCCAAAGACTGTTCAATTGATGAACAATCTGTTCTCACTGCTTGATATTACATTTCCGGTTCATTCACATCAGCTAATTTTAACTGCAAAGAGGGAAGTAGCGGATACTGGTTACGGCGTGTTTGTGGTTATGATTTCCTGTAAACGCCTTGTTGTTTTTCATCTCGGGGCAGAGCAGTTTCTGTATAAGACCTAACTCCCTGTATAAGAAAGTGTCATGAAAATCTAAGACTCCATTAATCATGTCACACCATGTCTTTATAACGTTGTGAAATGTAAAGATTTCACAATGTTGGGACCCTTTAGGGTGGATTTTGGTTTTAGGGCCCTTATCCTCTGCCGTAAACTTATAGTAATGCTTAAGGATGGAAAAAATGAAGTTATCAGTCAATGAAATCTGATAACAATGTGACAATACAGCATTTGCTGGTATTATAGTCATATACTGTATTTCTTTCTACAGAAGAGCTTAAACGAACAGTATATACAGTACCTCATACTACTGCAGCACTTGGCATCACAAAGTAACACCCACACAAATTTGGATATTTCGGCTGGAAGAGTCAGATGGATAGTCTTGCTCGCCCAATGCGTTTAAACTTATAGGGAAAGAAGGGTTGTGTGTCTATGTGTGAGATATTCTTTATAGATCGGTGGTCTGTAGACTTTCGGGTGAAAAGGGTGTGTCCCTGGGCGTCCTTAGACTCTCCTTACTGTACATAAACATATTTATTGTTGACCAGTCATTATTGGATTACAGCACTCGGAATGGCCGTACTAACAAAGAGGCTGCAAATGATGGAGAGGGAGTAGCACTCGCGGTAAGAAGATGGACCACCAAGCACACCTTGAACTCATTTATGCCAAATGAACACACAATGTGATGAACACTAATAATATGTTTATAATCTAGCCAGAAAACATTCTTATTTCATATTGGATGCCAATGATTAATTATTAATTCTCAAGATGTCTGTTTTTCTTCCCACTTCCATATTATCCTGGACTGCTGACGATCCTGTTGGACAGCCGCGTGCAGTACTTCTCATAACACCCTTCACCGTTAATTTCTTTCTCTTTCACAGGGCCGTAGGGGTTCTTTTGTTTGGTTTTTTGCAATTTGTATAAAAGTCTAATTTCGATTTTTTAATTTTTTTTTATTCTTTCTGTAGTAAATGGAGCAGTCCTGTTGATCCAGTATTACTATGTGTGAAGACGACTGCTTGAGAAGAGGAACATCACTGGACAAGTATATGAATGTACTTGTACCTTCCATATGAATGTCGATGGCATGAGCTCATAAAACCACTTTTAAAAACTGAGCAGAATGGGCTCAGTCCTTTCCTCATGCTTTGAATTTGTCATCTGATTAGTTAACGATAATTAACATCTTTTGATAGGCCACTTGTAACTACTTTTTCCTGTTCTCTATAATTCAATTCGGTGATGTTTGGAATGTCTTCACATCATCACAAGAGTTTTCCTGTAATTATGAAGGAATGAGATTTCATGTTTATCAGACAACTTAAAGTATGTGTTGATTTTAAGCGTATGCACTATAGCTCAGAGCACAGATCAGCCAGGACATATATCAGTCAACCCCTGAATACAGCCAAAATCGTAAAAAAAAAAAAAAAAATGCTTGCATGGTTGACCTTGTATAAAGCCGCTTCTAAATGGTTTTTGTTTCATTCAGAAATATTCACAAATCAAGGTTAAATAGTTAAAGAACACAGCCTCTCACTATTGACTCAGAGATGTTACACTACTGCTATACCTGAAATGGAAATGATCAATCCCCCTGAAAAAAAAAATCATAGTTATAGAAGAGAGGATCTGTTGTAAACCAACCCTCCAGTCTTACAGATTAAATTTTCACCACTATAAAGTCACACTGGGATTTGTAAAACAATCCCTCACAAAGTGCCTGAAGAAAAGGCATGTTCCATATGCCTTAATGTGAAAATGTAAGTATTTTAGCTTGTGTGTCAATTAATGTGTTTTTTTTTTTCCCTTCCAGTGATGCATAAATGTTTATGTAGTTGTCGGGGTCAGTTACAGGGGGCTTTCTCGTGGGCCTGCCTGGGTTTAATGTTAATATCAAATATTAGCACTTTTTAATGTCGGCACACTGGTATTTGTGCCCAGTTTCAAAGGAGAAAATCTCAAGTTTTCAGTCAAATAAATTGCGTTATTCCTTTTCCTGTAAATTATTTGTTTTGTTGAGATTTCTCTTCCAGAGCATCAGACTGTCCAGAAGAAGAATATTAGTATTAGGACACATTGTGTCTGAGGTTACATAAAGAGAAGTAGACCGTGATCTCTGTAAATTTTGCACTTGCCTTGCTTATCTTTATTTATTAAAATAAAACATGTCAGAATGACAGATTTTGTATTGTTTCATGGAATTGACTCTATCAGCACTATCTTTTGTAATCTGTTAATGAAATAAAACGATAATTGACAATAAAGACTCACCAGTGTCTTCACAATATACATGTAATATGAATATATCCAGTAAGCTTGAAAAGTTGATGAAACTCATGAAAATACATGCAGCATTTGTTACCCCCTCATGTATGTTCAGTTATATTATCCTGTGTATTATATGTATGCTAACGGAGTGAGTGCAGAGGGGGCTTAGAAAGAGATGTAGAGAGGACAAACAGAAATACACAGAAATGTCAATGGAAATAACTGACAAATTAACAATTTTATTGTCCACATTACAGATGAGTCATCTGATATACAGTATAAAGGTGTCGCTATTCATGAATAAGGTGTAATACAGTAGTAATTTGTAATTATCTCACAATATTCAAATTAATATTTACTGCAAGGCCTATACATACTAAACATTTAACTTGTGGATGTGATTTACTGAAGTAAAAGCACAAGTCTTTACAGTAAAAATTTAATAGGCCATTACATTACATTATTTAGGTGAAGCAGATGTTAGGTCCCATGTAATGAAAGAAAACATAATTTAACTGAGTTAAGTGATTAAAATGGAAACAGTTTACAGTTACCCTGAACATACCTGAGACTGTAGGTGCAGAGGCATAATCCCTGTAATGTGGTATTGTATGTTACAGTGCCACCTTGTGGATTTGACACTGAAATTTTCAAATGATCCCTTCATGAAGTAAAATATCCAGTAATGGAAAGTAAATTTACTCAAGTACTGTGCTGTACTATTTTCATTTAATTTTACTTTATACATTATTCAATTTCAGAGGGAAATATTACAATTTTTTTGTGACTCCACGTATTTGACAGTAAATCTGCTAATTACTTAGACAGGATTTTACATAGAAAACATGATGCATTGTTATAGATCAAACTACCCAACATTACATGAAGTAGTTATAATTCTCTCAAACTGCTTACATATTAATGCATCAGTACTGAAAATCCAATGATATATAATAATAAAATATATGTAAAAGTAATTTGATATTGTGGTATTGTTACTTTATTAAGCATTATATATTTTACTTAAGTAAATGATCTGAATCTTTCTTTCTCCATTGCAAACATCTTATCAGATATGACTGAGAGACACTGGATCAATGGCGAACTTGCCACTAGTAATTTCCGAAGAGGCTTATTAGTAGCCACTGTGAGAGTAATTTGTTTTTTTTGTTTTTTTTTCTTAACAAAATGTCACCATAATCAACACACAATCTGTAAAATAAAGGGCACAGCTTAGTTGCAAAATCCTCAAGGAAAGATGAGATCTGTCCTGCACTGTAACCGATTTCAAATGGTGCTAGAAACAAAAGCAGACTCTGAACACCAAAAGAAATCGGTCAACCTTGGAGAGAGGACAAAGAGCTTGAGCTGTCCAAACATCACTGTGCACTGGTGGCTTGTAGCTCGCTGAGGGTCGCTTCAGAGAGGGATACCTTCCAGGTGAAGTCTCTTAATTTCACCTTTATCACTGAACACCTCTTGTGACACATCACAGCTGCCTGTTGCTGGTAAGTGAAACACACTTCCCACCCTAAGAACACTGATTTCAAATGGTGCTAGATAGATGACAATACTCTAAGCCACCATCTGAAACCAGCTTCCAAGGGGGGCACTTCTGACAAAGGGCATTGTTCTGTGGCGTAAAACGCTTTTGAATCTAGAAAACAGTGGAAAATATAATTAGCAGAAAATAGTGGAAAACAATTAGTAGCAGTTGACACTTTGACACGAGAAATAAGCAATTCTCCTTTATAATGGATGTAGTAGAAACATGAGCCCCTCTGGGGATTTCAAAAACTTTTTAGAAAGACTAACTGAAACAAAAAGAAATTTGAGAGTACAAAAGAGTGACTCAGATGCAGCAGTAGATACACATGCAGCGTGATATCCGCATGCATGTGTAATTAACAAAGAGCCTAGAACAATACTGTAGATGTGATACGTACTGATATGGCAGTTGCCTTAGAGACAGTCCGGGATTTGAAGTCTCTAACACATACTAAATGTTTTTATTGGACTATTCTCATTATTGGAATTAATATTTTCAAGACGGCAAAATGTGTTATGGAAGTAGGGGGCAGAAATTGAACTTAGGATCCCTTGGCATGAAAAAGTTTGTACTCTAGGCACACAGCGTGTTCTCATCCACATTTTGACAAGAATTACAAGTGTTTGTCGACATCGAACTAATTATGTATTTTGTTTATTGTTAGACATCTATTTCTCATCAGGTACTTCACTCTTACCACTCATCACCTGAAACTGTAAACCCTCATCAAGATAGGAGACGCCCTAAGAAAAATCCGGTAAGGGAAAGACATAGACACAGCAATATGGCATTTAATCAAACAACACTAAGTCTTTCAGTTGGAAGAGTTAACTCTGCGAATGAAGAGGTAACATCTATTAGAGGCATTGTCATGTTAAGTTTCAGTCGATCTAGAGGCCTTACCATTTGCAAATAGAACAATTAAGTTCTTTAACAATCCCTCATTAGTCTCCTTTACGCTGATGCGTATCTTTAAATAAGTAATGGGCACAGTGAGCTGTAACTTGTGTTGTCTGTCTCTAACTTGTTTTTGACTGGATCAAGATGATGTTACAGGGAAGCCTGACAGATCTTGGAGACTGTAAGAGACCCCATATATAATGCACTCTGGGATGGTATAGGCTCTCAGGCTCCTGACCAGAAAGAAGTTTAATTCACCGCTGTGGTACAGGCCAGAAAGCAGAGAGGAGGAAAGCAAATGAAGGGAAAGTAAGAGAGAGATGAAATGGAAAACCACTGAGAAAGCACCAGAACACCTCTCTCTCTTTCTCAATCTATTTCTCTCTAACACACCCACGCGACTGATCCGATACTTGATCCAAGCTTCGCGGATGTGCGAAGGGCCAAACAAGAACAGACACACAAAACACCGCTGTATATCTTACTACATACAGGCTCACCTGCAGCTCTGTGCAGACAGACACTAGTCCTGCCGCTGCCTCGACAATTCCTCTCCTCTCTGTTGCTTGGTAGAATAGCTCTCCAGCCACTACAAGGGAAAAGCAAGGAAGTGGTAGTCAATCGCTGGCAATGAGAGCCATGACGCACACACGCAGCTACAATACACTGAGAGGGTGGGGCAGGGACAGGTAGTGGCCAGTTCACTGACTTGTTGCCAAGTGCTTCAACAAAGTACAAAACTACCCAACCGTTTCTAATGTGCGTTTTATCTTCCTGCTGTTTTTACTTTTCACATGCAGGTGAAAAGACTGACAGTTAATTGTCCCTGTCCCTCCAGAACACACACCCACACACAGTCTGCCTTAATTTCTTTATGTTTACAATGACAACTCCCACAAATATTTCTTGTCTTGAAATGGATTAAAGCCAAATCAAGGAAACCAAGCTCTGGCTTCAAAACATCAGATGTGATTTACACATTGCCACAGATTTGCCAGAGTGACGGCTCTGATCAGAGGGTCTGTATGTCCGTAGGTGTCTGGTTCCTTCGCCTGGCTGGCTCAACCCAACCCTGTCAGTTTTCTGTTTCGGGTTGTTTGTTGCTTGTGTGCCACTAGACCTGTTGTGTAATGCTTATAAAAGATTTAAAGGGACAGGAAGCCTTCAGAGAGTGGTCAGCGACAGAATCAGGGTGGAACGCCCTGGGGAAACCCATAAGGGTGAATATCTGCATGGCAGCCCCTATTTACAGAGAAATAGGAATAAAATACCAACATTAAATCACTGAACGGTTTAACGGCAGTGAATGAAACATGCATGATAAGCAGTTTTTTTTAGCTATAGTTGTACTTTTGAACATATCTACAAAATAGTTAAAATACAGCTTATTGTTAAAAAAAAAAAAAAATAGACGTATCATGAATCAACTGTCTGGAGGGAAGTTGGAATAGTGTACTGTCTCTGACTGTGTGTGTCACGATTAGGCCTTGTGTTGATGTGTAGCCTACACCTACACAGACTGATAGACTAACTAACTGTAGTGTTAACCCCCATAGTTGTGAGGTGACAGGAAGAGCAGCAGCTTCGGCACTGAATCTGCCGGTCATCTTCTTCCTTACAGTCATCTTTACGAGTGGAAAAATAAATAGGCAGCAATAGTATACAGTATGTTATACCATCAGCACATTTAGGAGAGAGAGAGAGGGAGAGAGAGAGAGAGAGAGAGAGAGAGAGAGAGAGAGAGACGCTGACTGTAGAAGCAGGAGCTGCAATGCAGACCACGGGCAGCCACACACGCTCTTGCATCATCTCAGTAATGTGGCATCTTTCGGACTTTGGACTTCCAGCGAGGAGAATGAAAAGACAACATGTGTACAGGGATTTAAATCATTCATGTGGCTGCCACCCTCGACACGTACACACAGGTACCAGATAGTGGCAAGCAGGCATGTTGTAGAAGATACTGAGCATCTGTATTTTACTGACAGTCCACAGTGAACAGGAAGGCCTTGGTAAGACTTTATTTTATGGTTCCTATAGTCTCCTACAATTTCCTAAATAGGAACTGATATGTAACTGTAAACTCATAGGAAGGTTCCTGGAAAGGACTATATAAT
Source organism: Thunnus thynnus (assembly GCF_963924715.1). Classification (NCBI taxonomy): domain Eukaryota; kingdom Metazoa; phylum Chordata; class Actinopteri; order Scombriformes; family Scombridae; genus Thunnus; species Thunnus thynnus. The sequence continues at coordinate 27,126,763 of NC_089522.1, read as the reverse complement.
TTGATAGAAATTATAAGGAAGATGGAGACAGCGTTCAACTGGTACACTGCCAATGAATTAAGTCTGATTAATTGTTTGTCTAACCTAGAGAGCCGTTTGGTCAAAACACAGCTGAAGGAAGTGAAATTTGTCTACATGCAAGTATATAATTCTACAAACATAGAGAATACATTTTCCAACAAATAAACAAATATTTACTTTATTAAGATTTTAGTATTTTTTTTCAAGGAATGTCCTGTGTAAATCAACACCTGCTTATAAACTTAGACAGCTAAGTAAACTGAAATAACTTCTGAGACCATTGTCTCTATTTCCCCTGTCGTTTATACCACATTTCATTTCAGGAAACTTCCAAGGAAATTTTTAGGAAATTACAGTGCCTGTAAAACAAAGCGTTATCAAGGCCCGAGGTTTGCCCACTGCATTGTAGAAATCAGGGATGCACAGAAGTCTCAGCATCGGGTAGACAATGAATGTACGATAACCACTTTGCACATGCTATTGTCCGCTTACAAATAGAAATACAAGCAGTGAAGTGCCCTATAAACACTGCTGAAAACGATTTATCACTTTCCACTTCTCTAAACCCCCACAGGAAATGCGTTTTACCATTTTTACAAAAATCCCCACTTACTTTACTTACAACTAACAATATATTAACAGGTCAACCCATATTAACACCCAGAGAGAAGTGTTTCTGCAACTGCAAAAACCTTTGTATAAGAGAACAGCGCTTCTTAACCAATCAGATGTTGAACTCCAGCTGCTTTCTTGTACTAAGCCAATAAAGCACTGCTGTGCAGCTTGTGGAGCCAGGGGGAGCTCCTCCCATCCAATGAGAATCTAGCTATGGCACGATGGCCTGTGATGCAGCAGCTTTAGGAAGTTCAGTGCATGTGAACTGGAGAGAAGCCAAAGCAGAGTCACCAAGAGAGCAAGGTAAACAACTTCTCTCTCTTCCTCCCTCTCTCTTTATCTATGACAGTTTCCCTCTCCTCCTTTTCTTTCTTTCTCTCTCTCTGATCCTGAGCCATGACATTTAGCCCCTTCCGTTGCTGCTTTTCTCTAGGAGAGAGACAGATAGATAGACAGATAGAGAGAGAGAGGATAGAGATACAAGCTGTGTACTGGTTGAAGTGAAGTCCAACCCAGAAATGACTGCGTCATCGTCTCTGTCTCTCCTAACTACGCAGAAACAAATGTGTCTTGGGAAGGGTTTTGCCAAATCCCAGTGGCCCTGGAGGGTGAAAACAAATCACAGGACAGAATTGCCACTAGCCACAGACGCCGAGCTGATCTGTTGTCTGATATCAACATACAGCTGGATACCAAACAGTTTCTGCCTTTCCTTCAATTCCATCAAGAGTTAACCACAACAAGTAGGCCAGCGGTCAACAGCACAGATACAGTACATGTGTATACATATGTAACGATATAAAGATGTCACCCTTAGCTAAATTCAACAACCAACTCATCTTGTCATTTCTGAAGGCTGCTGTGATGTCCACCTGGCTGCATCTGTACACACTCCCATATCGTGGTGTATTAAACATATAATAGTGTTTCATAATAAGTCAGACGGCACCATGCATGATTGTATTCACCTATTTGCACCAGTGTAATCATCCGTATTCCTTGAGATGATGGTGGCAAAAAAGCGGTGTTCGAATACCTTGATAATTCTCAACAAAACATTCCTGACTGAGCTTCGCTGTGATATTAAGAACCTTCCAGAATATTCTTTTGTTAACCCCTTTGTCGCACCTCTGCCCACCCAACAAACACACCTTACCATGCTATCAAAACAAGACCTGGAGAAACTGTGTCACATCCTCAGCATCCATGTTGAAACTCCCTATACCAGCTCATAGGAACTACACAGCACACACAGACACACACACATGCAGGCACATATAGTAGCGACAGGCAGTGCAGATGAAAACTACCAAGGAGGAAGAAGAAGAGGAAGAGAAAGCCGAGGTTGTCCGAAACCATTGTGTCCACTCCAGGTGGAAAACTCGATGACTGGGCTTCTGTTATCTCAGCTTCTGTTTCTCCCGACATGAAAAAGTGACGTAGCAACTAATCCAAAATCTCTCCTCTCTCACTCTCTGACTTGCTCTCCCTCCCTCCCTGTATCTCTCTCCCTCTCTCTCTCCCTTTCTGCTTGCCTCTCAAACACACGCACTCTTTATTTTCATCTTGTTGCAACAGCACAACTGCTATTAGACTGCTACTTCGAACTAACACATATACACAGAAACAGATCAGACCCCACACAGATGCATATGTACGTGCACATGCACGCACACACACGCACAGACGTGCACATGCGCGCATGATCACGCTATTCCTCTTCCTGAGTGTGACGCAGCACTTAATTCTCTGTGCTTTTATATCACTGTTGTGGCTACACACGCAGCTTCTTGATCAAGCTGAGCCAGAAACACACTTTCTAGCTGCCACACAAGGCAAGTGAGCATGAGCAGATTGCAGTTAAAGGGACCCTACCACCATGGTTCCCTGTCCCCCACTCTGTGACGTTGTTGTGTCCCCATTTCCCCCATGTCCCCTTATAATTGGGTCTCTCTCCCTCTCTGCTGCCCTCCTCTCTGGCAGTCTCCTCTCTGCTCTCGGTTAGAGACACACTCTGGCTCCTGTGTCTGTGAGGCTGAGCTGACTGAGCCTCCTCGATCACCTGACAGCCCACTGGTTTTAAAGGCACATCACCAGCTTGTATATCAGTTGCATAAGCACTCAGATGGTCTTTTTTTAGATAAGCAGAATCCCACATTAGACAGTATTTAATGTCTAATATGGGATTCTGCTTATCTATGAATTTGCACAAACGGGAATGTTTACAGTACATGGTGCTCTGGTTTACATCATGATGCTATTTGTTTGTGATTCCGTTATGTTGATTAACAGAGTGATTTCTGGTAGAGAATTTATGCTGTTTCTCATTCAGTGTTAACACCTTTTACATCCAGAGTAACAACTTCACGCTGACACTTTACCATGAAAAGGCCTACAATATGTACTTCCCCTTTCAATTTGACTTGTTTCCTACCGCAGCTCTGCCCTAAAGGAAATGCACAGCACTTTTTCATCCTCTGTTTCTACTCAAAAGAATCTTGTAAAACGACTAGGAGATTAAAAGAAAATAACTGTAAACTAATATATAATGGTATATTATTTATGCAAATGTATGCCGTTAAATGTAAATCAGGAATGTACAGTACCGTGTTCCTGCCTTATCAATAGTCTGTTTTGGTTCAGTCAAACAAAGCACAGTGTAAAGAATTTGGGTCTTTGCAGTTTTATCTGATTGTTCACATACCTCAATCAGATGATTCCTCATTTCTAAATGTTCACGAAGCTGTGGGGATAAAAGGAGAAAAACACTTTTTAGAGTGCAACACCACAAAACAATGTCCTAAAAATCAAAAAACGGCTTTTTAAAAATCATCGAAATGATTAAATTTGCCCTAGAACACGGGTAGGAGTCGAAAACGGGAATGCTCCATCAGCTTTATGAATGCCATTGTAGCCATCCCTCTCCACTCCAGGATAATGCTGCTAATTCAAGCACCGTGTCACAGAAAGTAGCAAGGAAAAGGACAGTCCAGCTGGTTATCTGGGCTGTGGCATGACATATGAACAAGAAGGGGATCCGACTCTAATAGGATTATATTATATGTTGAAATCAAGAGATGATGAACACCCATAAATTACGAATGATTTCCCACTGTTAACATTCAGAGTTAGTTAAATTAGACAATTTGTGTTGGTGTAGCTACCACTACAATAATGCAAACAGTGTCCAGCAGGGCAATAAGAGGAACAAGCTTGGTTCTGTCTCTTTTATGAGCTCGTCTGTTCTCAACAAGGCTGTGCCTATTAGGTCTGTCTGCATTTCTGAAGCATAAAGTCCCCTTTATATGCTAAGCTGAAATGAAATCTTTGTCTCAGTTAACAAAGGGTAAACAAAGTTTCTTTCTGTGTCAGCTTACCACCACACCCATTTATTATAGAGATATATGACAATATGCGCATTCAACAAGTGCCTTCATAAATTTGTCATCATTTTTAAAAACCTAGAGGAATACTTCCACAGGGGACAATTTTTATTTCTAACATCATAACCACTAGCTGGAGGTGAAGTGATGAACTGCATTCAACTACGTTTTGAGAATATTGCTACAATGTCTCACTGGCTGCCTAAACCTAGTTTTACTTCAGATATTTCAAAGGCTTCATTGAGCCATTAAAGCACAAACAATCCCTCTATTTTGATGCCTTATATTTTCCGTTATCCTCCAATTACAAATATAGATTTTCATCCGGCATTTTATGTGGTTGTAAACTTTCTTCCCAAAAGCACTTGTAGCTCGTGATGTCTTAATTCCCCACTGGAACCAAAAGGATATGGAGCTCACAGCTTCACCTTGCAGGACTGAGAAAGGAGAGCATTTGTAGAAGAATCAGCTTTCACCCTTCAGCTTTATGGGAAATGTAAGGGATCTGAGGGATCAAAGCATGTTTGCTCGGAGAAGACTGTTAGATGCTGAGGGTATTGATCTGAGGATCGAGGTCTATCTGCTCCTTTAAGATACAGACATCCTCAACGTGCATCCTACGCAACTATAACAACACTAAGAAATTTGCATGCGAGTTGACCACTTGACTGTTTAGTGCTACTTTTCCTGCTAATGAGGATATGGAAAAAAAAGAATGGCTATAAGATAATCATTCAAATTAAGATATTAAACAACTGATGCCTTCAATGTGTCCCTGCCAGTTCTACTATAACCAAACCCAGTTATTACAGATAGTCAAGCACGGTCGATTACTTGGTAATTCCTGCTTGTCCCAACATACGTGCCTGTAGCCTCTAACGAGAATAGGAATTTTACTGCGACAGTGATATGTGTTCGTGTTGACAGAGACACGCTGCAGCTTTAAAGATACATCCAAGTGCCAGTCTTTCCTGTCTGCTATTTATGCTCCTCATCCAGTGGGCAGTGTGTTAATTTTAGCCATGTCATCTATCAGCCATGCCTGTTCCACTTCCTAAACCTTAATCTCTCCCCTTGGAAAGGTGCCCAGTCAGCTCCATTGATATTTTTTTTTGGCTGTATTGGGAACAATGGGCATAGATCCTAAATGCATCCACATAAATTTCAATTGTACATATTCCTTGATGTAACTGCGCACATCGATTTGTATTTATTAGTAGTACCTCGGAGTAAACAAAAGAAGTTTGAACTATTTACAATGTTTTATTCAAAGTAAACAGCGTCATCTTTTTCTGTTATTACCTGGTTTGCAGTCGGAAGAATGCAAACTCGGCTCTCATCAGGCGTCGTCCGCTTGTGTTACAGCGTTGTGTGCTGTATGATGAAAAACAAGTCGTGGAGAGCTTTAACCTCAGCAGGTCCTGAGAAAAACCCAGGCATTATTTCATGGCATGTTAAACATACTACATAATGCATTCAAACGTTTCCCGTCAGCTCAGCAGTTTCTGGCATCACAGCGTTGGACAAGTCGGAGAAAAATAACCTTTGTACAGATATAATGAGCTCGGAGTTAATGCGTCACTTTTGATGCACTTTTGGTGCAATTCTAAACTTAAAATGTCAGTCGTAAGTACTGTATGTATATGACTGCTGACCCTTTGGCCACACCCTACACGTAAATACTGTAAATATGCAACTGATAATCAGAAAGGCAGATGGCTAAAACTTTTTGACAATGCCTGATATAAAAAGTGTGCTGTTGCTCCGTCGTGCCACTTGTCTTACTGAATCTGCTTACCTTTCAGGGAGTTGAAAGCAATACCTGTTTTCTGCCTGTGAAAAGAGGAATAACAATATTCATCAGGAGGGCAAGCAATTCAAATTTCAAAGGTTAATTCTGTTATTTTGTTGGATTATCCAAAAATATTCATTTCATTAAGGCCTATTCTATCACAACATCGAACCTTTTCTCTTTCTGTGCCTCTGAAGCAGTCAGCAAATCAATTGGTCAACTGACTGCAGTCAGTCTTGGGTTTTGACGTCACAAGATGTCATGACTTGTTTTCCAAAGCGCAACCGATAGGTGTGCCAGTCCTTCTGTCAATAGTTATTAGGCATAAAATGCATAAAAACATACATTTATTGGCCCTTGTTTAGATGTGAAAACTGCACTGTTATATCAGTATTTCCCAATAAAAACATCAGACTCATTTCAAGACCACTCTTTAGGATAACTTCAAGCTCAGTACAAGATCTAAGCCTGCAGAAATACGCCATCCTGTGTTAAATAAGAGTATTGCTATTGGGGGGTTTGTTTACATCAGGAATAAAAAGTGCGTATGACATAGAAACCTCTGGATGGATGGAGCTGAGTCAAGGCCCTGGCACAGCAGGCACATGCAATATATAGATTTACAAACAACCACATTGGGAAAAAAAAGAAAGAAACAATAGTACGTTTTAAGAAATAAACTAATTTAAGGTCGTCTCTGCACATGAGCAATGAGAAAAACAATCTTACATAATTTTAACTATACACACTCAAAGTCTCTTGAATGAAGAGGTAACTACTTTCACATGTCTTAACACATGTTACAGTTTATATACAGTTCGTTCAGCTGGAAACGCTAATATACGCACATCATGACACGCTCTGACAGGTGCAATAGGAACAAAATTCAAGTGACTGGCCCGCAATATACATTTCCTGAAAAAAGTAGCAGCAATATATAGATTCTCTTACGAATTTGACAATAACTAGCTCAAAGTATTTTCTCCTACTTTTAAACTTCCTGCTATGAATTGGAAACTACTGGATATCAAAAGCTGAAAAAAAAATGACATTCATATCTGCGCCGCTGCTAACAAACAAAAAAGGGATATAGACATAAACAGCAGCAAAATCTACCTCATCAATTAAATCATTACGCAGTGCCGCATGGATGCTCAGACCACTTCACTCCTGAGGTAAACTGAAGTGCGCAACATCCTCCTGCAGCAAGCATCCAGCTCACCTCTCCATCCCATCCTGCTCCTCAGCGGCTCCGAAGAAAAATGAGCCTCAAATCCGCACAGACATGTTTTATAAGGAAACAGCTGAGAGCGAATGCTTTGCTTATTTCCGGGTAACGTTGGAAACAACGCTGGAAACTGCGCACCTACATCGCAATAGTCTAATCGCGGTCACGCATGCCTTTAAATAAGAAGAAGCCTTTGAACAATTGTAAAACTAATTATATATTTAACAAACAAAGCGTGGCAATTGTGACATTATAGGAAAGATTATACCGACTTAAAAGCAAATGAAGTAGGATAACGTTACTACAACGGCTTACCGCCCACCACAGACGCACTGTAACCTAAATCCAGACAGGATACAGATTTAGGTTATAAATTCATTGGAGTAGCCTGGATGTCAATAAACAGTTTCTCTTGTGAGACGAGATGACTTACCAACCACGCCTCTTTCGCAACACGTTGCGAAATTACCTCATTACCACTCAGCCACCGCTTCCATAATCTCCCATCCACCTCCTCGTTATTATTAAATCCAGAGTGGTCCCCAACCCTGATGAAAAACATCATCCATCGACATTTTCACAGCAACATAATCAAGCCGCGCCCACCGCACACACCCCCGTTTTCTCATTGGACGTCGCTGAAAACGCATCGACAGGATCACGTGCTTCTGACGCATGTTTACAAACAGGCGCAAAACGGGAGTGGTACAGCCAAGGAGAGAGTCGTCACTCTGACGAACCTCCGGTTTCACTCTAGCTTCGTTTGTACACCTCTCCTGACCTCTTTTAAGGAGCCAACGAGGGTGCAGTGGTATGAATACATCAGGAAACTCGTTTCAGTCCACAGTAGCCTTTAATTTATAAAGGGACAAGGGTTTTTATTGACGAATTTGCATAATATGGGATGCAATCTAGTGAACGTGTGACCTTTATAATTGTAATTACACGATCATAAGCTCACTGCCCTGCTCCTCTATTTTCACTTTTCAGTCGACTGGAGGATCAACTGAAAGACTGCTGGAGGATCAACTGAAAGACTGCAGCAGTTGCTGTGGTTTAAATCTGTCCCCATTAACGGTTAAGTGAATTCTGGGAGAGTACCATGTTGATGGGGAAACTCGCTGTAGCAGTTGGACTTCCCAAAAAAAAAAAAAAAACCCTTCCCCTTTGTGTTTTCCTCCAAAACACCTGCCTACACACCTGATGTAGCACTTTTAGATAGAGCATTGAATGTATTGTAGATGTATATGTAAGCTATATATATACACAGGAAATTCCGTGGTGCATGTAAATCTCCACTGCTTGTTTATCATGTTAATGGAAGTTAGAATTCATTCATTCGTTCTTGTTTAAATATGTTTGTCCTGGCAAGGGAAGTTCATATTACTCTTGAAGGGAATGTGTGATAAGGTTGTTTTACTGACTGGAGATCTGGGAACTAGTTGATGCCTGCATGGTTGATGATCTTAGAAAGTTTTAATTTGTTCTTAAAGGATAGGTTCACAATTTTTCAAGTCAGTCTTAAAACAACAGTCAGGCACCTATATGAACATTGAAAGAGGTTTTTTACTCGCTGTAATCATTCCTCCTGTTCATACTGGCGATTAAAAGTAAATACGCTTTCAATGTGAGTGATGGGGGCCAAAATCCACAGTGTGTCCACTCAGTCATTTTATGCAAAAATTAGTTTAAAAGTTTTTTTCTGAAGCTTATATGAGACTCTGAGTTATCATATCAAGTGGATTTTCTGCCGCATAAAATTCACTCTTAGTGTTTCCTCGGACAGTGTTTCTGAATGATTTTAGCAAGAAAAACCTTTTTTTCAGTGTTCATTTGGGGACCTGACTATTGTTTTAAGACTGTGAATCTGTCCTTTAATAGAGATAAATTTGACACCAGGATGTGATGTTGACAGGACTCAGACCGCAACACACCTTTGTGTTGAAGAGTTAATCTCCAAAGAGCTGTTATCAGTGATGTTGATAGTGTCCATATAGTTGTGGTAGGCCAACAGGAAATGCTTATCATTCTAGTGGGCCACCAAGGCCACGGCACCTGCGTACTTATACGTAATAGTGTTAATTTAACAGTGTTACATGTTGGTTGATCGGAAAAAAAAACTGGGGATGTAACAGAGCCCTGTGGGATCCCTGTTTTTAAAACTATTGTCGGATTTAGAACCATTAACCACTATGTGTTGTGGCCTATCCTGCAGGAAGTTCTTACCAGTATAGTGTTGACCTTTAACCTAGAGAGGTCATTAAGAAAGGTATGTTGATATATTGACTTATTATATTATTGTTATTGTTACTAACAACATTACCAATGGCTATATTAAATGTCCCAGTAAGCCATGACAGTGTGACGGTAAACAAACATGCACAATACCAGCAACCTGAAAACAAAGCAGCTAATTGGAATTCAACCATCATTTATTTCTTTAAATTTACATCTGTGCTTTTCCTCCTGTGAGAGTAATGAGACATATTCTATTTTGAAATACTTTTCCAGCGTAGGATAAGCAGCGATGATTATCGCTTCAACACATTTATCAAGCAGCTTTATTATTACTGGACACAATGTGCATGAGAAAAAAAACATTCTGTGGAATAGATTCAACATCCCACATAGCTGATGTTAAAACTTTGGTTGGGCCATGTTTATCACATTTCTAACATTATACAAATTATTTGCCTTCACTTTGTTTATTATTTGTTTCTTTTCACTGTGGCTTACATGTTTCCAGTTTACCCCCAGTTTGCTCCTAACACCACAGCAGGGGGCATCCTAACACAACAATATCACATTGAAATCTCAGTTTCCTCTATCTGCTTCACTCTATCTAATATCTAGTTTGGATTATGTAAGTATGGGTTGATGTAAATCACTTGTAGAATGTTGTTTATATGCTTATTTCAAAGTGTGTACATTTTAAATTAACTTTTAAATGAACATTTAAGTTTTAAGTTTCAGTTAAAAAGAATGTTTAAGCCACTATCACATCTCTTTATTCGCCTGATAAATTAGGCTTATAAAACGCACTGAAGTCAGTTTTAGTAAATAATTATTGGTGCGAGATCAATTGCGTGGACTTATAGTGTAGTTTACTACAGGGTGTGATGTATTTTTTTTCTGTGGACAGTTGCATCACTGGAAAAAAGAGCCAATGCCTTCCAGATTGTTTCCTTCAGCAGATGTTGGGAATAGACAACGACAGCATGGAGCAATGTGCAGGAAACAGACGGGAAATCAATTTAAGTGTCTGTTGTTATTTGTTGTTTAGGTGTCTATGGTGACAAAATATTACATTTAAGATTTTCATAGTTGGTTCATTAGTATATTCATTATTTCTGTGATGCAGTGCAGTCCCCTCATTTTTAACAATGATTGTAGCAATCATATAAATTCCAGGAAGAAACAACAAAGTGAAATGAATCATCAGAAAATCCCACAGTAATACCACAAGAGATTTAAAAATTGGCCGCATAAAATATAACCTCATACCACACCACACATGAACCCGTACTTAATTAACACTAAACAAACAGGGTTGTGACTTTTTTTTTAATCAGGACTGAAAGTGTAAAATGTCAATGCACATAACAATTAAAAACTAACTGGCCTTTGACATGGTTGTCTGATGGGACGCTAACTTGTAGGATGTGTCTGGTCACTCCCTTATGTGTGCACATTAGTCAGTGGGGCCCCATATTTGTCTTACAGTGGACCCCTCCCTTAATGTGGATCCCAGCTTTGAAACTGCATAGCACATTTCCCATCATGCATGTTTTTTTTTTCTTCAAACTATGTGGAAGTATATTTCTCTCTCTCTCTCTCTCAGTCGTCATGCACTTGGGGTTTTGAGAGAATGTCTATGTCAATGTGGGTGGATGCATACTGTTGTGTGCATTTGAGGGTGTGAGAGAGGGAAAAAAAAGCCCTTTCACCGCTGCCAATGTGTCAAAAACATATTTCATATCATCAAGTTCAAGTAGAGTACATTTCTGAGACTCCCTCTTCAAACTCTCCTCTTTGGTCTCTGAAACACATAAAACACTGCGTATGGAGTTGTGTTAATTGATTCCAAGTTAGGGTTAATTATGCCTTATTTACGGTCAGCATGTGATCTGTTTTGATCACAGCTCTAGGAAGCTTGTGTACTTATTCAGATATTTTTCCCCTGTCCAACCCTACTGCTTTAATACATTGTGTGATTGTGCCTGTGTTAAATCAGGCCGGGTCATTTCTTTTGTTGTTGAGATTACTCGGTGAGATTAAATTGTCCGGTGCAATTTGGAAAGCTGTTTTGTTTACTCTCCTCCACAGTAACAGTGTATTCACAGTACAGGGTTTGTGTAGTAAACTTCCTCTCCCAAGTTTAGACTTGAGCATGCAGCTTTCCAGTTGCTCGTTGAGATATTATTTATCTTATCTTATAAATGATCTTATTTCCTGAATTTTCATCCAATTTGATTTTGTTTACTTTTTACACATATTTATCAAAATCTATCATCAATATTTTTATATGGCATGGATGAGGGTTGCTCATAGTGACCCTTAAAGAATTATTACCAGACTCTGCAGTTTCCCTCAGCTTGAGGGAGCTTCACAGCATCTTTCAGCTCTTTGTTTTGGTTTTATTGCCCACAACTTTACTGTTTTGTTCACTTTCGCTGCTCTCGTCAACATCGGTTCCAGCAGGCAGCTATTTTCAGCAAAAAAAAAAAAAAAGCTCTAAAAACCCCCCCACTGCACACCACCTACCCAGCACCAAATGATAGACAAAGTTATCAACTAGCTGGTGAAAATAGTGGAGCATTTAGCAGCTATGAAGAGCCAAGTATTTCACTCAGGGATGGCAGGAGACCAAAAACAGAGCCAATAGGAGAGTTATTCTGTTATTGCCTAAGCTTCAGAGAATTCATGTTGTCTTATTCACAGTTTCGCTTTTGGTCAGAATGAACACCATACACGATGGTTCATACTGCATTGTGTTTATGTGCAGTACAGTGGCTCGGTTGTTAGAATGTCCTGACTTTGAACCCCGGCTGTCCCAGGTCCTTTCTCTGTGGGGTTTGCATGTTCTCCCTGTTTGCATGGGTCTCCTGTTCTTGCAGAAAATAGAAGAAGTACTTTATTGATCCCCGAAGGGAAATTGATCCTCTGCATTTGACCCATCATATACACACACGCTATAGGAGTAGTGAGCAGCAGCAGTGCAGCGCCCGGGGACTTTCTCCAGTTCTGTTGCCAGTGCCTTGGTTCAGGGGCACTGACAGGAGGATTAACCCATCTTTAACCCTTCTTTGATGGTGGGAGGTAAGGGGTTTGCGGGAAAAGATTCATGTGTTGCCTGTCTATCTGTGTTGCAGTTTTCCACTTAATACTGTGACCTAATGTTTCAAATAATTTATCATGCAGGATCAGCAGACTTTGCTAATACCTTTCTGGCGTTTTTGTAACCTTTTCATGAACCGGAAAGTTTTTCATCTTTTAATTTTTCATCACTGGCTCATCACACCGACCACACCTCCTGACCTCAGGGTCCCGTCTCTTAAGTGCTGTCCTTTAACTCCCACCCTTCCATTCCCGCCCAACATTATCTTACCATCAGTGAGTAGAAGGGGTGTGCTTTGGCATGGAAAGGGAAAACATGACGTATTTGGCAGCTGTAACTACGCTGAGGGGGGAGCCACCCCACAATAAAAACAACCAGCTGAGTTTTGTTCATAATCCCAGATTCCACTGCACATACACTACTCTTGGCTGGATGGAGGAGTAGAGGGGTGGAGCGACTAAGAGCTGGATCGGATGAAGGATGGGAGGGGAGTAGGCTAGAGCTGTGGGACTTGTATGACATTGAAGAAAAACTGTAGAAGAGAAGATTTATTTAAAGGGTTGGTTCATCCATTTTTCAAATAAAATGTATTTTTTTTACTTCACTCTAGTGATATTTGGAAATATAGGTTTTGTATGCACCCCTGAAATGTCTTCCACAAACCCCAGTACAATGGAGACGAATGGAATTTTGTTTGTGGTGCACAAAGCAATAAAAAAACATATTTTAAAAAAGGAAACAATGCCTGCTTTACTCTGGATAATCCACACACTGCACTGTCAACAGTTTTCATAGGGACTATTTCTTTGTTAGAAAATAGTTGCAATGAAAAATGTTCACAACCACGCCTCTGGATTATTGAGAGAAAGAGATGTTGCTGCTGATTATTTTCAATTCTGTGAGAAGCATATATTAAAATCCATTTATCTTCATTGTACTGGGGCAGTGCCAGAGAAACTCAGCGGTGGCTATCTGAAAACCTGGGCAAATGAGACTATCTGCATGGCTAGATACAATAAGAAAATGTGGATTTTTTTTAATGTATTTTGATGAGCCAACCCTTTAAGTTTGACTGTATGGAGAACTGGAGGAATGAGTAAATGTAGAGCTGACAATTAAAAGAGAAATGAACTTAATACTCTCACACGGGTGGAGTCTGTTGGTTGTCCCTTAAGCTAAACACGTGCAAAATAAGATGATCTCAGCTCAGGATTCACCTCATAGAGTTCGAGGTCAGATAGGAATGTATGTCCAAGTATATACTATACATACATTAATGCTCATATCAACAGGGATTAATACCTTTCAAATTTGCACCGTGCAGCATTTGGTTCGTCTCATATGTATTTATGTCAATGGTATGTGCTTGTTGTGCTGGCTTTTACGGTTCTGGCAATTTGTGACAACAGGACTGTTTTACAGCACCGTTGAACGGCCTTGAGGGAATATTTGCCTTGTAGGGTGTGGAAGGGGACGGCGCAGGGTAGGAATTCACATGAGACTTGATGTTGTGATGAAAGACGGGTGTGAAAGGATGGGAAACAAACTAGTCACACTGTTACATACAGTGGATGGCGACAGAAAACAAATTAAATATACATATATGTATATATATATATGAACATGATGATGGATAGTGAGTAAACCCACAGGCTGACATGGTGCTCATGAACGTGTCCTGTGCCGTTTAGCAAAGACAGCTGGTGGATGTTTTTGCTGCCCCACCCAAACAGTGAAAGACAAAACTGTGTGAAGTGATGTCATTACTACTGCTTATGTAAACCAGCTGTGTGACTTTATGGGCTGTATGGGATTTAAATTCCAAGTGTGTTAGAGCACAGATGTATGTATGTGTTTGCATGTGTGTAAGTACATGTGCACAGTTTCTGTGGTTAAAAACATCATTACTCTTTCCACTGACTCTTATGATGGGTTTTTTTTTTTAATATAAAAATGACTCCGAAAACGTGACAATTCATAAAAAGTTATTTATTTTTCTTTTTTTTTTCATGTTAAATCCAATTTTACACTTCAGGGTGCTAGTAATATTAAACAGTCACATTGGAATGTTAGGAATGAAAAGATATAAAATGAACTGAAAGGAGAAATCAATGTAAGACATCCGTTTGTTTTTTTTTTGTTACAGCTTGACAATAAAACACTGCAGCTTCCTGTTGTTTTTAATCTCAGGTATGTCAGTAAAAACTGACGTCCCCTGAATTTACAGGACAAACTAATCACAGATTTGAGCCACTAGATGCTTCTTTCTAACATAGCCCTTGAATATCTTCATGTTACATGACCTAGTTTAAGCATTGTAAAGATGCCACAAAGCACATATTTTAGCCCAACATAAGCTATGAAATGAAATTCTTTGGCACACAGAAGGACCATAACATAGGTGGGTACACAGAATAAAAACAAGACAAAAAAAGTCACCATACTATATACATGATCATTAGAATACTGATATAAAAAAGAGCATATACAGTATATTGAAAAGAAAATAACACTGACAAATGGATGGACAGTGCAGACAGTCAGAGGCTGTCCTTGCTTTGCGTCCGAGGCCTTTATGAGTTAGTTGGTCATACAGTCAGTCACATGATTTTCAGCAGCGGCTATGAAGCTACATCAAAGAGGCCTTTTGGCTTTGTGATTGATCTCACTTCAGCTTGCAGTGATAAAATTGGAGAATTCCTTGCAGCTCCCCCTCATCAGTGGGATTAAAACTTTAATTCTCATTCATCCTAACCATGGGAAGCAACTGCAACTGTGAGCCATCACTTTGTCAACTCATTTAACCAAATTGAACACTTTTCATGGCTAATGTCTCATGCACATTCAGACACATCACTCACTCACATGCTAATACCACTCATCAAATCAAATATGCATACATACAGTAAGCAAGAGAAGCTTAGATGCATGTATGGATATATACAGTCCATGCACAGTACAGGTACAAGTATACGTTTTACACACACATGCAGGATCTGAAAGCAGCACACACATACACATTCGCACACCTACACAATCGATAACTCAATCACACAAACAAAATCAGAGCCCAAAGGTTTTCCTCTCTGAGAATTTTGTAAACAGATTTCAAGGCAGTGTGATTTGTTTCCTCTCTGTCTGTCATGGCTTTACAATAAACTAAGGAACAATTTCATTTATGTGCTCTTGCTATATTTTCTAGTGGAGGCTTTGGTCGGAGCTTTAAAGCTGATGAGTGTGATGGGTGTTGACAGCACATGGCTGTGATTCCAGGGGCTGCAGTCATCATGGGAGCCAGTGCTGATAATGCAAAAATACACCCTCTTCCAACCCACCCACTGCCCATCTCCTGTCTCTCACCTCCAGCCTGGGTGCCATCAACAACCCAGGGACTGAGCCTTCGTCATCATCATTCATCATTCACCGCCAACATCGTCATCATCAGACTAGTTTTTCCTGATTTTTGTTGAGGCACATAGCCAAAGAAACAGAGGGGGCAAGGGGACTACATCAACAGGAGTGTAGGAGATTCTTCTAGTCCCTGATGTCCACTTTGCTGTGGACACTGGTTGAGAAGGAGTGGATTCAAAAAGAGAGGTGAGTTTGCATAGGCATGTGTGTGTGTATGTGGATGGGTGTGTTTGTGGGGTTATTGTCATGGGCTGCAGTTATTTGTGACTGTTTCACAGCTCGGTGTCTGCTGTCTTGGTGGTGGAGTGGCCGTTGGTGGGAGGAGGCTCAGTCTTGGCTGCTTCGGGGGACTCTCCATTTACACTGGGTTTCTCCTGGGTTTCTTGAGGGGGGTTGAGGGGGGCCACGGACACAAGAGTGTTCCCCTGATTTTCCTGATCTACTGGATAAGTTTCCTCTGCCTGCAAATGCAGCACAAATGCACAATACGTTATGGAAAGACTAGAGAGAGAATTTACTTATTGCATGTAGGCCAACTGAACCAGCAGTGAAGTTTTTGTCCCCTATTTTTCTTTTGTATATTTACATGTTGTCATTTGGCAGATGCTTTTATCCACAGCAAGCTGTGGAACAAATTGTCAAATAGCTGCCTGAAGGGTTTTTTTTCTTTTGTTTAAAAAAAAAAAAACTTCAAGTAAGAAACAACTGGAAGTTGCCATTCAAGTACATGTGACATACCATAAACAACAAGACAGTAGTGCAACAATCAACAAAGTGCTAAAAAGTTAAGGGGCTCAAGTGCTGAGGTGTTCATAAATGTAAATGTAAAGCAAAAAATGTCAGAAAGGTTGTTGATGGTATAAATGTGTACATTGGACACATGTATTAAAGTCTCCATCACTAACATAGCAGCCATTTTTTTCCCCATACATTGATTCGGTATATTAAAAAGAAGAACAGCCTCACTGTGCTGCTGTGTTATATGGTTCCTCAGATTAAATATCTTGAGTGAGTTAAAAAAGAAGCAGTATATCTCATAATCAGACACAGTTCTGTCATGCATATAAACACTCATATGTACAAAGATGCATCCACTATTCCCCAAACCCTTTCGCTATTACTTATAAACACATCCTCTTATGTGGTCTCTATCATGTGACATTGCAAGTGGTTCATAGAAACAGCTGTGTCTGGCTAGCAGATGAAACAGTGAACTCTGCAGATGAATAAGGCAGCAGAGAGCAGGGCGTGGGTCTTTGGATGATGCACACTCTCTCTGCGTATTCTCTCTGATAGTTGGCCAACAACATTTCCTAATTAAAACGCTGGCGGCAATTTGTGGCAAATGAAGGAAATAGTGCGGTTCTGATTTTAGATGTAGTAAAACATGAACCTTGCCTGAGAAAATCTATGCACGGCGTTACTGAATGCATAACAAGAGATGTGATCGCAGACACTCATAAACACATGGTGAAGAAATTTTGATATTAATGATAAAATACACCTAGATATCATATGTAAGGTCACTTAGACCAGTGTTAAAAATTAAATAATGGAATAATTTCAGGTGATCAAGTTAGAACAGTTGGGAACATGATCATACTAAGTATTATGCAATATCTGCATTGGACAAGGTAAAATGTATGCAATGATTTTCAATTCATGGGCTGTGTGTTGAATGATGTACATCTCCTGTAGAGCCAGTGCTAACATGTGAACCAGTGTGAGTTAATGAGGTCCACAGTGGCAACGGACTGTATATTCTACATTCATTCTTCAGATAAAATGTAAAAAAAAAAAAAATAGCTCACCAGCCTCGCCCCCTTGGTGTCAGACCTGCGTTGGCATTTGAAGTAACCTATAGTAATTGCAGCTGCAGCGAGCAGACCAGTGACCAGTATTCCCACAAATACAGAAGAATTTGGTGATGTTGGGACATCAGTCTCTGTCACACCCAGCTGCAAACAAGTTAAGGAGATAAAGTTGTGATCAAAAGAAGTATACATGTTAATTTATAGTATTGAAACCATACAAAAACAGTATTCTTGGGATAATTAAGTAAGAAAGAAAAGAGAATCCTGGGTAAAGTTATCTCAGTCATTCATGAAGTAGGCAGCCAAGTCAAGATTGTTTTGTCTTGACTTGACTTGAAATAAAGAAGAACTAGAGTTCTATCATGTCCCAGGTTTAAACAAAGAGTTCACTTCAGTTGCAGATCTTGCAGTGGTTATTCATGGTTATTTTACCACATTTTACCATATTCAGGCTTGTTGCATCCAGTGCTCTCTTACCTTGTCTTTCAAATGATCACTGCGGAGCACCTCAGCCACATAACCCAACGTAGCTGCAAGGGCAATACGTTTTAAAAATATGTCAGTAATCAATTGATTGAACATTATGGGTACATTCCAAGTCTCTTATTTGATCTTTCCTCACTCCTTGAACTGGAAATCGTTCTGGTCCACCATCACGAAGTCTCTTATTTCTGCTATGAGGAGCGAGGAGCGAAGAGACACGAAAGCAGCCTTCCTGAAGTCTTTTACAGGCCGACATGCCACCTTATTGGATATCATTTATTGATTGGACGCTGCAGCTGATCGGACTGATCTGATACATCACAACATCACTGAGTGGAAACAGATTCCAGATTACACTCAAGTGCACCACTCCCTATATTTTATTTATTTTCTGATTCACCATCAAACAACTCCCTTCATTTATTAGAAAGATTTTTCTTTTCATAATTTGTTATTTCCCCCATTAACTTTTATTATGGATAAAATTAAAGTAAGGGAGAGTCTGTCTTTCAGCGAGAAACACTTTTTAAACACATTTATATTTTACATAATTTATCGTCATTTCCATTCAGTCACATATGAGGCTGAAAATTCCTGAGCGTCAGGTTTACTGTGAATTACATAATTTCCTTTTCCCTGAAGCATTTAGGCTAATAAATAATTTCCGGTGTTCAAGAGACACCCTGGTCATATTCTGGGTCATTAAATAATGAATTTGCAACAAGTGAAACCAATCCAGAAGTGCCTAAAACCTGCATTCTCTCCAATGGCCATCAGGGGGCAACTCCACTGGCTCCAAAAATAAGTCTTTTTGTATAGAAGTCTATGAGAAAATTACCCTACTTCTCACTTGATTTCTTACCTCAGTAAACACTTTTGTAATGAGTTTATGGTCTCAATCGCTAGTTTCCAGTCTTCTACGATACAGCATGATGTTCAGTTTGTAAATTATGGTCGTATTTAATTTAAATTTGACGGTAAAGCAGGGTATGCTTTAGGGCGCGGCTACCTTGAGATTGACAAATCGCTATCACGACGTTGGTTAGGGAGCGTAAACATGGCTTAACCCCAGATTCACAGTTTACAGGCGTAGCTATCTCTATTTCAGTGTGTTTTCAGTTCATGAAAGTTAATTGTAACATTTTGATTGGCTAAAAAGTCTTGTTCAGTGTTTGGGTGTACTAAAAGACCCTCTAAGGAGCGAAAATTATCATTAGCATTAACATTATCACAGTTATTAATTGACTGTAAATGCACCGTGCTAACCAAGCTAGCAATTTACGTTAGGGTCAGCTCCACCCTCTCGTCCAGATATGGTTACTTTCTTCACTTCTGGCTCCAAAAATCCAAAATGGCGAAAATCAAAATGCCAAACTGGAGGTTTCAAAACGCGAGTTCACAAACCAATGGGTGACTTATGGTGGCTACGTCCATTATTTTATTCAATCTATGATTCACAATCAGAATATCAATAAATACAGACGCAAATAATCAATCAATAATATAAACGCACTCTGGTTCACGTGCCTCTGAGCAGGACACAGGAGGATAAATACAGAATGCAGATTTTTTGTCATGTGCACGAGTTTGTTAAACAGGTAACAGGCTACAGAGAGAAAACACTGCTGCTCTGGCAGTGATAACTGTGCACCTTTATTGGTGTCAGGACAGTGCACATGTGTGCAGACACAAAATCAAAAGTCGCTACAGCTGTTAAAACCAACTGACAGCTGATCCAGCTGTGATCAGCTGCTGCCATCGTCAGAAAATGGACATCACTTCACATGACGCGTCAGAGGAAAGGACGTCTCATTTCTCTAAAGACATACTTCCTCCTTTCCTCTCTCCTCGCTTTCCTTCTCCATTCATCCTCGGTGGGAGGAACTAATACTAAGACGCAAGGAAAAGTGAGGGAAATGTGCGTGCAATTTAAGAGACGTGGGATGTACCCGATACAACAAGCATGTGTTATAATCTTATGTATCACATATGAATGAAACAGTGCATGTGCAAGTTATTATACAGAAGGCTGATGTATGTCATAAATACCCACCTTCCTTGCTGGACACCAGTACTGTGTTGCCTTCCTGGAAGATCTCTAGATGACAGTTTTCCTCTTGGCACCAGGGTGCGGGGTTTTCTTCAATAATGCGTTTAGTGTCCTCCTATAAGAAAGGATTTGGATGTCACATTTAAAGTTAGAGTACATGCTTACTGTGTATGAATTAACAATAGCTATCTTAATAAACTCAAAGGAATAATGCAGACTTTAAACCTAATCTAAACATATTTGTACAGCACATTTCATGAATTATGCTCCTCAAAGTGCATCACATATTACAATAAAATTAAGAAAAAGTTAAGCCAAATAATAAAATGAACAAGAGCTGAAACAATTCATCGATCAGTAGATTGACAGAAAATTCATTTTTTTTTACATAAATGCCAAACTTTCTCTGGTTCCAGCTTTTCACATGTGGAGATTGTTTGATTTTCTTCATCTTTTGTTATATTATGAATATCGTTGGGTTTTGGACTGTTGTTTAAAGACATCACCTCGGGCTTTAGAAAATTGTCATGGGGATTTTTAACAGATATCATTTAATCCAGAAGATATTGTGCAGATTAGTTGATAATGAAAATAATCTTTAGTTGCATGTAGAGTTGGGACAATTTAGTGAATAATGGAAAATTAATTGCCAATAACTTCTTAAATTTGAGGATTTCCTGCTTTGCTCCTTTTTATGTCGACATAAAATGTATGTAAATAGAATATCTTTAGGGTTTAGACTGTTGGTTGGACAGTACAGTAAGAAGCAATTTGAACACATCACTTTGACCTCTGGGAACTATTTTCTGACATTTTATTGACTAAACCATTAATTAAATGAAAATATTTAGATTCACTGATAATTAAAAACAACTGTTGAAGCTCTAAAATGAACAAAGGTAAATAAATATTCAACAATGTATAAAAAGTTAATGAAGTAAATCAGTAAAAAAAAAGCAGATTATTCTTTGAAATTCAAAATGTATTAGATATGTAAAGATGGTTTAATTAGATTCATTACATATTTAATAATCCAGGTATTAATGAAAGTAAATAAAAATGTTGTACTGATAGAACAATCATTAACATCCTTCTCATACCGAGTAATTTTCATAATGTAAATTCTGCGGAAAATATTATATTAAATTAAATTATTCCCTGATTGGGGCAACTCAGAACTTGCAAAAGCCTGAACTAATTTCACATTTTCAGTGTACAATATGCAGAGTAGAGCCATTTTATCTATTTAGGTTGATCACTGGGGCTAATAGCCAAATGTGTGTTCCCGAATTTTCCCAGCTGACCATCAGTGTACGTGGGCCTTTCTGTGTGTAATGGAAACAAAATGTAGTTGGATGGAAAACTCGCTGACCACACCTTTTTTCCCACCTTATCCCTGAACTATGATATCAGCTCATTGCACAACTTTAGGCTTTGGGACTTTTAGAACACTCTTCATTTTCTGTAATGTGATCCAAACATCTCTCAGTGTTCCCAGAAGACCACTATGAGCAAACCCTGAATCTTCAGTTAGTTGGGAGTGGGCCCACAGCTGGATTCTGCTGTAACACCCAGATCTTTGAGGCAGGGAGGAAGAAACTTAGGAGGGCTGAACCCTCCATGACGCAAAATCACTTCCATGGAATCTTTTCTCTTTATCTATCTGTCTGTCACTTATGACGCATCACATTATGCTCAGGAATCCACCACATTTCTGTTTTTCTTTGACCTCATATGCCCTCCAGCATCCGTGGCTGGAGTTTAAAAACTCAAAAGTTGAATTTGCTACTGAAATAACATGAGAAAGAGAACAAAGTGCGGGTTTTTATTATTAAATGTTAGACACTATCTTTTACAGTGACTGATGATTTAGGGATTTACAGAGGCATGAATAAGACCTTTCTTGTTTTCCACCACTTCAGAGCATTGTTGCTTGATTAAATTTGTTCTATTGATATTCTGTAAGTTTTTCATTTATCAAGGTCTTTCATGCCATTCACTCATTGCCTGAAGGGAATGACCATGTTTTTTCTGTTTTGTTTTTCTTTTCTTTTTTTTTTTGCGATGTGCTCTTTGAACAAATCATCAGCTGGCTAATACTTCTGGCACTTCAGCCCATGTTCAGTTTCAGGTTGAGTTGGACAGATGACTTCTGCAGATGGTCCTGGCTCTGTGGATGTTACAGTAATGACCCAAATAGAGGCTAACCGAAGTATGTGGACTGGGATCTGACCTGCTGCTGCGGCTCCGTGCACCTGGACTGATATACAATGTAACAGTCAGCAGTCAGCTCATTTTTAACATCACAGGTTTCTTCTGCTTTGTGCATCATTTCATTAGGAATTACAGTGAAAGGGAATAATATGATTAAACATGTGATATTTTCTAGAGTTTGGGGTATTATAGATGTCTCACCCTTTCCTGTTGTGACCAAACTTGAAATACGCCTCTATGTGTAATGACTGCTATCTCTTATATAAAAAAAAAGAGAAATAAAAAAGAAATTAAGCCGCACCCTTGCAATTCATCCTTTTGCCTTAAGGACCCCAGACCAAGAGAAGAAAGATCAGCCCCACTATTAATTTGTCTCGTGCCAGGAACACAGTCTCAAGATTTACAACGTCTGAGGAATGTCTGAGAAAAGATCTGCCTTTATCAGGGCTATATTTCCAACTGTAGCTCTTTAAAACACATTAATCTTCTTCCTCCGCGTGAAGTAAGCCACTTCCTCTGGAGCCAAGGTGTAGGGGGCCAGATAAAGGTCTTGGTAAAAGGGAACGTGTCTTCAGAACACCAGAAGGTAACCTGTTCTCTCCTCTCGTTTCAGTGTGGTTTTAAATGTTGCATGCCAGAATCTCAGTTGCTGTTCCATACTGCCTGTGGTTGGCAGGGAGCAAGAGACGGCTGAATGAATATAGATCGTGGTAGGATGTAGCCTTGGTGGTGGCAGATTAATGTCTTATGAGAATATTCTAGTTTTACAGTCGTACTGCAACAGAGAGGAAAACATGTTGTACTCACACAGTTAGCTGTTGTCACAACAGCCTTGACAGCGTTACTTTCTTGGATGCTCTCCTTGTCAACACACGTCACATCCGGCTGTGGAGACAAAAAGTCAGACGGACAAATGAGGTGAAGAGAAGACAGCACACTTTGCACATATACAGGTAGTTATACCCCTCATCCATTAGTCATCCTTTGCAAACACATCATCCTTCAAATCAAAAGTGGCAAAACTAACATGTCTATTTGTCTTAGTCTTTGCGTTTGTGTGATTTTATGCTGATGGCAATACCAACTCCAAATGTTGAAAAGTTGAGCAGCAGCATCTGAACATGGTATAAGCAGGTACCCACCACCACATTTTTAAGAACAACTTTGGCCTCAGGGGTTGTAGCATCCTTAT
Source organism: Thunnus thynnus (assembly GCF_963924715.1). Classification (NCBI taxonomy): domain Eukaryota; kingdom Metazoa; phylum Chordata; class Actinopteri; order Scombriformes; family Scombridae; genus Thunnus; species Thunnus thynnus. The sequence continues at coordinate 27,103,222 of NC_089522.1, read as the reverse complement.
TGCCTCCAGCACTGGGGGCAACAGTGGTTCCTGAGATGCCTCCATCTGTAACTGCAGTGTTTGCATCGGTCACTGATGGGTTATCTCCAGGAACAACAGACGCAGCAGGCTGGTCAACAGCAGGAGCAGCAGGAGCGGAACTTGCATCTGGGGCAACGGCGGTGCCTGGAGCTGCAACGGCGTCCGTAGCAGATGGGGGCGCTAAGAGCACAATCCAAAGACAATGCTGTCACACACAGGCATATATATTGGGTGTGTCAAGGTTTGTCCAACATGCCAAAACATAAAAACAAACTGAATGTGTCATTCATCATGTCAGTATGGCAAGATTACCTCTATTAGCAGTGGATATAGAGTGATATTATAAAAGAAATTTAAAATTGCATCTCAAATCCCATTGAAACCGCCAGGAACCCAGCACTAATCCCAAATCCAAGTGAGAGTTATTTTTTTTCATTCAATCTATGTCCATACAGTTTCATTCTGCAATTTGTGTGTTTATCAAGGCGCTTACCAGTACTGGGGTCTACAGGTGTGTCAGTTGCTGTGGCATCTGTCGCTGACTCTTGACACATCACCTCATCTGCAAGGTTAGAGAGAGCAAGCAAGACAGAGAGAAAGAGAGAGAGGGAGAACAATTTTAACACTCAGCTTCATCTCATAAATTACTTCTTGTTGACGCCTGTGTAAATTAGTCTCTGCTCTGCGTGTCACATATCTTGCAGTGAATACAATGGGAGAGCATTTGAAATTCTGTTGATGATTAAATATGGGGGGAAAAAAATATTTAAAAATGAAATAATAAATCCCATGCCATTGTTTTATGTTAAAAAAAAAGAGGGTATCAAGGGATGAATTTGCAAGCACACACTCTTTGGAATGAATTTTTGTGTGAATGAGGTCAGGGCAGAGGGTTGGTTTGAACAGCTTGGCCTGGTGAACCAAACCTCATGTGCCAAAGCCAAAGATGCCAAACCAATTTGGCATGTGTTCTCAGGGGCTCTGACTAATTAATAGCTGCATATGGCCTAATTCTCTCTTTCTGTAGGCAGTCAAAAGGTCATGGTCTCCTGACTATCCATCCATCCTTTGGGAGAGAGATCATGTGTCTGTAATAATATTGGGATTAAATTGGGTGGTGCTTTCTCGTATAGGTAGGTTTAAAAAAAAAAAAAAAAGCAGGAAAGCATATCCCAAGTTCATGTGAGTTTTTTGAGCTGGATAGGATAGCTTGCCTTGGTTGAATCAACTTTAAGGCCAGTGTCAGATATCCTTACCCCAATAACCTTAACAATGTATTCATATATAGAGACAGATAACTGCAATCTCTCTTTTGAACTCACCATTGACCAGGCCAACTGTATGTTTTTTTTATTAGACTGCCCTGTGCAATTAGATAGCAAGCATTTGAGACTTGTGTTGTTTTATTACACCCACACATAGACACAGAGAGCTCTTTCTTGTACAGCTCAGCCCATCACCCCTGCCCCATGAGGAAACCATGAAAGATAACTGAATTAGCATCAGTGTGTGTTCAGGGATTACATTGCCTATTAAAAGCCATAAAAAGAGAAAACTAAACTTTGCAAGTATAACTCAACTAGAAGGCTAACAAGGGCTTTTAGCATTGTAACTCAATTAATCCTGCGCCATCATTTCTCTCCTCCACATGGAAGGAAACCAGTGTAATGTGTGAACAGTTTAACGTCTAACCAAAACTATGCTCCAGTCAGAGGAAAAATGTGTTTTGGTGCACCACTACCATTATTTAGTTAAGCACCAGATACATTTATATAAATGAGATGGATTTAGATGTTTAGTGTGTGTTTGCGGTCCTATAAACATGACCGACTTTAACAAACTTAGGGAGAAGTTCAGAGCTCTTTGTAGGAATGTCAGCAACTAAAACAAAAAGTACAGTAGCGTTACATCATTTCTTCCCTTGAATAACAGCTGGCAAGTGGCGGCCATGATAGTATGTGTCCAGTACTGCAGACCAGGCTCTGTATAAAATGGTCTCCTGCGGTGCATTTTATCTCGACACTGGCGTCAACTGGCTGAACATTGTCCAGAGCTGGTCATATGCTGCATTTTAACTGGTGTAAGTGGGCATAAATCCTAATGTTTAAGTGTGCTATTAGGGCCTTTGGCTAATTGCCTTCGGCTTGAGCTGGTATGTTTATTAGTGCAATAATGTGGGACAAAAATGTTTAGCCTCCACACCACAGAATTAACCTATAGGGCCTCAGTGTATGCCTCATAGGTACTGTATAAAGATTTTCTTAGCACAAGGAGTAGGACAATAGAATATTTCAAAGTATTTCAGTTAAATACTATATGTTGAATGACATAAGCATGATTATTTATGTTTAGAAGCTTTTAACTCCCCAGTTTCTGACAAAATATCAATCATTGCATTCACCATAATAGGTTCTCTTGCCTTCTAAACACAAATTATATGCACAGATTCTGCACACAAAATCAGATATATAGCACATTGCACATGCATAACCATACACATGGATAAACTCATATGCATGCACCAGTCTACTCACTGACTGTAGTGTCACATGTATCACATGCTTAAACTCCAGGCACTATATTTCAGACATTCATCCACAGTAACACTTCACCACAGTGGACACAGACACCTCAAACAGCTGTGTGAGAAATCTCACTGTGTTTCCAGCCAGGTTCCTCAGCATCAACACACAGCCTCTGGACTTCCAGTCTCAACACAAACACACAGAAACATACATAACACTCCCACTCCATATAAACACAAACTTGGCTTTTCTCCAGAGTTTTTGATGGGCTCAGAGAGTAAGGCCAAGTCTGCAGACTACATAACCTCTTGGTTCAAGTAAATCCCGCTCTTCACTACTCTCTTCATTACTGGGCTACATCAACTGTATTTCCTGCCCTGGCTGTCCTCCTTCAAGCTTTCAGCCTGGGTGTTCCAGTCTTTGACGTGGTATGTGGTGTGTAGCTATGCCAGATGTAAAGAACTAAATCATAGGTTAAATAGAGGATACCGTATGGGCCCGGGATGATGAGTGACAGTTCAAATCCTGCATATTTTTTGCCTGTGTTTGGACAAATCAACAGCAATTATAAAGGCAGTACAAAGGCAGATACTTCCAACTGTAAATGACAAATTTGGTGGACGTTTCAAATGATTTGCAGCACCCTTTCTGCTCACATAGTTAGCTTATGTAGCCCCTGATAAAATAAGTGCTTTGGTCTATGAAAATCTTCCAGACCACAACAGTTATTGTTGATATGCTGCAGGAATGTGTCGCAGCATGTGCTTCACTTTATACAACAAGTGAATGTAAGCAACTTTTTAAGTCAGTTACACCATAAACAGATCACTTATCAGGTCCATTAATAAAGCAGTCCTAATCCCTTGGAAGATTGTCAGGAATTTCACATCTGACTGCAATTGATCATGTATGGAAAAATGGATTAAGGAAGGTCATTAGTGACTTGACAAACCTGTATTGCACATCATCACTCACTGCTTGAATTCCAGGATAAAATATGCATTTTTTCACTGAAAATAAATCACATTACAAGGCTGATATTGACGCAAACATATAAAAAGTTCTGTAGGACTGCGCCCTGCTTGGACTGATGCACACAATGAAGGACAGTGATGAGATTATAACAGATGTGAAGGTTCCAAGGTTTAGCTCTTTGTCAGGTGGTGAATCATAGATTTTCAAGGCATCCAGACAACTGTGGACTCAGGAGAGAAGGGAGGAGAGAGATGAAGAGGTGGAGGGGGAGCCTGTATCTTATCATCCATTTACATACTGAAGTTGTTACGAAAGCCAGATCCTACATTTTTACATTTGCTTCTGTTTCCTTCCAGACAACCTTCTTTCTTTCAACACCTTCTCCTCACTGGAGAAAAGCCTTGCAACTCTTATACACTTATACACAAACACACCCACACAAGTTCACGATCACTCACAGCTGCATAAGTGTACGTAAGAGTACATAACTTTCTCTGGAGGAAGTAAATACTGATACTATCATGGTAAGAAAATGGGAAAACACACTTATTTTCATCATTTTTATTTGCTACGTGCGAGATCCGTTACTTTAACTGTTGATGTGTGTTGATAGTAGCGTGCGGGGTGCACACATCTTGACTTCAGCATCCGGCTGTTGACTCTAATGCTCAACAGTCGCTTTCCTTCCTCTGTCTGTTAAAGCCTATGGAGAACTATTGTATTCTTAGTGGTGGCCATAGATCATAAGAACAGAACTTGTGATGCAGTGTTGCAAGTTCCTAGATGAGCTCATTGTTCCTTGTTCCCCATGACTGACAGAACCAATGGCCAGAGCTACAAAAATAAGACCCATAGTGCGTCATGTGCCTGTTAACAGGATTTTAAATGCCAGATTTTAGCACCTCTTTTTGACTTTGTGTCATTTAATGATGTAGTTTAAGAATATGTGAGCTGACACATGCTGCAAGAGTGGATAACTACAGACAATACTCTGCTTGCCTTTGTCAGTCTCCTCTATGTCAGTTACAAGCAGCTGCAGCACCAACAGTTTTTATGTGTGTATATTTTGATTACAGCTATCTGGTCCCATACTCAGTCACTTACCACATCCCTGCCTCACTCACTCATCTGTCATGGCCTTTCCCCATTCACTCAATAAAGTCTAGCTGCCATTGTGATTGCCTTATTTTAACCCTCCTGCTGTTCCAGCGCTTGGATTTAGGGTGGGGAGGAGTGAGGAAATTGCAGTAAAAACAAACATTGTCACACCTGATTAAACGGGTGCAGTCTGAAAGTTTGAGCAGGGGACACCGGCCCTTTGCATATGGTATTCGAGGACGAGGCCTGCTTCCTATCTGAGGAGCCAGCGAAGGAGGCCTGAAGAGGGGAAAGAGTGGTGCAGCTGCAGTAAGTCCCCTTAGGGAACTCTTTCCCCTCCCTACATATCATGTCAGAGAGCTGTGAAATCTGTGACATCATGCTCAAGAGGGAAGCGTCAGCTCTAAATCTTGGGACTTACATTTGACCTCCACCCAGACAATAGAGACAACACCTTGGCTGTCAGTATGTGCCACGCCCGCGTTACTTGTCCTGTGTCCTCTGCTTCCAGATGTCCACAGAAGACCCTACTGTCTCCCCTCAATCCTCCCTCTTCATTCTCTATTTGGAGAAATGTCACATCAGCTTAGTTTCCACATACCCTTCTGGCACTAAATGTTCCGGTTGGCCAAATGTGAGAGCAAATAATTGATCTATTAATCTTTCCATTTTTTAAATTTTATAGTTATGTCTATAAAATGTCTGTCTAGAAGCCAAAGGTATTCAATTAACAATGAAACAAATAAAACAGTGAAACGCATCAAATCATCACATTTGAGAAGTTGCCGATCATTGAATGTTTGGCATTTTTGCATCATAAATGACTTTAAAAGATTATCCAAAGTATTGTTTTCTCTCAGTCAGCTAGTCGATTAATCAACTGATTGTTAAAGCACAAGAGGAGACATGATCCTATGTCTGGCTGTAGTCTGCTTATAGGAAAGAATACAAGTTCTTGCAACCATAGGGACACTATCCTCTAGGTAATCTTGCAACCTCATAGCATTCCATAAATATTGCATTATCCAACTTCTGGGACTGTGTGAAAAAATAAAAAAGACATATGCTATTGCTATAGAATATACCCAGTGTGTCCATAGAAACACCAGATACAGTCCATTTTACTATTACTTGCTACTCCACCGACTATCTAGAGGAAAAAAAAAAACACTACTCAGATCCCCGAATGTGAGAACTATTTTTGTTTCTGCACAGACGGGTGGCAAAAGTTGACTTTTCCGCCCGGTCCACACCCCTGCTGTTTTTAAACCAAACATAAGATAGTTTTAGACGAAAAAAATTTAAAGGAATTAACAACAGGTTATGGAATGTTATCCATGCACATCCTATAGGACAGGATGCGGCTGTGACAGCACACGGCATGCAGCGACCTCTTCGACCTGCAGAGTTAAACACGCTGGAGGCTACAGATAACCGGCACCACCTCAGGCATACAGACACACACACACACCACACTAACTGTTATCTTTGGGATACAGCACAGGGATTGATAATTTTACTCTAACTTAAATTTTTCTTTCTCCGTCATGTATATTGGTGCAGTGCTGATAAAAACCAAATGCTGAGAAAACCCTGGAGAAGGATTAAAGCAAAGAATGTAAAGGTAACATTATGATTGATAGCAGCTACAGATCATTGTTTTTAATCAACCGCTAATTTACTCATTAAAATAGTTTCAGCAGGGCAGTGAAACTTAAAACCTGTGTTTCCAAAACAGTCCATCCATTTTGTTAGTGGATGAGAAACTGGAAACACCAGCTGCTTGGAGAGGCTGTAGCAGCTAGCTGCTCTCCTCTCTGTGTCAGAACCAGCACTGGGCTGCAACAGCAGATGTCCATGGACTGGTTCCAGCTGCTGCTTTTACATGAGATTGTGTGGGGAGAGGTTGTAAAAAGATATCGAAACCTATAGCCCTAAACAATCTGGCTTTGATATAATTATTGCTAAGGAGCCAAAGTGGGAGAGGAAGATTGAGAAATAATAGCGATAATCTGATAGCCTTCCAGATATGGCTAAACTCTGCAGTTTTCTATTGCAAAAGAAAAAAAAATGGGTTCCTTATAAACACACATACTGTCCATACGTACACAGACACATACAATACAAATGTGAACGCGGTATCCAAACTCAGAACCTTCAAGAATAGTAAAAGGGCATGATGTTGTGTTTTCAATTAGTATACAGCATGGCCTCAACAACATGCCTTTTAGTGAGCATTAATTACCAGGAGCAATTATTCTGGCAGTCAAAAGGTCTCAGCCAAGGCTCATTAAGTGCATTTATTCCCCAGGGTAAACAGTATATCCCTCCATAAAGATAGCCCTGCCTAGTTATCCGACATACAATGCTATACACACTCGTTGCATTCCACTGGAATTTGTAGTAATATCCCCATAACTTTGCATCAATCAGTGTGAGGAGAATCACTAAGCTATTGCTGAAGTTTTAGTTTCGAGCCACAGTGAAAAGAAGAAGAGGAGGCTGCGTCCAAGTTCTTATTTTGGATTCACACTATAATCTTGGGGCTGCTCATTAGCCGAACATAGGGGAGATTTTGATCTGAGCAGTGATATCTGGAGTTTCTCTGCCTTGGTGCTGCTTGTCCCGCCAAATTTTCTGGGCTGAAAATGAAGGAGAAACAGGAGGAGAGGACTTTTTTTTTTTTTCTCCGTTATGCTGGTAAAACCCAACAGCTGTAAAATTGCAGCAGGGTGCCAGGGGAACAAGGAACAATAAGCTCACCAGAACAGCAGTAATTGGAAAAGGAAGATTTGAATGCAAGCACGGCGTCTGCTACTCATTAAGATTGTTTCACTAGGTAAATATTGTTGCTAGACGATCTATTTCTCCACGTCAACTCCTTTTCCTGGATGATCATTTAGTTTGTGGCGACAGTGGTTTTATTTTCTTATCATTAATATGTTTTCTTTGGATTACAGCTGCCTTCAAATGAAGATAATTCAGGGAGAGAAAACAACTTTTTTAAAGTCCTCCCCTTGTTATGGTGATTATACTGATGAAGGCTGGCAGGTGAGGTAACAGAATGAACACTGATGACAGGCGGTGTTTGTCCGAATATTTTAATGATTTCAGCCCAACCAGGCTCTCTCGCTTCAAGGAATTACTATAGCAAAATTGGCAGTTTGACAGAACGCAGGCTCCAGGTTTAATTACGTCGCGAGCTCACGTGGCTCCTCAGTCATAACTTTGGGCCCAAGTGGACACACACACCCTCGCCTGACATAAGACCACTATCTGCCAAGGTTTATATAAAAGACCCACGCCCTCCAGCAGATGACGTGAATCAAACTTCACCATCACAAGTTGGGAATGAAGGAATGCTGGTCAATAGCTGAAGGCCATGAGAAACAAAGTGGCAATATTCTGCCCATGTTTACATTGGCAGGGCGAAGCTGCTGTCTGAGAAACAAGGTTTTTTATATTTGTGTGCAGGGAGATATTGATGCTGATGTCTACTCTCTGTAAAGCTCGTGCCTCCTCTTCTTTTGTACTCAGTCAGCCTTAACGGTTTATATCATCTTAAATGACTTGTATCAGTGAAGGCCACTTAAGTGTGTGCTATACAAAAGAAATAATGAGCTGTGGCAGGGATGGCTTTGCGCATGTGCATACAGGAACACATGCAGACCAAATTTGGAATCTCGCAACCACAAGCGAATATCTTGGTTTAATTTGGTGTATTCTAACAACAACTGTCACAGCTCATTCTGCTCTGCCCGAGGCCCTGACTTAGCAACAGAAACAGTCACTGTAGATGACAAGCTGAAATGAGCTAGACAAGATGTTCCCCCCCCCCCTCCCATCTCCAGAGCCGATTTAAAGCTTGGGTTTTCCCCCCAAAATCTTGAGAGTGAAAGAAAGCTTATAACATACTCCAAGAGGCGATGAATGACATCATCCAACATTGCAGTCCATGCCCATTTCAGTGCTACATATTTGTAAGCCTGCATAAATGCTGAATGACAGCCATGGGAAGTGGGAGCATAAACTAAATCTGTGTTTGCCAGAGAGTCAGGGTGATTGGCTTGCTTATGTGTGACAAGGATGTTTGCTCTGATAAACACAGTCAAACACATTCTCCAATCAAGTGCATCAAAGTGCTTATCCTGTTTCTCCTGCATCCTTCCACTCAATCTCTGTCTTGTTTGCCTGACTGAGTGTTGCTATCCTACAAATCTAAACTGAGATGATCATCAACTGTAAATGTTATTAACTGAACTGCAGATAAGCACATCTGGAATTAACTGCTCTTTTCAGTGAATTTTACTGTGCCAGTACAACATATACTCCACCCAGCTAATGTAAGGATGCCACATTATTTTAGCCTAGTGTTTGATAATGTACTTTTTTTTCCTCCATAAGCAACATTACATGCTATCTGACTCTGTATTCCTGTTGCCAGATGAGTGAGTCCAAGGCCTTTGTGGAATGAGTTTGCTGGTTTCCATGGTTTCCAGATATCAGAGAGAGAGAGAGAGAGAGAGAGAGAGAGAGAGAAAGTGAGAGTTTAATGGTCAGGATCTTCAATTGTTTGGGTAAATATTACGGAGCATGTTTTTATATCCGCCCTTGGATCAGCTGCCTCGCCCATTTGCCCTTGTGGGGCTAATGACATCACTGCTACCAAATCTGATGTGGCATTGATTAAACCTCCTGATCCACAGCAATTTCAGAAAAAAGACACAAGACAGGAGCCGTGCAGTGGAACGCCTCTGGATTTACCAGGATATTTGACAAAGAGTCTTTTTTATGTAGATCAATAGACAGTAGACAGCCATAATGGATCATGGACCATTAAAATTGTCTGTGTCTTTGAGAGAATATTGACGTCATTGGGGCCAGACCTCTGACCCATAAACCACTGCAGCCATATTCCTATATTGTGAAAAAGTGTCAAAGAGGAGACAGTTTGTCTCTTGTGACTTGATCAACAAAATGGTACAAATGGTACAAAGTTGATGCAATGAATCATTTCATATATTTAAGTGAGAGATTTTACATTTTTGTTATTTTAGAGCCATATGTGACCATGCCTCTCTGCAAAATTCACACTGCAATGCCAGTTGGACACAAGTGTCAACAATGTAGCAGGTGTGTGTGATTGTAAGACTACTGTTGGATGTGGTAAAGAATAGAGAACGGGTCACCAGACCTCAGACAACACCCATGTAATATTCTTAAAGTAGAAATCAGAAGCTGTCCGCTAAATCTTAAAACAGAGATGAGAGGCTTGTGCTACTGTAAGATCAACAGTTAATGAAGACCACTTCTGTATTGTTTGTGCACAATTAAAACATGAAATCTCAATGGAACTCAGATACCACAGATAAACTGTGCCTGATGGGCGATATGCAAATATGGCAAAAGGCAAGATGGGCATGATTGTAATCATAATTAGGAATAGCAAAAAAAAAATGTAATTATAGAGATAACAGGCTAGCTCTTTTTCACGCAACAACAATAATAAACAAAAAATACATTGATGTTGATTATTAGTTGTGTCTTAAAATGTTGTCCATGTATCATGGCTTTAATTTCTCAGTGGGGTGTGCTCAGAATTATTAGATTTCCATGTAAATCTAATTACCATCTGTTAAGCTGCTGATGCAGGCGGTATGTGGTTTGCCTCTTTAGTGTGCAAACTGCAAACATGTTCCGCCATCTCATGATGTTTTCCCTTTTAAAGTAAACCCTTAGTTATTTTTATCAGCCTGGAATACTCCTCCTAGTCTTCCCAAGGTCACTCAAAACATTTACTGTTCCTGCGTCCATAGACGAGGCCCATAACTGCTCTGCAGAAGTCGTTACGCTGGGCTGAACTTCAACTAGTCCTCCTTTACAACCAGTGAGGCAGCAGCACCATCCAAGCCATACATCACCCTGCAATTAGCATCAGCCCTCAGACTGATTTGGAGTGGACTGACCATTGAGTCCACACACATCCACATGATCCTACACACACACACACACACACACGCACGCACACACACTTAATGTTCACAGATTTGGAGGGAACACAGTTTAGGGAACTATTTCTGCTCTCTGTTGAATTCACATGTGTTGTGTGGTCACTTAGTTATATGTAGCACACATGCAGCATGCACATGAAATATCTTTATAACTCACTGGAGTCACAGTCAGGCATATGGCATCAGGCAACAGAAACGACAAAATTGATCCTATTTTTAAAATCAAACTCATCTATATTTTGATTCTGTTTTGTGTGTATGGTTTTGATACTTTTAAACACATTCAAACACGTATTAGCTCCACCCAGAGGCACTGCAGGATGTAAAGCATAATTACTCTCAACTGCAACTTTCCACTACTGAGCAGACCCTTTGTGTCTGCAGCCGCCCCACTGCAAACCATGCCTCTTTTGCGTCTGTGTGCAACCTCATGGTAGAACCAATCAAAGCAAACCCTCCAACTAGTGTGTACAAAGCTACTGTTTATGCACATACACATGAAGCATGAAGTAAATTTTACCCACTATTATGTCAGAGACTTTTGGAAACAAAAACACAGGGGAAAAAAAAAAAAGAAGCAAAAAATGAATTGAATTCCACACACAGCGTAAGACTGTGTGATAGATAACCACATGGGGAGGGAATGAATTAGAGAGTAAAACAAACTTTCAAAAGAAGATACTATAATCAATAACTATGAGAGTACTCACTGCTGAGCAATAGAGCGCAGAGCAACAGGACTCCAGCCATCCCATTCATTCTCCACATGGACCCAGCCATCCTCTCTGGTCAGATTCAGCGCAGCCGGTGGAAGTGTGTTCCTGAAGGAGTTAGTGTGTGTGTAAAAAGTGTGGTAAGTGATGGTGAATGTGTGAAGGCTAGGGGAGTTGGGAGTTTCCTGTGAGGTCTGAGTGAGCGGGACAGACAAGCAGGATAAAGCCTGGCTTGTGTTCTGTTGCTCTTTATATGGCCCCACTCCTTTGGCCTCTCTCTCTCTCTCTCTCTCTCTCTCTCTCTCTCTCTCTCTCTCTCTCTCCCTCTCTCTCTCTGCTCTTTCCACACCCCTTTTCTAACTGCCTGCTGTTAACCCGTTTCCCTTGATGCAACCGTCCCTGCTTCCACCCTTCTGTATGTGTGTACATGTATCACATTCACCACATGCACCAGAGAGATAGAGTGACACGGGTAAAACTTAGCATGCAGGTGAGCTTTATCTCGGTTGCAGCTGTAGATCATGTTGAAAAAGTTGACACTCTTTTGTAGACGTTTGCACAGCTTGTGTGCTAGTGATGTAACTGTTTCTGCAGTGTGGGGATTGTGGGTGAACTTTTGGAAAGTGTCAGGTGATGTTCAAGCTTTGGCTTGACTTGAAAGGATTTGTAAAAATCCTTTTTTTTTTTTTTTTTTTTTAAAGATGCACATGGTAAACAGTAAGCACTCCTCCTGCCTCCTACATGTTGTGTAGATGGCTGAGAGGTCTGTAAAAGCACATGGCATCACACACACAATGCTCGGCCTCGATTTTTGTGTGTCCCTGGACAGATGACTAACAGCCTATAGTGAGTCATCCATTGAACCGCACAAGCACACATGCACCCTTACACGTACTGAACACGCCTTTTGTCAAATGTTGAAATACACACGCACCGACATCACAGACAACAAACTTACATGCAATTTTGTAATTACACCCCATCAGCAGAAAGTGACAGATGTGTGGTGTGTTGTAGGAGTGTGATAGTGATTGTTTACATCCACACAGAGATGTGCTGTTCCAGACATTCATGCGGGCCACATCTGGAAGCACTGCAGTCCCACCACTGGGTTTTTGAGGACTGCCTGGAGACTTGCCTGTCAAACAGTGCAACCATATGAAGCTGAATGGAGCCAAGCTCGGGCTGGTGTCTGGGAATGATGGGCACTGATGCTTGTCACCTTGTATGTTTGAGACCAGATATTTTTTTAAAGTTTGTTATGGGCCTCTTGAAATTACATTCAGGAAACTGTAGGTTTAAATACTAAAAGTGTAACTACTTTGAAAGTTTAAATCTTAACAAATAACTGATCTGTAAATATGTTTGCGCTTATATATTTGCAACATTAAAGAAGTCCAGCTTTTTTGAATATGCCTCGCTGAGAGTCTGTTCATCCACACGGTGATTCAAAACTACTTTTTATATATGCCGGGATTAGTGAATCTATTTTTACAGGAAAAACATAAAGTTCTAAAACAAAAACAAACTCAAAAATATCAATGTATAATATTAATTTGACATCATAGAGAAAAACACCCCTTTTTTTGTTAAAAATGCCAGCTTAGGCTGTATCGTTTTATTTTCCTACAAAAGAATACAATCTTCTAATGAATCTACCGTCTGGCTCCAGCTACTGATTGAGTCCTTTACTTATCTTCGACCCCTCCCTATGAACTTAGACACTGGTCCAATATTCATTTAACTATCCTGTGGTCATTAGGCGTTGCAGGAATTACGTAACCAAGCTTCCTCAGCGGTCTTGCCAAAATCAGTATCAATCTTGTCCTTTGCCAGCAGCTGTCTTACGATGACATCACTGATGACTTTACTTCTAAGAAATCTGGAAGTGAAAGTTCTGAAGATGGACTTATTGTTTATTCACTAACTTGGACCACGCCATTTGTGTATAGTTTAAATAGTTTATTTGATCAGCAAGATGGTTCAGGAAGGAATAAGATGAGGGGCGATGGATGTTATGGTCGAGGGGAGGTGATGGACGCCGGATGTGGGTTGCCGTCATGGATGGATAGTGACCAGTTGGAGTTGAGGCTGGAGCATCTAGGAAACCGGGGATGGAGACTCAGGGTGGGGGTCTTGATGAGCAATTTTTGCTTCATCATCCCCCGGTGGTTCCACAGAAAGGCCCCGGGACGGCTTGAGTTCGTAACCCAGGACCTTCTTGCTGTGAGGCTACAGTGCTGCACTGAGCCACCGTGTTGCCCACTGAGAGGAGAGAGGAGAATGGGGGTTTTTTTGGGGGGGGGGGTGGGGTTTGAGAGAACCGAGACGAACAGGAGAGGTGGAGGCTAGGCGTGCTTATATATGCGCGCAGGTATGTGGCCGGGAGGCACAGGTGATTTGGGTTAACGAGGCGCAGGTGTTGTGAATTGGTGAGAAGGAGCGGGGCGTGGTCTTGTTCCTGAACTTAGTTATTATAATAACTTCATATAAAGAAAGATTACAACTGTGAAAAATATGTTAAGTATGATTTGCCTAAAAGTAAGAGACCACTCTGTGCACAGATAAGATGTGGTATATTATCTCCAATTGATGACCCCAGTGAGGCGTCTACCCATACCCCCACTCAAGGAGTGATTGCCGATTACAACACGGGATTGTGAAACCAAGACCTATGAGCTCAACCACTATTTATTGAAACTGGAAGATACAGAGGCGTGATTGATAGATGAAAGAATCTGTGAATATTGTGAGCTGAATGAGGTAGAGAACAAAGTTCATTTCATTCTACACTGTCCTTTATACCATGATTCATGAAAAATATTGTGTAAGAAAGTTACAGATTTAGATTTAATAGGAAGTGAGAATGGAGCTTTGATTGAATACTTTTTGATAATGTTTTTTGCATACTCTGAATATGTTTCTAAAGCATAGGAAAGGGAGAGAAAAACAACCTCTTTATTCTATATGGATTGCAGATTATTTCTCTGTGAACTAGATCAAGTATACAACGTTTGACATTAATGGATTAATATGTAGATTTTGTTTTGTTTGGATTTGTATGTTGTGTTTTGTGCTTATGGGGCCGTGATTGTATATTTGTTGTGTTTCCATTGTTGGATATCTACTGGAGTGTCATTTGTGGGCGGTTTATGTTTTTGTGTATGTTCGGATGATGTTGATGTATTGTGCTGTTAGAAAATGGATTTACACGCTGTAATGTTTGGTTTGTTGTTAATTAATGTGTCTGAATAATTCCATGAGGGATGGGTTCATGTCAATGGCCAAATAAAACCATTAGCACACCACTAGCAGGCATAAATATGGGGGTAATGTTGGTTACATCAAGAGCTTATATTTTCGCTAAAATGTATGAATTTGAGATCACTGCAAGAGTTGTAACTGTTCTCAGTAACAGTCTTGGTGGTGGCGTTTCCCTCTTCCGTCTCTGCTTAGAGTGTTTACCTTCTTTATTCTGTATCCTTCTTCTGTTTTGTGGCAAGTCAGAATATCACATACCAAATACCGACAGAATGTTTCTCAGACAGCTGTAAAACCTGAAAATAATTGTGAGGGATTTTTTTTTTATAGACATACCCTTTATTAATTTACATATATTTTGCTTTTGATGTATTCTTTATTTTGAGCTTAAGGACTCGGTCTTGTGTAAATGTGAAGAAGCTGACGAGAAATTTATGATATTATGCCATCAAGTTGAAATCATCTGGTACAGCACAGATGGTGTGTGCTACAATACTTTTTAAAAAAAACTCTGTTTGTTAAGATAAAAAATCTTAAACATTCCTGGTGGTTCAGAGTCTTCCCTGCTTTCCTCTTCATTATTGAGGAGTGGATCAGGAATGTGAGTGCAGAGCAACTCTACACAACACAGGCATCAGTGATGATTTGACCAATGGAGTGAAGGAAACGAAGACAAATCCTCCCTCTCTGTCTGATGATGCTCTTCTTTCTCTATGAAGTCAGATGGGCTCCTCTCCGCCCTCATCATCCTGTTGACCGACCCATCTATCGTCACTCCTGCATCCAATTCCTCTTCTGTTTCCTGCTATTCTCCCTGCACATGATGCGTTGTAACAGCCAGGAATGCTCACTGCCCTGCCCTGTGTGTCCAGAAGTGTGCAGACAGACCCAGGGATGACCCCCAAACTCTTGAAAGAAGAACATGGAAACGTATTTATATTCACCCTTAACCCGGTGGCTTGTGTTATCTTGGCGTCCTGCCTTCCACGTCCGTTACATAAGGCCGTGTGAAACGGGACAGACCTGATCAAATGTTTCCGCACCATAATGGCTGGACAGCACGAGAATCTAGTTTCTCACCAAGGGATCTGTGTGGAAAGAGCAACAGGAAGACTTCACGAAGGCAGCGATACTTAGTGTATGTAATGTAACAGAACAGCCAGACCTCTGTCAGAATACCCTGGAGAGTTGATCAATGTGCAAAGCATATCCCGAATGCTCAGGTTTGGAAGCTGAATTGTGGGAACAATGAATGAAGGTATACTTTGTAAAGAGGAAATCTAATAGTTCTGGGATCATGTAGAGCATTCCAGACCAGGCAAGTAAGTAAAGAACTTCTAATTCACCTACAAAACATAAAAAGAAAGAAAACAACCTGCCTGACATTACACCATAACATCATCTCGACACAAGTGTCGAGTCCTGTTGAGGAAAACAGACAGCCAGAGGAGACAGAAGCAAACAGGAAATAGGCTATAACTGAGGCCTCAACCTCTTTTGTTATTACATCATGTTCTGGAAAACTCAAAGAATGTTTCGGTGTAAACACAATTTTCACACAAAATACTGTTGAATATGTGTTGCAGGAACAATAAACTGGATATTCGATACACAGTCCTGATAATCTTGCAGAGTTCCCTCTCTTATCCGTTTAGCTCTGCTACAGTATGCATGACCTGCTTGTTTTATTGATTGAGAGGTCTGCGTTGTACTTTCCAAAACACAAAGTGAAATGCCAAAATCCTCCCTTTCCTTCTCCTCCCACCTTCAACTCTACTCCATTCTCTCTATCGCCTTGATCCCATACAGATGTTCTTCTTTAGCACTCCCCTCTGGAGGGAGCCTACTCCTATTGTTCATAAAAATCAGTCCCATGGTCCCCACCGACCCAGCCCAATTCACAAAGTGCGCACATACTGTGTACAACAGTTTCATGAGCAGACAATTATGCATACTCAGCCTTGGACACATGTGATCAGAGACATAACACAAGACGGAGAAGTTAGTCAACATAGCAACAATTGCAACACAGTTTGGAAAAATCACAAAATCACAAAACCTGATGTCTTCTCAGTGAGTGCTTCACATACACACACACACAAATCTCCTCTCTCCCTCTCTACTTTTTTCTGTCTCTCCACAACCTCCTTTTGAGTCTCTTCTTTGTCCCCAGCTTCCTCATGTCCTTCCTCATGTTTTTTTTTGAAAAGGGCAAACTCTACAGGCCTGTAACTAGCCCTAATTGGCTCTGATTGGGTGGCTCGGTAGACATCTTGAAGTGATTTACGTTCAAGGTTGAGAGGGTAGTGAAGGTTGGGAGTGCTTTGGGTCTCAGTCTTCTCAATCATAACCCCCCCCCCAGGAGTTTTAAACCCCTGATCCAGATTTTCTTTGAGTGTATCTATTATGGATATATGCATATCGATGCAGAAGAAAGCACTTGCAGAGAATGAGAGCAAAGTATTTAGTACTTCAAAAGACATCTCACAACTCATATTTCACTGCCAGACATCTTTGTTTGTAAATCCCTTTTTTTTCAGTTATATTGAGCAATCATTTATTAGTCTTTAATGTCCGAGTTATGTAACCATCCTCATTTTCAATTGTCTCAACTGCAAAACACAACACACAAACACAGCAAAAAAAATGCAAGCAGCAGGAGGAATAAAGCATGCAGGAATATCGCCATGTCATTTTCATAAATGTTGAACACAATTCATGTCAGAAGTCCTTGTTTTGATTCAACTTGATATCCGAACACTGAAATATAAACCTTTAAATTGTTAACTTTCAGGACTTTCCTTTGTACCACAACTCAAAGGGACCACAGGAAATGAAACGGTGCTGTTTGCATGATACCAGATGAGAGCATGCCACCGTAGTATTGACATCCTGTAAGTACATAATAAACTGTGTGTGTTCTGGCAGCACAAGGCCAGATAAGGTCTGTGGGATTAACTCATTAGATTGTTGGCTACCCAGATGGCTCTCATTACATGTATCTGTTTGATTCATCTCTGTAGTACTTTCATATAAGTCAAACTGTTGGCAGTTAACGGTTGGTGGTTCAGTATAAAACTTTTTAGCCAGTTGTAACATATTTGCAAAAGTTCTGCATTGACTGATATTATGGTCTCTAGTGCCCCATTAAAATCTACATAAAGTTTAAATACAGCTTTGTTGGAACAGATGTTAAAGATTTTCATTATTCTGTTTTATTTTTCACCACAATATGAACCTTTTTAGATTTTTTAAATGAATATAACTCACTGAACTGTTGCACATGTGAGTTTACATGAAATCAACAGCTGCAAGCTCCTTGTTTAGGTGATTTTCTGTCTGTTTAGACTTTTCCTGAGTGGGTTTCCTCATTTTACAGGGAAACCTGACCATAAAGCTATTTCCCAAGTGGACCATGAGATGGCAGTCTAAGACCAGGCTTTTAAAACTATCTCATGCCTTTCACAAAGGGAAAAGAGATTTCTGAGTGACTCAACTCTGCACTCTTGTGGTAATAAAAAAAAACTCCAACTAAGGAATAAACTCTTCTAGTGTTACATTTCCCCAATTCTATACATAGCAAACATATGGAGTTGACTAATGTCATGCCATGAACCTGTCAACATGTCATAAATTAGATAAATATGAACGCAGGATGAAAATATGAGAGCCTGGGCAATGCATTCCAGACAGAAAGAAAAAAATCACCCACAGGATTGCAAGAAACCTTGAAGAAAACTAAACTAAGCCAAAGGGTAAAAGAAGATGGCAGATCACGTTGCTTCCAGACTTAACAATGCAGACCTTTTCATTCAATAACCCACCATAAAATGTCTGGAGTGTTTTTGTTTATGGTGATGAGTGGATGAGGTGGTGTGTGTGGATGCGTGCTTGCGTGTGTGTTTTGAAGCAGGGGGGCTATGCACCTCAACCCGGTCGTTCTCTGAAGTGTTGCTCTGGGCTCGTCGGGAGACGCTCAGGTCCTCCACATCAAATATTCATTTCACAGAAACTCCTAAGCCTTAAATAATTCTCAAAGAAGTGTGCCGAAAGTGAGCCTTTGCTATCCTAGGCACGTTTCTATCTGGACAATGGATTCAAGGGAGCACAAGAAGGGAGGCAGAAAGAAGGGGGGTTGGCAGACAAAGAGACAGTAAGTGGGGATTGGATCTATTGTATGGGCCCATAGCAGATCCCATCTTTGGACATGTAGCCTATCATATAGGGCTTTAAATAAAACAATCAGAAAATATTTGATGGATATTATCTATTGATTTAGTGGACTGAGTCTTAATTTCAAGGTTCTTGAAAACCCACTTTCATTCTTACTGAACAGGCAGGGGTCAGCCCTGTCAGCCTGTGTGATAACAACCATCACCTGATCTAATCTGATCTGACCCTGTTCTCATCCAGGCCTTTATTCCAACCACAATTACACCATACCGGATGGATGATCTTGCACTCATTACCCCTCCATATCTGAGACCCTGACTGAACGAATCTGTCCCCTCTGGTGAGTGTGTGGCAGGTGGTGTGTCGACTTGGCCCCCGCCCCAGTGCTCAGCCCTGGTGTGCTGATAAGAGCTCAGCGTGGAAAATCAGACAGCGGCGCTCTGGCCTTTCAGAAGCGAGCAGGAGAAAATGAGCCATGAAGGAAATCGGAGGTGATTATCTTTATTATCAGCCAGGGGAGTAACCGTGGAAACGGCGACCTGTGGGGGGAGAGAGATGCACAAGCTGTTCCAGCAGCCTGCCGATTGGCCCATACAAGCTCCAGTGGTAATTAACATCTGCATATGCAAACGAGTGCTCCAGCTAGGGAAATTTGGCAGGCGTTTCTCACCTGCACCCTGTGCCTGAAAGCAGTAGGGTAGTTGAGTTTGTGTCACTGTGTGTACGTGTAAGTGTGTGTGTGGGTACACAGGGTGCACAGACACACACACAGACACACACACAAAATCAAATTATGAGTGTTCTGTGACTTCATATTCATAACACAACCTTGTTCCTGGGTGCACTTGTGTATTTTAATGTCCCAGTGCATTTGCATAGCTGAAAAATACTTACGCCCGCACTTTTTGGAAGCACAGTTGGCATGGGTGGACCGGGGGCACTGGGTCGGATAGACGACACCCACCCACCTCTTTGTTTTTGCAGTGCAGCGCTAAAAGAGATGAGGCCACACAACAGGAGGCTGTCAGCAGGCCTGCTGGGAGCCTCATTATCATCTCAGGGAGCAGGGAGCAGGGACAAGTGACGTCCAGAGAAAGACACTGATCATCAGCTTCGCCTGCTGATAGGGATAGTCAAAGTGCTCAGAAAAGTGGAAGAACTTGTTGTCAGCAAATGTCAGCGGGAAAGTTTCTATAGGCCTACGCATCAGTGAGACTGAAAATGAAAATGAATAGCACTTCTTCCCTCCCTAATCAAGTCAACGTGTATGTTTTTGCATATTTCCCAGATTTTATCCTGCTGATTATGTACCTGTTTGTTCATGTGTGTGCTGTTTTCAAACATCATACTATTTACTGTATGTGTGACTTGTGCTTGTCTGTGTGTGTGTGTGTGTGTGTGTGTGTGTGTGTGTGAGGCTAACACATGCTGCTGAATGAGTCTCTGACCTGTGAATTATGCAGAGCGCCCACAGACGTGTCCGGGGTGTGTGTTGTGCTGTGGAGTTCTAATGAGAGAGAAGCTAGCGGGCGGCAGGCGAGACGGGCTGCAGAGCACACTGAGAATGACAGCTCCAACAGCGGGAAGCCAGACTATAAATAGAGCTTGTGCTGAGAGCTTATGACACCTGGATTGCGTTTGCAATTTCCCTCAGACCAACTTCCACCACCACCTGCATCTTGTTCTGTTCAGCCTCGGTGCTGCTTCTTATGTCTTCTCTCTGTCAAAAGTAGTATTTCCTTGCATCTCTCTTTACTTTCACTTTCTCCTGCTCAGATGGTCTTGTCTTGGATGGTATTGTCCTTCTCCTCCTCCCAGGGGCCTCCTTTCTCACATCCTCCTATGTCCGACTACTCATTTCCTCCATCACCTCCAATCAGATTAGCTTAAACACATTAAACTGTGTGTGTGTGTTTGTGTGTGTGTACCACGTATTCCTCATGTTATGGGGACTTAAATAACATGTGAGGACTTGCCTCCCTTTTGGGGACAAAAAGCAAGTCCCCATAATGTAAATCATAAAATAAGGCTTGGTTTAAGGTAAAAGTTAAGGTTAGGGTAAGGGTTTGGGTTAAGGTTGGGCAAGTAGTGGTTAGGGGTAGTCTCCAGGAAATTAATGTAAGTCAATGTAATGTCCTCTGAAGTGATGGTAACATGACTGTATATATGTGTGTGAATGAGAGGAAAATTGTAATGCACATACAATTCCTTGTATGTGCTTATAAAATGCAGCCATTTACCATTAGCTTCTGCTGAAATTTAAAACATATTTTCACACAAAACAGGACAGGAGGAACAATTATTACAAGCCATTCATTCTTTCAGTGTACATTTGGGCATGTGAGTGCTGTTTTAAGACAGACCTGGAAAAATTTGAAGCTGTTTAAAGATCCCCCTGATTAGTTTAAAAATTTTTTTTAATAAAAATACTCTCCTTTGAACAATAATTTGTCTTTTTCCCCACAAAAAAGTCAAATTTGCTAGTAAAAATCCATAAAATTACATATGCTCCTGCTCCCTCATTGAAACAATCTATCAATATACACATTTCAAAAGTTTAACTGCTGGACACAAGATGTCTCCTATTTCACTGGAAAGTCCAATCTCATTGTATGTGCAGTGGAGGTTTCAGGTTTTCACATCCCATAATTGACCAAAAACCACTTGCGATGTCACAAATCACGCTCATAGGTACACTTCCCCCTTTAGCAGATGAATGTGAAAACAGCCTTCTAGATTCAAACTCTACACAGTGAGGATCAATCATCCCACTAAAGGAAGAAGAAGAAAACACATTTTTGAATAGCCAGGGACTTTAAGTAGGAAATATACCTGCTTTTAAAAATATATACGTTTGGTTTATGATCTCCATCTTCCTGTTTATTGACCAATACACATCGACCTATGATGAAATCCAGACCTGATTTATCATACGTATGATAAAAAGTGTGTTGTAACATTTTTTTGTTTACTTACTTGTATTGTTTACATGTGTTCAATTGGAGACATGTATATTCCATAATACAGCAACTATACTGATAGGATAAAGACTTGACTTAATGTAAATTAGTGTTAAATATGGACATGAGATTAAGGCTATAGGTGTTGCCGACCAGAGGCTGTGAGATACAACTGATAACTTGCATGCATAGATCTAAATGATAAGTGGAGTGCAGATATACAGTGTGGTGTGAAGCAAATTACAATGCCCCACATTCAACTGTGCGCTTTTCAGAGCTTTTGCTCAAAGACACTTGGAGTTGTTGCCCATATATCTAACCTGTGGTTTTAAGATTTAAAAAAACAACTCTCCAAACACCACAATATATGGTAATCCAAAACCTTTGTTTATTTAATCAAATAAAGTGACAGGAAAGAGTTACAAATCCCCCTGATGCCCCAGCGGTTGCCTCACTTTGCCTTAAGATGATGGCAAACAGAAGTAGAGGGAAAGCAAAGGCATTTAACAACCATCAGGATCAGGAGGAGAAGCATCGAGGTCCTACAAGGTGTCGGGGATTGTTTCATTGTGAAATTAATACCCGACCATTCTTCGAAAATGGGGCTGAAATCACCCCTGGCATCCTCTTTTGCCAACTCACATTAATTATTTCAGAATTTGCCTTGTAATCCAGACTGAGAATCCTACCCAGAACGAATGGGATGTCAGCTTTATGCAACTACTTGTAAAGGCATTACAGGGCGTTAAGTCCCGCATGGATTTGAATTGGTCTCAGCAGTACAGGATTAGAAGCAGCAGGGATTAGACCTTCCCTAGAGGAAATATGGGAGCAGGGGTGGCCGAGGGACACAAGATATGGAATACATATTGCTCAGTACTCTGACTACACTGGGAAGTTGATCAGCATTGTTTACACCAGTCCTTGGGACCTCAGTAAACTGTCAGACTACACCCGTTCATTAGTGTCATGTGGAACGAATGAATGACCACTCTTCTGAAGAATAGTGTCTGTCTATACATAATCAGTTAAATCTGCTTTTGTCTCCGGTGCAAAGTGGTTTCTTTTCTCACAATGTTGATGATAAAAAACAATGTGATGGCTATTACAGAATAAGATAGATGCAGTGTTTTGCTGAAGAACGCTTACATGAGCATCTGAACCTCCGTCCTGTTTCTCTCTGCGCCCACTCTTCTACTTTTTCTACAGTTTACTCTCTAATAAAAAAACAGAAGCATCCAAAACAGGACAGTATGAGTATGAGCTGGCGCTTTAGTGGTCATCCACAGTCGTTCTCTGCAAAATCACTGACCTCAGGGCCATTTCATTCCAGCTAAACACACTGACCCACACCTCCATTAGCAACCTAATGCGATTGCAGCCGCCGCGGTGGTCGACAGAATGTGAGCCCCAGTCTGAGCTAACAGACTTGCATGAAGACAAATGACGGCAATTCTGCATGTTACAGCCGTGGGTTATTCTGTTAGCCGCTGCTCAGGAAGCGAGTGGGGACACACAGGATCTCAGGATGAACCCGGGGCTACGGGGGGATAGAGGAGAGAGATGGCCTGTGTCTCCATGGCGCCCACATACTGTAGGAGTTTGGGGAAGTGCCAGACAGTGGGTAAAATTGGCATCACCACAGGAGATACAGCAAAGCCTACATGGACCGGTCGGAGTGCCAGCTACATGTTGTGGCTCTTACTGACAGAAAGATTTATGATTCTCTCTTTTTTCTATTTGCATGAGTTGTGATGTCAACAATAAGACATGAGTACAGATTTCAGATTTATGCAATTTTTAACCAGCAAAGTTTATTTATATATAACAACAGTACAAAGTGAATCCTTGGCTTGCAAAATAGGTGTGCTTCATATTTACAATAGGTACACGATAATATATTATCATAACAAAACAAAGCAAATAAAAAACAAGAGAACAACCTTTTTTTAAATACTTTAAGTTTCTTACAATTTTCACAACACTTTTATAAAATAACAAGAACAGACAGCCATTATTATTATCATCATCATCATCATCGTCATCATCATCATCATCATTGTCAGTAATTACTATTTTACAGAACTCCAGTGTCTACAAAGGGTTTGTTTACGATGTGTTTAAAATGGAAGGATACTCATTTTATACTTGGTGATATTCTGACTTGAGAATAATACATTGATCTGGATTTCAGTTCCTCTGTCTGACGCCATGAAGCAAGCAAAAAAAAAAATGCTGAGTAAATGTTTGTTTTTTTTGTGTAAGGAATGACACGTGCCAGTCAAAACCACAACACCATCTCTTCGGCAACACGTTACACAGAGAGCAAAAAAAGTGCACTAAAGCATCTTCAATTAGCAATCAGCTCGAGCTGAAATGAGGTTGTGTACATGAGCATCTATCCATATCTCACACAACTGGCAGTCGAATGGGATTCTGCGCTGCAGAAAGAGTAAACAAACTTTCCTCTCTTTCAGTTTAAACTGAATTAAAAAAAGCTTCCAAGCGACGTGTGTACAGCATGGAAACAAAATCTCTTTTACAAAAAAAGGTGCATTCAGCTGTGATTTAAGACGTGTACAAATGGGGCTTTCAGGAGGAATCGCAGTTAGACTAATGACGGCGCAGATCGATATGGAATACCAGGCAGAACTAAAGCATGGATTAAAACGCATGCAGAAATCTCACACAAAACAAAGGAAACATCCTGATATATATGATCTCTGACAGAAAAATCAAAGCCACTCTCAAATCATTTGCGTGCCTCTGATTATGTTCATCACAATTCTGAATACAGGGGGGAGCTCATTTAAGAGATGGAAGGACTCTATACATACATTTCATCCCTTGGAGAAGGAAAAGGCATTTAGGTCCTGTTAAAATGATAAAAAGCATTACTCCATACAAGCAATGTGAGGTATGAGGAGGATACAATTCTATTTGCTGAAATAGGGAAGACACCTTAATCAAAAGGAAGAAGCTTTATGTTTTGTGTATGCACTATATATGTGCGTCATTGTGTACCTATCGATATTTATTAGGAGGTTAGGGAGCGCGAAGGTGCTTTTTTTTAGATGATGGAACAAATTACAACTACTCTTTCCCACTTCTGCCCCTACTGGCCGGACACAGTAATAGCATGTCAATCATCACCTCATCCTGCATTTCTCCTTGCCTGTTAGTTTGATGTTTTTTTTTTTTTTTTCTTTCCATCTCCTGATCACACTGTGCACACAACTGACTGAGATCAAAGAGCAGCTTCAAAGCCGGAGCAGGAAACTAGAGCTAAAGGGGTTCTCTCTCTTTCCACCTCTCCCTCTCTCCTCATTTCTCGACACTTCTCTTCAAACAGCTCAGGCGAGCCGAGTGCTGAGTGAGGCAATGTCTGCCTGAGCCAGGCCGTACCCTCTTCACCTTTCCTTTTGCTTTATCTCGCTAAGACAGTTCTCAGCAGAGTGCCTGGACCAGGTATCACTGAAAAAACCATTGGGCTCCGAAGCACTGAAAGGACCGTGCCCGAGTCGAGGACTAATAAGATCAGGAACACTAAGCAGGTGGGTATCTAAGGCCACAGAGAAAAGAAGCACCTTTCACCCACTACTGGTGTTTGTCATGCTCTCAACACACACAATTGCAGTATACTGTACAAACCTTTAATACTTTAATACCTAATTTCAAGTACTTGATGTAAACAACAAGCAAACATATATCTCGGAAGAAAATGAAATCACCTATCCGGAGGACAGAATCTACAGTTTGTTGTCATCCAGCTAGAAGGTTGGAAGGTTACATCACCCTTTTAGCTTGTGACTGTTTGGTTTAAGTCAAGAGAAGCTTAGTATTTCTCATCCACATCATATGAAACAAACTTGTGAAACATGTTTTATGTCTGTGTTTTTTTATTTATTTCTTCCCCATTCCCAGATCTCTTTTCTCTGACTTATGTTTCGTACCTTTCACGAGTTAAAAAACTCACCGTTCCAGTTATGCAAACTTTCAACGGCTCCACGCTCCCGTTCGAGAGCTTTGCTCCCTCTGTAAAGCATGAACCGATTTTGACACATTAGTGAACAATTTGAAACAAACAGGATCTTTTGGCACTTGGTCAAACTAGACCCACGCAGCTAGGCTTCTTATTGTCTGTGTGAAGACATCGGTGGTGGTGGTTGGTTAACATCTCCCATAAGCTAACATCTCAGCAAGCCAACTAGAGCTGGCATGACTCGTTGGCACTTGATAAAATCAACAGTGGACCCTTTAAAACACATCTGATGTGTGATACCATGCATGCAAAGTACACATTAAGTTGATCAAATCCCCAAAGAGATACAAACAGTGGTTATATAATGGAGAGTTTTAGCCTACAGCAACCAATTGCTCTTGTCAGGTCTCTACTAACTGGTAGCTGTACATACGTTACTGTATGAGCAGTGGAGTCACAGCGGTGACGGCCACAATGCAGATGATACACACTCTCCTCTAGCTGATTTAGGATAAATAACGTTTGGGAAGCAGTTGGAGGGGCTGGGGGCCAGGACAGACAAATGGAGCTGTTCACTTGACGAGCTACTGCAAATATCTACGGAACTCAGTTCAACTGAGCCCCCTTTTGTTTGCAAAAACTCAAACAAACATACAAACAAACAAACAAATAAAAAAAAAAAAACATTTGTACATTCACATACACTGATTGGCAAGTATCCCGGTACATACACAGATGACCTAACTGCTGAAGAAATCCTTGGACACCAGAGTGATGCTTATTTAAGGTCATCTCCTAAATACACTATAGACTTCATCTTCGTCATCCTCAGTTTAGGTGCAAGCATGCTGGCTGAACTGTGACCACCACGAGTGGAGTTCCATTGACTCTTAGATGATGAGCACAAGTTTCATGTTTTCCTGTACACTTCTGATTGGATAAAGAGCAGAGGTTTTGTCCGTGTCATGTGGAGCATCAGTCCGAGGAGGGAAGGAGTGAGAGAAGACATGGACCATGGCCTGTTTTCACTACCACACTACTCTGATGTAGCGTTACACTCTTTATGTCTTTATACAACGACATTTACGGGATCCCGGGTGGATATATCGACTGCAACTCATATTATTCAAATGTACAAGTACAAAAATAAAATCTGAACGCGAACTCAGCTGTCCAACATGAGATCTGCTCCTCTGCTTCTCGCCTTTTTTGTCTCCGTTTCACACTCATATGTGAGTTTCTGACTGAGAATAAATCAGTTTCTCCATATGCTCTCACAGTCTTGCAGGAGTCTTCTTCAGTATGACACAAACACACACACACGCACGCGCACACACACACACCATACAATTTCCTGTCAAGCTGAGAGAAAATATCCTTTGAGAAAACAAACAAACAAACAAAAAAATAAATACAAGCCATGTTGTTGCCTTCTCTGCTGATGTTCCTTCCTTATGCCATTATGAGCTCCAGCTGCAGGTACTCTGTCTCAGTCTGTGGGCCCTTAGCTGGCACCATAATGGAAGGAGGTGGGAGAATTAAAAACTAAAGCAGTTATATATGTCTGTCCGGCTGTGGATACAGAGGTCCCAGGTCTGGTTCGTGGTTGCGGCTCCCACGATGAGAGGTAAGTAATGCAGGACCTTTCGGTGGTCCGGTAGAGACTGTGGTCCTCTGTCTCTCTCTTTCACTCTCTCTTTCAGTAGGGGTCACTCTCAGCTTTCCAGGGACATGGCAGAGATGAGCTGCTCCACCTTGTAGGCCAACCTCTGCTTCCTCGCCTGTTCATCCTGCTCCAGGGCCGCTGTGATCTGTTCAGAGGAAAAAAAAAACTGTGGTCAAACACCAGCTGTGAAAAGAATTAGATCTAATACTATTTAATAGAAATTGCTAAGTATCTTCTTTGTTTTTCAAACCCTATCACGAACATATTTCTTTAAGGAGAAGAGTATTTTTAGGTTTCTATATGGACATCACATGAAAGAAAGAGAAAAAAAATTACATCACTGCCTTTTGTCTTTGACAACATCAAGAAATATTTGTGTATTAGCCTTCCCCTTTTTATCTTCTGAGCCCTATCTTGTAAATTGGGCATTTGTCAAGCTGGGTTCAAAAGGGATGCAGACAGGCTCTCCTCTCTGTTCTCTCATCTGGTGTCTGCCTTGTCAGGATGAATCTATGTCAGGGTGACATTAACATGTATGGCAAAGAACTTTAATATGAATAAAAAAAAAGGCAAAAAAAAAAAATAATGCCACGCCGTTATCACTGCTGATGCGGATCTCTGTATCCATACACTGCAGCACTTTTTTTCAACATACTGGTTTCTGGTTTGAACTTTATCACGTGAGCACCGTTTGATAATGTTGCTGGACTGTACGTCCATGTGTGATCAACTGAGATCCATTTCCCATTAAAAAACACTAAACTGAACCGCAATGTTTGACTCAATAATTGATAATTCAAACAAAATAATTTATTGACCCCTAATGGGCAATATGTAATTTAAAATATTCTGAAGTAAGAGATGAATAATGAATCAATATGAGAAAAAAACATCATCATTCATTGTCTTTGGTTGTTACACACATATTCAGAGTCACTCGGAGGCTACTTCAACAAAAGCGGGAAAATATATTAAAAATATTTGATGTATTATGTATCTGTTTTGTCAACCAAACTCTCAAGTTATCCACTGCTGTAAAAAAACACTACTATATTTATTTTTGCGCTTTCAGACATTTAAGGTCATTGATATAAGGTGTATCATATGTCAAGTGACAGGAATGTGCCAAAATCTTTATTTCCTTCTCTGCAGTGAATCAGAACCACTCTATTAGTTTTTATGGGTTTTGGTGGGTTGATAGCTCCGCCACCCTTGACACAGTTAAAGATGAATTTTTTTGCATAGCATGGCAAACCCGTGTTTGCCGCCTGTCCTGTTGTAGAACACAGTATCTGTCTGCCCACCTACCATCTTCCACTCATCTGCTTAAGTGCTCTTAAAAGCTGGCAGCTACAGGCGGAGCATTTCCTCCTCCTCATCGGGCCCCGATAGCAATCCATTATTAATCTGTAGCAAGGTATGCAGGTGCAGCTCCCACTGCCATCTCGCAAATCCATTTAAGTAGGCTGCAGCTCTGGCCTGGTTAGCCTGACACACAGCCTTTTGTTAAAGGCTGAGCAACCGTTAACGGTGCTAGATGAGGTTTTTTTTACGCGCTGCATTCTGGGAGACAGCAGATACTGCGGGAGTGATGGGGTGCACGTGGTAGAGCGTATGTGTGCAAAATGAGTGTGTTTGCATACGTCTCTATGAATGTGTGCATCAGACAGTTACAACTGCAGAGGCAGCAAAAGCCAGTGTATGAGATTCATGGAGAGCAAAGGGGAAGCTGACTGGATAATGGGTAAAAAGAGGAGGAATGTACAGGAAGGAGGGAGGAAGAAAGTAAGAGATAGAGGGAGAGAGATACTGTGGTCCAACATAAAGGTCAGGCTAATGCTTCCCAGAGGAGGAGCTGACATTAGAAGCAGAATGTCTCCATAAATGCTCTCTCTCGCTCTTCCCTCTCTATCTTCTATGCTTCCTGTGATCTGACAGCGTGTGCATGTATGTGTGTGTGTGTGTGTTGCCTATGATTCTGCTCATGAGAGCCCTATATAACAGATAGCCCACTCTAACTCAGCACGGGCGAAAGGACAGAGCAGCATGCTGAGAGCCTGTAGACATTCACTTTCTACTGTACAGATCAGACACACTGCCTTGTTAAGCTCAGGTCTCACTAGACCTGTGGGCATTGGGGAAGTCTACTGAAGACTCTGAACTGACCTCACTAACCTTTGCCAGTTATGAAGAGTCTGAGAACACCAAGGGCAAAATATACGTACATTAAAGCGTGGGGCAAATTTGCGGCACGCCTTTCGTTCAATTTGCGCTTGCAATCTGCCAGTAATTAGCGCCTGATTGACTAAGGCAGCAGCTCATTATGCAATCAGCGCCTGGGACTGCCCTCTAGGTAAAATTTGCAAGTGAAGGAGCTCAGTATGTAGTGCGGTGGAGGGATTTTTCTGAGATCACCAAGCTCAGGAAAGAAAAGATACTGTCTTGATACTGTGTAGAAATACAAATGAAATAATGTTGTTGTGATATTTAATAACGGCACAGTTTAACACCTTACAAAAACTGTCTATTACACAATAAATTATGATAAAAAAGGAATATATACTAGAGAGAGAGAAAGAGAGACAGCAGGGCAGAGTGGAGAAGCAGCTCCATTAGTCTACAGTGTCTCACTAAAGGTTAATATTAAAGTTTAATGAGCAAAAACCACAACTGCCCATTTTGTTTGGCGAGTGTTGTCCAGGCCTAAAGAAGTCAAATTATCCAAAATTTCACAAAAATAGCAGAAAAATACATTTATAGACAAAATGAATACAAATTTGTGTAGCAGACCTTTGTTTTTCTTGTTTCCTAACAAGTTAATCATCTCACAACCCTTTGCTTTATCTCAGGCCTGAGCCCCAAGTTGGGAACCACTACAAACTACCTCACTGTATATAATGTAGTTAAAACTAGTCCACCTTGACCAGCTACAGCAGTAAAATGCTGCATAAACACTGATGCATCAGTAGTAAAATTTTACTAATGTCATATATAATATTTATTAGTACATTTTGCTAATAGTTTTGTATGTCTACTTCTACTTCTTCCACCACTGTGTGTACACCTGCATGAATATGATTGGATGTTACAGGCCTCACAGCTTTGAATGAGCCAGTGATGGTCAAGTATGAATAAAACAGCTGATGTCGATCAGCTATTACAAGCGCCTGAACTGACACTATGCTTCATTAATTCCTGCAGAACGCGCGCTCAACCGCATTTATCACATCTTCCTGATCCTCCGTCATATATTGGTATAAAGGAGAGAGGCGCGCTTTACCGCTGACACGCAGACTGCTCTTCTGATATCACGCAAACTGGCGTTGATAAATAACACGCACAACGCCAGGCGCACAACGCATCAGGACAACTCTGCTCGTGTGAGGTGTGTATGTGCAAATACCACTAACCTCCTCACTGTACTTGCTGACGTAGGAGTAGATCTCATTGAGAGCGCTGAGCATGTTGAACTCTGTGGAGTGGAGTCTGGCCTGTTCTGCCAAATAGGCATTCATGTCCTGGTCACTAATGGCTGGCAGCCGGTTGATGTCAGCGTAGTACCTAGGGACGCAGAGAGGGGGCAACACTTGGCATCACTCACAGAGACTCACTGAATCAATGTAAAAGCTCAACTGAGACTTAAATTATTTTTATAGTCAAATTTATGAGCCATAATATCACTTTCACTAACATTGCACACTTGCTAACAGTCATTCACAAAAGGCTTTTACAGAATCAGGTTGAGAAGTGTAGGAAGAAGAAGAAAGAGAATTATGAATCAATTTCCCCCAAAATCTCCATTTCTATTGTAAGAGGATACAAAAAAAGACATGACAGAAGGGATCAGAATGGTGCATAAAGCGACTGCATCAGCTCCTACCTCTCTACCCAGCTCTTGTAATTTGGGATATCTTTAGCGTAGAGCAGCTTATTGGATGGGGAGTCTTTGCCCAGGCGGTGTTCTGAAGTGGAGCAAGAATCCATAAAGGTCTGAGCTACTACAGACAGACAGGCGTCCGTGATGCTGCTCTTATGGATGTCAAACACGAACTGCGGGTTCTTGATCACGTTCACCCAGAAACGCAATGGAAGGCTGGAAGACGGAGACAAAGAGAATGAGTAAGAGACAGAGAGAAGTAAGCTCGTGTCTCGTCAAATTCTCTGACAGAAAGCAACTTGAGTTAACTTTACAAGACTAAAAATAGATCTATCATGTGACAGTAGTTTTGCCATGGTGTAAAGACCCACTTGATATCAGTTTTGTTTCCACAAACACGGTCCTTACCAGTTGCTTTTCCACGTGTGACGCACGTCTGTGTCGTGAATGCCGTGTTTGTCGGCCTGCTCGTCCAGGAAATCAAACATGTACTTGATGGCCAAGGGAAGAGTGCTCCCTCGGTGCACCGTGCTGAACAACGTTTCAAACAGATCGTCGACAAATTTTTGTAGCGTTCCCTGAGAGAAGAAGGAGATTACACTGAGATTAGCAATTCATAAGTGAGTATGTGCTGATGCCTGTACAGATACAGATGTGCTGACACGTAGAAATGTCCAGGAGAATGTTGATGTACCTTGGTAGCTAGCAGCCTGGTCAGATAAATCTCTGAAACCATCTTGCTACCGCGGTCTCCTTCCTTCTGGTCTCCATGTTCGTGGTTTTTCACCAGATGCCACACCTTAACGCCGCTCTCTAGATCAGGGGTGATCATGGGAGCTCGTGAACGCAGGCTGTCGGGACTGCCCGTGTAGCGGAATGAGGAGTCTGTCCGGGGAGGAATAAAATAAATACAGAGTTATCACTGGGCCTAAATGACTGTGATTACAAAAGGTTCCCCTTAGGTGCAGCATCATGTAAATTAAGCATACACTCACACCTACAACAGCACATACCGCGCACACAGCCGCTCTCATTTCTCATTACTATCTCTCCTTTGTAACTCATTACAAAGCCAAATCCTCTGTGCTCCTCCCGCTCTAAGCCGTGCTGTAAAGAAATTGTGGTGGTGGATAATTTCATAGAACAGCAAAGTAATGAAAGGGAGGGGAAGGTGTGGTGCTTTGCGTCGACACGTGGTGACTCTGTTGAAACTAAAAAACCCAAATGATACACAAGACCTTTCCACCCGTTTGTCTTATTACATACAGGGAGCTGGAAAGTATTTACAAAAAGCTACATATTTGTTTCCTGCTTTTGATGAATCATTTAATTATTTTTTTTTTTTAAATTCCTGTTTACTTCACTTATTCATTCTCCTTTCCTTCTCCCTGCTTACATAATCTCTGCCTCACCGAGCGAGACATGGTTTTGCGCCTGGCTCCTCTTAAAAGCGCTCATAATTGGCTGCTCCCTGCCACATTGTGCCGACGCCATGTTGAAATGTCCCTGTCACCCTCTAATCAATGCATCAAAAGATCCCTAATTTGTTAAGCACTGAAGGCACCCTCCGTCATCCATACATCATCCTCGTCTCTGCTCTCGCTCTCCTGCCTTCTTGCTCTTCACTCAATTGGAATGATGCTGGTTTCGGTTTCCCTAATTAGCCGGCATCTACTCCAGGCAGTGGGCTCTCTAGAGATTCAGGATCTGAGCATCTCAATGAGGATCTCTCTCACCTGGCTTCAAAGGCCGAGCTGAACAACAAAGCCTTTTGCTGCCAATACAGCCACTTACACCTTTCAAATAAGACCAACCTGCGCTTCTGGAGTGGCCACTAGGGACTAAGGCCTGAGTAGATGGAGCGTTGAATATATGTGCCTGTGTGCAGGGTGGATTGAGGTCCCAAATCCCATCTTAATCCAGTTACTGGTTTTTACTGCTCTGCTCCTCCCTCGTCCCCTCCATCTCCCCAGCACCCTCAGCCTTTTCCCCAACTCTCCTAGCGCTACGCAGTGACCCAGAACCCCCGTTTTGCTGCAGTTCCCAGCTCCTGAACACAGCCAGACAGTAGGGGAGTGTGTTCAGGCTGATTTTAAGGCTAGAGGGGGGGGGTGCCGGTGGTGTAAATTGAGTCAAGATGCTAAGTGTTGAACGTTAAATTGGTATGAATCCATCAGCAGGTGTCGAGGTGCAGCTGTGCCTGCTGTGCCAACCCATGATTGATGAGGGACGGGCTCATGCCAGCAGAGCTTCTGCTTTCTATGCCATGCACATCTAACTCCAGTGCCTGAGCACCCGCAAAGAAAAAAACAAGCGAAAAGTAAGAGAAGAGTGCAAGAGAGTAGATCCTCTCTAGTCTAAGATGATATTTGAGTAATTCCATGTAACCACTATCTAGGTTTAAAACTCAATATGTCAGAAAGCAGAGGGGAAATTAAGCTTTGATATTAAAATAACAACACAATACAGAGAGGGTTCTTCCCTTTTGTTTGTTTTGTTGTTAGTTATGTGTGTTTACTTTGCTTCAGTCATCCATCATCTTCCCGTCTCTCCCCACAACCTTTGTGTTGTTTTGTTTAAAAGAGAGTAATGACTGAGTGCTCTGCAATCTTCTAAAGGTCGTCATAGACAGTCTTCATCAGTTCTGTTGGGAATGTCACTCCACACATCATTTGAAAGTATATAAAGATAAAGGTCTTTTTATGTGAGAGGTATCCACTGTTTCCATCACATGTAAATAAGGAACGTAATTGTTTAGAGGAACACGGATGCTGTGACATAGCTCCTTTTCTGTGTTTAAAAGCAGTATTCGCTTTCTAGCTGCAGTCCTGATAATTGGCCATGCTCACTTATCTTTTTCTGTTTGTGTGAAGTATCATTCACACAGAATAATTAGCAATCACAAGTTGCCTGGTGCTGCTGTGTGAGTCTGGCAAAGGACCAAAATTGGCACCCAGTAGCACAAAATACAAGCATGTCTTGAATTATTTGCATTCATGAGTGTACATGTGTTGCATGTATGCATGTGTGTGCAAGTGTGCATTAAACTGGCAGCCCACTAGGTCCTGCATGTAATGCCATCTTCATTATAATATTATGGTTTTAAAAACAAACAACCTTCCATTGGCTACACATTCCCCTCATTTTTTTTTTTTATCTCTTTCTCTTTCTATTCTTTGCATTTTTGTATCATCCAACAGAGTTTGGGCCTGAACTGCAAAGCAAACTGAAGCGCACACAGTTGGAGTGTGAAAAAGGCTGAAGAAAAAACCTCTGCAGCAAAAAAAAAAGAGAAGATCCAAACAGAGCTGACCGTTGCATTGGGGGGGGGGAGTGGATTTGGCTTTGTTCATATCTGAAACAACTAATATAGAAACAGCTTTGATGTGCCTGTGCGGCAACAAGAGCTACATTTAAAACAGCATGGAATTAACTGTTGATTAACTATTGAATAGGCATGCAGATACATCCGTGATTGCCTGATATATACAGTATGCTGTATGGCATTTGTGCAATCAGTGTAATCAAAGTCAAGGCTGCAAACAAGGGTACGAAAAGAACAATCAGGTCTACTGACTCACCATATCTGCTGATGGAGGTGCGTGATATGCTGGCTGAGGAAGGGATGTTGTAGGATGAGGTCTGTTTGGGCACCAAAGCCACCACGCAGCGGTCCGACACCTGTGTGAAGAGACACATATTGTGATCATTTTCATATTTTAAGGTTTGTGATTGACCTGCATGTATGAAAAAGCCTTCATGGTCTATCATTCTCTAAAACGCTCAGATGTATTCATGCAAAATACTCTCACAAATACGTTATAGTAAAGACACGACTACACGAGGGAATGTAAGGACCTGAATGAATAATCCAATGAGCAAAACATATCCCAAACTCCTCCACAACCCATCCTTTCCTGTCATGTCTCCCCGCTGTTCCCTTCCACCGCCCTGTGGCATTTCTTTCCCCGCAGAACAGATTGCTGTGGCTGCATGATGGCTGTACTCAACATGACTGTCATTGTCATCCCCTTCTCAAACATTAGAGACATGATGTAAGCTTTGGAACTGGGATGAGATGCTAAGAGAGAGTGAAGGAGAGAGAGAGAGAGAGAGAGGGGGGAAGAAGGAAAGAGAGACTGACAGAAGGAGAGAGACAGAGACTAGAATGCTGAATTTCTCCTCTCATGTACACTTCACACCCTTAAAGAAAATGGGGTACGCAGGTATAATAATAGCATTAGAGCAGCACGGAGTCAGAGTCAAAGAGACAGATGAAGAGAAGAGGCTGTGTAAAAGATGGTGTGTCATGAATAAGAGACACTGGGGTTCATCCTTTTCCCTCTCTGTGGT
This sequence comes from Thunnus thynnus, assembly GCF_963924715.1. NCBI lineage: Eukaryota > Metazoa > Chordata > Actinopteri > Scombriformes > Scombridae > Thunnus > Thunnus thynnus. The sequence continues at coordinate 27,067,607 of NC_089522.1, read as the reverse complement.
TTATATTTACAAAGGGCTCTTGGCCCTGTATGATGTGCTCCAGTCACTTCAGATAAGCTGAGAAAAACTGATGCAACCTACATTATAAAGGATGGCTTCAAAACCTTTTTTTATAAGATACTATTTAACAGAGATCCTTGATCATCTAACAGTGTAAATTATTAACCGTGAAATGGCAATCTCTACAACGCTACTACGCCAAAACATTTTAGAAAAATACAAAACATAGCAAAAAAAAAAACTTGTGTTTCTTTTCTGAAAACCAAGACAACAAACAGCTTGTTGGCTGGCATTTACAGTCCACCCTGAGGAGGAATTTCTGCTTCAAACCCAGTGAAGAAAAACTGACGAGCCTCCAGTGGAGAAATAAACAAAAGGCAAATGCCAGGCTCCAAACAGAATACCTCAAAGAATCTATAGAAAAAGAGAAAATTCTTCTTTTCATTTGCTTTTGCAGGAATGGGCTCTTGGCCATCCCTTGCAGGAGAATAAGCTGCCGGGGTGTCGGGATGTCGGGATGGGCATTTACAGAGTTCCTCCTTGCTTTCAAGAGCCAACCGCCTCTCATCCTCTCTCATTCTTGTCCTCGCCCCTTTCTCCCTCTCTTCCCAAACTAATCTCGGCTGTGCTATTAGCTGGAGTTGCCATCTGGCCTCTACTGGCCACAATGGAGAGACACTTGAAACTGGGGATAAAGTCTGGAAGAATCCTCTTAAAGACGCAGCTCTGGTGCCCAGGCATCTTGAAGGGAAATGAAAAATGGTCTTCCCAACCCCCGACCCCCATCCACAACCGGCATCTGTGACCTTTCTCTCTTCCTCTCACCTCACACATCCTTCACATTTGTCTCCACTTCCCTAAACCTAATTTCTTCGGCCTCCCCTATCCCATAGCCTCCTCTTGGCTGACAATGCACAGACCAACTCTAATGAACCAACAGCGTAGATGTCCGTGAAGATTCCTCTGCTATTCCTGTGATACATTTTCTCTAGGGAGCATGAAATAGCTTCTCTGTCCCCCGCGTCCCTTTACGCCTCCCTCCATCTCTCTCTCTTTCTCTCTGCTTTTTATGGCTGACAGAGAGGCTAGAGCAGAGATGGGTTCTTGTGATAGAGTAAATGATTGAAGGCGTGCAGATTCGCCCTTCAGGGATAATCCAGTGTGGGGCTGATAGTGGGCAGGTGTGATAAGGGCTGTGGGCTCCACCTGTGATAAGACCTTCCATTAGACAGTGCAGAGCAGACCAGACAGCAGAGTGTGGTCAGCCTCTATCTTTCTATTCTCAAACCTCCCCACACAACCCACAGCCCTGGTCCTAGCCTGTTACCCCTTGGTGTCCAATCTCACCTGGACTCATGCCCTTAGATCATGATGCTTATCATGCCTGTAGACTCTGCCCAGTAGCTTGGAAACACACAACTTGTGCATATGTGCACTTCTCTTCAGGTATGATGAAGTTTCAGGTGGGCCGTTACGTTAGATGTCTATCAAAGAATTAAATGCCAATCTGCAGGTCTTTCCAAGAGAATTGAAGTTGGTTTTAATGAACTAGTGCAGTGCCCATTCAAAACGTGCCTGTTCAGAACGGGCTGATGTCTCAATACCTAGAGAGATTAGTGCCCCTCATGCAGGCTATTGGTATATGATACCATTTACCCATCTTCCCTAAACACCTCACATGCAGACTATTGGTAGACGCTACAATTTAGCAATGTTCCCTAAACGCCTCTCATGCAGGCTATTGGGAAACGCTACAGTTTTGAACTGAAGTCGATCAGATGAACTGTAGTGCCCGAAATTCTTGTCTTAAACGTACATGCCAAGTTTTGTTTACATCCCGGGAATAGTGGTGCTTAACTCTAAACTTTTTCAATTCATTCTCTATGGTAGTTCTTGTCACTATGGATGTAATACCCCCTCTGACCACCATGTGGGTTGCTGTCCGCTGTCTGTATTTCTGCTTGTTGACACCACGGGCAGAGAAGAAGCAGAAGCAATGTTGTTTCTGAGGTATTTTTATATATTTCTCCAGAACTGTTCATCCAAAAAAAACTTCACACACACACGACACTGCACTTCCTCGGGTCCTTAGCAATACACCTGCCAGGTGTGAAGTCGATCGGATGAACGGATGTCAAGATACACGAAGGAAACACATACAGACAGACAGACAGACATATAGAGATTCCTTCCTTTATAGTTAGATGAAATATGTCATTCAAGAATCAGTGTGAGGTCTTACAAATGCTTGGAGCTGCAGTATGACTCAGGGTGCAGCAGCAGTGCAGGATGAATTAAATATGTCTCTCCTTTTCAAACACTACTTGTTAAAAAATATTTACCATATTTTCCTCCTAAAAACCTACATATTCCCAGCTGTCTGGGGTGTATTTTGAGTTTTACAATGGGGCTCTGTGAGCAGAGACAGTCATAGCGTTAGATTAATGAACAGATAGCAATGTACTAGTATCCATTGTGTCTGGGGCTGTTGAAAATAGCCCAAAATGCCCCAAGTGATGTCTGCAAGGTGGGTAACAGGATCTAGCTGGCAGCCTCTTCTGGTGTGGTCATCAGTGTCTGCTCTCCCTGTTCCTTCACCGCAGAGAGTAGGACAGACAGAGGTCACCAGGCAGCAGGGGATGGAAGTTTCCAAACTGACTTTACTTTTCATTGTGACGCAGTCGAGTGAAAGAGCGAGCAGTGTGCCCTTTACTGTCACTTATCTGTGCATTAGGAATAATATTCCAGACAAACAACACACTGCCCATGTGTCCGCACAAATGGATCTTGCAAACAAATATTAATATGCTGGCAAAGCCACTGTCCACCTGTAATAAATCAACTCTTTGTCAAACATCATCAATGTAATTACTCACACCGTGCACCGGTGAATACTGCGAGGGTCTGTTTGCAATTTGAGTCATCATAAATAACCAAAGCAGTCTGACAACCTCAGTTCATGATAATGTCCTGTTTATGAAAAATTGTTAATGCTGCCTTCTCTCCAAAGTGACTCGAGTATGTAAGATGTCTGATTCATGTGGCTGTGGGATCCCTGCTTACTGCCGGGATGCTATCCAGTGGCAACAAGGTTAACGCTAACATGTCTCAAGAGGGGGAGGTGGAGAAGAAAGAAGGTGTGATGAAAAGCTTTGCTTTGACGGGGAGGAAGATTAATCAACAAAGAAAGATCCAAATCAGCAATCAGCCAAAAACTCTCCAATCTTATAAATCTTTTATCTCAAATCCTGTTTGTCTGTGAGCGTGTGGTACGTGTGTGTGTGCACAAGCATCGTGTACATATTTAAGTGTGCTTCTATCTTCTTCTATCTTTATCTATGCAAGACAGATTGTAAAAAATACAGAAATTTAGAGAGTAGGGAGGGAAGATGGGAGTTTTAGTCCCCGGCCTATAAAAGCCAAGGTGTTGAATAAACATTCTGAACTAATTTCAAATGTGTGCATTTATGTTTTTAATTTTGGTGTAGCAGGGAGCTGGGAAGATATGCATTTCCATATCCAGGTTATGTAAACCATTATTTCCCATGTGGCAGGGTAAATAGCCAATGGGGTTTCTTGGGATGCTGTGAGCCCTATGAATTTTAATGTCTCTGTCTGGTCCCTGTGTCTCTGCTATGGGAGAATTAGCAAAGACTCAAGGTGATGATCTGTCTTACTCTACATATCCCAGGGCCCTTTCACACCTATCAGGTTTTGTCTGGGCTTTCAGACTTTTCAGTTTGAGCCAAACCAAAATTACAGGTGTGAAAAGATGAAAAGAGATGCTCCAGATCAAACTGAACCATGGTTCGGTTCGGTTCGTTTCTAGTGTGATAACGTTTTTTGGATGGTTTGGGCTTTTGGACCAATTACAGGAAATTCCGACAGGCTATCGTCAGACCCATAAGAAAAAATGAACCACTGTAGGACATGGGGAGAAGGAGGAGACCAAGTTTTTAATTGAAATATGGTCTGATGATGTTATAACAAGTCAACTGGAAAAAACTCCAGGTATTTTTGGAGAGGATGAGAGAGAGAGGATATGAGAGGATGAGAGAGCAATGCCACCTGAAGATAAAGAAACTGTAGTATATATAGTATAATAATACAACACAGTGGCAACGAAATTAATCTATTCATTAGTTTTTCTCCATTAATTCAAACGGATAGAAGACGCACGCCAGTCTACACACCAATCAATTTCAAGTATAGGGAGATGCAGCTCATGTAGGTGATGACGACAGGACAAAGGTATGTCATTCTTCAGTGTGTACACATAATGCAATGGCTAAAACCAAAACTAACCGGATCAAATGTATGCAATGTAACATAAACATGAACCTAGAGCCAGACTTTCAGGTGTGAAAAGGTCTTCAGCCTCCCTTTCAATATTTCCTCTTTACTTTCTCCCATTTTTTTCTTTAAGCTTTCCCCTCACTCTGGGGCCTAATGAGCTGTGCTCCCTTGTTGTAATAGGCAGCCAGATGTGCTGTTGCAGCTGCCAATGCAATGGCATGGTGTGTGATGCAAACACACACAAGCTCACACACACACACAGCAGCCATTGCCAGCTCATCAAAACAGTGCTGATGCACAAGTGACTATGTTGCTCTACCTCTCTCTCCTCCTGCCAACTTCCCTGATGTTTCATGCTCCTTCTCTTTCTCCTTCTCTTCCCTACATTGTCCAGCAGCCCGCCGGCATCTCCTCTGAAGTTGCACAATGTCGGGCCTTACGTTCAGCGCAGGGACCCTTAGATCTGTGATCAATAGCAGTCCTCAGATCTGCCTTTGAGCGAGCGAATAAGTGAAGTGGCCACACGCGCATTACGTTGTGCCCCACAGCATCTCCCTTGGCTAACGATAGCAGACAGACTGTGGTGCAAAGAATTGCAAAAAACAACAGAGGGGCCCATTATGGTGTGGATGCAAACATACTGCACCGCTTCATCAAGGATTAAAGCACTGCAGAGACCACAGGAGAAGAGGTACTCAAAGCGGAGGGGGGAGAGGGGGAGAAAGTGAGAGGAGGAAAAATGGAAGGAAAAAAGAATGCTCATTTGCCATCAGGAAAAAAATATGTGAAATGGGTAGGGGAAAAAATGTAAATGAGACAAAAGTCTAAAAGAGAAAATTTGAGACCGTAGAGACAATAAAGGTGAGGACAGCATGGAGGGTGGCAAGGGCGGAAAGACAAAGGACAAAAAAAGCTGCATAGTGCCAAGTCCTGAAGGACACTACTGATGTGTCCCTTCTTCTAATGACTCGTACATGTGATAAATTACTGTGCTTGCTAAGCTGTGGCAGGAGTTCAGATTGACCCCCAAGTGTGAGGACTTGAGCCTCGCCAGACCTTGTCCCTATTTTCTGCTTCTAGATGGAATTGCATCTCCTGGCCCCGTTATCTTGGTCTCCAACCTCTTAGATGGTAGCCAGCCACAGCTGCATCTAAGCCCCAGCCTTCGATTTTGACCAGGTAGCCTAGAATCCAGCCTCATGCAGTCTTTAAGCAGATGGTCCCCCTTGGCTGACTAATGAGAGCTGGCTGACCGTGCTGCGAAAGAGTCGTCACCTGCAGAGATGGCTGCCTTCTCGTTCTGATTCTTCTCTCATTTATTTCTTTATTCCTTTTATTCCTCTTTATAATTTCTCTCTGGCTTTCTCTCACTCTCTCTTAATGTCCTTTTTTTCATTTACAACTTCCACAGCCTTAAATTCTCCTGAAAAATGCAGAGCTTCTCTTTATCTCCTTTCTACTTTTCTCTCTGTTAAACAAGGGGCAACAGGTGAACCCGTGGGCCCTCAAATTGTGGGGTGTGAATTGAGGTTCTGCATGTGAAGAGAAAGAAGCAGGCAGTCACAGTGGGACTAATTGTTGCCGGCATAGAAGTCAACGGGGCAGAGAGAGAGAGACGGAGAGAGACACTATCCTCCTGACTGGAGCAGCTTCATCTCTCCAGGGAGGAGGGAGAAGTGTCGGCTGAGACGCTGAGAGTTCATCTCGCCTGCCACCTGTATTGTAATTGTCCTCTATTCTGCGAGTCACTCGGATTACAGCGGACACGGGTATGCAAATGAGGAGCTGAAAATTGGCTGCCTAAAAGTCAAGAGCAGGAAACATCAAAGTTTGGCAAGGTATGTGGTACATTTCCATAAGAAAAGCCGCAGCAGAAATTGAACTGAAATGATCCCTTTTCTTGGTAAAAAAAAAAAGGTGAAGTTTGAGAGTTAATTAGGGAAAACATTACACTAAAGCTTTTATGTGTATTTACCTGGTAGTGCATGAGGGTGTTGAGTCTCTTCCAGTCATTTTCTATCTTGGTGGTGATATCTTCATCCTGCAATACCACACGAGCCATTCGCCCCTGGCGCCACTCTGAGGACACAAACACACACGCTGCGTTATACACAACTCCCTACGCAAAGTATACACTATAGTGAGCTAGAAAGTCATTTGTCATTGCTTTCAGTGGAAAGTTTTGGTGGCAAGTGTTTAAAAAAATGGATGTGAAAACCATCATTGAGGAAGAATGCTGGCTTTGAATTGAAATGCGGGTACAGTAATCCTTTATGCGATGCCTTCAGAGCCAGTTATATGGCAGGGTAATTGTGAACTTTGCTAAAATAACAAGAACCTCCTTATCACAAAACAAACTCCTACAAACACTTTTCTTTCAACCCTCATTTTCCTTTCAGTTGAGATGAAACCTCACCCTATGCGTCTCCCAAAGAGAGCTATGTACACATTACCCAAATGAGTAGGTATCAACAGCCAGAGCTCTTGTACGCCTCTCAGGATGTGTACTTCTCTCAGACTTGGATTGACACGCATCTTAATTAAACATTACACATGAACAACTTCGAGATGTATATGCAGGCGAGCTGCAGGCTTTAATTGTTACTTGTGTTGTGCAAATGGCGTTCTATTAGCATACGCAGCAGTTGGCCTGTCAGGGTCAGAAAGAAAAGGAAGACAAGACAGGATTAAAAAAAAAAAAAGCAGACTATGAGAAAATCACATCCTTTCAAAAGAAAAAAAAAACAGAAACAGGTGGAGGCTATACACGGTGCTGGTGGTGGGTAGTGGCTGACGGCTCGTTGTGGGGTAATGAAATGATAATAAGGGTGGTGACGGGGACGTGGACAGCCATTGAGGCTCTCATGCTGGGAGTGATCATTGATTTTCTCCTCTGTTGACTGAGTTTTATTACTTTGTCTCCCTGCCAGATGACCACATGATATCCCTGCCTGGCGCAACATCCTTCCGAAACCATCTAACCTACACTCTGCATAAAAAACACAAAAGTATATACACATACAGACATGCACAGACTCTCACACAGATCCACCTACTGGATTATTTTGAAGGAAATGGACTGAGGAGAACGAGGGAGAGGACAGTGAATGGACAGAGAGCCATATTGTGGAGTGATGGATAATATGCTGATTTGCAGCAAGCAGAGGAAGGGGGGGAGGGCTTTTGCTCTCTCTGCCCATGTGAAGTGAGAAAAAACGAGAGGGACAGGGCAATGGGAGGCAAGGTACGGACAGGCGAGGATGGAAGTGGCGTTCTGCGTGGGAGTGGAGCCCAGCGTGAGGCCGGCGAGCCCGTCTGCCAGCTCTTACCTGGGTCAGCCAGACAGCCACGTCACAGACGCAAAAAAACACATACGCACACAGATATGCACACTTCTCTATCTCGATCTACCGTGTCTTATTAGCACTACCAGGCAGCGAAAAGCAGCCAGACGGAGGGATGCGCCACACACTGTCAGTCAGTTTGATAGAAGGCCTGGCAGGAGCACTCTGAGGCTGGCTGGCTGGCTGGCTGTGCTGCAGGAACACAGCTTTTATCACACTAATGCACTGATAATCTGTACACATGGCTAGGTTTTCTCTCACTGATACATTAATCTGTGGGTGTGAAGGACTTTACACCTGCCAACTGCATCTGTGAATGTCTGGATTGCGTGTGTGTGTGTGTGTGTGCGTGTTTTGTGTCATACCAAGGTCCATGTCGACAGCACGTGGCCGTTGAGAATAGGGCATGTTCTTGTAAACAGCATCTAGGATCTTCTCCTTCACTTGGGTGATGGTGTCACAGTTCAGCACCTTCACTGGTATCTCTGGACTGTTTTCATTGTCTGGGTTCACACAGTTCAGGATCTGGATTGTACAGATAGGGAGAACAGAAGAGAATAAGAGAGGAAAATCACAGAAGGAAATAAGAGAGAGCAGAGGAAGAGGCAAGAGGTGTCCTGTTACTGCCTGGACATGGGTCCAGCTTGAGGCTTCGCCCTCATTAGAGTCTCCTTGGAGCATGGCAGGAGCTTTGAGAAACCATTTCCGCTCTTGCTGGCATCCCGAAATCTAATTTCACACCTTCGGCGGGACACCAATTTCCAGCTCTGCCGGGGTATTAGCACGTAATGAGCCAAATTCCCAGTCAGAGCAATCAGAGCATTGTCATGTCACATGCTGTCTGTGTGAGTGCTTTTTTCCGTGTGTGCATGCGCGTATGTGTGTGTATGTGTGTGTGTAGAGGAGCTGTTCAGTGTGTTCCAATCTCCACAGCCACCTACCCTGATGTTGGACCAACACCGGAGCCTGTGGGATCATTAGTTAATTTTCTTCCCACTAAGGAAGCAAGAAACCCAACACAGCAGACACAGCTATGTCATCTTAAAAAATATTTATAGTGAAAAAGTCAATAGCTGCCAGTTCTGTGCAGTATCTGTGTTACGGGTCTACACAGCATGTTTCTATCTGTGAGCCTCTGTGCAAATTCCTTGTGTGCCTCTTGGAGTGTGACGTACCAGGGTTTTGTACTCGATCTGCTGGCGGATGAGCTTGTCTTCACTCAGGGAGTAGCGGGCCTCTCCAGTGATGGCGTCGATGGGCCCCTTCTCCATCTGCTGCTTGATGGCGCAGTACAGCATGAACAGAGGCTCCCCAGCACACTCCTGCGCGAATACACACACGCAAGGCAGACAAACCCACAGATTCACACATGAGAGAACATCACAGCATAAACACAAAAACTCACTAGACTGAAAACACCCGCAAGTTTACACACCGTACTGTACATTTTTGGAAAATGTGCAATCAAACTTTTAATTTGGACGCTGAATTAACAAGGTACACAAGATAGATTTAGATTTTGTGCGTGTGAACACATGCATACGCAAACACACACCACACATGTTGCTTGGTGCACTAACCTTGAGGAATTTGTGAAGGAGGAAGGCGAACCAGTTTGTAAGCATCTTCTCTGCAACCGACTCCGTCCTGAAATTACATTAAGAAACAGGAGAAGCAAAATAAAACTCTGTTCTTTCTCTTGATATTCCAAAACTTTCAGATAATAAAAGTCTTCCATAATTCATGAGGCTATGTGCAAGACTTCAGGGAGGTTATCTTGGCGCATCCTGGCATCGGTTTTGCTCATGTACTGCCTGCAACTCTGTGGTCACAGTGAGTGAACAGAACAGAGCAGAGCAGAAAGAGGGCATCTGTGTGTGCACGGTTTGCGTGCGTGCGCGTTATGAAGAGTGTGCGCTCGAGTACGCGTGGATGTGAGCGTGATCGAATGTGTGTGCATGTGTGCCTGTTCACGTGTGGTTGAACACAGCGGGACATCAGCAGCTGTGACAAGCCTCAGCTGTTGAGAGAGACGAGTGCTGTCACAGCCAGGTAACGCCTGATCACAGCCAAAACGATCTCTTCTCCTCTCATTTCCTCTCTTCTTCATCCCCTACCTCCTCTCCCTTCCCAGTCAATCACACATGGAGGTACAGCTTGCTGCTGGGCTTGATTGGGCATGAAAACACACAAGTGTGCAATGACCTCTCGACTATTTCTACCACAGAGCACACAAGCAAACTGTGCGCACCTCTTTTATGATTCCTGCTCATATCTTTCACTGAATGCCAGACAAACATCCCCCCTCTGCCTCATTAGCACCATCATGGAACACTAGAGAAACAGAAGTTAGACTTAAAAAAAGACAGAATACCAAACAGCCAAGTGGGAATGGTTAACGAGCACGATAGATGAAAGGGTTAGTTCTGTGCAGCTCATGTGGACAAGCACCTGAGGTGAATAACAAAAAACAAGCTCCCACCTCATCTTGTAGAAACTCTGCCCTGCTCTTGCGCCTTCTCTGTTCAGCTACCGCGCGAACCTACACGCAGGCAGAATTAGAAATGCTGCCTGAACAACACCAATACCCAGCTGCTTAGGATTGGAAATGGATTTTTCTACAAGCCACTGTAGCTTTCGGGTCCACAACATTATCACCGCCATTACTCCCGCTAGCTCAAACATAGCTGCTACACATATTAATCAAAAGTTAACATGCTATGGTAAAGTGCCCCATCGACTGCACTGCTGCTTGCACGAGTGTGACAGCTTGTGATTGTCACCTGGCCATGAATGATCCCTCGCCATCAGCTTATACATGAGCGTTGCCACTTTAAATGGCGACACGTTGAAAAAATGGCCCTCTTAATGTAGCAGGAAATTACTGTGATTACTGTAGTGGATATGATGGAGGGGGCCTTACAGCGCACTGTGCTGAACTGGGGATTAGCAGGAATCGAAGCAGCCAGGTATTAAAGACAAGCTAGAAGACTTCTGTCTCCTCAGAGCTAAATAGTGCTAGGGATGATTATACCTATTCAGGCTCTGAATGGACCTAAAGGGAGATTATGACTATTATAGAGATAATTGCGTTAAGTCGTGTTTGAGAGCTATACACAAGAGTTGCAAGAGTCCGAGATTGTCAGCGCCAGGGGAGGTTACAACAGCTAGCATTTTAGTCACCGAGACAGTCTTTCTCTCTGTCTTATTACACTGAGATAGATAGACTTCTTTTTCTCTCTGTCACTTTCAAATGCAAATACAGAACTTTCCTTCAGCTGCAGGACAGTAGAGCAAAGGTTATATTTTGTTTTGAATGACGCGTAGATGAATTGTGATGTTGTCTCCCACGCCTGGAGGCTATTCCTGTGAGAACAATCTGCTGGCCGGTCTATTGGCAGCTCGTCGAGAGGACGGACAGCTGGGTGACAGCCTATTTGAAGTGCGATGTGCCAGCAGGGGGGGAAAGATGTAGATTAGTTCACCCAGTTTCAGCTACAGGATGAGAGAGTAAACATTGCTGAAAAGCTGAACAACAGCGTGTGTGTGTGTGTGTGTGTGTGTGTGACTGCATCCTCTTTGGTGGCACTCACTCACTCACACACAAGGTTTTCCCCTTTGTAATTCTCACATATACAAACACACAGGTGAGGGTATGCATAAAGAAAGAAAGACACACACACACACAGTATCCGCAACCTTGCATTGCTGCACAACAAAAAGTCTTCATTTGAAAACATAATAAGGAGACACAGTGCCCGAGGCTGTATTTTCACACTGAATAAACCTAAATATATTGTGGATTTTTTGGACAATACCCCAAATCCCTCTGTAATTGCCCTCCTTCCTCCACGAGAATTCAGCCCTCTTTGCCCCCTCCTTCCCCCCCCTCATGCTTACCATGTGCCCCTCCCTGCTTGTATGAGACTTGAATGTGTTAGAAGTTAATGGAACCTATTAAGTGTTTTAATAAGCTCAGCAAGTCCCGAAGAAGGAAGTCAAATAAAGCCTTTTGTGCGTGGGCTGTGCTGACTCCCCCTTAATATCGCTCCTTTTGAATGTCGGATGGGGTGGGGGGTGGGGGTGGGGGGGCACTTTGTTCTCCACCATCTCCTTTCCTTCTTGTCCTCCTCCTCATCTGCCTTCACTTCCTTCTCTCTATTAATTGAGTTTCATTAATGAACATCAGGATTTCATTATCCCACATAGTGTTTAAGAGGGGCCTTGCATCCTCCCATCTCTGCTCTCCTAATGGCAGCTAGGGTGGAGGGGCGGCGAGGGGGTGGGGGGCTATATTAGCAGGCAGTGGAATGTCTTTCAATGAAACTAATGCCAAACACAATACTCGCTCTCTTAATAACGCTGTACTCCATTGCTCTGCATGGGCGGAAATCTCATTACAAAAACGCTGAGGAGAAAAATAAAACAAGATTGAAAAGTCTCAAGGTGATAGAAGCAATGTTCTGTGATTCCATTAAAAGAACATTATAAGGAAAAGAAAAGAAAAGAAACTGGGTAAAGAGAGTGGCTGTGGCAAAACTTAAGAAGAAGATGGAAAGAACGGTGGATAGAGTTTAATGTAAAAAAAAAAAGAAGCGGCTTGCTATTCTAACATGTTCTGATGGGGGTCATCAAACATCATAAGAGTTTCAGTAATAACTATAAGCAGAAAGAGAGGGCAATGCTGTGAAATGACAATAGACATAAGGACTCTATTGGGAAGGTCGGAATGAGCACCAGATAGGTGGTGCACACAGAGAAAGTGAGTGCAAGAACCTATTTCACTAATGGTGCAAAATACAATCCAAACACCATGAGGTGCAGCATCAATTCCACTTAGTGCACTGGAGAATGAGGAAATCAAACACATTGTCAAAGCTTAGATATTGCTTTCAAAAAGCTTTTAGGAGAATGTAAGTCTCTGTGAGCTAAAATCTGTTTCCTATCAAGACAAAGAAAGTGGAAGGCATCTCAAATCTTTAAATACCAAAGAGACCGGAGTTTCTTTGAAAAACACGTCTCGGAAGAGCAGGAGTGCATCCTTCAAACGTGATTCCAGGAACTTAACTGGGATATCATATCTCTACTACATGAAGGTAAGATACTGTACATGCTATAACTTGTTTTCACTGGACTGATACGATAGATGTTGAAATGAGATCTAGCACTTAGCTGAGCACAATAGGAAAAAAGAGTGTGTGTGTCACGGAAAAACTACAATATAATATATACAAACTGCCCTCCGGCAGCCAAACATATCCAGCTCACCATTATGCTCATCCACTATACGATGACATGAGCCAATGCCTGCTGCATGTGTTGTATTCTCAGTAACTATTATGCTGTTGACTACTTACTCAAATAAAGGCCAACAATTTGTTTTCCATCCTTATTCTGCCAAGAGGCTTTTCATGTGCATTCATTCTCACTCTATGATATACCGTACCACTTCAGCCCATTGTTTCAGGACAGGAAGAGATATTCAAATGAATGGAAATTTAATGAAGCATGCCTGTTAGATGCATATTTATGAACTATTGTAAGCACGCTAAGGGCTACAAAGTCAAATATACTGTCAGCAAATGTACCCATCAGATCTCAGCGGACACTTAACATGAGTGAAGAAGAGGAATGTTGTTTTAAGAGCCGTTTTATTCAATCTACCTTTAGCCCGGAAAACTAGGCGAGAGAGCCACATTCCTCTGTGCTTTGTTATCAAAAATCTGAAATTATTATAGCCATATCTACAGTTATGACTCTATATTAAGCTAAGAGTGTAGTGACTGTAGACTGATATAAGTTAACCTAATATTATCATTCCCAATAAAGTATAGATAGCACATCAGCAATTAAACACTCAAATATGAAAAAAAAAAAAAAAAAGTATCAGGAGATAATCGGCCATGTGAGAGACGGAGTATGTGTGAGACGAATACAGAAAAAAAAAGGTATGTCGGAGGCATACAGAGATGGTGCGAGGCAGGCAGAGACGTGGTGTTAATGTTAATCAGAGAACAAGTTTACACGCAGCATCTTTAATGTGCCGCCCACGTAACTTCTCTGTGGAAAGTATTCCACCTCCACTTAATTTGCTGAATGAAGATGTTTATTAGTTAACTCCGTCGTTGGATCCCGCTCATCCGTGACTTTTCCGCATTCTCAGCCTTTCCCCCTCGTTTTCCCCTCCTGTCCTCCCCCTTTCCCTCTCGCTGTGGTTAGCGATGGCACGGTAGTCCATCTTCTCACTGGGGCTCGCCGTAGGAATCGCTGGGGCAGCCGCGTTGTACCGCACTGATACTGTGTCAGAGCTTCCCTTTTCCGTGTACACATAGTGCACACACACACAGTATAAAGCACACATACTCTCACAACACTATACTGTTAAACTTTGTAGAGTTTTCATTGTAAACAAACACAGTTAAGTCGTCTGCTGCCTGGTGTCATAATACCTGTCAATCAATTTGAGAATGACAGCAGGTTCTAATCCTTTGTTTCTAATCTTTTGTTTACACTTAGATGACAGACTTTGTCTCTACATGATTAATTGACCCTAGTAACAAGTACTGCCTGTGTAGCCTCACATAGCTTGTTCCTCTGTGCAATAAAGCTCAAATGTTGTCCCAAAACTATTAAAATCATATAAATGAGCCACACAGTTACACTGGATAACATGTTCCTTCATTACGATGAACATGGGCACAGCTGTTAATTTAGAATCGACCCCCTCATACAATATCCTGCTGTTGCAAATACTCACAAGAGCAATCTGTGGCTAAAAATAGTCCCTGACAAATACACTACTTACTCTTGTATTAGTGACACTTGCTAAAAACTGCAGTGCCCAGCTGTTTTAGGAAAGTATTTAGTCTTTTTATAAAAATTCAATTATATGCTTGTATTCTAAATATTAGGTTGGAAAATATTGTGAGACAAACAATGTGCTGATTGTTCTTTTCATGGCTTTTGTTGACAATAACAGAAATATTGAATATTTCTGAGCCTAATGCTTTAATAAGCAACCATTTATACACAGTAAAATTGCAGTCTTCACTTACAGTACATGACGATAACATGCTAAAACAACAAGACAGATGGAACTATTTCTGTGTCTTCGTCTTCACTGCTTGTGTGATTGTGGTTTTCCGTTAAAAGGTCAGGCATGCAAGACTGTGGACATGTTCCCCCACTCGAGAAACGCATTCAATGACAGCTGAGCAGTGAGAGAAGCGAAGCTCTTTGCTACGACTCAAACGTGTCTTGGGATGCACTTTCAAGCCACTGTAATATGAATGAGAACAGGAAGTGGGTTGTGTGACCTGGAGGTATGTTGGCTCTCTTCTGTAGCCATGTAAACTTTGCCCAGGGACTGTGAGCTCACTAATAATTCATACAGAACAACATTCAGAGTGACCGCTACCACTGCTAATCTACTGAGAGCACACTGGATTCCGATATAGCCAACTCAGCTTTATTCATGGCGCCGGTAAAACGCACAACCAGCACACTGACACACACACAAGGTACACAAACAGATACATTTGGACACAATAAAAAAGCGCGAGGATCTCTTTACATGTTGCTAATTCATTAATAACAGAAAACAGAGGGGGGTCTTAGCCACCATAATAGCACGCATTTCAATATCCTATTATAAGTGATAATGGGCTGAGGAGAGCCGATAGAAAAGACAACCGAATGGGAAAATGGCAACAAAGCACAACCCCGCAGCCTTGCTCTACGCCCTGCACAAACACAATTACTGCTTAGAGACGTGCTCGATTTGACTGTCATCATAGACACGTGTGTGAGTGTGCATCTGTGTGTTTTTGCACGCGTGCGCGTGAGTCAGCTGGCTGGCTTGACTGTCGGCTTTTCTCTAAATAGGCGATGAGGAAGACAACAACAGCAAAGAGCCATGTCAAATCGATAATCCCTTAAATTCTTCAGAAAAATGTAAAAACTATAGGACATTTAGCCCCTCTGGGCTGCAACGGCAGGACACGAGGATTACGTACCACTGTGTTCCTAATAAGAGAGGATAATGAAAACTTAGAGGTGACGTGGGGCCCTGCTGTCATGTGAAATAACAGCTTAATCTAGGTCCATTTCGACGCTGTGTCGCTTTTCAACCTCTTCCTCTGTTTGCTTCTCTGTGCTCTCTTTTTCTGTCTGGGAGTTATTTGTTCTGATTATCAATGCAGGTTTTTCAAATAGAGACACTAAAGGGACATTAACATTAGAATGAAGGTGTTTGAAAGTATAGCAGCTGCCTCGCTCTCACTTTCTCTGCTTATTAGTCATGTAAATATAAGTCAGTATTGTATCTGTGCATGCAAGGACTGCACTTAGCACATTCTGTACATTACATTTTGAGCTGACTATTCTTTATCAGTCCTTTAGCCTGTTTCTTTACCCACAGAGCCACTAAGAACACTCGGGCAAGGACCTAGCAGGTGTTTTAAGTTCAAGCACATCATCCCAACTTCCCCGGAAAACAATGTACACTGGAGTCACAGAGAGGAAAAAAAAAAAAGTCCAACCGCTTCTGAATGTTTTATAAGAACCCCGAGCCTGGAGGATAAGTGAGACTGACATTGGCATTGAGAGAGAGAGCAGGGGGAAAGACAGAGCACGAGAGAGAATGTGGAATAATGCAGAGAATTCAGATGTTTCTCCTGATGTGATGATGCATGGTGTTTATCTCAGCATATTGTACATGCAGCACTCATTACGAGCTCGATTCTATGAAGCGTCTACATGGGAGCACAAGGGAAAATCTGAATGCATTCCACCCACTAGAAAAAAAGGGGACAAGAACATGTAGCTCTAAATCAATCCTGATCCATCTGTCTATATGGATCAACATCCTCCTACAGCCCTGTGCTTCTTTACATGGTTTTAAATGAGGACTGTGTTTTCAGTATCTACATTACTGTCCTGTGGGCACAGGATCCGAATGGATCTTCAATACGTTCTTGTCCTTTTTTTGACTGAAATGAATCAAAGCAAACATCTGAAACTGTTTTGCGAAACAAACAGTGTTTCTGAGGATTAAGGCATTTCTATGAATGTGATTGTCTATAATTTTAAAGAGGCTTTAGTTTGTTATAATTACTTTATGTTACTGTGATTCATTTTTCTTTCTTCTTTTATAATCATTTCAAAGTCAAACCAGGAACATTAACGTTGATCTCATTTGTTAATAAAAACAAGTTGTTCTCTGTTTTTGCTGTAACAGCTTTGGGGTCAATATTCAAACCTAACTAAAATAATTTGATTGATACATTTTAATTACATTTAAATTTTGATTTTAGCAGGCAACACAGCACCAAGTGAACCAAGCCCATATTACTACAGGAGATTATCACCATGTTTGTCTTAACATGTGCCGTCTTACCTGCGCAGCAGCAGCTTGGGGTGGTTCTTGCTCTCCAGGTTGCGGTCGATGAGGTCCGACAGCAGGTGTTTAAGAACGTCAGTGGCGTATTCCAGTCGTCCTTGTAGGGCCGTCATGATAAGTGAGGCCACGTTGCCGCGGTCCCTCATGGAGAAAGAGCGCTGCATTTCCAGTGTTCGGATGAAGGTGAGCAGGAACACTTTGTTGTTGATGAGCTGGCCAAAGAGCTTCAGGGCTTTCTCCACATTCTGCTGGCCATTTCCTGACACCTGGACAGAGGAGGGAGGGAGAACAAGGCGCGTTGGTGCTAATAACTTTCCAGCACTAATTTGAATAATAAATGTCAATGCTAATGACCTGAATTGTGTTCTGAAAAGTACTGTTACTCCTCAGATTTCATCCTGACCTTGTCTCACACAAAATAAAGATTTTTCCAAAGGCACCAAAAATCCCCACTCATGTTTCACTTCAGGCAGACAGAAATTTCCACTCATGGTGAGTAACTGAGAAGGTCTTAATCAATTATTGACCTGGGTCTGTTAAAGAGCATTGTACCCTGAGTTAACAGCCACTTTCAAGTCAAATGTCAAATAACTTGCCAGAGTAAGACAATCCAAGAGTGACAATACTCAGTGTCTATGTATTTGTGTAAGTATGCGTGTAAGTTTTGTAAGTATAAGTATTGTGTAAGTTTGGATATCTAGTTTGGGTTCTTTTGATAAACTTGTCACACAAAGCTTTTGCAGCTTACTGAACATCAGTGTGCTAAGAAGTGAAGAAACATCACCTTTGACCTCTAGCATACAGGGCACATCTGATCCGAGCCACCGCCCTCTACCTAACCATACCTGGTAAACCAATCCCATCTTGCCTCTACAAAATAAAAAAGTGGACCTCTATGTCATGTATGCCATGTTTATCATGTTGGACCTCTTTATCCCTGATAGTTTCATCCTCTGGACACCATTCTGTGTGTTCAATATAAAATAAACTCATTTCCCAGCACTATTCAGGCCCCATGAAGAGGAGTGAAAAAGTGTTAACCAGCCAGTTTTTCCCCCCAGTGGAGGAACCCATAGTCCTGCCTGAGGATTGGGAATTACTCAGTTCATTACCCCTCATACTGCATCCACTGGTGGATGAAATAGCCATGTGCTGGGACCCTGTTTTCCATGAGGGAGCTTGCATGTGAGGTGTATATATATGCGTGTATGTGTGTATGTTGCCCAGCGTGATTGGCAATATGTGTGTATGTGTGTGAGACCAGAGGGTAGAAAGGATAAGTGGCACACTGGTATCCTTTCCCCTTCAAGCACTTTGCCGCTTATGGAGGTTACGCTGCAGGGGGAATGGTGAGGGCAGACACACTCTACCACTCTCTCCCTGTCTCTCTTTTTTACCTCAGTTTGACCTTCCCTTGCCCTCTCTTAATGCATTTGCTGTCTATGTGTCTCCGTCATCTTCTTCTTTCCACCTCTCTTTCTCTGCCCCTCTCTTTCTTGCTCTCTGTCTCTCATTACCTCCAGTTCTCTGAGGACAGGATGATCCTCTATGCCGGGGAAGAGGACCCTCATGGCGTATGTCCTGTAGTCCAGATGGGGGATGCCGGCTCTGTCCAGGTCACTGGTCAGCTCATTGATGTCTGTCTGCAGCTCAGCAAAAGCTTGGAGAGAAAGAAGAGAAGAAAGAGGGACCAGTTAGAGGGAATACTTGAGACATGCAGTCTGAGAATGAAACCTTTCTTTAATCCCCAAGGACCAAATATGTGAATCCCTCTTATCTTCATGGTGTTTATTGCCGTTATGATGAAGCTGACAGTTAAAGCCCAAGATAGTCTTCATGTCAGAGAAACTCAATATTTCACATTTCAGCCTTAAAAAAACACACAGCTCACACACACATACACACACACACACACAGCTTCCCTTCTCACTCATTTTTATCTACCAGCCAGTAAATTGGCTGTAGCTAAGGCCCCAAAGAGTGTGTGTCATCTCAGTGTGAGGCTGCAGGTGAGCACTAGTTAATTGGCTCCATCCTGACTGACTCCTGTTCAGGCCCACGGCTCTGTTGCTCTGCTCCACCGCCCTTGGGGAGGCTCCCCGTCTGCAGCCTATCACAGGAGCAGCAGCAGTCCCCCAACACCCTCCTCGAAACTCCGCCATCCCCGACCAGTCTTAGCCCACACCTCCTGGCCCATGGCTCCCTGTGACTCCTGGGTTTACACACCAACACTCACGGGCACACAGGGAGTGTATATACTCATAAGGAAGAACCCAGGTACCCATCTAAATCCATCCTGCGGGGCAGTACACTCCTGGCCACTGCTAATGGTTAAAACATTAATCTTCTCCTTTCCCAAGGCTGCCTGCGTGTGACTGATTCCCCCTGTTTGCCTGCTCTGTCTATCTGCTTGCCTCTCTGTCTGTCTGTCATTTTACCATTCTGGAAGTTTGCAGCAATGGGATATTTTTTTTCACTACATAATAATGGTTGGAGAGACGATCAGGGGTGGCTGGAGGGGATAAGTAATAAGGTCCTCTCTGGCTGATGAAATCGCCTGCACACTGTCAAACATAAACCTCACTTTTGCCGTCTAAGTGATTGGCTATAATGACCGCGATGATGACACCGGGGGGCAATCAGCAGTGTTTATTTGAAATCATTCATGTGGAACTTAATGTTGCAACAGAGAGTAGACTGTGCACAGTGCTGTGTGCACTTGATGAACTGCTGTTCAGAGTGGTAGCTGGAGGTCAGGCTGAGGTTATCTGGTGTCCTCCCACTGGGAAGAAGGTCATAGTTCAGATGACAAACTGTGCTCTCTCTTAACCCTGAGCCACAAGGGTGTGGGGCTTTCTTTTCCTGTCTTTATTCAAGATTGTGGTCTTTCAATTTGAGAACATGATTTAATGATTTCATGTTCAGATTCTGTAATTCTTTCCCTTCCCTTCCCTTGCACGCTAATAGCCCCGGCTTGTGCACGGATTTGCTCTGCTTCTGCTCAGACTGTAAGCTTGCACTCAGATATACTGTTGCTTGCACAGATTTCTTGCTCCAGCTTCAGCCCTTTCTCCTCACTGCTTCTGTGTGCCCATGAAACGTCTGCTCGAAGATTTCTGCTCTGCTCTTGGATTTTTTGTGCAATAATCCTGTCAAAACCCCCCCAACCAACGGAAGGCCAGGTGTAGTGTCGACCAATGAAATGATCCTTGCATCCTTGCGGGCGCATTACCTTTACTTCTTAGAGTGTCCCGTATGGGTGGTTACTCTTTAATTGGGTTCATCCACTCCTGCCCTCCAGGGCTTTATTAAATGTACTTCCCTTGCTTTCGTGTGCCTGTACATTTTATTTTACTATAATAACTACATATAACAGAGTAGCCGTCTAGCACACTGGCCTCCTGTCGATGTGCTGGAGAAAACAACGTCAACTTCATGACTCTACAGATGGATGGATGCTCAGCAGATCGCTGGCCAACATGGATCACCAAAGTCACGGACCGCAAGTAAGTGTTTTATTTTAATGGTGCTTCAAATTACTTCCTTCAAATTGAATTGATAAAGTCATATCTGCAGCACAAGAACACATCCATGATAATATGCTTGGCTTTCAAGTGTTGTACGTTATGTGAACACTGTTGCTAGGCAACTAACAACAAAATGGACACTGCCCGTACGGGACGCTCTAAGAAGTAAAGCGAATGTGCCCACAAGGAGGCAGGGATCATTTCACTGGTCAACACTACAACTGGCCTGCTATTGGTTGGGGGGATTTTGACAGGGTTGTTGCACAAAAAAATCTGAGAGCAGACATTTCACAAGCGCACAGAAGCTGCCCGAGTACGAGGAGAAAGGCTGAAGTTGGAACAAGAAATCTGTGCAAGCAACAGTATATCTGAGTGCAAGCAGAAGTGGAGCAAATCTGCCCGCAAGCTGGGGCTATTTGAGCACAACGGCCGGGTTTGAGGGAAAGAATTACAAAATCTGAATGTGAAATCAATAGTCATGCTCTCAAATTGAAAGACCACGCTCTTGAATAAAGATAGGAAAAAAAATCCGCATACAAGAGAGGAGTGTGTGTTTCAATGCAGCTGTATGTTAGATAGCAGAGACACTGACAATGAAGGATGAAGCACTTTCATCGTTCACTTTCGTGGAACACTTGCACACAAACACATACATAAATAGACACACGTACAAGGACACACACACACACACACACTCTGTGTGGAATTACCCCTCCGGTTAAGATGTGAATAAAATGTAATAAACATAATGTGTCTGAACCTCTTGCTGGGAAGAGGTTCACGTTACTCTAATGAGAAACTCTGTATTCATGTGTGTATCCCGCATGCAGACTAGAAAGCAGTAAAGACTGCAAGGATTCACTCCATGATGAGACAGGTCACATGCAGGGCTAACTGACTGAATCTGTGTGTTTTGATATATAACCAGGATGACTCACTGACCTAGATTTGAAAGAATTTTTCACTACATTATTTAAAGCACACAGGCCACCAGTTATTTATTTACTGTACTAGATGCACAAATACACATTTATGCCTGTTATGCGATTACAGCATGCAAGTGAAATGCATTCACCAGCCCCATTCAACTACATGAGAGATAGAGCTGCCTCTAAAATTACTGTCTCTAAAATGGATATTCCAAGCAAAGTAGACCTATAATCAAACTCACTCTACAATCTGCAGTTTAACAGTGGGCTGCTACACTGGTCTGAATGCTGACTTTGCTGTTTTGATACTTACCTTCTTTACACTCTAGGGCGACTCGTGACTCCAGGTTGTCCATTTGCATCTGCAAGCGCTTCAGGGTGAGGTCATTTTCACGTGACTTTCGCTTGTAGGCAATGAGGACGAGGATAACAATGATGAGGAGGAGGCCTCCGCCGGCGGCGATGCTGACGATGGCAGGGAGGGTCAGCAGGCTGTCAGACATGATGTGGACCGCACCAGGAGAAACGTGGAGACCACCTACCTGAACCTGCGGAGAGACATAAACACACATAATCACCTCCCTTCTGACAACACAGTGTAGTTTAGAAGATCCTCAAAAGTAAAACACGAAGGTAAGATGCATAATTTACTCTTATTTCAAAAAATTTTGACCACGGGAGATCTATAACACATGCTAACTGGTACACAGCAATGCATAAGCCAAGTTGCTGAAATCCTGCCAAAACACAGGTAAATATTGTCTGCTGAAATTGATACTGAGAGCAAACACATGCAGCCACCTACACACAGACGTTGAGAGGGAAATAGTCTGGGGCTTGCACTCAATAAGTGAGCAGGCAACTAAAAATAATTGCAGTGGATTCTGGCAGAACCTTTTGACAGCTAGAGCACACACATACTGCTCTCCCTTTGACCCTTTCCTTCAGCTGAATGAACAATGATGAGAACGCGAATAATGGAGTTTAGAGGCCAACTATTATGAAGAAGAAATCACAAATACAGGGACAGATGGAAATAGAGAGGAAGGAAAGTTAGGAAGATAGACACTAACAAATGCACAAATGCGGACAGAGCATACTGACCATGACTTTGTATTGCCCAGTGAGGTTAGGTGGCTCACATAGCAGCTGGCTCTCAGACACAGTCACAGAGCAGGGAGTCTCTCCAATCAGTACCGTGTAGTTAAGCTTCACCCCTCCTGATGCTGGGGGAACCAGGTTTCTGCCCTGTGGGCACATGGAGAAGGACAGAGGGGTGCGAAATTAGGAGAAAAATCTCAGACACATAAACACATGGCTCAATGAAGATCAGACAATTTCAAAAATCCACAAAGCCAATATGTCACCTAAATACACTGTAAATTAGATCCCTTGGTTTGGGCACAGCTGGGGCCAAATATGATCCCATACTGAGATCAAAGGAAGTGATATATTTCAGAGAGGCAGTAAGGGGGAACAGCTGCAAATCAGGAAGAAAGAATAAAATATTTTCCTTAATGAATTCTACATCTTCAAGTAATAAGGCTTATTGAACCCAAATAATGACAGAAGAAAATCATATAAATTATATATATGTTCAGCTGATGTTGATATCCAGAGAAAGTACTCAATGAGAACCAGTGTCTTACAGTGACAGGTCTGTTGTTGAAGGTTGAACCACTTAAAACATAAAAACAGCAATGTGCATACTCATTAACATTTCCTGTACCTTGAGAATGATGGGTGAGCCTGGTTTCTGCTCCAGGACACCTGTGGTGCTTAAGGGCTCAAAGTAAGGGTTCGGATAGTAGAGGAGGTTGGTGTTGTTGTAGACCAGCAGCGCCTGGACATTGTTGAAGATGAACCCAAACTCGTCTGCATGTTTTACTGTGTCCAAACCTGGTTGGTACTCTGCCATCAGGGATGGAGCGTAGCAGCTCATGCTGGTCGTGTTCAATACTTTACACACCTTGGGAGGATGAACAAAAACAGGAGGAAAATGTGTTAGGGAGAAAATCCATTTTCTGAGATTCTACTGAGGATGTGTTGCACTCTAACTAGTCTGCAGAACATCTTTATGATAGCGCAAGATCCCTGAAATGAAACAAGAAATGTGATTCCAGTCACCCAGGATAAATTTAGACAAAACAATACAAACTCAGACATTTGGTTTTCTTTTCTCTGGCTCCACAATAAAACACCAACTTTCAAGCTGATCCAGTGTAAAGTCCTGTTTGTTTGTTATAACCTTAAGTATGATCTTTACTGAAACACATTAGTATGAACATGAACCCTGCAGTGAGCTCAGCAGCTTAATAATTGGCATATAAAATCCCCATTCTTTTCAGAGAAAAGGATTTATTGTATGTCATTAAATCCATCTTTATTGCAGAGGAAGCCTCCATAAAATCGGAAATAAATTGCTGCTACTGCTTCACTGAAAAACACTGGAGGACAACAACCACAAAGGATGGAGGCATTGCTCCTCTGTCTCCTCAGGTAGAGGTTGAGCTATGGCTCTTTTATTACTTCTCTCCAGTTTGCCCAGATGAGAGACCTGTCTTCCATCCATCCTCCCTGGCTCTGTTCTAGAGGGAAGGGGAGAGAGGATTGATTGCTGCACAGCACTCTGCTCAGAGAGGTTTTTATCTCCTTTCACTCCCTCCGAGCTCTCTCTCTGGGGAAGAAACTTAATTAGAGGTAAATATCATCAAAGCTGCTGAATGCTAGCGACTACCACGCCTCCTACCTGTTGTCTGTGGCTCCAGAGCAAGCCAGGGAGATCGATGCAAACTCATTTTGTGTAGGCTACACCAATTGTATTTCGCCAGCATGGTGCAAGGCAAGTTGCAGAAGTGTGACTGTAGCGGTGGTCTCTGCACTTGGATATAGACTACAGAAGCGTGTTTTCACCATGTAGAGCACTGAATCTAAGTCTGAAAATTAATTAATTCAGAACTTGGGTATAACCTCTATGTGTGTGAAATATCAGCTGGTTAGACGTTATCTACATATAAAGCAATACAGGTGTACCAGTCTGTAGCTGAACAAGTCCTGAATGGTCAGCTTTCCTCGGTCTTGTGAGATTTTTCTTTCGAATTCCAATTTTACAAACTGCAGTAGCAGCACATGACACAAGCGAGAAGATAAGCCCTTTTAAAAAAATAGATAGCACAACCAGATAGGACTCCTGAATACTTCCACCAAGTTTAGGTTCTGTGAAATCACATTAATCACTGAAAAGTTGCAAGCGGAGATGAGAGTGTCTGAAAATTGTACAGAGGCTTTACAATGTATTGATGTAATTTCACTGTAAATCATACATACAGTAAGCTGTAAAATTTGAATTGTTGTTCTAAAGATCAAATATCCAACAATAAAAGCCGTACATACTCAAACAGTGTGTGATAACGTGATTGTTCACAGTGTAACATTGATTTGTGCTTTGCAGAAGAGAGTGAATCATTATCAATTATGTTTTTGTTTTTCCAAAATGGATACGCAGCACATAAATTCCTTTTACCCAGTCATACAGTAATACAGTATTCTCCTGGTCAATACATGGGGAATTAAAAGGTTTAATGGATAAAAGCGCTGATGTCAAGTTTGATATGGTCTGCTTTCTTAAGGCATGGTGACATGTTATATAGACAGGCCCAGATGCTCCTGCAGCATCCTCGTGACTGTTACGTTAGAACAGTGAGGCATTTGCAAGTCAACTACAGCTCTGACTACCATCTGCTCTGCTGGAGATGGATACTGTGAGGTTTTTTTTTTTTTTTCTCGACACTGTCCTCACTTTCTCTCTCTTTCTTTCTCTCCATTTTTTTTTTTCCTTCTTAAATAAATCCTTTCCTTCGCTGAATCCTGTCAGGATAGAAAACTGCTGCTATCATGTAGGAGGTTTTTTTTTTCTGGCCGTGGCAGTGACTGTGACGTGTGTAAATCCAAAGTGATGAGCGAATAAATAGCGATGGGTAAATGGGGCATTGTGGGATTTGATATGGCGAATGGGGGTATTTGGGTTCCACTGTGGGTGGAGCTATCAATGACTGTCAATCAAAACACTGTGACACCTTGGTATGACTTCTACCTTACAAAAGATGGATATTAAGTACATTTTATTAATGTATAGTGCATTATCTTTGCACTATAAAAGGATCTATATGCATTACTGGATTTCCAAGTATTCTACTGACTTACAAGTTCATTTTCTACCACTCCATCTACTTTGCAACAGAATACTATAATACAGTCATGACATCACTCCGCGCACCTTGCAAACAACATTACAGTATGTATTTTCGGGCCTTACTCTCCATCTCTAATGCATTACAATAAAAACAGCATATTGCCAAATACAGAGTTTACCATAGTGCATCCATTCCTTTAGGCCATGTGGGGAAAGAAGCTACACATTGTTCAGCATTGATAAAGCGAATTGAGGTCAACAGATAGAGAAAATAATTGGAATCTTGGCCTCATCTGTCTTCTTTCTCTAGTGTTGGAGGGAGCCAGGGTGTTTTCAGGCAGTAACACTCCAACCCCTCTGGCTGAATACATTACCATGATCTACTGTGCTGCTACAGCCCACTCAACCATTCAAAGGTCTCTGGCCAGGGTAGAAGTGAGAAAGATAGAAAGACTGAGAGAGTAAGAGAGAGAGAGAGAGAGAGAGACAGAGAGAGAGTGAGAGAGGAATAAAGGATAAGATAGGCTGGCTGTGGAGATGCGCGTGGGAGAAATGCGAGGGGTCACAGAGTCAAAGGTCATATGGAGGCTAACATTCAATCGCTAGTCACTGGCTGTTCGGCTGTTCCTGTACTTTGTTACTCCTACACTGTGTCTATTTTCCTGCCTGCCTGCTGTTCTAACCAACTGCTAATACTGGCATTAGTTCTAACTTCAGCTCCGATCCATCCGTATAAGGTCTGTGTGCTATATAAGCTAGTGCAGCAGTAGTTTAATGTGCCTCCAAGACATGTGCCATTGCTGGAAGTGAAAAAATCATTTGTTGAATGTCTTGTGATGAGAGTGTGACTAATTTCAAACATCCTCTCCAACATCCTCTACTTCATGCCTTTTCTTCTTCTACAGTCAATACGAAAGCAACACAACAGAAATGTCAAAGAGGAAGTATTACTAGCCCTCCAGACTGTGGACACTCAAGATGCCATAATGATTGAGTGAACCACTCATGATGCTGATTGTGATACGTACGGCAGCGTAAGACACATGCATACGGCTTATAATGCAAAATCATTATGAACATGTAAATTATAAGTTCTGAGTGTCCATTAGCATTGCTTATAGTGATGAATGGCACCCTCCTCTAGTGCTCAGTGCATCAGACAATCAGCCTGATTGGCCCAGAAGTGATAGGAGCCTGGCACACCCATGCCGAACACTTTATATGATCAGCAGCAGCTGCAAATGCACCTAATGTACCAAGTCTGACACCCAGTCCAGACGTCTTAAGTGTGGCAAATGCCGTAGATGAAATCTTTCTGGGACAGGGAAATGTTCTGGAGCTGGAAAATAACCCTTTTAGCTTTAATCAAGATTATGATAAATGTTTCAATTGTGAATCCTGTGACAGATACAGAGCATTTCACAAAGAAAATTGTCTTTTTTTTTTTCTTGCTCCCAGTGTCTTTGTGAATCTATGCAGGTGACACGAGGGAGGGGGAGAAGAGAAGCAATTTAGCGGGAGACAGGTGATCATTTTAAGGCTGGCTGACAGACAGCAGCTCTTATTGCTATAGGCTGCTCTGCTGTTTGCCTTCCTCCAGTGACAAAAGAGGAAAGGGATAGAGGAGGGGGGGGGGGAGATGGGATGAAGGATAGGTAATTGTAACCTTAGCATTTAATAGAAATTCATTCTCTGTGGCTGTGGTGGCAATCAAGACGGTGACACAGGCTTCTTTTGCAAGGCGCTATGTTGGGAGTTGGAACAGATGAGGCAGGGTGGAGATGAACAACTCTCTTTCAAAGCTTTGGAAACTGACAAATCAGACGGTGCCGCACCCACTCGCACGCGAGTCAAATCCCATTTCGCCAGGTCTCCAGCAGTCTCTCACTCATCAAGTATTTTCTTTCCTCTCTACACATAAAACAGCACAGATCTGTATTTTACTTGCAATTACTAGGCTTTCAAAACTCAAAAAGGTCTTTTAGGGAAACCGTGTCCTTACATGGGGGAACATTGTAGCACAAAAAGCCCAGGGCAGAGTTATGATTTTTAGTAAAGGAACACTAAGCACTAAGCAAGTCAGACACTTAAGGCCAATTTTAGACTACTGATGTCAGGAATAGGAAGCTGGGATTGCAGAGGGGGAGGAGGCATGCTGAAACACATTTGTGTAGAAATCCGTAGCTGAGGTGAGGCACGGAGGAGGTTTGTGTCTCTCTATAAATGAGGCATGAGATTTAGGTGGCTAGATAGAGTGTAATATGTGTTCACAGTAAGTGCCAACCTATATGTTTGTACATATGCTACAGTGCACCAACAAACACATGTGTTTAGCATGTGAATGAGTAGGTATTTGTCAAGATGTTTGATGTATCTTTGCAATATGCTTTAGAAACCTTACCATGAGAGCAGTGGTTGACAGTTAGAGGTCAGGACTACCACATTAGATAAATATAAGGGATTACAAGATTGTTACCAGGGTAAAAATTAAGAAAATCTAACCGAGTCACAAGAAATAAAGTTAGGAACTACTGTATTAGAGCATGTTTTTGTGTTTTGTTAATACAGAGTGTGTGTATGTGTGGCTCACTAGTTAGGCAGCGCTGGGCACAGAGAGCTATTCTTTTACCTGTTCTCTTCTCCCATCCCTCTAACTCTTTGTCCTTTCCACTCTTCTTTAGTCCATTCATCTGCCCTGCTCACCTTTGCCCACACCACAGAGAGGAAATCCCATCCTCTTAATTAAACATGGACCCCCAGGACAGGGGCTCAAATGCAATTTGTAACGATTTCCTGCAGCCAAGACTTTGATTATACAGGGGCTCTTTATGCTGACCAAAGACTTCTGACCGCAGTTAATCTTCCATTGAAACCCATTAGGAGTCTCCTTGCCCTCGATCATGCATACATCTCCAACATTCCCCTCACTGAGCCACCAACCCCCCCCCCATCCCACACTCCTCTTCAAACTCTACTGTCCTCCAGCAGGCTCCATGACTGCAAAAGTATTTGTTTGAAAATCTTTTTTTTTTGTTCTCAAACAAATAAAAAATGTTCAGCATGACTTGTATGACAATAAAACACAACTGGGCTTAACAGGCTGCCGTGCGGAGCTGAAATTAAGTCTGAAGAAAATTTAGGGTAAACTCTTAATTAAACACTGCATGCAGACCACTCTCACTGCCAGCTGCATTATTCAGATGCTTGTTGGAGTGCTTGAGACGACTGGGTTCAAGCGGATGTTAAGGAAGCAAAGAGAGCTGGAGGGGCTGTTAGGAGAGATAGCGCTTTTCTTACACCAGCTAAACATTGCTTAGGTTGCTTGTGTGGCGGTGTTCAGTGAGTCAAGCAGGAACTAGCTAGCATACATTATCCAGCATGTACAGTACCAGTACGAGTGAATGGGAAGGTATATCCAAACTTTTGACAGGTTTCTGGTGCACATACAGCACTAGCTTTATGGTAAAGGCAGTATAACGGCTCTTACATTGACAGACTCTCGGCCAGCGTACTTGACTCGGATCCTGGGCTCCTGAACCACGTCCAGGTTGGTCCCTGTCACCATCAGGGGGGTGTGACCACTGAGGGAAAAACACAAGTAGACACGGATATGAATAATCCTGTTTGTCAAATTTCTCTTTGTTTCTCTGTCCAATTTTTTTTTAACTTCAAGATAGATAGAAAGACAGGAAGGAGAAAAGAAGGAATAAAGGAAAGAAACAGAAAGGGAAAGAAACAAAGACAATTCTCCACCAAACTAACCCTGATGTACCTCCTCAGAATGTTCACCATCGGTTGAAAATAAACACATCAAACCGGCTCTCATCATCAGTTTCTTTCAGGAGATAATAGCCTTTGGAGTGGAGGATGATTAGAGTTGCTTTTTAACTGACTTCAACTGGCTACAATCAACCGGAGCAGATTTGTGTTTGAAATACCAAGGCAGCTCAAGCATATAAGGATGCAGTGGTGGTCCTGGGCTTCTTCATAACACAGCAGGACAAACAAAGCACACAAACAAAGCAGGAGGGAAACTGCTGGATGTTTGGCTCTCCCTGCAGCTGTTTGGGTTATTGTTGTTTGTTGTTTTTGTTGTTATGCGTGTGGCGCGCGGAATAAAGATGCCAGACGGGGACTGCTGCAATAATAAATGTCAGACAGGTCCGTGCTATTAGGCTTGTAGTTTTACTGTAGCGCCGTGGAAATCGAGTCACTGTAAATGGACGTCGCGCTGTCTATAAGCTCATTAAATTATATACACAGCTGGTGTGGAGATAAGACTCACATACTGACCTTCTCTGCTGTCTCTATCTATCTATGTTTATATCTATATTTTTTGGACTTCTAATCCCCGTTTTCCAGAAGATACAGGTCAGTGCACATCATGTTAGTTAAGAGAGAATGATCTAACTAATATCCAATGTACTCTCTCTTCCTATATTCCAAGAACAGAAGAAAAATGTAAAGAAAGATGACCAATCCCCGTCTCCTTGGATTTCTCCCCTCGCCTCCCTCTGCGCCATCACACACTTCCGCTGCAGCGTCCCCCCTGCACTCCCTCTCTCAGTCTAAGCCATCTGCTGTAGACTCACACCTCTGATAGCACATTGTTCTAATAAGCCACTATTTCATCTTCATCCCTCTCCTCCTTTTAATTAGTAGTGTATGCTGTATGTGTATCTATCTGCCAAAGATGTTCAACAGATGGATCAACACTGCATTCGATAGGAGAGTCTCAGTCTCAACAGTGACCGCCCTCTCCAATCTGTGTGCTATGGCGGTCCTATCAGATCTAGACTAATTGGAAGGGAACCAAACAGTAATTGAAAGTGCAATATTGACCCGTGTCTGCTTATTACCATTGGGCCCGGCTCTAAAGTTCTGGATGGGGAAAGGAAACTCTTGCCTGGGGGACAAAAGTTTAGGAGGATGTACAGTATGTGGAGTGTATATGGTGCAACATGCATCCTATAGGTCGAGTGTTATGACTTTTACCTCGCGATGCTCCAATCTGGTTCAATACGCTGGACAGTGGGATCTTCTATGTACTCGAAGGTGAGGCTCTCCCTGATTTGGGCATGGTCCACACTCACGCTGATCTGCACCGGGCCCACACCAGACTGGGAAGGCGCAGAGCAGCATACGATTTCTGTCATGGTCCGTCTACAAGTAAAGCAGAATACACACAGTAATGGAATTATTCAAACCTGTATACAATTAGACTAATAGGTACCTCTATGTAAAGCTAGTGCCAAATGCAGAAAGTATCTGCATGTTTCAGGAAACAGAGGATAAACTTTTAAATGCTCCATGATGTTAAATTTGATTATAATATACGCACAATTTATTAATTTATTGTCTGAATGAACCATACCATCACAGTAATGTAGGGATTCTATTTATATAAGGTACAACACCGGCAACAACAACAGAATATATCATTTTGTACTGTAATTATCTGAGTTAGAACACGGCAGAACGAACAAACCTGTTATTTCACGGTGAAAATAAATAAGCTCTAATAACTGTATTTAAACATTGTAATTCAAAGACCTTGAACACAGAGAATCTGAGATCTTTTCCCAGACTTTTCTTGGACCCATAATCACTCTGGCTATGAATACATGCAGGTGCACATGACCACATACACATACAAGTCTGTGACCACTGTCATATGTGCTCATACCCCCCCCCCTTCTCCATGGCTCCATGTTTTACCTGCCCACCCCCTGAATTTGTCCCAATTCATTAGAAGAGGAGAGCTTGTAGTAGAACGGCCCCCCCATCCTCCTCTTTCTCCCAAGCCAGGAATACATTGGAGAAACACAAACCAGTAATTAGCCCCATATCTCATTAAAGCTGGCTTGACTCCTCAACCTTACAGCATTACAGTCAGACTACCCTAGCAGAGCTTAAAATAGATGCATAGACGAGTGGAAAGTTGATGGAGGGCGTTTGGGAGCAACTCAGAGAGGAAAGGATGGATGGGAGGAGTGAGATGGAAGGAAACTGTAAGAGACAGGAGAATAAAAAAAAAAAAAAACAGGGAGTGAGAACATATGAAGAGATAGATAGAAAGATAAAATGAGAAAGAGGGGGTTGGATGAAAAAGAAGAAAGCTACGTATGAGCACCAGGTTTTCTGGAAGCTATTATTACAGAGTTTGATGCAGTAGGTCATCTAAACGTTATTAAGATTTACACAAGTTTCTGACAAAGGGAGAGAAAGAGGCTTTCCCCTGGGGGATTTCTCAGTAATATCACAGGGGGGAAAGCAGAGAAAGCAGAGAAATATAGCAGCTTATTTAATGGGAATAATCCACATCATCTTGGGAACAAGAGATGTTTTTTTTTTCATTTGTTCACAGCGGGAGACATTTTCTGACAGTGATGTAAGTAGCAGCTCCGAGAAGTGAAAGAAACACTGAGTCAAAGAACTGTGATATTATCAGTTGTGCTGTATTACAGGCGTAAGTGTTGTTTAAGCGTTGCAAAATGCAAATGTAGGAAGAATTGACTATGTAAAGATATTTTTAACAGTGCAAACATGACAGAGAACAAAGACAAACGGACAAATGAAACGGCCCTGTTGCTTTTCACTTGTTTGTTTTCACACTTTTTTTTTTTAATCGCTTAATGTAGGTGATAACTTTCAACATTCATAGTAAGTGGATTAGTTTCACTCCCTAATATCCACATTATACTATACTGCTGGAACTGTAAACTGTGAAATTCAAATTTGTATCTTTCATTTGCACTTGAACGTTTCACATTTCCACCTCATCTTAACGTGCACGTACACTAAAAAGCCTTTCTCTGTGAATCTCCATCTGAGTTATACAAAAGCCTGATCACGCAAGGCTGTTTTTCCTCAAATTGAATTTCATGGGCTACTAATAGCACTTGTATGGTATAAATGAATGCAAGAGGAAAGTCTCACCCGAAGAACTCGCACGTCTGGTTTCCGAACTGAACGTTGACACTGCTTCCAGCGCCGAGGTTTTCTCCCATTATCGTTACTTTGGTGCCCCCAGACTCTGGACCTTTGCTAGGGGACAGACCTGTGATCGTGGGAGTCTATGAAACAGAGAGATGCAGAGACAGAGAGGTTAAAAGAGACTGTGAGAGCAAATTAAAGGGAGAGGGAAAGTGCAGAAAAGAAAGGACAAAGCAAGAGATCAAAAGGCAGACTAAGAGATAGATATTTTCTAGAGTAAAAGGGGCAGCATCTCTGCGGTACCTCTTCAAACCTTCACATATTATCACAGATCCACGGTAAATTACAGTTATTCATATTGCCAGGCTGACGGCAGTGGAGTGCAGCGCTAGTGGGAGAAAAGAGGATAAAACCAGGAGCTCTTAGAGTCCTTGAGAGATCCTCCTCCTGTGTGTTGTCTGAGTGAAGCTTTTTAAAGACAGTCTGAAAATAACTAGTGTTTACAGCGGCAGGCAGCTAGGGCCCCTGTCACACAGACATATGGAGAAATATCCAAGCAGACAGCTCGTCATACAGAGACGCACACATGCGGCAGTGCACACATATACACACACACACGCTCGCACGCAGATAGGCACACACACACACTATGCGCACAAAAATAAAACAGCAATTTAAAAACAACTAAATGCACACTCTATCATTTACGCTGCCCCTTTGCCAAGTGCTCCATTATTGCTGGCTGAAAAAGACAGCCACATAGGGAGTATGTCTTGTTGTGAAAATTGAAGAACGCTTCTGTAATGGTGTATTCTTTTTTTTTTTTTTGCGCGGTGGCCTGCAATACAGGGGAATTGCAAGTGGTGTCAATTCGAGCCTCTGTGAAGTATTCTGTGAGGAATTCCACTGCTTCCATCGCTAGTAGCAGCTGTAACACGGGTGAGAAAAGGTAGCTGAGGATTTACTATAGCGCCACGAGCGTCACGCTGACAAAACTCAAAACTGTCAGCCGAGTGTGACTTCGAGGATGCGGGCTAAAGCAGGTACTCCGAAAACAACGGTAGTAATTACTGGCTGCTGTTAATTGTTAAGGGAATGCTAATTGTGAAGGTGGGAGAGCGCGTAAATGGGAAAGTAGATTATCTGTTAGCTGCAGGCTTGGCAGACAGCGGATGACAGAAACAGGGAAAAGTGTGTGTGTGTGTGTGTATGTGTGTGTGAGGATGGGGAGTAGATAATGTTAATCTGCCAAGTGCTGCCTTCAATTTTAGCAAGTTATTTGTTCATTTGTCTTTCATTCTTTTCCCTTTCTCTTATGACCCTACCGTCCAATTAAATTTGACTATTTTCATTTCCCACTTTGTGCAAGCTATCTCTTACACAATCTGACAATACCCAAACCTATACAAAAACAAATACTTCTAAGAAATATTAGAATATCTCATTCTTTTCCCCCATCACTGAGTAATGCTTAACTTAATTCAGCTTGGCTGCAGAGTCGTGAAGACTATCTTACTTAACTTCATGATCATGTGTAAATAAAGACAAATAAAATCTATGTATAAGCAGGAACCTGCAGGAATCATTAATGAAGAGCATACACAGAGCTGTTTAATTACACTGTCGGTAGGCATGGCAACTCACATCGTTGCCTGTAGCGCATCAATTACTTTTGCAAGAAAAGTACAAATTGTTTTAATTGAACTGACTGTATGTTTTCTATGACTTGTACGCAGCTCTTTTGTTCGTCTTATACTTAGTACAACATACAATACATATGCATATGCATACAACACAATTCACAAATGTGCATTATATTGTATGAGGATAGAGAGCAATGTAGTGTCATTATAGTGTAAGTATGTCATACCACAAAGGAGTAGAGTTGTGAGGAGCGAGCTCTGAGTTCAGGCCTGCACTCTCCAACGCACAGCTGGACTGCACCGGGTCTGCTGTCTGCAGGAGCTGCGTCCATCTCACACACAATCCTACAAAAGACACAAAATAATGAGTTAAAATCCCTTACAGTAATGTGCATAATGAGGTCACAATTAGCGAAAATACTCACAGCTGTTTTCGACTTTCTTAAAAACGACTTAAAGCTCAGAGGTTGTCTATATGTTTGAATGACTGAGCGAAGTTGGGAGAAAGTAA
The DNA here is from genome assembly GCF_963924715.1 of Thunnus thynnus. Taxonomy (NCBI): domain Eukaryota; kingdom Metazoa; phylum Chordata; class Actinopteri; order Scombriformes; family Scombridae; genus Thunnus; species Thunnus thynnus. Next base: position 27,032,829 of record NC_089522.1, on the reverse strand, counting down.
TCAAAACACTTCTACGCTTGATATCGATCTATCTTCCACTCTAAATGCAATCTTCTTTTGTTGTCTCACTCATTTCATTACGGGACACATCCAGACATCGACCAGGACCCCCTTGATGACAGTCTTCAAATGAGACTAGCGCTCCTCCTCCGTTGGCACCCCAACACACCCCAACCCGAGTGTAGTAAATTTCCCACCAACAACCGGGCCCCCCCCTCCCCCGACAGCGTTGGTGCTGTGCCAGTGTGGTACATCTAATGTAAATCACGCGCTAGGATCAATACAGTTTATCATACCATGTGATCAGGTGTCACCCAGCGCTGCAGGTGACTAGATCAAATGACATAATAAAACAAGGACGTCTATTGATCGCTGTGCCAGGGAGTAATAAAGTACAAGAAGCAATCACAGTGTGGAAAGAGAGATAGATGTGGTGAGGCATTTGGCAGGGGCAAGGCGGGACTGGAGCAGGTGAAACAGAGCAGACATATTGTTTCTCCAGTGTTGATCATCTGAATTACAGAAAAATGACTCAAGGAGCTTTGTTGGATGAACTAGGTGAAGGAGAGTGGATTTACTTTCTGACAAAACTGAAAATTTCTTCTCACTTGGCCTCAGACAAATGGAGACTCAATTTATCCCCCACCTGAAGGGCCTACTACAGTGGTCCTTTGTGAGGCTGTATATTTATGGAAATATGTTTGGCTTTTCAAAACTGAACATTCAATTGTATCTCCTCGGCCTGCTCTTTTCGTAAAAAAAACCTGAGGATAACTTTCAAACTGAATTCTTGCTAATGAGGACTCATTTTGGCCACTATAAGAAATTCTGCAGAATAGTATCAGCCCTCAAAAAAAAAAAAAGTATTTTCTGACTGCTGAAAAAATACAAAACTTTAGCCTTTTTTTCTTCACACACTCCTCTGAAGTAGCAACATAAAAGACACATAAATATGTATACTTCTTTTCTTTTTTTCGTCCGATCCAGTCCAGTCCGCCTGGTGACTGAATTAAAGCTCGAAACAAACAACAACAGTCAGATAAGGACATGCATATAATGAAGCTAGAGCCAATATGACCTCATAAGTCCAGCTCAGAACAGATCATGAAGGCTACAGGGGTCATGGGTTAGTTTTTTTAATTTTGCTCAGTCTATTTTTTTTTCTACATGCCATACAAATAAATTAAATAAAATAGCTTGTGCCCAAATGGATTAAAGTGCTGTCAGATCAGTGCGCTGCTGACAAATTGTCCCCTACAGCCCAGTGGCACATAGTGAATTTTAATTATAAGTGCCCAGTAAGGAGTTAGGAACCACGGCAGACATACTGTATCATGTGTCATCCACACTATTCATGAGCTGTTGTAACAGCATCATAAGTACTGAAAGTATGTGAGTTAGAGGAATGGCGCAGTGCTGAGTTGTTCTCTTTCTGAGGGCAGAAGTAGGCCAAGGAAAGAATTAGGGTTAAAGGCTCCTCTGAGAGCCACGGCTGTGATAGCCTGTGTGTGCATGTGTGTGCATATGTGTGTGTCAGCTGTGCCTCAGTGTGCTGCTATACATTTAAAACTTTACACTATTCTCTAAGTGACTCCGAATCAGTGGAGCAAGGAGACCTTAAACAATATCTAAAGGACGCAGCATTAATCATCCCTTAAAAACTCTTCAAATACTAATATATTATCTCTACAAACATATGTGATATCCGTGTTACCCAGTGATGCTTTTACAGTGGCCATGTTGCATATTGATTTCCTATGGTGTAATTATTAAACCTATAGTAGCTGCATAATAAGTATTTTTTGAGCTAGCTGTAGAGCATCCTGTAAAATATATAATCGGATTTTTTTTTTTTCAAGATTTGCATTTCCTCCACCAAGCTCAATACCCAAAGGCAATCCAACCTAATCCTAATTTAAATACCTTATTATATATTTAGAGTAAAGCATCTTAGCAGAGTGTGTACATCCTTGTCCTTCCCCTAGCAAGGTCCACATAACCTGGGGAGGTTAAACAACCATAAGGCACTAGGTTGCTAACTCTACACACGTCTGCACGTCTAGCCAAGGGGGAGATGGGCAACTTGTGAATCATGGGCCACGTTTCATTAGTTCAGGGTGAACGGGACAGGCTTTAACGTGATGTATGCACAGCATGGGACAATTAGGCAGGTAAACACAAGTAAACACACACAGCTGTTATGGGATTGTTGCTGACTATATGAGCCACTGAGTGAGAACTGGGCTACTGTGCTGCAGGGGGAGAACAGCAATGTCAGGGCCAGACTGCTTGGACCTGCTCCAGTCTTCATGACGGCAGAGATGTTGGAGGAGAAAGCAGCTTTTTTGTTACTCCCAATACATATTGCATCCAAACCCCAGTTTAGATGCCCAGTATTACTCATTGATAATTGATTTGATGCATGTTTAGTATTTTATACTGTGGATCTCTATTGAGTTCTATTGAGATCAAGAGATTTGTCCAGCAAATTGTGTTGTTTACAAACTGGGATCCTATGTTGTATTGTGAACTATATGTGGCAAACCTTTTCCCAACTGCTGTCAGTTAACTTGAATGAAGAATTAAGTTTTCAAATTATACAAATATTTCTAAAAAAACAACATTTGTCACATTTTGTGTAGTTTCCAATCAGCACATGTCTAATAACTAAAGTTTTAAAATAATAATGCTAGCGTTTGTCCTGTTTGTGTGACTTACTTCCAGAATACACAAGGCACGGACGTGGCGCGACACCTCTGCTGCAGCACGGCCGCAGCAGAGCGCGTCCATTATAATCAACTGAAGCTGCAACACTGACCACGGAAGCCGCAGGCACCGTGCTGCTCATCTCTATTTTTACACAGCTGGTCTATTTTCTTTTCTCTAAGCGTGACTATGCGGCCCTCCAACAGGTAAAAACTATAGAACTGTGTAAAAAACAATCAATCGAACAATCTGTTTAAAAATTATTAAAATAAATACCTCATTGTACCAGAGGCAATGCGATGCAGCAGTGCAACCTTGTGTTTTTTTTTTTTTTTACATTGCACATTAACATAAATCAATCAAATCAGTGTGTATCCATAATCCTATAGTTAATTTATTCAGTACCAGTTAATATAGCCTATGCTTCCAAACCCTGCATAACTGACTGCATTATCATGTGGAAAAACTCAATGGCTGACGTGCAACCACATGCTACTAAGACCAAATCTGTGTAGCAGGTAAAAAACCGTGTTCTGCCCCATGGATGCCCCATGACACATCACATCCATGCCTGTTCTATTTCGACCATAACTTACTGTTCAGCGATTATGTAGCCATCCTCTACAGGGGAACACCTCACTCCTGCCACCTCCACATTGCCCACCATGTCCGAGAAGGCCAGACCGAGGTTCGTGCCATGGATGGTCACCCGTGTGCCTCCTTCTGGGGGTCCAGCCACTGGGGTCACCTACAAGGTATTAAAAAAAGTAAAGTCAGGGAGAAAGTTGTAAATGCTTTGGGTGAAATGTGACATGGAAGGATGTTTTTCTTTCCTGTTATGAGCCTGCCTTATAGAAATCATAGATGGGCACAGGTTTCCTTAGATGCTCAAGGGTAAAGATGCTCTTTCGGTCCAGGTGGCTGTAAAAGCAATTAAGAGCACTCCCCACGTCTACATCCACAGAATGTCAGAACATGCCATGAGTCATTGTGCCGAGAGCATGCTCTAATCATACAAGTAGCAAAGAGCACATGTTTTATAGCTCCTTTTATCTAAATATGGCATCATACTTCTTCTTCTTCTACAACTCCTTCCTATATATCTAATTAAAATAAATTAAAATACTTTAGAAAATGGTAGGGATCAGTAATATTCTGAATAGTCGCCTGCTCAGAATCTACTGCTGTTGCCACGGATTATAAATATAACAAGGGGCCATATTAATGCTTATTGCAGACCACCTACTCATAAAATACAATATGGCTGCCCAGCATGACCTTGGCACAGGGTGGCACACTGCCTTCTGTGCTGCAGAGCCCTGTTGAGGCTCTGACCTGGCCATCATCCAGCCCTTTAAACAAGAGAGGAGAAGAGGAGGAGGTGGAGGAGGATGAGGAGGAGGAAAAAGTGGTGAGAGCAGAGAGAGAGAGAGAGAGAGAAAAGACAGGAAGGAGATAAAGAAAGAAAATACACAATACTGATCAGTGGACAGGGAGGCAAAAGGAGATAGAGGAGACTAAGAAAGAGGAGGGTAGTAGGGAGGAGATGACTGTCACTTTGCTGTGTGGAGCTGGTGGTGCAATGTAAACAATCAATATGCTATTACTGGCCATGCAAGCAGAAGGAAGAAAACCAACAGTCCGCTTACTGAGCCGCAAACTACCACATGACGGCGACCCTTCCAGAGGTGCTGTACACACTCTCCTCTCTACCCCCCGACATCCACTAGGGCATTGCGGCTTCCCCGTGGGACGGCGGCATTGTAATCTAGATTCAGTGGACATTAATTGCTCTGGATGTAAAGTAAGTGTGTCACTGCACTGCCTGAGGGGTCTGAATACATGAATCTTTTAGCACTGCTTGGGCATGCAGGGTATAGAGGGGGGGGAAACATAATGGCTAAATATATCCATGTCAGGCGATGGCAGCAGCTATTCGAGTAGACTTAGTGATGGTTACATAAGCAGTGTAAGGGCCTGAGAGAGAAGGGGAGAGAAGGGAGGGATAGGAGAGTGTAAGAGAGTGAAAAAATTAGAGAGCAGAGAAAAAAAGAAAGGGACTGGACAAAATGGGATGAGCAGCGATGGGGATGTGGATGCCACTCTGTTCAGTCCTCTGAGCCTTGATGGATGACAGGTGAAGGCAGTGATGGTGACAAGACAGCAGCGCTGTATCACAGATGGGCCTGACTAAAAGCTTGGAAGACCTCCTCGATCTACCCTTGAGGGTGAAATGGAGCCCTTCCCAAGGGCAAGACCAAGCACGGGAAGACAGTCTAATCCATGCATGAAAACCATTCGACTGAGCTCCCCATTGGCAGATAGAGCCTTGATTCATCAGTGGATCATAGAGAAACCACCACTTCAAAGGCTCACGCCACAAATGTCTCCAAGCTGGGAGGCGTGAGAGAAGTGCTGCTCTTTGTCTGTGTGTCTCTATTTCTGATAAAAACAAAGGGATTAAATCTATAAAGGAGCCTCCTTGTACATGAGACTGTGGTTTGATTGCCTGTAAACCAGATCCTAATGACCTTTACAGACCTTTACAGAGAGAACCTATTACAGTCATGTGCTGTAGATAATCTTTAGAGGGGCAGAGTTTGTCTTCATATTTCACTGCAACACCCTCCCTTTTTGCTTCTCTTTTCCTTCTTTTGCTTTCTGTCTTTCATCATTTCGTCTCCCTCAGGCTAGGTGACACATCCTCCTCCTCTAAGCACCAGCTTGCTTGTTTGTCTTACCAAACAGACTTTCAAAGGGAAGACGAAGAGGAAGCCTGATTGGACATGCACACACACCCTGCCATCCTCATCCCCTCCACCTCCCCCTCCATTCCCACCCAGTGCTGCCATGCCATGCTCCCTGTGTAATCCTTTTAGGAGCAGCGCTGTTGCCTGCCTGGCATTGTCACACTGTCAATAGAGGGTAATTCCCAGCAAACAGCCAGTCAGCTTGCACGCCGTACTCCCCGCTCCCACTCTTGCACGCTCACTATCTCCCTCCAGCTCAGGGGATCAGATCATTGGCCACTTACCACCACCATTTCCTTAGACATTCTGCTGGATTTGGCAACAACCATAAGAAGACTAAAGAGGGGTGAGATGACCTAAATTGAGAAGAAGAGAGGCAGCACTCTAATCTGCAAGTAAGAAACTTCCAGAAAAGAAAGAATCCCTTTTGGGTAGATAATCTGCTAGTTTAAGCAAAAGAAAAGACTATGTAGAAATAGAGGAATGGCCGTCAAAGTGAACAGCCAGTCAGTGTGTTGTTGACATAATCAGCTGAAGTAATGGTAGGGAAAGTTGTGCTGATGCAGCCAAGGCTCAACTGAATACATACAGCAATACACCGCCCCAGCTGCCTTCAGGCTATGCAAGCCTAGCATGTCACTACATTAGCTGACTGAGCTCAGTGGCATTCTCCAAGACAATTCAGAGATAATAATGTTTAATCATCCAATCTACTGTTAAAATATACAAGCCCAGATTTTCCCTGTATATTCTTTATTATCAACCTTTGACATATATTTATATATTTCTTAAAAGCTGGATTTTATCTTCTTGAAGCTTTAAAAAGATTGTCCTAGAATGACCCTACGCAACAGTAGATGTATTTCCATTCTTGCAATAGCTGAATATTTTGCTTTTGAAATTAAATAGCCTTTGATACAATTTAGGAGCTTGCAGCTAATCTCTTTGTCTTTGGTCTCTGCTCAGACTAATTCGAGCATGTCACATTTAATTGTGAGTAGCATTTAATGGGCTTGATAAAACCTCACTGATCACTTGTTCCTGAACAAACTACATCCTAAATACTTTATGGGGTCTTAAATGTCTTGTAGTCAGCCAAGAGATACGGGTCAAGATGAAAAGGAGTTTTTTAGTGTATGAGGAGGAAAAACAAGAGAGAAAATGATGGGTAAAGGAGTGTATTTGTGGATGACTGAGTTTTTCCCTCAGTGATCATACTAATGTTTTGTGCTTGCTGTGCATGTCAGTGAAGAAGCCACTATAACTTACTGTGCGCATGGAGATGTGTGAGGTATGTGGGCATTTTATTACATGTTGTCGGGCCAAAGACTCACTTTATTGTGCAACATTTTGTTCTTCTTCCTCTTAGCTGGTTAAATGGAGGGTAGCACACACAGTAGTGTTACCCTACTACTGAGTGTAGTAGACCAGCTCTCTCAGGGTTAAAGAAAGTGAGGGGAGTTCAGCTGTTCTACTGTGTGATACTGACTGACAGGTCCAACATCCCTGTGGTGTTTAAAATATAAACAATAAGCTTGCACACACTATGTGAGGGAAGCGAAAAAGAAGAATCCTACAATTTTTCTTTCCTAAGGCAATAGCTAGATGTTTATATTCACTGTCACTGGGAGGCTGGGAAGCCTCTTTGCTTCACTGTAAACTCATACAGAAGCCATGGCCAAAGCCTATTGAGGAGATGCCTTTCATATGCCCATCCAACTCCCAGCTTCATTTGATGTCGTTCCCTCTGCTGTTAGCAAGGGCTTACATCTCTTCAATATTAATGGCCCATGGTGGGAGGCACCATGGCACTTAATAGAAACATTAATTATTCAAAAGGCCTATCTTGTGGTAGGCACATCTACTAATGTGCTTGTATGTATACAAATCAGCTCATGATGGGGGCTTTGGTGCATACAATCAAAACCAAATTTATTAATAAATTCAGCCCACCAGGGGGATGTCTGTTTCTTAAAGAAACTGTAATCACTGAGAGACAGAGGGGGTAGGGCGCGGCACAAACGCATGCCGACTTCACCGGCGATGAAGAGAAATATTGGCGCGTCTGTGTTCATCTTAGGTACGTGCTCATGTGAATCGCCTTGATTAATGCAGAGGTTTTTTTTTTTTTTTTTTTTGCCACCTACAGTTGTAAACAGACCTGAGCTCAGACAGCCCACAGGGGCTCCATTCCCCTTTCCACACTTCGTTCTTCCAATTTTTTCATGGTTCGGTTGCTCTGCTCTGCCCTTTGTTCTCTCTGTTGCCTCGCTTCACCCCACTCCGACTCTTCATATTCCTCTTCCTCATATTCGCAATTTCAGCATCATCCGTGGACACTCTACATACCTCATCAAACCCTGACGCATAAGGCTCTCCAGGAATTATTTATAATAATTATATTATATTTGTGTCTAAATAACTTTTTTGGTGTTTTCTTGAACTTACAATGTCTAACGTCTAAATCAGTATGTGATTTTGACAGCTCCCCAGCAAAACTGTTGCATTGTTCTGTGAGTTACACACTGTACTGTATGTAGATGGAAAGAGCATTGGTAATTACTTTTTTCCACTCAAGACAACATCTCTAATTCAGGATACAAGGTCTTGCAGCTGATGGATTTCTGCCTGATTGTTGACCATGAGCAAGTCTGTAAGCTTTTACCATAATTCTGATAAACTAACACATAAATCTAGATGTTTCAGATAGTTGACACATTTAGTAATATTGTAGTTCTTCTGGAAATATCTTGAATTTATATCTTGTCAGCTGAAACAGTCCAGGAGTTAGAATAAACAACTGAACAAAAAATGGATCCAGAAATTCATGGTACACTTCACTCAAAAAGCTGCTTCAATACTGTTTTAAGTGTTATTTTATTTGCATTGTTCAGCTTATACTTTGACTTTGCTCCTCAATGTTTGATTGGGCCAAAGCAACTACCTCATAAATGAAAGTGACCAACTTATTAATTATGTGGGTTTTCCTGAATTCCTGTAAATCTCCCAATTATTGCCACTTAATGTTTGCAGAGAGGCAGATAAAGGTCTGCGGTTGCCTTGGCAATCACATACCGTGATCATAAGAGTATAAAAATGTAATGGGATGAGGTACTGTATGTCCCACTGGATGTAATGAGCATGAGCCATAGAATGACAGCCTGAAAGCATAATGAAGTTACACGAGAGCATAACTTAATTCACCAGGATGAGTCAGAGATAGCGATACACAGCGACATACACAAGGGGAGGGAGGAGAAGTAGGGGGTAGAAGACAGACGGAAGGAGAGACAAACGGAAACTGATAGGGAGAGGGATGAAAATGCAGAATTAAAAAGAAGAAGGGATGGTCTTCTTCTTCAGCCTCCCTCTCTTTTTCTGGCTTATCTGCGTACAGTATAGCAAATCAATTAACCAAGTCATTAACTTCACTTTTTAATTGGCTGGAGTTAGATGTGAGCATGTGGTGGAGGAGTAAGAAGCAAAATGAATCAATGTGGAGGTAGAGGGGTCTGGTGGGTTAACCACAATGCACTGGTGCGTTACCAAGCCAAATTAAATAGTATGTCCTCCTGGCCCGACTCCCCAGTGACAGCCAAACCCACCAAGCGGGATGAAAATGTGGCCTTAGCTAGCAAAGGTCCCACTTATGGGAAAACAAATGAGCACTTCCAGGTCATGACCCTGTTGTTGCTGAGGTCAACAACATCCAGCCATTGGGTTGCGTTGTTGCAATATCTGGGAAGGCGCTCAGAGAGTGGGAGGAAAAACAAAACAAACCCCCACCACTCCAACACTTCCTTGTTGTCCTAATGAATTGCAAAATGTTAGACAGACTGCAACTGTTGGCTATCTACAAGAGGAATGGCTACTTATTCAAAGTGATTGTTTTTCTCTTGTATCTGAGGTTGTTTATGGCTGAATTTGTTGGTGCCAAAGTTACTCTGAAAGGGTCGGATAAACTTGGATAAACTTGGAACTGTGCTGAAGGTAGATGTCAAAGAGGCAGGCCTTTAAGACTGAATATCTGTAGTTCTCTGTGTGTGTGTGTGTGTGAGACAGAGAGAGACAGAGAGAGAGAGTGAGTGAAAGAGAGAGTATGCCAAGGTCCTTGCCCTTAGATAAGCCCTGAGAGTGAGAAGAATTCTCATATAAACGTGCACCTGTAGGCATTACACACACCCATACAGGTACATACACAACCTACCTTTTTGCTTTTGAGAACAACAAATGCTCTCTCAATTAGATTAAAAAAAAAAAAAAAAATGAGACCAACAGCAGACAGAAAGACTGGAAGACACCAAACATTTAGAGATCCACAGGCATTAGGTGGGACCAGCTCTCTGAGGAGCTTCTTCAAGGCTCATTCTCATTCATCATGTGTCCAGCATAGGCACTTCTCATCCAATGTCTCTCATTCTCAAGAGCCCTACCTGTCACTTAAGAGCTATGCAGTTATGAGTACAACTTTTTCTATAAATGTTTCAAAAAATTGAGCATGTCAGGATCAAGTGTAATCTGGGTTTTCTGTGCTTTGGTGGTTATGATATAATTTAGAGATTATAGCCAGTATAACTATGTAATAGCATCGCCGCTGTCACCAATGACAAGGTATTAGCGATGTTAACTTTTAAGTATAGTCAGTATAAGCTGAGTGCCTTGTGATCCTCTATGAGGAACTGGGATGAGAAACAGGAATGTGGTAGCTGATTATTGCACATTGATTATAGCTAGGTGTGAGTGGGCAGGCATGAAGAACAGAGGATTATGGGTACTGACCTCAGTGATGCGTGGGTTGGTACACTTGACATTCTTGCTGGACAGGTTCAGCCAGCGGGTGGTGTAGGGGTTGATGGGAGGGCAGTGGTGCCTCAGGGTACACCTTCCCTCTCCACTGCACCAACCACACTGGAACTTCCTCTCTGCCTTCAGACACATGCCGCAACTATCCCGCTGGGCTGCACACTTGTACAGATGCACTGTGGGATACAGGAAGCAACTGAGAAACCAATACGTAGTATTTGGAGAAGGTTTTTCTGATTAAGGAAAACAGACAGCAGGTCTGCTGTGAGTGAAATATTCCCACAAGTCATTTATGTTTTTTTACATCCCCCAAATTTTTTAAGAAACACCTGTGATTTATATATTTATACATATGTGCTACATATCAATACATACATACAAACTGTCTTGAACTCTGCTGAGAGAAGACAATATTTGAAAGCAGAGAGAGATTAAATAAATGATGGAGAGTATCAGTTCTTTGTCCATCCTCATGTTTGGATGTTGTCTGTTTTCTAGCACATATTGACAGCAGCGTCGTCTATTCTTACCTTGGATATTCTCTGGGTTATCAATAATGAAGTTGCCATTCCACACCACAGAGAAATCCACGGGCAGCTCACTGATCTTCATTCCCTCGTACAGATACTAGAAACCAAGGATGGTGAGGAAGAGGTGGAAACAGATAGAGAGATGTGGGTGAAGATGCAAAAAGAGAGGAGAATTTCAATATGAGGTTTGAGGGTTTGAATTCCCACGAGTCCTTGTAGATACAGCACCTCTTCCACTCTCCTTCCAATGTTACCCCAAAGTTACATCATCTAATCATCAGAGAGCTGACAAAGTGAGAAACCACAAGAAATAGGACAGCTGGGCAGAAGCTCGAGCTTCCCTTCTGGCCTTTAGATATGCTGCCCTTAACTGCCTATGCCCTTAATTCCAGCCTGACTTTCATTGTGCGAGTATGTGTGTGTGAGAGAGAGAGAGAGACAGAGAAAGAGGAGAGTAAAATGTGTATGTATGTGGTTCCTCTGGGAATATACTGCAGAAGTCAGTGCTTGACTGGAGGGCAGAGCCATGCTGCAGTCTTCTCCAGTGTAATTACCTAAGCTGCAACTACTGTGGCTCCTCTGACTAAATGACACACACACACACACACACATACTGTTGCAGGGTGCTATGGCAATTTTCTACAGAACAATAACATATGTAATTACCAATGTATCTATCTTCTTTCTGTATACTGTATGAAGAATGTGTACACAAATAAACTAAAATAAAAAAATCCTACAGTGTGTCACCCAACCTACCGAGCTGTTCTGGCACTGCACGCTGGAGCTATTGAAGCGAAGGGCAGTGACTCGGTGGCTAACCCCCTGGATATGAAGGACACACTCGTAGCCTCGCTGGCCAGACTGGGGCTGTGGCAGGTTCCTGGCCTTCAGGGTGATAGGCTTCACCTCCCCTGCCGGGATCAGAATCTCCTCAGAGCGCACCAGCTGGGGACAGTCCTGGAAGGAAACAAGCACAAAGTGCAAAGAGTGCATATCAGTGCCAACAAGACAAAAATGTGTCACCAGCAAGATGAGAGACGCCAAAGCTCCACATGGGAGTGATGAATAGGAAGGATAATAAGAAATATGAAGTGCAATAAGTGCAGCTGAAGAAGAAATCCACCTTAAGCTAGAATTTAAAAGTGACTCCTGTGACCTTGGAAAGCTCTGAGCTGATATCTGAGTGTTGAACAACTCATTATCAAGAGAGGATTTCGGGACCCCCTCAGTCGGCAAAGACTGAGAATGATTAAATAAGTGCTCAGTGGTTTACAGTACAAGGAAGCAATTTAGAGGCTAATTACTTTAGTGAGGTAAATTACAAATGTGAAAGCAACATTTGCTACCAAGAAAACCATCATCACAACATCACACACTGAAGCTTTGGTCTTGATGGCCTCTAGCCTTACACATTGATAAATCTCCTCCAATAAAGTCCTCTTAGCTCATAGATATGGCATCATATAGTGATCCCATGCTGACCTCTATTCTAATACAGCTTTATTTTGCAGGATCCTGCTATTAAAACAGCTGCTATTGCTACTTACAGACTGGGAAAGGTCTGTGTTTATATGTAATACTGACTGGGAGTAAAGCTTCTAAGCTAATTAATGTAGCTAATAATTGTGTGTGAGTTCCATGACAAATGAAAGATTTCAGGGGTGATGGCCATTGCCAATCCATATGTACAATAACGCTTTGTAAATTGGTTTAGAGAAGTAAAAACATACATATAACAGTACCCAAAAGCAAATACACAAGTACTGTATGTGTGCATAGCCAGAGACACATGGAAACCAACACACACACATAGGTGTATTTCAAGCAGTTTGTTTCCACTGCATATGACTGACTTGGGCAGAGTGATCCTGGGTCATTGTTAAGACACGCTAAGCTCAATAACTCCAGAGATAATAGACTCTTAATTGCTACTGCAGAGAACAAGAGCTGCGAATGAGAAACACCAATGCAGAAATAGAAGAGCTTTGATGGCTGTCTTTCTGAAGACAAGCCCCGAGGCTGACACAGAGCTCGAACACAGAGCAGGATGCAGGCAGAAGGAAACAGAAAGAGGGAATGTGCAGGAGAGAGATGGAGAAAGAGGAAAAGATAGGAAAGAAAGAGAAAGTTGTGTTAGCAAGCTTGCTTATATGCATGTGTGTGTTCCACTTACCTCAGAGGCGTTGACTCGTCCCTCCTGGAATGAACAGCTGGAGGGGTCATGGGTGCACAAGTTGCGGTACTTGCACCAGTGACAGCGGAAGGCACTGTTCACACATGACAGACACCTGCATGGACACACACACACACACACACACATATAGTGAGAGAGTCAGGGAAAAACAGCAGAGTCAAGGAGGGGCAGCAAGTTTGCCAAAGTGGGGGGAAGTGCCACAGAGGAAATGAGTTCAGATCCCAAGTGGGCACCTGCTGTTGTTGTGCCCTTGTGGTTGGCACAGTACCTAATAGCTGCTGGGCCAAGTTCTACCCCGCATATATTTTCTACTGCCATATATTAATGCTGTGTGTCATGTGTGAACGGGAGGCTGCATATTAGCCCTCATAACCAGAATCAGATGGAGAGAGAGAGAGAGAGAGACAGAGAGCGGGAGATGGAGTGGAGGAACGTTGAGTAATGAGGACAAATAAGACATTGGCGCAGCTTGATCCTGCAATTACCATTAGCCCTGCATTGTTGGAGAGTCGCTGTAATTACCAGCTGTTAGGTGTGTGTGTGTGTGTGAGCTTTTTTGCATGTAAAATATGTAAGTGTGTATGTTTGTGTGTATCACTATAGGGGTAAAAATCTGTACTGCCAGTGGTGGAAAAGTAAAAGTATCAGTACCACAATGAAAAAAATACAGATAAAACTCCTGTATTCATACTTAAGTACTTAATTAGTATCAGCAAAATGCATATAGCGCACAAAAAGTACTCATTACGCAGTAGAGTGACCCATGTTAGTGTTATGTTATGATATTGGGTTATTATTATTAATGCATTAACGTGTAAGCAGCATTTAAATGACATAGGTTGACAAGATGTATCTATTTTTTAACTTATCTTCAATACTGTTGGTTAGTTCAATTTACCATGTATCAACACATTCAATATTATATGCTCATTACGGGTTCTTAAATGTGTTATCTGCAAAGTAAATATAGTATAAAAATGTTCTAGTAAAGTTTTTTTCAACCCTGTATACTGGTTACATGAATGAATGGATGGAGAGATGGACAAATGTAAGGATGGACGAGATATTATGAAGATGTGTGTCTGAGGTCCTCATATGTTCTAATAGCGAAGACAACATAAACCGATAATCGATTGCGATGGCATTTACTACACTATGTATTCATGAACAGTTGTTAGGAGACAATTGCAGTCTCACTTGGCTGTCCCTCTCTCTTTCTCTCTCTCGAAATAAGGTTGAGTTATGCGTACTTGCTTATTGTGAAATATTCATCAGTGCAAAAGCATGGGAGGGATCTCTGGCAAGCACACTAATTCAGAAGAATAGGGCTGACTCACCTTCAGGCGAATAAGAGTGTACAGTATGCGTGTGTGAGAGGGAGAGAAAGACGAGTTGGCATCGGAGTGTGCGAGAGACAGCGCGTGGCCTTTTCAAGTGTACACATCTTTCTCTGTGTGTTTGAGTGTGCGCTTGGCTGTGTGCGCAAGTATGTTTGTCGTTGCCGATTAACTGAGCTGATGTGAGAGCTGGTAATTGCTTTCTGTGCCACTCAGACAGTGTTCTCAGACAGCAGACAGCCATATGAAGCTATAGGGCAGTGTGTGTGTGTGTGTGTGTCTGTGTGTGTGTGAGAGAAGAGAAAGAGAAAAAGAGAGAGAGAGAGGGAGAAAGAGAAGGAGAATAACATAGCCTGCTTTTATCTGGCAAAGGCAGCCCGAAGACAGCGGCTACAGCGTTTTGTTTTAATGTCGAAGGGATAGTGAAAGGATAATATGACGTGCTACAGATTCCTGCACCTCCGTTAGCATCTCTGCTGTGATATCCTAACTCTCCTGCTTTCCCTTCAGTGATACTTCCAAGTCAGCAAGGCCTTTGGATCTCACACAAACAGAATCTGCCACAGTGGAATGAAGCGAGCAATTGCAAAGGCACCGCACACTGAGATCTCCGATCCAAGGATTCAATTCGACATCACTCAATCAGGGACAGACATGGCATAAATGGGCATGAAATCCTGAGTGAGGACCTGTTAGGCAGAGAGAGCAGCGTGTTTTGTACTGCAGTGTGTTTGAGAAGAAGGCTTCATTAGCGCAACAGCACAGAACTTCCTGTTACAGTGCCTGGGGAGCAGCCAGCGATCAGATTACATTAGTCTTTACAGGGGATATTTTTAGGGGCTAAGGTTAAGGACAAATTGTAACTAATTCCCATAGCATTGATTCAGTGGTTTTGGGCAGCAGGTCCGGGGCATTGTTTTTGTAAATTAAAAGGGAACGAATGATCGCAAAGAGAGATACTCACAGTTGGTGGACGCTGCAGTTGTAAAACTTGACCTCTGTGCTGATGAGCATCTGACCGGTCTCCTTGGAATTGAGCCTCAGCTCGACACCTGACCAATCTGAAAGAGAGGATACGAGAGAAGATGAACATTTAATGTATACTTATGCATTATTACGGTGCGGACTCTTTATTGATAGAGCTTCATAGAGCTGGTGATGTTGGGATGCTAGTGTAAAAGATATCTAGAAAGGTAGCATTTCCTGCGAGAAATATTTAGATGCAAGCCAAACTAAAACGAGCTTTACTTGAGAATATACGGCATAATAAAATTTAAAATAAAAATTTCAATCACATACAGAGCTAGTATTTAATCTGATCAAAATTTGTCTTCCTGCATTTTGCTGAGTTCTGACTGTGCTTCTGTTCTCTGTAAAAACAGCCTCTTATCTCCCCCCACGAGAATATAGACTCCATAAATATGTGTGTGTGTGTGTTTGTGTGTATGTGTATATGTGTAGAGCAGCCTGAATTTCAGATGACATTCAGTGTGTAGGAGGCTTGAATGACCCTCCGTGCCCCGTTCTCTCCACAGCACCTGTTGGGAATAAGGCTCTGTTTCACACACAAGTGTGTGTATAACAGGCAGGCTAGGCTCATAGCTGACTTCTACCACTGCAGATTTGTCTCACAGGATCTGGCAAACAAAGTGGTCCAGAGTTCCTGTCCACACAAACCCCTCCTCTAGGATTTTGTTTTTCCTTAGCGAAGGCGAGTGAGTGCTTTTTTCTTTAATTTCAAGTTCAACATCAGTCCAGTGTCCTCTGAATTTTACTCTTATCTCCTTTCCCCTCTTCTCCGAATTTAATCTCATTTTTATCTATCCTTTCCTCTCCTCTCGGATAGAAAGGCTTGCTTGCAGACAGGGGATGGAGGAGGATAGCAGGGTGGTCAGGAGGAGGTGGCCTCGGGGGAATGAATGTAGGAGTAAAAATGGAGGTATAAACAGCTGCGAGAGGCAACAAAAGAGGAAGGAGGAACGGGGAAGGTGGTCAAAATGTAGGAGGGAGGGGGATAGAGAGAGAGGGGAATGGAAGCGTGGATGGATAGATAGCTAGATGGATGGATGGAGGGAGGGCTTACAGGGGGGATTGGCTGACATTTACCTGGGGGAGAACATTCATATTAGTGCCTGATGCACCACTCCCCATGGGAGCTCTGGGCAAACAGGGCTGTCATTTACTCACAGGGAGGAGGATTACTGAACCCCCAAAACACACAGTGATTTCCACACACTGCACATAATATATTATTCAGGGTGTTTGGTTTTTTCACCCTGCAGCCATCTTGGCTTGCAAACAACAGGTATTTATTGTCAAACAACAGGTGTTAGTATTCATTATGATATATATGTTTGAAAATAAATAATGCCAAAGCCGCTGTTGTATATTTATGGAAATATGCTGGAGGAATGCTTGAAAGGTCATAATATTTCTATGAATAGTATATTACAGGCGATTAGCATATTTTTATTCCTGAACCTAAGAGTTCTGCACAACAATGGTTGTGTTCTACCTTCGATTTTGTGAGCTGAGGTAAAAATGGCTGATTGGACCTTCTAACTTTATAACTAACTATTATAATCACTTATAATAATTATATATTATATTTTTTCCTGTATGTGTTCATCAGGCAGCACTTTTCTCAGAAGCAAACAGCCTGTCACATCTTCATAATTTCAGACCAGCTTTCTGTGCCTTGGCTCTGCTAAGACACTAATCCAGCACATCAACTACCCTGTCGTCCCCGCAACTAAATCCTCCCCCGGCTGATTGAGCCTGCATGTTAGACCTTTGCCTATTAGCCCAATCTGAGGGCAGTAATGTGGTGAGCTATAGCTCAGCCACAGGCCAGGAGACCTCAGTCTGATCCTCCATCAGCTCTAATGGGGCCTGGCCTTGTGTGTAGCACACTCCACAGTCAGACAACTGATCCTGGAACAGTGGGAGCTTGTTATGAAGATGGTACCTGTGTAAAGGAGGAGTGTTAAATCAATAAAGATGTTTTAGAGTGTGTGCGTGTGTGCAGATGAACAGTGAGAACAGCTCAGCGCGGTATAAATAGCAGAGAGGCTCTCATCTAATGGCCCTGATCACATCAGTCTACTGGACACTACAAAGGAATATTAATATTTCGGGAGCTCATCAGTTTGTATTCAATGGATGCTAGTATGTGTGTTTCTGTTTGTTGTATCTACCTTGGTCGGTGGGGATGAGGGGGACATCCTTGGCAGCAGGAGACACACAGAGTATCTGGTTGCCATTGACCTGCCCCTCCACCTCCGTCAGGTTGCCAAAGGAGCAGGTGATGCCGGCAGAAAGGTCTGGAACATCGCTCACCTTCACCAGCAGCTGCACATGGGATGGGACACATGACAGGTAATGTTTTTATGATGTGGCAAAGTTTGTTATACACAGTAGTTTGAACATGGAACACATCTTCTTACACAATGCACATACAGTGTGATAATACTAATACAATTTGGATGATCAATTCTTTTTTTTTTAGCCATTTTTAAAGCAAAAATGCCAAAAAATGTGTTGTTTTCAACTTGTCAGATGTGATGATTTAATTATTTTGTTTGTCATACATAAGAGTAAACTGAATAGCTTTGGGTTTTGGACTGCTGATCAGACAAAACAAGACATCTGAAGGCGTCACCTTCGACTCTGGGAATTTTTTTGGGGGGCATTTTTCACAATTTTTTGACATTTTAGATAATACAACAAGATGCCAAAGCCATGTTATATCAGCAACTGGAAAAAAATCTTATTAAACAACCCTAACAGGCATTAGCACTTGGTATCTTTGGTAAAGATGAGATATGATAGGTTGGGGAAAATGGCTTGCATGCAAAAGTGTAATAAGTGCCAAATAGAATGAAAAAAGAACACACTGCTGCTGGCAAAACTGTCCTTTCACGTTGCTAAGAAATGTTGCTATGTCTTAAAAATGTTATCAACATCATAATAACGGAAATAGGGCTTTCTTTAGATCTTAATCTTCCATTTCAGTGTAGAGGATATCACCCTGATGGTAGAGGCAGACATTGTGATTCAGTCGGTGGTCAATATGCATATTAAGCTGCATAAATAAATTGGAAAAAATGTCCACTTGGCAAAATGTGTTTGTTGTTTCCTCTTTTTTTAGATTTCATTAAGACACACATATCCATGAAATACACACAAGAAAAACACATGCACAAGGTGCGGTACATATGCAATAAACCACGCATGTGCAGACGCGCATAGAGGCGTTTGAAGTCATTATTTGGAGAGCTGTGACACGGGGCTACAGCATTCAGCTGCTCTTCCTATAAATAAATGTATTTTGCGCACAGGGTGTGTGATCTGGCTCTCCAGCCAAGAGAGGCAGTCTGGATAATTATCACCATGGCATTTCACAGCCTTGTTCCATTAGCTGTTATTTTTGGGCCATACCGTTTGAAGTTTCTCTTTGTTTTATCTGCCTCTCACTAAACACCGCGGGGCTACTGGGACAGGCAAGGCAGCTGAGCAGCTTAACTGTAGGCCTTTCAAGAGATGCTGACTGTCTCAGTAGCTGACTACACTGCCTCCCTCGTTAGCTGGCTTACTCTGGTACCCATTGAGAGGATAGATGATTTCTTTTTTTTTTTTTTTTTTTCCCTGCTGCTGAGGACCTCTCGTCTTCCCCTGTTTTACTTTCACCATGTTTGTGTTGCTTCATTCTGAGGTGTGTCAGAGAGATCCTTGATTACAGCAATCACAGCAATCAATGTCTTTTGTTCAATGTAGAATTCCCTGAGTAACCTCTCACATTAATTAGCTCTCATCGTTCTGCCAAGACACACATATACAGATAAACACTCAAAATTTGCTCATACACACACACACACACACACACACACAAACACACACACACACACAAGCAACAAGGCTGCTACAGAGAGTATGCTTGTCTGAATGTTAAGCCTTTGCTCTTTTTGTTCTCCTGTCCTCCCTGATGATGGTGTTGGTGGGTGTTTTCAGAGCTTGGCAGCAACGGCCAGCCTAATTGGTAGCAGAGTTTTAATAAAGGTAATTTGATTGTTTTCTCTGTGTTTTTTTTTCTCTCTCCTGGTGCCCACATGAAGAGGCTGCGTTGTCATGGAGATAGCTGTCTGCCCCTGTGGAATTTGTGAGTTGTGTGAATTTGCGAGCGTGTTTGTGGATGGTTTGGTGGGATGACCCTGTTGCCTGTACGGCTGACATGGAAACAAACATAACTGCTAACATGCTGGCTAATAAACTGCTGTTAGTAAACTGGATGACAGGTCAGGGTCTACTGAGGGTGAGTTTAAAGGTGAGATATCGTGCGATGCAGCATGAGTCACTGCCAGAGCTATTGGCACACTTAGCAGATTTTTTTTAGCCAGTTAGATTAGAGTCAGATTACCCGAAATACAAAGAAAAAACACGCCTGTCCTGTCAACCAATTCAGGCTGTTGATGTGCAAATGAAGAGGTGTGGAGATGTGCTGTAGTGATGTCTGCCATCACATTACCACAGAGATAAGTAGTACTTGGTTTGTAGGACCACAGAGCCAAAATGTTAAATCTGCAAAACTGTAAAGCAACATCTCTTGCTCAAAATCATCACATTTTAGTCCACAGACCATTTGCGCAGTTTCACCTGGAATTATATTCTATGAAATTATGTCAAATGTCTCTCTCCACAGACAGAAGTGTGCCAGTACTTACAGATTAGAAGTGCACACTTGTGAAAGTAGATGTAAATATAAAGCTCACAAAGCATCACTGAACAATAGCTCTAGCTGTAGAACAACAGTGCATGTTTACACCAAAGTCTTCTCTTGTGACACCCAAAGTGAGCATGTCTCATCCATATGATTGACGCTGTTAAATTACATGAACCAAATGCTGCTGAGCACAACTGCTGTCACCATTGGGGTGTAAGCACACATTTCAAAATCTGATCTGACATGTCCAAACCAAAGCAAATCAATCTGGATAAATTGAAAAATGTGTTCTCTTTTGTGTTTCTGACCCTTTAACACTGTGGGTATTTAAAGAGCTAAAATGTGTGTCCGCATGTGTAAATGTGCAACATTCACCAGAAGTTGGACTGGCAGAACCTTTCTACTAATGCTCTATCTGCCTGTTTTCAATCAGTCCATGTGGAACTACTGCACTGTACTCAGCTGCACTTTGACAACTTTAACACCTACACACCCACCCACACAAACACGTCTTGGCACACATATTGACTGCTTTGTACCGAGTGAGCATATGCACACTGAAACACCCACATAGAGCTCTTATGAACCTTCCCATCTAATGTTTATGCATCAACCACAATCAAGACTAGGTGTACTGCTACGTGGGATCATTTAAAATGTTCTGCCTCTGTATGTGGGTAGAGAATATGTAGATGGGAGCTTTTTCATTGTAATTTGTCCAAGTAGTAGTTGAGATTGCAGGTGTTCGGCATTGTGTGTGCTTGTATGTGTGTGTATAAGAATGTGTGTGTGAAAACTTACATGTACGCTGGGCTCTGACACTGCGATGCTGTCTGGGTACACAGTGGCTTTCACACACTGGTTGAGAGAGGCGGCAAAACGGTACGGCTCATCTGCACGCTCACACCGGTTCCTCTGGGAGCAGCTGAAGAGACAGGGGAAGGAGGGACAAAGAACAAAATGGGTTACTGATATTTGTTTTTCAACAGGAATATAAGCAAAAAGAAAAAGAGGGGCAACCGAAGTTACAGTATGAAAAATTCAGTGAGACATTTTTACCAAAATTGTAACAGGAACTAAAACAAAAGTAACCCCATGAATTTGTAAATTACAGGAAAAGGAGATGCTGCCAATGTTGTTATAGGAAAGAAAATACAAACATTAACAGTGATAGACATGAATGCTGATGTTACAGTAAATACTGCAATGAAAACATTATGTGACAACTGAAATTGAGTGTAAAAAAGACAAAACTGCCAGTGTTGTGACAAAAATTAAAACCTAACAACAAGAAGAAAGTGGAAGGGAAGATGATAATTAAAAATGTCAAAAACACTAAGTAAAAATTGTTTAATAAATGAGCTATCAAACAATTTTGTAATAGCAATAAGAACAATTTTCAGCAGCAGTGCTGTGAGGAGGAAATAACCCTGTGTCACTGTCTTCTCAACATTATGTTAACAGCTCACTTTTGTTTAGAGAATGTGTTACAGGAATGTTTTGTGTTGTTTGAGCCTATAAATGTGACATGCTCCACAATACAGAGTTATTTTGTTGTTAGGCTTATTCATGTTTTGTAAAACAGATATTGAAAACAGTTTTGCTAGCTTAAAAACTAATAAATACTAATAAATTACAAAATCGCTAACTCTTGTAAAAAAATGTGCATTTCACGACACCCCAACAATCAATAACAGCTGGCTTCTAGAACATGTAAAGTAGCTCTAAAAGTATTATAAACTATAGGTGATCATGGCCTCTAGGAGGCTTTGCATTCACAATAAACCATAGAAACCAAATGGCATCAACAGTGGTAGAACCACTGTTTCCAGTGGGTATTTTAATACACCATACTAACATAAACTTCGAAACCACAGCACTAAGCCCTACACGCCCAAGTGATATCCTTCAATCACTGCAACTTTGGAGACGTAACTACTGCAAATTACACACTGTTCACTCATAAGAGACCTTAATGGTCAGGCAGTGTATCAAGTACCACATGAAACCCCCACAATCCGCCACATTACTCATTAAAACTCAGCCACCTCCTCCTTCTTATTAAAAGTGTGTGTTCCCTCCATCCCATTACACCAAAGACTCTCTATCCTCATCCAACCCAGCAGTCTAAGTGTCTGGCTAACTGGCTGTCTGGTCACAGCAGCTCTAATTGGACTCGATGGGTCAGCCGCTGTCCATGGTGCTGATGTGCCACTACAAGCCCTGTCCATTCTCCCCTGGCTGTTGCCTCTGTGTGTGTGTGTGTGTGTGTGTGTGTCTGTGTCTGTGCATGCGTGTGAGTGTGTGGTGTGTGTGTGTGTGTGTGTGT
Organism: Thunnus thynnus; assembly: GCF_963924715.1. NCBI lineage: Eukaryota > Metazoa > Chordata > Actinopteri > Scombriformes > Scombridae > Thunnus > Thunnus thynnus. The sequence goes on along the minus strand of NC_089522.1, from coordinate 27,010,458 downwards.
TTGTGTGTGTGGTAGTATGTGTTAGGGCCCATATCATGCTTCTTAACCACATACTCTCACACATACTGACTCTAAGCTACATCTTTATCCACAGCCTCTGTGTGTAATTATGTTGTCAGAAGTTCAAGCCATCCAGCAGACTCACATGAACAGGCACACGCACACCAAGGTTCACACACACACAAACACACACACACACACACACACACACACACACACACACACACACACACACACACACACACAGACACACCAGGCATGCCCACATACAAACAACTCATATGCACAGTACTCCCTAGGGATTTTTAGAGAGTAGGAAAGTGCAGAATTAGTGTAGTAGTGTGAATCTCCCACTGGGAAAGGGGGGGGGGGGGCACTGCAGCAGGATGTCTTTTTCTTTTTTCCAAAATGATTACCTGATTTCCCCCCTCACCACTTTGGAGTTTCTATTTCTACACTTTAAATGTGACATTTTTAAATTTACTCCAAATATGAATTGTCCTCACTTTACATATTTCACTCCAACACAGCTACATTTGCCACGTTTCTCCTCTCTCTGTCCATGTCTCTCCCTTTTGTCTCACTCTTTCACAAGTTGAAATTAGCACACCTTTCTTTGACAAGGTGTTACTCCGTCTGTAATTTGCCGCTTCTTTTACATCCACAATGGCAGCAGAAAATGATACCTAATGTGCTTTCAGGTGTGGGCTGCGGCACAATGTTTTATGCATGTCTCAGAGCTGTACGGTTACAGATGCAAAAACCTGGGCGGTCATTAACTGACAAAAGCCCCTGCATTGATTTTCTTCAATGTGATTTTTAAAAAAATAAAATTCATTTCGGTGGGGTGAAGTAAGATGAGAGAGCAGCAAGGGGGTGGGGCAGGGGGAGTGAGGGGTGCAGGATGGCTGCTGTTGCCATGGTTTCAGGAGATGGCCATTATCTCTGTGTAGTTAGAAGCTGACCCCTTGCCTCTCTCATTAGTTGAAGTGCATGCCACTGAGTGTTGACTAGAATCCTGCCTTCCTCATATTCCCCCTCCTGACCCCCTCCACTCTGCACCCCCCTTATCCTCCTGTCTAGCCCTGGCTTGTCACTCAGTAGCTTCACCAAAGCTTTGTGTCCCATCACTCACATTCCTGACGGGGGCCCTCACACGGAGAACTAAGGTGTTCGAGGTGGTGATGCACACTTTTTTTTTGTTATAAAAAAGTAGCACACTGGAAAAGACCATGTTTGTATACATATGCATACCCACACCTACGAACATAATGCATACATGTCTCCATGTATATGCACAGATTGATGGTACAGATGCAAGCAGTTCTTTTAGTCTGTCTCCTGTAACAAGTGGCTCATAGCTATTCTCTCTCAAGCAGCTGCTGGAGGCAGTCAGCCTGGATGTTATGCTCTCTAAGCCCTGTCCATGGTGCTGAAGTAGCTGCTTGCACTTCCATCATTACACCTCTCTGGTGTCTACAACTACAGCGCAGGATATGAGTGCAGTTGTAAGTAGCAGTTGCATTTCTAATCTAATTCAGTAACCTATTTCTAATGAACAGTGTCATTTGTAATGTTGTGTGGCCCCAGAAGCACTTTCAATGGCATGGGAGGATGAGGGTAGCAGAGGCCAGACCTCAGGGTCTGTTCTACCAATGCCTGCTTCTTATTCTATTGCCCTAGACAGGCAATTACACTGTCGCCTCTGCAGTACCACGCTTTGATAGACACACAGACGTCTGAGTACACACACTCATTCACACATACACACTGAAGCACAAAGACGCAAACATCCATAAGGGACCATAGCTACAGACAAATGTGTCCAGTGTACATCCATATGAATGTGCACAGACACATATATATGCATGATAATATACAGTCCATTGCACATTCTACATACATCTATACACACATTTATATACACACACACACACGCATCCTGGCCTTGACAGCAGAGCAGGAGAGGCAGGTGACAAGGAAAGATTTCTGTTCTTCTATCCCTCCTCCCCTTCCCTTACCACATCTAAGGACTTCAGTGGAAGTGTGAAGACCTGTCTGATTGCAGCTCTAGCTGTGAGCACTGTGTTTAAAAACAGGAGGAGAGAACAGAGGGGGGAGCCATTTTAAAATCACCTTCCTTCCCTCAGTGGAGCCACACCACAAAACGCCACACAGAAAGGAAAATGAGATCAGAGAGGAGATGCTTTGGTGGCAGCATGGGGAGGGTTAGTGGGGAGGTTAAGAGGAGCAGGGTGGGAAGATGTAGGTAGAGAGAGGACAAACTACATGTATATTGAATATTTGATGGTGCTTAACAAAGCAAAGTTGTAACCCATTATGTTAGAAATCACTGGCATGATTTGCTTTGGTTGAATGAAGCTCTAGTCTAGGGATCCTGCATTTCTACAGAAACAAATCTTAATGTAAACGTGTATGAAGACTGACTGCACTGGGACTTTACCTCCCCAACATGAAAAGAAGAATGATTAGGTGAGTGGTGATGTGCAGGGCTGTGCTGCAATACACAAACACACACTGCCCCCCTTCAGTGTTTTATCCTCATACTGAGTGATTCAGGGCATTTGTTTCTTACTGCTGCATCCCTGAAGTGTGAGAATATCCATTTAAATGCAGACCACAGGAGGTAAGAAGGGAAGTGAAGAGGGAATTTAAAAAATGGGGAAAAAAGCAGGGTTTTCAAATATCAAACCACCACAGAGACGGAGAACTTCACCAGCTCAAGTTGCTGTGTAGGCTTGTGTTTGCATGTGGGCACAGTTTGAAACCCAAAGTTCATGTCAGGGGTCAAGTTAACCACCCCAACTCATAGTCTGTCTCCTTCGGCGACTGATAATATCACGGCAGGATAGTGCCTGCAGGACACAGAGCACAGTATGGCCACAACATGTTCATTTCATCTTCACATAAGGACTATTGTAGTGTAAACTGACTCAACTCACAAAAACACTAACAGTGAAACACACTCACAGGCACAGGCGCACGCACACATATATGGTATATGCAACCCAGTGTGTTTCTGTCTCAGTCACTTTTGGGTGAGGGTAAGGGATAGGAGAAAGAGAGCAGAGATAAAGAGAAAAAAGGATTTACAAAGAGTCTATTGCTCAGTGCTCTGTATCAAGCTATAGCTTTACTTGTCTGGGCTGAGCAGAGTGAAAACAGAGAAAGAGAAAAGAGAAAATGGCAAAAAAAAAAAAAAAAATGCAGAGGAAGCAGGGATGTAAGCATCTGAAAAAGAAAATTAGCAAGCAAGCAAGAGATACACACACACACAGGGTTTTTAGGATCCTTTTGCTTTAAATGTACCCAGCCCACACATACTGTACATGCAGTATTTCAGCCATCATGTAGCCAACCTGTACTTGTTCTATGTGCTAAAAATCTATGGAAATATTGATAGACCTGCATGTTCGTGATCGATATCTCATTAAGCACAATTGGGAAGATGGATGCAGCTTCCCTCTGACTGCTAACTGTGGCTGTAGCTGATGAGCCGGCCATTAGACACACAGTCTGACATTCACAATGGGCTGAAGCAGCCATTTTCATTGCTAGGCTAATTGTTGTTGCCATTGGTAAATTAGATGAGATTTTATGGTTGGTGTTTGACGTCATTCGTAGCACAGTGATGAGCATGCCATATAAACAAATAGTCTAATAGTAGTAATGGCAGTCATAAAAATGAGAATATAGTGTCTTGTTTTAATTCTTGGACACAATAGGTAAGTAGTTGATTTTCACAAACACGTGAGAACAACTGAATCCCTAAATAATTACTGTTTCCTGTCTTAAACTCCTACCTCCTTTCTCTTAAATCCTGGGTCACATTCCCAAAAAAACCCTGACTCTTCCTGTCAGGGTACCCATATCATGTGCTTCGACCAGGATGCCAAAGAAATCGTTTGAAAGCGTTTAAGCTAGTAACACCGATTTGCGTAAGTGGACAGCTGTGCCATTCAGGCTGCTGCGTGGGTTGTTACTGAAACACATCTGAGCATTTTGGCCACATGCAGAATGACAGTACAATACAGTATCACAGTATGGTAGTGATATGTTATGCTGTTCAGAGCAGCCTCAAATGCTGACTCACTCTCTGCTGGGGCCAACTACACCAACAGACCTAAACTGTAATCCACACAACAAACTAGCACTGATTTAGACACCAGAATAGAAATTATTTTGTGCACATATAACATATCATTCATCAGTTGAATTGGAAAGCTTCTAATAAATAGTAAGACTTTGAGAAACTCACTATATTGGTTAACCTGACCTTAGTACAGGATCGCTTGTCCAATCTCAGCCCTTGGACAGAAGTCAGACTTGCTACTAATCCTGACAAATCTCAACAAAACCACTCGTCCTCTCCTGGAATGTGGTAGCGAGCTGAGAGGATGGAGGGAGAACAGAGTGATGTGGGACATTTTGAGATGGAAAAGCCTCTTTTGGGCATGATTAGAGAGCTAATCTAACGACGACGAGATGCAGGCTAAGAGAGAGAGAGAGAGAGTGGGGGGGGGGGAGCATCAGCATAGCTCCATGTTTTTGGATTGTGGTCAGACGAAGGCTGAACTACCCATTCACAGGACTGCGACTGAAGAGCGCTCGAGATGATGAGCTCCCTTTGAGCTGCAATCAAAATGCTGCTCGGTTTTGTGGGCCGATGAGTGTGTGGCATCAAACACTCTCTCTCTCTCTCTGTCATTCTCTTCCCCTCATTCTTATCCCCTCTCTTTTTTCCCTCTCATTCTTCATGCATTCAGTGGATTCCTAGCAGCTGCTGGTAATTAAAGGACTTTAGAGTCTGAATCGGAGGAAGAAGAAAGAAAGTAGAAAGCCTGAGAAGACAGAGACGCCACTCCTGGCCAGCTCATAGCCTCACTCAGCCTCTCTCACATTCTCTCCTTCTCCTCATCATCGCAAACCAAGCTAATGTCCTTCCATGTTCCTAATTAGCCACCTTAGAATGCTGTACTTCAATGAGTATAAATGCACAAACATAAAGAAAAAAAAGGGGAGGGGGACATAGTGTTTGGAGGAGAAGAAAAGAGGATGGATATTGTAGATGGCAGCTGTGGAAGGAGGGAGGGGGGTGATCAAAGCGAGGGGTGTTTATGTGTGGCAAGCCAACCATCTCTGGAGTGTAGAAGAGCTGATTCCAGAGGGGAGAGCGTCTAAATGGGAGACAGCACAGTAGTGAGCTGCGCTGAGCTGAGCGGAGATGAGATGAGTGGCATAGATACTAGCTTTGTTGGGGAGGGGAGTTAGGGAGGTACACGCAACTGTGGGAAGGAGGGAATAATTTTATAAAGTCAACAATGGCTTAGGGATGGATGATGGAGAAATTGAGAAATAGAGAAAGCTGAAGGAAGCGGTAGTGATCACAGCTGTGGATGGCACCACGGCTGGCAAGAAATTTAATTTTGAGTGTGTGGGATGAAGGAAACTCTTCAAGAGAAGGATGCAGCTGCTTTTCTCCAGTAGTATTTGACTGTTACTCTTTAGCTATGTTGTACACTCAGACAGTCTCCATGCTAACTAACTCACTCAGGTTTACAGGTATTTGTTCATCTATTTTTATGTTATTAGTTATATTTCCATTAAAACCTTGTGCATGTTTTAAGCACATTTCAGAACTTCCATGTAAATACTGTAGGTGCACCTGTAACTCTAATACATCATGGCATTTCATTGCTTCTCCCCCCATAACTGTTGCACTGTAGGCTCCATGGAAACAGTATTTCATCCTAAATGTATACTTGTATATGGATGGGTTGACAATAAAGAGAGTCTGAGTCTGATAAGATGGCACTTGTGGATTTTTCTGATGTTCATGTTCACACTATTGTGTTTCTTATGGTGTTTTGGGGTCAACAAAGGTCCCTGGTTGGACTCAAACCAGGGATGTTGTGGTTATCTACTCCCCTGATACATTAGGCTTTTTATTCTTTATTTCCTGGTCTACATGGTGGAGTAGAGACATGAGTGGCAGTATGATGTGTACACTTTGTCTAGTAGAAACAGGAGCAGGTACTATAACATCAAGCTGTATTTGAAAAAGTATTAAAAGCTTTTTGAACTATTTCAGTTTTTTATCTCAGGCATTTTCACTTTGTTTATTATACACAAATGGAAAATTTCCATCAAAACAGAAACCTGAGATCAGAACTGTTAGATAGCTCTTTCAATTATTTGTGGGCAGAACCACACAGACGCCCACATGAGCGGCAGCAAGAGGAGCTCACTATTCTCTCTCTCGCAGCAACTTCTTTTCCTCTCTGCAGTAACTCAGCCAGAGCTGACAGGGGTTCTGCCATACCCATTGCAGGGTCAGTACAGAGAAAGGGGGATTAGGGCCAGGGACAGGTGGTGCAAGGGTCCGTGGTGTTGGGAGAACAGATGGCTGATCTGTTGTGAATCGGGGTGTTGACCTTTTCTCCCCACAGTACAGTACAGCGGTCCACACAAGCGCGCGTGTGCATGTACACAAAAATCGAAGCCACATGCGCCCACACATGTACACACGCACACATTCAGACCCAAGCGCTCACACACATGCTAAAGAAGGTATTCACACACCAGCTGTTTCCTACTTACAGCTGCTTTCACCACAACAGCTCCGAAAGCCATTCACCTTTCAGCGTTACCACCTCTTAAACGCTGTGGATTCGAATTCCTACCAACCTGAATTATTCTATTCCCTACCACACCTACACAAAAGCACATGATTAACAGCCTAGCGCGGAGGCTAATGTTGTGGTAAATGATACCTGTGTGAAGGCACGCAGACTGCAGAGAATACAGAGCTTTAGCCAGCCCCTCCCGTACCTCCGCAGGCACATGCTGAATTACCTTGTCGCTAGGCAATTATTTGTCCTGTCCCAGCTTTGGAGTGATGTAAATTACTTTAAGTGCACTTTGCAGGGGCCGCCATCACGATAATGATGATTGCGGCGGTGCTCTGACACACACAAATATTCAGCTATACCTTTAGAGAGAGGGGCTGCATTTAGGAGGGGCCGTAAGTGGGGAATTCAAGACATAGCAGCTAAGAAAAAGCTCAGACTGATGAGAGTGTGTGCAGAAACAAAGCGGGAGAGACAGAGACAGAGCAGAAGGTCTCTCAGCTTCTTTAATAGGGTGTTGTATTCATCTTCTGTCCCCAGTATACCCTATCCATCATTTCGTCTGACTAGAGTCACTTTAATTCCACTTACAGATGAATACCACAATAAATGACTCATACTGAAGATACAATAAATTCATATGTTTTCTCAAGCTCTTATTTTTCTCTTTATCATTTTTTTTTTTTACTCCTTTCTGGCTCTGTAGTGTTTAGAGCTGTTGCAGTAACATGTCAGCACCAGCAGGTGTCACTCATGGTTTCTATGCTCATCCGTATGACTGCTGGTTATACAGAAAAGGATAAATATCCCTTTATTTGCCGAGAATACTCAAAGCAAATGTAGTTTGGCTTCATCAGATTAAGACCATGTCCATAAAACATGTACAGACACAGCAAAATGCTTATATGACAGTTCTATGCAACAACTAGTCAAATAATGAGTGTCTTTGGTCTGTCTTGCCAAATCCAGTAAGTTGAACACAGACTGAATTGTCCCATTTCCTTAATATCAAGTCAAGTCAGAACAGGACAGCAGCTCTGAACTAGCTCCGTGCCTCTGAGGTACAACTATCCATTTCCAGCCCGACTCTGTCTCCTCTCCTCAGACTCTGAGATGATCTGAGATAAACGTTAGGAAAAAATACCTGCCTGCCTTTGAGCGGGGGGGAATTGAGGAACATTTTGACAGGTGTCTCATACAATTTTTTATGTAAAGTGTCTATAAACTGGACTGGATGATGATTGAGAGATACTCACATATTATGCAGGACACACCAACCACAGTGTGGATCCCCAGAACTCAGACACTCTCCACACGTCCCGTACTGCTCACATGATTCGATGGGAACTTGGGTCACCTGAAAGCACATGAGAGTGTCAGGGTCACAGTGCAGCCTGACAAACATCACACGATGCACTTAAAGAAGCCTCAGGGTAAACATTTGTATGCTTGTGTGTGTGTGTACAAAATTCATTAAGTCACAAACCAACAGATGATTGAACAAGTGGAGACTTTTCCACATATTTCAATGTCAGCATTTAGAAAGGATGATTCTATATTATAATGTATTAAACATAAATTTTAATGTTTTATGTTGACCTGATGTACAGAATGACATGCCTTAAAAACATTTTGGGTACACTATGCCCCTGTATGTAGATGTCAACTGCACATGCAACTGTTGCCTTTATCTTAAGCCAAAGAAACAGTAGCGAGCAGCTGGGATCAGTTGGCCAGTGAAAGCTGTCTCTTTGCCATCAATGGGCTTTTGTCTGCACCAGGGCATCTGTCAACCTAGGTAGGGCCTGTACAAACACACCTACACACGGAGGAGTAGTGACAGCCGTTTTCTCGAGAGCATGTGCAAATTCAATTTGATTTTACAAATGCGGAATGGGTCCGAAAAAAGTAATCATTGAGAAGTATATTTCAGCAGATAGTGTCAGGTTGAACTTTATTAAACTACATTAACTTTTCTCCCCAAAGCCTAAGATAAACTTTATTAAACAAATAGATGACTGTATTATAACTGTAAAACTGAACTGTAAGGTGTTTTTTAAAAAGAGGAATGAATGTAGAATAAAATTACAAAATACAAAATTTGTTTTTCTAAGCAAAACATGTTGAAAGTGTCAACAGCAAAGAATTTGAATAAGCACTTCCAGCACAAAGCAAACACACTGCACACCAATGAAAATAATCCATACAGGTTGTTGGACTGCAATTATTTGAATAAAGAACAATCATCCTTTTGCTCATGTGACTGCCAAATACAGGGTTGAGAATTTACATACATGAACACAACACACTGGAGAAGCACAAGAATCAAACACACGTAGCCGACTACTGAGTGTGTGAGTCAGTACGGTCGTAGGCTGGGCTTGTTTTCAGCTGCCTCATAACATACACTCATTCTTCTGTCTCTTTCTATACGTACTGTGGGTGTTTGAATCTTGCTGTGTCTCTGTCTGTGTCAGTCTGTCTGCCAGACCAGGTTCTGCTCAGCCACATGGCCCTCAGTCTGTTTGTGCAGCACAGAGGCCCGTACTATCTGGAGGTCAGTGTGTGTGTGTGTGTGTGTATGTGTGTGTGTCTTGAAGTGTCCCATAGGCCTGCCCTGCTCACACCTGCATCTCACTGTGTCAGCAGGAGTAAACGTACAAACACTGACAAACACTGCAACACAAATCCCCGCCACCGCACAGAAGATGAACACAGACACCAGGGGAAAGCGAGGGCTGAAATTCAGAGTGTGACACAGATTAATTTTCGGTCCTGTCTGTCTTTCAATTTCCTGGCAATTGCTTTGTTGGATAATGACAGCAGGCTCTGAAAGTGTGCGCCCTGTTCAGCTCCAAACCTTAGGCTCAGATCAATGCCTAATGAGTGGCTCCTCTGCAAAATGTGAGGGAGTGAATGAAGGGTGCAAATAACACCTTTTAAGTGTTTTTCGAAAAAAAAAAACCCTGTGCCTAACGCCCACAACTGGGTGATATTAATTGCTGTTAGCACCAAGGGCTGGAATTAACTGTCAGCCAGGAAGAGATAACAGCTGGGTGTCCATCAAAGGCTTTTCTTTATTATAATGTATCAAATTAAAAAACAGCTGACAGCAAAATTTGTAACGCGTGCCTGGTATTGCATGGTCGATGAAAAGTTGTAGTTGGCAAAACTGTCAGCTGCTGTGAGAAAGGTTAGCTTAATGTGTTCCAGCCTATATCTTTTTTTTCTTCTTTGTTTTGTCTTTGCTCCTCAAAGGCTCAATAACCCTCCACCTGTCTGCCTGGTCCTAAACCCTGCGGCAACAAAAAGACGGCCTCTCGGGACAAAGAAAGCCATTGACACGGTGGGACATTGACAGTCCCTGCACTGTGTGGCAGCTCCGCCATGGACGCTCCTGTTAGATTAACCCCCTGCCACCTCAACAAACTCTATTTGTGTGTGTGTGTGTGTGTGTGTCTCGTCTAGCTTCGGGACAAACAGGTGGCATGCTGTAATGAGCTGCAGACAGGGTCACATCAGCAGCAGAAGCTACAACTGATGACAAACAAGCCCACCAGGAACCAGACTTGGCTAGAGAGACGGCAACTCAGTCCGCGTATGTATCTTTAAGTCTCCGAATCCCTCTTAACCCAAAAAAAGCCGTCAGATCCTTCTCAAAACATGTGCGAGACCAGTGAAACTTTATAGTATAACTTTCACAGAGGCCCGGCTCAATGAAAGGGTTACAGTGCGGAGACAGCTGTCAGCAGGGGGAAAGCCAGGGAGTAGGGGGAGCTGGGGGTATCTAAAGACAGACAGACACAGCCCGCTGTCAGCTGATACAGATTGCCACACAAAAAAAAGGTATGGGGGGGGTGTAGGGGGGGCGGGAGGGGGGTGTTATATGCAAAAAAGGGAGTGAGGTAAACAGGAAAGGACTGAAAAAGCATGGAGTCAGTGTGTTTTTGTGTGCTGTATATACTGTATGTGTGTGTGTGAGTGTGAGTGTGATTGTATTGATGTTTAGACCAGCATGGGCCAGTAGTGGAGGTGAGGAGGGGGGAGACGGGGTGGGTGAAGGAGGGGGCTGAGGGGGAGGTGGGGGGATCACAGCAGCTGTTGCCCAGCACACGCTACAGTCACTCAACACAGCAGGGCTGCACAATGAAGCCCCTTCTCCCACTGTGTGCGCATGTGTATGTGTGTGTGTGTGTTTGTAAGCACACATGCACAGCGCCATAACGGATGTGCAGATTGTTGTTCCTGTGTTTTAAAGGAAGACAAAGAAACGCCGCATGTCATCTGATATCGCCTCCAACTTTTTTCCCCTCTCCCCTGTCTCTTGTTTCCCAGGAACACGTTCTATATCCACAGCTGACCTGAGGTAGACTGAGTATTGTCAGTGAGAAGTACTGTGCTCTGGTAAATGAATGCTAATAAAATTCCTGCTTAAGATGACCTTAGCGGGGGGTTATTCAACCAGAGAGGCTGCACACTGGAGTCGCATACTGCAGCAACCTGGGTGACTGACTGACAGCCGAGGGTTAAAACAACAGCTTCCTCTCGTTCAGAGGCTCATGCTGAATAGGCTTCAGCTTCTATTATTATTGCCAAGCCTTTACTGATGCAAGGGCTTTGCCTCTGTAACTGAAACCTATAGTCTGCGATTTGGAACTAGTATTAATGTCCAGCTTTAATCCCTGGGAAAGAATTATATGCAAGAATACAGAATTTGTATCAACCTACATCATAACCTACCTCCTGCTTCCATCATGAGAACTTTCACTGTGTAACTTTTAAATATAATATATTTAATTTAGTTGCAGTTGTGTCTCGAGAACATCTACAACAAGAAAAAACCAGGGAGGTGATTGTATTGTCACAAAGAGCTAGATATGTGGGCATTGCATATATGTGTTGATGCCCAGAAGATGGGCCAGAGGATAGAGTTCCTACTGCACATATTTTCCACTCTTACTTCTGGCCACCTGTGAATACAGTGTCTGTTCCTCATTTTGAATTTTGTTTTGAGTGAAGAAGAGCACAACAGGAGGATAGAGGTGTTTGGCTCTGGCACCCATGAGAGGCTGACAATGTATGTGCATTAGAGAGCAGCAGGAACACTTTCATCTGCTCCTGTGTCTCCGTGGCTGAGAATGAATGGTGGCTCCATTTCAGTCCCTCTGCCCTGCTGCCCTGAGACCCAGCCGTGCTCGCTGCACTTCAGTGATGGATGGGGACACAGGGGCAGACTAGGAAGAGAATATAGAAAAAGACAGACTGAAAAAGAGGGATAAAGGAGGACAGAGCAGAGTGGAAACGGCCCATTGCTCTGTGTTCTGATGAGACCTAGTCTCTGAGGTGCCAGATGTGCCTCACCACGTTGAGCGAGAGAGAGAAAGCAACAGAAAGAGAAAAATCCCACCGTCACTAGTAATGCAGAGGAAGCTATTTTGCAGGCTGTTGCCAAGGCAACAGGCCTGGCTCTGACCTCAGGAACACCCCACATCCACCACCACTCCCTCTAACCTTCGAAACCTTCGGCAGTGGACGGTAAACAGCTGGCACCTCTGGGACTTCCTGCCACCTACACCTCCTTTTAAACATGTATAAACACACATACACACACACACACACACACACTCCCCTACACCCTATCCATTTTTAATGAGAGTTAGCCAGGCTACCACGTCACTGGAATGAGGCACATCGATCATGAACACAATACCCATTCCAGCAGAGAGAGAGAGAGACAGAAGGAAAGCAAGGGAGGGGTGTATCTGTGTGTGTGTTTGCTAATGACAAAGGCACAAAAGCAGAGCAAATACTTGCTGCTGAATGAATGAAAAACGATGAAATCTACTGGCCCCTGAGTCTTTTTAGTCCCACAGTGACCCCGCAGCCAGAGTTTCTTGTGTCCATGCTAACTACACAAGGCCGGCTCAGCCTTTTTCCCTGACCGGCCACTCTTTAATCTGCTCTAGTAATCCCACTGAGGCTCTTCCTAAGGACTGTGGCCATATCTCCCCTGTCTCTTTTCTCCCTCCCTCCTTCTCCTCATGCCCCCCTTTTTCCTCAACTCACAAAATCCTTCTACTGTACTCTCTAAGATCCAAACAAATCCTCTCAGTAGCGTCGCGCGGAGCCATCTCATCCAACATGTTGACGTCCACCCACAAGTCAAGGCATTCTCTCACAGCAACAAAAACATAATCAACTCTGTATTGAAAGCGAGGGTCATCTTTCCCCTCTGACTGGATAATCAGGCCTCGAGTCTCGAGCTTGATTAAGGGCCAAAAAAAGGGGCATGTGCGTGGTTGTTGTGGGTGCGGGAGGTGGATTATGTGCGGGGTTGCTGATCCCTTGGAGACCTTGAGTTGACTGGGCAAAGACAGCACAACAGCTGGAGGCTTTGATGAAGGCTTAAAAGCCACATTCCAAGAGCAAATGTGTAAAAGTAATTAATTACATCCACATGTGCACATAATGGCCGCACATAAAAAACCGTCCTCATCATGTACATAAAAAAAACTACAACCTTTATCCCCCCTGCAGACGTACTGTTGTTACAGTGTCTGCCGCTCTGCTCCGCACTAAAAGGTATTGCCTTCAGAACGCTTGTTTTTCTTGTTGTTCTTGTTACAGATGTCAGAGGGCTTGATGACAAGTCCTTTTAGAGAAACAAGTTTTGTGTTGAAATACACGGTATTGATCTTCTTCTACTGTATAACGTTTATTAAAGAACTGTCTACAGCGCTAATGCAGGATAGGTTCAGGATAAATGGAAGCTAGAAGAATTTAATGGGAGATACAGTACCATTGTGTGTTAGTGCTTTTTCTGAAGGTCAGACCCTTTTATGCTGGGTGGTTTTCAGACTAGCAGATTTTAAAGTAGAGGAGATAGCATTCAGAGTAGATATCATTGATTTTAAGAGGCTAAACCTGGGAGGGAGAAAAGGCTGAGGCAAAATGAAATGATACAGCTTGCCTCATCTACAGCCATCTCCCATACTCCAAAAATGATTTGGTGTGAAAATGGGAGCTTTTAACATTTATTCTCACAGCCAGCTCTCTCAGCCCATCTTTTCCTTATTTTTCTCTGTCTATTCACATCACCCGTCGAAAGACAAAATGCACACACAAACAGACGCGCGCACACATTCATTTTGTTTATTGGATTTGGCCTGAGCTCCTAGATTTGGGTCAATTGAAAACATCAAGATACTGTAGCCACATAAGGCTGGGTTTAAAGACAGAATAAAAGAAGAAGCTAAGCACCAGTTTGCCCTCCCCCCTCTCCCTACCTCCACACACACACACACACACACACACACACACAAAGAGAAGATGCAGGAAAAACAGCCTCAAAACACTCAAGTGAACTGATATAGGTTACAAAAGATATCTAGCCATCACAGCGTGATCAAGCAGAGTTGCTGTTTCCAAATCCTCATGCCACTGAGCATCAGTACCCCACCAACAGCCCCATCTCCACCTCATATCAGGGCTTTGACCCCCCCCCGTACCCCTTCAGTCCTGGGCAGGCCTGGTCTCTGGCAGCTCATCAGAAGTAACAGACTGGTAGGAGACAAGCCGCCAGGCAGGAGAAAAGGGGAGGAACAGGTCAGGCGTGTGCCTTCTGACCGCAGTTTGAACTCTGAAGTTGAGTGGCCGTTATGTGTTAAGGCTGACCCAAGAATGATAACTGCACATTTTAAAGTGGTAATAATACAGTTCAGTGTTTTATTCTGACATTTCCCGTGATGAATGGTCATTGTTGCTGCGTATGTGGTGGAATTCATGTGGCCCAGACTTTGGCGTCGTTTCCTAAGCCTTTTTCTGTGGATTCCAGTTTTGGTAGGTGGCGCTCGTGTGTTTGTCAGTTCAGTCCTGGTGGTTCTTGTTGCTCATGTTAACTTTCCAGTTTTCCTTCAACTTATTTGTAGTTATGTGGTGCTGCTGGTACAAAAGGTAAAGAACACATCAGATCCTCTAAGCCAGTGAACATTTCTTAAAACTCAGATGGTATCAACTGACACAAGGTGATCTACTTGCTACTGTAAAAGATGTCATCGACTGGCTATCGGCTTAATATCTACTGTGTGAAATTTTATCCATTTAAAATTGTGGCAGATTTCCACATAGCATGCCAATTTTTGGATGGATGCCCCACACCTTCCTTACTCAACCCATCACAAAAATCTATCTATGAGGTTTAAAACATTTTAATACCTTCTACACATTAATCACTTATAGGATATATCTAAATAATAAAGGTTGTTATTGGTAAGTTGGCCATCAGTTTTTACCAGTGACCCCGTTTCAAAACACTTCCTCGGTCTTCTCTCAGCTCTAGCTGGTAAGTACCCCTTTTCCCATCATGCAATGCCCCTGTGCAAAAACAAAAATCCCTTCTTTCAAGGACACACCACACAGAACACACACACACACTTCACACTTGCACAAACATGGCATTGAATTTCAGCATGTGTCCCCTGGACTGATGGCCAACTGTATGGATTACAGACAAAGTGGGGCAGTGGGCAATAAGGAAGGTGGAGGAGGGAGATGGGACTGTCTCCTAATCTCTGTTTGTGTGTGTGTGTGTGTGTGTGTGTGTGTTTGTGTGTTTAGGTATTACAGACTAGAGGACTAGAGGGAGGAGTCACGGGGGGGATGTGAGGCAGCAGAGGGAGTGTGAGCGTAGAAATAATGGAGTGAGGGAATCGACCAGTGCGGAGGTTGAAAAATCCAACCAGTCGATAGAGCTAGGAGTGTATCAATTATGTATAGCTTCAATCCTCTTTTTGGGCAAGGAGAAGAGGAGAATAGGTTAGACTGGAAAAGGGGTTGCGTTTGTGTGTGTTTTGACTGTGTGTGAGTGTGTTCTCCGACTGTGTTTTTTATACATAATGCAGATCACTGAAGCCTTTAGTGCCAGCAGCTTTAAAAGTGCTCACAACACTGTTCAATAACTTACATCGAAAATGATGTTTATAAAAAAACAAACAAATGGCGAGCTACTTCTCCCTGCCGTTCTCTTTGTCAGTCCATCACTGCATTTTTCACTGCTAATAACCACCCTTAATTGAATGCAGTGTCAAATAATAACCTTAGCAAAACACTGAAACAAAAAAACATGTTCATTTATGCATTACTTAACAACTTCATTAAATAGCACAATGTCAAACACAGCTGATGATACCTCTGCAGCCATTACTCCTCTCCAGATCCCATGTGCACCCTCTTAGGTAAAGAGGTAAAGATGTTACAATGGATACCGGTGATATGATCTGAAAGTCCCAGGCTCTCTCTCCCTGGCCCTTTCTCGCCTTTCTTTTCCACTTATCTCGCCATCTCTTCCCCTACTCTTTTTTTTTCTCCTCCTGAACCGTCTCTTCTACACTCCTGTGTTCGCTCTCCTTTTGCGGCTCCCAGTTGAGGTGGCCTCTTTGCTCAGTAATTCAGTCAGGAGGCTAAAAGGAGGAAATTACATCCATGCTGCCTGACCACTTTGAACTCTCAGCCCCCTTCTACCTCTGCTTGCTCACTGGCAACTGGTTTAAAGGCCCACACTGACATTTAAGAGATGGAAACGGGGAGCTGTAAAAGTGCCTAAGAGTGTTTGTGAATGTGTACGTGTGAATGTGTGCACTCATGTGCAAAGACAACTATGAAAAGTGACACATTGACATATCATAATGACACATAGTATACCTAAATTTGATTTTTATCTTACTTCAGAAACTCAACATTTTCTGGCATGGTACTTAAATGCAAGTTAGAACAATAAATGTCTGTGTATCTTAGTACTTTACATATGTATAGTACAGTATTTGGGCTCAAGCACATCCACAGCATACTGCAAATGGAGCCTGTGAATTGGTCTTATTGGGCTAATGAAGGTCTAATTTTTTTTCTGTGATGTAGAATTCAAGGCAACCTACCTCCACTCAGCCACCATCAGACATCACAACAAACCGGGCACTAATGCTAATGGTATAGGGAGTCAGAAAAGCAGCTATTTCAAAAGCTTAAAATGGCTCATTAACATTAGCAGTGGGATGGAAAATCTTCAATCACTTCTGGTAAAAAGGTTTAAGTAGCGATAGAATGGAGTTCAAGTGTGCTTAACCTGCAATAGAGGGAAATTAACGTATATATATTTATATATATAATGGAATTTACATAAGCCAGTCAGTTTCTATGAGTGACACGATCCTTCCAGACTATAACAACTTGTTATTGTTACTTAGCTCTACACTTAACGCCCGCCTTCTCGTCTGTCCCTGTCTCAATGGCAGTAAAAAAGTCACAATGCCTGTCTACATGTCACAATCATGCTATTATTTTTATCTCATTGTATATATTAAGTATGCATTCAAATTTCTTTTTTAAAAACTGACTTTATTGTCTGTCAATCTACCTGTCTTAACCTATTTTTTTTACCCACCTGTCTGGACTGCTTGTTTATGTGACGTTCCTGCTGTTGCTTCCCTGTACCTCTTTGTCTTTCTATCCATCTCTGGCCTGTCTGTCTAAGTCCAACGTGTCTGTGTGTCTCTCAGCTGGATACCAGACTGTCAATGCAGCCAGTAATGAGGTGTATGCTTCAGTCAGCATGTGAGGAGTTAATAAGGAAGCAGCAGAGGCCATCACACATCAACAGGCATGAGTGTGTGTGTGTGTGTGTGTGTGTGTGTGTGTGTGTTTGGGGAGGGTGTGAAGGCTAGGGAGCCTCCCTGGCACACTTACGGCTGTCTGTCGGCCAAAGGGGGTATTGATTTGGAGGGGAAGGCAGACAGAAATGAATTCTGATCCACAGAGGGACTCCACAGTGCATGAGTGTGTGAGGGTTTTTTTTTTTTTTTTTTTGTGAGCGTGTGTGTGTATGTGTAACATTGTGTGTGTGTGCATGCGTGTGAGCATGTTTGTTCTCTTTGTCTCAGCGTCTCTCCCAGTGTACATGATGTACATACAAATGAAGGGTTTGGTTACACCCCACTGCTCTCAGGGCTGCTGCTTGTGCATAAGAGTAAACGCGCGTGTGTGTGTGTTTGTGTGTGTGTGTGTGTTTGTGTCTAGATGAATGTTAGTCTATGTACATGAGAGAGAGAGAGACAGATAGGGAGGAGGGGCATTGATAACTAGGCTCAGGTGGTGAAGGACACTTCATCTAATCCCAAACTGGGTGTGTGTGTGTGTGTTTATGTGTGTGTGTGTGTGTGCGTGTGTGCCCTTTTGTTTATGTGTTCATGTATAAGGCCATGTTTGCATGAATGCATACATGCACCCATGTTTGCTGTGCATGTGTGTCATGCATAAAATACTCCTCACCTGGACTTGAATAGTGATACGCTGATGAGAGGCTACACCCATTACTGAGGCTGTAAGACCTCCTCAGACCCTATAATAGTGTCTGTGATTTAATCCAATTTGATTCCATGAGAAAAAAATATAGAGAAAGAAGCTATGGGCAAACACTTTCCAGCAGTGGAGAGAAAATTATTAGATTTGCCTATGAAGAAACTCTGTGGGGTGAGAGGCAGAAAGAAAGCAGTGACTGATCTCTGGTGATGTGTCTAAAAGTGCCTGGGTGTCTTTGTTTGGCAGAAGAGGAAAAAAATCAACATAATGAGCCCAAACTGCCTTTGTGTCTCACTCTCTTCGTCTCTCTTCTCTCTCTCTCTCTCCTCCCTCTGTTTCTTTCTCCCTCTCATCCCACGACTCTCAGACAGCTGCCTCTGTGCAGCCAAATTAACTGATCCCCAGTTGCTTTTGGAAAGTGTGAAATAAATAAGTGTTTCGCCTCTGAGGTATTTAGTGTTTTTAGTCCCGCTTATGAACTTTACACAGCTCTGGATGCTACCTTCATTCAGAGTATAGGTGACAGTATTTGTCCACCACAAATCTGTTGTGCAGGTTTTCCATCCCAAATCCCCCACACAGCCCCATCCGTCACTCTGTGGCCCTATCTATTACCGCCATGTGATCCTTCTGGCTCCAAATATCCGATTTACAAGTCGGCAAGAAGAGTAATATTTCAACAGGCTGTCGGCAGACACACTGTTTAAATCACTGGCCGCCTGTGCTCTTTCTAATATTTTTCCTCAAATATTGCATTAGAGATATGTTATCCATCCTTGCACATTCATCTTGCTCCTCTCGCCGAATGTGTGCCTGCATATGTACGAGCAAACATAGATAAATGTTTGTCTGTCAGTGTGTGTGTTCTAGCACATCTAAGGACAGTTTCCCAACCTTCTTAAAGAGTGAAAGCAAACATTTCATCTAATATTTGTCATGTACAGTCCTCTTATGTGAACATTATCATTTACTCTTTACCAAAAACACAAACACTGGCACACATAAAGAGTAAATCCAAGTCACTAGTCTCTCAGAATTGACTAAAAGAGGCACATAGGCAAACAAAGGATCTGGGGCACAAACATCTGTAAATGGATTCACAGATTTCCGTGAGTATAAGGATACATTTTCTGCCCAGTAAGAGTCCAAAATAGTATACAGTGTTTCACCTATATGTATTCTGTAGTGGCACACCACCACTGCAAAATAATAAGCGCTGCTGCAAAAATTTCACACAATCATTAATATCAATGGGCTGCTAATGATTTTCGCTCACACACTGTGCAAACACAATAAGCCCCTAGTTACCATGGAATTGTTTTGAGTTATTCTCCCTCTCCTCATGCTTCAAAAGGCATCTACGTGAAAGGTATTGTAGAGTAGGGTAAGAGTAGCGTAGCTCCATTAAGGAATACGGCAGTGCGTAATGTTTGTGCGTAGCGAGTGTGTGGTTGAGCGAGCGGCAGAAAGGTGACGGTGAATGCTAGCGGAGCAGAGGGAAACGTTAGCAATGAGTTGTCAATATGGCGGTAAATGTACAGTATAGGCTACAGTGTCAAGACCAAGAAAAGTCTCGTCTGTTGTTTCCCAAACTGCTGGAAAAGTGAAGGGAGTTAGCCCCAAAGCAACAATGGGTTAGCCTAACCTGACCAGGCTCACTTAAGGTGGACTGACCTTTAAGGTGGACCAGCTATTCTCATTTTAGTGTCTATCTCAGCCGCTCTTAAACAGAGAACAAAGAAATGTCTGGCTGCTGAGTCTCTGCTGAGTTTTTGCTCACCATACCCCTCCCTCCACTCAGTATATCTGACTTAAACATCATAAAAGTAACACATTACCACCACCACCGCACACATACACACACACACACACATACACAATACAGTACTACATCCATCACCAGGGCTCAGGCTGACAGCTTTGTCAAAGTGAGCCGCAGGGGAGAGAAGAATGGCATTGTGGGATTGAGTCCTCCCATCGGACGGTGCACTGACAGGAGAGAAGAAAGGGGAAGAAGAGAAGAGAAAGGGGGGAAAGGAAAGAAGTGGGAAAAAATTGGGGAATGTTTTGCACAGCCCCAGCAAATGGCGAGAGAGAGAGAGAGAGAGAGAGAGAGAGAGAGAGAGAGAGAGAGAGAGAGAGAGAGAGAGGGAGAGAGAGTGAGTGTGTGTGTGTTCTTCCATTGGGAAGAAGAAAGGGTTCAGCTGCCATGGGTAGCCCATCAAAACCAGCAGCTCTCCTGCTGTAGCCTGTTTACTAAGACTGGCCTTCTGAAGGACAGACAAAGAGCATATTGCAGGCCTGGCAGCATGACCGTATCACAGAGTAAAACACACACATACACACACACGCACACACACACACACATACAAAAGACCTCCTGAGGGTCTGCCAAACTGCAGCAAATGAACCAAAGCCCTGGTTAGAACACACACAGAAACAAATGTACTCGCTGACAAATGCACGTAAGACGCACGTGTGTGCACATACATACACTTATTCACCCTTTAGAGGGCAGCTGGTGGTGTAGTGAAGTGAGCTGTTGGCCTCTCACAAACAGGAAAGATCAGTCTCCAGAGTCAGCCTGAGACCTCTAAATAAACACCTTTACCGCGGTGCTGGGGACAGAGCCTGCTGCTCTCCACTGATGTGTGGGCTCGGCTTCAAAACCTACTACACTGCACTTCACTCGGTGATTGCGGCCCCATCTCAGCACTAAGGAGAAAGGCGACTGACGAATGCAAAAAGAGACAGGGAAAGTGAGAGAGGCAGGGAGACTCGCAGACATGGCTGTAGTAAAGACTTCTATTTTCTTTCGTTTTTTCCACTTCCTTTACTCACCTACCTCCCTTCCTTTATCTTACTTCCTGTCCTACCCTTTCCTACTCAGTAAACGGCTCTTGTTCTCACCCTTTGACACCCCTGATTAAGTTCACCTGATCACTCCTTATTTAAAGACTACACTCCCTCTCGCTCATTCTCTCACCTTCAGTTCTGGTAAGAGGAATATCTTACTTTTTAGTCCTTATCCTATGTCCATGTTAGTTTAATGGACAACTTTATTTATCCGTATTTCTTTAAGATGGACATGTGAGACTAATTTGACTTATAGTGTTAAGTTTTAATCTTGTATTTGTTTTCTTTCAGACTCAAAGGCCCGTGTATTCTTTTCTCCTGTTATGTTCATAAATGCAGTACCTTTTGATTTTTGGAGAAATGAAACCTTAGTTCAGAGGATTGAAGTTTACCGGCTTTATTTCCATGCATTCTGATCCGATGCCCACTACGATAGTCAACTTTTTTATTCTGAACCTCCTAATTTACGATGGCCTTCCCCAATTATAGACGAAACATCGCCACTCTGTTCACTTTACTCTTCGCCTGGCTCCTGACAAACCCTGTCGTGATTCCTTCAACCGGCACTTGTGTGTCTCCCTGACACTCTCTAGGCTCTAATTAGGCTTGTAAATAATTATTGCAATTAAAGCCTACAATTAGGAGGAGTGAAGCACTGCCATTAGTTTCACAATAAATGGCATGAGCATTCTGCATAGGCGTAGGGAGGAAACAGACAAATGCTGTGCCATTATAGAGGCAGACAGACAGTGAGAGTGAAAGAGACAGAAAGAGAGAAAGGGGGGGGTTATATGAAGGCAGTTGACATACTCACAGCTCTTAATTATAGAGCTGATTATTTTGGCAGGGTCGCTCCTGGACTGTTCCTTTGGCTCATATTCACAATGTGACAAAGTGTGCATGCACAAATAGACACACACATATACACACACATATAAAAGCGAGCAATATAAACCTACCCGTATGAATGCACATGTACATGTTGTTACAAAGAAGAAAGGGATGTTATTCTGAATTCAGGATATAAAACACCGCAACAAAACCTCAAGTACAGACTGAAACTGGAGCCTAATCAGAGATAAATGTCATTGTTTCTAGATAATTAGAGGCTTTAGATGATTTCATGGACAGGTTTGCTGCTCAGAATGATCAGGGTGATGATTATCTGCCTAAAACTGACCACATCTATTCAATATCTACTCCTAAATATTTATAATCAATAGTGGTTGACCAGTTAATCAGGTTATCTGGTATTTTGAGATAACTGGTATTGGCCTATGCCTGGGCTCATGTGGCCTGTGAAAGATGATGATCTTGGTTGTGAATTCTTAGTTTCGTGTAAGTTTTTAGTTTTAGGGAGATCCAGCTTTGAGCCACGCCCAGGCCCAGAGGAGGCTGCTGGCCCAATGCATGTCTTGTGTCTTGTCCTGCCTATTGGACCACTCCCAGACCGTTTGAGAGGGAGTCTGTCCACTTAAAAGTGACATACTTTGTTTTCTTTAATTTGTATTTGCGTTTTTATTGTTGTTTTAATTATTTATTATTCATTTTTCCCTTGTAAAGAGGGAGGGAGGTAGTCCCAGCCAACCCTGCCACGCCGCCAGAGAGCCAGGCGGGGAGCCCAGGGACCATCTTTCATTAAAGACTGTGATGTTGTTGTTATTGTAAGCAGTGTTTTTTTTCCATAGATATGTCCAAAAGTCTGTCTCAGACTTTTGGACATACAGACCCTACTGTATTCCAAAAGGAGGTTGATCCAGTGGTTAATATTTATTGATTTTTTGATTTCCAGTTAAAGAAACTTGTTTTCTAGAGAAATGAGTAAGCTGTTCTCGTATTTGTTTTCTGTAGTGTCTCCTAGCAGAGAGAGTTGTGGGGATGGAGGGATTCTGCAGTCCAAGATTGTGGAGTTTTTGTGTCCCAAAAAGAGTGAATCAGTTGGCAGGTCCAGTGCGCGTGAAAATAATTATCTATTGTGCTTGTTGTGCATGGTGAGCAAGTGTCTGTGTTTTGCAAGTGTCTGTGTGTACATTTTATATTGAATAATATATATTCTGTGGATGACTTTGTATTGGACTAGCTGTAGGTTTGTATTGGACGTCATGGCAAAAATATTTTTATTTATTTCTATCCAGAAGTTGGTTGAGGGAGAGACAGTTAGATCAGTGTTCCAGATAACTGCCGGGACTGTTACAGTTCACGGTTGTGAATTTCCATGATAGATAAGAGGGTCTACATTTGACTGCTAGAACCTCTGCTAATGCTGAACAGTGTGCAGAGATGATTGCTGTGCTCGTACAACCAGTCTTTGTTAATATAAACACACAAGCCACCTGCTACTGAGAGATGTGCAGATACACACATGATCGTAAATACAGACACAAAGGAACTTGTTGTATTCATACTGGACTTGGCACTATTAAGTTTATTTGGACACCATTTTACCTGAAGCAGAACTACACAGCGCTTGTTTAATGACAGCTGCATAGCCTGCTAACACAGTAAGCGAATTCACAACTTGTACTGTGCTTACTGTCTACTGACCTCCACTGATGTAGCAGGGGACTTGGTTGTGAAGGCAGGAGAGGGGGGAAGAGGGGATGGAAGGATGGGGAAATGAGAGGTAAGAGGGGGTTCAGGCTGGGACCTGGGTGTGCAGGCTTCTATTAATTAACAGCTTGATGGGGGCTGACAGGACGTGTGCTGCTATCAAATAATGAGGTTAGAATTGGTCAATGGTTCTAGGGCACAAAACCTGATTAACACTAATCCTGGCTTAAGTCAATTAACAATGCCTGCTCAGGGACTCATGTAAATGAGGTGCCTTTGTTAGGTGGGCTAGCGCAGAGGGAGCAAACAGAGCTCAGCATTCAGACATGTAAAACATGGCTAGAACACAGCTGAAAGGGGGGAAGGACACTCATATCGGTCATCGTGTAAGAGAAATAGCTGACTAGCAGTGGTCAAGCAGATGGATGCTATAAAAACATGATTCAATGAGGGGGCGTCTCTAACTGACCTACTGAGTGACCCCTTTGGTTTGATGAACAGACTCAGTCAACCCTTGAACTTCCCACAACCCCTGACCTCACGATGCTGAGAGACATAAATAGATAAAAGTGCACACGCATTAAATCATGCACATGGAGCATTCTGTCAACATACAGTACCAGCCAAAAGTTTGGACACACCTTCCCGTTCACTTGAACGAGAAGGTGTGTCCAAACTTTTGACCGGTACTGTACATGCACATAGACCTTCAAAAGTGGAAATCACATACAATGTGGACATGCATATTAACCACCACCAAGAGAAATGTTATTTTGTTAGTAAATTTCCTTTGAGCAAGTAGTTAAAACCCTACATCTTTCCATTCAATAGCTGTAATGTCATATATTACTAAATCAAAAGACTGAAAAACAAACCACTAATCGGCAGACATTGAGATTATTGTGATGGCAGACACATGGCCCTTTAATGGTCACATTAAAATATAAAATGAAAATAAAAGAGTGGGCAGGCAGTCAAACCAAACTGAATCCAGACATGAGAAGCACTGAACAAACATACATATAAAAGGTTAAAATATGAAATGCATACAATAATAAAAATAAATATGCTTTCAAAATTAAAAACGAAAACATACTCTTATGGTCTGCTACTACCAACCTATAGCAATGTGTAGTCAGACCAGTTTAATTACTTCAAACCACACTAGAGTACTGAAAGAACACACAAATATGCAATGAAAGTGGTTTCTTCAGAATGAAAAGCTAAATGGCATCATCAATAATATTGGATGTGAGTATTGACAGGGGGATTTATCCTAATTTGTCCAGGTGTCAATATCAAGTGAAGCTGTCAGGGAAGCAGCAGAGTATCTAAGCCCAAGGTTCCAAGCTGCAGCTCCAACCCCCATCCCCCTCCACCCCCCGACAACATTTCTAGCTGCAGAGCACCTGGGTAAGGAAGCGGCCATGCGATTGATTTGCTGGCCCTCACCCCTACGGCTGCCAAACTGACCCCGCTGTCGCACTACATCCCAGATAAAACATGACTGCCAATCTATCAAGGCCTGTGTCTGCTGTTGGACTGATAGCAAGCTGTCTGTTTGTTGAGATCTGTCAAAAAACAGACAGACACTAGTAAGCTCTGGGCACTGCTCCCCTCTCATGAACAGCCATGATGAGGGTGGAATGGGATGCAGATGTGTGATCCATATGTTGGCACAAGGCATCCACCATCACAGCTTTCTTATGCATGACATAGAACCTTAGTTCAGGTCACTTCTCTTAAATAAACACTGGATTACACGTCATGGTTGTCTGACACCTCCTGTGTTGTCAGTTGGAACATATGAAACAAACCTCATTTGACCTCAGTTGGCCTAAGTTAGGTACAACACATATTTCTTAACTCACATTCATATGACTCAAAATGAAACCATGGATACAACGGGGGAATTAGGAAACATTCACAAACTTATGAGAGAAAGATATCTCTGACATCCTGTGGGATGCAGAAAAGCATTTTGCAGTCAGAGCTAATAGAGGAGTATATTCAGCATTCTGGTTGAACCTCAGTTCAGATTGTGGGAAAAGACTTAAGAAGGAGTGGGAAGACTGTAGGACTTTTCAGAGTCTCTAACTGAATTCGGCACATTCGACTGATTGCTCTTTCATCCTGAAAGCAGCCTCTTGATTGTCCTCTGCGCTCTAAGGGTGGGTAGTCGACTTATTGGACCTCTTTGTCCAAGTGTCACTGATGGACAGATTGGTGAGGAACAGACAGATAAGGGTCAATGGTCAAACCCCTGGACTTGTTCACTCTCTGGCAGCTGCAAGCTAACCAGACTGCCCTGGGGCCAGCAAAGGGCCAAGGGGCAGCAAGGCAACACTTGTTGGGGCAGTGGTAGTTGCTGGATAACCCCTGAGCTTCTCAGCCCTGGAAAGGAAGGAGGGGCTCAGAGAAGAAGTAGACACAAAGTGCTAATCTTTTGTCCCTGTGCCATTTTGTTTTTGTAGCCCTACTGTTGTGTCCTTTCTCTTGACCTGAACCTTTGTCAGACTTTTCCCCTCCCCACTAGATTATTGTTCCTCTTCAATGAGATAAGGAAGCGATCATCTTCCGGTAAGCTCTGAAACAGATGGTTAAAATAAGAGTTGGGCTTCTAGGAAAAAAACAACAACATCAGGATAAACACAAGAACATGCACACATACTTAAGTCTTTGAATGAGTGGCCTGGACATGAGCCAGTCCAATCTGCTTGTTGTGGAGAGTGTAAACAGTAAACCCAGAAAACAAAAGGCTCTCCACCAACACTGCTCCTAGTCACATTTCTAAGTCTGCACATGAGCTGCAACACCTACAGTGCACAGCGGAAGGCCTGGCTATAAGCCATCATGTGTTCTATGCCCATTAACACATGAAATCAGCGTGTCATACACACCAAAGTCCTGCATAATGATGAGCCAGTAGCATGTCAGCTAATCTAAGCCTGGTTGAGGTGTGAATGAATCCTATTTCCTCCTGTCTTGATAACCACTGAACCCATTTCCTCCCAATCTAACCACACCAGCCAAACAAAGGTACTGGGGGATAAGGAGAAGGAGGGAGGAGAACCAGAAAAACTCAGAGGGGAGGAGCGTGGGGGGGGTGCTTAGAGGGAGAACAGGTTGAGAAGAGGCCTCAGACAAAAAAAAAAAAAAAAAAGGTTTTAAAAAAGAAGAAAGAATCCATGCATGGATTTCAAATTTCACAGCTGAGCACCTGGAAGAAATTGCCAGGCTTGAAAAAAGAGGTCTTCTTTTCTTTTCTGATAATCTGTGAGCTGTAATGTTGCCGTTCCATACATGGGGCTGGGTAAGGGAGGAAGGATGGCGTTCGAGGATTGGAGGTTGAGGGGGTTTAATGTTTGCTAAAGAGCCAAGAGTGTACTGGAGAGTGACAGCAGCACATGGCTGAACGCCTCTATAGGGGGAGGACTGTGTGTCTGTCCATGAAAGACTAGTCTGTTTTACAAGCCGGCTCAGTATCCCTTAGTTGGTCATGCTAGCAAGAATTTCACACTTATCGTTATAAAGAGCTGGCAATTAGTGGGCCACTATTTCAGTGGGAACACTATTAAGTCTGTTAAGTTCTATTATGTACTCTTGTGTGCCACATCCATAAGAGTTTTTTTTTTTCTTTATTACAGTGTTTTCAAAATCCTTTTCAGGCAGAACTAAGGACGCGCCACAGGTATCACTTCAAAACCCTTTCAGATGTTAAATCTTGATTGTTTCCATGAATAATACATTATAGCCCGGGCTCTGCATACTGGCCGCTGACCAAAGCAACCGACATAATGCAGTCACTGATTCTCAACCGTGTGTGATGAGTGCTCGCCCTACTGCTGGGTGCCAGCGGCCATAACAGCACAATACACCACAAAGGGAATGAAAAGGCCTCATAAAAATGTTGATAATCCAGGCCTCAAATGACCGCATTCGATACTGGAGTAGTTGTCGCCATTTATCCCAGTGTGCTGCATTGTGTTGATAAACCAACAACAAAGAGAACCAACACTGCTTAAGGCCTTGTGTGGGCCAGAGTGTCAGGAATACTTGAATGTTCCTCAATTGGCCTGAACTCCCCAAATGCAGTACAGAACACATAAACACGCACAGGACTTTTCACTATGTTAAAAGAACCAGGTTAGGTTCTTTTGCATTCTCAGGCATACACCTCCAGAAAAAAAAACATGAGAAAGAGAAGAAAAAGAGGAAAGGGTGGGTAATGAATGAGAGACAGAGAGAGAGAGGCACAGGCTCCAGTCGGTGGGGACGAAGCCAGGCCAAACACTCATGCAGATCCAACGTACTAAATTTGCATGAGCTGGCAACAGCACCAGTGGGTTAGCTTTGCTCCAGCTGCCATTCACACATGAATACTCTTTCTACCTGTTTGATTAGAGCCTGTGCTCTGGAATTGTTAAGGTGCCGGAGTATTACTATAGGCACAGTGTATCTGGCTGTATGCAAAGTATAGCCTATAGATAAAGGTTAAAGCCTCCCGTGCTTTTCCGTGTGAAACTTAAGCAGATGTTATGAAGCGCGTACCCAAGCATGCTTTGTTAAAGCAGTAGTAGATGTGGTATTCAGTTTGAAATCTACAGCTTTTGATGCAATATTAAATGCAGTGAGGTGTTTCTGGAATGTAAGACATTTCGGGGGGCATTTCATATGACGCAGACGGAAGAAAAGACAGAAAAAGAGGAGAGGGAAAAAGTCGAGGACGTGTCTAGGAGGCAGCTCAGCTGAATCTCCCGAAACAGCTATGACCTTTTTCTCTCCATCACTGCGTTTGCCTCCAGCATTTCTACCCAGCCAAATACCAAAATCGCTGGATTATTGGTCTAAATATAGAAGCAGTCACACACATACTCACGCAATATGACTCAAACATGTGATCTGGCAGAAATCCATACAATAGATCTGCGCGATCACATGATGCGCAAGGACAGTTTGAAGACACAAAGCTCAAAGTGTGAGTCCTGTAAAAAAATAAATAAATAAAAAAAAAAATCCACACATGATGCAACGAACATGTTTTTGAGGTTTTTCCAAAGAGGCACCATAGTGGATATACACAGATGTCTGAAGATAAATCCTGAGATGAAAACCTGCTGTTATGTGTTTCAGGACTGTCAGTAATGATACAATATCCTACAGGAAGGGGAAGGCGCACACACACACACACACACACACACACACACACACACACACACACACACACACACACACACACATACGCGTACACAAAGACACATACTGCTTCTAGAGAAGAGAAAGTCAGTGAGCCAGGTCTTTTCATCAGTTCCACTGCGCTGCCTTGCATTGGGCCAATCTCAACACATCATTAATATGGTGGATGCTATTGTCATTACATCTACAAAACAAAGCACAGTTTAACATGGCAGCACCATGGATCAAATATGAAACAGGGAGCTATTAAATATGTTTCGGGGATGAGTGAACGATGGCGTCTAGTGTGGGAATGTGAGAAAGACACGGATGAGAATGAGAAAGAGCAGAAAGTTTTTTCACACACTGAAAGATAACTGGGGGGAAGGCAGCGAATCTGTAAGAGTCAGACTGGAGATGATATATATACATATGCAGTAGGTGTAATCTATATACATGCGGGTGAGAGAAAAAGGCTAGATGAAAAGCCTCCATAAAGCCTTATGGAGATTCCATTTGAATACTGAATGGGAGACTGGCGCTTGCACGTGTCTGTAATTATAGTTTTTTTTTTGTGCAAGTGTACATGTGATTGCAAGAGCCAGTGCATTATGTCAGCACCTATGCAAATGAAAAAAAACTGAGGGAACATGTGCTTTGTCTACGTGTGTGTCCCTATGTTTGTGTTCGCGAGGTCCTCGCACATCCCACGATTCCCAGCTTCGCCACAACACACACAGACAGGTGTGAGAACTGGGGAGAGTGAGAACCCAGATTCTGGAGCGTAGCCTCGCAGAGCAAATATTTCTCTCTTTCCCAATTTCTGTCTCCCTCTTGCTCTCTCTGTATTCTCTATTTCCCACTGTGCCAAGCACAGAGGGCCTCTTTGTTATTCAGAGTAGGAAATGCAACTGAAGCCAAATCTGCCCTGCTTTCTGTTTGATATCATCCCTCCTTTGTTCTTGCCGTCTCCCATCACCATGCGCTTGGGTCTCATAGAGTGAGACACATGGGAACAAGTGGAGCTCAGACAAGATAGATCTCGTGATGCTCTGGGTGTCTGACTTCGAGTGTAGCTCGAGGTGACATTTAGGCTAACGATGAGATAAAGGTCAAATTGATGTTTTCTGCTGAATGCTAGTGCCAAAGGGCTGTTTTGAAGGTGGCTGCTCTGTTTTTCACAGTGCAAAATGCTTATGCTGGTACTCAACATTATTATTATTATCCTTGAATCATCCTTCTGAGCACAAAGAGGTTACATCAGAAAGAATATATGATATGCATCACAGTGTGCAGTTCCATCTAGACTTGAACGGCTAACTCCAAAAGTTAGGACATTGCGAGACAGTTATTCATATAAAACAATCAAATGTTGGTTTAACTTTCCAAAATTAGATATCAAAAACATAGCTTCAGTTGAATTTGACAAATTTATGAAAAAAAAAGGCTGCACGAGTGTGTGGCCGCACCGAATCCCATTCCAGTGACTCTGTCAGGTGTGACTATCGAGTGGCATCCTTGAACATGCAGGGCAACAATCCCAAAGTAGTCGAGAGCGTTTCAGTATGTGCGCGTGTGTCTGCTTCGATCCTCCTCAACCCCCGGAGAGCAAGACAGAAGAGACTACATGCTGAATGCTAATAATATTCACCAACTTCACTTCTCATTCAGATG
Source organism: Thunnus thynnus (assembly GCF_963924715.1). Lineage (NCBI taxonomy): Eukaryota > Metazoa > Chordata > Actinopteri > Scombriformes > Scombridae > Thunnus > Thunnus thynnus. The sequence continues at coordinate 26,980,204 of NC_089522.1, read as the reverse complement.
ACTAGCAGTTATGAGCTCAAGATCAAAAGCTTGTTTCATCCGTGGAATAAGTGGGAATAAAGGATTTAGTAAATATGGGAAACAGACTTTAGACTCAGTACAAACTCTTCTTTCCTGGTGGAATTTATGTCATGCCTTTCTACAGTGTCGTCATCTCACTGTCAGACACATGTACACATATTGTTTCTGCATGACTTTAGCAGGTTTAAACTCTTATCTGTCCGTAAAAATACAATAAATCACTAGACATACAATACAATTATTTTGGTGTATATACTGTATAAATGTTAATAAAAAAGAGATTTGAAATAATTTCTTCAAATATCATTTCTCTTGTATGTCTCACTGAGTCAATCTCAGCAGTAATCTTGGTTGAAGTACTAAGCTATTACTGGTGATGTGACTCCATCTGGCATTGTTATATTTTTACTCTCCCAGCAGGAAAGCATCTGACTAAAACTGAGCTACTTTTCAAACATGTTTTTAAAAACTTTTTTTTAATTCTTTATTGTTTCTTTGGTGTGAAAATCAAATCCAACGCAGCACAGTTAGATGTGTCATCTCTTCTCCTCTCTTGGCAATGGACACTATTGTCTAAATAACTCCTTCACACCACATCCGCCCACCGCGGTTCCTAACCTGTAAGCTCTGGCAAGCCAGTTGTGGAGTGTGCTAAAAGCAGAGATAAGGAGAAAGGACGGCAATCTATCACCTCGCACTGACAGCCTTGCACGTCGTCTGTCTCTAGGGTTTCCGCACTGCCACGCTCCCCTGCAGCTGCTCCTCCTCTCCTCTCCTCTCCTCCTCCTCCTCCTGTCCTACCATGTTTTCCTCTCCTCTCATCTCCTCACCCGTACCCTGTCCTTGTGTCCCCTTCCACCCTTGTCTGCCCTCATCTCTTCTACCTACTTAGTATGTCAGTTGCATTGATGGCTATCGGCTGCTTTCCACCTGCCCTGCAATGCTGTGTCACTTCATTAGAAGTGTGAAAGGATGACCTTGCATTCTGTGTATCTCAGTGTCTCTCTGTACTCTGTCTAAGTCATGCACTCCTCCAGCTGTCCCTCTTTCCCTCATCACTCTTCCTCTCATCCTCTGCTTCAGCCAGCCGGCAAGTGCCCTTCATCTTTTTTTTCCCTCTCTCTCATTCGTGCCTTGTCTTTTCCTTGTCTCTCTATTTCTTTCTTTCTCCCTGCCCTCATTGTTCTCCTTCATTATCAAACGCTGTCATAACGTCCCCTGCTGGGCCACCCAGGTTATTTATAGCTGACAGAGGGTGGTGGTGCTGGTGATGTTGAGAGGTGGGCCATCTTGGGCCCTGCCAGAGCACGCACACATTTGCACTCTTTTCATGATATTAAAACATATGCACACACACACACAAAGACACACCTAAGCCATCCACTCCTCTGCATGAGGGTATAAAAAGCAATCACAGGTTTGCATGCACGTGTCTTTCCAACACCTACCTGTCTCTCAGACATGACATAGAGGTAGTTGCGGTCGAGGGAGAAGGCCATATCTCTGAGGATAGGGCTGCCGTCCTTGATGACCGTTATCGTCTCATACTGGACACCGCCGTGAGGAGGCCCATCAACGCGAATCTGAGGAAAACAGGAACACAAACAGGTCAATGATTGCTATTTATATCGATATGACAGCGGGAATGGGAAAACAGACGAAGGATGATTGACAGGAGTGACAGATGCGGGTCAAACAATATTTGATAAACATTCCATCATTAGCATTTAGCACTCGAAGATTCGGGTAAGAGGAGGCTCTTCATGAGGACTGTTTGGGCAGTGAAAGTAAAATAAATTGAACGAACATGACGAAAAGGTGATAAATTGACCTCAAATTTTATCACATTCGTCAAAAATATGTAGCACTTATTGTTTTACTTTATTGAATGAAGTAAATGTCCCCCCCTCTGTGATGCAGGATGGGGTTACAACAACTGTTAAGAATTATCTGCTGATATTATTAGACCTTTGTGAAACCTTAGCTCTGTTTTTCTTCCCCCTTGCTCCTGATGAATGATGTATTCCCACAGTAAAGCTTTGAACTTGAGGCCAAGACCACCTAACTACAAAAACAGTAGAAAAGCATTCTAATGACTTATATGAGTTACGTGACCCTCCCTGACTCACATGGGCTAATGCCAGCACTGTTTCTTCTTTATTCATCAGATCTTGTTGGCCAAATATATAACCCAGGCAGTAAATCTCAAGGGGCATCATGGGTTTCCTGATGCTGGGCGTGAGAGATGTCTTGTGATGTCACATGTCACCAGGCCCTCCTCCACCCATGAAAGCTGATGGCTCTATCATCTGTCCATCCCCGCCTATCTCCCTCCACCCAAACATTCATCTATCTATTCAGACGGTGACAGCACCAAAGAGCAGCCAGACTCGCTATAAAACATCACAGAGGGGAAAGTCAAGGTCATATGTCTATCAAAAGAAGATCTACTGGGAGGGTGGGAGGGTATGTTAGCAAATGTGCATGCACACACACGGGCCTTTGTGTATGCATGTCTGTGTGTGTGTGTGTGAATGTGTGTCAAACTGCTGGATGGTCAAGTCTGAGAAAAGTGATGTAAGACACAAAGCCCCTTGAGTTTCGCCTTCAAAGCTTGAGGGTTAGCGGAGTACACGACAGCAGGCGGCACAGTTAAGGAGCAGAGCTCAAAGTGGTCGAGCCTTCCACAGTTGACCTACGTCTGACCTTGGCAGGCTAATCCAAACATCGAAAAAGAGGACATATGTGAAAACCATATGTAGGAGGAGAAAGGCAGGATGTGGGGGCCGTGCCAGTCTTCATCTGGTTACTGACACTACAGTGCGGAGGGAGACCTCAGCAAATATGCTCATCCATAAAGCATGTCGGCGCACGGCCAGACCCGCGCTGTTCTGTTCACTACTGTGTCAGTGTGAATGTTATGTGTGTGTGTGTGTGGGTTTATGTGTGCGCCCCCGTAGGAGCAGTCTGTCATGCTGTGATATGTGTCCTAGCAGACTGCCACTAGGGATCACCAGATAACCCGACCATCCCCCTGCGCGCCTGCAGTTCATCTGAATCAGATCACTATCACACTGTCTCTCACCACTGTCCAGGGGCCTCTGAATTCACATTTGGCGAGGAACACACACACACTCGCACACATAACATTGTCTCTGATCGTGTCCAGAACAAAAACCTCTACTCTCTGGCTTTTAATACACACTATAACAAGATACTTTAACATAAACATCAGGCCTAGCAATTACTAACCAGTTAGGAAAACACATTTAATCAGGAGTGCAGCAATGTGACTCTGTTTCTCTGTCTCTCTTTCTTTTATACTTTGTATTTACTTTTTTCTTTTCATCAGTTTAGGCTTATGGGTCATACAGAGAAAATGGACTTAACATTACTGACAGTCAAACACTCCAGAAGCATTCACATCATCCCTCGGTGTACACACAAACACCCCCACATCCAGTTGCTTTTCACATTAAGAAGCTGCTTTTCTATAGTGGCTGTAAATCTCACAAAGTGTGTTACATTCACACACACAGGCACAGACACAAACAGACACCCACAACATTGTAAGGAAGTGAGGAAATGTGTGTGTGTGTGAAGTGGGTTAGTTGAACGTGAAAGTACTTTGCAGGCTCACTTCTGGGTGGGCGAATGAGACAGAAAAAGAGGAAAATGAAAACTGAACAAGTAAATGGAGAAAAAACCAATGCTTACTAGACCAAAAATAATTCTGTCAAAAAACTCCATCTTTTTTACCACACTCCCTCACTCACTCCCACGCTATAAAATTCCACCAGCCCACACTATCTACCACCTGAGTAAGCGTCTCTCATGACCAAAACATCCATTTCCTCAGCGTCGCTTTACTTCCAACCTTTAGCCTGCTCTCTCAGGTACTTAAACCTATCCCCTCTCTGCCCCATTTGACACTGCATTATTTATCAGGCTGGGTGAGAAGGCTGCTAACAGGTTGGATTCATACCCTCAAGCCCCTCTGACAACATCACAGCCCCTCTATTTTCGGAGGGTCCAATCACCGGTGCCCCAGAGACCCCGAGAGCTGTCCTTGGTTGTGGCCCGGTCTAACATGGTCCCACATTTCAACACCACAGCCATTAGCTTGCCTCTCTCTATCACCAGCTTCAGGGAGCTGCGAGTGAGTAAAGTAAAGAGGGAAAAGGTGACAATGGATGTAAGTGTTGAGAGACATTCTACATGTACACCAGGAGCACCGTGACCTGTGTAGTCCATATTTGTGAGAAAAGCAAAACAGCACTGCCTCGAAGATTGAAAAAAATGACTGTAAGCAACTAAGGTTTAGACTCACACTTCTTGTAATATTCATACAATATCCTCCATGTACAAGCACAAATCCAAACAGACATACGCAGAGCCATTGTGAGACATGCCTGTGAGAGAACTAGATCAGAAATAACTGTCCCCAGGCGTCAGAGTAGGAAGAGTTCTTAATCAGCTAGCCACAAATCCTGGAACACATGCAGGGTTGCCATATTTAGTTTTCAAAAATCAAAATCACTTTTAGATAACTTCGTACTGCAGTCCTCTAGTGTAATGTATAAATCAACTTTTTGAATACCACTATGCACGGAGATCATTTGTTTTACTGTGGACTATAATGTGTAGAATGACACAGAAATCCATGTAGTTTTATAGAACAAGTAAAAACCCAATATGACCACATATTGTCTTTAGTTGTTGTCTGGAATACTTCTTCTTCTGCTGCTTCTAAACTCATTGGGTAGCTAGCAACCCAACACTGCAACTTTTGACATAACACCTGACTGTTTAGAACAGCGGAGTCCAACAGCGTTCTCACAGCATTCAGGGAGACTGACCAGATGCTTTACAATGAGATCAAATGTTTATTGCATACTTCTAATCTTCTTAAATTTCAAGTGTGATTAGTATACTTGTCAAAACATCATTTCGACATGTATACTGCCCGTGCCACTACTCACGAGAGAGGGCAAAGTTCCAAAGCGACCACATCCCGCAAGAACAAATTGATTTAAAAAGCAACTTTTGTTTCTATGTACAAACTTTATGTCGCAGCACCTAGTCAGGCGTAAGCTGGTGGGAGGTGGGGGGGGGGTTGGCCAGCAGGGAAGCCATGGCAGCGGCATCAGAGGCCTCCCCTTGAGGCTACAAGAGCCTGTGCCAGTGGGGTGCTTTTGATCAGACCATGTAAGCACCCTGCAAAAAACGTTTGAAGATTGACCAAACTCCAATTCAAATTGCCCTTCTCCGGCTTTCTCTCTTTCTCTCTCTCTCTCTCTCTCTCTCTCTCCCTTGGTCTCACTGGTTTGAACGCTGTGCCAGACACTGAATCCCCGACCGTGTGAGTCTTTGTGAAGCAATTTGCTGAGTGAAAAGTGCTTAATAAATCCAGGGTAAAAGTGCATCAAATGTGTTTACAGTGCATTGTGGATGCTGCTGCTCAGAGATAGAGCAGACTGAGACTGCGGTTCCCTGTATAGACGCTGTTATGCAACATATGCAAAATGCCAAAGCGACTGATTTCCAAATTTGTATAATCCTACACTGTGTGAGAAGCCACTCAGTATTTAAATTTAGTATTAAAGGGAAAACATTCTAATATAAACAATTTTTTTTACATGCAAAACACCATGAGGGAAGACATGTGATTTACTGATTTGGTCTCTGTTTTACAGCTTGTCTCCAAGTGTTTGTTCAACATTAGTCACTCAATTTTTAAAGAATGTTTCTCCTTTAATGGCCACAGCTGTTAACTATTACCTGAGAGCTGTTTTCTTTTCAGATTTGCAAAAATGCTATTTTCTAACCTTAGCCTTGAGGGAGGTTAGTGTTTCTGAAACGGGACACACATGTGTACAGGTGGCTGCCAACACCAATATAGAGCCATCTGAGGGTGTACATTATTTTACGACCATATTTCAGCTGGCAGAGCAGACTGTAACCCACGCACGGGAACCTTAACCAAACCGCTACGCATGGCACACTCCGCACTTTGTACCAGGATGGGATTAAGTCAAATTGTAGGTCTTTACACCTACACCTTGTACCAGAATAGTACGACAGGAGTTGATTTTAGGGAGATTGTGCTGTGATGGCTGAAACTCATAAATGCACATTGTACTCAAAGAGACAGAGAGAGAGAAAGAGACTGGCGAGTGAAAGTTGAACTCCCTAAGTAACCCATCTGGCAGCTATCTCCCGCATCTGCGCTAATCCAGTTCAGCAGTCTTGGGTGTTGAAGTGATAGGCATTGCCTTTATCTGCCTGATCCCATGCACTGGATTAGATTCTGCAAAAGCACACCACCACCACCACGCGCTTTCTTGCTCGATCTCTGTGCACTGACCTCTCGCAGATACACTACAAACAAGTCTCCGCTGAGGAAAGGGAGAGCTTTGTAGTCAAGTGGGGTCATGCCGCTTGAATATATACAGTATATACTGTATATATAAGCTGTCTCTCTCAAATAAACACACACATTAACATAGATTCAAATTAACTGGCTATATCAAACAGTTGGCAGAACACTGTGTAGCTCACCATCTCTATCTATTCACATGTCTGTCCTGGAAACCCGGCTTGAAATGTTGCAGACTGTTATTGTATTTCTTTACTTCAGGTGGAATAGGTACAGGCTATTCAGCTGCCTATGTCTGTCTGTCTGTGTCTGTGTGTGTGTGTGTGTGTCTGCTGCTCTCTCATTCTCTCGCTTTTTTTTTTTTCCTCCGCGCAAAGGGAGAAAACATGGAGCCTCTCTCCGCCTCGATAACGCATCTAATCCATCACCAGTGTCAGGCTGAAGAATTCTGGTGTCAGTAGAGAACGGCATGTAGAAATGTGCTGTGTATATGTGTGTGTGTGTGTGATGGCTCCCACCAGCCCAGCACGCCGCCTCTTTTGTTCCTGTGCCTGTTGTACAATATAAGCTCCCATAAGGCATATGTTAGCCCGCCTGCCTATATGTACTATGTGTCACTTCCCATTGGACAGACTGAGGCCGGAGAGGGTGATGGAGGAGAGGAACACGGGGGACAGCAGGGGGAGAGAGTGAAGGAAAATGGACAGATTTAGAGATTGGAGGAAAAGTAAGAGAGAAAAAAAGAAACAGGCTATAAGGTATGGGGGGGCAGGAGGGGAGGGGGGGGGTAAATGACAGAAACAGACACAGGTTCTGTCTGTAAGTGTAATTCTCTCCCTAACCTGCTCATATGGTGGCACTATGTCCGCTAAAATGACCCGAGCCCTTAGTCAATACAAGGGGCAATTACTTCATATTTTTGGCCGGGCACCATAAAGCCTATTGATTTGCCTCTCTGCTCCACACACAAAGCATTTAACCCTCTCCTCTACAACATCTTCCCTCATCCGTTTGCTTGACGGAGACAGAACAGCAAGAGACTGTACCCAAGAAATCACACACGATAACCATTCAAATGACCTTTTTTTTTTACTATCATTGATCGTCAGTGTATATCGAAAGCAAACATCCTATTAAATTGATTCCAAGTAAGGCTTAACAACCAATCTTACAACAGCCGTCTCTATAATAGCTCTATCCAAGACTCATTCAATTCCATTTCGGCTCTGTAATATTGCCATCTTTCTCGGTCACATAACTTACAACCCTAAACATGATTATATCAGCACTTTTCCCTGTTTGCCCCTGAGTCTAAATAGAAACCAGAGACCGTGGCATGCATTAGGGGACTGTGGTGGGATGAGATCAGGCCTCAACTCTAATCACCCCAAACACACATATTAAAGTACAGCAGCACAATGCGAAGCCTATATTTAGCTCTACATTAAAACAGTGAGCAGAGGCCAGCGTGCCGGTGATGGATACGAGCCAAGAAAATTCAGAGAAACCATAACGGAGGGATGTGGTGGGTGGGATTTTTAGCTTAGCCCTCAAAAAATGGGGTTCACCAGTACACCCGCCACAGTTTCTACTCAACTGGCACTCGATGGCATTGAAAAAAGAAAACGGTCTGTACAAACAAACTAAACAGCTGACACCACAGTAAGTTTTCCTTTGTTAACTGACCTCAAAAGTCCAGAGAGACTAATGGAGGAATAGAGAGAGCTAATGGAGCGAAAGATGAGGTGGATCAAACAAATACAAAATGTAGACGAAGGATGTTTCAAAGAGTTGGAAAATTGTAAGGTGTGAGAAAAAAGGACTATGCCATTCAGAGCTTTGGCTACTCCCAACAGACACATAGCAGAATTCACATTTCAACCCTGGAGATGACAACTACTTAGCCCTGCAGTATCTTCAGAAGATATGATACCAAGACAAAAAAAAAAAACGATTATACACAAGCCTACACACTTATGCACACACTCTCACAGTTATATTTAACAACGCCATGTTCTAAGAACAAAACATAACAACAAATACCTCTTCACAGCCTGACGTCTAATAATGGAGTATTCTCTCAAGGGAAAATGATTTTTCAAAGGTGGAGTTCTTACTGCTCTGATGTACATGTTGAAAAAGCTACACTTATTTTATATGAGTAAATAAGCAAGGGACAAAGCAGTCACACAACTATTACAAGCAGTACACACAGCCAATGCACCGATGGTTAGACAAAAGTTATTACAGGAATGTCAAACAGTCTGAACCAGAAGAAAATATCACACCTCCTGTTTTCTCCCTAGGCATACTTCAAAGTAGATCACAAAGATATGTGAATCAAAAAGTAGCTCAGAGAAGGTTCAGGTGAGGGGGAAAATTAGCTGAAATTGTTTCAATTTCTCCCACCGGATTTATGAGATTTAAATGTGGGACAAGATTGGCAGGTAGGAGTGTGATACTAGGAAATTATAGCCAGCGGGATCCGCACAGCAAATGAGAATATAAAAGCACTTCAATCAAGCCCACCTTTTACACCTGTAATATGTGTGAGCTTGAATAACCTCCCTATATGTTTCATGCTGTGGTTAATATTACTGAGATGTATTTGCCGGTCGTGAGAGAGAGCATGCAATTGATGAATGTATTATATTGCTATAAGGTTCTGACACTCAGTGCAGTCTTCATCAAGGCCACATTAATGTAGGCCCTCTCTGACATGTAATGAGACACGAGCGTGAAGGGGCCTGGGGAGAAGCAAAGGACATGAGGAAAGGAGAGAAATGTTGAGGTAGAAAAAGAGGATAGGCCCGGTTGCAAGTATATATGACATAGAAAGATGGATACAGAGAGAGAGAGAAAGAGAAAGCCTTGGAGCAGAATAATGTTGAAGTGGTTATCTGCGAGATCCATATTTTAGTTCATTTTTGGCGCCATCCTTGATCAGTCAATAAGTATTTCTGTACTGTGCTTGAGTGCATTCTGTATTATTTTACCTTGGATTTTCTGTTACATTGTTGTGTTCTGAAAATCAGCCGCCATAAAAGCTCGTGTTTTCTAAAAGTTATTGATTCAATATAATTCAGTCATCACAAACACACTACAACATTTTTTTTTTTCTACCAAAAAACCTACACGACCAGGTGTTTATCACATAAACATGCCATGAACTCAATCAATCAGAATAGAAATTACCGATGGACATGTTCATGAAAATGTGACATTAATTTACATGAGTGAGATATGAAGCCAGTGCAGAGAGGCGACCAGGTGAGGAGGCCTGTCTCTCTTTTACATGACATCACACCAAACCATCAAACCATATAACCAACCCCATACCACATAAAGCACCATAGAGACCGATGTCACAACCTTTCACCTCTTGCCTACCGAGTTCCCAGCAACCTTTGGATAATTAGAGCTCCTCCTGTAGGTTTCCACAATGAGACAAGGATAAGATGGACACCACACTGTGAACCTTTAACCCTTGTCGCCTGACAGAAACAAAGTAAGAGGGGGAAGGGACAAGAAAGTGGGATGAACTGAGAGGGACAGGGGTTATCCAATCACTCCTTTGCAGGGAGACAGTGATGCTATGGATGAGTTGGGGGGGTACTGTGGGGGGGGTGGAGTTGGGATTGTCTGACCCCATTCAACATGCTCACAAGAAAAGCAGGCCAAAACCCCTGTGCTGGACAAGGGTTACCATGGTAACCTCTCTCCCCTTGGGCACGGGATCAGCAGGGAATCAACTGAAAGCGTGTGTTGGTGCGAATATGCGTGTGTCTGTGTGTGAGTGTGTGCATAGATATGCCTGGAGTAATTAAAAACTGTTATGTCATCGCTATTGTTTAGTCCATCCTTGGCTCAGGATTAAGAGAATGCGCTGATCATTTTTTTTAGTCTCTCCGTCCTTCAAGGGACTTTTGACTGTTTCGGTGGTGGTTTTCCCCTGTGAGAACATGCGGTAACATCAACTTGCCAGGAAACAACGACATTCCAGCACAAACACTCTCTCAGACTGAAAACAGGATATGTCGGGTCATGACTCTTGTTAAACTTGATTTATCTCCTTTGGTTAATAGTTTTTTGGTATGGTTACAACACCAACATTATGACTTTGGTATCCGCACACACATTTATTTTGTTTTCTACAATGAAACAAAGGCTTTCCTTCATATTTTCCATTTTGGAACTGCATCATTGTTCTATATCACATAGATTATATTTGACATTTTTCAGTTTATACGCTTTATGTTAATAACGGCAGGGCTTACTGTCAACTAGGGACCATACATAAATACAAATATGTATAAATAAAATGTGAAGTTATTTAAAACAGGATTTAAAAGAAATACATTGTGTCATCATGTTGGAATATTCCACATTGCAAGTTATACTTGCTTCACATTATTGTGTATTGAAAAGCATTTTAAGACAGTGAAATGAAATACTTTCTCACACTATCTGTAAATCAAGTGTGACATCAAAAGAAAAAACTACTTTAAGGTGATGAAATGACCTCCTTAATAATGCAACCTGTGTGACACAATATTTTACACTGTTTGAAATCCAATAATCAGATGAATAAGCTTTTATTTGATCTATTTTATTACCATAGTACTGTATAATTGATGCTATACCACACAAATGAATGATAATGTGCGCACATGTGTGTGTGTGGCCTAATTATCCAGCCAATGAGATCAATGTACTTAGCATGAAATATATTGCACATGAAAAGCAAATCACTAATTGAATTAAAAAATAGCTTTACTGTACATAAATAATACAGCCAAGTTAATAGACAGCCAGACAACATTCACTTTCGCTATGTAAAGTATGTCCGAGCGAGCATGTGTAATGCTATCCGCACATAAAACCAGCTAATGACTTTCAGGCATATTCGTTCCATGTGAGAGCAGTAAACAAGGCCTTGATTCATTAGTCCGCTAATTAGAAAACACTGTGAAGAATGACTTATGGTCTTGTGTTCCCAACATTTCTATGCACATTTATGACATTTACTGCGAGCAACACAAACACATGATCAGAGCAGACACAAACTTGTGTACACAGAGACTATACCGACACTGAGTGCAGCTGTGTATCCCGATTTGTACATTATACATGCAAAACAGCAACAGGCTTGCATCTTCTTGTAGACCAGGGGATCAGATACTCATCAGTAGAGACATGTGTTGGTGACAGAGTATCTTCCTTTATCCCCCCAAACACTCAGACACAAACACACCCACACACACACACACACACACACACTCCCCCATCCTCTCTCATCCCCTCATAACTCATACACATGCTCTGAAGCGGCAGGAGAGGAAAATGCTGCGTATGCAGAATAGACGAGCAGCGTACACTTGGGTCAGAGTAAGTTGAAAAAGGAGGGAGACAGAGACGGAGACCGTGTATGTGCGTGCGTGCGTGTGTGTGTTTGTGTGTAATGCCAGCACATTTTGTAGTCTATGAATCTTCACTAACGCTCTTTAAAATTGCCCACCAATCTTGCGTCAGGATTTAATGCCTGCTTCTCTCGAGAAGGAATAGACCAGCCAGTTAAAGTATGCTAATTCAGTGGCACTAAATACACTGCTTTAAATGTCAACCTTCCATTATTACACACACTCTGCCTGCCTTAGGACAGCCGCAGAATCATAAACACACACACACACACACACACACACACACGCACACACAAACACAGGTAACACACACGCGGCCCCTATGCAAGGACACAAGCAATATAAAGACTTATAGATCACAACCACTTTATAAAATCAATAACTGAATGAACAAAGGACATTTGCGACAAAGGTAGATTATTAAAGCAGCTTTTATCCATTTGAAGGGAGAGTGAGTGAGGAATAGAAAGATACAGTAAAAAAGAACAAGACAGGCAGAGATGTAGAGAGACAGAAGATAACAATGAGAGTCGGAGACAGAGAGATACGGTCCAAGTCGGAGCCGGAATATAGCTACAGCAAGCAAAAAGCAATCAGCTTGCAAACAGCAGGCGAGAAGCCTGACACTCCTCCCCAACCAAGGGTGACAGCAACATTAATTCTATTAACCCTATTAGTATTCCATCCTCATTGCCTTGCTGGGTCAATACACACCTCCATCATACTGCAAAGCTTCTGCATCCCTCTTCCATATGCAAAGGGGAGTGGGGAGCGGTGGAGGGTTCAGGGTATGGATGGATAAATAGAAACCCAGACAGTGGCACTTCCTGTGCTCAGGGTGCAGACTGTGATGACCAGCCAGCTCTGTCAAATCATCTCTGTCTATAAACACTAACACTGACAGACATACAGTGCCACGTGGCGTGTATAGGGCTGAGGGTGAGCACACACTCTCCACTATGGCTGGAGGTCATATTTGGGAAATGGGTAAACACGATATCTTCAGTTTTTATCAGCTTTTTGAAAGCTAAGTCGATAAAAATGTTAATTGATATTGTTTTAGCATTTCAAGGATAAACATTTAAATGTCAGCAACAGAGTAAAACAAGAAGTTAATACGCCGTCCCCTCGCTAGAAGACACGTGTTAGAACTCAATAAAATGAGTTAACAACTATCGGTTGCTGTAATCATTCCTCTTCTCTGTACTGACTGTGGAGCAATACTTTCTCAGAGCAACAACACAGTAAGAAACTGGAGACAAAATCCACGTCCTCGCTCCGTGCAAAAAAACATACCAAAGTTTAGCCAAAGCTATTGCAGGGTTTCTGCAATATGCAAAGCCTATTTGAGCCGTTACTTCATCTCGGCAGTTGTGTGTAGTTTTACTGCCAGTGTTTTTTTATCCCACCAAAAAACCTAAATGCAGCTACCGGGATGTAAACTTTCTGCCACAGCTCAGCAAAGAAACAAAAAGTGCGAGGAAAGAAAAAGAAGGAATTTTGTACTAACAAGACCGCAACTTTTGAAAATGTGCACAGGATTAGACTAAGTATAACTGAATGAATTTTTGTACAGAACGAGGACTGTGGACTTTATGGAGTTTAGATTTTCCTCTACTACTGTAGAGTCAGGGAGGGATGATTATTTCAAAGTATATGGCATGTGAGAGTTATATTAAGATAGACTTGGAAAAAAAACTGACAGACTAAATACATTATTGGGAAATGTAGGGAAATGAAATGTGCCTTTATCCCATTATAAAAGAGACATGGCCAATTTTAAGCAAAAGTTATAGGCTTGGTTTGAGACCAGCTTGAAAACCAAAACCGGTCCCCACTGAACACAGCACACAGCTAGTACCGGCTCTGTTAAATGGAACAAATAACTAACACGGAGGGACAACAAGCAATTAAATGAAGTGCAATTGTACTTGTTGTTTCTAATTTTAACAGTGGGCATGAAGCACAACAAAAGCTGTCATTGCTTGACTGCTGGTGTTAACAAATATAAAGACTCTCTTTATCTTTCTTTTTATCCAAATAACTGTGCTCATGAAACGGTGATGCTTAGTAATAATAGTATTATTTGAAGACTTCCAGGATTACAGAAGGATGAAAAATAGTGAAATCAATCTCTTTTTTTCTCAAAACAGAATGGTTTGGCCTCGAAGCTGTTCCAGCGGTGAACTGTAGTAGGAGCAGAACATGAGAAACGAGTTGAGGTGTGTGTGGCAGCCCAAAGACAGCCCTCTCCTCCCATCTTGTTGCCCTCTCCTCTCAATCCGCCTCCAGCTCAGGGTGGGCGAGTGAGGTTGCCAACAGACACTTGCATACCAAGTATGTAGGACAGCGCCATTAGGGCATTAGTGCCGGTCAGCACCCAGCCGGTTTGTGTGTGTGAGTGTGCGTAGTGTGTGCAGAGGAGAAATTGGGGATGTGCAATAACACCCTAGGGGAGGAGACACAATCTGATGCCGTGCTTGATTGGTGCATATTCCCAGGATCACAAAATAAGACAGGAAGCAGCAAGGTGCTCCAAACTTGTCAGTTATAAGTCTATAAGTGTGTATCTGTGTGTTGCTATGAGATACATATGGGTTTGCCCACACATGTGCTCTGCAATGTGTGCGTAAATGGGCGTCTACTCTTTAGCCAGCAAGCCATATAACCGCAAGGACTTAAAACAACAATCCCCCACCCCTTATTCTTTCCTGCTCAAACAGCACTGCCGCCACAGACACACACACACACAGCACTCTATGCTCTAGCCTTAAGCTACAGCGAGAGTGAAAAGTATAAAGGGTTGTGACAGCTCTTCCTCTCCTCCACATATACAGTGCAGCTACAGCACTGAGGGGCTATCTCTGCTGTGTCTGGGGCTAAGAGAGGGAGCAAGCATGATCTTTCCTGCTGTCTGGCCTGACTGATTCATGCCTATATTACCTGAGGGATTAGCTATTTCCTCTGTATAAATCCACTTTTGTGAGGTAATGTCTAGCATTAGCAGCAGGGGCCGTAGAGGGTTTTGTTACACTAAAAAAATCTTCTGCCAAAAAAGCATACAAAACTACCGTGAAATCCAAAAAGGAAGCATGTTACAGTATACTGGCATTTTCTCTTACTCTTGCTGTATCACCACTCGGCCAGATTTAGGGATGAGATCATTCTCCTGAGAAGAAATGTTTCTCTCCTTTCACACATTTACGCTTTCAAATTCAGATTTCAAAGCTAAATGTAATTGATACCTTGATTTTAATGTAACGTTAGTATGAGCTAAGCTAGCAGATCAGCTACAGTGTCCTTTTTTTTTTGTCTTTAATTAGCTAAGGAAACTAAACTGTAAGACCCACATTAAAATTATATCCGCTTTCTCCATTTTCTCTTTTTCATGAGCTGACCACAGACTCCGGCCAGACGGCTCCATGTTTGGGTACCTCGGTCCAGATCCCCCCATAACTATCTGGCTTCCTGTTATCCCACAATTGGGCTTTCTGTCTCTTTCTGGAAAAAGTTCATGTCTTTTCTTTTCCTCTTTCTCTCCGTGTCTCGCCTCCTTGTTCTTCTTACTGTAAAAACCACATAAATGTTTGGGTCAACAAAAACCTAACAGCTTGTTTTTCCATCTTTTGAAAGTAGGAGGAGGGGAGGGCGGATGAGAAGAGTGGAGGCTTTGTGGGGAGGATTCATAGCACATTGATATAATGCGTCTACATTTCTCCACCCCCCCCCCCTCTGACCGCTGCTTACACTCTCTTTGTTCCCCTACAACAAGAGGCTAAATAACTGTGTCCATATGTGGGAAGTAACTATGAGGAGAAAGAAGAGGAGGAGGGAGGAGGAGAATGGGTTGTTTAGTTAGTTAACGGTTTTTGGCAGACCCGGGGAGGTATTTTCTCTGTCTTAGAGGGGGCAGACAGTGGATACCCCCTTGAGGCACACACAGACACACACACACACACACATACACACTCTCCCTGGAGGGATTGTTAGGAGCGAAAGGTCATAGTGCATTCAAAATGAGCCATGAGGACAACAGTTATGCACATGATTCACTGTCCCACCTAGCGTGGAGTGTGAGAGAGAAAACTGCAGATGGTGAGAGGAATAGTGAACTCATCGCACACTGTTGTGGTAAAATATAGGGGCCATAATAAGCTGTGTTAGGATCAGTTTCAGCTGGGTAAAGATTATTCCACTGTACCTGAGAGGGGTAGGGAAAACAATCTGGGTTCTGTGGTGATTTACTGCAAGTTTTATCACAATATACTGTAGACAGTATATTGTGACAGTCATTTCAGATTGGTTAATTTTACACAACAAACAGAAAAAAACAGCTAAAGCTTTGTTATTATGATTTTATAAATTCTGTGGGGAAACACTGCTGTCCCAAGAGGATTATTTGCCCGTATGGAGAGACCTGGGTACTAAACTAGAGCCGCAGATGTCATATGTTCTTTCACATAGGTGTAAAGCCATCAGGGGTGGGGAGTCGCTTAAGGTCAAAGGTCACAAATCCCTTCATAAGCTATTTCATGTGAAAAGGGAATAGAGTGTGTCAGAGGGTCAAAAGGAAACATAAATGGGGCAGCCATGGTATCATGAACTATTTCCTGGTGGATATAAACTTAATCCCTCCGATTTAGCCAACAGTGTGTCTTTAACCAGATTACCTCCTAATAATCGGCTAAACATCACTGCAAAGAATTCAGTTTGGTGTCTAAGCATGATAGTTTCCTGACATCAACCAATCCTCTGATTCTATATAAATTACAGTGTCTAATCTACAGTATATACGAAGGTCCCAGACATCAGCAAAGCCAGGATCACCTACTGTAATCCTCTGGGTGCAGCACAATAGGGAATCATAATCTCAATTCCTTACAAAGGCTGGTGCTGAGCAGATGACGAGTGTGTGTGTGTGTGTGTGCGTGAATTTGAGTGTGTGTGCGCGAAACGTTCATACATGCATAAATGGTTTTCAGTCTCTTGGGTGTCTTGGTCTGTGCCCCTTGACTGAACACATGTGTGAGGGTTGGGGCAGAGGGGTGTTAAGGCCAGACAGCGGTAGGGGGTTTAGGGATGAGTGTGAGGAATGCAGAAGTCTCGAGGGCAGTGACGGGGATAGACCAGGGTGAACAGACAGGCAGCAATATGGAGAGACAGACCCCCCTCCAAATGCAGAGCTCTCCCCATATGAACCCCTTCATACACCTCATCTGTCTGTCTCACACTTTCCATTTATTTATTCTCCCTTTCTCTTAATGCTTGGGTAATGCCAGCCGAAAGGCAAATGACTATAAATGGCGCATTCCTTTGCCATCTGAATGTGTGTGTGCCTTAGTGTGTATACCTGCACGTAGCTACGCTTGTGTCGATGTGTGTGCACATGTAAGGGATCCAAATGGTGACTATGCTAACTGTGGCCGGCTGAAGTTATGAGAATGGAGCAGAATTGGGAGGATGGGGGTGGGGTGAGGAGGGCGGGAAAGAGGGTCACACATCAGCAGTTGTGTGAAGGCCTGCCGTCCCTACTTCCTGCCAGAGATTGGTCTGAAGGGAGGCCCTCCATAATTCAATAACAATAATCCCCAATGAAGGCCCAATAAAGCAGGCTGCTGTGGGGCGGAACTAACTGGCCATGCGCCTCCTCCTCATCCAAACCATCCGTCCATCACTGATTGGGGAGAGAGGTTGGGATGGCGAAATGGGGTAGTGGGGTGGGGTGGGGGTCTGGGGAACAGGCCCAGCTGACGTGCCGCCGGCAGCCAGCAGCCAGACAGACAGAGACAGAGATCCTGACTATCCCTCCCTCCTCTCTAACCTACCCACCCTCCCTCCTGTCGATCCCCTGCCCACCTCACCCCAGTCGGCTCTCCTGCTGGGCAGGAGACAGATCTGAGGAGTGCAGCTGCCTCCCATAGTTCCCCGGATGACTGAGCGGCCATGACCGCTAGCTTGGCCTGCAACCCACCACACAGACACACAAAGTCACACACACACATACACACAATTGACACCTTAACAGGCTGGGGTATGGGGAAGTGCGTCTCAGTGGGGTCACATATCGATCATCTTTTGGTCAAATCAATCACCTATCCTTTAACGCGGCGTGACGGCTGATTGACCTCTGGAATCCATAACATTATTATTTATGGCGGTCATGTTCCACGCATCCATGACCTCCCTTATAGCCCGACGGAACCTCATCTAAGGTGATGAACTCAACGTGGAAAGAAGAAAGATACAGACCTCATTTAGAATCGTCATATTATAAGGGGACAAAATGTATTACAGCTAAACAGTGGAGTGCATCAGTGCCTACATGCATGATATGTGGGTGTTTGTGTGTTAAGCCTCTCTGTCTGTGTCTGTGTGAAGGATGATGACTTCATTAAAAGCTTATCTTGGTTTATACTTGCATTAGGATGATCGGAGCTGTTGCTGTGCGTGATGCACTGTATTGTTTGGCTATCCATTTGGTTGCTCGGTCAACCAGTGTCTAGAAAAGCACTTCAGAGTTACTCAACTACAACGACACAAACAATACACTAAGTAGCTTAGATGAGACAAAATTGCCTCTAATGCTTTCATAAGGCCTAGAGATGTAATACAGCAGACAACACACAGTAACTAAGGTATAGGAATGTACTAATTACTGTTAATTAAGCATGGGACTTTCTCATCTGTGTTAAGTCTTTGATCTTTCAGAAGCAACTAATATGTTGTTTCACGCGCAGTGTGTTGCTACACATACAGTGTAACTGGAAACTTTTCGGTGTTAAAATGTCATTCTGTTGAAAATTTAGACAAATAGAAAAGGGTATTTTCCATTAAATTTACTAGCCACCATTCAGCAGACTGCATATCTGTGGAGATTTCTTGTAATGAAAAAGCTGTGAAGTACTTTGACAAAAGAGGAACTATGTGCGTCTCTTGGATTGAGCTCAGTGTAATTTATAGTATGACTTCGCAGACATGTGGATAAAACATATTAAACGATTTCATCAAATGTCTAACTTTCTCACAAGTTATTTGTTAGCATCAGCCTACAACCCCGGACAGCTGTCTTTCATAAATTAAACAAGAACTTTGGTATTTGCATCTGACAGGCTGCGGTTTACTGTTAGTGGGTCGTCTGAGGAAATAAATGCATCATTTTTAATGTCCGACATATTTCAAAATTCATGCGATGTAAAAAAAAAACTTCAGATAGAGCTCCTGAGGCCACATCAGCTAGTGTTGCATGTGTATAAGACTTTATATCCTTTCTATGCGCGGGTGCATGTGCAGTATGCATGCATCCACAGCCATACATCTGCACGTATATGTGTGTATGTATGTGTATGTACATGCATGCCTTTGTTCCTGTGTGTGTCAGTAGGGTACTGCCTGTTGACAGATGAGAGCAGTGCTGTGAGGGGTCTCCAAGAGGCCTGACAGATCTGTGACAGAGTGTGCCTGAGGAGAGAGGCCTCCATGTTAATCCACTCCCATACATGTTAACTACACTTGGATAGTCCCATGCTGAGCTGCCTTAACACAGCCTGGTACGGTTCGATGCAGTCCCCAAACCCCCATGAGAGCCCCCAAAACAAGCCTGCCAGAGCCAAAACAGACGTCTTCATCACATAACGCCACAAGAATTTGCAAACACAGACATGCACGCAAGCTTGCAAACACATGCACCCGCAATCATTACACAGAGTGAAAGTCAAAGCAAAGCTGCCATTAAGCAAGCAGACTCGTAGGCTGAAAATAAGAGCAGACACAGAGCTAACAAAGCAGTTTGGGGAAAAAAAAGAAGACAGCTTACTCGAGCTGTCTGAAATAAGCAGCTGTTTTAATGATGGGGAGGCCATGAGTTAAGACAGTGTAAAAAACAAAAACAGTGTGCTGTCACTTTTTTATTTGTTTTGACCTGAAAGCTCATAAAAAGGATTGTGCAACTATTCTGGCCGGCGCTGATCCAGAGATCCAGACCGGTTAAAACAAAATATAGTTGCTGCGAGTGGAGAGAGCTGTGGGGGAGCTCTGTGATTGGTCACAGCTGGCATATTTGCTTGTTGAGGACACTTCCTCTCTAGTGGGTGGTGTAGAGAATAGAGTCGAGTGTGATGCACTGGCCAAATGGGCACCTCATTTGGCACTATAACCAACTCTGCTTAAGCATTGTCTCGTGCCAGAAGTAAAAAGGGAAGCCGAAATGTATTCACTCAGCTGGTCCCTGTGCACGGTTTTA
Source organism: Thunnus thynnus (assembly GCF_963924715.1). Taxonomy (NCBI): domain Eukaryota; kingdom Metazoa; phylum Chordata; class Actinopteri; order Scombriformes; family Scombridae; genus Thunnus; species Thunnus thynnus. The sequence goes on along the minus strand of NC_089522.1, from coordinate 26,960,145 downwards.
GTGTCGCTTCATTACTTTCTTAGAGTAAATATTGAGAACAGGAGAGCCAACAATGATTCATTTCTCTTTGCAGCACAGTGGGGTCAAAAGAACAGAACAGGCTGAAATACTTCTTAAACAAAACTGACAGCACATGAGATTTTAAAGTGCAACCATCCAGAGTGTTTCATATTCCCAGTGATCCTCAACAAAGTCTGAACCAGAGCGCGCTGGACTGATGTTGACACGCATAGCATGGGGAAGGCGTGTTTACTTTGAGGAGCTGAGTATGTGCTGTCTAATCCACTTCTTGTGGGAACCTGTAATGCCGTCTGATACCTGTTAAGAGTGCAGACACACAGAGGCCCCTGCGCTTTGCCCGCGGTCATGCCTTGGAACCGCTCTTCTCGAAGCGGTACAATAACTCATTATGAGTCACAGACAGTCTACCGTCTAACCCGCTACATTAACGCTGTAAACACAGGATATGGTGGTTGTGGTGAAGTACACACACACACACAGAGAGAAGCATGGACATACGCACACACAGTCAATTAGTGAAAGGAAGACAAAAGAGGATCTGACTGTAAGAACAGGCCTTGGGCTGTACAAGGAGTGCTGACCAACACTAGAGCCACTAGATAACTGACTGCACGGAGCAGACGCAAGACCATGAACTGGAAGGCAGTAAGACAGACGATACTGTCTACACATTGCCATTGCCAGACACATTTTTAGTAAGCTTTTTGTGTGGTTTTGGAGATGTACTGTAGCGTACTGTTTTTTAAATCAATCTCACCTCTCAGCGCTTTTTGTCCTTATCAATAAGAAAACATGGCCAGAACAAAGGCCTTGGGATGTGTCTGGGCCTGGGGCATTCCACTAGCCTGACTGGACATACTGTGCTCTGCAAGTTGGTCGTTGTTTTGTGTGTATGTGTATGTCAGAGTGTGTGTGTTACTGTAAAGCAGCTGTGCTCACACGCCTACTAAACAAACACATCTCATTGTATGGGTGCTCATGTCAGTCAACAGCAGCAGACAGATGAATAAAGCTACCAGAGTAAAGGAAGCCTGGCTTGTGGGTCTGATGTGATGTTTTAATTACATCTTCGCTATTTGCATGTCATTTTGGTTCCATTACTTCCCTCAATCCCTCCGTCCCTAATGAAGAAGAGAAATGTCAGGCAGCTAGAAAGGAGAGGAAGGATTATGTTGAGACATCACACAACAACCCTCCAATCAACCGAAGAAGTGGCATAATGAAGATGTGAGTTTGTGCAACAGTGCGCACAGGTGTGTGTAAGCAGGTGTGTGTATGTGTGTGTGTGTTACTGCCTATGTGTGGGAATATAGATGAGTGTTTGTCTATTTAGAGGGAATGAAAGGCAGATTTCAATAGCCTGTACACTGAACAATAGGGCCAATCAGTCTCTTGGATCAGGCCTGATTAAAAGATGAGCTCACTGTAGGTGAGTATGCAGCGCTGATATCTCACCAAGAGTACAATGAAGCGCAGTCACATAAAGATTCAACACTCTCATCAATTGTTTCTTCAAAGACAGACTGAGTGAGCACTCACGCTAAAACAGCATAGAGAGCAAGAGAACAAGAAGCCATTTCCCCAAACAATCTGAGTGTTCCATCTTGATAGCCTTGAAAGACATGAGCAGAATAACAACTGGCAGTGTAAAATAGTGCTATTCTCATTACTCTCTGTGGAGTGAATAGAAAGAAAGACTGTGAAGCAGGCTAATGAGCTAGTTAAGCTGGCAGTAAATGTCATTCCTCCTCTGGCTGGCCCCAGGCTGCAGTACTGCTACAGGCCATTACCTGGACAGGGACGCATAAAGCTTGCGTCAGCACTTACTGAACTGCCTGGCACTCACACACATACACACTAACACAGAAAAGAGAGAGGAAAAAAGAAAGGCAGAGAAGGAGAGACTGTATACATACTGTAACACTGCAACCCCTCTATATAACATACATTACATTAAAAGCCTAAGTGGATCATGGTTGCGGAAAA